>NC_070639.1:3390000-4727500 GCF_947347685.1 Pleuronectes platessa | reverse complement strand
ACATTACCTTTTCGCAAATCGCGATTTTCTACTAATAAAACCTATCCCAAGGCAGCATATAAAAACAAGGATGAGGTAAGAGATCAGGGAAAGGGTTTATTTTCTGTGTTCTGCAAAATGGTGGATTGCTGTCTCCTGTTTGGGGTTGAGTTGCTGCCGCAGTGAAGGAGTTGTATTTTGGAGTCATGAGTTACAGGGTTGGTGGGCCATCAGCAGTAATGTGAGCTGAGCCGCAAGACAAAGGTTGTAGTTTACCAGTCGATCTACATTCTAACACTCAGGTGTTACTCAAGTTAGTAACCGAAAGAACGAGATCCCATCTAAAAACAGACCAAACCGGCTAGCTGGGCTCGTTGAAAGACGACAATGAGGTGTTGGTCAGAATGCGTCCTGGGCACATTCGGCAGGAGGTTTACTGGGCACGCCCGACTTAAGAAGACCCCGGGGTAGAGCCATAACTCGCTGGATGGACTACGTATCCTGTCTGGCCTGGGAGTGCCTCTGTATCCCCTGGAAGAGCTGGAACTCTTGGCTAGGGAAAGAGAAATCTTTAAAAACCCTGCACCAAGAAAAAATATTTTTAGGCCGTGTAATGTTTACGTGGCCTGTTTTTTTAAATTCTAGAATAAAAACATCAGTTATTTCATGTTTTATAGAAGTCTTAGGTTAAAACAATCGTATTGGCAAAAGTAGCTCATGTTAAAAATGCAACAAATTCATAGTGCTGTAAAGTAGATCAAATAATATGTAAATATTACTTAGAAATGTAATATAAGTAATAGCTTAAAGAGCATTGACTAAAGAATCTGCATACATTTCTGCAGCAGTGCTGCAATGATCAAATAAAGTAAATAAAACCTAGTTAATTTCCATATTTTCAAAGTTGACTTACTTTAAGTACAATTTACTAGCAAAATGCCAGTAAAATCTACTTAAGTATTCTTTATTTACCAATTCTTACTAGTAAGATAATTTCTGCGTGGAAAAGTAAAAGCCACTGCAAATTTTTCAGTGTACTATTTCTGGAACCTCCAGAACCCTTACCCAGATAAGTGGAAAACAATGGAAAGATGAGTTGATGCATGAAAAAAGTCTAACACCCTGTCTTGCAATGTTAAAGAAAGACAGACAAAGTATGGAACCAATCATCATGGTCTGTACCCCACCCTTCCACAAGTTTCAATATCGGCTCAATAGTTTTTGCAAAAAATACAGCAATGAAAACCAAACCTCCTTGGCTGAGGTAATATGCTGAAAGGACTCCAAAAAGACTGCAGTATTAGCTTTACCTCAGTTTTTTATTGGATTTTCTTACCTGAATGTGGATTTTCACCTCTGGTCAACTGGACTCACTCTCCGTACATTATATCTGGCAGAGCAGTGAAGTTACACAAACTGTCACCCAATGAGCTAGCCTGACGTTGACATACTCATAATTCTAGTCAGAATATGAGGCTGATACTGCTCCATTGGGCTGTGATTATGGGGCGTGTTTCGACCGAACCAGGAAAAAAAACACCTCTGACGTATGTTAAGCGACGCATAGTTGCTATTAGGGATGAGCGAGTACAGCATTATCTGTATCTGTATCTGTATCTGTTAACCATATGAATTATCTGTATCCGTATCCATACTCGGAGTGGGCGGGGCCTAACCCGGAAGTGGGTGTGATTTAACCCGGACGTGGGCTGGATTTAACCCGGAAGTAGGTACGGGCGGGGCTTTAACCAGTATGTTATTTTAAGCATGCAATTGATATGGGTTGATCAGAAATTGTTATATTTATTGCTGATTAGAAAACTATTACAGGACAGTATCAGCATTGAGCTTCAGATCAATGATTTTGATCACAATAGCAAACGAACTATTTACAAAACAAGTTTTGCAACAATGAATACAACACATGCTGTTGCAATTATGAAGTGAAATGTAATAACAAGGGTTTTCATACTCAACATAACTTTATTTTTTAACTTTGAAATTTTTTTATGATTTTTTTATTTTAATTTTATTTACATTTATTTCCACACGAGGTGTGTGTGTGTGTGTGTGTAGCTTAATTTGTAATATTTTTTATACCACTACTACCTAGAAAGTGTCAGACACTCAGTGCGTGAAGTAAAATAAAACTGGTTAGAGCCAACTGACGGTTTAAAAAAAAAAAAAAAAACTCCAACGACCGGCAGAGAGAGGGAGAGAGAGTAGCCAGACGCTAGAGAGTAGTCCGACACTCAATGCGTGAAGTAAAAAAAAAAAAAAAATCTCCGACAGGCAGAGACGCAACGCGAGTCGCTTTCTACCAGCACCACGTCTGAACGAACCCACGTTTAACAGAACTCTACTGGTTAATAAGTAAGTACAAACTGAAATAAAAACAAACTTCAAGCTGAAGAAACCCTAAACGTTAACGGAAAAGACCCGCGAACCTGAGTGACTGAGAGACAGAGAGCTGTTCTTTGAGTGAGTGAGCAGAGCGGTGTGTGAAGGGGAGGAGCGCTGTGACGCTGTGTGAGGATTTTCATTCAGTCCGAGCACAGATATTGACTCGTATTACTCGTATAATACTCGTGCTCGGCAAAAGTGCTTTATCCGTACTGGATACTCGTTTCAGCCGAGTATCCGGCTCATCTCTAGTTGCTATATCACAATATTGTGAGTTATTTACTAAGTCAGACAGTCAATACTTTCTCTTACCATTTGTAAATTAGATCAACTTCATCCACGACGATACCTATTACGTTGGCTTGAAAAACATCGCAGCCTAGCATGTCCCTCCACTTCCTGTTCAGCAGCCAGGATTACGGGCTTCCGAAAAGGAGCTGGCAACGACCGCTGGTAATGTCCACCTCGTCGTGCACGCCGGGTTGCATCGCCGTGTTTCCCAATTCGGTCGCCTCTTTCACTTGGTCCTCCATGAGTGCAACCAAAGGAGAAACCACGATGACCACTGGGATTTCATTGTGTCCCATCTTCATCGCGACCATCGGGGCCAGCTGATAAATTAAAAAAATGTCGAATCCCGTAGGAAGGACGGCAAAAACATCTTTTCGATCTACAAATGCCTACATGTTCCTCTTTCAAAATGAATGCGCTGTCGATGTCTTCTAAAACAGACTCAATGGCAGCATCTACACATCTCAGCTCTCCAGCGGCAGGCATGTTTGTGGAAAACGAATTCAACCCAAGCGATCTTTGGTGACGTGGTTGATTACGTTATTGTTGATCATCTGTCCATCATCGTATAAAGCCCGCCCTGACAATTTGAATTGTCCGAACAGCTTCTGTTCGGGCATAGTTTCTCCCCAACGGAGCAATGCCAGACCGAACTTCCCGACCTCAAAAGTTGTGGGCGGGGCTAAGTTCGTATGGCATCCAGGCTACCAATCAGCATTAGTTAACCCTGATAATCAGAAGTCACATTCCAAAAAAGTCCCATACAGAGGGTTTTTGTTGACGTCATCTTTCTACATTCCACATAGAGAGACAATTAAGTTCACACAAAATTATGTATTTAAAAGAGGGAACACTGAGTCCACACCACAAACATGGAAGTTCACATGCTCAGAAACATAGATCTTCATTTTCCTAAACACGCTGACATGCTCACACACACACTCTTCTTCTTCACTGACTTTTGAGCAGGTCTCTGTGCATTTCATCTCCTCCAGTTCTTGGTATCCTCACATAAATCCTCTCTAGTGTTTTGAAACCGACCTTTTACTGGAGGTCTTAAATTCTTCTGTGCTGAAATTTGTGGTATTGAGATGTAAAAATGTCAAACAAAAAGCTGACATGTTTTTCTTCAAACGAATGTGTTCATGTAAACAGCACCATAAACTACAGCGCAATTATATTTTGTGGGTTTCAGCTTAGAAGAAACAACACTACAATATCCTTGGACTTTAAAAGCAGGTAGTTATTCCTCTGATGATGCAATATTTTGCATGAAAAGACTCAATTGACATCAGATGGCGGGTCCTATGGGGTTTGGTGGGAGAGTTTGCTTTTCACTCGACGCAGCAGGACAGTGTGTCAGAACAACACTATTTGGAGTTGGTCGACAGGAATAACTGCTGTTTTGACAAAATTTCATTAGTTGCAAAGATCCTATCAGACGTGACCTCATTGCACTGAGAGCTGCGTATATGTTTTGGAATCTCACGTAGAGGCTATTAAATTTCCCTTATCATTCTTGCGAAAATTGTCTGTTCCCAGGAGTACGACTAAGGGTGTGAGACACCAGGAACAAGCCCTCAGACAAACACACACTCAAAAGAAAACAACTGTTGGCCTCAAAGTTTGTAGCATCTTCCATTTTGTAGGACAACAGCTTGTGAGCTACATTCATCCATCATTTAACCTCCACAGAAACCCCAACATAAACACAGGGAAACATGCTTCAAGCAGAGATTTACACCAACAGCCAACCATACTACCAACAAACAGCCCAGAGAGACCCTAACAGTGGATTATGCTGCAGCTGCAGTTAGCTCTGCCAAGGAGGTTGCGTTTCCACCTATGTCTGTTTGCTTGTTGTCAGGATTCTGCAAAAACTACTACACAAATTCTAAACAAACATGTTGGGGGCATTTGGCCTGCTCCCTGGTAGAATTTAATTTTGGTGCAGATGTGGATTAAGGTGTGAATGCAGGAACCATTTAGCACACTATTTAACATGGCGAAATATGGTGTTAGCCTTTAGGTGGAGGAATGTTGGTTGGTTGAAGATGCGGATCCTAGAATCTATTTTCACTTTCTTCAACATTGCAACATAAAAAAGGAGGACTGAAAACAATACTGCTGGTGGTGCATAGTGGATCATGGTGAGGTTGAAGGTTCAGCTTGTGTCCTACTCTACAAACTCAGAAAATAAA
Source organism: Pleuronectes platessa (assembly GCF_947347685.1). Lineage (NCBI taxonomy): Eukaryota > Metazoa > Chordata > Actinopteri > Pleuronectiformes > Pleuronectidae > Pleuronectes > Pleuronectes platessa. The sequence continues at coordinate 4,722,626 of NC_070639.1, read as the reverse complement.
AGGAGACATGGGAATTTTTGTATTTCACAGTTTATCAAAAGCACATGGTATTCACGAACAGTGCAGTTGTCTGTTGGCTCCGAGGGGAATCGAACCTCTCACTTCAGTGTGATTTGCTCTACTTTCTGCTGGACCAGGATAGATAGATAAATACTTTATGGATCCTAGGGGAAATCTAGGCATAGGACACAATGAGAACCAGAGCAGGAACCAGGAAGATAGAGTTGTTTATCATCCCACAGCTGCTGCAGATGCAACTGTCTCTGTTGGTCACTGTGACGTCAAGAGAATCCGAAGCTCACAATTGACCTTTTTTAAAAAATTTTATAAACCTATAATATAAATAATGGGTGGTGCTGGGCATAAGATGTATCTCAACAACATATATGTGTTTGAGATCTTATGAGGACTGTACATACTTTTCTAAACTACCTGATTTGCATGTTTTTATTTATATGCATTTTGGTGGTTGTGTAAAATGTAAAGGATGTTCCTGGAGCCTGACTTTACTCAGTTTTACTGAATAGATGGATGATCTTTATGAAACACAAAGGTCACCATGTATTGTGACATGTCTGTTGTGTTCTAGTGATAAAGAGATGGTGTCTTTTTTCAGCAGGTTTGATCAGAATCAGGTTTTTGCTGTGAGGAAACTTTTCCTGCCTTGAAACACTGAGCTGTAAATCCACGAGTAAGCGTGTAACCAAGAAGGAAAACACACTAGACTTCTACCCATGTTCTTGTACATTGCAGGTATACACCTGCCAAGTATGTTGAACTATAAATACCAGCAGGCGCTGTTCCCCTATCTGCTTACATCATGCTCCAGGTCGTAGAGGACACAGCCAGACTCACCTCTAACAACTCTGAGAGTTGGCAGAAAATATTCCAGACGCGTTCTGACATTAACATCAGTTTTGTTTGACAGCTGGTCTTTACAAAGTCTGCTAGCCGTAAACATAGTCACCACGAAAGTTACCTGAGGCTTCATGTCAAAGAGGGTGTTAGTGTTTACAACGTTGATGAGAAGATAAAGCAAAACTATTCTTCTGACAACCAAAAGAAAAGAAAAAGTAAAAATAGAAGGCCGCTACAAACCCCTGCCAAACAGTCCCCTTAAATCAATCAAGCTGCACAAAGGCACTAAAGGAAATTAAGGCAGACAAGACATCATGAGATATAACATTTAAAAACATGATTTGTGAGGCCACCATTACCTTAAACTATGAACTCTGACCCCTGTAAATCTAACTAGTTACTAAGTGAGTCTAAATGAACATTTGTACCAAATTTAAAAGGATTCTCCGAAGTGGTTCTTAAAATAAGGCGTCCAAAGATGGACTTAATCAGGTCATCCTTGAGTCCATGTCAACGTTTGTGCCAAACATAATGAAATTCCCTGTCGGTGTTGGCGATGTATCACGTTCACAAGAAAACACACGACCAAAAACATGTTTTTCGTAAGGTCACAGTGATCTTGATATTTTACCTTTGACCACCGAATTCATGGAATTCATTCACGAGTCCAAGTAACGTTTGTACCAAACTTGATAGTTTTCCCTTGAAGTGTTGCTGAGATTTTTCGTCCAAAAGTCCAAATATATTTCCGCTTAAGGAACAAAATCAACAGCTGATTGACAAAAGTAGTTTTCACAAGAGCAACATTTATTAAAAAGGTTTTTGTTCTCGTGAACACTGGACATCCGATGTACACAATATACAAATGGTGCATTTTGTAGCAAATATACTTTCTATAGAGACAGCAGCAGCAGAATTGGCATGTACAAAAATACACATAGGAATTTCTCACACAACACAACATACCAAAGGAACAAGATAATATATTTATATATATTTATATATATATTTATATATCATAAATATGCAGAGCTATACATGTTGGACACAATTCACTGTAATGGAGAGAGGAATTAAAATATTAATAATACAGGATTAAAATACATTTTGACACCATTTAAAATGGCAACACTTCACATGACAATGACCTTATTCCAGAGTGTTGTTCTGTGGAAAAGTTCAGTTCATAGTAATACTTGGAGAATACTGCATAATCTACAGTTTTGTATCTACACACTTTGCAGTAATACACAGGGAAATAAGGTCATTCATTGTAAAGTGTCACACCAGAAATCAACACTGCAACATCATCATATTATTATGAACAAACGTACAGGGACTGTTTGTGCATTCAACACACACACAAACACACAAGCAGGCCGAATCCTTCACGTTCCTGTGAGACTAACAGGGTTTCTCTCTGAAACTATTGAAGTGCAATGAAAGCAAGATTTAAAGACATTTTCCCTCAGTGGCACAAGTTTTCTCAGGACGACAATGATCACGTCATACTTAGCAGACTTTCACACAAGCGCTCACACACACACACCAACAGTTTTTATTCTTTTTCCCCCAACTTCCCCACCTCTCGCAGGTGACAGAAACATGAAGCAGAGCTGCAGAGGACAAGACTGCGTGGTGTGCGCCTGGAAAATCAGCTCATACGAATAAATACCAGCCCCACTGATTTTACTGACTCAGATGTATACACACTGCACAAGAATGAAACAGAAACTCAACAGATGCAATCGGTCATTAAAAGGTGGAATTGCTATTTAAAATATTCTGCAATATATTGTGTTTTTAAGGTACAAGTATGCACAGTGGGAGCCATCTGGGTTTTTCCTCCTCTAGCAGTGCAGGAAACATCACGGGTGTTTTGGAAAGAACTAAAAACCAGGTCAACAGTGTTTGCATCAGATCATCTTGACCTTTTTGTCATTATTGTACAGAGCAGCAGTAACAAACAGTTGTACTTTTGCAGCCTCTAAAACATCTGTCACCTCTGGTTGTGTCCTTGACGTGATTCTTTTTACATGAGAACTTTATTCACCACACGTATGCCAATGTAGTTCATTGATTTCTCATTTTTGTTTTTTTGCAAGATTGAAATAGGACTTCCTAAATCTTTCATTTTCGCCTCTTCCCTCATTATTTCACATTCTGAAGGTAAAGCAAGGAGTGACAGTCAGAGAACACATGTTTTTCAGAGGGCTGTAACTGACGGTACAGTTACTGATGTTTACGAATCTATATGTTAAGTAAATTATTTCTTACAAATTTGGCATCAATACTCAATAAATAAAAATTTTAGGATCTTCAAAATAACATCACTGTAACAAACATGAAAGAACTATTGTCTTCAGTAAAATGTTAGGAACTATAACTAACAAACTTTCATTGTGCTTGCCAGATGTTCGTTATAATATACAAATTATTCCCATGAGGAGACGCACTGATGCAGGAGGAGTATCTCTGCCTTTTATGATTTTGAACCTTGGATGTACCATTTCAATAAACTGCCTTTTTGTTAAACCGGGTTAACCAGGTGGAGTATATGGAAGAATATAATCACATTAATAATGACAACAGTGTTATAAATTCATCTCTCATACACAGTTTGTCTGTACAATGTTCTTATTTACACGTATGACTCTTCTGCGAAAAGAAGCTGCTCGAAGTCGTCCACTCGCGGGTCGCTGCATCGCCTGCTCTGCCACTCCCTCTTCCCCTGTACTATAGCCAGTGCCACCTCCTGACTCCTCCGCAAGCAGCCATCTGCATCCTCCTGATCCTGCGAGGAAAAGTAGTCCCGTACAGTCTGGGTGGCAGAGGGAGACAGGCAGAAGCGAGGCTCAGCATGGTTGGGCTCTACGTCTGATACTCTAAGGCCGGCATCCTGGGCCTGACCCTTAGAGATTCGAGGTCTGTTCAGGCTGAGGCTGGAGGATGGGTGAGAGGAGTTTCCAGATACCTCAGTGCGCTCAGTAGCTCGGCGGGGGAGGGGAAGGGTCTTCCCTCTATGCCCCTCCATGGCCGGAGTTAGAGAGTGAGACTTTTGCCTCTGGAGGACCAGAGTGGTGCCGCTTTGTCCATAGAAAACACCCTGCGGGGGCTGAACACACTCGTTTCCAGCCAGTTTCTGTGTGGCCTCACTTCCTATGGGGGGTTTGGGGTTGTTAGTAGAGGCTGGGATCGGGGGTCTGTGGGTACAGGTCTGGTCATTGAGCTGCCTCAGCTCTTTGACAGTCAGGGGCTTCTCAGTCCCCTTGTAGAAAGGCGAGCGACTCTGCTGCAGCTGCTGCAGAGCCTGCTGGTAGGACGGAGGGCTGCTTGATCTCCGCTGGCAGCTTCGGTTTATTCCCGCCGCCTCCTGGGCACCGACGGAGTAGCCGTGACTGGTTGGGTTGGTTTTCCCATTTACCACGGGCAAGTCCTCATCTGTGTGCCTGTTATCAGACTGCTTAAGTGACAGGCGGCGGTCCCTCTTGAGCCATGTGTTAGGGTGGAGGCCGTGGGGGTGGGAGGTAGTATGGGTGGTGTGGGTGGTCCGGATGGGATGGGTGGGATGTGGATATAGAGGCGTGGCTTCCCTCTGAGGGGGGGAGTCCCTGGGTGACAGCAGGGGCCGCCCAGGATAGAGAGGGGAGAGAGGAGGCTCAACCAATGGAATCACCCCATTGGTGGCGTAGTCAGTAGAATACTGCGAGAAGGCGGAGTCTAAAGAGCTGAGGGAGGAGCCGGTGGGTGAGGTTGCAGGTGACGACAGACTGGAACAGCTGGCGTCCAGTCGCAATGGAGGTGGAGCAGTGTGCTTCACCTTCCTCCAGCCTCCGTTCTGGACTTTGGCTCCTCCCTTCTCACGTCCACCCTCCCTCTCCTCCTTCAGCTGCAGCCCGTTCAGCCCCTGCTCCAGAAACACCTCATCCACCCCCTGCTCCTGCTCCCCTTCCATGGCAGCATCGTAGCTCGCCTTCCTTACAGGCAGACAGTCAGCGAGAGCCGTCAAAGTGCCTGATGGCGGCGTGCTCGCCAGGGCCAAGGCGGGCTCCGAACTTCTCCTCAGCCTCCTAGGACCCTGCAACACGCCATTAACCTGTCGGGTGCGAGGCTGTCGAACAGCAGGGCTGAACCTCCTGGGTCTGGCCAGCGGCGGGAGCTGCAGCAGGAGGTCGCTCTCGGGGTCAGGGTCAGGGTCGCAGTCACTGAGGGTAATAACTGAGTCGCGGCTGCGGCTGTCGGGCTTGTCCTTGTCACGGAGCGGCAGCTGCTCCTGGAAGGGAGACTCTGGGTCATCGTTCAGCTCGTTCTCCAGACTGTCGTAGGATGAGTCGTTCATCTGGAAGGAAGACGCATCTGGAGAGAGAATAAAGGAAGATGGAGGGAGGGAGATGAAGAGGGAAGAGGAGGAAAAGAATATAATTTTACGTTCAAACAATAAACCAACAAAATCTAGATATTTTAATTCACAACTTTACACAATAATTTAGCAAATAGTCTTTAAAATGATGTTCCTGTAATAGTATTGTAGCCTTTTGATCATAAAGCTTTTACAAACATTCCCATTCAAGTAGGGCTGCTCGATTATGGAAAAAATCATAATCACGATTATTTTGGACAATTTAGTCAAAAAATTATTCAAACGATTATGTGCCCTTATTCTGAAGTTCATGCTTTATTCTTTAAATGACTGGAACGTGCGCAATAAAGTTAATCACTTCCGGGTCAGGTAAACACCGATGAGGGCTGCGTGTCTTATTCCTCCGTGAAACCAGGATATCGGGGCTGCTTGAGAGTGAGAGCCAGTCAGCTGAGCCGCTGAATGCTTTAGGGGAAGGACTGAATGGCGCTTCTTTCGAAAAAAAATGCCAAATAATCGTTTCAACTCGATTATAGTAGTTTGGATATCGTTTGACCCCATAATCGAAATCACGATTAAATTTCGATAAATCGAGCAGCCCTACTTTCAAGTGAAACTCTTTACACACAAAGGAACTGCTGCAACTTAAACGACCAAATTTAGTTTCTTCTTAAAAAAACCTTATCCACGAAGCTGAATCAGTGAGAGCAGTATCTTGACCCGCAAGCTGAACGAACAAAGTCACGGTTCACCGCTGGAGATGGAGAGAACAGAGGACAAAGCGCCGTCCTGCTGTGAGCTCCTTGACCTCGCGTGGTTATTTATAGAGCCGGGAAGAAAAGTTGGCGCTATTTATGAATGCGGATATTCAATGGCGTGTTAATCGACACCTGTGACCCTGGCAATCACTGAAATTACAGCAGGTCAATCTGCTGACCCCAATCAACAGCCCGTGAAAGAGCCTCGGCCATTCAGTCGCACACATACACACACATACACACAAGGTTAGACAGTCAATGTCAAACCAGCTTGTGATAACTTCTTAGTGTGTGTGTGTAGCACACTGAAGCATTGTTGGTGAACTTTGAGAAAACAATTCAAGGTTCTGTTGCCACATACACACATTTTATATAGTATTTATTTCAGAGTATAGTATGTATTTTATGCTTTGCATATTTATATTTTCTTACTTTAATCATTAAAGTCCCATTAAAGTTTAATGGGATGTATGTTTGATTGTACATATTTAAAAATACAAATATTTGTCTTACTTTAAAATGTTCTATTTATCATTATTCTATAATCACGGTTTTCATAGTAGAAGGCAAAGAAAGAACTTCTGTGTACAGGATTGTATATATGACAATAAACGCTTTTTAATGTTGAACCTTGCATGTCATGTCATGTCACTGACTCAGACCTTCTCAGCTACTTATCTCACCAAATGTATAAAACCGTTGAATTTAAAATGTCAATGTTGGATTTATTTGTCTGATATAAACAACACGGTGGAGTTTTTTATTACGTTTCAGTGGTTTCGTGAAAGAAAGTCTAAATTAATCAAAACCCACAGACTTGGCCTCCATCTTCAAAACAACTCGGTCAAATCTTTTGCTTCACACTCAGATTGATCACCTCTGTGCTCTCCTCCTGCCCTGCTCTCTTTATTCTCTCACCTGATCCGTGGTCACTGCTGCTGCTCTTCTGGCTGAAGCTTCTGAACAGCGAGGTGACGTCTTCTCCCAGGAGGCTGCTGCAGTTGTCTATGAGGAACCGGACCAGCTCGCACACCTGCAGGAGGAAACACCACACGGTTACAGCGTGAACCCTTTTACCTCTCTTTCTTTTTGTTTCGCTGCAGTTGCTGACTGGTCATTTTCACTGTTGCACATTTGGACGAAGGCGCGATTCTGTTTATGCAGAAGTTTATTCGTTTAAGCAGCTCCTTTAGGGAGGATGCAAAATAAAAAAAAAAAAAAAAAATTAAGCATAAATGCAGTTACCAAGTGTTTATGTCAGCATGAATTCAAACCCACACATTTGCTGAGTGGAACGCATGAAACGCACACTCGCACACACTCACACAGACACACACATGCGCCTAATTGAACAAATACATTCAAACCACCTCCTCACCATTTGAACATTGATTAAACATGATATATTGTTGTGCTGAAACACAAAACCTTGTGGCTGCTGTTACTGTAGCTGCAGCCCAATTTACTTAAATAATTTTGTGGTTTGAAGAGTTTATGTGTGTGTTCCATATTTTCACACTCGAGAAAAGTCTGTGTTAATTTGTTTGCTGCTGAAATCTACCCTCTAACGCCTACACAAGAATTTGCACTCCGAAAAAAACATCCTGATAATGATACATGACGTCATGTGTTGGCTATTATTGGCTGGGAATGGCAATGTTGGAGATTAGTGCAGTAACTTTTCTTTTAATGTCTTCTAAGATAATAATCATCTTCATATTTAGAGGCAGCTGACCCAAATCTCAGCTCCAATGGGAACAACACATTTTGCAGAAGCTTCCAACACGTTTGAGTTATTGCTTCAACCAGCTCAGTTTCGCAACACGCTGACAGTGACCGTGCTTTACGGGAAATATCAGCTCAGTCTAAACAAACAAAAAATGTACCAAACACATGACGTCCTGTGAATCAAACAGCCGGAGAACTCCAGAGGGACTAAGAGACACTGGAAAGTTTCCATAAGAATCCGCCTGCTGTGTTTATAAATTAGTTGTTTTTCTCTGTCACCATTCGGCCTCTGCGACACCATTACACTATGGAAAACACGGTGGAGACAAACAGACTTTAGGGCCTCTCTCGGTTTGTTTGTGGGCCAGATGTTGTCTGTTTGTGTGTGTGTTTCTGTGTTTGTATGTGTGTGTGTGTGTGTGTGTTAGTGTGTGTGTTTGTGGTATTCACATGCAGTTAATGAGTCACTGCTCCGAGGAACACAGTTTTTATGTTTGGTTAAAAACTGCACACTCCGGCTGCAGTCATTTTGCACAAAATATAAAGTTATCAGAGGTGTTTCAAGGGACTTTGAACCATTCTAGTCTTTAACCAAACTTAACAAATTACGAAGCTTTTGGGAAAAAGCTGAGCCGTTTTCTCACATTAACTCGGGTCAGACGCATTCACAACAACAGGAAAATGTCAGAAACAGTAAAGTGATGCGTGGTGTCTGGGTAGAGTAGCAGGAGGCAGGACATAACGTATTAATTACGCAATAGAAATCATTGTTTTGCAGCACATCCACACCTGCGTCGGCCCTCATCGCCAAAAGCTCTTGGGTCTTTGTCGGGGACTTCGACATGAAGATTTCAAGAACTTTCTGGACTTCAGTGCATGTCTGAAAGCTGCACTGGAGGCATGGGGCCTCATCAGGGCAATTTCCAACCATGGTGTTGATGCAGTCTCCTGTATGCCGATCATTTAGTTTAAGGGGGTTCTGTTTGCTGTGCACTCACATTATAAACCGTTCTCAAGAGCCCCCTTTCAGCTCAGGGCCCCCAGGCGACACCCCTGAAAGTTAGAAAAGTTGTCTTAAAAGATGTTGCAATGTCTACTGCATTTCGAATAATAATCAACCTGTCTCTTGATAAGATTGAGATTTTTCAGCAGTGCAATAAAACTGCCACTGATTTATTCTTATGAGAGCTGCATTTTCAGAGTTATATAACGTAATGAGGTCCACGGTCAATTCATGCTGGCAATCGAGAAATGTTAATCTCTTCGAGTTGTAAACAGAGAGCAGATGCAGCATTGTCGTCCTCGTTTTATCTCTTCTGAAAGTGCGCCACATGCCCTAATGACTGTCTGAAAGCCCGGAGCGAACACTTTTCTTTGGATTATAGGTAATTCTCAGCTATCTCTGCTATCCATAACCTGCAGTTACACAACAACAGTGTGTCTACTGCATTGTGACACATGCAGTAGAAACGTGACGTCAAAATACTTTTAGCAAAGAAAGTACTGTAAGAGACATTTTAAAATCCGTATCTGTCTGCATTCACTCACATGAAGCAAAAAACAGCAGCTAAAGCAAATACAAAAAAAACTGCAAAATAAGATGAAAACCTGCAAAAATGTTGTCGTCCTTTGGAGCCAGAGAGAAAAATGTCAGATGACTATACATTACCAACTTTGGGAAAAATAGTTTGACGCGTATTTAAATCTTTGTGAGTCCATGTCCCCTCTGAAATCATGGAGGAGGCATGGCTCCTGACCTATACTGCAGCCAGCCACCAGGGGGGCGATCAAGACTATTCTGCTTCACTTTAGGGGAGCTGTCATTTCGTCCATCTTTGCATCCAGTCTGATCAAAATCATTAAAAGAAAGTCTTCACACATCTCACTAAAAACATCTTCCTAATTGTACTGTTTTCACTACTTTCATCTTCACCGTCTTCCTCTCTCAGGATTTCCTTTCTACTTCCCTCACTTGATTTGTTCTTTTCTCACCTGTCAATCTCCCTTTCATTCTGTCCTTCCTGCCCTCTTTCAAACAATCGGTCAGCATTCCTCCCTATCAGTCAGAGAGCGCTGCTACGTGATACCATGCTCAGTTAAAGAAAAGCCTGTAGGCATCCAGTGTCCATCCATCAGCAGCCTGTTCAGAGCTGCTTCTTTTTCTTCAACTCTCTTTCACCTCTTCACAGAAAAAGGTCAAATTAAATGGAATGCTGAAAAATATTAGTTTGTAATTTGGACACAGGTGTAGAACGGACTTTCTGCAATGACTGCAACACTACATTAACCCTCCAGCAGGACAGCGCGAGGTAGTACACAATCTGCACATGTGCGTGGGTGTGTGTGCATTAGCAGATGTTACAGCTGTGTGTTAATAGGTCATTCCTGAGTATTTCTAAGGTCATCAGGCAGCACACACACACACACACACACACACACACACACACACGGAAACGCACACACGAAAACACACACACACACACACATACGCGGAAAATGTCCACCTATCTGCCCTCCTCCCTCACAAGATACTGCACTGCAGAAAAGTCGCTATAATTTAAAACAAAGCAGAAGAAACCAAAACAATTTCCTCCACATTTCAAGAGCAAGCTCTAAAGAAAAACAACTTTCCTCAGAATGATTTGTCTCCCTGACTCCATCTTAAGTGGTACACACACCAAAGCTGCTTTTACCCCAGGAGCTCCTACAGCCCGAAACATTTAAATTATACGCTGCATGGACGTAGGAGGGACACAGAGGCTCAACTGAATTGGCTGAAACTGAGCGTTCACATGTCTTCAGACGAGGTTGGGAACTGGCCATTACACGGCCAGGGGCCCGCACGCACGTTTAAATTAGCCCCTGGTCCCGACCACAGTGGGGGGGGGGGGGGTGAATGTTGAAATCCCACTTTGTTATTTTTTTAAGCTTTTTTTTACCAAGAAAAAGAGTGTCTGTGCTCAGAAGGCCTCACAAACGAGCAGTTTGTGAGAGGGAAAGTGTTATCAGGGGAGTATTTACGAAGGACATATTTAGGTATTTGTGGTTGTTGAGGCAACTTGTACTGACAAGTGTGTGTGTGTGTGTGCGTGTGTGCGTGCGTGCGTGCGTGCGTGCGTGCGTGTGTGTGTGTGTGTGTGTTTGTGTGTGTGTGTGTGTCTTGTGTGTAGAAAGAAACATATAGCAACATAATTTACTGCTAAAACACATCCTTGTTCTCAGGATTCTGTAGGAAATTCTTTGCATATTTTTTTCTCAATGTGCACAAACACACACGCATGCATAAACACACGTACAGGCGCACACTTTTGGAAAGGTAAGCAAACCAGCCACCCACTGAGAATGTGTGTAACTCAATAACTGTTACTTTCCAAAGAGACCCAGAATCCAAAAGCATTGTGCTCGGAGTCTCAGTGACTACATGATGGGCTGTGGTTGGTGAGGGGGCTCTGGGGGCTGCGGCAGCTTCAGCTTCTGCGGCGGACTTAAGTCATTTCAGGATAGTTAGGCTGCCCATGAGGGCGAAGGTTATGGAGAAAGAGTGAGCATCAATAACTTCACCAAAATCCAATTAAGCAAATTTTAGCCCCAAAAACTAATTTACTACAAGAAGATCTCTAAAAACTATGAAATACTACAACTGTGTGGTTGAGGGTCACAAACACAGACTGAATCTAAAGATGGACGACGTGTCCCCACTTCCAGAGATGAATTTTGGGATGGAGCCACAGAATCGAGGTCCTGCCAATACCTGCACCACGTACCAATCATGAGTCAGTCTCAGTGGTAAGTAGTGCTGTTTCATTTCATTCTGTCACGATGAAATGACAAGATTTCATTTCAACCCTAACCCCTAACCCTTATTTAATCAAATAACTAATTAAAACCAAACTTGTCCAACTCATGAACACGTGTGATAGAAATTATCTAAACTGACAGAAACTTGGAGGAAGCGGGGTCGTTATTTCGAGATTTTGAATACAGGAAAAGTCAGTTAGGTAACTACCTCGACATCCAGAGGGAGTTTGTAGTAAATCTGCTGCTCCATCATATCAAAAAGAACCGGTTTTGCTATAGAAATCAAATACATCTACATATCTCATCTGGCCTGGTAATGCCTGGGAACCCCCAGGAGGAAGTGGAAAGCATTTCTGGAGGGAGGGACGTCTTGTCTACCTCTTTTACCTGTTGCCTCCACAAACCGACTCCAGGAGAGCAATGAAGAATGAAGAGAATGTTTGGAATAACTGCAGCAGATATATTTCTGATATGCTCTCTGTAACAACATGTTACAAACATCTCAAATGTATTTTTCTAAAACAGTTTGACAGATATTTTAAGGAAAAAAATTCACTTACATCAGAACTACAAACAATGTCAAGAAGAAAAGTGAATAGACCTGTAGTTACCTGTATGGAAAGATATCAATAGAGGTAAATGAGAACGTGTTTGTTTTTTGATTTTTTTTGGGTGAAACTACTTTTTAAAGGCGAAGTTGTAATGTTGTTTTTTCCTGTGTGTTAAAAAATCAGCATTAAACTGTTAAGCTTCCCTCTTTTCTGTCAAGTCTTGCTCTGAGCTCTGGGGCTTCAGACTCAGCAGAGTAAGAATGTGATTTTAGCCTGTCACTGATGACATGCAAACCTCTGTGTGTGTGTGTGTGTGTGTGTGTGTGTGTGTGTGTGTGTGTGTGTGTGTGTGTGTGTGTGTGTGTGTGTGCTCGCGTGCGTCACAGCTGTGTGTTGGTAGCATGTGTCAGCTCCTGCTCGTAGGTCGACCCTCACATCCGTAGGGAAACCTTCCGTCTGCTGACAATTGGCTCTTGAGCTGACAGATCTGTGTGCATGTATGTGCAACTGCAGTGTGTACACACGTGTGTACAAGCGTAATCATGTCAGAAAGACCACAGTATCTTACCAGTCTGACAAACTCGTGTCTGCCTGCTTTATCACATATGTTTCATATGTACACACTCATGCTGAAGCAGTTTGCTTCTATTATCACCCTGAAATGTGTAATTCCTGGTGTGTTGGTTGATTTGTGTGTGTCAAAAACCAACCCACAACATGATGTCGTGGTTCAATCTCAAATCACCTTGCACACCTTGCACATTTCAGATTAAATCATCTGCTCCCTTACACAAAACACTCCATATGTGTGTATATGAGTGTGTGTGTGCGCGCGCCCCCCCTCACCTTTTTGGTGCCCTCGCCCTCCATCTCAGGGGTGCTTGGCGCCGGAGCCCAAAGCATGCTGGGAGCGATGCAGACAGACAGGTTGAAGGCGTTCATCTGGTTGTCGAGGGCGTTGCCTTGGATACAGTGCAGTATGGCGATCACGTGTCGCAGCAGAAGCAGGTTCTCACCAGGTAGGAGGTGGAGCAATCTGACACGGAAAAGAGAGGCGGAAAGGATGGTGAACGACTGGTTCCTGTGTGTGTGTGTGTGTGTGTGTGTGTGTGTGTGTGTGTGTGTGTGTGTGTGTGTGTGTGTGTGTGTGTGTGTGTGTGTGCAGCCATGTCGCCTCCTGCTCTCTGGCTCCACAGGAATTTCTCAGCTCACATTCTCATTGTTTCTTTCGCATTACTTGTTTTTTATTTTGCTAAGCAAAAGGAATTCTGTTTGTTGATGTTGGATGTGAAGCTATGTGCCCCCTCTCGTTCTCCGTCTTTCTCTGTGCAGGCGTAAACAGTGTGTAATGAAAGGAAACACCAACAGAGTGCCACAGTGAGGCATTGAGCCGCCACAAGCCTCCACAGCACCCATGTCTTCAGGTCTTTTCCTTTAATTTGTCACCAATCGGCACAATGAACGTCTGTGTGACTTGTTGTGTCTGAGTGTATGCTGCAGCAGATGATGGCACCAAATTAGATTTAATTTAGGATTGAAAGGGAGCGGTTATACCTCTGGACAGCTTGCGTCCTCTCCTCCCCTCGGTCCCCCTCCATCACGTCCATCCACCGCTCGTACAGATCCACACACAACAAGCTGCCCGGGATATTTCGCAGGAAGTCCTGTACGGAGAAATAAAATAATAAGATAAGATAATCCTATATTATGCCGCGTTGTAGTAGCAACAGGAATAATAAAAATAGTCACTTAGTAAAAGTAATAAATATGAAGGAACACTTGGAAGTACATAAATAAAAAATAATATGGTGAAAGAAGATTTCACATGCATATAGTCAAATGAGATTAGATAATTAACGGAGATACATTATTGGAATCAGCTCAATGTTTATCATCATGATTGTTTTCTATATCAAAAACCTATTTTATATTGGTTGTTTTACTTGTTATTTAGCTGATGGACTGAACTGTGCTTGATATTTTGTTATCTGACTTTAAATATGTTTAACTGGCATCTCTGGATACAGACCTGATAGTTAATGTTGTAAACAGATATTGAACAGAGATAACAATATCTGGGATAGTTTTCTTTTTTGTTTGTTTTATAACTATAAAATGCAAAAATAATGATACATTCCAAAGTAATGCCATGAAATAGTTAACAAAACCGCTTTCATTTGAGAAGATTTTTATCCAGCAACAGTTTTGTATTTTCGACTTAATCACCACCAAATCCTGGATGCAATTTTTAATCATACACATTGTATCAAAGATACTATCATTGTCATATTATTATCATATCATCTGTGAGGCTCCCCACTTTTTAAAGGAATTAGAAAACACAGAGTGTAAAGCCCAATATTCATGGTAAAAACATAATGTTAGTCTGGAGCAGCCATCCGTGTCCATTCTGCAAAAAACAGGTTAAAGCCCAAAAAAGAGTGAAGATGAATCATCCGTGTAAAATAAATGTAAAATAACCTCCCAGCTGTTCTCATGATGCTCTGCGCTGCAGCGACTGTTTGGCCTGGATGTTGAACAATGCTGCACCTTGTGTGTGTGACTGGCAGCCTGCCGGGCTGTGCACAGACAGATTATCCTGTCTGGACTAATGTGACTTTGGATGCACATCAGTCGCTCCTGCTTTCTGTTGTCTGGCTTCAAACGAGTGAGACAGAACAGACCTGTGTGTGTGCATGTTTGTGTCCTTGTGTGTGTGTTACCTTGAAGACGGCGGCGATGATGAACACAGACTGGTGTGAGATCTCAGGGTCCTCAGTCCCACTGTCCAGTCGGTCTCGAAGCTCCCGACAAGCTTTGGCCCCGGCCGACCGCCTGAAGACGCCCCGGGTGTAAGGCCCCTCCAGATACAGGAACACCAGCATGTCCTGGAGGAGACAGTGGAATTAAAGTCTTCATTAATAGTCTCTTCATATTATTCTCTTTACCAATAATCTGAATTGAACCGCATTCCATAGATGTACTATATAAGAAGATTGCTTGGTTTAATTTAGCTTCATCGTTTCTTAAAATGTCTTCAGCCTGACCTTTCAATAAGTATGATTTATGGACATTACTTTATTTTGTTCATTTACTTTATCAATGTTGTAAATTTTATTCCACTGTATCCGTCTAGAAGCATTAGTATTATAGTTCTTTACCTTCCTGTCTTCTAATCTATCTGGTGGATTATTTTTTATGAGCTTTTGTGGCTTTTTAAATGAGAAGGATGAGAGAGGAAGTTAAAATCAAAAGGATTAATGTTGATCCAGTTTAGCTTTCTAAAATACTATTATATAATATGATATGATCACAGAGGAAACTTTGTTTCTGAGTTTACATCACATCTCTTGTAATTTCCAGCCTGTCAGCTGCAGTATCAGACAAAAGCTCCAAAGCTTCCCACTGAATCTCCCTTTCTGCGGCTGCTATACACTGTAGACCCCAAATCATCCTCCAGAACGGTTCCAGAACTGGACTCACCATGACGGGCTTGGGCAGGCCGTGGTCTGAAGAGCAGATCGAGCTCAGGGGTAGTCCGAACAGCCGCCCCTGACTGGGAGAGATGGAGGTTGGGGAAAGGGGCAGGCTGTCCAGCTGTGTGTTGGAGCCTCTCCAGAAAGGCCAGTTGATCAGAGACCTCTTCCTCTTAAAAGACTTCTGCTGACCGGGCTCTGCAGGAGGAAGAGGAGGAGTTATGAAAGGTGAGAGCTGAAGGCGCTAATGCAGGAACATTCAGCGATTCACCAGCCTGCAAGAAAATAAAGATTTATAGACCCAGTGTGTGTGTTTGTGTGTGTTGTGTTTATCTATATATGCATGTATGGGACCCTCTGTGTGTTAATGCTTATGACTGTGTGCCCCTCGTCGAGCGCTGCCACGTCCCACATGGTTTTGTGTTAACGTGTCTACAGGTGTGTCTTCACTGCTTCTACATTTTGACATAACAGCTCAGCGTGTTCCTGCAGTTATGAAACTACAAACTGTGCGTGCACTGAAGTGTATCTAACTTTTAAGAGGCAAGTAAGTCACTACTGATACCTAGTATGGCCTATATGGTTTCCTGAAAGTGTACTCATTGCAATATTAATATATATTTGTATTGTTAAGAACATAATTTAGTGACATTTAAACGAGGAATGCTGTATTAAGCTGCTGTCTATCAGTAGGCTATGTGGAACCCATATCTCAAAATCAATAAACTGATCAACCAGCATCCATTAAACTGGATGTTTGCTGTTACCAGCAGTATCCACAGGTGCCACCAAATCTACAGGGAGTGAAATCTGCAAGATCTCAGCTTAAAGGTGAGAGAGAGAGAAAGAGACACAGACGCACTGTGTAACACAGAGACACCAAAGAATCTGTGATTGAGAGAAACATATGCAGACATGCCCTCACGCTCCAGAAAACCATTTAATTCGAAGAGTGTGTCTCTGTTTATCCGTGCATGTGTGTGAATTATGTATGGGACCCTCTGTGTGCTGACGCTTATGACTGTGTGCCTCTTGTCGAGCGCTCAGCGGTGCCATGTCACAATGTCTGCCTGTGTTGTTTGTCGTCTGTCTACAGGTATGTCTTCAATGTGTCTGCATGTTCCCTGTGACATAACAGCTCAGCCTGTTCCTGCAGTTATGAAACCAAATACTGCGTGTGCACTGACAAGTATGAAGATGGAAAAGAACAGCAAACATTTCCATTTAATCTCATCCTTCCACACAATGACAAACTGACAGCAACACGATTCAAAGCCTGCGGGACCAAGTTTAAGGACACTGCAGCATGGTGGCTTTCTACTTCTAGTTCAAATTGACAGCTTATTGACAATTGATTAATTAGATAAAGGACAGTAATTGATGAGTCAATAAAGATAACTATTGAGCCAAATGCCAAATATTTGCTGGTTGCATCATCTTAAAATTTAATTATATATTTTTTGATAAATTGGCTAAAACAAGCTATTTGAAAATGTCACCTTGGGCTCATGAAACTTGTCATGAACAATTGATCAAACTATAATGTCACTTGTTAGAGCTCACACCTCCACCCATCCTTCCAAGTTTCGTGGAAATCTGTTGAGAAGTTATTGTTTAATCTTACTAACAAATAAACAAACCAGGGTTGAAAACATGACTCTGGCAGAGCTAATAAAGTGATGCATACACTCTGACATATCTGTCAAAACTTCTGTCATCAGTAAATTTGTAACCTGCAGTAACCCACTGTAGCAAAGATTTAATTGTGGCGACACTAACTTTCGCTAAGAATCCTAAGATGCGTCATTGATAACACAAGTGGTTGTGATTTATATCTGAGGGCGGTCCTCTCCTAACGAAGGAAAGATTCTTTCTGTGGGTGGAGGACGCAATCGTCCAAAAAGGGCCCCAAAAGAATACGTGGCATACCTCCCACAGAATCCATTATTTAACGATCTGCCGTGGCGTCAAGCCCAAATACACTCTGGGGCAAAGTTCAACAGTAACAGAACTATTGCCGTGCTCTGGCACTTCTCAGCAGGCCTCGCCATCCTTGAAACAACATGACCTCGCTGTTAACCAGGCGTTACATCATTACAGCACACTGGAGAGGAAGAGTTTTAGAGATGGGGAATGAAACATAGACAAAAACAAATAGTCTCGTGCAGGCAGATTAAAAAACAGGTGCTGGATGCTGTATCTCTTTACATGCATTAAAAATAGAGTATCTGGTTCGTCTATTTCAGCTGTACCATTATTTAACAATTTTAACTGAAACCAGGTTCTAAGTCAAACCTTAACCCACTTTATCTGAATCGTTTTTGTTGCAGATAAAGGATTTTAGAAGGAACTGACAAACATGGTAATGATGATGAAGAAGCCACAACAGAAAAAGAAAAAAAAAATTCAATTTGTTTAAATACGTGTCTCATAAACTTTAGAGCAAATCAAACAAAGGATTGTGAAGGGGTTCTGCGTTGGCTGCCTTTCAATACACCCACGCAATCGTTAGGGGTTCGGGTGTGAACCATTAGGCCTCTACGGTGGCGGCGCTGCAATAGACTGATTACGTAAGACGCTGCTGCACTTGAGGCAAAGGAATCTGAGGCGAAGCTTGTGGTTGGCAAACTGGAGCCTCCTCGGCTGGAAAACACACACTTTTCCTCCTCGACTTGTTTTCCTCTAAACCTCATCTCCTCCTTTTTCCATCTGTTTCTCTGTATCCGCAGCTCGTCATCGCGCCTGTCCTCCGTCCTCCTGTTTTCAACCCCCCCCTCCTGTCTTTTCTGAGGTCCCCCTTTCTGCCTGCTCCTCCGTAAATTCCTCATTCTCCATCTGTTAATATCCGCGTTTCTGTTTCCTTCGCCTCCTCCGACCCTTCAGACTTACTCAATAGCTGTGCCATCTCTCTTCACTTTCCATCTTCCTATTCTCACACTCATTCTTCCCTTCTGGGGTTGCTTCCTCTTCATCTGTCTATTGTTTTTCTTATTTTGATAGAGTCTGTCCCAACCCCTGCTGTCACCCCTTGTCCGCTAGGAACTCCTTTCCCACCATTCTCGATGTCTCTTTTCCTTCTCACTGTTGTGTCATCATGAGGACTAACAGCAACTGACTGTATGTTTTAGAGTATCAACATTGACACAAAGAGAAACAGTCTTTGGAAGTGAAACTCACTTTGAGGAAATATGTCTTGCATTGATATGTCTGTATCCTCCTTCGTCTTCCTGTGGCTTCACAGGCTTAAATTTACAGATACGTCCTTGACACTGGCCAAAGACGTTCTTGGAAACCTCCACTGTAAAGCCTACTGATTGTTTGAGGTTAAAACCCAGCAAGACTAATTGTTATCTTCTAATAAGAACAAATAACTTTTAGTTTGGAAGCAGCTCTACTAATAACTAACTAAGAAAACAATTTCATGTTGTTTTCACTGGGCCAGTTTTATGTTAAAAGAATAACAGAGAGACCGCCCTGCAGTGTGAGCGTACATATATTTTATTTCCAGGCTAATGTGAGGTCACAGTGATTTTTGACCTCTCGAAATCTCACCCATTAATCTTTGAGATGACAACTTGGCAAATTTGAACCAATTTTCCAACAGGCAGGAATAAGTTATCATGTTCAAAGGGTCAAAAACAGTAAGGCCACCGTGACCATGACCTTTAAACTTTGGAAACCCAAATCTGACAGGTTCATACTTTAATCCAAATGAACATTTGTACCACATATGAAGAAATTCCCTCACGGTGTTCCTGAGAAATTGTGTTCACAAGGCAAAACTTCTGGGGTCACATCAACCTTGACCTTGACCTTGGCCCCTGAATCTAATCAATTCATCTTTAAGTTCAACTGAATATGTGTCCTACATTTCAAGAAGTTTTCTCAAGGCGTTCTCAAGATATTATTATCACAAGAATAACACGAGATGCCATGTTTCCTCTGCAAAATTCCGGCGTCACTCATATGACCAGCATATATTTTTATTTGTATTCATTCAGACTACTTTAACAGCACCAGAATGAATCCACTGACAGTCCACTGACACAAACACGCTGCAGACGTTCCTGCCTTTAAGTCACCCACATATAAACTGCACTTGATTGTGAAATATTCACTTTTTTTTCTGAGGAGTATTTCATGATCCCTATGGTGTCGTAAAGTATCTCCATGAAAAGGTAGTGGGACCTTCAATCCAGTCTCACCTAGAAGTTGAGCCTGTCCTGGGGCAACTTTGCTTGGTTTGAGGATGAACTGGCACTGGGTGTCAGGAGGGAGACACTGGTCCAGCAGCATAACCCCTGGACAGTCGGTGGGACTTGTTGGATCCCCCCATCTTCCGCGTCCTCCGCCATTGCTCCCACCGTCCCGGATGTGGCTCATCTTGATGCTGAAGGGAAACTCATGGCCTGCGTGAGAGGTCAGGGTGCAGAGATCAGAGGGTTTGGTATGTGCAGTCTGCGCATATTGCACGGAGCCGAGGGAATAATAAGCGTTAATGAATCAGCGATCCAAAATTAGGATGTTAGAATTTCGGTCTGAACTACAAAGCAAAGAATTATGGATAGAAAATGTCACAGAAAAATCACAGTGACAAATAATTCACAAGTTTTTTGTGCTTGTTTAGCTGTTTATTTATATTCTCTGCTATAGTAACGACTAGTTCTCCACAATTCCACGAGTCAGATGAGAACGGATGTTTTTGATTTAACTTTAAGGAGCTTAGAGAGAATTCATTAATTACAAGCATGTTGTATGGAGGAAAGGGAAAAGACTGAAGGGAAAAGACTGTGGTTCTATAATAAGAGAGTTTTAAATAGTAATGTGTGTCAAAGACAGGTGGGCTTACCGATTAGAGGGTACGGAGGTTCGTCTTTACTGGAGCTCACCCACAACCGGTGGTCTTTAACGCAGCCCTAGAAAAAGAAAAAGGGTTAAAATAAATAAAAATAATCTATTTTACATGTAAATTAAAAAGTTATGCTTCATCATGTCACTGCAGCTTCATCAGTGAACAATTTATGTTAATTTAAGTTTTTTTAATCCTCTTGATTTAGATATGGTGACATAAAAAGTGCAGATATAAAATCTAAAATCCTATACATTTTGTGAAAACATCTAAAAATCACACTGCCCTTTATAGATTCCTAACACGCACAATGCTTTTGTATCCGAGAGTTTAGCCTTCCACAGTCACTGGATGATAACAAGTATATACGGTCTTTACTCACCGATATGCCAAACTGCTGCAGCGCCATCCGGATGACATCAGTGGTGCTGTCGTTGTTGCTGACAGCGAGTGTCTTGGCCTGATGGGAACATTTTGGAAACATTAAATATACATCAAGTGCTTTGTGTGTTAATAAGTTACAAAACAAAATATATTAATGTCTCTTACGCATTAAAGAGCAAAGAAGAGAAACTTACATAAGCACAATTTCCAATATCCTTTGCGAATATCTTGAGTGGTATGGTCTTAGGGTCGTCCTTCTCTTTTCCCTCAATTATCCGACTAAAAAAAGCAAAAACAAAATAAGAGGGTTGGTTTTTAAATAAAAAGAGCATTTGAATATGCCATCATGTAAGATATCAACTTCTTCATCTTAGCTGTAGATCTGTATTAATTGTTTCATATCTCATACATTTATCTCATAACATTCTGTTTTTCTATCTGTTCACACTGTGATTAAACTAAATTTCTTTGCTGTTATTAAATCACTTCTCCTCCAGCTGATCTTGTGTGGCCTGAAAATTAAGGAAATCTCCTTTGCAAAATCAGGATTAAATCACCAAAACAATCGAGCTTCAAACAGAAAGTAGCGGGTGGTTTAACCAAGCATTTACCTTTTGATGAGAGCCAACCACTTGTCCTTTTGCTCCTCAGAGCTGAAGAGGACGACAGAAAGAGATGAAGCATAATCAGAGTAAATCGTGTATAAAGCAGCTGTCTCTTTTTTCTCTGTTATGTAACTCTGGAGGGGTAAAATTCACAGACCTGGCCCTAAGCTATGCATTGCTATTCGTGGATTCCAGGTGTAATACATTGTAATAAGATTGAATAAAGAAGAATGAATGTGTGTAATCCATCGTGGCAGGAACATATATACTAATTGAAGTATTTGCATGTTAGCTGCATGTGTGTGCCTGTTTGTGTGTGTATAAGTGTGTGAGTGTGTCTATACCTGAAGGTGGCCGCACAGTTGTAGGTGGGCCAACCCATGACAAAGCTCCTCTCTGTGTTAGTGCTTCCTTCACACACCACCTCAATGCAGTTGGCTATCCACATCTCACACACCCGGACTTGAGCTTTCACTTTAAAATGAGTCGGAGACCTGCAAAAAATGAAAGGAGTTCCACAAGGAACGTACTTAGATCCTCTTAACTTCCAATATGACTTTGTTTTCTTCAAATAACAGCTTCCATAAACATCTAAAATATGGCCAACCTTTAAAAACACTCAATATAGAAGAAAAATATTAATAGTCAGAGGTTAAACACAGCCACGCTCACGACTTCTGTGATTATAGAGGGAAAAACTCCAAACTCACATGTGGAATCCACACACAGATGTATAGGCACAAAAACACACACACAAAAATGAATTTCTTCTCCATCTCTCTCTGTCAAACACACTCATGCCTTCACACATTCCTCCAACTCACCCTGTGTTCAGCCACAATGTAATAAAACCAATTATAGCTTATGCTCTGCGCTGGAAGGGTCAACTCCGCCCACTGGCACATGACTACCAGGACAGACCACAGAGGTCCCGCTGTGTCTGCACTCGGGGTGTGTGTGTACAGTAAGCACATAAGTGCACAGAGCAGAAGTCTGTTTCCGTCGCTACATGCCCATGTGTTTACATGTGTGCATTCGTGCATGTATGTGTGTGTTTGCTGACTTCAAAAACCCTGCTTTTCAAGTGACTATTTTTGAAAGTCTGTGTGTGCAGTCTGTGGGTGGGGAGCCCCATACTGTAGACCCAAGTCAGGCCAGTGTAGCTTTGATCCAAGCCAGGCTTCATATGGATTTAATTGGCTGGGAAATAATTATATAGTGGAGAAAAATGGGGCAGGCAGTAATGAAAGGAAGAGGGGAGAGAGGGAGGAAGAATGGAGGGAAAGATGTAGTCGCTCAAGACGCGTCTCCATCTTCCACATATTATTGTTTGCAAAACTAAGCACAGCAGATGAAATGTTGCGTCTTGGTTTCTAACATTTGTCCCTCGTTTTATTCCTGTTGACGTGTCTCCGTCTCCATTTTCCATCTCACTCACGCAGCCGCAAAAACATACACTCGTTTCTTCTCTCTGTCATTTCACAAGACACGCAAAGGAGCACTTACTTGGCCTTGGCGACGAGCAGCGTGTCCGTGAAGATAAAGAGATGCCTCTCCTGAGTCTGCAGGCCCGTCTTTAGCTGCGTTTGGGCGTGTCCCAGGAATAGGCGGCCTGGACACTCAGCCAGGAACGCCTGGACGAGGGGACACGACTCCGGGCTTACTGGCGTCAGGCAGCTTTCCCTGGGGCGAAAACAATCCAGAGTCAAACACACAACACAAAGAATCAAATTCTCTATTGATCCCCAAAGGAGGCAGTTGTGGTTTGGAAGTGTTTGGAGGCATGCCTCTGATCAACAGGTTTCAAACCGCAGCATTGGGCTCAAATTCTCTTCACTCCCCTCAACAGCCATTTAGCAAAGCACTGGGCCCCTGAATGCATTAAAGCAGCTGACAGAAGAATGAAAGTGCAGGAGTTGATTGTGAGAATATGAAGTGTTTTTACAGTTGGGCATTTTAACTAAGGGGACTTTCCAAACTCCTCCAGCATATGGAAATAATGGCACATCAGCACGGAGGTAGGTAACAAAACATAACATGAATGTTGTGGTGAACCTAACATGGAGAAAAAACTGCTTGTGCAGTTGGGAAACAAAGTGCTGTGAGACTGTAACACGCACCTCATTATTTACTGCATTTCTTTCACTGTTTCGCCACAGTCGCAAGAAATACACATACATTTAAAGGCTTTCAATAAAATAAATGTTGGACCCAGGCTGCAATTGTTTGGCTACATATAATGTTGCATAAGCTGGTTGGACAAATATGTTAGACATTATTTGCATGTGCACAAAGATAGCTCTATTAGTTCAAATAGATGGAAAAGGCAGAGATGGAACAGAGGCTCCTTCCAGCATCAACAGGTCTTCTACTATTATGTGTGAGATAATAAGTGATGGTCTGCCATTCTATTTAGCAACTTTTCATCAAGATCCACAAATTATTCTCTGAGAAAACAGTGAAAAGCGCTCAAACTAATTCCTGGAGTCCCCCTCCCCCCCCCGATCTAGGGCTGCACCCTAATTCAATGGGGTCTTTCCTGACCGAGCGTCCGTCCACCAGATTTCGTGAGAATCTGTTCGATTGTTTTTGTGTAATCTTGCTTACAAACAAACAAACCAACGAACAAAGGGACAGGGGTGAAAACATAACCTCCTTGGCAGAGGTCATGAATCGTTCATCCCAAATAATGTGTCTGTTACATCATCTATTCTGGCTCTTTGGTTCTAATTTGAAGCTTCTATCTTGCGTCTGTGCTGTCAATATGTGCCTCTGATGGACATATGTAAACTGTGGGGGATTTTGGAGGAAGAGGAAATAGTTTGAGAACTCCATCCTTTCCTGTTTACGCTTCTCTAGCAGATAAAAGAGGTAGATCTCTACTTACACACACTTTCTATCTCCGTCTCTGCCTCTCTGCGTATACAAACGTTCACACACTCTCACGCATGTACTCACCCACTTTTTTAAAATACTTCTCTTACAAATGCATATCCTAGGACGCACCCCCCCACACATAACTCTGTTTGTAACCCCTTCTACATAGAAGAAGTAGTCCAACTCTTGCTAGGAGTAAATAGAAGTTCAAATTCGCTCATACACCAAAATCCTTCCAGCAGCATTGCGTAAGTGATTGGTCATATAATTATTAACAAAGAACAGACGACCACGCTGGAGTGCATCCCTTCTTCGTCCGTCTTTGTATGCCATCCAAAAATAAATCCTAGGGCTGCCGAGTGAATTCAATTAAAAGCGATGAATGTAGCCAGTTAAGCGTTGAGGCCCCGTGGGATAGAAAGAGTGGGAAAATGAAGATGAAGGATGGGTTGAGAGGAATACATCCGTTTTGTCTTTCTTTTATTTCTCGGGTCAAAGATACTTTACTTTATCAAGACATGACATGACAACATGTTGCTTTAACAATGACAAAATTGCCTGTCGCAATCAGCTATTGTTCCTGGAAAGAGAAAAAACTCTCCACATGGTTTTACTGTGAAATGAGTTTTTACCCCCCTTTGAAAACATGCACACAACCACCAGCCCACTACTCTGAATCAAGCATTTCTTTATTACTGTATCAAAGCCATGGAGGCTGCATCATGTAAATCTTAATTTTCAGTGTTGACTCTTGCAGCTTGAAGTAATTTAGGGACATGACTCTTTTCTCCTCCCTCCTCTGCTCTTTCTCCAAATGTTGTCTCCAAAGACCTAATAAAGTTCAAAATGAGTTTTCTCCAGAGTCTTTGATATGTGACTAATTCCGCATCAAAGCTCAGCTCCTATTGAATTTTTCAACATGGCAGTGGCTGCTCTCTTGATGTCAGGCCACAGGACACCGCAGGACAGCAGGGGTGAGAGACCACATGCAAATGGGATGACGGGAGGATTTTTGGGGGAGTTCATTGGTGTAGTTGCAGCATGATTACAATCATTACAGAGCAAAAGTCTGAAAAAAACACATCCTTGTCTGTTCTTATTGTCGAAGCAGGTCCGGGAAACGATCCTGTCGGAAGAGGCCACACACACACTCACACACACACACACACACACACACACAACCTTCTACACGCGGACAAACCTTGCTGTAAAGACCCTTTCACATCTCGCTGCCCAAAAATCTTCTGTATTCGCCGCACACCCCTCACTCCTGAATGTGAGATTGACAGCTGAGCCGGCCACCCTTTGAGTCTGATGGATGAGCGGCTAATGGCTCCATTGTGCAACATGTGATGTTGATAAATCGAGTGGTCGTCCCGCCCGCGCATACATGGCCACCTTTTGTCGAGGCACGGCTCTGTGCCGAGAACTGTTGACTTTTTGGAAACACAATGAGGGCCCGGTGTAGAAAAGACGCACACAGCACTGCATACTAATGTCCCCGCAAGAATATTTAAGTGGCACCAGGAAAGATTTGGATATAAAGGATGATGTTATCAGAGTAAATCAGAAAGTAGGATGAGTCAAAATCATGAAAGAATTAGAAATTAACCATTGGATTCACTCAGTTGTTAAATCATGGAGGCTGGGGGTGGGACAGATGAGTAAAGTTTCAGTCATGGACACAAGCATGATCCAACAGGTGTAAGTACGATACACCCTGAGGACAACAACTGGATAAACAGCTGTAACTTTCTCTTTCTTCTCTCTCACTTATTCCCTGTTTATGTTTTCTTCTTCTCCAACATGTCTCTTATCCCACTTTTCGCTCAGTTCATGTCACGTCGTGTCGTTCTCACTTTCTTCTCCTGCATCAAGCACATTTTTCCTCATCCTAAATTTAAGTTTCATCAATATTTTTAAGGATCAATACCTTAATAAACTTACTCATTGACATATTACAATATATTATAATTTAACATATTACACCATTCAGTCGCTGAGCAACGTCAACTCCGCTTACAACCCTCACCAACCCCCACCGAGTAGACAGTCTCCCTCAGGGCAGCCATGACACACACTTAGATAACTCTGCACATCTGGTCATCTTTATTATTAACCCCACAAATGTTCCTGTGAGTGTTGTGTGTGTGTTAAGGTGAGTTTCTATATCTTCTGTATCATCAGCCTTTTTGCTAAATCTGAGGCTACAAACAGGTTTGAAGGAAGGAAGGAATTTGTGGAAGAGAACGTCAAATGGTATGTGTGTGCGTGTGTGACAGTCTGTTTGAGTGGCATTCATTAAACATATTTGTGTGTGTGTTTCGACATGAGGATTGCATCACCAGTAGTTTGACCTCTTTATCCCAGACACAGGCTGTACAGACAAGCAGCAACAGCTCAGTTTGTATGTTAGTGAGAGAGAGAGAGAGAGAGAGAGAGAGAGAGAGAGAGAGAGAGAGAGACTCTCTGTTAAAATGCAGATTAAAGTGGACGTCACTTTGCACAAACACACAAACAACACCAGCCTGTGAAAACAAAGATATGATAAAAGGATGCTAAGATCCCTTTCGCTTAAAATATTACTAAGTTTTCTTCAAATAACTGGGTCCATAAATTTCTGACATATAAACAAGAGTCTGGTGATGACTTCCTACAGGTTCCACATATATCAAATGATCCAGTGTTAATATTTAAAATGCTGATTTGTTAGATAGAACGCACGGGCAGTTAAAGAAGCAAAAAAATTCCCACCTTATTTTTTTATTCAATGAGAAGCTCATCTTCTTGTTGTTTCATTAACCTCCTGACGTGACCTCGACACTAAATCAAATAAAAACAGGCCTCAAAATCGATTTACTTTCTGTCTGTTTCACCCTTCGTGTCTTTCGGGTTTCCCCTTGACTCAAATTGGCCTGAACCAACATAGGCTGGACCAAATCGTTTCCGTATGCAAAGTGTAATGTCATCCCTGGCTGACACACAATGCCCTCTATATGGCCAGAAGAAATACACACAAGTACAGCGACACACACACAGAAACACAAACACACATACACACACAACACACACACACATACAGACAGCGGATGAGGTCAGAATAATGAAACTCTTCCCTTTTTTCAGTTGGTAAAGGACAAGTGGCCAGGGGCTATTGCCCATGTTATCCTGAGCAGATCTCACTATTAAAAGCAGGAAATAGCTTTTGTGTTGAAATGTGAGTGAGTGTGTGTTCATGTCTCTATTCTATTATTCAAAGATCACCGTAATTTGCTTATACATCAGTTATACCCTGCACTGTGAGATGAGGTTATACTTCTGGATGAGATGCGACAGTATGTGTGTTTGTGTGTGTGTGTGTGTGTGTGTGTGTGTGTGTGCAGTTGATGTAAGTGTCTGAGCTGAAGGCCAAGGAGCCTTTCAGCTGATGTTTCTAATTAGTCTCACATTAAAACTAATTTAATTACCACTCCGTTATTATAAGAACAAGAGAAAGAACCTGATTTTATGAAAAGCTCTTTTGTTGATAAGTAATTCTGTGCTTCCAGACTAGGTCCTTAAACGGTGTGAATGTAGCACAAAGAGCTGATGCTGTTTATTGAGGGTTGGAAGAGAAGAAATTATAAAAGTGTGCAAAGAAGAGATATAGTGAAAACCTTGTATTTCCCTGAGAAGGTAAACAAACCATGTTCATATTCACAACTCAAAGTGCCTTTGAATACAGTTGATGTTCAAGCGTGCACACAGACATCCAGATACCACCTGGACAAACGGGGAATCAAACCGCTGACCCTTCTGAGCCACAGCCACACTAAATTAGCTAACATGACAACACAGGGCTACATGGTTAGTGGTATTAATAACAATTAATAAAAACAAAATCCTGTAAAAGTCAATATCTGTTATATGTTGTTATTTATTTATAATGAAATCAATCGATCTAATCACATCAGAACCTTGATTTCATGTTAAATTACATTTTTATTAATCAGACCGAAATTTTTTAAATGTAAAGTTAAAACACTGTTAAAAGTGGTGGGAATCACAGGGTATCCATGATACAACACATGATTAAAGCGATTCTATGATAATCGATTTTGAATTGCAATCGAATCATATAATACATTTCACGACACATATGTGGAACTGACACAAAATGAGTTGTGAGTGAGATATTACTGAACTAAAGTTACTTATGAGGAACAGTGCTCATGTGGTAGATGTTTGAAAGAACCCATGTGGATTTGTGGCTGGATGAGGTCGCCTCAAAGACACAAAACAAATTCAGATATAAGAGGAAAATCCTCCTTTAATTTGTGATCGTACAAAGCTCTCAGAAAAACAAATACCCGCTTACTTACACTTAGGATGACAAACACAGGGTATAGGTTATTTCCTTCTTTTGTAATAACCGCCTGAGCCAAGGAGTTGTATTTGGATAAAGAGAACAGTGGTGTTGCTGTGCTGTGAAACCCACTGCCAAGTATTTCTGGCACAACTGGTGTACCAATAAAAACTGTATTAATAGCACTTGTTATACCACAGCTACCAAAGCATGAAAAGCTGTCAAAACAAATTCATCACAAATAAAGGAAACCAAGACAATCCAGTAACTTAATCAATCATCATGAAAACATGGAAATAACTGATATCACCTGCACAATAATCACAGTGGTGATCTTTCACCCATACCTAATGTGAGTCACCTGACGACCACCACACACACACATACACACACACACACACACACACACACACACACACACAAACACATCCGGACATTAATGAACACCTCACACAACATGAGAGGTGTTGACCCCAGATGACCCCAAGCGGTCCGTACACCTCCTGATGAGATGTCAAAGGTCAAAGGTTACAGCTGAGAGTGTCAAGCCCTGGCTCCATACCTCCTGACTTGTAAAACCTGCACACACACACACACACACACACACACACTTGGCGGACTTGGACAGACTAAGAGTCAGTCAGTCTCTTTTTGTCTTTCACTCAATAGCTTGTCTGTCTCTCCCTCCCTCTGTGCTTGCAAGCAGAATATGAGTTTTCCTAACTTTTTTCGCCCCCCCCCCCCACAAATACTCACACACATACTCACAGAAACACACATACACACACACGCACACACTGCCCCAAGAGCGCTGACCCATTTAAAAGTGTGAAGAGTTTCCCTCAGCACTGGTCTAATGGTCCCGTTTCACAGTTCAGTGGCCAACCTGACCTCCCTGTGCCGTCACTAAAAACTGCCACTAGCATGCACACACATCATAAACACACCAGACAGACACTTGCTCACGTGAGAAACTATGGTGGCAGGTAAACTTTGCTTTCAAAGTCTAAATGGGTCTAGAGTAGAAATTTGAAGTTTGAAACACACGTCAAACCATTTATTTCTCTGTAACCAGAAGGTTTTCAATGAAATTGGAAAAGTCCAAGAAATTCCCCCAAAAAAGTCCACAGACAAAGAGTTAAGTTAAACAGAGTGAAGTTCCTGGTAAATGCATGCTTCCCCTGAGAGGTTTTTAATGGCTTATTTCCGACCCTGTTAAAAGGAAGAGGAAAAGATTTGTTTGATAGTGGGCAAGGGCGATGAAAATCCTGATAGTTCTGGGAGAGGTAAGCATTTAAACCCCGCTCTAAGCCATGAAGGAGTCAGGAAGGCCAGCGTTCAAAGCAGAGTGGTAAATAATCTCAATCTTCATATCATCTAATCATGAAAGTTCAAAAACTTCTTCCCAATTTCTTCATTCAGGTTTTCTACTCAATATGTCTCTCCTTTAAACCCTTAAACCCAAAATCCTGAATGTTTCAGGGAAATGTCCTGTTCTGTGCTTGTCTGAAAACAGCTAATAAAACTGTTAACCTTAATCAGAGGAATCATAATTTATACAGAACGAGTACGAATAAACAGTTTTTCAAATGCAGTTTTCTCTTGAGAGAAATCATCGCTCCATTGACAAACTATAGGCCAACAATGATGTCAGAGATCCAGTGAGTGTGTGTGTGTGTGTGTATGTGCGTGCGTGCGTGCGTGCGTGCGTGCGTGCGTGTGTGTGTGTGTGTGCGTGTGTGTGTGTGTGTGTGTGCGTGTGTGTGTGTGTGTGTGTGTGTGTGTGTGAGCTCATACCTGGACGTGCTTCTCGATCTGGTAAGTGCTTTGCTGATGACCAGCGAAGGAGCCGACTGTCGTCTTTGGGCCAAGGTCTTCATCTTCTATGCAGTCAGAGAGAGAGGGGGGAGGTTCAATGCAAGCACCGACTGAACGTGATGGTTAGCTCCATTTGTGCATCCCATGATCAATTATATTCTGTATGGTGGTTATTGAGAAGGAGGCCAAAAGGAAATGTAGCGCACACAGCCAGCACGGCTTAAAGCTTGCAGGAAATACAGGCAGACAGGGAAATTGAAAAAAAAAACATAACGTGTGTGTGTGTCTGTTTGTCTAAGGAGTTTGCTAAAGAAAAAGAGAAGTGACAGCAGCAAAGAGGAAAAAGAAGAAGTGAGTAAAAGATGGTTCAGAAAAGTTGGTGAAGGACAGGGGGGGGGGGGGGGGGAGTGAAGCAAAGGAACACGTCGTCTCACGGTGTTGCACAATGTTTACGATCCCTCGTATATTCTCCCTGTAACATGATGAATTACGTGCAGCCTCAAGTATGACAGTCATCTTCGTGGCAACCACAGCCATTCCACTTAAGGCTGATCTATTTACAACATTCCAAAAGCATCTGAGACATAAACACCCCAAAAAGTATATGGTATGGAAACAGTTAGAAATTCTACTAGTACGGATATGAAAAAAGTCTCATTGTGTGGAGTAACATTCCCCTTCAATAGAAATGTTATAATGGCCAAAGTCACCACACCAAAGGAGGAGGAAGAGGTCATGTTTGAGGTTGGTTTTAGGACTTCATTACTTTCATGTAAGAAACTGTCTCAGCTGATTCTGCAGAGTCAGATTTACCACATGCTTTTTTGCCATTCTCCCATATTTATGCATTGCATCTATGTGAAGGGGCAATTTGGGCTTCAGTATACTGGCCAAACACTTCGACATGCACAAAGGGAAAGAATCGATCCCCGACCTTCTTCAGAGGATGACCGCTCTAACTTTTGAGCCACAGTCGCCCAATTCTTCCCATTCTACCAATTCTACGACTTGTGGGGTATTCTGACCTTAGTTGCATAATGTGGACATGTTTACATTTTAATCGGATTATAACGTCACGCTCTGCAACGGTCTGACGTCATCATCAGACTATGCCCTGTAACATGTAAACAGGAATATGAATGGAATATTCTACAAGCAACTACTCTTATCGGATATAACATATTATGATTAAGGTCAATAGTCAGTATGTCAGATCATTGCTGTACATGTAAGTCCTGAATTCTCAGAGTATGATTGCACACAAATCAAGGAGTAATCCTTAACTGTGAGCACTAACTTAAAGAAAACAACAATGTTTTCATATCAGTTAACAACACAGAGATACCATCTATACATGTAGCTTTCATACATGTCAAGAAGCCTCAACATCTGGACAGAAAGATGTGAAGAAAACAACATCCTAGCCCAGGGACGCATGTGGAAACTTCACACTTTACGTGACGATGAAGCGCGGCTCCAGTTACTCTGGAAGTGGCCCGCTGACAGCCCTTTATTCACAACTTCCCAAAGCTGAGCCGAGCGCAGAAACTTTCCAAACCACGGCCGAGTGCAGCGGGCCGGGAAAGTGGTGAAATACTTCGGAAAACATTAAGTCTCCTCATATAAAAACGCGGCCATGCACATCCTGTGTTGGAGGTGAAGAAATCAGACAATAACACAGGAACGGTCCTTGGAGCTACTGACTGTAGCTGTTGTAAAGGAACTATAAACCGTCACTCTTTGGTTTGGTTAACCTGAAGCAAAACTGGTAAAGTTATTACATCATTAAAACCCAATTAACAGGGACATAAAGTCTACATATCTATATATAATTTGACAAATAAACTAATGGCGAGACAATGAGCATTATTTCAAGGAACAAAGGTCAGCTTTGATATTAAGAATATTAATATACATATTTAAATAAGACTCCTAATTTGGACAATGGCTGACTTGGTATTTTATTTATATTTTTCTTACAGCAGTTTGGCAGATATGAGTTCTACATATCCTTCTGAGATGCTGCAGAAAAAATACTCTTAAACCTTTATTTTAACATGCACTGGAGGGGGGCGCTGTTTACTACAAATTCACACATCAGCTCTTCAATCAGAGTCAGTGACCAAAAACTGGTGGGGGAACTAGAGTAACTGCAGCTTAGTTAAACCACGGTCAGAGGTGATAATTCATGTGTTAAAACGAGGAGTTTAATTCTGTTGTTTAAAGAGGAGCATAACTTTGGAGAGGCCAGAAATGCTGATCATTCCATTGAGTATCTGATTGACAAATCCTCACCATCAGCTCGCTATCCTGATCTGCTGTTTGGTTTCTCTTCAGCTCAGCGAGATACACGTTTATTTGAGATAAAAACAACGACTAACAATAGACAATCCAGTGGATATGAGTGTTTCTGTTGGTTAAAAAGGTGTTTCAATGACAGAACATTTTGATATCACTATAAATATCACAATGTAGGAGGATTTTACGCATTTAAATCAAAACCGAATTTTCCCAAATTGAGAAATCAAAATCACTAAATAAATGAAAGGTGCTTAATCGTGGTTTAAATGTTCATTTGAAACTAATCTGATGAATCCTTTAATTAAAACAGCTATGATCACCAACGACTTAATCATTATCCAGTCAAAAAAACTGACCTGGTGTGAAGCAGAACCAACAACTGCAGACCAGTGAGAAAAAGGGAACTTCAGTAGTCCAGCATTAAAATATGGAAATAAGTAATGAACAAGTCAGACATTTTACGCAGAAATCCTCCATAGTTAGTCTTGAACTCACTTAAAACATACACTCTATTGTGAGGGTACTGTAGTGTCAGATTTGAATCTAACAATGTATCTCTATTGAAAGCTCCTTGAGTCTCTGCGCGTAAATACGCACAGGACGCCCTGTGTCCACTGCTCCATCAGCAGAGAAGCGCTGCTGTTACCTTTTTGTTTTCAGTGGGCGCCTTGCACTCTCCGGTCAGAGAGTCGGACCTGTTCTGTCCCATGGTCCCCTGCTGCGGTGACATGGTTTCCATCAAGGCTGTACACATCCACGGAGCCGAGCGCACCGACGGTATATTCCCATGATACGAGCGTAAATAAGTCCAACGTTTATCCGGTGAAGAGCAGAGAGCGAGTCCGAGGAGAGCTCATGATGCCGGGGAGCAAGATGATGAACCTCCGAGAGATTAACCTCCGCAGTGTGTGCGCGTGTGTGTCTGTGTGTGAGCCTGGTGTGAGCGCAGTTTGTTCTCAGTCTGAGGTTGTAAAGTCAGAGGAAGTGAATCAGCCGACCACTGCTCTACCTTGTCAAAATAAAACAGGCTTGAATGAAAAACCCACCCAGTATAAAACATTGTAATTTGTTGTTCTTGATCACCAAACTGTGCCTTGTTTTTATAATTTGATATACATATGCCAATAAAGATAAATACAGGCTGAAAGGGCAGATGCTAGTTAGCTCCACCGAGGGAGCTATGTTTTCACCACTTTCCATTTGTTTGATGGTTGGTTGGTTTTTTTTGTAAGTATGATTATGGAAAAAACAATGGAACAGCTTTCTACAAAACTTGAAGAAGAAATTATGCATTATGGGTCAGGGAAGCACACCATTTTGGAGCACTGGCTATATCTTATAAATAGTTAATTTGAGTGTAAATGAGCATCTGGTTGCAATAGAATAAGTTCTATTATACATTGCAGGAATAAGGTATTCATCCTGCAAATGTGCTTTAATGGGTTCACAACAGGACATTAAAGATAGACAGGTAATAAATATATCTGTGATTGAATAAAGAACTAAGATACAAGGAGCCTGACAGATCATGAAAAGATAAAACATCCAGACTGATTCAGTATGTGAATTATTTCTTAATGGGGGAGTTCCAAAGATTAAAAGAAAAAGAAAAAAAACAAGGAAATTATATATATAATTATATCAAAATCTATCTGTGTAATGTGCTAATGTAATGCACCATGTTTATAAATCTTTACTTCTTTTTTATTATGCTCTTTCGTGCACTTCCACTTTATAAATCACAAATCTTAAGTTGCAATGTGAAGAAAAAAATGTTTTGATTGCAGCAAAAAAAAAAAGGCTTAATGAAGGATTCTTCTGTTTAATTTCATGTTATTGTGTGAATGGATATTCTTCATTAGTTTATTTGTTCTTTTATTTTGAAAGCAGAACTTCCTTTTCCTTATTGCCTCACAAATATGAACGCTTGCTCTGGTTTAACTCTTGATCCTCACTGTGTTTACCTACAAGTGTGTGTGTGTGTGTGTGTGTGTGTTTTCATTTGAAGCACCCATCATGTTTTCTGCTTGTCTGGCAGTCAGCACCACAGAGAGGCCAACTGTTCTCGTACGACAGGAAAGCAGTTTCCACAGGGTCCAGGTTTAAGAATGTTCTGCCAGCGCCAAGAATAACATGAGTGATGAGGTGGAATGTCAGAGCAGACAGCCACAGCGGGACACGTTTGACACATTTGCCTTTTCACTGTAGCTACAGTACACCTCACTGTAGGTTAACTTCCCCCGAGCGGCTGGAGGTGTTTACTTTCAAAGGACTGAAGGTGATCAGAACGCACACACCCCTGTTAAAGCTGAATGGATTTGATTGGTTTTAAGTAATATAGAGAAACCTGTACTTATCAGTAACCGTGAAAGGAGGCATTTTTTTGGCCTTCTTTTATTCGGTTTGATCCTTTTAATTTGTGTTATTACTTCGAAAATGTTTACTTGCTTTAATGTTTAGAAAACCTGTCACTCTGCTCATATTGTTCATTGCTGCAGCTCCTATTTTCAGTCGCTGTCTGAAACCCTCGGCTTTTAGCTCCTGTCTCTTTAAGGCCCATCTTTATAAAGCTCCTCCTCTCAAATCCATTGTGATTGGTCAACCGCTTCAAATGCATGTAGGACGTTTGCATCTGGCTTTGTTAGGGGGCGTGTCTAACTAGCCAATAGTATTGAGTTATGCTAAATATGAACCTGTAGGGACACGGACAAACATTTGGAAAAAAATATTTGCATTGTTTTTTGATCTTCTGTCACGCTGGCTGGGCTTTCTACTTGATTTGTTACACTGCCCGGGTCTGTTATCCGGGAAAACATAGGCCTTGAGTAGGGTTTGGACACAAAAAACAGAATACCTGTTGTGTTCAGAGTGGATTTGATTAGTTTTCTCTTTAGCTCGGACGGAAAACTGGAGCTTGAGCCACACTCCGATGTGTCTGACAGCTAAAAGCCAAAACATGAGGCATCAAGCTGACAGAATTGTTTTGCACGGCAGATCTTTGTAGACCATTGTGTTGTCTCCACAAATACAAAGGTATGCACCAATTGTTCTGTCTTATCTGTCCAATGAAAAGTGGCCTGCATGCGATGATTAGAACATTGATAGTGTTCCCCTTTGATCATGTCGCAAGACGCATGAAAAAACCGCCGGGGGAACACCGCCGGCTTCTGTCTTTAGGTCTCTCGATGAGCAGGAATCCACATTCCTTCCCTCTGCAGCTAAATCATCCTTTCATCAAGGGCCCAGTTTGGTCAAGTCACATTTGTTTTTTAACTTAAAACAAATAGTGTTTTAAACCTTCCCTAGTTTTAGGGGTGAAATGACGGCTTTAGTTTCCTGCTGTTTTCAGGAGTCTTCTGGATTTAAAGGAAAAAATATAAATCAAGGGTGTGTCAGAAATGTGGTTGGAAACGCCGCTGGTTGACCACGACTGTCACTGTACTGCACTGTTTTGTTTCTGCTGCCTCAGTGTTCCACTCTGTCACCGGGCTGCGACAATAGAAAATAAAAAGCGTGTTTGGGTTTATTATTGCTTGTAACTTCCAGTATCCATGGCAGAAAACAACACTTTTCTCTGTGATAACTTTAAAGCGCTCTTAAACCCACCTCGCCATCTGAAACTCCAGGATTGAGCCGACTGACTGCAGGTCGGGGGAGAAATAGGAATCCTAATCTGCACTATACTGATATTCTCCTCTCCGAAGGAAAGACAGAGAATCCATATGTGTCCTTGCAAATATCATCTGACATTTTCTTTGAAGTGTGGCTGAGAGGGAATGTCTCCGTCACGCCCAGGGAGTCAGGCTATTGAAAACCTGAAGCCGAGGAGAGTATTGACTTGGACGGCAAACAGTCGATCCCAGAGAAAGAGAAAATGAGCTGGACAGAGTCCAGAGCTCGGACGGGAGGCTTTATTCTCGTCTGTGCAGGGTTCAGGTGTTGGGTTTGCACTTGCACTGTAAACACATGCACAAATGCAGCTTCACATACAAAACGTAGCTGAATATGCATTTAAGGACAGCACCTCTACCTATTCTGAAAATAAACACGCGTGATGAGGAGGTTTAGCGGGGGGGTGGATGGATGGAAGGATCCAGGGGATTGATGTGTGACAGATGACAGAAATGTTTCAGGCAGACAGGGAGTTGCTGTGACCCAAAAACAGCATCCGTTTCCCTGGAAGAGACACCTCCATCACCGCAGCCAACGCCACCGCCGCTGCTTTAAGAAGCCAGACTTCCACGTCAACTGCCAAAAATAAAGACCCACTGTTTCCCTTTTTTCTTGAACAGCATAATTCAGAGGTTTCTGGGCGACAAACGTTTGAGGTATGGCTGAGCAAATTGTGGAAAACAAAATAATGTGTGGGTGGGAAATATGTTTTGGGCATTTCTGTAGTTTCTGGTCATTCCGAGTGTTTTTTTTAGAAAGCAATATGCAGATTTAAAACAGTTGAAAAACTCTGATAATGCAGGTCTATCCGTTTATACATCCATCCTTTATCTCTACTACTTTAGTTAATCCATCTTTATCACAAAAAAATAACATTGCACAAAAACAAATTCGGTTTTTTGAGAATAACGTTGTATTCAAAAGGAGCGCCGCCAGAACAAAGTGTTCTCATGGTGTGTTTACTCCTCAGGGATTTACGATGCAGCCTTTAAAGCCTCTGAGGCAAAACACCAGGGTTAGTTACAGAGAACGAGAAGGCGGAAATTTCGGCATCACTCTCCCTTCACAGTCAGCGCGTCTATGTCTCTTTGGGTTTGTCTAAACATTGCGGCTTGAGGAGGCCATGCACGATCGGGGCCGCCGAGACGTGTGGGGGGAGACAGACGATGGAGGCCTGGGAGAACCAGACTGAAACAAAGCCTGTGGTGAGAGGGAGTGACTCAGGTGGAGGAGAGGGAGGAAAGACATTTAAAGAAACATTGTGGAGAAACGGAAAATGGAAATTGTGGGCTCGCTTGCCGCCGGCTCGAACTGACCTGACTGAAAAGCAGCTGGTGTACTGGTCAGTTTGTGTCAGCTGTCATCGAGTCAGCTTCTCAAAATGTAATCACTTATTTTCAGTTTCTATAAATAACTTTCTCATCTGTATTTTCTTGGTGTTGCTTGAAAGAGGAGCT
Source organism: Pleuronectes platessa (assembly GCF_947347685.1). Lineage (NCBI taxonomy): Eukaryota > Metazoa > Chordata > Actinopteri > Pleuronectiformes > Pleuronectidae > Pleuronectes > Pleuronectes platessa. The sequence goes on along the minus strand of NC_070639.1, from coordinate 4,684,789 downwards.
GAACGTGTGTCCGACCAAATACTGATATATGAGATTTCTTTACGTGATGTCCTAAACCCAGCCCATCTCAGAGGGACAGCCGATCACTCAGTCGGTCAGACGAAGAGACACTGAGACAGAAATCAGAAACAGACGGTCTAAGTCTGGCTGTTACATCTGCTATCTCGTCACACACACACACACACACACACACACACACACACACATACACACAGACCCCCCCCCCCTTCCTTCCAGACCCTCTAACCCTGTTAATCTGATTACCTCAGTCTCCCCACAGAGTTAAAGATGCTATTGACACACTGCAGCATGCACGTTTGCTGTTTTTGTTGTTGTGACTGTATCATCCTGATGTCACAGCGTCACATTTTGTTTCTGTAAGATGCACCGTCCCCTTCCCTCCAACCTCTGGTGAAGCAGTGGTTTGTGAAATAGGAAAAATACACAAAAGGTCTGAAATATAAATCTTCCAAAGGTTCACATCACAGTAACAGTATTTAAGTTCATAAATTACGGCTGTTAATATACACTGCATATAGCTATTGGTACATGCTCTCATGTTTTTTTTAACCTTTGTGCCGTTTGGCCACTCTAGCGCCTCATATATTCACACGGAAAAATAGTTTTTAGAACATTTGTCATAGGAAGATGTTGGATTGGGTGGTGCAGTGGGTGACACCCTCACCTCACTTCAAGGGGGCTCTTGTTTGGAGTCCCAATTTGACCCTGTTTCGAAATGGGCTTTGTTCTCTGGCTTCCTCCCTCAGTGGAGACGCTAAATTGACCATGAGTGACAGTGAATTGTTTTCTCCATTTATATGTTGGCCCTCAGATACTTAATGTCGTTTGTTACAAGTGGTAAATATAATGGTCCATTTTTGAAAGACTTGAGGAAAGTGTTTGTAGGTTTTCTTAATTTGAAAGAATGGTCAACTGTTGGTCGCCATAGTCCCCACTGTTGATAAGGTAGGAATGTGTGTGTGAGTGTGTAAGAGACAGAAGTCATGTGGAGGATGCAGGAGGACAGGTTAAGTCGTGACCTCGGGGCTGATACACAACTGTTTTGGTTTCAGTCGAGAGGTCGTGCTGGTGTCAGCAGCAGGTTCGACCGAACAGGGTTTCTGTGTGAGAGCGGCAGGGGTCCATCCGCGGTGAGAGTCCAGGTTGTGAGCACGGGAGTTTGATTCCCAGAGCGAAAAGAGTGAATGAGCTTTGAAGGTGGATACGGGGAAATAGTTTAATCTGTCCTTGGTCTCTGAGAGAAAGTGTTGGACTCTCTCGATGTATTTGTTGTATTTTTATCACTTTCTTTAACATCTTTCACTCACTCACACATTTTATTTAATTTGTTGTGTTTATATATGTAACCTGTTTTTGATTCATATATGTTCATCTCATATATCTGGTGACGATACATATTTGTCATGCAAGTTTGATTTTAAATTTTGAAGCACATAAGTCAAATGTAAACAAACATGACTTGACTGTTTTCTTCTGCCACTACATTCCCCCAAAAGCCAAATGTGAGGAAAAGGTTTAATTGGCTTCTTTTCTCTCTTCTAAAAGCAAGTAATTCAAGGAATGTATATGAATGAGATCTCTAACATCTTAACTGATGCTATCTGTCATGTTGGAGGAAATCCATTATCTCAAATTGATGTTTTTCCTCTGTACCAATGCATAAAGTAGTATTGTTCTTATAAAGTGAGATAACTAATGCATTGAACATGTCTTACAACCACTTTATAAACTATATCGTCGTTGCTGGATATTTTAATATTAGATATTTAAAAAATGACACAAAAACATTTAAAAACTTCCCTGAATCTCATCTGAGCTTTTGCAAAAATATATTAGTCAATTTGATATCAATTAGGTCTTAGCTTCATTAATCCTCCTCACACTTATCCAGCTGCCTTTCTGCAAGTATCTACTGGAGTTACAGGTCTTCAGTCCTCACACATCCAAACAACTACTCCTTCTAATTTATCATTTCCACAAACAGGAATGAGTCAGTTCTGACCTCCATAAACCTCAATCCAACAATTTAGCAGATCTCTGCAGCAGTGCAGTTGTCAATAAGCAACGCCAGAATTAAGAGAGAGCAACGAGCTTCAGATTTGGTTCAAAAAGATCTAATGCTGGTGGATTTTCTCTCTTAAATGATAGACGTAGAAACTTTTGCTGCCTCAGAATTATTGATGTAATCACAGTGGATCATGAGGATCTGCCAGGAAATGTTGTTTGGCTCAGATTCTGACTGATGTTTGGATACTTCTTCATCCAAACCGCAAAAAGTCACGCCAGCAACAAAAAGTTTATTCTAGGTATCTTCAGGTAACACTGGAGCTAAAAAAAAAAGAAGAATATTCAGAGGTTAACTTTAAAACTTCTGAGCGTAAAAAGCACAGACGCAAACAAAGACTGTTTATTTTAGCACAAATGAGTCACTGAAAAGAACTTGATCAAAGGAGAGTCAGTGAATTTAAATAATTCTATTTGCATTGACAAAGCTGTCCGGTTTCTTAGCACGAGACTGAGCTGTCACTGAGTGCTCAAGGTTTCTGAAACAGTCTGACCTTTGTGCAGTAGATCATTTATCTGGATTTAGTTAGAGACGAAGTGCAGCAGCTCGTTCGTGCATCTTATTGTGTCCTGACGTCTCCCTAAAAGCTTTGAAGGATGATGAATGGGCTGCAGATGAAATGATCAATTCTTCCAGACAAAGGTGTGTGAGGAGTTTTGTGGTTTCAGCCTTTAACGTATATATGAGAATTCACTTTTCTTGGATTTAACTCTGACTTAAACAAAATAAGCTATTTGGAGATTTCGATGCATAAATTAGGGTTATGCTATGTAAATTTCCACATTAAAATCAAACAGATATTTTTTATTTTAATCACTATTATATATTTTGTTCAGTTATGCACAAACATGATCTAAGGTGTCCTAAGCAATTTGCAAAACTAAGAGAAATCTGTGATATTTTAATCAATGTTACAAAGTTTAAATCAACATCATATATCCCCTCTGAACATTAGAATATATTTACAGGGTGAAGGATTTCAGTCATAAATTATCAGAGAAACGTTCAGCCGCAGCTCGGCTGACAGCCCCTGCAGGACGTCTGCCAAACTGCACCAGTAAAACTCAGACGTAGGAGGAGACCCCTGCAGATAATTGGGCTCCTCTTAATCACCTCCTAAAGGATTAACACTGAGGGAATCCTACCCGGGACAAGATGTAAAACAACAACTCCCATGATGCCAGGCTACTTCAAAACGTCACCAAACTCCGTCTTCTGTTATTGTTTTGATTGAAAGACTCTCAGCACTAGGAAATTGCATATTGCATGTTCAAATAATTTACCAAACAAACTCAGCCCCTTGCTAACAGCCAGCCAAGGTAATCATGTCGCCAACCAGATGAGGCCATTTGATACATGTTCACATTCATTCCATCAGCTAAATCCTCTGAGGGGCTTTAAACCCCTGACCTCATCAGACCTGGCAGCGACAATCTGACAGCTTGACAAGGTGAAGCAAAGAATTGCAATGGTTAGAAAACAGTGTTCAGGATCATAGCTTTTTTACTGATGCCTTTAATGTGATGTCACTGATTTCTGTGGCGTTGCTGATACTTGCAATGCTACAATTTGAAACATTTCCCCATTTAGCCATGCTGGCTGTTGCTGTTCACATAAATCAGCACCCACAATGCTTTTACAAAATAAATCATATTCAGCGTGTTTATCTCGAGAACCTTTTCACTTATTGGCTTGACACATTTGGTGCGATTTGAAGGCATGATAGGTTCAATATTAATAAACTTTGGATAAACAGGCAACCAGCTGAGGCTGGGACTCATCAACTAAAATGATGTTCTCGATCACAACAGCAGCTCCTTCACAACGACATCGACTGATTTTCCGGTTCGGGGTTTAGGCTACGGAGTCAATCGTCACCAAACTTTGAATAAACAGTTGAAAAATTGTTTTTGCAGCAGCGGTGATGTAAAGTCAGGGTTCTGTGGACCAAGTCCTTCAGCATTACTACAAATCACTTCTACAGTTTCAGAAATATATTTTTGAATGATTGATTGATACTTTTACCATGCATATTGTGCCTAAACAGACAAAACATTGAGAAAAAAAATCACCAAAAAATAAAGAAAGCTGCAGCAAGTGTTACCAGAGGCCAAGCAAACAGCCCATTGCAGTAATCTGAAATTCACTCAAACATCAGCTCTGTTCAAACAGTTTTTTCTAACTCTTTCCCTATGATTAATCACTTTTCTCTTCTGCACTGTTGTCTCCTTTTATTAAATTTGAGGGCCGTTTGTTACTGCACTGACACTTTTGACTTGAGGCATCGCGTTCAGACATTTTTGTAGGTTGCCTCACGGACTTGAGGGGGAGAGAGAGGAGGAAGAAAGGAATAGAGAGGGAGGGTCACAAGTGATTCTTGACAGCAGTTGTTATGTCTCTCACTTTCTGCAGGAGGAGTCGGACAGGCAGCAGAAAGAGAAGAGCTAATGAGGAATGTTTAGAGGGGAAGATAAGCAGCCTTAACCATTTACCACTTGTTGTGTGAGCGAGTGTGTGTGTGTGTTTGTGTGTGTGTGTGTGTGTGTGTGAGGGACGTCCATCTGCCTTTATCTGTGTGCATGTGGGTGCATGTGTGTGTGAGCATGTCAGTCAGCGCTTAGACTCATAGGGTCCGCCGGGAGCTGTGTGTGAGCCACTATCACTTCCAGCGGCCTGTTATCGGCCCACCAGTGGTTGATGGTCAAGAGTTCAAAGCATGCATTCCACCACGGAAGGTCGGGAACGTTAGAGGATGTTGACCTTGGGATACAAATTTAATCTGATTATATTTTTCAAATTTTATGATTCTAGCATTAATCTAAGTGTTACACTAGAATGAGCCTCTTGTGCCAGGATGATGAACACAGCACGCTTTCAGTGATGAAGAGGTCAAAGGTCAGCGCTGGTGAGAGGAGTCTGGCCTGAACATGAAGCAGAGCTCATGTGACATGATGTGTAACATAAAGCAGACCACACAGAATATGTCATTTTTTTCTATTACAATGAATGAATATTTACAATAAAAATATAACTTATTCCAGGCACACTGAATTGTGTTCAAGGGAGCAGCTCAGTAAAGTAGAAGTTTGACAGCACTTCGTCCTGCAGCGGCTCCACTAGCCCCCCCCCCCCCCCCAAGGCATGGTCTGGATTTTATTAAAATGCAAGGATGCATATGTGTGCTCATGTGTTTGTGTGTGGGTATGTGTTCATCTCAGTGACACAAGACATGGCAGGTCCCAGCTCTGCAGTGCCAGAAATAAACCAGGGACTGGAACAGATTTGCAATGTTTAACTTTTTTCCATTTTCTGGCTGCAAATAATCCACTTTCATTTAAGAAAACTCACACATACACAAACTGTTCACACAAATACACATCGTTGTTGACGCAAAACCCAATAATTACATACTGACACACTCACGATCACAAAAATGTGTCAGTCGTGCACGGAAACACACTCGCCCTATGTTTCCAGGGAACGCCTGTTGCTATTTTTAATACATGCCGTAGAAGCACTGCAGAGCCATGGGTGTTGTAATTCATTCTCGCTGCACATTCTGTCATGTGCCCTTTAAAAATAAAACAGAAGAGAAACGTGCAGCAGCAGCAGCAGCAGCCGAGACCCGACTGCAGATAACAGGACTTTTGGCCTGATGCCTTGAAACACAACCGTCCTGCTGTGTCAACATCTGTGTGCACGTTTGCATGTGTGATGGGCTGCTGTCTCATACATCATCCTCCTCATTCTCTGTACTCACACTGGAAATGCTCCCATCTGAGAGAGTGGAGGTCTTGTGTAAAGTGAAAGGTCCAGGAAATGAGATCCTGGAGTTTTTTTCTTTTTCCAGGAATGATAACCGGGGTTTAGCATGTGTGCGTCTATCTCCTGATGCAAATATGACTGACATAACCATATTCTCCAAATTATATATACACCACGATGATGAAAAAAGATATACACTTGTTTCTTTTAAGTATTTTCAATGGTCAAAGAACAGTTTCTTAATGTGACACAATGCTTTTAGACAGACCAGGGTGCAGAATGTGTGTGATTTGCATGTGGTTTAATCACACATGGAAGGAGGAGGGGAGGAGAGCCCCTCATTCTTTGACGAGGCTCCCCCGCCTCAAACCAACCATAATAACCAGACAAGTCTTCACAGCGGTGGCCGTTTCTCTTACATGTAGTAATTACCTCAGATCAGAGCTAAAAATGAGCTACACGCTCCCCCCATGAAACCACGACCTTGTAAACTATGCTGAAAAACCAGACAATCAAACTGTTCTATATGGTTTGCAATGTGTTATTTTCCACCTCAAAGAAAGTGGGTGGTTCTTGGTTTCAATGCCGGTGAAGTGGCTCTGTAATCTTATTTTTTCATTCAAATCTTTTATGATCGATAAACGCTACAATAAAATGAAGCTGCACCAAATTGCACAGACACATAGACGTAGACAGACATGGCTGTTTTTTTTTTTAAATCAAGATCTGTGAAAATCAGCAAAAATGTACAAAAATAAATATTTCGCAGACCCAACTCCTGATTCAGGTCCAACCAGGAAGCGAATCAATTTTGAATCAAGTCCTATTCTGCCAAGAACTTTAATTGAAATCTGTTGAAACAAACCAAAGGCGAGGGGCGAAGACAAAACATTTAATGGGGAGTTAATATCTTTGTGAAAAGCAATGTTTAAGAAGTTCAAAAGACAAAATATAAGTAGGTCCGAGTCCCATCCTTTCATAAAAAATCTGTTTGGTAGTGGTTCCCTACTCTGCAGAGGTAATAACAACAAAATTAGATTATCGGACATTTGCTTATGTCACTGTTCTGTTTTTAGATATTCAAGTCCTGAGCATCATGGAACCATAAGAAACAGTTGACATCAGAATGGAGGGTTTAGCTGAAGCTGCTCCTCAGTTGGATGTTGTTGCTCACTGAAGGAAAACGTTCTCCTGAGGCCGAAGCTGCATTATTTATACCAGCACTGTCAGTGTTCTCCTGGGTGGAGAAGTTTTGCTGAGCTGCCTTAAAAAAAAATGTTTGGCTCACGTCATTTCTCATCTGGTGAACTTTGAGCTGCAGAATTGGAAAAGCCTCATAGTGACAGACACAGCAGTTAGAAGAAGTCACATGATTTACTGCACATCTCTGCTCACCAGGGGCCAAAGAGACTCTGACACTGCCAGTAAACGTCCGGCTACAGGCAGAGACTGAGGGTTTGCACATGTGCAGTCAGGGTAAATGGTCCATAGGTGCAATTTTCTCTTTTAGTCTGTGAGGGTGAAACTGTTGCTGTCCACGTAGACTCAAGGTAACATCTTCATTTGCAGCTTTTTCAAAGGAGACGTTAGTTTTTCCAGTCTTGCTTTCCTCTAGTATGTTATACAGGATTATTTGTGAATGTAAAAGTTCAATATAATCATTTTACTCACTGAGATTTTGGAGCGTGACAAATGAAATAAGTCTGATTGAGCAAGAAACAGGCAGCTTGTTTTCCCCACTGTCTCGTCCACCATGAACACACCGCATTTACAGAATGTGTAGCACTTTGTTTTTAATGGGTGGCGTCATTTTCTTTCTCCATTCAACCCTGGCACCTATCACTGTTCATTCTAACCATCCACAGTTCCTCTGCTTTTGTTTGCTTGAGTAAAAGCCTGAGATGTAAAATGCATCACTTCCTTTGCACCAGAGGAATTTTTCCCAGGAAGGAGTGTCCAGGCAGTCAGTGTTTGGGAGAGAAAATTAAAAGGCTTCAGTCAGCATTGTGGTATTTCACTCAGTCATGAAGAGAAGGAATTTGTCAGTATATGAAAAGTAGATTTAAAGTTTTACATCTGTGTTGTTTTGAATCATATCCTCCCATTTTGTTGGGAGGTTTATAATGCGGGAAATTAGTTTCCTTGTGACTCGACACCACTCCCGAAAATCGGGTGACAATGGCCTCCAGCAGTCGTAGTAATTATGACGAGAGTAAACGTAGGAAGTCAGGGAACAGTGGAGAGAAGAAAGGAGGAGGCTCATATCCCATCTCAAACCGATAGTTGGAATTCTCTCTTGTAACAGTAGCTGTTCCCTGTGTTTATTATTGTAAGTTTGACATTGAAGGTCTGACCTAAAAAAACTTAACTCCAACTATGAGTTTGTGTGTGTGTGTGTGTGTGTGTGTGTGTGTGTGTGTGTGTGTGTGTGTGTTCGTGTGTGCGTGTGTATGTTTGTGTGTGTGTGTTAACATCATGTTGCCATAGCTCAGAATCAGCTACTGTCGAGAAGAAAAAGTGGCATCACATAAAGAGGCCTGGGTTAAAAAATAACCCAGCTGCTATAGATAAATTTGGTTTGTCATTCTCCCCATTTCATGATCTCTCTCTGTCTTTCTGACTTTTTCTCTCCATCCTTCTTTCTCCTCAAACAGCCCTTCAGCTCCCTCAGTTATCATGTGGTTATCACAATCTTCCACATCTGAAAAACCTTATCAGCTGCAAAGCACTCTGCAAGATAAACTTCACTCTGGTCCTGTTAATTCGGTGAACAGAGCAACATGTGATTTGTAATTGTTAATGCATTAGGGATTTTGACAAAGTTTGTATTTTAATTATGAGGTGTGGAAAATGCAATGATATCATTTCTTTGTATATGCAGCTGTTGACAATATAGATGATGGAGCATTGAGTAATATTACAATGTTTATGTTATCAAACTATAGCAAAAAAAAGATAAGAAAAGAAAAGATAAGACACTAACATTGTTACCATGAGGGCAGCTCTGACAGAAATGAAAACGAAAGCTGGAGATAATCTCCTAAATGGTTCATTGCAACGTAGGCAGACAAAATTTCTGAAAAGAGGGATAATATCCTCTTTTAGTTAATTCATTGGATTGGTAATTGTTGATTTCAATTCAGAATTTGTTATAAAATGTCAACATGATTCCAATTTCCCTGCAGCTGATGCACTTTACAGCCTTTCACATGATACTGAGTGCACAATGAGGATTTATGTCATTGTGGTTGATCTGGACAAATGTGAGAGTGAAAAAACAACAGGCACAGTTCACACAATTTCCCCTGAGCATAAAAAAAGCATAAAACATTAATCTATTTATACCCGCTTGTCTTCTCCACAGCTACATTGCAGCACATCTCTTGTACCATCAGTGTTCGAAGCCTCTCAGTCAGCAGAACAATTAACCACACCATTTATCTTCAGCAACAGGATGGAAGAATCAAACACATCTCATATTAGCAGCCAATGTGTCTCCACAGCCTTGAGGTTCGGTGACATTTAATGAGAACAGAAGATAAAGAGATGTTATCTGTCCCAGCGAGACAAAGATTGGAGGCAGGCCTTTGGTGTTATAAAACCAATATGAGAAACAGGAAGATGAATATAATATCAGACAATGTGTAATGTTCACATACACACTAATTTGCAGTGAGCAATTTTAGATTGATATTCCAGATGTGAGTGACAGGGACAAAAGGAGAGAGCGATTATTACCTCTGCCCAAGAGCTTTTGTTTTTATTTACAGTTTTTTTGTTGGGAGTATTACTCAAAAGCTACTGGATTTGCATTACCTGTTGAGGCGTCCTGCATGAAACAAGGAAAAACTCATGAAATCCTGTAATGGATGTGGATAAATGAGTCATTAATAGTTTTTCGGGTTAATTGATTAATTGAGTTAGTGGGAAATGAGAAGAGAGAGTGAGTAAGACATTCAGCAAAGGGCCAGGTCGCTGGTGAGAGTTGACACAAGCCTCCGTTCATGGGGCACCCCCTCCACCAGGTGAGCTGGCAGGTGGCCAACATGTACCCCTTGTACTTTTTTTTATTATAGAACACATATTTTGAGAAATAGCAGTCAATTTTATTTGCTATGAGTATTTCCACTTTAACAATGTGGTAAACAAATGGCTGTCTGAAAAAAAATCTGACTAAGACAGCCTAAGTTTGTGATGTCACAAACAAATACACCAATCCTGTTAACCTAAAGCAATATAATGTATTCATCACCTTTAATAAACACTGGAGCAATAACACAGTCAATGGTTTCCCATGTAGCAAATTAGTTTTGGCCCACAATCCACACATCCTATGTATGTCCCACATCTGACCTACATGTAAACCATAACAATACCACAAGTGAGCAAAAGGTACCAAAAGTTGTCTGTATTTCTCTTGTGCCATTTGGGTCAAAAATCACCATTTACCACATGACCCACTTTAGACTCACATCCATTTTGGTCCGGCCACAAGACGATGAGAAGGACTGCATCATGGCCTGAAAAGACCCACATCCGTATGCTAACTATGTGGATGGTGAAATCTGCAAAGCACTCAGCACATTGGCCAGGTGATCATTACAAAACTATCGATGATTTAAAAGGGAAATACAGCTCTAGGCCAACGATCGATAACAGTTTTCCAACACCGAACACTGCACATCAGCCACAGTCAGAACCAAGCAGACACTAGATTTGTGCAGCTGATTCTTTTGTAAATGTAACAAATCTGTCCAGTTTGTAATCCTAACATGTTAACGTTTCTTACTCCAGAGAAAAACTTGAAATATCAAAATCCACAATAAAAATTGTATCCCCATCCAATTTCCACTTTCTCTTGGCTTCTGATGCAGTCCTACCCCTAGATTTCCTTTACCAGGTAATGTCCATCTCTTACTGATGAATCACACCCTCAATTTTGTTTTATTTCTCCTTTTTCTATGTGCTTCTCTGTTTACACAGCACACTAGTAACTGCTTCCTTGTAATGAGATCAGGCTACACTCTTTTCAGACTGTATACGTGTTTGTCTGCAAACTGCATGGATGAAAATAGACACAACATGTTTTTACACTAGGTCAACCAAATAATCGCCAAACTTAATGACCAGATTACTTCACAGATGGTTTAGAAGTACACGCACTCACAGTCGCCTATCTCCTCCAAAGATCTGAAAACACTGTGCTCAGAGCTACCAGTCTCTCTCTCTCTCTGAAGATCAACTGCTGATAGTTTTGCGCAGCTGCAATGGAAACACATGAGGTGAAGTTGTTTGGCTACAGGTTCACGCTCCTACGTCACAAATCCATGGCTTGTTTACAAGTTACAGTCATGTAACACATGGCAGTTACTGCGATGGAGCAGGTGATCCCATCAAATTCAAGCAGTGTGGGTTAAGGGGGTATCAGTCTATGTTGGTCAGGCAGTGTTCAAACATGCAGCAGCAGAGGGAGCTACTTATCTCACTGAAGTTCAAAAAATGTATCGGAGAGGTGCCAACTTCTGCCAGATGCCATCTCATCAAAACCTTTATCCTTTTTTCTCCTTGTTTCCTATCCTACATTCCTTCCATTTCCAATCCTTACATCCCTCTTAACGACTCAACTTTTCTCTACCTCTCTCTGTCAGTTTACCCTGATCCCCATTTTCCCTCACCTCTCATCCTGCTCTCTAACCTGGGAATGCCGGGTCACTGGGACCTAATCCCTCCCTTTTACAGCTGGCCTAATACCTCCTGCCGCCACCCTGATGCCTCGGACTTCACAACCTGCCGTATTATGACAACCATCTGTAGCTGAAGAGACATAATGAAGCCTGACGTTGAATCCCTTGCTCCTGTTTTCTTTGGAGAAGCAAAGCTCTGATGGTTATATGTAAGAAGGCCTAATTTTAAGGTAAAATGACCACCCATGAAGTGGAAACTGAAAGACAGTCCAGGGGAAAACTCTTGATGGTTTACTGGTAAATGCCAGTTATGCAGCTTTTTTTAAGGGCAAGTCAAGCAAATTGTTCAAGTCAAGTCACATGTCTTGTCGAAACGGGTACTTATATCCCAGTCTTCTAGGCAGGCAAATCCAGGTCAATAGTTTTGATCATTTGAACAATATATTCAAAAGTTGTTAGGGGTTAAATATGATGTGATTCAGTTCTGGAGTAATTTGGAATAAAATATGTATTTTCATTTTCCACTTTCATATATATTTTTGATATTTTTTCAAAGTTCAAGATCCAAACTTGAACTTGAACTTTCAATTTTTCTTTCAACTGATCAAACTAATGGCCCGACTCTGGCTCCATAGTCCTCCCAAATTAAATGGGATCAAGTACAGTTCTAAGTCTTGGAAAAGCAAGTCATAAAACATGACGTGCACATTGCACGGTCTTTATGAAAAAACAAAGCCATAGCCCTCTGCCCATGAAGGCTGAAATGCCTGTATCTTCGTTTTTTTAAGCTAGCCGGGTTACAATCATCAATACAACTGAACTGTGGCACTGAGATTCGTGAGATAAGTCTTTGGTGGGATTCCCCTTCAAACAAGGACACACTGAGGAGATATCCCCGAAGGATTCTTTCTCATACACACACACACACACTGTACATTCATTAAATCAGTGACGTTAAAACAATCATATACCTTCATATAGCATGATTGTTAACCCTGTGAACCCGCATACAGATGCACACATAGCTACATACACAGGCACCATACATGTCTAAATACATATACAGTGTAAGAGCCTTGCTTGATTTGTTATGACTCAGGGGCAGTAATGACATCCCTGGAAGAGTCAGGAGATAACTTTAATGATTTGCTGAACTTCTGAACTCTCACTGTGAGTGTATGAATCTGTGTGTGTGAACATGTGCATGGCTATATACTAGCTGATATAGCATCAGACACTGGGCAGTGTTGAATACACACAGGCCGTCATTCTTTCCACACACACTGACCTCTGAGTCACTTCTTCATGGTTTGTCTGCCCAAATATGTTGATGGTTTGAAGTTAGTGAGAAAATCTATTCATAGATCATGATCGTAATAGCAGATCCTGTAGCTTGCTGGCTGATTGTGATAGTTCAGTCAGGCAAATTACATACAAACATTTATTGCAGCAGTTAAACAGGATTATTGTTTGGGGTCTAGGCTCCAACTTAATCACTCCCCCATATGATTACAGAGGAATGATGGGAGTGATCAGCAAATACTTTTAACCCCTCGTTGGAGACTACAGGTGGATGCTGGGGTGGTGGACGGGCTGAAGCAACTGGTGGCAATACTGCAGCAGCAGTGCAAGGAAAGGGGATGATGGAAACATTTTCTCTGCTTAAATAGACCACCTGATAAGGTGGGTTTGTATTATAGATGGTTGTGACGAGTGAGGTATGTCACATGATGTATGATTGGAGCAGCGCAGCTCGAGTTGGCTGCCTGAACTAGATCACAGGCCTTGCTCCATTTATGGAGGATCCTGTAACTAGTTGATAGTGGTGGTGGACCATGATCAAGGGGGCAGCTGATTGTTGATCCTTATTGTAGTGGCTGATGAACTTGGACTATGATTACAACAAGACTGCTTGTCATACAATATGTCTCCTCAGATACTCGATCATTACTGACAATAATCCATCAATTCATTTACTTTTCATTATGCTACAAACTGTACACATATCAGATCAGACTGTTACACTAGTGTCCAAAGACTTTATAACTTCAGCTGCTTTTCCCCGAAGGAACTTTCCCCAGGAACCAGAAAAGTTTGCTGTTTGTTTCCATATCTGGGGAAATATTCCCACTCAACAAAAAGTCCCTGGCCAGGTAGTAGTAAATAGGAACATTTTAGGTAGGGACTGTAGTACAGTACATTCCTGATTGCATGTTTGCTCCAGTGGCTTATTTCGAAAGCTCAATCTAAATCGTAAAATCGGTTATTAACTTCAGGCGCAGCATTTGGAATTTTTCAAATACACGTTCATACAAGTGCAATGATCCCATTTGTAAAGCAATAAACTTAAAGTAGTGTTGCTCAATCGATCGTTTCGTCATGATTTAGTTTTCTGCATTACTGCTCCCTGGTGGACTGGAGTGGAACAGCTTGTACGTCAGCAGGCTACTTTCCTAAATCTGAAGTGGAAACACAGGCAAACAAGGCCTTGCAGGAACCTTTCAGTTATTTGATATTTAATACATTGTACTACATGTATTTTTACAATGTTGTTGTTTCAGGGGGGTGAACAGTACCAAAGCAGCCTGTTTTTTTTTTTAAAGAGCCAGCAGCAGTTTCACTCCAGACAAAGGCAGCATTCCTCTGAGTCTGTCGAGTCTGTGGGCCACCTCACGTGAAGCCACCTGACTTCCTGCTGTACACACACACTCACATTTACACCTCTCTAACTCCATAAATCCCAGTTTGACCATGTGTGTCTAAGTAGTATTCAAAGATATTGAATAATGAGCACAAAAGAAGACTGTAGTTTTAAAAAATAAGGTCTAATGAAAAGACCATCACATGACCTTGTTCAGACTCTCAGTGGTTTCATTTAGAAAAATGCAAACCATTCATCATTTGTCATGTTCAGCATTGACTCAGGTTGAGACGCAGTCATGAAAAACATCTAAATGTGATTATGAAAACAGAGACACTCAGTGTTTCTTCCTGCAGGAATTCAGGTTGACAAATTTGGACGGCTGCCTCGCCGCTCTCTGAGCCGTCACAGTGTCATTTAGCTGCTGTCAGAGTTGATCGCGAACAGACCTTTTTCACAAGCAGCTGAGCTCGAGACAGTATCTGTTTCCCCCGCCTGCCGAAACATGCCCCAACACCACATCAGGTAACACTGTGTTGTGATCATCAACGGTCAACAATAAACAGCTTCAGCTGCGTATCACATAATGAAAACTTTCAAAAATGTTTTCAGTCAACTATCCGATTCTCTGCATATAGAATACTTGTAATTTACAACAACAACACCTGTTCCGTTTCTACAGGAGACACACTCATCTGATGGCTAGTAAACTCTGTCTTTACAGTAAGCTCTGTCTTCTCTGTCTTGTATGGCAAGCCACTGTGGACCAAATTACCAAAGGCAAAATATTTTGTGTAAGATGTCCATCCTGAGCGTTTTCATTCACAAGAAATCACTGTCCATGCAACCATTCATGTACACTGGGCAGGTGTGTGCTGGTAAATCATAGTCTGTGTATAAAGATGGACTACATGACAGCTCCCATAAGCAAAGCGTCTTGATTGCCTCCCTAAGCCTCGATGTGGTATAGTTCACCAACCTCGCCTCCTCCATGTTAGCAGATTACATTACATTACATTACATTTCATTTAGCTGACGCTTTTATCCAAAGCGACTTACAATAAGTGCATTAAACCCCGAGGGTACAGACCCAGAACAACAAGAATCAAGAAAGTACAATTTCTTCAAAATAAAGCAAAACTACAAAGTGCTATAAGTAAGTGCCATTTAAGTGCTACTAAAAGTGTTAGTTTCAAAGAGTTGTTAGTGTTTTTTTGTGTTTTTTTTGTTTTTTTTTATTCAAGGTAAAGTTGGAAGAGGTGTGTTTTTAGTTTTCGGCGGAAGATGTGTAGACTTTCAGATGTCCGGATGTCGATGGGGAGCTCATTCCACCATCTAGGAGCCAGGACAGCAAACAGTCGTGATTTTGATAAGTGTTTAGCTTGCAGTGAGGGAGCAACGAGCCGATTAGCCGAAGCAGAGCGGAGTGAACGAGCTGGGGTGTAACGTTTGACCATGTCCTGGATGTAGACTGGACCTGATCCGTTCACAGCATGGTACGCAATTACTAGTGTTTTGAACCGGATGCGAGCGGCCACTGGTAACCAGGGAGCGGAGGAGCGGAGTAGTGTGATGGTTCATAGACCGAACTAAGAAGTAAAAGTACGGGTCAAAAGTATTTTTTAAGTCGTTTTCATCACACTGATGTATGATTAGGTGTTCATGTTTCCCGTAAGTTTGGTTTTAATTAGGTATTTGATAACATAAAGGTAATAATAAAATAAATATCCTCAGGACACATCACCACCGCCCCGACCCCTGGTCACTACTGCACCTACTCTGGCTCCAAATCACGCTATCGGCACAAGATGGCAGTGTTCTTTGGAAGCATGTTTTGACTATTCCTAGATAGGGGGGGGGGGAAGAGGGGACGCGTCGTCCATCTTTATTTACAGTCCAAACAGGGAGCAGGTTGTCTAACCCTTGGTGATAGTTACAGAAAACACACAACTCCCTCATCTTTCCAAACATCTACAATTCAGCCCGTTTTACCACAACGCAGCCCTGGAGATTTCAATCTGAAATGGGGCCAGTGGCCTTTCAAAACTTTTTGATCTAAGCGGCCCAAAATCAGGAATAATGTGGACAGCATGAAAAGCTAACATGCCAATATTGATGTGTTATAAATCTAAAACGCAGTAGTGCGGATGTAGAAGGTCTTTGCACATGGAAAGTCCTTTCTCAGCAGGAACATAGAAGAGTAAATAAAATGGTTTGATGTTGAACAAAGGCCTTAGCTTTACACCTCAGATCCCTCCAACATCCTAAATAATGCCGCATGGACACTAAACATTTGTTCTTCAAAAAGTTTGGTACTGTTGCAAGGCTTTGAGGTCATTAACCCAGAGTGTAGCTGAGAAATAAACTCCCACAAGGTTCAGCTTTTCTGAAGCAGTTTTAGAATCTGGCTGCATGACCCAGACCCTCCTCGAACAGCTCAGCTCTTTCCAATCACATACAAATCTCTTCAGGTCTGCCGGCTTTAACCGAGCCACAGAGAAGTGGTTGCAACAACAGTTCAACTTATCCCTCTAAATGTCATAGACATTATGTGCAGTTTATTGAATTGTGGAGATTTGTATCAGCATCAAAACACACAAAGACTCAGGTTATGAAAGAAAGCTTAAGCACACATTTTTTACTTTTTTTCAACCTGGGCTCCAATTATACTGTGAACCTTTTTTTTCTCTCTTTTATTACGTCTATTTTGAAAAAGCATTGTGTAAATAAGTGTTACTTGGTTATTCACTTTCCTGCTGTGAACAATTAGGGCTGGGGAACAATTAAACATTATCTTACATCAGTGAGAACAAGTAGACTTTATATTGCTTTATGAAAATTGTGTTGGTCAGAAAATGTGGTCAGTGTTTCATTTCTTATTAGTTTTGATTAACTTGATATACAAGTTCAGTGCATCAAAAATATTCACTGTGAGCAGCATTAACTATTCCCACTGGACTTCTGTTATTTTTCAACAGCTTCTTCATTCATTTCTAGGATTCAGAACTAGACGGTGGGATGCTTCAGGCTATTTCTCCGCTCTGAGATGCAACAAGTGTGAAAACACATTCTTGGTGTGCTCCTGTGAAGAGATCTGTGAAATTCCAGAATATTCTCCCACTTCCCGCACAAAAATAAAACATTTTACAGTCAGGTGTGTGTCTTACATCTCTCATATTCCACAGATCATAAGTAGAAAACCTCCTTCTCAATTTCAAAAATAGCAACAATAAAAAATTTAAGACAACTTACTCTGAATGTGTAAAACTCCTCGCAGCTCCCAGCCCTGCTCATGGCAATGTCCCTTTGCTCGTCCTCCATCCCCACTAACATCTCCAGGTCTGAAAACCTCCTTCCTCCTGCCGGCATCGTGCAGGACTCCGAGTGTATGAGTCAGACGTCTGTGCTGACAACTGTTGACATCAGATAATCTTGATTTGACACTTTGGCCCGTTGGATTTCAGTGCATGCTTTAGATCCAGTGTTTCTCCTCTTCTTCCTGTGGAGGTCTCAGGTTCAGGAACCTCTTCCTTCACACCTGATGCTCTGTGGATGCATCAGGCCAAGAAGTTTAATTCAGACAGAGAAAATTTTATCCATGAACAAGTCAGAAACCACAGATTGCCTCGCGGTCTCTGTACTCTCTGTCCCCCTGCTCCTGCCTGTCTGACTGGCAGGGTGTTTGGTCCTGGCCAAGCGGTCATCCCCCCCCCCCCCCTCCCTCTCCCCCCCAGTCAGTCTACGCCCGGACAAACCCGTCTGGTCCCATTGGCCAGTCAGGTGGAAGGGGGGAAAACAGGGGGAGGGGCTGAGGAGAAAAGAGGAGGAGGGGGTTAGGTGGAAGGGGGGAATAAACGAATTGGGTGTTTATGAGGAAGGCTGGCAGCATCCTCCAAACTGTCACAGAAGGGGTGGGAGGCAGTGGTGCTCAGTGAGATCAACAGTGAGGGAAAGAGAGGGGGAGAACTTTACCGTTTGCAGGGACAAAAATAAGTTTTTCTTTAGAAATTGATTCTTTGGATTTTCACCACCTCCTCCTCTCACACTGTTGAGACGTCAACAAGAGAAGAAGGAGAGACAGGGGCAGGCGGAGGATCAGCAGCCTGGACTCTGAGACAGACAGACAGAACGAGGGGGGATCCTCACAGATTAAAACCAGAATGAAAGACAAAAACAAAGAGGGAGACGGAGGATCCGCAAAACCAGATAAGCGTTTCGGCCAGAAAAACTGAGATCAGTTTTTGTGTGTGTGTGTGTGTGGCAGATACTGTTCTACACTGTGGTTTTTAACCTCCACCCACTGCTGCTGTCACAGTAGCCTTTGCTATTCAAATGCACTGTGCTGATGTGAGGAAAGGCCATTATGTAGCCTTACGTTTAGGGGCAAACACACACATGCAGTCACATGTATCGACTGAGTCCTCTCATTTCTGGTTGGTCTGTCCGCTTACTAATATGACCGAATATGCTCAGATGCATGAATTAAGTTCCATCGGGTTTACATGCTGTGCATTTAGTTGTTATGTTTGAAATTAGAACAAGGAGCCAGAGAATACAAAAGTGTTTTCCTCGTTTTAGTTCTTCTGTCTTTGTGTGGAACAGACTGAGGTGTAGATTGAGGTATATAGTGGGGACATTTTGTCTTTTTGTCGGTTCCTCATTGTTGCTGTTTATGGGTTAATACTTTGGTTTAGGATTCAGGTTAAAATAAGGTTTAATCCAAGAATGGTAGTTGAGTTAGTCTTATAGACTCCCCTGAAATAATTTCTTATCATTTGCCAAATATGTCAAAAAACAATATCACTTTCTTCTTACTTTAAAATCTGTGTATTTTCCCCTCTCCTGTATAATCAGCACATCCTGCCCTAATTTGGCATCAACTGAAAATGCTTTTATTTAGTTATATCTTTACTTCCATGACTATAATTCCTGGGATTTACCATCCAGCTTGCAGCGGCCTACTCTGTCCGATACATAATTTAAATTCACAGCCGAAGGCAAGGCGGTGGAAAGAAGTCCTTATCAACCAAGAGCAGCTACTATTTGGTAAAAGGCCAATTAATATCCATGATAATTTAGTCTACAACTTCAATTTCTCACAGGAAACATATTAATATGCAGAATTAAGTGGCGCTTTGGGGTGATTTTAGACACTTTAAGGTATTTCAGGTGAAAAACAAGAGCTTGAGCGAGAAGTTCAAACCCTGTGAACTTTATAACCTCCACAGACCGGACAAATACCTGCATGAAAAAGGCCTGAAAGTTTTTTACAAGGTTCAGGTGTACAATCACTAGACAAGTACTTCTCTAGCAGTTTACTGGCACCTTCAGAATAGATGTTTGGAATAAGGTGCTAAATGCACAGTGTTCGTGCAGATTGAAAAGGTGGCAGCAGTTTTTCACTGTTGGATCAGGCTCATGTACCTTGCAACGTTCAATATACCAACGTCATACAGGTTGTCGTTATCACCCAACACTTACATTCATTCATTCATTATTAAAACAGAAGAAGTGTTAGAGGTATGACATGAATAAAAAAGCAGGTGTAACATATTGAAGTTTCTTAACAAGATCAGAATAATAATAGTAATTATTATTATTATTATTAAATTGTAATATCAATTATTTAAAAATGTCACGACAAATCCTGACATAAAGTTGAGCCTTAAAAAATAGTAGAGAAGTACAACAATGACAAGCAAAGTTTAATGAGCGTCTTCTGTAACTATCTGTTGTCCATTGTGTTCAACATATGACTGACATGCATATCAGATCATTGAAGCGTGCATCATCCCTGTGAAAAACGTCCTGTGCGTGTCGATGCATGTCAGAGCAGAATCTCGATCTCAGACACAATCGTAAACCTGTCATAGTTACAAGAGTGTTTTCGGTGCATGGAAACCAAAACACGATGAGGCCGGACACAAAGAAAATCTTTCCACCTCTTCTGGAAGCGGAGGACACAAGACCGTGTTTCTGGTAACGACACATCTGAAAGGATTACAGCCTTCAGTCCGCTTTAATGGCTTCAGTCACATCTGAGGGAGAGAGAAAGGTGGGGAGAGAGCGATAGGATAAACAACATGACAAACAATAACAGTCACAGAATAAAACCAGAGCAGGTGACGGATTATCAGGCTCTTGTTACAGTTCTGTTCCTGTCTGACTTCGAAGACTTCAACAGGCCTGGATGATGTCTAGTGTTTAATCCCCAAACTGAGAAATGATTGTTATGGTTTAAGAGGCCTAGATGCAAAGCAATAATACACACAATGACAATGGAAGAATGAAGGCTGCAGAGGAAGTCATATTTGATTGGTTGGCAAGTCAGGACAATAGGTATAGTTGAAACAGCTTCGTAAACAGCCATCACCCAACACTTGACTATAGTTTAATAAAATAGGAGCAGGAACTAACTACAATACTGCAGTTACTCGTAGATCTATAAAGGCTTGTCAGACATGCACTGAACTGAACATTTGACTGAATGTGAAAGTGTCCATGTGAGAAGGACTTTCCAAACTTTGCCTGCCAAATGTCCGGACAAAGTCAGAGTGAGCCCATCTGAGAACACGGCTGGAAACTATCCGGCGCAAGAGGAGCCATACGCACAGAAGATGCTGACGATGATGTCAAATTGGAAGATTCAAGTGCTTTGAGCAACAAGGCCCGACGCCGTTATCAATTTGCTGTAAAACATTGTGCTTACCTCGATAAAATGTACATCATGTCAACCTCCTGCGTGATCTACCCGGGTGCCATCCCTCACTTGGATGTTCCATAAATTGGCTGTTGTAGTGACCCAGTCTGACCCGAACAATCTCCTGGTGATATTCAAAAGGCGCCGGATCCGGACCCATTATCCCAGAGTAGATGTCTGAAAATGCTTATGAGTGTCACTGACGACCTGTTGGCTGGTCAGTCCACCACTTTGGTCCAGACTGAACAAATCTGGTGCTTGCTTCCCTACAACTCAGCCATAGTTACAACTTACACAATCGCATGTGCATTCACCTCTTCGTGCACCAAACAGGCCTCGGGTGGCTCACAGAAGTCTAAAGTGCATCCAAACAAACTGTGGACTGTTAGGAATCATTAAATACTTTATTTCAATGGAGAGACAGAAAAACCTTTAAACAAGTCATCTGACATGCATAGGGAGCCTTAACTCATGGTTGATCCTGGTGTGAATCCCCTGTGTGATTATACAGTATGCTACAGATAATATAGTAATAATAATAATAACCACTCTTGGAAATGTTATCATGACTGACTAGAAAACAAGATTAAAAACCTAATTTGCTCTAAAGTTGAGTGATTCCAGATTATTTCAACACTGATACAAGCTAACATACAGATTTACAGACGATATTCTGTCCTTGCTGGTATTTGAGAAGCTGCAGGGTCATGAGTCGTGAATCTTGAGTTGATCATCAACCAGACACTAATTATACAACTCGTATCGCTCTGCCTACTTTAAACTCTTAGTCTGCGTCCCTTTTTTGTCAGCTGTCTGTTTGGCATTATGAAAGCTCGAGTGAGCAATGATCCAATTAGCCAAATCCGGACGCAGAACAAAGGTTGGCCGGTCACTCAGTGTGTTGGGCTTATGTAAGGTTGTCTCCTTTGAACAGGCGGACTGAGCGGCAGTCGCTTGTTTTGATTGGATTGAACCAGCTACTGTACCTGAATGGACATTCTCATTAAAAGCACCAGCAGCGCTGCATTTCCATAACAGCCCTGGGCCTTCAAATCAATCGCGGGTATAAATATGTATGATCCTGATGTTCAAGTCCTACTCGTGATTCGAGGGTACACATTGTAATCACGTGCATGCATCGTTTAGGTTTTGTGTTGAATCTGTTTAATTTCATGGACTTTTTGCAGCCGTTTAAATTTTAGAATAAATTTCACTGCAGGTTTTACAGACACGTATGGTCTAGTATAAGTGTAAAATATACATACGCCTGTCTTCTATAAACAACCGAAACTGGAGCTCGGGCAAACCTCAACTCACAGATGCAGAGGGAGGCTTCAGAAAGTATCAATATATCAGTATGAGTTAAAACAAGCCATCACGTGTTGACAAAATATCTTGTCTCATCTTATCTTAATGCCTGATCCCTGCAGTTCACAGCTAGTCACAACAAGTAGGCAGATTTGGGAGGGGTCACATGGTCAACAAAGGATTAACGGAACAGCATAAACCATTTTTCCTGAACCTACTGTAATATTTTCCGCATAATCCTAACAGGCAGGACCTTTAGGTTTTTGCCTGTCAGCTTTGTTCAGGTGGAGGCGGAGGTTACCCTTTACATTTGGGAGGATGTGAGGCAAAAATATGGGAATTTGTGAAGCAGCAACCGTGTGACGCTCAGTCATTTATGTTTATGGTTTTCTGTCTTGTGTTTTCTATTTCCTGTTTTATTTTGTAGCCCCGCTGTCACTGTCTTGTTTCAGCTTCTCGGTGTCTCACTTCCTGTTCGTTGATTGTCTTCTCCAATCCTCATGTGGTTCACCTGTTTGTAATTGTTCCTGCCTTCCCTCTGTGTCTATTTAAGCCTCTGTGTTCCCCAAGCCCTTTGTCGGTTTGTACTCGTTTGTCTGCCCGTTTCCACACGTATAGATATGGTTTGTCTGTGCTTGCTGTCTCGACCAGCTTCTCCTGCTTCGTTGTTCTCTGTGCGCTTTGTCGCCTGTTTAACTAGTGTAGTGTTCCTGTTTTGTTTGTTTCTTGTTTAAAGCCTTTTTTATATTAAATCCCCTTTTTGTTAACAACCTCTGCATCCTGGGTCCATCTCCTCCATCAAACCGTAACAGAACAAACCGACCAAACTATGGACCCAGCAGAGGTTAATTTATTTTTTGAAAAAGTTTATTATTTTGCAGCCTGCAGCGGAGGTCTGGGGTTGGGGGCAGAGGTGAGAGGACTAACCTCGCACCCGTAAAGCCAGCTCGCAGACACCATCCCCCAGCCGTAGTCCTCTACGCTGGAAGCGGCAGAGTCTTTTGGGGACCCTGCAACCTCAAGGGGTTTCCTCTGGCGGGTTGCGGACCTTGGAGAGAGGGGATCCCCAGCAGAAGCCAATCCCTCCAGCAGCATGCTCACAGGGACCAGCCACCTCCAGTCCCGACTGGGTCGCAGTCCCCTGTTCCGCGCCTGAGGCCCCCAGCTGATGTCTCTCTTTCTTCGACGTCAGTGGTCCTCACAGCGGCGTCTGTTCCAGCACCTGTTCCAGCACCTGTTCCAGCACCTGCTCCAGCACCTGCTCCAGCATCTGCTCCAGCACCTGCTCCAGTCACTGCTCCGCGCCGGAGGCCCCCAGCTGATGTCTCGCGTTCTCCGACGCCAGTGGTCCTCACAGCGGCGTCTGTTCCAGCACCTGCTCCAGCACCTGCTCCAGTCGCTGCTCTGCGCCGGAGGCCCCCAGCTGATGTCTCTTATTCTTCGACGTCAGTGGTCCTCACAGCGGCGTCTGTTTCAGCACCTGCTCCAGTCGCTGCTCCGCGCCGGAGGCCCCCAGCTGATGTCTCTCATTCTTCGACGTCAGTGGTCCTCATCGCGGTGCCAGCTCCGCACCCAGCTCCAGTGCCTGCTCCGCGCCGGAGGCTCTCGGCTGACGTCCTCTGTGTTTCGGCGTCGGAGATCCTCGCGGTGCCAGCTCTGCACCCAGCTCCGGTCCCTGCTCACGTGCCTGCTCCGCGCCGGAGGCTCTCGGCTGACGTCCTCTGTGTTTCGGCGTCGGAGATCCTCGCGGTGCCAGCTCCGCACCCTGCTCCGTTCCCTGCTCCAGTGCCTGCTCAGCGCCGGAGGCTCTCGGCTGACGTCCCGTGTGTTTCAGCGTCGGAGATCCTCACACCGGCGTTGGCTCCAATCCCTGCTCCGCGTCGGAGGTTCCAACCTGACGTCTCCTGTGTGTCGGCGTCAGAGGTCCTCGCGGTGCCAGCTCCGGTTCCTGCCCCACGTCCGGGGCTGAGGTCGGAGCTCTTGCCCTCTGCCTCTGACCGGTCTTCGAGCTGCCTGCCTGAGGAGCAGGAGGAGCTTCCGTGCTTGGCTCCTGACCGGCCTCCAGGTCGTCCAGCGGAGCCCTTGGGCTCTGTCCCCGAGCGGCCACGGCGTCGCCCTCCCAAGCCTCCGAACTCTGTCTCGGAGCGGCCACGGCGCCGTCCTCCCGAGCCTCTGCGCTCAGCCCCGAAGCGGCCACGGAGCCGTCGGGTTGAGACATGTACTTTGTCCCTGGCCGCCCTCCTGAGGAGCACCCGTGCTTGGCCCCTGACCGGCCTCCAGGTCGTCCAGCGGAGCCCTTGAACTCTGTCCCTGAGCGGCCACGGCGCCGCCCCCACGAGCCTCAGAACTCTGCTTTTGTGCGGCCACGGCGCCGTCCTCCCGAGCCTCTGCGCTCATCCCCGGAGCGGCCACGGAGCCGTCGATTCCGAGAACCTGGGCACGTCCCGGAGTCCCTCCTCCGGTTCCCCCCTCCTCCCTCCCGATTCGGTTCTCGTTTTGGACCGTCTGGGATCCGGTCCTTGAGGGGGGGGTACTGTGACGCTCAGTCATTTATGTTTATGGTTTTCTGTCTTGTGTTTTCTATTTCCTGTTTTATTTTGTAGCCCCGCTGTCACTGTCTTGTTTCAGCTTCTCGGTGTCTCACTTCCTGTTCGTTGATTGTCTTCTCCAATCCTCATGTGGTTCACCTGTTTGTAATTGTTCCTGCCTTCCCTCTGTGTCTATTTAAGCCTCTGTGTTCCCCAAGCCCTTTGTCGGTTTGTACTCGTTTGTCTGCCCGTTTCCACACGTATAGATATGGTTTGTCTGTGCTTGCTGTCTCGACCAGCTTCTCCTGCTTCGTTGTTCTCTGTGCGCTTTGTCACCTGTTTAACTAGTGTAGAGTTCCTGTTTTGTTTCTTTCTTGTTTAAAGCCTTTTTTATATTAAATCCCCTTTTTGTTAACAACCTCTGCATCCTGGGTCCATCTCCTCCATCAAACCGTAACAAACCGACCAATCCGAGCTCATTGGTTAAAGATCCTACACTTCTTTAAATTGAGTATTTGTTTGTTTGTCAGCAGGATTACATAAGAACCCCCGAACTCTGTGGATGGGGTAGAAATTAAATTTCAAACAATACCTTAATGTATTTCTGGTCTCCCATTGTGTGTTAATTGTTCTTGCTTCAGTCTCTATGTATTAATGAGTAGTTAGTGTTAGCAGATTAAACACAGCTCTCTTTATACAGAGCACGTTTTAACACACTGAGCATACCACAGCCATGCGGTCTACTTCTTGTTCGCTCAAATTATAAAGTAAATTTCCAGGAAAAATGGGACAAGATTCCTCTGGTTTGTATAAAGGCTGTTTATATTTTACCTCTTCTCCTCCGCTAATAGTTTTATATCCATTCTAATGAGAATTGTTAATCAGAAAGCTTTGGGACTTGGCTCTCTGGAGGGAGGGATGGTTTTTGTCCACTGACCTTGCATCAAATTCGACCGTAGCTCTAAATATTCCCATGAATATGCAGAGGAAATAAATGTTGTGCCCATCTATTTTTCACATTCTATCATCTGAAGTGACGGCAGCCAACCCACAGAGAGATGTAGAGATGTGAAGATGTTTTTGTCTTAATGTCAGTGTAATTGTCTCACTGATGAAGAGATGTTAAAAAGTACACTCTGCTTTACCTTCCTGTACATATGGGTACATTTACACCAAATGTGCTTTGTGTCAGAGAGCAAATTTACAGGTAAAATAATATCTTACTGCAATATAGCAGAGAGCAATATTGGTTTGGGCTTGATGGTTCATGTCTGATATTGACACAAGAAGATGAACTCTGAAAGCATTTTTGTACATTGTGGGCTTCATCCACTTTCCTTCATTAGATTTGCAGTAGGAAGGAATTTTTCATATGATACATTTTGTTAAAACTTAAATATTAAATATCAAGCCTCAGTTCTCATTTCTTTGTCATAAGGCTTTGACATCTTAGGAGTCACTGCTAAATTTATACATATCAGCCGCTATATATCATTATTAGCCAATATATTGGAAATGTTCCATACAAAATCAATATCAGTTGGGCTCTAATAAAACCTAATTTATTGTGTTGCGTTGTTTATAGGTTGTTCTGTTACTCTTGGGGGAAAAAAGGTGTGATTGTGTAGATAAGTTTCCCTTCCAGGCTCACCATTTCTTAGATACTGTTTAAAATTTCAGAAAAGCTGAGCTTCGGTTCCCTGCCCTCTGCAGCCTCATTTTAGCTTTGACCTTTTTCAGGTTATCGTTAGTGACAAATGGCACAAAGAGTCGAGATGATAATTGTTTTGTGCTTGGACAAGTGTTGATTGTGGAGAGATTAGAATGGTGCTGTAACAAATCGTGTCGGTCGTTGAGTAATAAGAAGCCCAAAAGGTTAAAGGTGAGTCACACTGCACGTACAGCAGATAAGGGCGAACGGGGACACAGAGGGGGATGCAGACGGCTGAGAGGTATTCAATTGTGTTTGTGCATGAGTCAGAGGGAGAGAGTGCACACAGGCATGTTTTCACTCTGCTGACGACAGAACACAGCACAGGCGCTGGGCAGAGGAGAGATGCTTTGAATTCATTCTCCTTTATTTACCTATATTTTAAGCTTCCTTCTTCTCTGAGGCGCAAATGAATATTCATACACGTGAGAGAGACATATCTCAACCAAAACATTTGTCATTGGCCATTGTAAAACCTAATATATATTCCAACTTCTGTTTTTACTTTCATTACCTCCAACGAGGAGGTTATTTCTTCGTCTGTGTTTGGGCGTTTTTCAACATTGTCACTGAACTCCCAGATAATATAATAAAAATAATTCATGTATCTTCATGGATCCATTATTTCTGCAGAATCCTTCTAACAGCTTGTTTTGGATGTGAGATGAACTCCTGACTGACCCTACGTTGTAAGAGTGGGGTGATGGTCAGACAAGCGAGAATCAAAGCTCCACAGCAGGTAAACATTCCTGAGCCTGGTGTGTGTGTGTATGTGTGTGTGTGTGTGCGTATATTTGTTGTTATACATAGCGTAATTACTCTTCACAGAAATTACAAAAGCAATACATGAGCCAACACACCGATGACCGGAAAAGAAGAATTCATCTTTCATGCCGAGTGTTATTATCATGAATCTTGACAAACACTAGATAATCCTTCTCTCTGAGCCGCAGCTCCCTTCACACCAAAGCAGGTCTGCAGAGGCTGGGCACAGGCTGTGATATTATAAATGTTGTTGGTTGATTCCAGCTCACACAGTGTGAGAAAATCATATGCGGTGGAAAGCCACGATTCATGATGTGCCATCCGATCATCAAGCGATGACCTGCTAACACAGTACAGGACTTAACAGCCCCTCAGGACTCATTTGGCTATTGTCAAAGAATAAGTAGTTTATTTGCATTGCCACTCTGAGTTCAATGTGTTTCACCTGTGGTCAATGATCCCTGCAGGCATCACACATCTGCAGTTGGACTCATACAAATATGGTAAATGGCTCAATGTTTTCCGCATAATTCGATATCTGACTGTAGTTGTGAAATGCGAATTTTAGAGAAAACATGCAGATATGATCTAAGTGGTACTGTTTTTATGTAAATTTACTGGTGAGGATACAGAATCACGCTTCAAAATGCAAAAATACAACCCTTAAATAAATAAAAAGACAGAGATGCTCTAGAGAATTGAACCAGTGAAGCTCAATCCACACGACTGACGCAGCGCACGTGAGGATGTTGACATAGTGATGACTGAAACCGATAGAGGTGATCCGGTGTGTGTTTCAGAAATACCATTCAGGTCTTATCAGCACATGATCAGATTCCTGAAAACTGGAAAGTCCTGTGTTGTTCTTGGAGGCATTTTAAGCTTCAGCTGAGCTCATGTATGGATCATATACACAATTACCTCCGAAGCTGAGAGTAATCTCACACTTGCATCTTTTACATGAGACAAAAAGAGAGAGATGAGGTTACCTTGTTTCCTTTTCTTTCCCCACTGAACTAGTCATGCTCACATACAAACGTCCATTTGCAAAAAAAACTCAAAATCTCCCAGAGACGTACATCTCACTCCTACCTCATTTCTAATCCAGGGATATTTACTGCTGAGATAAAGATCCAGATTTATTCCGTCTCAGGGGGGCTCTAAAATAAGAGAGCGGTCAAAGGTTGCATATGAAATATGGTTATTCAGTCAATGACAGGACGGATGAGCTGCACACAGGTGGGATACAAAAAATCTTTTCAAACGACCTGGTACTGACACTAAGAAGCTCCTTTTCCACTGGTCTAGAAATCCACTCACACTCACTAACATTTGGCTTTTGTCTGCAACGGCTGCAGACAGTTTTCACTCTTGGGTCAAATGACTCGGCAGTAGACACAGGTTTTTATCAGCCCCGATCGACAGTGATGGAACCATTACACCCACGTGAAAGTGCACTTTTCTTATTATTGGTCGTCTTTATTTTTGCAGATTAAACGCCGGTGCAATGTTATTATGTGCATTAAACTCACAGGCAGGAGCCATGTGCACATGCGATAGATGATTTTACATAGTAGCTGTTTAACAGTTACTAAAAGCATTCATCAGGACAAAATGCAGGTTAATGTAAAATATGATAAAAACAAAGACTCACTCAAAAGGTTGAAAACCGTATTTTCAGTGAGGAGGTTAAAAGGTTAAAATTGATTAAAACCTTAAAAAAAAACTAATCTGTCAAGAGTTAAGAATAATGTAATAATAACAGTAATCTGTGAACTACCTGTTCAGCCTGTTTGGGGGGGGGGGGGGGGGGGGGGGGGGGGGGGGAGTGAAGTGAAGTATCTCTGCAGGATGTCAGCCATAAAGAAGTCTCAAGGCTGCAATAGGTGATTTATACCGGGACTTTTTCCTGTCATGTTTGGGGAAAAGACCACAAATCTTCTCACTCTCTGGAGGTTTTACTGCTCTTGGATGGTGGCTGTTGAGGTTTGTTTGGAACCAGAAAGAAACCAGATGGAAAGAAGACAGAAGAAATGATTTTTCGAAATAATTTGTCTTTCCATTGCTGTGACTCAGATGGAGACTTTTAGAGAGCTGCAAAGTGACAACAGTGCAGGGTAGTAACACAATATTTAGTTAATCAGATACTCAGATTGTTAGCAATGATTTGCATTCACTGAGACGTGAACGATAAGGACCAATCAGGAAGAGAATGCAGGAGACTGCATCATCGTTTCCAAACTTCTCTGCTTTTGCCTGAGCGTATGACAACACCACCAGAAGGGATTTCAAACTGGAATGGGGCCACCAACGTTTACAAACTAATCTGTTTTATGGGCACCAAAACTCCAGAGTAGTGTGAACTGCAGCAACATAGCAACAGTCTAATCCAGTTGTCCCCCACCCCTAAAATAATTGACTGCTAGGTCTTGTTTTTGTCTGTGTGTGTTAAATAGATAGTAAAACTAGATATAGTTCCTCTTGTATAGACCAATGTTTAGGTACTTAACTTGACAGTTTATGTATTCTGCCACCTCCTTCTTCTAATCCAAGGTATTTTACATCTTACTGCACATTCCCGCTTTTATCTAATGATCAGTGTGTTACTACTGACATAAACAAGTTCAGATTCACATACAAGCAATTAATTATAGGTATCGATAAAACACTATTGATCCCCCAGGTGGAAATTTACAAGCAACCTAGTGGTATATACAGTAATTAAAACGTTTATCATGTGCCCAAAATATATTTTTATCAGCAGGTTCAGGTCTTTTGACCAGCAGGCCCTGCAGAGCTGACAGTGATGATCAAGAGTCACGTTCAATCAATTTACTGTGGCAATCATCACCTTAGCAAAGGTAACTCAGGCTCTGACTGAATGTGCATTGGCTAGCTCTCTAATTCACTGCCAATGGACTGTTAGCAGGTTAGGACAAAGTGCTAATAAGGCCCAGTTTTCTGCACTGGAGACAGGCTGCATATTGCATTTCAAAACAAACTGAGTTAACAGTGAAAAGTCCAGAGAGAATAGCAAACTGAGGCTGAATATTTGGAGGTCAGAGAATCAGCGAAACGCCTAGAAAACAGAAAGTCTCAATCTAGGACGTAATGAAAAATAGTTGGGGATGAAAAGAGATGATGCATTCATGCTGTTTTAAAAAGCTGCCGTTAAAACAGAAAGAGAAAAATTCTAAACTCAAATTCAGCTTGAACTGCAATGGAGAATAATTGTCAGTAGGAATGACAGACTGCTTTTGTTTTTTTTTTGTTTTTTTTCTGTTGTTGCGCCATGTGACTTTATCCTTGCTTGATGCGCATTTGGACAGTGCAGGATAGTCAGTTGGTATTGCTGGTTATTATAAGATATTTCTGGGAAAGTATTCCATTACACTGGCCTTAACGCTGAGCTAAAGGCAAGAAGCAAGGCTAAATGAAAAACAAACAATGACAGAACAAAAATGTAGGAGATAAGAAAACATCATTTCAGACTAAAGCTGTTTAGCAGCTGGGTGGAGTCAAAGTTGTTTTTGGCAGCGCTGCAGTAATCCGCCCATGTTGGCCATTAATAATCAGCAGGTTTATCAATGAGCTTTGTCAGAGCAAATGGGTCAGAAAATGTCTTATGGGTGAGTCGGTACCACAGAGCAGAGCTATAGAGAAGGTGGAAGCCTAATTCTCAAAAGAAAACTTAAGACAAAAGAGTACGTGAAAGTCCAAATGTGGTCACGTGTGTTTTGATTACTTGTGCGAGGCTATAAAAAAAGGGGGTCAAATGTCGTCTTGGACGGATGAGGTTATTGCTCGAGTTTTCATATCGGCAGGACCTCGATAGCTTGGCTCCACACCTCAGTCACTACTGAGCAGACTCAAGCTCCAAATGATGGCACCCGTTCCCAGGATATTTCCCAGGGTTTGAACATTGATGGAACCACTTTGGATTGTAAAAATACACAAGTCGATAAAATATATAACACAGGTCTACTCGTTTTTAGACAATTTATTGAGGAATGGTTACATATTATATCTTTAAATGTAAGTTATTGAAAGAATTGCCTTACAGGTGCATCTGGCTGCTTTCAGTTTCTGTGTCTTTAAACTCCAAGTCCAAATATTCATTCTACTTTTTCTAATTCACTGTTTCTTTTCTAGGTCTTCAGAAATCACACTGTAGTCATTGAAACCCGACCGATACATTTAGAACTTCGGCACGTGGCCATGTTCTTCATGATTGACGTTAAAGAGATGAGGACCCGAGGCAGTAAAAGTAAAGCAGCCGATCAAAGGCAGAGTTTAGGCAGAGAAAGAGGTAAGAATGCTGTAGGTACTGATCTTACGTTCACACACCTGGATCCATGTGTTCGCCCTCGGCAGGTTTCTGTGAGTACATGTGGATAAGATCGTGCAAGATGCAGTTAGAGTCGACCTGCCAAACACTCTTCTTTCTTTGTTTTTACGTTAGTCCCCCTATGTACACCATATGTCTAATCCCCACTTTGAATACACTATTGTCTTTGCTTGTTTCCATGTGAAAATAGAAGACCCTTTAGTTCTATTGCCCAAAGCAAAATTGTGATTCAGTGCTTTGCCAGTTTTATTTTGGAGCTTATTCAGTGGAATCATGATGTATTTTTGCTTTACAAAGACTCTTTAAAGGTATTAAGACATAAAGACATTGACATTTTAAGATATAATTCAACAAATATAGAAATTGTATTTCATTATTAATCCTTTATTCACTCTTAGTGTTAGATTTGTCTTTTAGAAATTATGTTCACACAATATAAAATTCTTTAAAGTCTTTTTTGTAAATGAATGAAGTGCTACCTTTGTACAGTTGACTGGAGATGGCTGGAAAGGATGGTTTATGTCTATAAAGATACAAGTTAATGTCTCTCTGTATGTACTCAGAGTCAGATGTTGTGGGCATCTGAAGGTCAGAGAGGGTTGAAAAGGATTAAATGTGCTTCCAGATATCAGCACTACATCATGCAGCCCTACGTGTCCAACAGCATCCAACTTTCTGTCCGGTGAGTTTGAAACAGTAAATAAAAATGGATTCAGACTAAACCACATGGAGGAAGGAACGCAAACCCTTAGCTTAACATCCCAAAAAATTTAACTCTTTAACGTCCTAGCCAATCAATCTCTTAGAACAAGTTAAAAAAGGCCTCTTCATCTCGCAACCCCTTTGAATGTGCTCCAGAATGGGTCCGGTCTTTAATCAGCCAAAAAAGTGCACATATCTCGCTTCACTGTCCGTGCACACAAGGCAATCACAGTCCAAACTTTTCTGGTTTACAGTCTTCGATTGTGGAATAAGCTCCCAAATGCTTTCCGAGCAGGGGGGACCCTCTCTATATACAAGTCCCTTGTGATGACTCAGCTCTTCAAATCAGAAATAAGAGCAGATACTTACATGAGTGATGTTGGAATGTAGGTGACATGTTTGTTACCCTCACAAACAATTCATCCTAAATGCCCTGCTGCTCTTAACCTCCATGACAGCCCACAGTGTACTTCACACCTGGTAAAATATGGCTTCAGAGAATATTTCCCCGAAAGCCGAAGTAAAGTGATACTTCTCCAAGATCTTATCTGGGTTAGGTGACAGATTTAGACCTAATCTCAGTCAAAACAAGTTAATTTGCGTCGAGTGCAGCATGTGAGCGGAGGCCCATGCTTTTGAGCAAGGGTGACATTTCCAAGTGCGAGGTAATTGTTTTTGGAAGACCCTCCCAAAACACGTGAACTTTTCCATTTTAGAAGAGAAATGATGCGATGAGAGCTCTGTGGTTTATCCAGTGATATAGTGCATTCAGAAACAAGATATCCTATCCAAAATCAACAGCTGCC
The DNA here is from genome assembly GCF_947347685.1 of Pleuronectes platessa. Lineage (NCBI taxonomy): Eukaryota > Metazoa > Chordata > Actinopteri > Pleuronectiformes > Pleuronectidae > Pleuronectes > Pleuronectes platessa. Next base: position 4,651,745 of record NC_070639.1, on the reverse strand, counting down.
TCGATGATTTATCATACACAAGCATTGTACTCTGTAATTAATTCATATTAAGTTCAGAGCAGGAATCGTGTGACTCAAAAAACGCGGAGATGAAACTACTTAGCCATAGTTATTGATGTTGCTGTTTGATAGAAAAACCTTTTAAACTTTGATTCAAGGATTTAATGTTTTTATCTCAAACTTCAAATAAACCTGATCAGCCGAATCCTCTTTTTTTATAGTTCATAATCAGCTTGTCAAATAAATCTAACTCAGACAATAATTTCCTAAAAGAGCATCTGTAAAGAATTGATGAAGAAGTAACAAATAACTGGCCTCGTGGTTAAGAAAGCCGGATTTAGAATGATTTGCATTGCTCCGCTCTGCTGAAGTGCCCTTGAGCAAGACTTTAAAATACTGCAAGCCAGCTGTGGCTCGAAATCTGGCCCCTAAACAGATGCAGGGATATTTATTTTCTTTTCCAGGAATCAATACGACAACATTTACATTTGTCCACATTCCTGACAGTATTAGCTTTGGCGATCATAAAACATGTTGTAAAAACTGACAAACAAGTTGCATTCCTGTGGAAACCTCAGTGGGAGAGCTGTTTACAGACTCTTCACACAAGCAAGTAGGACAATTCAGCCATGGCCAGTATGTATAATCTGTTTTACTGAAGAAAGCGAAAGGACTTGTCCTCAACCAAATATTGTCATTAATACGTCACCTGGCTTATCCGTGACAGCAGGGATGTGTGTTATTTATCCATAACCTGTCCTTTATAGGCCTGTAGAAATTAATGAATGTGCTTAGAAAGCACTTTTTAATCTCAGTTGGAGAAGTTTGATCCTTACTCTCACACTTGCTTCCACACACACTCACACACACACACACACCGAGTCTATATTCACAGATTTACATACCCATGTAAACATACAGTATCTACTCGTACATACAAGTACATCCAAGCAAGGATGTACAACTTTAAACTAATGCCTGTAACAACGCTGCATACGTACACACTGACTTACCCCGGATTAGGGCAGTATTTCTTCAATGTGGCATCCAGGGGCCAAACCTCACACACAGTCAATTAAAAGGAGAAATCTCAGCTCTGGAGTTTCGGGGAATGAAGGGCAGAACTTCCTGGCAGCAATAGAACCAATCCAACATTCCCGAGGGGCCACTCAGCTGAAATCCCTCTGCGATGGCACAAAGCTCCGGCTGCACTGAGCCATAGTTCACTACCCATCCAAGTCGAAGACACTCTGAAAACAAAACGCTTCGTTATCAGTCGTGCTCGCTCTCCTGCTGCGCCTCCAGCTGACCTTGAAAGCTTTCTCAATGAGCTCTACGTTAACTGGAAGCCAAAGTGGATGTCTTTGTTTTTTACAAAATTAGTCTAACTATGGCTTAAAATGAGCCTTACAATCATCACAAAATAAAGAACAATATTTGCTTCAAGGCAGTTCCAGGCTTGCCAAATACGTAAATGAACGACATATCCTTATTACATCAATAAAAAATGTAATCTGGCTGCAATTATGTTTCCCACAAAATGTGTTTGCTGTCTCAGTATAGTTGCAGAGAAATATAATTTCTAGAGGACTTGGTGGCTCATGATGTGATAAATTCAGTCCATGACAGCCATCGTCATGAGCATTTCGTTAATCAAGAAAGCATTCATATGAATTCTAGTGCATTATTTTTTGTAGCATTTCCTATGAAATTTTGATGAGAAAAGCCTGCAGGGTTACACTTCCAGGACTATTTAAAAAATATACCACACACAAAGGATTTTCTGTTAGTGTAAATACGTTGCACTGTTCTTGTGTAATCCACCACATCGAAACAATTTCAATATCTTGACCATGGACACCTCGATATGTGGACAGTAGCGATGTGTCGTTCGTGAACGATTCGTTCATTTTGAACGAATCCTTACAAGGTCTCGGGAGTAACAAGTCCTCTCAAAGAGAGATTCGTTTATTTTCTCGTGGCCGCGCATTGGGACTGTTGCATAGGCTGATGCAGGTCACGTGAAAAAGGATCCAAAGACTTGTATCCGGCAGATGAACGAATCATTGATCCGAAGACACGGTCGGGACTTGTTCATCTGCCGGATACGAGTCTTTGGATCCCCCCCCCCCCCCCCGTTGAAATGAACGAATAACTCGAAAAAGATTTGTTCATTTTACTGAACGAGATTCAAAGAACCAAGTCGATAAAATGATCTGAACTTCCCATCACTAGTGGACTTTAGGATTTGGTGATTGAACCCCCACCATCTGAGCCCCTTTACTCTTGGGCCGGATTCAAATTAAAATGTTGCAGTGACATATCACACTGTTGAGGCCAACAGGACGCCTGCCAACTGGAGCTTTAACCCAAATCCCTAAATGTTACTCATCTGATGTTGGATAACCAACCTTGGGTGTGTTCGCAGTGGGATCATCACGAGATCATTATGATACGATACCAGCGAGGACAATTTGAGACCTTGAAAATATTTTGATCATATGAGCTCTGTGATATGTACAATCTGGCAAAGATTAACATTGAACAAAAAGGAAATGTGATCCACTGTTAGATTTTATATACAATTATATTACATCTTGGAGAACCAGATTTTGCAAAACAGGGACACACTATAATCATATTACCAAATTAAAAAACTTGATCGTACAGTGATCCAATATCTATATCAATATCTGCTCCGTTTACATGGACATTTGTCTTATATTAACTGTTCATCCATCACCACAATGCTCTGTATTTGTCAAACCAATCTTTCTCTTTCTTCCTTGTTCCACTGTGAGAATTGTCAATCGCTACAAATCCTAATGGAAAATATGTCCATGTGGTTCCTATTTGAGGGTGGTTTCTGTTGAAGTACTCAGCTCTGAGAAAATAATAACAAAATTAGGACTAAGATGACGAACACATTTCAGAAATAATCCTTTCGGGGACTAACCCTAACCCTAACAAAAAATTACTAACATGGTTCATTGCAATCCTTGAAATTGTACAGTCCGTTGCTCTGTCCTTCAGCCGGTGTTGGTTCCACTTTGTAGAGAACACATAGGAGATAACTGACATGCAAGTGTGGCGTTAAATTTAAGATAGAAGCAGTGGAAAATAATAAAGTGGTAAAAGACTTCAACCCCAATGACCTGATTTTTAATTCCCAACATGTGCCACAACCTCTTTGCACTGGAAGGATTTTTTTCTTGCTGTAACCACATCTTAATTCTAACCTTCACCAAACTTTTTCAGTCTCTTGATCCAAAGGTTCAGTTGGCAAAGGGTAAAAAAAAAGTTGCCATCGTCACAACCAGCTGTCAGAGTTTTATTCCTAAACCTACAATTTGTGATTTTCTTAGTTGTGTTGTTCCAGGTTGGATCTGCTTGGAAGCCTAGGTACTGTATTTAAACAGGAGTAAACCATTTATAAGAAATAGAAGAAACAAAGGTCCCAGAAGTCAAGTCAGAACAAGTCATAAGTCAGATATCAAATCTCAAGAGAAAGTACAAGCCAAGTCTACATCACATAATAGTTATTAGTAGTTTTTAAAAATGATTCTCAAGGAAGAAACTTGCACCTGAGAAACAGTGAATTTTCAGCTTGTAAAACAGCAAAACTTTAGTCTAAGTGAAATAAATACTGAGAACAAATAATTCCATTTTAGAAATTGTATTGATTTTTATAAATGTGGGGATAACAGGAGCAAGTGGCAAGCACCACTGCCACACTGGAGCCCAACGTGGGGGTCTACACAGCCAGAGACGCTTACCAGCAGGCGGAGTGTGAGCTGGTGCGTATGATGGAGGACGTGGTGGCAGTAGGTCAAGCCGGATAAATCCCTGGCCTGAAAATGATGATGGGGGTACCTGCACCACAAAGGATCAATCAGCGCAGGTAAGAGCTGTTGGCTGATTGGTCCTCACACTTAAAAGCGAGTCACTTTGTGTTTGTGTGAAGATTGTGTGGTGTACAATAAGTCATGTTAAAAAGCATCATTCCGTCTCTGGCTTTGTGTGGGAGAGCCCAGTTGCAAGCACCACTGCCACACTGACATTTGAAAGTGAAGCTATCGGAGTGACATCATCCACCTATTATCTCCTGAAGAAGGAAGAGATGCCTGCTCTGAAAGAGGATATGAAGCCAGGCTTTTTGCACAGGCGTCTTCTCAAAATGGAGCTTATTGATATCCCAAGTTCTGGATCTCTTCCAAGAAGGGAACACATTAGCATCTCTGGACAAGTCCACTTCTTACATAACTCCTTGAAAATGGCCTCGTCAAGGATTCTTTTAGGGATGAAAGTTGAGTCAATATCTTTGACCTCGGCCCAGATTCTCTCCAGCAGATGACGCCTTGTGTCATCATCAGCACAGGTCACCACTGCCTTTTTATAGATTCGTGTGACTTGCTTGTCCGAGAGATCACTGACATACATTTTATATCTGTCTTCTGCCTGGATCTTTTCAATCTTCTCCCTGGCGCTCCTGTCTGATGATGCTGAGTTCTCACGTTCTTTGCTGACTTCTGATGATATTGTTTGCTTCGATCTTTTCTCCTCAATGCTGTTGACCACTGCGGGTGTTGACTGCTTCAATCTTTCATTCCCTCCGCTGCTGACTTCTGATGATGGAGACGACTGCTCTGATCTTTACTCCTCAATGCTGTGGACCTCTAATGATGATGACTGCGATTAGTCGATGGTCATTAAAGCGTCTGACACTCTGTTTGTGTGGCGGTTAACTTTGTTGTTCAGCCACCAGCTTATCAAGGACAGAAAACAAAACACCCTGGTCTGAATGTCTGCATATATGCCCCTGTGTGAAGTAGGAACACAAACCTTTTTCACTGGACCTGAACTCATATCTGAATTCCTGCCAAGTGCGATGCGCGAATAGATGAGATCTGAAAGCTGTTTCGTTAATACAAGAACCTTTTTAGATGGAGGCTTTTTCAGTGATTTCATTTCCACCTCCTGGCTTCTCCTTCTCCTTAGCACAGCGCAACTTAAATGTCTGACGGGTAGCAGCAGCGAGCTAACGCTAGCCGGGCTCCGACGGCCCAGTTAGCTCGCGAGCTGGGGTGAGCCCCTAGGGAGCTAAAACTGACATTAAAACCTAAAAAGCAGAGTGTAAAATGTACCCGACAAAGTACAAAGGTTATTGAGACACAACTCATGAGTAAAAACCATCTGTTTTTTTGCCTGTTTGCATTTAATTTAGAAAAATGTACACCTACTGTAATAATGAATTGTTTACTCTCAATTATTTGGGTAGGTACATTAATTACCTTATGTTTCCTGATGCTGGGGATGTTTTTACATCCTGAGCAGTGACACACAGACATGATCCACTGGAAAATTTCAAAGGTCATGAGATAAATGCAGAATTTATAATCCTATTTAGGCGGAGGGATTAGGTTTGGGATACATTTTTGGAAGATGAGGGAAAATGCTGATCGGAAAACATAGAAGAAACAAAAAATACACCTTGACCCACACGGCCAAATCTAAATATTAGGACAAAATGTCTTTCTAGTAATTTAAAAAATCCTAAAGAATTTTGTAGTAGTAGAAATTTGACATAAAATTTGACATATACATGTTTTTTTATTCAAATAATAGTGGTAATATGAAAAAGCACCCCAAAGGGAAATAATAATAACAAAAAATACCTTTTTCAAACATTTCTAGGACTGCAAAGCAGCACTGGGCGGGCCCGAGCACATGCATTTTGCCTAAAAAAAAAAGCTGTTCAGGCTTGGACTCTGATCATGAGACAGAAGTTTGGTGGTGATAGGACAATGCACAGTGGAGTTATGACAACATCGTCTCCTTTGGCAAAGGATGAACCTTCGCCGTACCTCAATGTTTACACGGTTTGAGGAAATGTCCCAATTCTGAGAGAGAGGGAGAAAGAGAGAGAAAGAGAGAGAGAGACGTCACCTTAGCAAGACACTGCAGGAGTGGAGTTGTTTGTTTATGGCCCAGCATCAAAGGATTCATGGTCCAGAACAGATGTTTTTGTTTGTCTGGTCATGATACACCTCTGTATCGATTTTTGTGAAGATCGGTCAATGTGAACACCTTCAGGGGGTCTCGGGGGCACCATTGAGCCATTTTGTGACGCCTATTGAAAATTCCTCCAGAATACATACATTTTCACCACTTTCTAACTTTCAGCAAATTTTTGTAAGAATTTGAGCATGTTAAAGCCCTCATAAAAACAATTAATTTGCCTGAATAATAATAATAATAATAATCCTTACAATTTCAATAGGGCCTCACGTCTCTCAGTGCCTGTCAGTGCTCGGGCCCTAAAAATTAACCTTGAAGATATTTTTTTGTTAAGCCGAGGGTAAGAACTGCCCTACGACAGTGGTTCCCAAACTTTTTACAGTCTCGTACCCCTTCAGACATTCAATCTCCAGCTACGTACCCCCCCCGACGCACGTATACAGCCTATAACACTTGAAACTTTGAAATTGTCAGGGATTTCAGGACTTATAATAATCGTAGATGACAAAATAATGTCATCTACGAAATTCTTAAGGATCAATTAATAGATTGTCGATTAATTATGCCCATCCCTAGTTTTGACTAACGGTCACTAACCTACCTGTAACTTTTTTTGGCAGTGTAATTATTTAGCTGAATATGGGTATTTTTGGCAATGCGAGTTGGCTATTCAGACTATTTAATATTGCACGATTATTTATAGCTCAGTTTGAAAATGTAATGGGCTTTTTCACTTTGAAAACGCAGATAAAATGTTCTCCCCACGTACCCCCTGAACCACTTTGCGTACCCCTTGGGGTACATGTACCCCAGTTTGGGAACCGAGGCCCTACGATAACAGCGGGCAGGTTCAGGATCCCACCCTTCAGTCATCCAGAGGCAGGGCTCACATCCGTAAAAAGAGGCAGCTATTAACTGCAGCCCATTTGAGAATCTGAACAGTGAACACCGCCCCCCCTGGAGGAAACAAGATGTTTACGAGTTTGAGGTTGTTCAGATCTCTGGCTGATTCGCTGTGGCAAATCACATACGGTATCATTCAAGCACATGATGAAGTAACTTTTTCTTTCAGGTCCCTGTGGAGCAAATGGCTTTCAGAAACATTAGTGGTATGTTGGGGCCTTTATTTTCTCTCTCTCCACCCCTGCCCCACTGCCTCTCCAGAAGGGCCTGTACTTTGGGCGTGTTTCCGAAGTATATATATATATGTCTCCAAGCCACTAATCAACATAACCACAATCCCAGACTTCTGCAGGAAACCCAGCAGCACAAAAATAGCCCTCAGATTGGTAGAATGGAGATACTTTTAAAAGGGAGGAACATCTATCTCCTGAAAGTAACATTATGGGTTCAGATGGGGACTGAAGAGCAAACAGTTGGAGAAAAGTTTGCATATCATTTGGAAGCATTATATGCCCTCTGTCATGGGTCTCACAGAATTAATAACTTTAAACGAGATGACCTTGACACTTACTATTATTTGTTAGCAAATGAATTGCTTGTGTATGTTTGACGAACAGCAGCGTTTTAATCACCTAACCCTATAGACAGCTTTCTGCAACAGTGACCACCACAAAACAGACAAATTTAGGAAAACGATTCAAGGCAACTTGCTGAACGTTTTTTAGGCAACTCAATCTCTTCAGTTTTGAATAGAAATCACCGACAGTTGCACCAAATATTCTGATCATTTATCCTTCGTTTTTTGTGATATTTTAAAAGAAAATAGCATATGTGTAGCAGCAATTTCTATTTTACTACTACTGGTGGCTGAGCTCGGTTTTGGTTCTGACGCGTGTAGAAAAGGAGTGAGGAGTAGAGGTGACTCCAGTTGGTCCCTTTGACAGTTTATTGAAGAAAGGTGGATGACAAGTTGGTGGAAACAAACTAAAAGACATTAAACTATAGAGACTCTCGTAGAGCACAGTTCCCCTGGCAAACGTCACAGCACACGGTCAAAATACTGTTGCCTTCCTCAGCCACCCCCAGATGCTCTGGCTGCTGGCTCCTTAAGCCTTTTCCCCTTGGGCTCCACCTTCAGCCTCTCAGGTCCAGTTCAGGTGTCCTCTAGGTCGGGGTAAAAACACCTACGGACACAGTATCAATCATTCGTTCCTAAATACACACACATGCACGTACTAATAAAGAAACATGGTATAAGAGTCAACATAAAGCTTAATTTGGCTCCTACAATATGTACTGCCTTTTATACAACTGCATTTCCTAGCCTTAGTGATCACTGACAGTGCTTCAGGATTCAGACTGATACAGCGAGGGATCGAACCCCTGGCCATGGACACAAAGCCCTGCTGAAATGTTGTAGAAAAGGAGATGGAACCGCAGGGTGAAATTAACCCGATGATTCAAAGAGTGACACTATGTGACTCATTTGGTGTGATTCACTGTTGTATTGGAGAGTCAGAGATGCTGTCAACAGTCACATCATTCAGACACTACAAAAGAGGATTTAACTATTGGAGGGGGGAGGGGGGGGGGTACCAGGCTTTGCTTAGAGCATATTCACTCATCATTTTGCAGCAGATGAAGATGTTGGTTGTTTTCCTCTGCTAGGTTGTTGGAGCTTCTCAATCACAAATGTCAGATCAAGTCCCGGAGCAAGGGTCAGACTAACCCTATGTTCTGTCTGGTTATTAGCCATAAACACTTGTTTATGTGACAGTGTTTGAGTTAAATGTTTGCTTCTGTAATGGTTGGGAGAAGCTTGTTCTGGGCGTATACTTCGAAAAATGTCGTCTTTTTCACTTTGCCACAGATGTTCCTTCTGTACTCAACAAACATAACATAATATTAGCAGAACTGTGACCGAGCATTCCTCTCTGCATTTTTACAGCTCATTGTATGTGTTTGTGTGTGTGTTTGTGAGTGTGTGTGTGTGTTGCAAGCGTCATGGTGGGAGACGGCTTGTGCCATGCAACGAGGAGACCATGTTCTCACAAGACTGGATAGTCAAAAGACGTGGACTACACCTGCAGTAGTGACAGGTGAGAGCACTACACAGAGGTCATACCTCATTGAGACAGAACAAGTAGCTCTTTTAAGGCCAACCCGCTGTCATCTGCACGCAGGGTCTCCTGCAACACCAGCCCCAAGAATGACCCAATGGACATTCAGGTGAATCCAGAGTTAGGCTCTCCTGGTTCAAGAGAGAACACTGATAAATTGATCCAAACCAGGTCTGGTAGACTCATCAATCCTATTCAGAGACTTACTGAAAAAAAATAAAAAGTAAGGTTTTGAAAAGAAAAGTATGTTTTGAGTTAATAAAGTATCGATAAGAAAGTCATTAAAAAATATATTTGTTAAGAAAAAACAAGTAACACATTGTTAGGAAAGTAAGATGCTTAAGAGCAGGACATTTTGATGAAAATGGTGTTGGTTCATAAGGTTGCCAGTTTGAAGTTCTGTTGTATCTGTATGCTACATTAAATTACGGAGTAGAGCAGTATCTAAAAAGGGGGAGATATCAAGGATGTGTTTCACGACAGTTACCTCTGTTAGGTATGTGGGGGATGTGCCGTAAAGGAGGCGAGGAGAGGAAGTTGTTGTACACTTAACATTACCTGTGCCGGGTGTTGTACTCTGTTAATAAAGCTGGTGTTTGTTGCAAAGACTGAACATCCGCTCGTCATTCCTATAATCAGTAAAAAATGATTACTACACAGGGTGTATAGGGTTAGGTCACCAGAGGATTGCAGGAGAGAGACATGAAACAGTGTTCTCTCAAGTTGGAGGGTATTTTTCGCTTAGTCCAGATACTTAAGCCCTTAGTCATATAATCCCCCATGTCTGTGTGTGTGTGTGTGTGTGTGTGTGTGTGTGTGTGTGTGTGTGTGTGTGTGTGTGTGTGTGTGTGTGTGTGTGTGTGTGCGTGCAAGCATGTTTGCCTGTCTGTGCACAAAACAACAAAAATGCATGGACAGATTTTACTTAAACTTAATGGATGTTAAGTCGCCGTATATATATATATATATATATATGTACAGTGTATATATATATATATATATTTATTCATGTTCTGTTTGCTCTCCTGGCACCTAACCGTGGAACGAGCTCCCCAATGACATCAGGACAGCGGAAAGTCTATACATCTTCCTCCGAAAATTAAAAACACACCTCTTCCGATTATACCTTGAATAAAATGCTTTTTAAAAAGCGCACTTAAATGGCCACTTACACACTTTGTAGTTTGGCTTTCTTGAAGAAAATGTTACTTTCTTGATTCTTCTTGTTCTGGGTTTGTACCCTCATGGGTGAATGCACTTATTGTAAGTCACTTTGGATAATGTAAGTCGCTAAATTAATTATAATGCTATTTAATGTAATATATATTTATATGTGTGTATATATGTATATATATAAAGATGTAAAATATAGAGAGGACCCCCCCTAAATATAAAGTATTTCAATATAAAGTGCCCATTGTAGGGTAAATAAAACTCCAATTTGTATAATTTTAATGAAACGCACCGATGAAACATCACTAGGATTACTTTATATTAAATTTCTGTCAATAGATCCCTTTCACCTAAATCTTACACACTGGACCTTTAATAGATATTTATGTATTAACTTCAAGAGGCTATGGTATGCATTGCCTCTCCAATGCTTTGTTGTTGTCTTCAACCAAGTCACTTCTGTCCGTGGATAAATTGTGGAAAATGTTGTTAAGACAAGATTTTATGGAGCTCACCTCACATCAGTGAGCATGTAACATAAAAGCAGACAATCTCTAACTGTATTAATGTGGTTACTTTGATCATAACACCGCGATAAATTAATTCATAGTTTGTTATGTCATAGTCAGAGCAATACCTTCAAGTGAAGACATATTTCTCATTTGATATGGTGCACAATGCAGAATTTCACTAGATCTGTGCAAAGGTTCATGCTCCGAGGTTGAACTGCAGAGATTAGTCATGGGGAGTGTATTTTTATTAGTCTCAGTGAGACATCATATTTAAAACGCTGCAAGTTATCCTGATGTTCTGTGCTGTAAATAGATGACAACATTATATTAATCACATGAATGTGTCATTAAGATCTAGTGTTAGAAAGTAGTTTGCATCCATTAACAATTAAGTATGAAAGAAAAGAAATGCATTAATCGACACTTGAAACTTGTTTTATTCTTCTATCTCAGTGAACATCAGATCCAATGGGCTACAGCCAGTCAAATCACATTCAGATTAAATATTGGCAAACAAAATGTTTATACAGTTAAATACATAGGAGCTGCATTCAAACATAGTTGGAGCCAACACATGTGTTCCAGTGAGCCTCGCTGGAAGGTGACCAGCAGATGTTCTCCTCGCTGTACGTCCTCTCTCTCTGTCATTGTCTCAGTCAGAACTCTCAGCATCCACAGCCAAAGATAGACACACGTGACAGGGCACAGTATCCTCCATTGCCCTCTGTCACATCCCAGTTGCATAAACCTTGTGCCCTCTCAGAAACCCTGCCATGGTTGACCAAGCAGGGATCAGAGTCAGACATAGATTCTGCCATTACACAACCGTCCAGCTTGGCGGAGGGAGGGGGACTAAGAGAATCCTTCAGCCGGGTTTAGGCAGATCAAGATACCCTCCCTTGGCTAAATGAAATGTGAAGGCCAAGGCTCAGCGGCTGATTCTCAGATGTTGCTTTCACTGCTTTACATTACACACATAGAGGGGTTACAACAAAGTGGGGATACAATTTAAAAATTTTAAGTATCAGAGTTATTTATTTTATGGTTATTGGCAGTTATATAAAAGCAACAGTAGACAGAACCCTGGAACTCCAATGATATGATCCTTTCCGCCTAATTTGAATATATACTGTATATCTATATGTGTATGTATGCATGTATATATACACAAACTGTGAGTCATCCCTTACATGTGTAGACTTGAATATACTGTATATTGCCAACAATTCAAAAGAGACCTTTATTTAAAAATATCTGATTATGTTTTCATCCAGGATTCAATAATACAACTCTTTATGCAAACCCTGTTTCATGCCCCGGGTGCATAACTGAAACTAAAGATGAGATTACATCACACGCAGGTAATGTGACTGTTGTGGTGGCATGTTTTCACATCAGAGTTGGTATTTGGGATTCAACGTGGATTTCAGGTACAGTCCAGTGGCTCTAATGTGTTATGGGTCAATTGTTGCAATAACATTGCCAGTGTTAGATTCCCAAGAGGGCTACCCATATTACAATAAGAATCCTTCCAAAAGCTTGTAAAACCTCCTTGGATAAAGCTGTCCACAAAATGGCATGTGTTATGTGTTTCTCTCGTTGTGTAATGCTATTATGAAAGGCTGGTGGATGGCAAACAAAAGGGATTCTTTGGGTTTACGAGACCAGGGGAGGGAGTGCTGCGCGTTGCATATTAAGGTCAAAACTTAAATTAGGCGTCTATAAAGAAGTGGTTTGTTGAAACATGTTACCACTCTTGCTTCACAACAGGAAGGTTCTTGGTTCGAACACCTGTTCGATGGCTGTTGAGTTTATGTTATGAGTCTATGTTTGTTTCCCCTGCTTTCACCCACAGTTGAACGACATGCTCATTTGGGCTCTAAAGTGTCTGTCCATGTAAATGTAAGAGTGAATGTTTGTATGTTGGCCCTGCGATACAAGGGCGATCTGTTCAGGGTGAACCCCACCCCTCGCCCAATGCCTCCCCCATAACCATTACAGGATAGGTGGTAAAGATGATGGATGATTAACTTGGGTCCCTAAATCAATGTTTTCTCTTACTGGTTAATTCTTCTCATATAATTTTATATATTTATTAAATATTTTTCTCATTCGTTGTTTTATATATTGTTTTAAATACAACTATTTCAGTAGTGTATTGCATTATGGTATTTTCTCATCAAAGTCATAAAACCGTGATGACCGCTCTTGTCCTCCATGGAAGCACCTGATCTTCGACTCATTATTTAGGATTTTCCTTTCATTTGACATTTGAGACTCACTGGCCATTTAGCATAGAAGTGGGATGTTGAGGCACATGTTCAACATGTGTTAGGTCAACAGGAGTTTCAGGCAGCAACACAAACATACTTCTCACACTAACCTGCATGAGTCTTACACAAAAACATATAAACAAGTTGTTTCACTCCCACACAGCTGCAGGAAAGAGTGTATGTATATACAGCTTGTGTGTGATTGCTTGTATTTGCTCCTCAGGTGCAGGAGAGCGCTGCAGGCCATTTTCATTTGACCTGAAAACATGAAGAATACACAGAAACAGCTCATAATATTAACCACAGGGCAGAAAGGAGAGACCAAAAATAAAGGCTGTGACACATACACTTGTGGTGACTATCTACTGGGTGATCGACACCAGAGGGTGTTTGCAGTTTTACAAACTCCTTTGTTTTAAACGTTATGTATCTCAGAGAGTTGACTTGTCGCTCACACACCCACTAACTAACCAGGCTGTTCTCATTCAGATTTCGTAGGAAATACTACTAATTCGTATGAATTCCAAGTAATTGTGAGTCAGGATGCTGGGGACACTTGACCTATAAGCTTCTCTCTCTTCGTGAAAACAAACATGGTGTAAATTCATTTTATTAATTTATTATATGTTGTGTATGATGTACTTTTTGTTACTTTTCTTTAATCTGATTTATTTTGTTGTTGTGGTTGTTGCTATGGATGCTTCCCTCGCTGCCACCATAAGCCAGAACTCACATATAAGGCACCCACAGCTTAAACTCCCAAACCGGGACCATTATGTGTTGATATGCTCATGTCGTTGACAGGTACTTTGTGAAGGAATGAGTGAGCATCCTGGAGCTCTTTGGAAAACTTCTCCTTAGCATTACAGCTAATCGCTAGCATGGGCGTGTTGGACTGTTGAGCCTCAAGGCCATTGGCTATCAACAGGCATGAAAATTAGCGATTGACAGGCTTGCCAGCCTACTAGTATCACACTGACAAGTCCTGTCAGAGAGAGATGCAAGCTCATAGGTTAAAATAGTCGTGACGATGTAAGATCACATGGTGGTTGTTTTACATTTTCTTTTATAGGGTTACATAACTAAAAGAACGCCAGAACCTGCTAGCCCTCCTGTAAGCACTGAAAACATATGTAATGCTATATGTAATTGTTATTTGATTCTGATTGAAACTGGGGAAATGTGTTGAGGTTCAATGTTTTTCATTATTTGTTTATTACAACTGCAGTAGATGTGCAGTGCATTTATGTACTGTTTTACATTACATTACTTTGGCCAATGCTTTTATCCAAAGCAACTTAGAATAGTGCACTGAACATTTGGGGGTTCATTATCATGCCCAATACACTTCGGCATGCACATGTGGAAGACTGAGGATAGAACTGCCGACCTTCTGGTTGCAGGACGACAACTCTTCCCATCAGCCTGTCTCTCTGCTGTAACGTTTAAGAAAATGGACTGGGATGGAAGCAGTGTTAATTTTGGCAGCTATTTTTGATTTAGTCTTAGTCTTAGTCTTTTGACGAAAATGAAAATTAGTTTTAGTCACATTTACTCATTTTTATCTTTCTTAGTTTTAGTCTAGTTTTAGTCGACGAAAACGAATTACATTTTAGACTAGTTTTAGTCGACGAAAACGAATTACATTTTAGTCTAGTTTTAGTCACATTTAATAGCCACAATAAACTCCTTTACTATAAAAACATATAGCTGCAGCCTAATAGCTTAAAAATATATATTTAGTTTTAAATGTGAAAACAAAAACTGAGAGCAGGACAGACTGGAGGCGAACACAGAAACTGAAGCTCGGTACAAACCAACTGCAGCTTCTGCTCTGATCAAGAAGCTGCAGCGCTGATCTCTGAGCAGCTGAGACCAGAGAAACTCTGTGTTTTCACTGTTTCCATAGTTAAGAAGCAGTCAGTCACTGAGCGGCTGCTCCACGAGAAAGAGCTCTGCTTTCACTGTGTCTCTCACCAACATTTTCGTCTCGTCTCGTCTCGTCAACGAAAGTTAAAATAGATTTAGTCATAGTTTTTATTTTCAAAGATCCGTTTTCGTTACGTCTTCGTCTCGTCTTTGTCATGGGAAAAGGGTCGTTAACGAATATTTTTCGTTATAGTTTTCGTCAACGAAATTAAAACTGGATGGAAGAATAATTTCCAGTTTCGAAGTCATACGATTTGTATGCCAGTTGAGTGGATTCGTAAATAAACTGCAGTGATGAACTCTTTGAACATGATTTTTTTTTTTCAATCCAGTGAATGTAATTCAATTAATCTCACAGATCTTATTACCATACTCAAAGTAATTATTTTGTATTCGAATGAACAATCACAAATGATCTGAATGATACACAGAGAGAATGAGAAGCAGCCTGGGAGGTGAACAGACAGATGGAAAGAGTAGAGAGACGAGTTTGCTGTTTCTAATTGCTTGTGTTTTTCTGGTCTTTAACAGGATGTTGGATGTGGCGTCTATTGTATGAGTCGATGATGTTTCACATTTTCTGAATGCCCTACAGAGGGAAACCTCAGCCTCCACCTTTTGTTGTACCCATAGAGCTGTAAACAAATGTTGAGAAATTGAAACCGTTCCAATTAAGCTATAGCTGCTTCAAGGACGGCAGTAAATGAGGAAACGATACAGAAATGTGAATCATTTACTGTTGCTGACCTTTAATAAAGCAAACTGACACATTTAATCCACAACACAACAAGTTCAAACATTTTAATGACCAACAGCAGAAGGTTTTAGGTGTGATTCCATGTTCCTGCTCCAGATTTGACTGCAGGGCTCCTGAGACGAAACAGAGGAGGTCGCTCCCATATCCCTCTGCCATTCAAATTGAGTTAGTTCAGTTCTTCTCTCTTCTGGCTGCTCATTTTTATCTGACAGCTCCCCGCTGTCCTCAGCTGGAGCCCGAATGAGCGTTGACCTGGGAAAATAAGTGTACTGCTCCATCTAAGTTTGTTTTTATGAGTTTATGTGGTTTTAAAATGGAATCGGTCAACAAAAGGAACTGTAACTGGCAGTCTGAAGGCCACGACT
Source organism: Pleuronectes platessa (assembly GCF_947347685.1). Lineage (NCBI taxonomy): Eukaryota > Metazoa > Chordata > Actinopteri > Pleuronectiformes > Pleuronectidae > Pleuronectes > Pleuronectes platessa. The sequence continues at coordinate 4,635,695 of NC_070639.1, read as the reverse complement.
GGAGCAGTCTTTAAACGACTGAAAGGTGTTTCAACATACTTCGCAATAGTTTGGACAAATTCTGTCTTCTCGTGGTTTTTATCTTTTCATGGTAATTTTTTATTTATGTGTGTCTGTTGTGTATCTCTTTGAGGACAACGCGAAACTCGTTTTGATATATTTTTCTTCTCATGGTCATTTTTTAATTTCTTTATGGTGGTTCTGAGTCCCTTTGTGCTCATTCTGTGGCCTTGAGAGTTTATATATTTTTCTTCCTTATGTGACATTTCGTGTCCCTTTGTGCACATTTAGCATCTTCTGTGGACATATTGCCTCTTTCTTTGGTCCTTTTTCTCTTCACAGTAATCTTTCATTGATTTGTGGGGATTTTGTGTCTTAGTGGAATAACATACACTCATGTGGGTCCCTTTGTGCTCATTTTGAGCCTCGTTGTGGTCATTTTCCATGTCTTTGCGGCCTCTGTGAGTGGTGTGCCTGTCTTTGTGGCCAATCAGCGTACTTAAGTAACTTCATTAACTTTGTGCGTCAAAGGGCAAAGCCAAGGGGAGAACAGTGAATACTTGATTTTTCATAAATAAACAAATTCTGTCTGTTTACTAAACTCACAAAACAATATATTTTACCACTTACTGTTAAAAGAAATGTTTCTATTGTAGGATTTAAGATGTTAGGTTTTGCAGTTTTCTTTTCCCCCAGATTCAGTTTACTCCACAGACATAATCAAACTTCCCCTGATGAATATTACTGCAGTAGAAAATAATACTTGACCAAAATCCTCTCACAGTCATTGGCAGCAAAACTGCAAATTAATCTGCTTTATTATCTTTACCTCCAAACACCTTCCCTTTTCTCCACTATTTAACAAATATAAAAACTCCTCAAATAAACATACTATAAACATAAGAAAAAATATGCATATATATATATATATATATATATACATGAACTTTTTACTATTTAACCCTCAACAGAACTGATCTTTAATTGTTTTATTTTTTTGATAAAGTATTACATTTCGGTTTTGAGTATGACTTTTTTGTTTTTAATTCAGGTTGAGATCAAATCTTCAGGTCAGAATAAGAAAAGTCTTTATTTTTTATCTTTAGTAAAGACATCTTATACAAACATTCTCCTTAAGATCCCCCCCTTCCTGATGTAACAGCTTCATCTTTACCCTCTGCAAATATTAGAGGTGATGAGGGTCAAGACAGTCTTGTCCCAAAACAAACAAGATCGCATGACACCTCTGACCCCTCATCACAAACGGTCATAAGACGCTGTGGATTCACTCCCATGACTCTTGTGTAACTTCTGTTTCATTAATTAGCACCACTTCCATAACAGCCCACATTTGGAGATCAACCAGGGAGATCTGGAGGAGGATGATGAGCCGTGTCAATCTGCACAGAACACTTCATCTCCCTCTTTTCTCTGTCTGTGGAGCTCTTATAAAACATCTGCCATTTTAACCAACATCAATATGACCTTGTTTTATCCTCACAGGCTCTGCGAGTTTCACTGGTACGTTCGACTTCATTTGGAAGCTGCTGCTGTACATCCACTCTAATCGATTCAACCCAAACACCCATATACATTATGTTTAAACAGCGGAATGAAATTAGCAGGAGCCCCTTCAATGGCGCAACAGAGATATAATATGTAAGAAATACAGTGAGTGAAAATGTGTGCAGAACAACTGGAGGAGAGCAGTAGTATGCAATAACACAATACATGAAATACAACTGATAATCTGGCAAAGTAAAGCACAGAATGTGGTGCAGTATATCAAATGTTCTGTTCCAGCTGAATGTGCATGTTCATCAAAGAATATGATCAAGAACCAGGTTAATCAGATTAAGGTTGATCAATATGAATAATAGTACAACATATTTTCAAGACCACAGTGATGTTCATGTAATACAGTAAACAAGTTATCCCTTTGAGCTAATTAAAGTAACAAAGGTGCAACATTTGTTTTACCTACATTTGAAAATAACCAAAAATAGAGACTTTGTCATATTAAGTTGAAAGTTCACCTCTTTTAAACAGAAGGTAAAAGACAACTTCAAATTAATTCTACTCCTGAGAACAGTTTAAGGAACACTCACTCTCCAGCTAATTTCTGGGACCGAAATATCAGACAATCGATTGAAGATTCGACTTTCATGTAACAGCCCAAGAATTCTATTACAAAATGATATTATTTAAAACACATTTAGGGAATTTATCTCCCAGTTGCTTGTGTGCTCACAAGCTAAAACCTTTCATCATAGAGTTAAGTCTTGGAGGGTGTTAGGTTAGGCCATGTTATCATAATGGTTCATGTGAGGGAATGGTACTCTAGGGAATTTGTGTCCAGCAAGTCAAAGCAATGGTTCTAGCTGTGTCTGCATGTATCTGTGTGTGAATGATGAAATGAGTGTTGACAACCTATAAACCCGGTAACCTTGTAATGTGTTCCCTTACATGTTCGCAGATAACACACATGTACACATGTACACATGGAAAGACAGACGATGCTGTAGGGTACATGTGGTTATATACAGTATATGATGTCTTTATTAAATACATTTCATAAGCTGTCAGTGTGCATCACTTCATCCACCATCCTTGTTATGATTATTTACTGCCTCTGTCCATCAGATCTGTCTTCAATCTTCCATTCATTTCTTCTTATATGCAATGGTATGGGGAAATATGCTAATATGACTCTACAGACATTGAATGTGGTTTATAAGAGCAATATTGATGTATTATGGAAATAAATACCATCAGACACTGGATCTAGTCTCAACATTGTTCAAATATATTCCATTTTCACTGCAGTGGTTATACATGTATTTCGGCTTGCACACATCCTGATCTATTGCATCTGTTACCATGCACTGAATCTTTTCTCTGTCATCCACTTAATTAGAAGAATACATTTCATAATTTGGGTTAACAAACAGATAATCCCCACAGTGGTCCTCAAAAAGCCTCCTGGGCATTCTTGTTACTATAACCATAGAGAGAAAATGCCACAACTGATTTACTGTAAAACCCTGGAGGCGAGAGGATGCCTGATGATTTTCAAAGAAAATTGTATATCATAACCCTTATAGACAAAAAATCCCTCAGATTCTGATTCTGAGTAGTAGGAATTTCTCTGAAGTGACTTCCCTACTTCAATCACACAGGTTTCTCCTGATAATGTAGTTGTCTCCATTTTGGTCAAATCAATTTTTTAAAATATAAATGTATAATTATGTGATTTCCTGTGAGAGTAAAGGGTTTTTCCTAGTTATTTGCTTCCTGTCCAGCATTTATGGTCTGATTTCTGAGCATTTAAATGACTGTGACAATCACATAATCCACTTTCCAGACATATTTCCTGACATGTTATCCATCCAACAGATATCATATCTGGCTAAGATACAAATATGTTTACTTGTTACCTTCAAACAAGTTTGATAACTTGATATGACTGTCAAGATAAAAAATTTCACTGAGCTGTCAAGCACGGTTTGCCAGAAAGTAGCTACCACAGCACAGTTCCCACTTTACTTCCTTAGCACAGATTTTCCCAGCCGTCCTGGGGAATTAGAGAACTCAACAGGCTGCATCTGTAACCTCTCAGACCACTGTTTCCAAATTAGGACGACCCAAGGTCCCTGAGAGCCTTCAAGAGGAGCCAAACTACTAATTAATACAAGAGAAAGTAAAAGAGTGAGAGACAGACTCCATTCCTACCCAAAAGTTCTCATAATTTAATCCAACTGTCTCACATTCTGGTAAAAACACAGTCAGGAGTCTTTGCTTTAGGCTCCACATCAGTTACAGCACTCTTGTCACAGAAGAACTTTAGTGTGTTGATTGCGCAGTCATTTTCAATACACCCCTGTCATGTGCTGGCAACCAGGAGTCACTCCGGCCCAACCATAAAATTCAAGCCACAGGCGAGGAGGCTTGTTTATTAGAAATGCAATTGGTTAATAACGTATTAACTGTTGGCACCCACTACAAATGTGTTTGTCGATATTAAGTGACTAGTTCTAGTTCCATCTTTAATCCTAAAAAAAGGTACGGTATAGTTATCAAAATTAATGAAACTCTTGATCAGGGTGGACAGAAACAATGCTTCAAAACCTGCTCCAGTATCCGGCTCCTTAGATGCACATCCAACCTGTTTTGCTCGAAAGCATCAGGGTGCTCAGTCCGAGGTCTCCGAAGATCAAAGAGTGTGTGGAGCTGTGAAACATCCTTCTCCGATGAGCTCATCCAAACACAGACAAAACTCTTTCAGTAACCACAGAAGGACTGCGATGACAGATGGGGGGAGCAGGAGTAGGAGTAGAGGTTGTTTTTGTATTACTGGGTTGGAGCATCTGCTGAAAGCTAAGGAGGGAGGTTAGGAAATGGCATCAGGTCCTTGACATTAAGCACCTGTGTGTTTTCCTTGGCCGTGTTGCCTTCCAGTGCTGAGCAGAGATTTCGGTGTTGTATGAGAAGGAATTAGGAGCAGCAGCCAACCACAGCCAATTAGTAATTTAGATAAATTACAGTGAGACACGTTATACTACATTGGAATGTGATGTCTGATCCAATGCCTGCAGGGAAATACTTATCTTGCTCTGCTCACTCTGCCAAATAGACACGGGATGTACGACTACCACGTTGTTTGGCTGGTTTGTTGGTTGGTCGTTTGGTCGTTGGGTTTGTCAGTTGGTTGGCTGGCTGGCTGACGGGCTAGGAGGTTGCTTGGTTGGATGGTTGCCTGGTCATTTGGTTGGCTGGTAAGTGTCACCAGTAGCAGAGCCATGTATCTTTCAATGGGCTGTAGTACAATTAGAGGAAAACATTCAGGTATTACTATTGTGTCTTTGGTGAAAGGAATATGACAGCATGTGTTTTACTTTACTCCCATTTATTCTACAGGCAAAAGTTTTCCATTTCTCCATATGGATTTGACAGTCTTTTTTGGTTTTAAGTAGAGCTGTGAAAAATAACGCGTTAACGCGTTATGATTAAATTACAGGATTAATTCGTTTTTTTTTTTAAATGCATTTAACGCATGCGCAGAAGGACCTTCCAATTCCGCCGCCTCTGCACTAGTCGCCGCTCTAACGCCGGGTTCACACCGGACGCGGAAGCGACGCCGAAGCGAGGCGTAAGCGCAGTGCCAATCCTCTGGCTCCCATCCACTCCCATGTTAAACCACAGCGCTGAACACACCGGAGGCTGAAGCGTAGCGTTGTGCCGCGGCTGCCTAGCGCCGTGAAGCGATCGTTTCGGCGTCGAGTCTATTTTTTCCGCTTGACGCGAGCGTATCGCGACAGGAAACACACTGAAAAATGATTTTAAACGATATAGCTGACATATTTTATATGATATAAATGATCAAATATGCATCCCATACTTTGTATTCACGTTCTGTTGTCTTGGAGTTTTAATTTTACCGCTTTTACCAACCACATTATTTAATGTCCCCCTCTGCCCATCCACTACAGCCACACAAGCAGTCATAAAGATAAAAAGAGGGAGGGGGGGGCTACGTATTCTCCACATAGGCTTGAGTGGAGAATACGTAATTTACCCTCGACACCCGACATTTACCGGAGCAAACAGCGGAGAAGTTCTTCAACATGGATGACATTAAATTAATCATTGAAGTGGAGAAGTAACTTGAGTTGTTGATTCTCAGCCTATGTTGTATAAAGACAACACCAAAAAAGACACATGTTGGAACGCTGTTGCAGTTAATGTTGGAGCAACAAGCAAGTATATGCTCAAAAAAAATGATTAAATGCCGTTTTTACTACAGGCTGATAACAGCAGAAGTATGTGATATTATTAGTAATGCGCGGCGCTTCGGCGTCGCTACCGCGTCCGGTGTGACCAGCCAAGCGCCGGCGCGCCAGGGATTAGCGTTTACGCCACGCTTCGGCGTCGCTTCCGCGTCCGGTGTGAACCCGGCGTCATGCAGTCAGACGGCAGCTGCCATTCAAACAAACAAACAACATGGATAATTCTGATGAACCTGAGGACCTTCTGGACGGGAAGATCGTGTTCCAAAAAAACAAAGATCGAACATTCAGTAAAACCAAGGTGATATGCACACTCTGCGAGAAGACGTTATCGTTTCACCGTAGCAATACCCGCCTAACCACCGCAACGCGAAGCATGTGTTGGTCGGCGAGGGGCGTTCAAGTGGAATGCGCCAAACCAGACTCACTCGCCGGACACATTGTGCAAAAGAAGCGGTCAGCTTTACTGTCAGAGAATTTGAACAAGTTAGTTTGCCTCACCAACTGGCTAAAGATCGAGTAGCTAAGAGGGCCTTTAGAGGCATTAGATTGTATCATGGTGTGGTTAATGGTTGTGTGACAAAAAATATAAAAAATGTCAACCATCCTATGGCTAAGAAGCTCAAATAATTTCTGTTTAATTTAAAAAAAAAAAGTTTTATTCAACTACACAATGGCTAAGGAACCCGAATTCTGTTTAGGATGAAGATTATATTAATGTTCCATATGGAAAAGCAATGATAACTGCTGAAGAACTGCTGAGTTGCAGCACAAAAGAAAAGTTAAATGTCATAAATCTTGTTTTCACAAAAATATTCCGAAAAAATCGGTAATGTGATTAATCATGATTAATCCATAGAAACCTGTCATTAATTTGATTAAAAATTGTAATCATTTCACAGCCCTAGTTTTAAGGTAACATCACAAACTGCTGAGGTCAGGTAGCCAGTGGAGGGTGTAGTAGGTCACTCTCCTTTTAATAACGCCCTTTTTAAAGAAACAATGATTTGTCTTTCAACCCACCATGCTATGGATTTAGCGGCATAATCTGTACTCTCAACAGCAGCTCTCACCAAGAAGGTTATTTTTTCACCCCTGTCTGTTTGTTGGTCGGATTAAGCTAAAATGACTTAAGAGATTTCCACAAAGCTTGTTGGAAGAACAGGGCCAAGAAAGAACCCATACAATGTTGGCATGGATCACTTACCCAATGTTATGAGCTAGTGTGTTTTTTGACACTTTCAACAGTTTCCAAAGAACTAATTCAAGGATCTTGGTGAAAAAAATCGGGCATTTAGGAGACTGATATGATATGTGTAGCCTGACTGTAAGTGATTTAATCGGTGCAAGATGTGTTCAATGTAATGGTGATTAACAAAGTCAGCAGAATTTATCCTCTGTGCAGAAAAAAGTCATTGACACATTTCATTACAATTCAATCTAATAGCTGTTGAGCTAGCCAACTTCCATATGTGAAACACAAACTGACTGAAATTGCCACACCTGGAGCCACACCACTAACATGGCTGAAAACATCCAGAAGATCTGAAACCTGCCCCGAAAGCCAAAGTTTTCCAAAGCCTATAGAGGTTTATTTTGCATTGTGGCTACCTCAAAATGTTCAATGACGGCAAATATGTCAGAATGAATTTGGGAAAGTGGATATAAAATACTGTACAAGACATATAGAATATTTGGATCTGATGCAGCATGCAGCCATAAAAACCACTTCGTTCAACCACTTTGTTCAGGGTAAACGTGGATTCAATAAAGAGCTGGAAGTTAATGGGGAATATGATCCTGAGTCTTTTTCACTTGTTTAAATAATTCTATTTTATTTACTTTTTCTCTTTTATTTTCAAATAGATTTTTTCCAGTTTCAGATCGTTTGCTGGTTCAGTTGTTTCTTTCTCTGTGTTTCAGTTAAAGCTCTGAATTATCCTGCATGAAATAGAAATAAGTACCTCGTCTCGCTTTGCTGCACGCTGGGCTCACAACACTCCTTTTTTAACAGGATGATGCCAGCAGTCAGAGGAGACCACATGAGGGTAACGGAGTCAGGAAATATTGGTAATAAGCACAGAAATGTCAGGTTTCATTTAGATTTGGGACTCGTGCACAGCAGCAGTAGATTAGTGGTTTTAATGGTGTCTCACTCGTTCTCCGAAAGATAAAAAGAGGGAATGGAGGGAGAAAGGAGAGTGTTTGGGTTATATAAAAGGTGCAAAAGACAACAGGTAGGGAAATAAGTAAGAGAAGGTTCAAGGATGTGAGAGGAAAAGTGAAGAAGAAGGGAAGGAGAACAATCAAGCAATGCAAGGAGGTAGAGTATGGAAGGTAAAGAAGTAAGAAAAAGGAAAGAGGTAAGGGTTGGATGGAGGTGCAACAAAGGAAGGTAGATAGATAGGACGAAAATGGAGAAACTCCTTTGGACTAGACCGGATTTGATCTCAGGTCAGTTCCAGCCAGCACCAGTCATTCTTGGTTAATCATTATCCGTCTGGACACTGGCACCGAGAAATACCTGGAGGGCAATCGGTGTCGGTCCACTGATCCATCCACCGACAACGCTCCACCTTAGTCCACCCCCCCCCCCCCCCCACACACACACACACACCCACAAAAGTGTGGGCAGCGGTACCAACCAACCCCCCAGGATGCGTTGTCCGCATGTCAGAAAGCTATTTCCACCTCATCTTGAGTTGTCCATCCTGTGGCGTTTGCTACACCGTCGACTCGCCTTAGCATCACACGGTTCTAGCTTAGCGCTGACACTGCCATGAATCCCCTTTAAAGTGATATATATCCTCACATTTATAGTACAGTTTGGCATCAAACACAAACAAGCGTCGGCTCAGAAGCAATCACAATCCGCTCTAGACGTTTGTTGTCAGCCGGGTTTAAAGCCAACGTCAACTCCTTTTGTTTATGAAATTCCTCAATGTGCAACATGCACAAGTCATGGTTGCATCAGTCTCCTGACAAAGGCTCTTCAGACAAAGAGGAAGTCACTTATCACTTCGTCTCTATTTCGAAAAGGCACGTCAAATATGCTGGGCATGCACGAGTGAATGTGAGTATGTGGCTTTATTGTCATTTTGAGGTCAAGGTGGCGGATTACAGAAACGTAGGAGCTCTGGCATCGAGGAACACAGTTGTGCAGGCGCGTAGCTGGGGGGGCGGGTGGGGGGGGGGGGGTGTTTATATTGCACGGTTCTGTTCATTCCGCAGCCCTTCTGACCTAGATTTGAAAAAAGACCAAAAATCTGATGTTACATTATACAGTCAGGATTCTCATGTGGCCTCTCGTTCTCCAAAGTAAAGGCACACCAGGAAAAAACCACACTTTGCTCAAATATTTACAGGCTGATTCAAACAGTGACAGCCTTAACAGAGTGTTGGGGAGATTTTACGATATCAACCGCACAGTGTTTGTCCAGGGCTATTCTTCTTTTTTCCTTCAGTCTTTGCTGAGTAAATATACTAAGCCGGTCCAGCGATGTTGCAATGTTAGTTTGACAAGAATGAGCCTGTAGAGCCTTAATATGCATTAATACCTTTGGCTCATTACATCTTTCTCTAAACAGTTTTCCTGGCATGTGCAAGATGATATCTGCAACGTCTCACATTTTGACACAAGCTTTTAAAAAAAGCTCAATAAGAGCAGTTACATATGGGCTCGCCAAGACAAACACGGGGACTCTATTTCTCGATGATGTGCACGTGTGGACACTGACGTCATCCTTTCTGTGTTTCTGCAAAGCTCTGCGGGACCTAATCACTCTCTTCTCAGCGACCGGCCACTTCTAATCAACTCCTGCTCCTTGTTAAACCGTGGATGTGTCCAACAACGCCTGTTGCCTTGGTCACAGATTGTTTTACAAGATCATGCTGGCGGAGCGATGCGGCAAGCGGGCCCGGTGCTGTGCGCAGATAGAATTAGTTCCATGTGTGGATGACTTTTAGTGTAAACAGGGAGGGTGTGGGTCCGACCCGACTGACTCGTGCTTAGCCTCAGACTAATAGACAGTGAAGGCTCTGGAAGAAAATGAGGGAGAATTCAGAGTGGATTAACTAATGCAAAAATTCCAGGTGATTCTCCACGCTGGATTCCTTTAAGCCAAAAATAACACAGAGCTGCTATCAAGGCTCCCTGCTGTGTGCAAAATCAGAAATCATATTCATCAAGAATCAAGGGGTTATGAAGTAAATTGTGTTTGGTTGAACTTTATGAGGAACTGTGGTGCTCGGTGATGCACGGCGGACTTTCTCAGAACAATACCCTGTCTTTAAAACCCATCTCGGATTTCATTCAGCTGCCACAGAGGTTTTGTAGTAGGTGTAGTTTCAATTATGAAAAAGATCATTTATTAATCCTCATTCCGGCCGTTGGTTAATTCCCTCCGCCAAGGAGATAATGTTTTCATTGCTGTTTGTTTGTCTATATATACCTGTCGGAGGTATGCAACCATAAAATAGTATTGAATATTTCATTATTTTATTTTATTAAGCATGTTCAGACAATATGTGCATGTTTCTTCTTCTTGGTTCTGTCTTTTCCATCCTCACAGCTCAGCAAAGAACATCCAGAAAAAAAACGGGAATCAAAAGATCTGTCAACTGTACTGATCAATGTTATAGAGTCAAATATATAGCACACATCAAATACATTACCCAAAAAGAAATCTTAAAAACACAATATGGAAAAATAAATTAAGATAAAAAAATGTTAAGTCTGCAGCCCAAATATTTACCAGAAATTACAGATAACCTCAACAAAAAAAAGACAAATCAATTGAGGAAGGTTGAATCAAAAGATTAACATTTTCGGGACAGATTAATTGGGTCACATTAGTTAAGATATCTGTAAAAGTAAAACTGGGTTTGTCAACCATACTTCTGTAGAAAACTCAAAAATGTTTGAGTTGAAGATCTAACTTTAAACCTTTAGATGTTATCACATCAAAATGTTGCTCACTTCAAATCATTGTGAGCTAATAGAACCGTGTCATTTCTTTTCTGTAGTAACGTACCTCTGGTGTGAATATGTACTACTCTCCCCCTGCATGTTTGTAAGGTGCCTGTTGAATGTTTCTATCAAACTCTTTCCTGGAGCACAGCAGCTACTCTCAGCTGAAACAACAATGTATTTGAGTTGTGACCCAGATTCACGGCGGAAAAATATATTTAAGATCTGAAACTGTTCAGGTGACTGCTGACGTGTGATTCAGTTCTCTGATATCCATTTGTATTTCAGGGTGTTTCAAATATTCATATTTGAGGTCCAACAGACTATGAAAGCTTAGAGGGGAAAGTTTTCTTTAATTGATGCACATTTGGCATTCGATCCTGGGAACTGTTTGTGACTCGCATCCAAATAGATTTTTAATGATAAGTGAACAGAAGCTCTGATTTGAGCCAAACTTTCTTTAAACATACAGAGCTTTGAAACGTTTAGAGCAGAAGTTTATGCAGCAGCAGTGGACAAGAGAGTTTTTCTCACAACAAATTTCTAAATATGCAGCTTCCATACAAACAGTACGTGGGGCTGTTTGCTGTAAAGAATACCATAAAATAAAATGTGTTATCCGCAAATCAGTATAAGGATTATTCGATTGCCTATTGGTTTGAAGGTAAATTACATTAATCGTCTCAGTTTAAAAAAAATATACATCCCTTTTCTGAATATATTTGGAATGTATATATTTGTATCTGTGTTTAGAAAGAATCTCTGATGAATAACGTCTGCATTCATGCACGTATGACCACACCCAACATGGAGCAGTTACAATGATTTTGGCTCATCTGGGTAAAGTTTAAGTTGAGTAATTCCTTGTGTAAAGAGTTCATTTTAATGGTCAGACGTTCACCTCTTTCCATGCACCAGTATCCTGAGACTGAAGCAGCTCTCAGTATAATATCAATACGTTCAGAATGACCTTACAGGCTTTTTATAAAACAGGCCACAGCATCCGTTTACCCCATGGAGTCTCAGGGTGCGGCTCTTTTCAATATACTGACATCCATCCATCTCAGTCACATACAGTACATAAGTACACACATGCATGACTGTGTGTGTGATTGTGTGTGTGTATGCAAAGCGATCTGCATCCCCGCCTGCATGCTCCAGCACTAATGCAGCTAATGCCAATGCAGTAAAACAAGTGCAGGGCCGGAAGCTGGCAGCGCAGAAACTGAGCACTGGAATTAACACAAGAGGACGGCCACTGGAGTCCTGTTAGCTGCATTAGTGATTATGCCAGTGCCAGTGGGTGATGAAGAATCGTTTATGTAAACATATGAAACGCAACTGGCAGAGAGCAGCTCTGGGAAGGGGGCAAGAAGGTCAACTCAGAGAGCCTGGAGAAATCAAAGAAAGAAAACAAGATGGAAAGAGAAAGAAAAGGGGAGGTTGATGGACAGAAATGTGGGGGCCAACATGTGGACTGGTGCAGCAGGAGGAGGGATGATGGAGGAAGGCGAGATTGAATGAGTCATTGAGAAATATAGCAAGAAAACCTGATAAGAGGAGGTGCAAATGTGCAATAATTTTAACTAAATTGGATGGTGATATAAATTCGGAGGTTTAGCTAATCTGAATATCTAGAGGACGTTCACATGTAGGTTTAATTCATAAACACATATCTAACAGAACAAGGTGCTCTTTTTTTTAAATGAAAACCCGTTAAATCAGCAGATGTAGATTTAAAAGTTCTTTGTCCTAAATTAAGTCAAACTGGCCTCTGATACTATGCACTGCATAGAAACTACTATACTGCAAATACTGCAAAAACATATTTGTGTAGTTTAAAATACAATTTTGAACAGTGATTGTTTCCGTCTGATTTATCTTGCTTGGAATTTATGTGTCATTTGTTCTCAGATTTCTTTCGCAAACAAGCTCTTATAAAGTTTGAGGAAACTATGGTTTTTATAGTATTGGGTTTATTCCACTTTTATTTTGTTATTACTGTGTAACCATCAGTTCAAAAATTGCTATTACATTGTACTATCCAAAGTAAATGCCAGTCTGGCAGTTTTGAACCTCCAGGTTAAGGAATTATTTTTTAAAGAGAAAGACAAATGATAGAATTCAATTCATGTATCGCATAATATTTATCCAAAACTATGACCAGATCAACTCGACGATTCAACATTACCTCACTGTACTTGCACGAGTTGTGTAGACTCAATATTTCCTAGAGATGGTTATCAACACATACATACACATTTGCCCTGTTGGACCACCTTTTGTGAGTATCGCATTATCCAAACATCTCCACAATGACTTTGGATATGTTATAATGACCAGAATCATCGGCTACAAAATAAAACCCAGCTTGTTTTGCAATTTTGTTCATGAAATAGTACTAGAGAATAGAAAAATATCTATGGTGGAGCTTTTCAGTTTGCCAATTTAAGATAAACTAATTGACCTGTGTATATCTGATGATTGATTTAAGCTTGTGACACCTTTACTACTTTACTACTTACTACAAATCCCAGCAATGCCACATGCCAAACATTGCTTTGTAAATACTGGGAGAAGCTCCTCTGATGTTCAATGACTTAAAAGAGGATGATGAAACATATGAAAAATATTTGTTTCTGTCAGTCTGAGAGGACATATTGAGGGAAACAACAGCTACAATGCAAAATTTAAAGGTTTTTCTTAGGGATGCACCGATATATTGGCCGAACATCGGTAGCGGCCGATATTTGCCTCGTTTACTGATATCGGCTTATCGGTAATAAACTTGACTTTCACCGATATCATTGGCCGATGTTCATATTTGTGGTAAAACCGCTGGGCACGTGCCGCGGCTGGGAGAGCAGTCCCTCCGTCGCCCTCCTCTCCGCGCCGCCGGAGGCTCAGTGTGCGGCACCGGGAGGTCCTCATCCGGTGGCACCTCACGGCGTCACTGGTGGGGGGGCTTTCTTTCTCTTGGACCGCGGGGCGGTGTCCATCGCCTGCGCGGAAGGCGGGCCGTTGGAGGGGACCGGGTACGGCGGTCAGCGGCGGCCACTCTGACACGTGTCGGGCCCTTCTCGCGGATCACCTCAGCTACGGCGACCGCTGGGGGAACCCTCCGGCTGGCCCCTAGCAGCTGACTGAGAACTGGTGCGGACCAGGGGAATCCGACTGTTTAATTAAAACAAGCATCGCGAAGGGCCACGGTGGGTGTTGACGCGATGTGATTTCTGCCCGACACTAAAAACAGGTAAAACTGAGGAGGGCTTGTTAAGTTATCTTGACTCACGCAGTGTAACTTGCCGTAAAAAGTATGAGCGTAGCGTCTGTTTAAGTACTTTATTCTCATGTGCACCGGCTCTATTCATCCGTCTCATGCACAGGTAACAAGGGAATTGACAACATACGTCATACACACAGAAGCCGTAACACATCTAATAAACGGGCAATACTGCTACCGTAAATCAATGAGAAGAGCGTTCTCTATAATGATACTTTAACAGGGCTGTTTTAGACAGGGTAAAAAGGTGCTGTTTTAAATTACCCTTGTGGTATTTTGACCAAAATATGTTACACACATTTCATTAAGATCCCAAGGAACCATTTCAACTTGCGGTAAAATGGGCATAATATGTCTGTTAAATAAAGTTTAGTTAAATCAAAGATTGTTTCATAAATCTGATTCAATCTGTGCTCATTAAAAGATAAGAGTGATGAAGGGCTGACATTTTTTTAAATAGTGCTTTCTAAATAATTAATTAATTATTTTTCTGGCACAAAAGGGTGAATGAATAACAACAAAAAGAAAATAAACAAATATCGGTATCGGTATCGGCTATCGGCCAGATTGTTATTTTAAATATCGGTATCGGTATCGGCCAAGAATTTCCATATCGGTGCATCCCTAGTTTTTCTCGTTTTATATTAATTATTCAAATGAGGTTTTTAAACTAGAAAACGTTTATATAGTCATTGTGTTGATTTCACATCTCAGTATAGCTACACAATATTACTCAGCGGCCTTTTAAAAAGAATGGCATCAACAACAATAGCGTCTTGTCTGAAGGAAGAGACAACAACAATTATTTCTGATTGTGTAACTGCAAATCGGACATTTTAGGAAGTCCTTCTGTCGTTCTCCAGATTACAGGGCTGCGAGTGCGCTCGTGGCATGGCGCCGCACTTCACCACCACATTAGGCTTTCGTCACCTCTGAAACATCCACCCAGGTGTTTCAGTACGGCCACTGTCGCGGTTTATTGTGGCTCTGACTGACAGGGAGGCGGCTCTGCTCTCAGTCAGGGGTGTTATTATGGTTGTAGGCTTGGCAGCCAATGGCATTGCTGTCATCGTCTGTCTGCAGTGAAACACACAGCGACAGAGAGAGAGACAAAAGGATGTTTGAGATGACAGCAGAGAACAACTGAATTCCATTCATAAATAGGTATGTATATACAGATGTGTGTTTGTGTGTGTGTGTGTGTGTGTGTGTGTGTGTGTGTGTGTGTTTATGTGTGTGTTGTTAAGGTAATTCAGGTTTATTATTCAGGTACCTTAACTTTATTCAGGTTAAGGTATGTTCACCTGTGAATAAATAACAATCAAATTAACCCGTGAGATAACCTTAGTTCCATTATGTGGACATGTATATGCTTTGGCTGTTTTCACTCCACCTCGTTTTGTCCATAGCCTCAAACTGAGTAGCAGGTGTGAAGACCCTTGGGTATCTAAAAATCTGGGCGCTTGTATCTCGTGAAGGAGGGAGGAGGGGTGAGGGGGAGAGGGGGAGAGGGCCGGGGCACTCAAAACAGGTTAATCTGAGGAGGGCTGTTTTAGACAGGGTAAAAAGGGTGCTGTTTTAAATGATCCTTGTGGTGTTTTGACCAAAATATGTTACAGACATTTCATTAAGACCCCAGGGAACCATACCAACTGTGGTAAAATGGGCATACGATGGGTCCTTTAAAGAGGCCAAAACAGCAGCAGAGCATTCACACAAAGTAGTTTTAGTTTTCAGCCATTATTACAGTTTTTTTCGATTGCATAAACACTAAAATCAAAAGTATAACACAATTATCAAACCTGACACTCAAGGAGCAAAACATGGGCCCAGATCTGCACCACTATAAACACAATGTCAGCTTCACACTTTTTGCAAAACAATACACACAGTGATCTGCAAAATACTAAACACACTATACATTAGACACAGAAGTATATCAAGATGTCACTTCCTTGCAATTCTTAAGCACAGCCTGTCAAATGACCACCCCTATGGGCCAATTGGTTAAACACAGCCATCAGGTTTTCAAACACATGATTATTTAATTGTAGACACACCAATCAGGTTTAAGCACTTTAGAAATGCATCAGCTGAGTTCACCTGTTTTCAGCCAAAATGGAGCTTGTGCTCAAAAAAGAAGTAGAGTGAGGGTGAGAGGGGGAATTCACGGAGGAGGAGAAGGCTGCGGCTGCGGCATTAGTAATGATGTTGTGTGTGATATTGCATACTGCACACATAACTTTCATAATGTAAATGTACTGTATTCCAGACCTATGCTGAACTACACAATCTTGTTTTTCACTGTATTTCAGAGAGTTGTACAGATGAATGAGGAAATCCCTCATGAATTCATATTCATAGATGAGGCAGGGTTCATAGGACAAAATCAAAAAGGAGAGGCAGAAATATCATATGCCACGGGGCTATAATCAATGTCCCAGGGCAACGTGGGGGTAACATCACCTTTTGTGCTGCCACTACACAGAATGGGGTCCTCCTCCGTCACGCCAACATGGGCCCTTACAACACACCTCACATTCTCAAATGTTTGGACCGATTACACAACATCGTCACAGCAGTAAACCACATGCACCAGATGCAATACATTGTCATCTGGGACAATGAGTAATTCCAACGCTCTGCTCTGGTCCAGAACTGGTTTCAACACCCTCCACAGTTTACAGTACTATACCTTCCACCATACTCTCCGTCTCTAAACCCAATCAAAGAGTTTTTCTCGGCATGGCGGTGGAGGGTTTACGATCTCCGGCCCCAGGCTCAGGTACCCCTCATTGAAACCTGTACTGGATACAGAATTTTCTGTTGTCTGATATTTGTCGAGCTTACAGTGTTATGCACACTCCTGTAGTAGCATGAAAACTGGGACATGTTTTGTTGTGATTCTCCATGTTGACATGTTGACTGATTTGGGGATATGGAGAGAAATAAATTCAATCTTCATGGGACTGCAGCATTGGTCTTGTGTAGTGTTTGGTGAATTTATTGTATATTTGCACTTTCTCAGAGTACTTCACTTATAGAACTCTAATCTGTGACACCTGGAATTGCTAAAAGTGTTTAAGGTTAGCAACAGCAGTGTGCAACTGGCTAAAGCAGAATTAAGTCATATGAGGCATGTGTGTTTCATATGGTAAAAAAATATGGTTTTGATAAATAAGTGTATAGTTTTTACAAGAGTGTTTAGTTTTGCAAAGGATCTGAGGTGTTCTGCTGATTGGGTGTGGTTGTGCTGATTGTGTTTAGTGTTTGAAACACCGGGCCCTGTTTTGAAAATCGTGTTTAAGCAATCGAAAAAAACTGTAACCTGATCTTCCCCGGAATCTACTCTTTTGTCAATCGTAGCTAGAATAGAAATAAAATCCAGTCAGATTAATGCTTTTTAAAATGGATTCAGGTTCTGGTAAATGTTTTGGATAAAAGCCTCCACAGCACAGTCTTTGCACATGTCACCAATCATTATTATAGTAAAGTAATTCGGGGTAAAAACAAGTTATTAATCTATGAACGTGGAGGATCAGTACCAAGAGATCTCTTTCAAAATTTCCCCTTCACAAACATATTTCATGTTTCATATTTCATGAGCCACTTGACATGCTGCTCATTTCCAGAGCCAGCTTTTCCTTCATTTGTCTAAAACGATCACTCTCCTGCCTCTGGCCCAGGTGGTGTGTGTGTGTATGTGTGTGTGTGTGTGTGTGTGTGTGTGTGTGTGTGTGTGTGTGTGTGTGTGTGTGTGTGTGTGTGTCTGTGTGTGTGTGTCTGTGTGTGTGTGTGTGTTTGTGTGTTTGTGGTACTTTGAATCTAAGGCTATTTAAAACAACAGTTGTGATGATGAACAGGGTCTCATTTTTCTTTTGCTTCACAGTGAACTAGAACGAACAAGACAAATCATGGTTTTCACAACATCTTCAAGCTTTTGAATTTTCCGAGCTTTGAAGTTTCACTCTGAGAAAGATACAGAAACCACTGAGTCCTGCCAACAAGTCCAGGTGTGTGGCTTCTGCCCCACTTCCCAAGATAGATAGGTGAACCTGATCAATGAAGGACGATGATGATGATGATGATGATGATGATGTCTGGACATGTGGATAGATCTTGTTTTCCAACATCTTCCATGTCTACGGTAAAAACACAGGACTTGTTCCCTGGTGCTGTACTTCCAGGAATTAGTGCAGGTCCAGATTGATGCAAATAAGTTTGATGTCTGTCATTCTTGACATCTCAAAATCAAATAAAATGTTCACATCTTTAGAGGATGTTTTTGGAGCATTTTAGAGCTGAGCTCATGGATATAAGGGACAAAGACTGAGGTAACTTGATATTGTTTTTTATTACGCCAGTGGCAAACAGTGATGTCAGGTTGTCTGTCCATATACAGTGCCTTTTATAAGTATTCACCCCCTTTGGACTTTTCTACATTTTGTCATGGTATAACCACAGATTAAAATTTATTTCATCGTGAGTTTATGTAATGGACCAACACAAAATAGTGCATCATTTGGAAGTGGGGGGAAATATTACATGGATTTCACAATTATTTACAAATAAAAATCTGAAAAGTGTTGAGTGCATATGTATTCACCCCCTTTACTGTGAAACCCCTAACAAAGATCTGGTGCGACCAATTGCATTCACAAGTCACATTTGCAAGTCACATAATTAGTAAATAGGGTCCACCTGTCTGCAATTTAATCTCAGTATAAATACACCTGTTCTGTGACGGACTCAGAGTTTGTTGGAGATCATTACTGAACAAACAGCATCATGAAGACCAAGGAGCTCACCAAACAGGTCAGGGATAAAGTTGTGGAGAAATATGAAGCAGGGTTAGGTTATAAAAAAATATCCAGAGCTTTGAACATCTCTCTGAGCACCATAAAATCCATCATAAGAAAATGGAAAGAATATGGCACAACCACAAACCTACCAAGAGGAGGCCGTCCACCCAAACTGAAGAGTCGGACAAGGAGAAAATTAATCAGAGAAGCAACCAGGAGGCCCATGGTTACTCTGGAGGAGTTGCAGAGATCCACAGCTGAGGTGGGAGAATCTGTCCACAGGACAACCATTAGTCGTCTACTCCACAAATCTGGCCTTTATGGAAGAGTGGCAAGAAGAAAGCCATTGTTGAAAGGGATCCATAAAAAATCCTGTTTGGAGTTTGCCAGAAGCCATGTGGGAGACACAGCAAACATGTGGAAGAAGGTGCTCTGGTCAGATGAGACCAAAATTGAACTTTTTGGCCTCAATGCAAAACGCTATGTGTGGCGAAAACCCAACACTGCCCATCACCCTGAGCACACCAACCCAACAGTGAAACATGGTGGTGGTAGCATCATGCTGTGGGGATGCTTCTCTTCAGCAGGTACAGGGAAACTGGTCAGAATAGAGGGAAAGATGGATGGAGCCAAATACAGGGAAATCCTTGAAGAAAATCTGATGCAGTCTGCAAAAGACTTGAGACTGGGGCGGAGGTTCATCTTCCAGCAGGACAATGACCCTAAACATACAGCCAGAGCTACAAAGGAATGGTTTGGATTAAAGAATGTTAATGTCTTAAAATGGCCCAGTCAAAGCCCAGACCTCAATCCAATAGAGAATCTATGGCAAGACTTGAAGATTGCGGTTCACAGACGGTCTCCATCCAATCTGACTGAGCTTCATCTTTTTTGCCAAGAAGAATGGACAAACCTTTCCATCTCTAGATGTGCAAAGCTGGTAGAGACATACCCCAAAAGACTTGCAGCTGTAATTGCAGCGAAAGGGGGTTCTACCAAGTATTGACACAGGGGGGTGAATACTTATGCACCCAACAGATGTCAACTTTTTTGTTCTCATTATTGTTTGTGTCACAATAAAATGTATTTTGCACCTCCAAAGTACTATGCATGTTTTGTTGATCAAACAGGAAAAAGTTTATTTAAGTCTATTTGAATTCCAGTTAGTAACAGTACATAATGGGAAAAAGTCCAAGGGGGGTGAATACTTATGCAAGGCACTGTACGTCCCATACTTGTGAACACAATATCTCAAAAACACCTGCTGAGAATCCTTTACAATTTGGTACAAACTGGTATTAACTGATTCATTTAAAAAAAATGTTCTTTCTCAAATAGCCTCACAAAGTGTTTTTGGGCTTCTTGAACATGTAATCGCAATTGTACCCTCTACCATTTCATTTTGACCAGTTGTCATTAGATCAGATTAACTGACTTGAATTAATGGAGGGGAAAAAAATGTGTCGACTGAAACTACACTGGATGGCAGTAATTCTAGTTTTGTGTTTTATTGTTGGACGCAGCTCTTTAGTCTTTTGCTGTAGAATAGAATTATATAGTAATAATATAATAATTATTTTTAATTTAATTTGGCTACATTAACATGAAAGACAGAAAAAATCTGACATGTACAAAAAACAGCTAAAACACAGTCATACCTCCACACATGGTCAATCTGGGTCTTTTAGGTTTCTCTGTGTTAAATTCCAGATGAGTCACCCGAGCAGCTGTGATTCGTGCAGGAATGATGAAGGCGGGAGACTTCAACGTATGCCAAATATCTGATGGTGGCATGCGTCCCAGTTGACTCATGTCTTCTGACAGATGTCACCTCCCGATGAACAGGAACTGTCAGTTGGACGTTTTATCATCAGGCAGGGGAGGACAGAGACGAGGACAAGACGAGAGGATAACATTTTTTATTTTGTGTCTCAAAGTCAAATAGTGCCACTGCTGCAATATCTTGTTTTTCCCTTCTGAACATGTGATTTCTGTAGCTAACAACTTTTGTTCCGATCACTGACAGTATTAGTGCCCCTGTTTGTTTTAGCATGCAGAGAATAACGTCCTGCAGATTTCCTGCCCTGCCATTCAAATCTGTGTTCTCATTTTGAATACAGCTCCAGCTCCATTTTCTAATGGCAAATTATGTATTGATGGATTTCGAGGCGGAACTACAGAATCTTTGCAGGAGACAGTTTTAGTTTTTTATAATTTTTGTATTAGAGTCTTGTGATAAGATAAATCTGCCAACCCTGAATTTGCCTTCTATCCAACTTCTTCATCTCTCCCGTCGCCCACCCAGAAGGTTTGTGACTCTCACGGCCTCCGTCCCACCACAGGGCAGCTGACAGGTAAAAAACATGTGCACACACACACAAGCACACTATCACACTTAATGCATGTTCTTTCTCACACACACACACAGTCAGAAGTATCTCTCTCACACACACTCCCATGTAGATCTGAACTCTCTGTGCCGACCCCCGCCTCACCCTGAGAAATGTGCCATATCGATGCTGAGAAGCAGGTCAAGCATTCTGTAAGTGCAGCAAAGTGAGATAATTGAAACATAGACTGCTCTTGGCTTACTACTAAAACACTTCCCCCAACCGACCCCCCAAAAATCACCCAGTCTCCGCCTTCTCCAACATTCAAAACAACCGGCTTTTCTGAAGGCGGCAAGCCTCCGCTGCAAAAGGCCGGGCGGCAGTGGTCGTGAGCTGATCATTCTGGGGATGGACAGGCCATGAAATTATCTGCGACAGAGCGAGTAGTGAGCCGGGCTAACGAGCAGCCTGATTGGTCTGATCCCTCACTCTCTCCCACCTTCTTTCCCTTGATGTGGATCCGTGTGATGTTCGACAGGAATAGGTCACAGAGGCCGGTCTTAAAAAACATACCGGCTTTTCATGTCACTCCCAACGACTGGTACCCCGTCCATCACCTCCACCACCGCCACCACCGCCACCACCGCCACCACAACCACCACTATACTGCTTCTTAACCATTCCTTTGAACCTGCGAGAATAAAGGGTTGAGGGAGCAAGGAAGCATGACCAAGAGTGATCAAGCACATATGAATGTATGTGACTGAGAACACAATGGGTTCACAGGCAGTATCCCTAACTTTTGGTTGTGTTTAACAGTCACCCAACTAACCCGCAACAGCAAAGTACACTTTGTAGGAAATGTAGTGGTGAGCAGATTACGTTTTCAGCACCATGAGGATATGTTTTTAATTGACATTTCTTGAAAGTTATAATTACAGAACGTTATATTGAATATATCAGTCATTTTTTCCCCGCATAACCACTGCATTTGTTTCCTATTTGCTGTGGCAGATCATGTTTTGCATCAATGAAAATTGTAGTTGAAGACTTGTGGTTTGATTCCAGGGGTTAGTTTGTACAAACTGGTTTTGTATTCCAATGAACACAAGTGACAGAATATAACTACACTGCAGGGCTACGGCAACTGCATCCAGGTGTGGTTGTGTTTTAGCAAGTTTGTAAATTGACAACCTGAGGTGAACTTAAGAAAGACTGAGTTATGCAAAACTATGAAAATGTAGTTAAAGCACAATACAGCTTTACAGACAATACACTACTTAAAGCTGTGGTGGTACTGCCAGTAGGAGAAACAAGACTGAACTATGAAATAACAATCTTCCAAATATCCTGGTAACTCATTGAATAAATCATCATCAACTGAAGAACATTGGAAACTTTGTTATTCAAACTGGGAGAAAATGGGGAAAGACCCAATAAACGAACAAAACGCCAAAATGTTCCATAGAACTGAGCCAAAACACGAACAATAGAAGTAATCTCAACAGAAACTGAATAATTTAACTAGTAGGCAGGACTGTTTATTGTAGGATTATTGCACCGCATTGCATTACAGCCATCTGACCTCGCTGTGGTATCTGTGGTTTCTGATTCTAAAAAGTCAGTAAAAACTATAGATAATTATACTGGTATGTATAGGACGTCAAACAGGACTAAGACCTTCAGGGTCTCTGCTGAAAAGGCCACAATCCTTAAAAATCACTTCTTTTATTTACGGATAAAATGGGTGCATTTTCAGCATATAGCGAGTAAATATGCCCCACCCCCCAAAACCATTGTGCATCATGTGTATTGATGCGGTCAAAATACATAAAAAATAGCATTTCTGTGTGTGTCAGCTGACCTGGATCTAATTATTACCACTCACAGGCAGATATAATATAGGTGAAAATAAAAGCTGACTTCAGAGACATAAAGCAAAACATTATGAAAAAATTTGGGGTGCAACATGTTGGTGATTAGACAAAGTGAATCGCAGGTACTCTAGCTTTTAAGTTTTCTAATTCAAAATATGATTCATGTTTGTGTAATAGCAGGTTTTTCAGAACAAGAGATGAAGGTAGGTATAAAGCGACTGTCATTTGCAATCGCCCCTGCTCTTTTCACAGTGTGGCCAAGTGGCCTGCGGAGGAGCAGGAGGGGTGGGGGTAACCACTTAAAGCCAATCCGTGAGTCTCCTGGGCCTTATGTCGGCTGACCTTTCCTTGTTTTTGGATGGGTGATGGAAGAGGCTCTGGCCGCATCATGCACGCACAGCTAATGGGTCAAAGACTCAAAGGAAGATAAAAGGTTCCTCGTTGGCAGAAAAAAATCCATGATCTTTCTTTTGAAAAAATCTATACGTCAGACTTCTGCTGAAGTAGCATCAATTGTTAATGATGTCGTTTTTTAATGCACTCCTTTTTCACCTGATTGCATCCTGATGGTTGTTAGGAGACATCTGACTCCGAGGATTCATACTGTCTATCCTATAAATTCAATACTCTTGACCTGTTGGGGGGAAACAAAGGACTGGAGGGGGGTTTGTTTGTTTAAATAAGATCTTTGAGGTGCACACACATAGACGGCTTCCTATAGACATCATCTCCTGTCACATGAGATGACCCACAATAAATGATTCAGGAAATAGCTGGATAATAACAATGAGAAGGATGGATGGTTGTACAAAGCCTGTGTGAGACATCAGGAGAGAGCTAACGAGACAACACAGCTTAATTAAGAACATCATTAATGACTAAGTGATTTGATAGGGGGTTTGTTTTGGGTGGGGGGTGCAGGAGGGTTATTGTTCCTATGGAAACACGAGGGAAATCACCCGAGGACGGGAAGTGACCCACATTTTGGAAGAGGAAAGATGGGGGGGGGGGGCGACCCCCATTCCCCCAACTGGCACCCCCACATCCCCCCCTGGGCGGCCCACTGATTGGATCATTACCCACAGTGAACACATCTCCTAACCCCCACCCTAGCACACAACCACATACCCCCAACCCCCACCTCCAGTCTGTCTATGATCATCCTGACCAATGTCCAGATTCCTTCAGATTCATACATAGCTCCACACTCTCCCCGTCTGCTGGAATGCAGACTGCAGGATGAAGAGATAATTCATATTCTCTGACTTAAAGTTAACAAAGTTGTATTCACACACAAGGTAGTGATTCATCAATGGAGAACACGTATTTTCATTCATTAGATTCTTCTTGATTCTTCAAGAAGACTTTGTTTTGCTTTGGTTGGTAACACCAGGGGTGCAGGATGGAGCAGAAATACTTTTTTGGTTTCATGCAAAGTTAATCAAATTTGTGTAGTGATTAATCAATGGTGAACATGTTTACAGATTTTATTATTGATTAGATTTCATGTCTAGATCAGATGTGAAGATGTGTCTTTATTTTTCTCTGGTCTGTAAATTGAAAGGGGTTCAGGACGGAGCAAAACCCTTGTTTTTTACATTAAGTCTATAAAATCTGTTCACATACAAAATAGTGACTAATCAATGCAGATCAAAGATTTTCTTATTGATTGATTAGATTTTATTGATTAGATCAATTCTGAAGATGTAACTTTTTATTTCTTTGTTCAGTAAATTAAGAGAAAAACCAAGTGTAGAATACTAATAACAGTAAATGTTACATGGAAAATGCAATATTGTGGCGGTTGTATGGAAAAATATATTTGCACATATTTATTTATTCTGCAATTGCAGTGAAAGGGAAATATCTCATTGGATTTTTAGTACATTAACAAATAACAAAGGATGACATTAGAAGGTTTGTTATTGTATTTGGAACGTTTATCTCCTGTTTATATGGGACCTTGTAAATGCTACTCATTGGGGGTCTGTTGTGTTTAACTACATTGTGCCGATGTGTTAAATGACCCTTAATATTTGTCATCTATGGGTTACTTTTTACCTGAAGGTGTCTTGCCACCTCACACCAAGATTATCTACTTTCACCTCAGATGAACACCTGGAGCTTTACATGTATAATATTTATGTGTGCTCTTCTGCAGAGGTTGCTGTTGTGCTGTTAAAACACATGAATTTCAAGTTGTTCTTTGGGGCTGAATTCTGCCACCTCTACATGGGGAGACCCCTCGCTGATGAGCTCCACTTTCATTTCCCCCTCCAGGCATTGGGTGCACCATCTCTGAAGGTTCAAGTTTTGACCATGTTGTAGATGATTTACCTTTCCCATCTGATGACTTTGCCTCCCCGTGCTCCATCGGCTGTCACCCTTGGTTACTGCTGCTTCACTGGGTTGCTGCCCATTGTCCTCAGGCGGGGGGTGCTCCTGGCAGCTGCGCTCAGAGGAGAGCGCCGACATGTTGCCGTTAAGTCTGCTGCGGAGCCTCGTAATTGGTTGGAAAGGAAACAAAAGAATATCACACACAACACAACAGTGCAACAGGAGTCTATGTTGTGATCGATCAAAGAGTTCAAATGGTCTTTAAAGATGTTACGCAAAAAGAAACAAAAAGATCCAAAATCAAAAGCAATGCATGGTGTACTGATGTATATCCACTGCAAAATATCCTTTAATATAGTATCTCATTGAGTCAAATTTTGTATCTTTTCTACAGATTCATCTTTTTACTTCTTTTACATTTTCAAAGTCTTTACCTTTTTGATTCTGCTCTTTTAAATCGTTTAAATATAAACTGCCTTGCCTTATATATGCACAAACGATAATAATACAATTTTAACCATGAACTCCAAAGGTTCAGTCCAAAGACTTCAACTGCAATTTTTATATCATTCACATGACATGGATAATAAAAAACAGTATCAGGCAATATGGTGTGTGAATTAAATGTCTCCTTTTTTATCTGGCGCCTTTTCAATCTCAGTATCTTACAACACATTTCAATAAAGAGATGAAATTATAAGAAAGAAAATAAATTAAACCAAGGTTTAGATCATAAAACCTCAAAATCATTGTTACTACAAAAAGTCCCCATGCATACATAAAGATAACATAACCATACCCCTATCACCTATCACCTGCAATGCATTTCCAAAGATCCCAAGACAATGGGGAATTGTGATGAGAGGGCTGTAAATACATTTTCTAGACCTTCTTGTCTCTTGTAGGATAATTGGGTACATTTTTTTAGAAGCCCTTTATTATGAACCCATCCTCTGCTGGTACATATCATATACTGTATATATAAAGGGTACATACTGTATGTGTGAGTGCCTCAGTCTTTGGCGCCCTCTAGTGTTTGAGCAAATAATTGTTTTGATAAATGTATTTCAGTGAGGGAAGAATAGATAATCCTTTATCAGTCCCACCATGGGGAAATTTGCAAGAAGATGTTTGTGTTGTAATCACTCATGTACACAGCCACCAGGTTTGTACCATAGATGGAGTGAACTCGGCGGATATAGTTTTATTTTCACCTGGATATATGTCACACATTGAAATTCTTGTTGCTCTTGCACAGAGACACATGATTGTCGGGAATCATTTGAATAGCGTAGCTACTGAAGGAAAACAGGCTCAACTGACAGAAGGACGACGTTTCAATGATACAAATTAATTTACAAACGCTGAAAAGATATAAACAAGACTTAGTGTTTTCTTCAGAGCATCATGTCTTAAGTCTGGAGATGTTAACTCTGTGTGCACAACTCATTTATTTATTTATAGTTAATAAAAGTAAGAGACACATACTTTCAACATTTATAGGATTTTCCCTTTGGTATGCATAGCAAACGATTCCTGACAATCCTGTGTCCATGTGCAAAAGCTAAATTAATTGTGTGACACAATCATTGTGTGATATTCGCATTTATGGTACAAACCTGGTGGTTGTGAGCATCTGAGTGTTTAAAACACAAGGACATTCTTAAAAAAATAATTAACCTCTGCTCACGACATAAAATAATATCATCTTAGGGGGAATTCTACGACTCCTTGGAAAACTTCCGAAGGGAAATATTTGCGTCTTACATTCGGGGCTTCCGTAACACGCCGCGGACCTTGAACGCACCTGCGAGGTCAGGTGACAACCGAAGGACGAAGTGAGAAAAGAAAGATTCACCAGATAAAAATGGACACGAGGGAAAAACCAGCCGCTGTTACCTGCAACTTTTGTGGAGAGGTCTTCGCTCTGCCTGGTAGACCATTTACAATCTTGTTCTGGGAGTCTAATCAAGTTATCTTCGCTAAAACGAGTCTGTGAGCTAGCGAGGCGGCTGTAAGAATTACGCTAACTAGCTCGGCTAGCTAGCCAGGCGGCTAAAAGAAGTGTGTTAGCTAGAGGGTTAGTTTGCTAATTCATCTTATAAATGATAGAATTTAAATGTCTGTAATTCACACAATAAACCATCAGATACAAGACGGCGAACATAACCTATTAGCTTATTTAGCTTCTAGCTAAGCAAATGTTGAACCGTCCAGTTAATAATTAAATTCGCGCTTAAGTTACTATTTACCTTTTCTAGATAAATTCTTTACAAAATTATTAATATTATAATACATTTAATGAATAATGCAACTAGCTTTTGACGAAATGTGAGCAAATCAATCTCAATTTACATACAGTCCTTATACACTCATGTGTCTCAGAAGATTGGTAATTTACAGTGATCGTAAAAATGTACATGATATCATTATATACACTGACATTGTATGGATCCTGCTTTTTATGTGTGTGTTGTTTTCCAGAGGATGACACTGACGGCAACCTCCCTCGTGCGCTGTTGTGTGGCCATATCTTCTGTACCTCTTGTCTGCTGTCCATCCAGTGTGACGGTGTCATTAAATGTCCTGAGTGTGAGGTAATATCAAAAGTGGTTATTCAGTGGTCACACTCTCGAGAGGGCAAACATGCTCTTTGGGATTTCAGTATGAACCACTCGCCATGGGGCAAGCAAGCCACATGTGAAGGGCTTTGGAACTATCATAAATACACGATTAAACATTTCTCAAAGGCTTTAGTGGCTTCATTTTGTAACTGTGAATATGGACTCGCATGGTAAATAGAATTTGTGATCTGCATAAAGCTTGAAACTGAATATGCAACATGGCATGATGACAAAGATAAAAACTAACTTCCCTGTCCATAGGTTAAGTCCCCCCTTCCTGAAGGTGGTGTGTTACATCTGCCAGAGGACAGCAGGATTGTTGGCCTCATCTACACAGCTAAAATGAACAAGATGAGAAGGTACAAAAAAAAAGCTGCTCTGATTATACTGAACCACATTACTGACACATATCTCATTGTGTAATCCGGTGGAGTAATAGCTATATTAAAGAGAAAATGTTTTTACTTTCATAATGTCTTTGGTGTTGTCATCTCCTGTAGCCTCCAGTGTGACCGATCAAAGAATCGCAGAAAGAGCAACTTAATGTCAACCACTGATCTTAATGGGAGTACTGAGAATACAGACCAGGTATGTTGAGGTCTATGAAGATATACAATCCATGCCTGACTGAGGTTTAGAGGTTTTTCAGAATGTCTGATCAGTATTCAAGCTGTTGTCATACGATTTTTGGATGGGGGGAAACAATTGTTGTGGGTGATTTAACCTCAGATACAAGGAGGACTTGGTGCCTGAATGTAAACTATTCTGGTTAAAGTGGTCAAACTTCTGTTTTATTCAGCCAGATGATATCAAGCAGATTGAGAGGAGAGTGGATGAGGCATTGGTCCAAGCTGCAGATAATCTTGCCCAGCTGGAACACATCCATGAGGTGAAAACTGCACCAGATCAAAATCAAAACGTAACTTGGATGGCTTTTTACGTATCATTTGTTTCATCTGTGCAGACTCTGACTACTGGTCAGGCAGAACAGGTGAAAAGAGAGAAAGCTCGGCTGGCAATGGAGATCAAACAAGTTGCAGACAAGGCGATGCATGCAATCCATAAGTGGTATGAACAGTAACAGTCAAAAATACTTGAAACTAGGTCTGCCGCGATTAGTCGACGTCATCGATGACGTTGACGCTGAATATGCGTCGACATCAATATTTTAAACCTACGCGTCGGACCCACACAAATTATGAATTTACCTTTTCAATTTCTAAAACGTTTCATTTCAATCCATTATAACAAATGTTCTTCTTCAATATCACTACATAACGCCGGGTTTTTACCGGACGCCGAAACGCTCCGGCGCGCCGCACAGGCTATTTTTTAGCGTGCGCAGGCGCCCAGCTGTTCACACGGGATTCACATTTCTCAGCGCCGGTCAGCCAACAATTCTGCTTTCTCCGCTTGTTGTTGTATGTAACCCGTTCACTGTACTGGTTTGGGGGTAAATGATGAAGGTCTTCATAGCCCCCCCCCTCTTTCTCTCTCTTTCTCTCTGCTTGTGTGCTTGTAGTGTAGTGGATGGGCAGAGAGGGTCATTTAATTATGTGATTGGGGAAATTAAAACTCCAGAACAACAGAAGGGGTATACAAAGAATGGGATGCATTTTTTATCAATTATATCATATAAAATATGTCATTAATATCGTTTAAAATCATTTTCCAGTGCGTTTCCTGGCGCGATACGCTTGCAGTGAGCGGAAAAATAGACCGTGGTATCGTTCAATGTTATTCACAACAGTTGATTGACATGTAGGTTTAGCTAATAGGAAGCCCCAATGTTGGTATGTTATGGACCAATAGGAGGAGGCAATGAATGGGGGGGCAGGGTCAGACACGGAAGTGAGGACCCGAATAGATATGTCAACATTAGTACACAGTCTGTCTCACGCACATTATTAAGCAAACTCGACAGACTCGACGCCGAAACCATCGGTGCAGGGCACGAGGCGCATCGCAGCCCCTGTGAACTGCACAAAGGTTTAACGGGGGGGTGGATAGGTGCGCCTGGCTTACCTTGGCGCTGCGCGGTGCGGGGAATCTGAAATTAAATGAAATGGTCAATTAAATTTTTTTGGAGGAAAATTTATCGTTTAGATAAATCAACGAATCAGTAAAATAGTCGACAGATTAATCGATAGAAAAATAGTCGTTAGTGGCAGCCCTACTTGAAGCTGTCTAATTTGATATTTTTTCTTTATCTTGAAGCCTGCAACTTATCTGTCAACAGGAGGGATGTGCAGTTTAATCAGGTGTCAAAACTGGAGGCACAATTCTCCACCATCCAAGCGGAAGCGTACTGTGTCCAGGAGAGGATTAATGCACTGGAGATAGCCATGAAGGTGGCCAGAGAAGTACGACGTGTCCCCAACCTGGGGCAGTACTGTACCCTGGATAATGTATGACATCTTATTCTTATTTACATCCAAACCATAGATTGTTTATAAAGATGAACTACATAACAGTCGGACATTGATACTCTGGATCCACATAACATCAAAACCCCCAAAAAATGTTTACCTCGTATCCTGAATATTTCAGCTTCATTTGTGTACAATGGGTGGAAGTGAAGACACAATATTCATCTTTATGTACAGTCTAAGATCCAAAAAGATTCCTTGTTAAAATAGCAAGATGTTTTAGAAGTGTGTCTGTGTGTGTGTGTGTGTTAGGTTCTGGAGACATTGAAAGCCCCTGTGGATAAGCAGAGCTTTGATATCAAAAGCATTACAATGGGTTTTGGAGTAAGGTCAGTCATTTAAAGATATTTTTTTTTTTTTTTAAATGTATTATTATGTTCCATTGTGACAAGTGCTATTTCACAACCAGCATAAACTAAAATTGTCCAATGCTTTATAAAACATCACGACACCAGAAAAAGAGACTTCTGTATGTAGACCTGATGAACATTAGTGACTGACTATTAATCTTGAACTTTTTAATGAATGTTTTCGTGACAGCTGTGTTCTTCAGTCAGAATGTGTCAACCGGAGTCTGGCATTGTCTCTGAAGTTGGAAGTTAATACCCCAAAGAAGTGAGTTAATGATTATCATCCAGTGTCATTTAGATTTATTTTTGCTCAGAAAACTGCTAAAAGTCTGTACATTGGTTTTTTGTCTGTCACTCAAATTACACACCTCAACAGGCAAACAGATATTGATGATGGCCATGAGGAGTTTCTCTCATCAGTGCCAGAGCAGTGTTCTATTGTACCTTATTTAATTGTAATTTTTAATGTTTTCCTTTAGACTAGCCGATATTCTTAATTTACTTTTAAAAAGCTTTTTTTTTAATGAATACTACACAAAATATTACATATATTTACTTCCTTCTTGTTGTTTTCTTTTTAGCTTGTACGAATCTCCTCCTAAAGGCCACCAGTCAAGCAGCATCAACAGAAAGTCGCCTTTGTACTGTGCCGAGGGCCGAAAGAGAATCTGTACCTCACCCAACCGAGGCAAGTTGCCTTCCCCACAAAGACAGGAACAGGAGAGCTGTGAAGCTGATAGTCATTCACCTCGAAGCTCCTCCACCAAACCCTCTCACCACAGCTCAAACTTGGACATCGGTACTCCAGATGTAATTATAGAGGAGCTTGTAGACGTGGGACAACAACGTGGTGTGTTGCCAGTTCCAATCAGAACATTCAATTGCACTGGATGAACACAGAAGAAAAGCCTTAACCAATTTTTTTTATTTGTCTGTCTTCTTGCAGCTCTCCCTCCCACTGGCCCTGAGCTGGCTTATGACAGAGGGAGAATCTCCAGGAATAGGAGAAATCCTGTTTCTGGCAAAAGGAGACATGGTAGGAACAACAGGTTTATTACAAAAAGTTTGGGTGCAAATATAAAACAACCCCTCATTATTAAACAACCGTTTTTGTATAAGAATCAACATAATCCCACATATCGTGTTATTCCCTTTCCTCATCATTGTTCTCTTACCTTAATTTCTAGTTACCCAGTGGGTGGTGGTGACCCACATTGTGAATCCAAGTCACTTCTATGTGCGCTACATGGCAGAGAGGAGGGATAGCGAGATCCTTTCCAAGAGGATCAACCAGTTTTGCAACAGAGAAGATTGCTACTTTACTTCCAGCGATTCAGTGGAGACTGGTATGTATGTCTGTCCTCCAAATGATGGAAATAGGTTAAAGCATGTATATGTCAATAGGTAAAGTTTTCATGCAATTAATGTTGAGCAAATTAAACAAAAAGCTTTGTTTATTAGCATTGCAAACTTATCCGAATCACCATCAGCTATATCTCCAAGTAGGTTTTCAACATACAAGGGATTAACTTTGGTGTTTGGTGCATAGCAAATTTACTAAGTAAAAAATAGAAGGAATAATGACAATATGAAGAGTAAGTTAAGTATAAGAGCAATAAGTGAAAAAAACTATACAGTCACATAACATTTATAAATATGTACAATCCAAAGATAAACGCAGTGTGGTACAGAAGTTGATGCATAAATTGGTTTGCATGTTTGCAGTTAACTGATTAAGAATCAGAGGTTTTCTGATTGCTGCTGTATACAAAATCATTTTATTTTCTTCGGGATAACAAATAAAATTAACAATTTCATTCCTCTCCTTATCTTTCCCTGCAAATAATAGCATGAATGTATCAAACAACACTCATCTTCTCAGAGTAAAGCATACTTTGCATGTGTGTTATTGTTCCTCTGTGCTCCTCTTAAGGCTCCCTGATCTTTGTGAAGTGGATGGAGGGACTCTGGTGGCGAGCCAGTGTGGTTGAAATTCTTCAGAGTGGCTGTGTGGAGACTGTGAAAACCTGCAAAGTCACGCAGCTCGTCAATGTCCAAGTCTTCTTCTTTGAAAACGGCCTCACTGAAAATATCACAATAAAGAGGTACAGACAGAAATATATTTGTCTACACTTCAGTGTTTACAACATTTTCTGAAAGTATCCATTTGAACTGTTTAAGACCTATAGAGCTATTTCATTTATTTCAGTTTCTCTACTAATTCACTGAAAATTCAAATAATCATGTTATTGTATACATATATATAACTAAATGTTGTAAACCCAGTGGTATTTGTCTCGATTGTAAAGAATATTTTGCTCAACTTATATATTGAATACATTCTCCTATCTTCTGTTGTACCTTTTCAGAGAAGACGGGAGTTCTGAGTCATCACTTAATGCTGTGAACAATCTCCTGAGGAAGGTGGTTGAGACAGTAAATTTGGAACTGGGTTACTTTGCTCCTCAGGCCATCAGATGTTCTCTCAAGGACCTGGTCCCATATGACCTGGTAAGAAACTGAGATTTATAAAGATTCCTTCTATGTGTTTGATCAGATCATTTACATTTTCCCTCACAGATGAGTGACAGAGAAAAGCTATCACATGTCGGACTGCCACTTTTTCCAAAGATCAAGTTTAAAGGGATAATTTATAGAAAAATAAGAATTTGCCCATTATCTTCTCACCACTATGTCGATGGAGGGATGGTCCGCAAGACCTGACATTCAAATTCGACTAGAAACAAGGTTATTCACAGTGTTTTAGTCCTAAATCTCCACTACCCGAAGTAGCGAAGCTGCCGGACGTAGCCACATGGTGGTGTGCCCGAGGATGCGTGATCGCAGCTCGTAGGAAGCTATCAATGGACATTCAGGCTAAAAACTTGGTGTAAATGACGCTGTTTTAAACACTTACACTTGGATGACACCACAGGACCCGTATGGAGGCATGTTATGTTTGGTTCAGTTATATTGGATTAGGGCTGCGACTAACGACTATTTTTCTATCAATTAATCTGTCGACTATTTTACCGATTGGTCGATTAATCTAAACGATTAATTTTCCTGTCAGTCAACTGTTGTGAATAATATTGAACGATACCACATTCCCCTTCTGTTGTCCTGGAGTTTTAATTTCCCCAATTTTCCCAATCACATAATTAAATGACCCCCTCTGCCCATCCACTACAAGCACACAAGCAGATAGACAGAGAGAGAAAGACAGAGGTACATTGAACCAGTACATTGAACGGGTTACATAAAACAAAAAGCGGAGAAAGCAGAATCGTTGGCTGACCGGCGCTGAGAAATGCGCCCCCCGTGTGAAAAGCCGGGCACCTGCGCAACATTGAGAATAGCGCTTCGGCGTCCGGTGTAAACCCGGTGTTACATGGTGATATTGAAGAAGAACAGTAGTTATAATGAATTGAAATGTTTTAGAAATTGAAAAGGTAAATTCATAATTTGTGTGGGTCTGACACGTCGGTTTAAAATATTGAAGTCAACACATTTTCAGCGTCGAGGTCATCGATGACGTCGACTAATGGCGGGTATTGGATTATGCAACCACGCTGTTTTATCCCTGAGACTCCAGAAGGGTTTTGTGGACTTTACCATCCCCTCCATCTGCACAGGGGAGAGTAGATAATGAGTGAATTTTCTTTTTTTTGTGAACTATCCTTTAAACAAAAGTGACATCACACGCCTCCATTTTTGTACAAAAACCGATAGTTCCTTGCCATTGTTTTAAACACTGTCTGCCATTTGGCGGGAAATGTAACTAGCATGATGCATAGTAGAAATGTCATCATTATATAACTAAAAGTTCCACCCTTTGCAATTGAGTTTATAAGATTACTTACGAGGAGAATATTGGCTGTTAATGTTGAAGAACTGATGATGTGTTCTTATGTCATGTGATGAGGATAAGGAAGTCTGAGTGCCTGTTGAATTAGATCGTTTTTTGTTAAATTATGTTTATCTTTACAAATAGCAGCAGTAGTAGGAGCTGTGTTCACTGTGTGTGTGTTGGTTCATATAGACCAAAGGCTGGAGTAAAGAGGCTGAGGTGGAATTCCGCAGTGTGGTTGGCGTTGCTGCGGTGGAGATGAAGCCTTTGGGTCAGGACAGAGACGCTCTGTTGGTGGACCTGAGGAAAGTGCCCATTGACCAGCCCAGTGACACGCCCATCTGTGTCAGAGAGTACCTTGTTTTTATTGAAGTGGCCAGGTAACATATGCAACTTACCTGAACAAATTCTGATAAACAAATTGGTATTTATCTCATGTTGATTCAGAGTCAAATTCAGACTTTTAAAGTATTTAGCCTGGCTATTGAAGTAGTCTTACTTTTGCTGTGCTCTTTCAAACCTGCTGATAGGTTTTACTCTCCAGTGACATTGAGCAGGACACCCTTGCTCTTCTACCCTCCTGTCTATCCCAACAACAACAGAGCGCTTAATGCAGTGGTGTCCCACATCAACAACCCTGCTGATTTCTACATCCAGCTGGTACTAAATAAACACATCTAAGTAAACATGCATACACTTAGTATTATCCATATATATAGACACCAGAGATGTACTTTAAAACAACAGTAGAAAAAAAAAAAATTGGGTTTTGAAGAGAATATATGTAAAGTCTTTCAAGGAGATGCAAGAAATATTTTTTTCTGCCCCTTGCCTTGACCAGGTTGACAACATGGAGTCCTTGTTACTGTCCGTCAAGCTTCAGGATTGTTACAATGCGACATCAGTGGCTGGACAAGATGACCTCAACATCTACTGCCCTTCGATAGGACAGGCCTGCGTAGCCCGCTACGATGACAAATTGTGGTACAGAGCTCAAGTCATGGGTGAGGGTACATGTATTAACGCTTTGATTAGGCTTCTGTTTTACTAGTGGGTATTTTTCATTAGTGTATTTTATGTTCATGAAAGTTTAATTCAGAGGGTCCATTGATTGAAGCCTGGTTTTGTCACAGCTGCTCTGTCATGTCACCTTTTCCAAAAATCAAGTGGCCAAATTCTTTAGAGTTTTAAGTAACATTTATTAATTCAGACCAAAGGTGCATTTCCCAGCTGAAATCAGCTCTTGTAGTTAATGTAATGGATGCGGGAGACATGAGCAGGTTTTTAAGCATTAAATGGGGGGGGTTCTAAGCTTTTCATTCACTATTAGTGCTGGGCGATATGACTTCAAATCAATATCTCGATTAATCAAACTTACACCTTTTTTATGAATGTGTGTGTTTGTAGGTCATCCAGGGGGCAGAAATGTGGAAGTGCGGTTTGTAGATTTTGGCAATATCCAAATCCTGTCAGTCAGCGACTTGAGGAAGATGAAGGATGAGTTCTTTGCCCTTCCCTCCATGGTGAGAACACAGTATTCAGTAGATTAGTTCCTATATCTTTTGCATTTACTCTCTGTTTTTGACTGTAATGTCTAAGCTTCCACTTTGATTCTGTATCAAACATCAAACCAATTGTTAACTAAAGGCCAGTTGACATTACATTAGATAAAAAAATATATTATAGAATTAAGCGTGTACATTTTATGCACTAATTTAGTAAACAGGAAGTGTTTCTTGTGCTGTCCAGGCAATCCACTGCTGTTTGTCAGATGTGACTCCTCTTAACGGAGAAACCTGGAGCGACACCTGCACCAACAGATTCATCAGCCTGGCTCACGAGAAACTGGTCTCTATTGTGAAAACAGGTGCTGTTTGCACAGTTTGGGGTGTACTTTTTTTTCTTTAAAAAGAGGAGCAGAAGAATGAATAGGTATAAGTGTGTCTTTTATTTATTTGTTTGATCAGGTAGCAGACACAGAACTGGGACCCTGTCAGTAAGACTGTTTGAGTGCAGCCTGGACGGGCCTCAAACCAACATTGCCGAGCTGCTGGTCAATGAGGAGCTGGCCAGCTTCAAAGAAAGGTGGGCCTTAACCCTGTCTTCTATTGAGGTGTCTTCAATTTCTTGTATTTCTAAGAGGATTTTAAAGATTACAATTTATTTTTCTACACCATTAAAAAAAATAAGTTGTATGTTGAAGAGCCACATCTGATTAAGCCCATTTTTTTTTTTGTTAGATAATAGGACAAGATGATTGAAGAAGGAAAAAACTTGGAGTTGGAATATGCAGATATTTAGCGTAGGATCATTGGGATCATAATTTAAAAAGAATGGTATCAAGCCATCCCTATTTAATTGTATCTTTTCACTGTCTTCTCCTCTGTGTAATCTCATCCAACTCTTCACCCCCAGCTATAAGTCCAAACATGCCATTTCCCCTGCTGATGACTCCATCATATGGGACCCTCCACTGGAGCATGGTTTGGCCACAGAGGGCATTGATTCCCCAGACCAAAAAGTCCCAAAGGCTGAGGAGTCGTTGGAGTTTCAGCCTCAGTTGAAGCTCCCTGCTCAACTCAAAGACCTGAAAGTGAAAGTCACCCACGTCAACTCACCGAGCAGTTTCTACGTGCAGCTCACTCAGAAAGACTCTCAGCTCAAAAGGTTAGCTTCTCAGAAAAAACTGTCTCATAAGGGTTTGATAAAGTTCTGATAAAGGTATGGGCATCAGCCCCAAAAATCCCAAATCCGTTTGAATATTATTATATGTTTGTGTTTTATAGGGTTTGCGAGCTTCTGAAGCAGGAGTGTGCCTGTACAGAGCCACAAGATGTGGAGTGGAAGGCAGACATGTTTTGTGCTGCTCACATTAACGGGGTTTGGGAGAGGGGACAGATCTGCTCTGACATCACATCCAGCAACATCGCAGAGGTAAAAGATCACAAAACACCCTCCAAAACATAGTGTTTGCCTTCTATTGCATCTTTTGACAGCTTTTTTACCACTGAATCAGTAAGTCAGTGTTTTGATATTACTGCCCTTATTAAATGACATTTTGTTTTATCTTGACTCCATTTTGCATGAAGACAGTGAGTAATACTGTGGATGATATCAACTTAATTAATTTACTGTATGTTGTTATCACTTAAAGCTTGTTTGAACAAGTTGTAGTGACTCATTGTCCTGTTTCACTCTGGCTGGTACCAGGTGATTCGCTGTGACCATGGCAACACAGAGAAAGTCCACATAAGCAGCCTGCGACCTCTTCCATCCGCCTTGATAGGATCTCTGGCACTGGAGTGTGCTCTTACTGATATTAGGTAACACACA
Organism: Pleuronectes platessa; assembly: GCF_947347685.1. NCBI lineage: Eukaryota > Metazoa > Chordata > Actinopteri > Pleuronectiformes > Pleuronectidae > Pleuronectes > Pleuronectes platessa. Next base: position 4,597,725 of record NC_070639.1, on the reverse strand, counting down.
CTGTTTGTAGTCATGCCCTAATACGTACAAATCCTCAGACGTATTGATGAAATTATATCAGCACAATGTCTAACCTGTTAGTTTCACTTTTTTCTCATCGAGATTTGTCTTCTGCTTTTTCTATTTCAGGCCAGCAGGAGGCCGATCCACCTGGACGGCTACAGCCTCTGACTTATTCACCTACTACTTGACAGGAGCCTCTGCCGTTATGACAGTCAAGGTCTTTCCCTCCTTCTCTCTCTTCATCTCTTTCGCCTTTTGCCTTTTGATCAGGTGCCGAAAACATTTATTTTATCTACACACAGTAGTTTATAAAGATGAATAATTTCTTCTTCTGTAGGAGCTATCCCTGTGTTTATGATTTTAAGTTTCACCTTTTACTCACACACACACTTCTTGTCTTTGTTACTGTAGTGACCTAGTTTTACTGTGTCTGTCCTTGTTTGATATCCAGGGTTTGACAGATGAGCGTCCGTTACCCGTCGTTCTTTTCTCCTCCAACAAGTTGGGACAGTTAATCAGCATTGCAGAGTTTCTGGCCAACGAGGGCCTCGCCCTCAAAAATAGAAAACCAAGGTCTGTGTGTGCCACAAGCATAGAAGTGTGTGTAATTACAGGTCTTAAATAACATAAGTAATCTTTGTTTTTTCTTTTCCATATAGTATATTTGTATGAGGTTTTAGAACCTTATTAATATACTTTTAACTTTTAACTCTTTCTCAAGTATTACTTTGTGCCAGATGTAAGTGATTTATCATCAGTTTTCAGTTTTAATCAAATGCCTGTCTAATGAAAAGTGTATTTTCTCGCAGAGATGCTCTTGTTCAGAAACCCAAAGAAACTGATGCACATTCTTCAGTGAGCGAGACACAAACTCACGGCTCTGATGGCGAGAAAAAAAGTACAACTAGTCCTGAACCTAGAGCACCTTCTCTCATTCCTTTACCCTCCTCTCTCGTTCCTTTACCCTCCTCTCTCGTCTCTACTTGCATCCCTCCTAAACCAGCCCCCCGCAGCATCATGTCTGCTGAGAAGGTGATTACACACACTTGCACACTATTATCAACCTGGATTCCATTTGAAGGCAAAACTAGTAAAATATGAAGCCGTTCATGTGAGTTAATAAGATATGTAACAAATTAAAAAGACTAAGCTTTTACTTTGTGATTCTTGTTGCATTCTGGTTTTAATGTTCATTTGTGTACGTGTGTGAGCAGGTGAAGACTCAGTTGTACGACCCCCCAGAACTGCCATGTCTGGGTCACATCCAGACAAGTGTGTCTGCCATCGGAGAGGACGGTCTCATTTATATAAGAACACAAAATGCAGGTGCATATCGGTGTAAATCTTCATTTTGTGGATGCTGAATATATTTACAAAAATGTATATACTAGATGCTTAATTTTTGTAATTATAGAATAAATAATATATGTCTGTGTGTGTGTCAGAGTGTCAGTTGGAGCAGCTCAAGGAGAGGATTCAGCAGAGCTTGAAAACGCTGCCTAGACAGAAGTCCTACACTTGGAAGTCAGTCCAGGGCTGTGCTGTCTTTGGACCCGATATGTCGTGGTGCCGAGGTCAGCTGCTGGAGGTGCTCGGAGGACATGTTAAGGTCTGGAAAACACATACATAAAAAAGCCTTAACTCATAATGTACGTGAACCATTACCAATCAACAATCAATAACAATAAATGCCACAAAAAATGCATTTTACATTGCAAAACAATATTGGCTGATCAATTGTGGATGAACTTCTGTCATGCTGTGACGATTACTCAAGCAACAGTGTCACCGTAATCCTATATTGTTTATGTGTCACCAGGTACAATATGTGGACTATGGCCACGTGGAGAACATCCCAGTGGTCCATGTGTACCCCGTGCTGCTGTGTGAAGATGTTCCTCAGCTCTGTATTCCCTGCCTGCTGCACGGAGTCAACCCTGTAAGACTTTGTGGTGGCATAACCACCAGTTTAAAAAAAATTTAAAGTGATCTGGTCTCAAAAGCCAGATTGACTAGATCTTCTGCAAGTTTCTGGTATAAACCACCGAGCAGAGGATTGTTGAATGAGTTTGCTGATCTTTCTTGCATCAGGGTTCAGAATCACCCCTTTAAGTCCTAACTTGTTAAATCTTTTGCTCCGTCTTCTCAGATTGGCGGCAAGTGGCAGCCGTATGCTGTGGCCTTGCTGAAGGAGCTGTTGAACCGCTGCGTGGAAATGCACGTCACGGTAAACTTCCCACACATAAACCTGGGAATGGTGGCTCCTGCCCACAGCACTGGCGTGTTGCAACGTTTGGTGTGTCAAGAATTGTTGACATCTTTGTGGATGAGGGATCCATCGATGTGTGTGTGTGTGTGTTAGGAGCTGCCATCTGATCCGAGGAAACCCCTCACAGTTGAGATCTTTCTGGATGGGCTGAGCCTCAGCAGGATCCTTTGTCACCATGGACATGCCTCCATTGACGGGACTTTGTCAGCACAGAAGGTGTGTGTGTGTGCGTGTGCGTGCGTGTGCGCGCGCGCTCCTGGGGTTTTGTGTCACCTGATAAAGCAGCGCCGCTATACTCAACCCGGGAACACCTTATGTTTCTCTGCAGGTCCCCTCAGTGACGTCGCCTGCCATCTACCTGGATGAATGGGACCTCGACACTGGGGTATTGTGGAAGATGACCTCACTTAAACCATATTTATAGCAATGATTTCAAACTAATGATCGACATAAAGTGGTGACACAGACCATATAATTATGGATTAAATGAATATGTAAGAGCAGTTGGTGATCCAGATGAAATAATTAAATCAAACTTAAGAGTTAAATAAAATGTTTTCATTTGCAGCATCTACCAATACTGAGTCAAATAACACTCTTGAGAGTATCCACTGGATTTCTTGATGTCATATGTGATTGTTGCATAACTTCATAAGCTAAACTACGAATAAACCCATTCGCTCTCGCCTCATTGGAAATGTCTCAAAGAATTTAGGCTGATGCAGATGCCGTGTTTACAGGATTTGAAAGATCCAGAGGAGCCAATGTTGGGGACCTTTGTCAACCCAAACCTGCCACAGGAGGGGGAGCGCTTCCAAGTCAGGGTGAAGCACCTGAGGACCCCCAACGAGGTAACTACTACTTATACCAATAAAGTAATCAAATTAGAACTGATAACAGGATGCTATAAAGATCTGAAAACCCCTTTGGGGAAACGGTGTTTATCATGATTGTTTTTTGTAGTCGGTCATTTACTACTAATAATGGCACTAAACTAATAAGTCAACAAGCGATTCATCTTTTTTGTGTGTGTTTGTCCTGCAGGTGTTCCTGTGGCCTTTGGAGGGAACAGCAGAGGTGGAGGTGGATGGAGAGAAACTTGATGAGGCTCTGACCAGAATCAATGAAAATGTCACCAGTCTAAAACGACTCACAAACTTCCCTCAAGGTAAGTTCTCAGTGTTTTCACTGTGCTGTCTCCGGGCAGGTTAGAGCCTCTCAAAACCATTTAAGCATAAATTAGCATCAGGTCAGCTGATCTTTATTTGCAAATTAAATATCTAAAATGTATCTACAAATTTGAATAAATGTTTAATGCCAGCTGGAAACTAGTCCAATCCCCTAAATGATTATTTTTCTGCATCGCAAACTCCTCATAGTCGCTAGTTGAAACATTCGTCATAAGAGAAACCCTGAGGAACAAGGTTTTGTTTACACCCACATGAATAAAACTTGTCACCTTTTGTAGCTGCTGTTACACCGGCGCAACGACAGCAGGTGATGAGTGTTGCAGATGTTTCTGTGCAGACGTTTCAGTGAAGTTTGACAGACCTGAATTTCTGCCTGTGGCTTCCAGGTGCTCCGTGTCTGGCTGAGTACAGTGACGGGAAGTTCTACAGAGCAAAGCTCATGAATTTCACCACCGTGGAGCCCCTCATGATCATGGTCCAACATGTGGACTATGGCTCTGAGGACACTCTGCCCGTCAGCAAGTATGAGCATCGCACAATAGGAACTAGTGACTGCACTTTCTGAACGAACAAATAACGTCAGGGGTTCTCTCCATTCTGCTAACTGGTGGTGGAAGGGCGGGACATGGGTTGAAAAAACTCGTTAAATTTGTGGTTCAAAGATCCACGATTGATTGTTTTACTTTCATTAAGTAGTTTAAAACTGAATGTTTAATGCTTTAAAAAGATGTTTCGATAACATATTTCTTAGAGTGGACTGAGTGGAAAAAGTCTGCGGAGTGACTGTTTTCATACTTTGAGGGTCCCGACTGACTCCCATAAAGTCCGTACGGATAATAAAAGCCCAGAAAATGTGTTTTACACAATATGGGCCATTTAAACTTACAGGTTTACTGTGGACATTAGTAGCCTCCACAGGTCATTAGACAAGTTACTCTACTCAGGATAGTTCCATTTTATGTTTATCTTCTATTTGTTACATTTTCTCTGTTATTATATTTACATTTTCCCCATCATGTGACTGCCGTGTGGTCGTGCTATTCTGTCGTTCCCGGTCAGGCTGCGTCAGTTGCCAGCTGAGCTGCTGAAGTTTCCCCCCAAGGCCCTCAAGGTCAAAGTCGCAGGCTTCAAGGCTCCGAGTTTCAACAGGGAGGAAAAGGTTCTGCCCTACAGCCCCAACTGGAGCGTGAAGGCTGCACTGGAGATGATCGACCTGCTGCAGAACATCACAGCCTCTGTCGTGGTACAACACACCAACAAATAAGAAAACCACATGATGCTGCACTGATTTTCACATGAATTAGAAGAAAACGAGTGACTAAAGTAAATAGAGAGAAATTACATCTTATCTGTATCTTACACTCACGCGCCTTCCGTCTTGTTTTTCGGTTCAGGCTTATGAGCCAGAGCTCACAGTTCTGCTGTACGACAAGGACGGAGAGTTGGTTCATCTGCCTCTGGTGAGCAGCGGCCTGGCCGAGCTCGAGTGACGCAGGTTGGAGACAAAATCCTCGTCTCACAGGTTCATGTGAGTTTACGGCTAATTTCAAATCTGAATGTGTCTGATAGGGCTGCAGGAGATTAGGAAAAGATGCGATAAATGATGATGATTTGCAATAAATAAACAAACAGTCCCTGGCTATGGACAGCTCCACAGCTAGGAGAAGGCGCACACCCCGGCTGCATCACCGGGGAGACTGGGGCACTTTTTGTTTTTGTTTTTAGCTGCTGTCAGTAATTTACATCTTCTCTCGTGTCTCTTCCATTCGCACTGCACCGGCTGCGTCCAAACAAACGCAGCACGAAGCCGTCTCCTCCAGCTCCACATACATTGACTAGGTTTACAAAGTTGTTTTTACTCAGAATCAGTTAATACGTGTGTCCGATCCGTGTGAGTGAGAGAAAAAGAGAAACAGAGTACATTTCATTGAGCTGACGCTTTTATCCAATAAGCAATAAGTGCATTCAACCCCGAGGGTACAAACCCAGAACAGCAAGAATCAAGAAAGCACAATTTCTTCAAAAATAAAGCAAAACTACAAAGTGCTATAAATAAGTGCCATTTAAGTGCTACTAAATTGTTAGTTTTAAATTTTATTCAAGGTTAGTCAGAACTGTTTTTTAGTTTGCGGCGAAAGACGTGTAAACTTGCTGATGTCCGGATGTCGACCGGGAGCTGTAAGTGAGGGAGCAATAAGCTGATGAATGTGCTGCTCTGAATAAAGATTTAACTCATTAATAAAAGTATCGATCATTATATGATTATCACTGTTTATAATGTGACAACAAACAAATAAACTTTCGAATTGTAGCGAGTCAGAGGCGTCAGCCGAAATAGAGAAAGCCGCTGCTCCGTCAAATTCAGTTTTCTCTATTCTATTCTTGTTCTCTTCCGACAACGATTCACTGATAGAAAAACATATCAATGATCTGAATGTCTTTAATTTATCATCTAGGGCAGCAGGGCTCCATCTGATCGGCCAAATGTATTGACATGCAGAGTGAGAAACATAATTTATCGTCTTTTGTGATGTGTATCTCGCATTCTGATATCGCGAGGACGATAGATTTTAGATATATCGTGCAGCCCTAGTGTCCGATAATTTTATGTTACTGACAACTGTTGTGTTAATGTTGCCTGGAAGAAAACGACTGTCCATTGATTAGAATGTGACTTACCTTGACTGTCCACATCAATGTCACAAGTAAGAGTTGTTATTTATCGTATTAGATTAGACAGAAAATGTATCGGCTAAACTTTATGAAGCTAATTTCCCTGGTTATAGTTTCTCCATTGATTTTCTGCTTGTTTTAAAACCCAAATCTTGAGTTGTGAAATGTTGCTTGGACAAAATAAGTACATTATCTTTCTGGCATTTTACTATACAAAATAATGCATTTCTTCATAAACATGCTGCAGTCCTGGAGCTAAATCTTAAATTGTACTACGAAACCGTATATTTCATTGTTTTGAGCTGCTGTTTAATTCCTCCTTTTGTCTTTATCCGCAGGTTTACATGCTGACGTCCTGTTTTGTTGATTTCATTATACTGCTGTTTTAAGTTTTAACATGATGCAGAGAATGTGCACTTGTCTGTCACAGTGTTTTTTTAGAGCAGTGATTAATTTTAAGTTTGTTTCGAACTGTTGTGTTGGAGGGAAATGTGTTAACTTGGCACTTTGTTTTTGAGTAGTGCCACTGTATGTTACAGATTAAAGTTGTCTAACTTTCTGCCTTCAGTTTGCTTTGTGACTAAATAAAGGATGACAAGACTGCTCCCCAAAGGGTCTGGATCACCAACTGGTGTCTGCCTGCAATATTGCATATAATAGCTGCCTCTATGTTAGAAGATAGGACATGCATCAAAGGACCCATCGTATGCCCATTTGACCACAGTTGATATGGTTCCTTGGGGTCTTAATGAAATGTCTAACATATTTGGTCAAAATACCACAAGGATAATTTAAAACAGCTAACGCCTGGCTGTTTAGAGGTGTCCCGGGGGTCTCCGCCTTGGCATGTTTATGCGCCCACGTAGATGTCTGACGGGTAGCAGCAGCGAGCTAACGCTAGCTTGTAGCGTTAATGCCTTCTCCCCGGGGAGACGATGGTGGGGGGGTGGTCCAAGACCATGACGTATTTTTGGGTCGTAATCCCATACGACGAACTCTAGCGTATCATTTCTGAAATAGAGGAACCATAACAAATCGCGGGAGTTGTTTTTTTTCCAGAGTTTTTGGGATGGTAGACATGCCAGATACCCAAATTAACGTGTAGAAGCACTACAAAAGTGGAATTTTCATATGTCCCCTTTAAAATTTCAAAGCAAACAAATATTTCTCCGATACTCATTTTCACACTGATTTAAGTTCAAGTGTCGACGTTTCATTCAGTTATAGGCTATAAAAATTAGGTAAAACGTCATGATTGACAGCGGAGACGTTATCGGCTGAGCAAGTATATCATTGGCTACAGGAGGGCAGAGTCTGAAGTGGGATATTTTGGCTTTAATTCTGAAGGAGCCGCATCATCCATCTTTGTTTACAGGCTGGTCCGGACCAGAAGAATCACCCCAGCAACATTGACAAAACAAAGAAGATAACATTTATTTATGGTCAGCTAAGAAAAATAAATATGTATTTTACAAATTGAACTTAATGCAAACAAACACTTCCCCCCCACACACAGTTCTCACTAAAGCAGTCGATGTAAACATTGAGTTAATGCAAGTCGCTGTCTGTTAAAATATTCACATTTATAAGACGGAGTGAAGTTTGTTGAAAGATCGTCAGGTTGTATTTTAAAAACACCGGCTGCTACAAATTTTTAAAAAAGTGATGTAAACAGAAATCAACCCTTATGTGTGTTTCCATTAAACAGCTCAACTTTCTCACTCATAAAACATAAGATTTAAAAATATTTGCGTTGACATCGTCTCTACGCCCCGTTGTCCAGGACAACGTTCCCATCTTTGTCTTTGATCCGGAGTCGTCCGGTGGGGTAGCAGGTTTCCTGTCTGCCGTCGGCATAGACCGTCTTCACAGTACCGTCTGGATACTCCCTCCTCTTGTACTCAGCTGTGTGGGTCTCTTTCTGACCTGTGTTGAAATGTATCTCCTTGGTGCCGTCTCTGAGAAAAACCATAAGATTTACACACTTTTAGTGTTGATTCAAAACAAACTTATAACCTCAACGTGGATCAGAGAGCAACACAAAGATGGACGGCATGACAGCTCCCAAAAGGAGCCGTCGCTGTGGTTTTACTCACAGGTTGACCTGTATGATGGTCCCGTCCGTCAACACGCTCTCCTCCCTGCCGTCTGGGAACAGGTTCTTGACCGTTCGGTCTGGGAAGGTGATTTCTTTACGACCATCTGGGAAAAGTTTTTCTGGAGCCCAAAAAAAACAACAGTTGATTCATAATGTACAATGCAGTGTGATCAGGACTAGGGAGGCCACAAAACCAAACATTTTGTAATCGATACCATTAGCAGGAAATTTTCCCAATTCTTGGTACCCAATTTGATACCTCAGCAAAAAAAACAAAAAAACACCCTCAATAAATCCCATCCCAACATACTAAACACATGTGGCCTCAAGTGATACAATTAAGTGATAGTAATAGATAAAAAGACCTAACATTATAAAACAGAAAAGTGGCATGTAGGACAATTTTGATGTCAGTTATCAGGTATAACTCAGTGACATGAACACGTCTTTCAGCGTCTGCTCTCACCTGTCTGGTTGTTGGAGAAGTGCAGGACCTCCAGGCCGTCTGGGTAGGTGATGTGAGTCGTCTGTGCGTCAGAGTAATAGTAGATCTGAGGACAAGGAGCAGTGGAGTCATTAGTGCTTATTGCATTAAGCTTAATGCTCAGAAGGTTTTCACTTGTGAGCTTTCAAAGAAACTGATTAGAGAGGTCCTGACATCGACCCTCGACCCAGTGGAGGCGGTGGGAGAGAGGAGAAAGAGAAATAATGATGGAAAACAAGTCCCCATCCCCTACAGGACACCATCACAGCACTGGGCACATTGAATTTATGTCATGTAAAGTAAAAGTCTCACCACTCTCTGGTCGGCTGTGACCTGTTTGGTGTCTCCATTGAAGAAGGTAACCTTCAGCGCCAGTCCATCTGCTGAAACCTCCTTCTTGGTGCCGTTGGGGTAAACAAGGAGGCGATCACCACCCGCCAGTATCTGCTCTGTCTGGTGGAATCAGAACCGGAATTTAACATAAAAGAAAAACCTCAAAGAAAAATACTTTTCCTTTTACAAAAGTAGCATCTCATCAATGTATTGAGAAACAATCAGGGATATTCATTTTTAATTTAGCTCATGAGGGTATTTTGACCATTTGAAAATGACAGGACATGGTCAGTAATAGACATGGACGTACCAGCAGCATTTGATTTCAAATTAGAAAATTTCCTGAATGGACTCAGGTTCCTGTCAAGTAATGACGTTTCAGGATTCATATTCCGAGTCTTCCATTCTTCCATCTTCTTACCTTCCCATCAGGGTGTGTGAGGACCTCCTGAGCTGGTTCTGCCTCTTCAGTCTCGCACTCTGGTACTTTTGGCTGAGAATCACTTTTCTACAGAAAGAAGAATAAAGAACAGAAGCAATTACTGGACCTGGACTTTGTGATCGACAGCAGCAGTATAGATTTGTTATACCGGACAGAGCGTGGATTATGTCTCTTACCGAATAGCAGCTTTTCGGTTGTTCTGGGTTTGGCGGTTTGTCCTGGCTCTTGTTGGCAGCTGTTGACTTCTCCTCTGTTCTCCTGACAGGCAGTGAGGAGGGGAAGGCACATGGTCCTGACGGCCTCCTCAGGCTGCTCTTCATCCCTACTGACAGTGTCAATTACACAAAACAGTGAAATTAAAAGGAATCTTGACTATTCAATCTTTAAATTAAATTCTTAATCTTGTTGCCTGCAGGGGTCAGAGATTCTGCAATAGCAAACATAAATCTGTAATAAACACTGAGATAAAACCTGTACTAAATTACTTTTAGTGTTTACACAAACTTCATTAAACCAATCATCTCTCTGACTGGCTTTTCAGACCAATGTATCAACTGATGAAGTTATAAATCTGCCAAAACCTTTTTTTCATGGTAGAAACTTCCCGTTAAATAGAAACTCACCCTGACTACTCTCTGCGGAGCTCCTTCGACCTACTGCAGCGGTGCTACTCTGTGGAGGAATCATGCTGCTTCCTCGAGAATCAAGAGGACTCTGAAAGTAAAGAGAGAAAATGTAAGATTTCAACGTGAGAAATAAATCTGAGAGCACCTGCACAAATTTGGAAAATTGGTCTATCAAAGATTCGGGGACTATCTGAGAGAGCAGGTGTCTGTTTTTTAATAGAATGCTCATCATAGACTTTTATTGGCACTGTATTCTACAGAGAATGATTAAACCAATAACAAACAGTGTAAACCTGCTTACAGCAAATTTGACTCCTTTGGAAACCGATGAAACAGGGTTTGCAGATATTCTCGGGCCGTCTTTAGTTTCTTTGTCCTTTTCTGCACTGACAGGGTTTTTATTCCAGGCACTGATACGAAGCTTTTCCAACATATGGATCTTAAAGTAAAACACAAATGATGATAAGAACACAAAAGGATAAACAAAATCAACACCACATGGCTGCAATTTTATTAAATTGGGATTTTTATGTATTGGGGTAAAAAGGGTCAGAGGTCAGGTGTGTACCTCGTCCCGGAGAGAACTGTTCTCCTGGCTGAGGGAGTCAATCTGCTGCCGCAGCCGGCTGTGTGTGGAGGCCCAGCGACTCTCCTTCTTCCTTAGCTCCTCCTGCACAGAGCTCAGCTGTTGCCTCAATGCCTTGCAGGGAGGACAAGAGGACAGATTAAAAGGGGTGTTCCAACTATTTTAAGAGTGCACATACAACTTCTTTATGGGATTCAGGGTATTCAAAATTTAATATTTAGACTAAATATGGATTCTATTAACATGAGAACTGGTGGTTTTCTGTCTAACCTGGATTTCCTCTCGTTCCTTCTTGTCAGGAATGGCTCTGGCAGCAGACACATGCTGCTCAAACAGTTTGCGCTCTTTCTGCAGTTTCTTGTTTTCCTCTTTCTTGAACTCGTCAAACTTGGCCGTTTCCTCCACTTTGGTCTGCTCGAACTCCAAACGCTCCCTCCTAAAAAGAAACAATTGCAACGAAGTATACATAAATCACCCAAATCCATAATTCATCAAAAATGTCTACCACCAAAAAGTACACGATATAAGACAAAATTGGGTTGAATGTAAAAAGATTACTTCCAAAAGCATGACGAGATATTTATAATTCAGGATCTCCTAAAATAATCTGGACTTTATTTATAAAGACTTTTGTGCCACCAATTATTTTTTTAAGATTTTGTACAACAGAGGGTTTGGAGAACTTCAACTCGGACTCATGCATTTAAATAGTAAAAAAAAAAAGTGCAGATGCCAGGATACATCACCTGAGGTTTTCCTGGTTTTTCTCGTTGTCCTGTCTGAGTTTGGTGAGAGCAGCATTCTCCCTTTTAAATCTTTCGATCTCCATCTCCAGCTCCGCCAGTCGCTCCCTCAGCTGTCTCGACTGGACCTGCTGACCTGGGACACACATACATGCCGAAATTATTATATAGCAATTAAAAGTGCCAAAATTCAGGTTACGATATGTAAACTTGAGCCAAATAATATGAAAAGTGTATTTGATACAGGCTATGATGTGTAAAAGAGTTTCTCACCCGTCTCCTCCTCGTTTCTTTGGAGCTCAGGAGGGGGAGGCGGGAGATTCTGGACCTTCGGCTTCAGCGAAGGAAACAACCTTGTCATGAGATGCGAGGCAGGGGGAGTTGGAGGATCTGGCTTCTGATTGGCAGAACCGATGACTGTTCGCTCATCCAGCTCCGCAACTTTGCTCGCTGACACCTTCCTCAACAAAGTCCGAACTGGTGGGGAAACGCTATTGGCAGTTGCCTCAGGAACTGGACTGACTCCTCTACTCTCATTGAGGGTTTCAATGGTGTTGTTCCATGTGTCGTCATCATCAAACACGACTCTCTCCTGCTGCCAATCTTTGACCTCTATCAGGGTGGACTCGTCAGGATTGCTAAAGACACTGTCACTTTCCCCATCATCAACACCTTGTGTCGCACCTGAAGCTCTACAACTGTCCTCGTCCTGATAGGACCACTTATCATATGGCGGGTTGGACTGTGCTGGGAAACAACAGGTGCTGGGAAACAAAGGCGGTTTCACCACCACTTCCTGGTCTTCAAATTCAGAGCTAACATTTGAGTTCTCCTGTTTTTCTTTTCTCCCAATGTCCTGTTCCTCGTGATCCTCTGTGCTCATTTTGTTCTTGATTGTATCATCTCTTGTCTTCACCACAACTGCTTCTGGGGTCACAGAACTGCTTTTAACACCGCCGCCAACGCCACTGCACCTCTGAAGTTCACCTCTAGGAGGAGACTTGATGGGAGTGGAGGAGAGCCGTCGCTGGTAGAGCCCCTGAGCGACCTGCAGCTGCTGGTGCTGCTGGTCCATCTGAAGAACCTACAAATACAGAACAGATTTTTTTTAATACATAAATTTACATTAATTTGTGCATCTTTCTTTACAATATCCTAATCCTAACATTGTTGAAATCCCTGTATTCCAACAAAAACAATATACTTGTATGAGATGTCTCTGACTTATAACACAGCAATCATAAATAATTGAACAAAGACCTTCATGACAAAGGAAGAGTTGGACGAGAAGGATAGCTCGTCAGCTGCCTGCTCCAGTAGTTCAAACTCTCCCAGCTCCATGTTTTCCATCTGCCGATCAGACTCCCAGTGGTGGAGCTTCTCCTGGAATGACACATCAAACGAGTTCACCGGAACTCCTCCTTCTCCTCTTCCTGACCCCGTTCTTCCTACTGCTGATTCCACTTCTGATCCACAGCTTTTGTTAGCTGTGTAATTTTCAGTCCTCTCTGGCCCAGCCAACATGCCCACCTGTTTGGTTACAGGGTTTGGCTGTGTGTTATGGGGCCCGGGTTTCCTCCCAGTCTGAGCGTCCAGAGCCGCTGTCCTGTTATCCTGTTCCTTTACTTGCCCTGGTTGACACTGTTTGGTTTGTGTCAAGTCTGGGCCAGTCTGAATAGATTCTGATCCTTCAATATTCTGCCTTTGATAACTACCTAAAGCCGTCCGTCCAGTCTTATTTTCAGCTTTGATGTCCTGAGGTAGCAAACTGAAGCTTTTCAGTCGATTTTCCTTGTTTAGTATGGCGGTTTTACGCTGGACAGGAAGCCGCTGGATGCAATTTGTGCCACCCTTCTGGATAGCTGCAGGCTCAGAGTTGCTGCGCAAGATTACTCTGGCCTGGGGCTGTAGTTTAGAGTCCTTCTTTGTCTCCTTTTTTGAAAATGAGGCTTTGCGATTGATGGTAAATCTAGAAAGCCCCTCGCCTCGCTTCAGAAAGAGCCTCTTAGGATTGGCTTGTACGACTTCAGCTCCATTTTGACTCTGTTAATGTGAGAAGACAAAATATGAATATAAAAGACTTACTCTTTAGAAGAAGGGCTAATCGCTTAGGTGTCTAAACACCAAAATGCAGAGGTTATGAGATCATGAGTGTAGTATAAACCTAATGTATAAAAAACAAAAATGTTGTTTTGAAATATTCCGATGATTTGCAGTTTTGTAAAAAAAAAACATTTGTTGAGTTCTCTTACCTGTTGTTGCTGAGCAGACTTCAGCTTCTGATCCTCCAGCCTTAGTTGCTCTTCCAACAACTCCTCAAACGTCTGCTTGTGAACCCCGATGCCTGGTTTAATTGGTCTGGTGAGAGAGAGCATACTGTACACATAAGGCAAACATGAGTGTACTGTCAAAAAGCAGTCAAGATAAAGCCACACCAAGTTGTTTCAGCTTCATGACCGGCTTCTGCTACTTTCTGCACCCGAGTGATGTCAATTTCCTCAGAGGGTGTACGTGAGGCTCCAAACAGTTATGCATATACCCTCCAACTGTATGGTCTGTACCAAGCAGACACCATGCCGTCTAGAAGTATAAATAAGAACAACTCCGCCTCTGTGGTGTCTGCAACTGTCGCATGACGCTTGAGTTTATCTCTTAGTTTAATACTAGACATAGTTTTATAATTAAATATGGTATGTACCTGTCCTGTGAGATTTTATCTCCTTTTCTATCATGGTCGTCAGTCAATTCCACACCATTACTTGGGATTAATGTGTCATCATACTCCTGAAAATGGCTCGTAGATTTTCTCTGTTCCTGGTCGTCAGTGGAGTTCCCTGAGTCTGTAGGTAACACTTACTGTTAAAATTTCATATGCAAGGGAATTATTACAGATGTTAAAATCATGGGTAAACTTTTACTGGTTTAACTGCAAATTAAACTGAGCAACTTCCATTTTAAGCTTACAGTAGATATAAAAAAAGAAGCTCACTGACCCTCATTGTTGTCCAACTCCTCATGAATTTGAACTCTTGCTAGGCAATCCTGTCTCCCTGAGGGTGAGGGCTGTTGCTCCTTTCGAAGGCCACATGTAGAGTCCAGTGGGATCACAGAGCAGTTACTGTTGTGGAGGTATAGGCTCTCTCTAGGATGAGAGTCTGCCTGAAGTGAGTTCTCCTCTTCTTCTGCTCCTGATAGCTCTGAACTCTCGAAGTTATCTGTAAAGTACATTACAGTCACTTCACACTGGTTCAGTGAGGAGACAATGACAAATATATATACACCCCCCTTCCCTATAAATTAAATCAAACAAATGATCACAGTTGCAGCTATTCTAATCATGTATCTGACCTACCTCCTTCACAGTGCTCAGATCCATTCATCATTCCCAGCAACCTCTGCTGCTCTTCCTGGAGATGTAGCAACTCCTCTAACTGATGGGCCTTTAGCTGCTCCTGCATGTGTTGTTGCCATTTCCTCAACTGCGAAAACACACACCAATTTAGTTTCAAATTAGTCATTTAGATAACACTGTAATCCTTATGATGAAGAGTGTTTAGGTGGATTTGAGTAGATTTAAAAGAAAAATTTAGACAAACACTCTTTTCCACACTTGTTTTCCAAGATATCTTTACATCTATTTGTGGCTGTCAACCACAGTGGTAAAATGCAAATACTGATAAATCAACATACAAGTTGTAACGGACTTCTATGGACACACTTCCATCATTACTTGAGCTCTTGCCAACAGGGTTAGGGTTAGGAACAGTCTAACGAGAAAAAACACTAATAATAGCAAGGAGGGGCAAAGTGCAAAGGGTTTGTGTGTGAGTGTCTGTGCTTGTCAGAGTATTTCTGCTGAAGGGTGGGGGGTTTCAAGTAAACCAGAATCAGTGGTATAATCAGCGCTGAAATCCAAACATCAGCAGACATGAAGAGTACATGTAGTGGGAAGAGATGGCATGTACAGGTATTTCAGATAATAGTTTAGGTGTAATCAGACTCAGAATTACCAAAACTAGACAATAAAACATAATCTATATTTGATTGCAGTGACAGGAAATCCATCTTTGTCACAGCCAATATGTAGATGTCAACAATAGGAAGACCCATATTCTGAAATTAAGTCATGATTTTACCTCTTCTAGCCTCATAATTAGGGGCACATTCTGTGATTCATCCAGACTCTCCACCTGTCCACCTGATTTTCTCCTGGGGGAAGAGGAGAGACGGTTCCCCCGCCTTTCACTCCCAGCCCTCTCTTCTCTTCTGGGCGAAAGTGCAAATCCATCCACACCCAGGTAGCTACTGTCTGCCGATGCGGTCAGGGGGGCGAAGTCTGAGGCGAAGGAATCGTCTGGCTTCATGGCTGCGGATCCAACGACAGGGGTGAGCCGCGAGGACCCAGCCAGGTCCGGGCTGGTGTTGATGATCACCCCGGCTCTGTTGCTGCTCGGCAACCACCGGGTAAGGAACTCTGCCTGGGTGTACCGGTGCCCGTCTGGAGATGACATGGTGACTGCGCTGCCTCAAGCAGGGTTTGCTAATCCGGGATTTGAACGACAGATTATGGTGACAGGTTGGAGGTTAATCACACCGTGAATTAACAGAATCCAGACCATGAAGACATCCAGGAAATCTATATTTGGAAACTGCTTTAGTGTGAAATAACATTAGCTATTAGCTAATGAACTATTAGCTCATTAGCTATTACCTAATAGTCTGATTTTATAAAGGTTTACACTACGCGACAGGACAGTGACCACTTTAGATGGATGTATCTTTGGTTAGTAACAAAAACACAACTATGTCATCGTAAACTGTGAAAATATTATCAACATACATCTTGACATGCAGCTTAACGACGCTCTAAGTGAGTTTTAGCGTGCTGGCTTCCGATGTTTTTAAAAGCCTATGGGTCCTTGCTGCTACTTCGCCGTTGTTGTTGTCATTGGGAAAGAACGTTGTATTCCACACAATATAAGTCGTTTTACACGTGTTAAGCGGTAAATAAATCCATAACAATGATAAAAGTGTCCAAACACGTCAAGTTTACCTGCAGCTTCGGAGAAAAACTGTTTTACTGCGTAGAAATCCTGCTCTTTAGGAACATGAAGGAGTGAAGTTTCAAAGGCTGCCGCCATGTCAACACGAAGCCCGCGAGAGTAGAGAAACATAAACTGGTGCATCATGGGTAATGTAGTTAAATACATATATTTTGAATTGTGCGATTCCAATTGTTTTTCCTATACACAACAACAACATGAGACTCACTTTCTCCCATCTATTAATATTATTATTATCATCCTCTTTTTTAATTTTTTATTTCTGGATAACGTTTCTTGGGGGAAAAAATGTTGAATCATATCCGGTTCAACAACGGTTCTTTGAAACATTTCACAATAAAAGTGATTGAGCGAAAATCATATGCGGTAGCTTTAAGTATAATATTTTATTTTCTAACTTTGGTTCATTTATTACCATATATTTTATATCTTAATGTTTTATAGTGTATATTGACCTTCAAAGTTGAAGTAAGCACGTTTTTTATTTGGAAGTTACCCTTTATTTTAACTTGTAAAGGGCGGATGTGCTTTCTCACGGTTGTGATTGGTCGATACGAAAAATCTGAATCTCACATTTGAGCAGCTGAAACTGAAACTGAACGTGTCCGGACAATGGAAAAGGTCCCCTGTAATGTTCACGGTAAGTCTCAATAAGTCAATGTCCGTCTTTACTTACGCTAAGCAGAAGAAAGACAGCTATTTATGTGGAGTTTCCGGAAGTCGTAGCTATGTTTTAAACCCCCGATAAGACACGTTAATGTAACTTTAGCTCAATAGAACCTCTTGCTGGCTAATTTATATGATTCTCCTCTTTATCCTCATCCAGGTGGTTTGTGTATGTTAAAAACCGGCGTGAAAGATGGTCCGAGAAAAGGAAAAAGCTTTTACGTCTGCGTTGATAAGGAAGGCTGTGACTTCAGTCAGGTGGCCAGGTATTCACTTCATCGCCGAGGGGACATGTTTCCTCTGTCACCACTTAACACTGTGAGAAGGATTCAGAGAAGATGTCCAGGGTGGTCTGTAAAAGACATGGAGCTGAACCCACCACAGAACTGACAACTACGACTTCCTATGTCAAGATGACTCAGGGATAATTAAAGGTCCAGTGTGTAGGATTTAGGTTGCTGGGATCTATTTGCAGACATTGATTATAAAATAATCCTAGCAATGTTTTCAATAGTGTGTTTACTGTGAATTGTATTTTCTTTACCCCAGAATGAGCCCTTTATATTTAAATACTTTATATTAACATCGGGAGTGGTTATATTTTTCTGTATTCCAGACTGGACAAACTGTCACTAAATTCTACGCACCGAACCTTTCAAATGTGTCAAAATTTTAGTTGTTCAAAATAGAGTTAAATAGGACCACCTTCCTCCATGTAAATATGGGACCCCTTATTAGATGGTTAGCATTCTCTCTTTTTTTTTTCCTGACTCAAACGTCTTATTCTTTTGGGACACACTGATATAAACACCGGGTCATAGAGTTGTTTAGGTGAAAGCTCTCTAAATATTTCATGGCATGATATATAAGCCATTTGGCAAATTCTTCCTCTTTTGAGATTAGGAAAAACAAAATTTCCTCACAGATTCAAGTTGATGTTTTTGATCTGCATTATTATTCCCCCCCACAGCATCTCGCCATCCCACTGCCTCCAGCATGAAGATTCAATGGTGGAGCTCCAAGCGCTCACCTACAGTCAACAGCAGCAGAGCCACAGGTGTGTGTGCAGGTGGTCAATAACCAACATGACTAATGTTATGGTCATAACATTAGTCATGTTGATTATTAATTATGCTAGATCTTGCAATTAGGGCTGAGCGATAAAGCAACATCAACCTGAATGGCAAACGGTAGAGTGCATTCCTCTGCCAAGGCCCTACAACCCTTTATGAAACCACATTTAAATGCAATTTCTATTTGGATCTGCAGCAAACTGTACAAAGTCATCAATTTCAGTCCTCTAAACCTGCCTGATCTTTGACAATTCATTGAAACTGTTGAAAAACACCCAATCTCAAAATCTTAGGAAGGGAAAAAAAAACTATATTGAATCTGCCTTCTGATCCAGATCAGCACCAAAATTGAATATATCCTTGGCTGACTAACATCGTATCCTCCATCTAGTTTCGTCGTAATCCAACCAGTTGTTGTTGCGTAATCTTGTTTGCAAAGATCCAAACGGACATAGTTGAAACGGAGACATCTGTTGGTCAGATTGGATCTTTGAGTTTTATGTTCATTCTGTATTTTTCCAGGTTATTCTATCGGTGTGTTATTGGTAAAAAAGAAGGCCAGAGGTGGTGTGGAAGTGTTCCTTGGACTGTGGTAAGATAGCACCTGTCAAAGATTTCACTATACACATTCTTATTCATATACTGTGACTTAAAAACCTTTTATCTTTTTCTGTTGTGTTACATCTTTGCAGCCAGACAAAGAAAAGAGAAGCCCTCTATCTGACATGCAGCTCCACCCCTCCTGTCTGCCACCTGTCCGAAATCCCTTCAAGGCCCTCTCCAAGATTGACAAAGACTCAGAGGGGAGAGGGAGGGAGAAGGAAAGAGATGAGACAGACAGCGAGGCAAGTCACAAGGTTGAAGGAGGAGAAGGTTATCAGAAAGAAAGTGTGGAGATTGTTGGGGCACTAGTGGAAGAAAAGGAGAGAAAGAAGATGGATTCCCCGGATACCTATCAAAGTAAACCGCTTCCACCAGGCATGAAGATAAAGAAAAGAGTTTCCGATGAGGAGAGAAACGGTCCGAAAGCTAATGATGTGGAACATATGACAGATAAGATTGAAAGCAGGACTGAAGAGATCCAAACTATCCAGAGTAAAATGGAAAATACTATTTCCAACTCCAGGGTCACTGCTTTTCCTCCTGAGAAAACAAATAAAACCTCACAGGATACTGCCAAAGACTTGCCACTGCAAGCAACTACAGATGTGGTGAAACAATCTGACTCTGCGGTGAAAGAGAGCACTTCTAAATCTCCACCAAGCAGCAGGGACTCTTCTAACACCAGTACCTCCACAAATAACCAACTGACACAGTCCGAGTCCAGTCAAACCAAAAATCACCAAGATGATGATGTAGTGTTGGTGTCAGTGAAACCTCCCACTCCTGTCACTGCTGTACAAAAAAGCCTGACCAGCTTCTCAGGGTTTCAGCCAGCATCTAAGGCCAAAGGTCACCAGGAAGATCCCAAGGAGCTGCATAGGCAGCTCACTGCTCAGCTTCAACAGAAAAAGGTGAGTGAAGGACCATCTGAGGAACACTTGATTAGTTGTATTTGGTCCGACTTTGAAAGCTATACATTTTGTGCATTAGCAACTCTATTGTACAAATTAAAGATGGAACAATACTGTATTTCTGAGGCTTTTGGTAATATTATAAACAATTCTTATCAAGATGTTTAACTCACACACGCCTAAAATATTTTTTTAATGGATTTTTTTTTTTTATTCCCATTTAAATTTGCTTTATTCGTGATGAGCTAAAATCCGCTGATAATATCAACCATGCCAATGTATCAGTTTAGAACAAATCTAGAACAAATCTGGCACAGGCCTGTGGATGGAAAGTGAGGATCGTCACTATATAGCAACTACATGGAGAATATTTGTATTATTATAATTATAATTATTATTTAGATGATAATAAAGACATAATGAAATCTCAGAATACTAAATGTTTAAATTGTGATAGTTATTTACATTAACTAGTAAAAAAAACAATATATTTAGTTTAGACCACAACTGCAACTTGACTTTTACCTTTAAATGACCAAGAAGGGTTTACCTTTTTAATGTCCTATGTGTATTCATATTTATGTGTCTTGTCCGTCTGTCCTACCCCCTTTTTCACGCCTGGTCAGGCCACTCTGTCTGTGGTGAATGTGGCGGCTCTGCCAGATAAAGGAGAGAGGTTGAAGACTCAGGTCAAGGAGCTGGAGGACACATTGGAGTCTCTGCGCCTCACTGCTGCCTCTCACCCAGGTAACTCACCCACTGCACAAAGGTGCAGAAGATTTCCCCCCATTCAATTGTTACAGCACGTCTTAATCACAAATTATTAATTATTCAGACTCTCACCTCAGCTCCTTATTAATCCGGTTGTTGTTAGTCAGTAATCAGGACTTAAAAAGGCATCAAACCCTGAGGTAAAAGAAGCTCTGCAGAAACAACTTATATCCTCTTCACAGTGTGGAAAGCAGGTTACTTTACAGTTTTTTTCGATTGCATAAACACTTAAATCAAAAGTATTACACATTAACAAAAATTACCTTACACTCAAGGAGCAAAACATCGGCCCAGATTTGCACCGCAATGTCAGCTTCACACTTTTTGCAAAACAGTACACACAGTGATTTGCAAAACACTCAACACACTTGTATACATTCGACACAGAAGTATATCAAGATGTAACTTGCTTGCAATTCCAAAGCACTTACTGTCAAAATACCACCCCTATGAGCCAATTGGTTCAACACAGCCATCGGGTATGGAAACATATGATTTCTTATTTGTAGACACACCTATCAGCTTTAAGCACTATAGAAATGCAGCCGGTGAGATCACCTGACTTTTGCTCCTACAGTAGTGTTATTCAAACTGGGAAATGTTTTGTTGTGATTCGGGTATGTTTGGGTATATGGAGACAAATCATACGGAGACGAAGCATTGGTCTTGTGTAGTGTTTGGCGAATTTATTGTATATTTGCACTTTCTCTGTGTACTTCACTGACAGTACTCTCATCACTGAGAACTGGAATTGCTAAAAGAGTTTTAGGTTAGCAACAGCAGTGTGTAACTGGTTCAAACTGAATTAAGTCATATGAAGCGTGTGTGTTTCATATGGTAACAAAATATGGTTTTGATAAATTAGTGTATAGTTTTTACAAGAGTGTTTCATTTTGCAAAGGATATGAAGTGTTCTGCTGATTGGGTGTGTGGTTGTGCTAAGTGTGTGTAGCGTTTTGAAACACTGGGCCTTGTTTTAAAAATCGTGCTAAAGGAATTGAGAAAAACTGTAAAGTGAGCATACTAACATGGTACCTGCCATAATCGCTTTTCTTCCAGAGACCAAGGTTGAACATCGCAGCAATGATGTTAGACCAGGTAGCAGTCAGTTCAACCCATTCAGTCGACAGGGGGGCAGCATCCTTCTCCCTGCCCCTCCGGCTCCAGGCCTCTCTCAGCACCAAGCCTCCACCAGTTCCCTGGGACTCCAGCTGAGCCAGGGCTACACCCAGATGTATGGAGGTAGGCTGATCAAGAGTTTTTGTTGAGAAATATCAGTTAATAATTTTTGAAGCCAAGAAACTGAATTTGAACCTGAATTGTTTCAGCTCTCTTTTTCACCTTTGTGTTGTATATGTACTATATTCCTCTCCATTTATGTAAAGTAATTTCTATTTGGTCTTTACCATTCCTACGAATACCCTAATCCTCGCTCTTTCTTTTTGCCAGCTAACCCGCAGGCTCAGGCCTTTTACGGTGGCAGGATGACCAATGACCGTATGCTGGAAGTGAAAAACGCCACCAGCGAGGCCATTGACCACCTCCACAAATCCATGGAATCCTGCCCCGACGCTGAGGCCGAAGTCCCAGACCCAAAGGGCATCAAGGTGCTGCTATCCCCCGGGCTGCAGTCTGGTTTTTCACCAGTGCTTCACATAGATTATCTTATACTATGAATTAAGGCCGAATTATAGTTGTGCGACTGCAACCGCGGAAGGCCACGCAGCTGCATCGACGGACTCGTTTTGGTTTATGCTTCACCAACGTGTTGCGCGAGTTGCAACGCAATTCACCGCCAGAACACTAGGCGGAGTCACGTTGTTTGTCGAAGACAAACAAAGAAGAGACGTGTGCTTCTTCGTCGACTGTTTATTTAGATCGCCACTCCGGCTCCTCATAGCCCATTTCTGGCGGACAAATCGGCCAGTCAGTGTCGGGTTATACAAGTGGTCATACTTTCGGATCTCTTCTGCCAAGTGCTCATCTATTTGGTCCATATTCATTCTTCTAAATCTTCCGTGATTTCCGCATATTGTGGGGCATGAAACTGGAAACTAGACTCCGGACGGGATGTAGTAAGCCGACCAATCACAAGCCTTGCGGGCTGCGTGAGGCTCGCGTCGCTTTGTCGTGTAGTTACAAAAATTGGCGGACGCACGCAAGCCCGCTGAGGGCACGAAAGGGGCGTGTTGCGTGTCTTGCGTGCATGCGTGCGTGCGTGCAACCCGACTATAATTCGGCCTTAAGATATGCATCACCCCTGTCTACACACCTTTTGTTTACTTTTTGTTTCCAAAATCTGGTGGAAAGAAGAGTCGAGGCTCTTACAGCAGCATTGTCCAGATACTTTTGTCCATACTGTATTTGTAATTATGAAAATATTTCATTGGTAGCATATAAATCGTTATATGATTGGTCCTTTCTATTACTCTAATAACATTGTCGCTTGTGATTGGCTGATCAGGTGTCGCTCCTGGCTCATCAGAGGAGAGCTTTGGCTTGGCTGCTCTGGAGAGAAGGCCAGAATCCCTGCGGAGGAATTCTGGGTATGCTCACCATTTAATATTAATACCTTCACCATGGAGGTTAAGATCTCATTACATTTTGGCACTGTTATGCACAAAGCGGTTTAAAAAAATAACATTTTTTACTTTGTTTTATTTTATTGTTTTATTTTAACCAGTTTTGCAGAGAATAATTCATTGGTCCTGAGAATGTTTGGCCACACTCTACCAAGTAACATTCCATTTTTTATTGAAGAGGTTAAAATGAGGACTGTTACCACATCATGGTGAAAACTGTGGGAACAGAGATGGAATAATAGTTGAAGATGGTGTTACTTGTTCCTTTTCCGTTCTGAGTAAGAGATGACATGTTTCTGTGGCAGTAGGTCATTGAGATGTGTTTGATGTGATCGTCACTACAAAGACAATATACCACCAAAGTGCTTTGTCCACTTTATCAAGCAGTTGTATTATTAATTTATGATCATTTCCTCCCTTTGTGTTTCTTGCTCCCCCTTTTTGGAATCAGCGGATGACATGGGTCTCGGAAAAACCCTGACCATGATTTCTCTCATACTTGCCAAGAAGATCAAGGCAAAAGAGAAAGAAGAAAAGAAGGAAGAGAAGAAACTGGAGAAATGGATCTCCAAAACTGGTAACGAGAACTCTTTAATTTGCTCTGATAAAAATAGGCAACATGAATTGTATATGTGCATGATTTAATTTAAGTAATACCTCTTATATATTTTTTTTGCATTTGTTCATCATCCAGACTCCAGTCTTGTGGTTTCTAAAGGAACCCTGATCATCTGCCCTGCCTCTTTGATTCACCACTGGAAGAAGGAGATTGAGAGACATGTGAAGACGGGCAGGCTCAGTGTGTGTCTGTACCACGGGCCCAACAGAGAGAGAAGTGCCAAAGTGTGAGGGATCACACACACACACCATCTTTCCAGTTGCATACAT
The DNA here is from genome assembly GCF_947347685.1 of Pleuronectes platessa. Classification (NCBI taxonomy): domain Eukaryota; kingdom Metazoa; phylum Chordata; class Actinopteri; order Pleuronectiformes; family Pleuronectidae; genus Pleuronectes; species Pleuronectes platessa. The sequence goes on along the minus strand of NC_070639.1, from coordinate 4,573,721 downwards.
TTTCGTCTTTGACAGTTCTTTAGCATTATGCCTGTCAATTATGAATTAAAATGTTGCAGCTGAAGGACACAAACACCTATTCTGAGAACAATAACATGGTACACACAGTCAAACTGAGTTCCGTGTTCACTGTCCATCTCCTCAGGCTGGCAGACCACGATGTGGTGGTGACCACATACGGTTTGGTCTCTAAGGAGATTTCCGTCCAGAAGGAGGAGGCAGAAAAACCATCCAAGGATTCTGATGACGTGGTGAGCAATTATGATTTAAAGCCACAGTTCTGACTACAGCTGTCCAGCTTCAAAGCCATTTTGGTACCGATTATAATAAAAAATAATGCTGATAAAACGAAATCCTCAGACACGAGTAAACTTCATCTTTTGTAATTTTTTCCTCAGCCACTGCACTCGTCTCCTCTTCTGCGAGTGGCCTGGGCCCGTATGATACTTGATGAAGCCCACAACATAAAAAACCCAAAAGTGCAGACGTCCATGGCGGTGTGTCGGCTGAGGGCTGGCGCCCGCTGGGCAGTCACTGGTACACCCATCCAGAACAACCTGTTGGACATGTACTCACTGCTTAAGTAAGAAGAAAACACAGAGCTTTTAAAATACCTTCTTAGTCGAAAGGCTTTGACTGCATGTTGGACAGGTGCGCTTCTTTCCGAGACTGCTTTGTTTTGATTCAATTTTTTTTCAGAATTTATGAATGAAAGGGGGCAACAAAGCATTGATATATATCTGCCCCAACATCCTTTAAAATCAATCCTTTATGGGGACAGTATTCATTCACTGTCCTTTCCTCAGGTTTCTGCGTTGTTCTCCATTTGATGAGTACAAACTCTGGAAAGCTCAGGTCGACAACGGCTCTAACAGAGGCAGAGAGAGGCTGAAAATCCTGACGAGGACTTTACTGCTCCGAAGAACCAAAAACCAGATGGACTCCAAAGGAAAACCTCTGGTAGACACACACACGCACACACAGAGACACACTGGACTGGTCCTTATACTTTATATACTGTACCTGGCTCATTGTAAAGGCCAAAGCATTGTTTTTTGTTTTAATGTCAGTATCTGATTGATTGCTGTTTCCTGCAGAGCCCAACAGAAATTATCACCATGCCGTCTGCAGGGGTCGCTATAATCTTTAATCAGACCTCTGATCAGTCAGAGGAAGTTAGTGAAGTTACAGCAGCGAGGGTATAAGTAATAAGACAATGATAAATAATAATCATGAATAATGATTGTTTCAGGTGTCTCTTCCTGATCGGACCTGCGAGGTGCATCGACTCAAACTGTCCAAGGATGAGCAGGCGGTGTATGATGTGGTCTTTGCCCAATCCAGGTAACACACCTACTTGCCTTGATTTCTCTCTCTCTCTCATCATCTCATCGTCATCCGCTTATCCGGGGTCGGGTCGCGGGGGGAGCAGCTCAAGCAGGGGGCCCCAGACTTCCCTTTCCCGGGCCACATTGACCAGCTCTGACGGGGGGATCCCGAGGCGTTCCCAGGCCAGTGTTGAGATATAATCTCTCCACCTAGTCCTGGGTCTTCCCCGAGGTCTCCTCCCCACTGGACGTGCCTGAAACACCTCCCAAGGGAGGCGCCCAGTGGGCATCCTTACCAGATGCCCGAACCACCTCAGCTGACTCCTTTCTAAGTAAAGGAGCAGCGGCTCTAATCCGAGTCCCTCACGGATGACTGAGCTTCTCACCCTATCCCTAAGGGAGACGCCAGCCACCCTTCTGAGAAAACTCATCTCGGCCGCTTGTACCCGCGATCTCGTCCTTTCGGTCATCACCCAGCCCTCATGACCATAGGTGAGGATAGGAACGAAGATCGACCGGTAGATCGAGATCTTTGCCTTGCGGCTCAGCTCTCTTTTCGTTACAACGGTGCGGTAAAGCGAACACAATACCGCCCCCGCTGCTCCGATTCTCCGGCCAATCTCACGCTCCATAGTACCCTCACTCGCGAACAAGACCCCGAGGTACTTGAACTCCTTCACTTGGGCTAAGGACTCATTTCCTACCCGGAGTAAGCAATCCATCGGTTTCCTGCTAAGAGTCATGGCCTCAGATTTAGCGGTGCTGATCCTCATCCCAGCCGCTTCACACTCGGCCGCCAGCCGATCCAGTGAGTGCTGAAGGTCACAAGCCGATGATCCAATGAGGACCACATCATCCGCAAAAAGCAGTGACGAGATCCTCAGACCACCGAACTGCAACCCCTCCCCACCACGACTACGCCTCGATATCCTGTCCATGTATATCACAAACAGGATTGGTGACAAGGCGCAGCCCTGGCGGAGACCAGCACCCACTGAGAACGAAACTGACTGGCTGCCGAGGACCCGAACACAGCTCTCGCTTTGGGAGTACAGAGATTGGATGGCCCTGAGGAGAGACCCCCTTACCCCATACTCCCGCAGCACCTCCCACAGTTTCTCCCGGGGGACCCGGTCATACGCCTTCTCCAGATCCACAAAACACAAGTGGACCGGATGGGCATACTACCAGGCCCCCTCCAGGATCCTTGCGAGAGTGAAGAGCTGGTCCGTAGTTCCACGTCCGGGGCGAAAACCGCATTGTTCCTCTTCAATCTGAGGTTCGACGATCGGCCGAACCCTCCTTTCCAGCACCTTGGAGTAGACTTTACCAGGGAGGCTGAGAAGTGTGATACCCTGATAATTGGTACACACTCTCTGGTCCCCCTTTTTGAACAGGGGAACCACCACCCCGGTTTGCCACTCCTTTGGCACTGTACCCGACTCCCACGCGATGTTGAATAGGCGTGTCAACCATGACAGCCCCTCAACACCCAGAGCCTTTAGCATTTCTGGCTGGATCTCATCAATCCCTGGGGCTTTGCCACTGCGGAGATGTTTGACTACCTCAGTGACCTCCACCAGGGAAATTGACGACGAAACACCATCAACCTCGAGCTCTGCCTCCAACATAGAGGGCGTGTTATTCGGATTCAGGAGTTCCTCAAAGTGTTCCTTCCAACGTCCGACGACCTCCTCAGTTGAGGTCAACAGAGTCCCATCCTTACTGTACACAGCTTGGATGGTTCCCCGTTTCCCCCTCCTGAGGTGCCGGATAGTCTTCCAGAAACACTTTGGTGCCGACCGAAAGTCCTTCTCCATGACCTCTCCGAACTTCTCCCACACCCGCTGCTTAGCCTCCGACACGGCAGCAGCTGCAGCCCTTCGGGCCTGTCGGTACCCTGCAACCGAGTCAGGAGTCCTCCAGGATATCATATCCCGGAAGGCCTCCTTCTTCAATCGGACGGCTTCCCTGACCACCGGTGTCCACCACGGTGTCCGAGGGTTACCGCCCCTTGTGGAACCTAAGACCCTGAGGCCACAGCTAGCCACCGCAGCTTCAGCAATGGAGGCTTTGAACACTGCCCACTCCGGCTCAATGTCCCCAACCTCCACAGGAATGCCAGAAAAACTCCGCCGGAGGTGTGAGTTGAAGATACCTAGGACGGGGGCCTCCTCCAGACGTTCCCAGTTCACCCGCACTACTCGTTTGGGCTTACCAGGTCTATCCGGAAATTTCCCCCATTCCCTGATCCAACTCACAACCAGATGGTGGTCGGTTGACAGTTCCGCCCCTCTCTTTACCCGAGTGTCCAAAACATGCGGCCTCAGATCAGATGACACGATCACAAAATCGATCATTGATCTTCGGCCTAGGGTACTCTGGTACCAGGTACACTTATGAGCACCCTTATGTTCGAACATGGTGTTTGTTATGGATAATCCATGACTAGCACAGAAGTCCAATAACAAACGACCGCTCGGGTTCAGATCAGGGAGGCCGTTCCTCCCCACCACGCCTCTCCAGGTATCTCCATCGTTGCCCACGTGGGCGTTGAAGTCACCCAGCAGAACTACGGAGTCCCCTACTGGAGCCCCCATGCAGGACTCCATTCAGGGTCTCCAAGAAGGCCGAGTACTCTGAGCTGCTGTTTGGTGCATACGCACAAACAACAGTCAGAGTTTTCCCCCCTACAACCCTTAGGCGCAGGGAGGCGACCCTCTCGTCTACCGGGGTAAACTCCAACACCGCGGCGCTCAGCCGGGGATTTATGAGTATCCCCACACCCGCCCGGCGCCTCACGCCCTTGGCAACTCCGGAGAAGAATAGAGTCCAACCCTTATCCAGGAGTACGGTACCAGAACCGAGACTGTGCGTGGAGGTAAGCCCCACCAGATCTAACTGGTAGCGCTCCACCTCCCTCACAAGCTCCGGTTCCTTTCCCCACAGCGAGGTGACGTTCCACGTCCCCAGAGCCAGCTTCTGCCGCCCGGGTCTGGTCCGTCGAGACCCCTGACCTTCGCTGCCACCCATGTGACTGCGCACCCGACCCCAACGGGTCTTCCCACAGGTGGTGGGCCCATGAGATGAAGAGAGGGGGGGTGCCACGTAGTTTGTTCGGGCTGTGCCCGACCGGGCTCCGTGGCAAACCCGGCCACCAGGCGCTCGCCATCGAGCCCTCCGTCTGGGCCTAGCTCCAGACGGGGGCCCCGGGCTTCCTCCGGGCCGGGTCACATCTCCTCTTCCGTCGATATTCATTGAGGGTTTTTGAACCATTCTTAGTCTGGCCCCTCACCTGAGACCACTCTGCCATGAGAGACCCTACCAGGAGCACAAGGCTCCAGACAACACAGCCCTCAGGTTCACAGGGACACGCAAACCTCTCCACCACGATAAGGTGACGGTTCCAGGAGAGGTGCCTTGATTTCTAATTTATTAAAAAATTAACAAAAAGATTTCCTCTTCCTCCTGTGGATGTGTGTAAATACATGAAAAAAAAGAGCTGGAAAGAGGTTAAATCTTGTTGGATGCTGTGGATCAATCATTAAACATTTTTTGGAATGTTAATATCTTTCCTATTTTTTTTTAGATCCACTCTGCAGAACTACCTGAAGAGACATGAAGGAAATGAGGTGAAAAAGGGGAACATGCCCTCTTCTAATCCTTTTGACAAAGGTGAGACATCTGCTGGTTGTTTTATAGTCCTCAACTGAACTGGCTGAGTTTGTAATGATTACTGGCCCTTGTGACATGTGTGATTAAGAGCTGTTCAGAACTGGTTTTGACATCTCTCCTGAGCAATCGGATCAGAACTGTACAGTGCAAAGTTCAGGTTTGAACGCACACCGCTGTCTATGGGTCTTCTATCTCCTGTTTTTTGTAGGATTATTATAGTAAAAAAAAAATAATGAACAAAAATCCATTCTTTGCTTCTTCTTGTGGCAAAGCTGGCCTGTTTAAAAATCTGCTTACATTTTGCAGTATGTACTGTATAATATTTTTGTATGGCTGAGTTATATATTACAAATATACACATGAAACAGTGTTTTTAGTAGTCAGGAGTTTTTACTTATCACAGCACATAATCATACAGAAAAAAATATTATATTACAATAAAATAAACAAAGAGAAATGAGAATTTTACATTGGAGCTGAAAACAAATCTATGAAACTGTGGTGTTTCAAAACTGCACGTGTATGTGGGGCTTCTCTCTCCAGTTGCCCAAGAGTTTGGCATGTCACAGCCTGAAGCTACTGTGCCGAGCTCACGGCAGGAGTCCAGCACCATCCACATCCTGTCCCTGCTGCTGCGCCTGCGACAGTGCTGCTGTCATCTGTCCCTCCTGAAGAAGGTATGAGCTCATACACATAAACACACCAGGGTTTCAACAGGGTCTTAGAGATATTATTTGTATCAATTCTTCATTGCAATGTCAAAAAATTACTAGACCTACGTTATATATTTTGTTGGCCTGTTTAGTTACCTTATTCAAAATGTTTCCAACAAAACCAGATATATCCTCATTTTTATTCAAGGTAAAGTGACATTTAATTTTGTTTTGCCCTTTATTTGCGTTCTATCTGGGTATACAAGGGTTTTGTCCATCTCTTTTGGGGCAAACAACGTATGAAGGGAAAAACAGACTGCTAGCCAGTTAATCAGTTGGTGTGTTTTTCCTTCCTCTGTATTGGTCACTCGTAATGGCTCACGATTCCCAATTACCGTTTGCTGTGTTACTTGAATAAAACTCATTACCTCCTTTATGAACATGATTTGCGCCTGAGTTGCGTCATGTAGATTTTCATTGACAACGGTGTTGAAGAAAACAACTCCCATGATCCCATGCTGCTTCACGACATCATCAAATGTCGTCTTATTGATGTTAATGCTCATTTAACAGTGCTTCTGTGACCCTTTAAAATGTGTTTGTTTTCGTTTTGTTCACTTTATCTTTGTTTAATGGGAAGTGTAAGAAATTCTTTCCTTTTTTCACTTCCTCCCTCTGCTAAGACTCTCGACTCGGCGGAGCTGCAGGGTGACGGGATCGTCTTGTCTCTGGAGGAGCAGCTCAACGCTCTGTCACTCTCCTCGAACCCCTCACCATCGGGCCCGGACCCCAAAGACACCGTGGCACTTAATGGCACCCACTTCCCCTCTCAACTGTTTGAGGACACCAGTGAGAGCACCAAGGTGGGGGACACCTGTGCTCCTCAACCTCACATCACTATCACACTGAATGGGACCCGCATGGGAGTTAAAATAATGATTATTTAAACGCATGTCCTGTGTTATTCTTTCAAAAACACGAGTACCTGGAACTTGAATTCAGCACCATTTAGACCTCAGCTTGTTTTCCCGTATCGCTGCTGTTTTATCAAATTTTACTGTTACTACAAATTAACTTGTTCTTCAATCTCCATTTTCCAGATTGCTGCTATTGTGTCTGAGCTTGAGGCAATCAGGCAGAAGGATGCTGATCAGAGAAGGTAGGAACAACTCTCAAGATCAATCCGACTCTGATCAGTCACAACTATAACCTCTGTGTTGAGTCACAACTATAACCGCTGTTTAGTTGTAATCCACATGGTATCTTCTCCCCTCTTGTCATGTTTAGTGTCATCGTGTCCCAGTGGACCAGTATGCTAAGCATCGTAAAGGTTCATCTGCAGCAGATGGGCTTGAGATACGGCGTCATCGACGGGTCTGTCAACCCCAAACGTCGCATGGACCTGGTGGAAGAGTTCAACACAGACCTTAAGGGACCACAGGTGAATATCAGTCCCAAATGAGTCAGTTTACAAAATACAATGTTGATTTTCTCTTTTGTGATTAAACTGTTTCAGTTTCACTGTCCGTCCATCTGTCTCTAAACTCATATATCTGGTTCTGTGCCACAGGTGATGCTGATTTCTCTTTGTGCTGGAGGAGTTGGTCTCAACCTGATTGGAGGAAATCACCTCTTCCTCATGGACATGCACTGGTGAGACACACTTGCAAACACACAAATCCAAAAGTAAAGAAATCTGCTGCTCTGAAACCTCTACTCGTTGCTTTTCTTACATTCTGCCTGAAAGGTGTTATATAAATATTAATACCTATCCTGAGAGTTATGATGATAAACATGCAGGTTGTTGAGGGTTTTACCAATTTGATACCACGACTTGGATGACTTAGAATCTTCATTGAAACAAAATTGAACATCTTTTATGTGTTCACTATAACAATGGAGTTTTTAACCTCTGAACCCTGAATACTCTGACAGGAATCCAGCGTTGGAGGATCAGGCCTGTGACCGGATCTATAGAGTTGGACAAAGGAAAGATGTCACCATCCACAGGTAAATACAAAGAAGCAGTACTTTCAGTGTGTTTGGATCCTATTGTTATTTATATCATGTTTTAATGTTGCAGAACGACAGTATTGAGACAATCATAAACTAAGGCAAATTACAAAATGGAATACAACAACAATGTTAAAGTTGCATAAAATGAAGATCAAATCAAAATTGGTAGACAGGAGTGGAACAACAAATCCACATGCTCATTGATCATAATTTATTTAGGCCTGTTACTTAGACTGTAATTAAAATGACCAGATGAACAGACTGGTGCCTAGGTGAAGCCAATGTGGAAGTGCCTGAAACCTGTATTCTCTCAAATAAGCATACATATGATTTACTATGGGGGTTACTTGTGGTTTTAAATAAACACAGATGGCACTGGACAAAATACCAAACTCAAGATTTAAAAAATGGCAGCTTGAAAACCAATGGGTTACGTCAGGGTGGGTTGACACTTGGTTTATCTGTTGTATTATTATTTTGTGTTTGTTGGCTAAAAATACTTTTTTTGATAGATTTGTGTGTGAAGATACAGTGGAGGAGAAGATTTCCACTCTGCAGGTGAAGAAGAAGGAGCTGGCCCAGAACGTGCTGTCGGGAACAGGAAGCACGTTCACCAAACTCTCCCTAGCTGATCTCAAAATTATATTTGGTGTGTGAGGTATGAGAGAACTGAGGACGCCGTTCCACACTGTGAGACCTGCAGCCACCGCAACGGACTCCTGTTCACATGTATCGAAAATTCAGGATAGAATATTATATATTATATAATAATTATATATTTTTTTTCTTTAATAATCTAATACAATTCAGGTGATAATTTGCCTAAATCTAAAGTACTAGTGAGTTTATTTTACACAGTTAAATATCAGATTTCTTTGTGTTGTTATTGTCTGACCTCTCTCAGCAAGATCCAAAGCAGTGTTCATTCCTACTTTACAAAACTTCATTGGGCTTAGTTTGCCTTACAATTTTATTTCAATGTTTTCTGTAGGTATTACTCGTCCTTTAACATCTTCATACTATGTAGCCTCCCAGATGCTGTTCCAATGCATAATCGCTGACTTTTCACTTTTAATGAAGGTGTTTATAAAATGGGAAATTATGCTTATCTCAATAACATTCTTTTAAGAAAAGACAGTTTCTTCCATCAGATACTGCTATTCTGATGTGGCTGTTTTGGTTTCTTAACACCACTGCTACATCTGCAAATACTGTTAACATGCAACTTGAAATATGGATTCTAAAGTCCTCTTACAACTCCTATACACAACCACAGATTTGCATACTGTATGTATGTGTTTTCTCAGGCCATAGACACAGGTTAGCAAATTTTATTCTCCTTGTCTTTTGGTCTGTAATGATTCTGTCCAGCAATTTTTTACCTTTAATTATGTCCCATGCTACATTTAGTATGACCAATGCTTGAGTAATATTTCTGTGTGTGCATGCGTGTGTGTGTGTGTGTGTGTTGCTGTTTATTTTTAAAGATTAGAGATTAATGTGTGTTTGTGTCTATGCGCTTAACAAAGTTATTTGCATTGTGAATTCGAATGGTCTATAAATTAAAAATGTTAGATAAATCTTTATTGTATATTAGAGAAGTCATAAATATTGAATTCCTGATATCTGAATAAGAGTGTGGTGTTTCTTCAAAATATTTGTTTATGCTTTGTCCACATTGTGGCCACACATTATTATGACATCTACCTTTTATTCATCTATAAACATTAAATGTTTTCATCAGATGACCTCCTTGACTTATTGCTGCTCCACCATCTTTGCTTTGCTCGCTCTCAAACGTTTGCTGCGTCCAATCCAGAGGGAAGCCCTACCTCCATGCTGCCTTTATCAAACATCGTAATTTTGACTTCCAACGTCCAAAGTAACGACAAAGTAGAGTGGCATTTAAAGATGGTGATGTGTCAAAATGATTTGTAAACCTTTGAATTCCTTTCTGTATTTAGAGTAAAACGATTTTCTTTGTGGAAAATGTAATCACACGTTTTAATACATTTTTGAAATTGTATTTCTTCTTTAACTAGTAAGAGAACAAACAAACAAAAGGCAATAAAAAAAAAGCGAGACATTTGTATATGTTATGGTTCTAACAGCCTTTTGTGTTATTAATAGATCAGGATTTATATTATTCAATATAATTAAAGAAAATGATAATGACTTGTATAAATAAACTTACCTTTGTGGTTTTTAGAAATATTGCCACAAGGTTTATTTTTTACAACAAATCCTCCAATGATGAAGTGTTTAAAAACATCTTAGCAGACTCTTTTTGTGTTTTCTTTTCCTGGTTTCACAAAAGTATTATTACAGAAACACTCTGGAAACGGACAATGACCGTGAAATGAAAAAAACAAAACAATAACGAGGTTAGGGCCGGTTCCTGAACGCAGCACAGTTGGAGCGGGCGGTAGCTGCTCGACGCTCGGGATCAACCCACCTCGCTGCGGCGCTGCCCGGGTACACTGGCGCCTCGCTGCCCCCTCCGACACACACCACTGACACGGTTTTAGCGGAAAATACACTGCACAGCCCCGCAGCCATGGCGACCGAGGTGAAGATGGAACTGGCGGACAGCGAACAAGACGAAGAGGAGGACGTGTACGAGGTGGAGCGGATCATTGACATGCGGCTGGAGGAGGTAGGAGCTACAGGCTAACGGCTAACTTAGCCTCCCGGTCAGTTGGGCAGACATGGCCGCTGTAGCGCTCCAGCACGACACAGACCGACGGTGTCCACACACTGTCCTCCATCAGAAGACACGTTGATAACTCGACCCGAGCGCATTTCGATGCATGTATTCCCCAGGATGCCGTTCATTCATCAGCCCCTGTTGTGTTAGCAGCTCGTCCATGTTTAGCACCGTTTTCCTGGTGTTGATGTCGGCTCTTGTCTCTCCTGCTGAGGCCAAAGACGGACGCTCTGCAAGCTTTCAAATAGCCCCTAGCTCTCGTTATAGTCCGCTAGCGCAGTGACATAAATCCCGGTGACAATGTTAGCATCATTTCTGCTTTAAAAGCAGCTGAAGGGGAAACAATGTGAATTTACTAACGCGTGCTAACGTACCCGCAGTATTTGAAGCTGCACGGATCTCCCACCTGAGCGGTTTGGTTTCCTCGATTTTCTGTGCTTGTGCAGAGAATTGTCATATTTCATAAAGCAATTAAAATTTATGTTGCTTCCATGCTTTGTTGTTTATTAGTACCGAGAGCTTGTGTTTGCTACAACGTGCACCTTTCCCATTTGAAGTAGTTTGTAATGTCAGCTTTCATTTGGACTCCCAAACATGGTTGGCTTAAATTGCAGTTTTACTGTATAGTTGTATAAAATATTAAATTTTTGTTGTGCCTGTCAGAATTTTTTTTAAGATCTTATTTTACTCAATGAAATGAAACAGCTGGTCTCGTTCCCAGGCTATTACAGCAGCACGAGTCAAAAATAGACATCAGTAAGTAATGATAAGAGTAAGGATAATAATACTTAGGTGTAAGGAATATAAAACTAATATTTACAGTGAATGGATTGCACATGAACCATTGTATTGCACAGACAGAGTTACAGCTCATAGTGGGTGCATTCCAAACAAGGACAATGCACAAAATCATTAAAACATTAAACATTAACTAGACTCTAGTGAATGGAGGTTTGTGTGAGTGGGTTCATGGAGGGGGTTGTTTTTCTTCGACAGCCAAGTTACAAATTTACTCACTCTCCTTACATCAAGTGAACAAATTGAATAGTATTTTTCACTCAAGTTAATTTAGAAGATGTAAAGTAGGGGAAGCTGTGCTGGAGACACAAGTGTATGACAAAGATAAAAGGGTTGCTTTTTCACTGCAACATTTGAAACGCAAAAAACACGACTCAGAAATGTCTAATGTTGTATTCAGCAGAATTGTATTAATCTCACTGTTAAATTAATCCTCTCCCACAGAAACATTTATTGGTGCAAAAAACAGTATCCCAAGCTTCAGAGCAACTGTCACTGCATATTCAAAGCAGCATCACTCAACAAATAAAAAAATAATAAAGTTACACCAGTAATGAATTACAAAGCAAATGCCTTGAAGAGGCTCTTGAGGAACAGATATTAACCCCAGTGAGTTATTACCACTTTTTGGCCCCATAGAGTATCACAGTATCTGCGCAGAAACTCTGAGGACAATGGAAGAGGGCTATGTCTACTGCCAGCTCTCTAGCAAGATGCAGTCATCAAAACAGTGGTTGTATGTTGGTGCATTGTTGCAATTATAAAAAAACGGATTAGTATAATTCATGCAATCAGTAATGCACAGAAAAATGTCCACCGTTCACGATTCTACAATTACAAATTTTATCTAGTCTGTCAGCCATGTTTGCATGTGTAACCACAATCTGGAAATGTATCCATCGTACCATCATACCTGAGCTCCATGCTGTATTTTTTGTGTCTGTTTTTAGGGTGAAGTGCTCTACAGAGTCCGATGGAAGAATTACTGCTCCGACGATGACACTTGGGAGCCAGAGGCTCATTTAGAGGACTGTCGTGAAGTCCTTTTAGCGTATAAGAAGGCCATGGGAGAAGCTAAGGCCAAGAAAGAAGCAGAAGCCAAGAAGAGCTTGGTAAGTCCAAGTGACAATCAGGTGTGTATATAAAGAATACTACGGACACTGTTTTCGGGTTTTCCCTCAATTTTAAGAGAGAAATTTTGTCTAAATGTCTTATTTATTTAATCTTCATTTGCCTTAAGAAACTGCTAAAACACTTGTGCGTAGCACCTCAGCCTAACTATGGTAGGGAAAACTCCAAACAATAATTTTGTAATTGCAGAACATTTATTGTACACTTTTTAAATCATACTCATTACCTGGTATTTTGATCACAGTTGTATCAACAGATCAATTGTTTAAACAATGGGAGTGAGATATTGATTGATTAACTCCATAATACAGAAGCTACAAAGTTGTGCTCCAAGATGATAACCAATTCTGTATATACAGTGCCTTGCATAAGTATTCACCCCCCTTGGACTTTTTCCCATTATGTACTGTTACTAACTGGAATTCAAATAGACTTAAATAAACTTTTTCCCGTTTGATCAACAAAACATGCATAGTACTTTGGAGGTGCAAAATACATTTTATTGTGACACAAACAATAATGAGAACAAAAAAGTTGACATCTGTTGGGTGCATAAGTATTCACCCCCCTGTGTCAATACTTGGTAGAACCCCCTTTCGCTGCAATTACAGCTGCAAGTCTTTTGGGGTATGTCTCTACCAGCTTTGCACATCTAGAGATGGAAAGGTTTGTCCATTCTTCTTGGCAAAAAAGATGAAGCTCAGTCAGATTGGATGGAGACCGTCTGTGAACCGCAATCTTCAAGTCTTGCCATAGATTCTCTATTGGATTGAGGTCTGGGCTTTGACTGGGCCATTTTAAGACATTAACATTCTTTAATCCAAACCATTCCTTATTAGCTCTGGCTGTATGTTTAGGGTCATTGTCCTGCTGGAAGATGAACCTCCGCCCCAGTCTCAAGTCTTTTGCAGACTGCATCAGATTTTCTTCAAGGATTTCCCTGTATTTGGCTCCATCCATCTTTCCCTCTATTCTGACCAGTTTCCCTTTACCTGCTGAAGAGAAGCATCCCCACAGCATGATGCTACCACCACCATGTTTCACTGTTGGGATGGTGTGCTCAGGGTGATGGGCAGTGTTGGGTTTTCGCCACACATAGCGTTTTGCATTGAGGCCAAAAAGTTCAATTTTGGTCTCATCTGACCAGAGCACCTTCTTCCACATGTTTGCTGTGTCTCCCACATGGCTTCTGGCAAACTCCAAACGGGATTTTTTATAGATCCCTTTCAACAATGGCTTTCTTCTTGCCACTCTTCCATAAAGGCCAGATTTGTGGAGTAGACGACTAATAGTTGTCCTGTGGACAGATTCTCCCACCTCAGCTGTGGATCTCTGCAACTCCTCCAGAGTAACCATGGGCCTCCTGGTTGCTTCTCTGATTAATTTTCTCCTTGTCCGACTCTTCAGTTTGGGTGGACGGCCTCCTCTTGGTAGGTTTGCGGTTGTGCCATATTCTTTCCATTTTCTTATGATGGATTTTATGGTGCTCAGAGAGATGTTCAAAGCTCTGGATATTTTTTTATAACCTAACCCTGCTTCATATTTCTCCACAACTTTATCCCTGACCTGTTTGGTGAGCTCCTTGGTCTTCATGATGCTGTTTGTTCAGTAATGATCTGCAACAAACTCTGAGTCCGTCACAGAACAGGTGTATTTATACTGAGATTAAATTGCAGACAGGTGGACCCTATTTACTAATTATGTGACTTGCAAATGTGACTTGTGAATGCAATTGGTCGCACCAGATCTTTGTTAGGGGTTTCACAGTAAAGGGGGTGAATACATATGCACTAAACACTTTTCAGATTTTTATTTGTAAATAATTGTGAAATCCATGTAATATTTCCCCCCACTTCCAAATGATGCACTATTTTGTGTTGGTCCATTACATAAACTCACGACGAAATAAATTTTAATCTGTGGTTATACCATGACAAAATGTAGAAAAGTCCAAAGGGGGTGAATACTTATGCAAGGCACTGTATCTGCATTGGAGCAAAAAATATATTCTTAGCTGAATTAAATATATCCTAGCCCCCAACATATATATATATTTTGCTGTTTTTAAACAAATAATACTGTTTGTCATTTAGTCAGTGTCTCTTTGCATAGCAATAAGCTTGACGATTCATGTTTTCCTTTTAAAATTAGAAACTGCCTTCAAAGAGCGACGTGTTTGATGCCGACTCAGAGAGTGACAGCGATAAAGACCGCCCCGTTCAGATGCCCATCAAGAAGAAGAAAAAGAAAAAGATCCGGGAAGAAGATGAATTGCCTACGAAAGACAAAAAGAAGAAGAAAGAAAAACGAAAGGATGAGGTGAGGCCTCTGCCTGCTCCAGAGACAGATGAAGAAGAAGAAGAAGACTCAGAGAGGGCCCCTACTCCATCTTCACCTTCCAAGGAGAAAAGGGTGGATTCAAAAAAGCGTCTTCTTGACTCAGAAGAGGATGACGATGAGCTTGTCCCCTCCAAAAAACACAAGAAGGAAAAGGGAAAAGACGGAGGAAAGCATAAGAAAGAAAAGTTAGAGGAAGGAAAGAAAAAGAAAGCGAAGAAGGATCGAAAGATTGAAACCTCTGATGAGGAGGCAGCTGCTCCTCTGGAAGATGACCTGAGTGATGGCCCTTTAGAGTCCCAACTAGACGACAGTACATCAAGAGAGAATGTAATGAAGTCGACTGAAAGGTTGCGTTTGGACGACAAGTCGAAACTGAAGAAGGGAAAGTGGGAAGTAAAACTTCAGGGCTTAAAGGACCTTGTCCATGACAAAAAGAGCAAAAAGCCAGACAGCGTTCTGAAAGAGACAAGCCTCCAAAAGCTGAAGGGCCTCACCTCAAAAAGCAAAGAGGACAATGCCCCACACTCCGACTCAAGTGACAGCTCCACCCTGCATAAGAAAGTAAAAACCAAAGGGCAGGATAGCACGTCTGCGACACTCAAAGCCCTGTCTTCCTCAACATCGTCGTCGTCCTCATCTTCTGTTTCATTAGCCACCAGCACCAAGGTCAAGGAGGACGATGTGGCTAAAGAGGAGTTATTGGGACAGAAGGACTCCACAGGCTCCACTAACCTGTTTGAGAAGTTTCTGTTAAACTGTGAGGCCAAGGATCGTGCCCCTCGCCGGCAGCCATCTCATCAGCCTCCTGTAGAGAAGAACAGTGGCAAACCATCTAAGGTACAGTATTAGTAGTACGGATGTTTTTCATGTATATCTAATTCAGAGTTGTTAACAGTAACCGGATTCTCCTCATTGGACTTTTTAGCTGTAGTTGGAGATGTACATGCACAAATGTGCTTTTTAGTTCATTCAGATTATATTGTTTATAAAATACATAAAACATTGAAACCTTATTACAACATATCAATCGTCATTTTGTTGTCTACGATATGGGGTTGTGTACAGAACCTGCCAATGGTGCTGAGCTGCTCTGATAAACAATGATCAGCAGCGTACTAAGAAGCTTCTACATCCTTTCACAAAACCACCTTTTTTTTACTAGACCTAAAACTCATGACTAAATAGTGTAGCTCTGTAAGGTTTACAACACCAGTCACTTCCAGTTTATAGTTAATAAACTGTAATTATTGTCCTAAGCTAGGATTTTTTGATTATGTTAGACTAAAGACTACTACTAGCCTCAGATTAAAACACATGCAAGAAGTGTGGCAAAGTATCAGGAGTGACTGAACTTGTGTTACCTTACTGTTGAAAACGGACAGAGTGGCACATTGAATTAACAAATTATGGGTTGATGACATCTGACAGATCCCAACGATCACAGTAAACTGCATCACTAGTCTAAATGTATCAAAAACATATGCAAAGAATCAAATTGGGTTGTTATGACATTTAACTGTATAATAACGGTCTCAGAAAAAACAATGTCCTACTCATTGGACGTCCTCTGAACTGCTACAGTTATGATATGAACTGTTGTCTATATATTAATTTATATTTTTATGTCAACATTGGCTATCACGAACTGCTCTTATATTTTTATGTTTCAAATGACTTAATAATCATTCATTGTCGAGCTGCGTGCAGTACGTGGATTGGTTCCAGAATAACCATGACATGATTTGAGTTGTGAACCTCTCATTTCCTCGAGGGGAAAAAAACAAGTTGGTCACAATGTTGTTCTTTTTTCTTCTTTGTCAACATTAGCTACTAGGAAAACTGGAGAAGTTCCCCAAGCCAAGCAAAGAGTCTCCAGCTCAGAAACCAGAGGCTGAGAAGACCGAGAGGACTAAGCAATCAGATGGTATGCACGACACTCATAGGGGGAAAAAACTTTAAAAACTATAAGTTATGGATGTTGGCCTGGTGGTAAGGTAACACTAGGTGAGAAAAAGGCAAATACAGAAATGCAAGAGGTAAAACCAGGAGGAAAAAGTTTAAATGTATTTACACTTTAAGCCTGTACTGCAGTTAGCCCTAACATTCAGAGTTAGTGATGTTTTATCATAGTTATAAAAGATTATATTCAGACTCACATATTAAGTATGTCTATACACTTCTGTATTTTGACAGAAGTGTAAAATCACTCACTTTTGTTTAAACGTTTAATGGATCTTCAATTTAAGCCTTTATGATTGTACAATGTTAAGATGTGGTGTCATTAAAAATTATTAGAGGCATGTGAAATTAAGCTAGTAGTATGGATCGAGCCTCAAACAGCTGACAATTACTTTTTGATTGTCTAACTACCTAATAAACATGGCAAATAAGTAACTTGGATTATGGAATGACAATCTGGGAAAATAAGAGTCTAATGTCGTCTATAGCTTTGATTGTCTTTAAGTGACATCCATAACAAAATATGCTGATTCGTATACTCCCCTTTTAGGGTCCAAACCAAGCCAGAGTTATGGCTTCAACCTGGACAGCGATGAGAGGGAAGGAGAAGAAATTACTGCAAAGCCGAGGATAGGGGAGGATCTTCGGGAGCGGAGGGATAGGCCAGAGGAGCCACAACGGCCTAGTTGGGAAAGGAGATCTTCAACAGATGATAAGAGGAAGAGGAGAGAGGACAGTGAGCCGAGACGCCTCCTGATTGAAGACCATAAGGACTCCCAGGAGCCGCCAGAAGGTGTGGAAAATATGTTGCATAGTCTGGTGCCCAAGGAGCACATGCTGAACGTAAACCCTACCCTAATAGGTCCAACTTTGTTTCATGAGTTATTATACGGCTACCTCTTCACTGTAAATGTTTGACCTCCATAATATGTAACTTTTACATTTAACATAAAAAATTAGGTAGGCAAAATGTTTAGAGAGAGTAAGACGGTGAAGGAAATTCATCACTAGGGTTTCAGACTGTAGACTAAGAAAGCATCTCTCTGCGTTGTGTGTGATGTACAGACAAGGGCCAAGCCACACTAAGTCTTGGAATGGACCTCAATCTGGACTGGATGACTCTGGATGACTTCCAGAAACATCTAAATGGAGAGGATGAGATCCTGTCAGGTCCACCATTAACACCCAGTAAGTGTTTCCACATCATCTGTGACAATAAGTGGTCTGCCATCTTGTAGCTCAACTTCATAATTGGATAAATATGTTATGTTTTGGCCCTTGGTGCTAAACTATCCGAAGTATTGTATCAAGGAAAAGTGAGAATGAGTGAAGGGGGCAGCGCTGTACATCTAACACTCACCATAGAGGGGCATGTTAAATATTAAGCAATACTGTCATGTCATTTGTGTATATATGTAACAGAAATTATTTGGATATAAGTCCCTGGACAGCATTTTTACCTGGTCAAAACACAATTCCAACACCAAGCAACTGAAACATCTTTTGGTAAAAAGATAGAAAATTCATGCACACTATGCATGCCCACAAAACTAGCCCCGACAGTCATGCTACTTCATGCTACATATATATATAAATGCATACAGCCTAACTCTTATTACACAGCGATCGAACCTCACCAATCTAGCAGCCGAAGAAGAGCAAAAATAAAGTTGACTCCAGCCAAATACATGAATTATGTCTTTGTGCCACTTAGAAATGAGTCCCGAAAATGTCCACCCATATTCAGTTTTTGGGTTAAGACCCCCAATTGCTACAGGAAGTAACAGGTCCCTCTTTGCCTTAAGTCAACAAAGAGCTGCTTCCTATAGACGCACAACACAGATTAAGACGATATTCTGTCTAAAAGTCAAAACGTTTGTTTGGCAGAAATGAAATCTTGGATTTAGCTTAGGATGTGTTCCATCTTCCTTTACCTAACATTTTGAACACACAAACGTGACTTGCGCACATGATTCCCAGTCATGCTGCCACAGAGCGCCGGTGGCCTGTTAATTAAATGACCAGACCACAGTCTAAGGTCCAAACCCAATATTCTGGACATTTTAGGAGTTCATGTCTATAAAAACAAATAATGCTAACCGCTGCATTAGCACTATTTTGTCATTAAAACTAAACAAGACTGTACATACAAGACAAGTTTTACATACATTGTCTGCATGTGAGAATTGATGTCTTGTTCTGAAAGATGTTATCCTACTAACCTGCATAGAAGAGAGCAGGGTTTTGTCCCCCTCCCCCCTATCTGTGTGATAATAGCATACTGTGCACATGTTCAGAGGGCATTATAAAAATATAAAATGTTAGCATTGCCTGTTTGTGGAATATATAATAAAATCACAAGCTTTTCTTTAATATTGTGTCCAAAATATGCCCAGACACTTTAATTGTTTGTTTTGGTATTAATAAATGGAAGATTATAATTTTGAGCAAAATTTTAATTGCGTTTTTTACTGTATCTTAAATATGTTTTAATTGCAAGATCACTTATGTGTACTTCAATTTAAAGTACTTCATCTTTGTTTGGCTCTGCTTTGTTCTAATCAGGTGAGCTGCGGGATGCTGTGAAATGTGGAGATTACATGGCTGTGAAATTGGCACTTAATTCCAAGGAGGACTATAATCTTGACCAAGAGGTAAGTACTCTTGTAATGTTTAACGTGTTTTCGTAAATTTTATGAAATAATTCACCCAACTCACCCTATTTTATTTAACTTTTTATCCTATATCTATATATTTTATTTAGTATAACTTATTTTTAATTGACCTGTAACTCTAGGCCTTGTAACCCTCCATTTCCAAGACAAAAATAAATTTAGCAAATTTTGCAGCTTGCACCTTGGTTGCCCAAGTGTATGTATGGGAGTAGTTGTGTGAATGGCTTTGAACAAAGAGATTTATTTTTCTTTCTTTCATGGTTAAGCGGTATAACATGATTCTGTGTTTACAAAGGTTTATCAAGTGTCTGACCAGGTCCTCTGCATCACTAATACAAAACTGACACTGCGTTAAAAATGCACTTAAAGCAACAAAGAGTCTTAAAATAACAAAACTGTACTGTTTTCGTGTCATAAAGCATATTTTTGCTATTTCAAGCGAAGATGCTTGAAGATAAAAAAAAAAAAATTGACACTGATACATTAAATTATTTTACTTTAAAATTTTGGACAGCAGAAAGTCTTTTGAGAACCCTTCCGACAAAATTGCAAGGTAACATTTGAACATTTAGCTCAAGGGCAACATAACAAAGCTGTAATAATTCAAGCACGTGCATTAAAAAGATCTTTATCCATACATCATTTGTAAGTGAAAAGGGTTTTTTCCACAACTGTGCACCAAGGAATCTGTTTCCTCAAGATCTACACTGACAGACTTTCCTGTGTCATGCCAATAATTGCCAATAATTCATCACCTCAAGATGTTTTTCACATCTCCAAAGAACAATCGCTTTGCAAGAAACCCAGGTAAGAGTATAACCTTAAATTCCTTTTACTAGTATTATAGATATAAATATATATATATCAGTTCATCAGTTTTGTTATTGTGTAGTTGTTTTACAGGGAAGTAATTGAATCCAAGAGTACAGCTATTGTTTGTTTTTTGTCATGAAGCAGAATCAACTTTCCCATAAAAAGTAGATACTTAGTATGAGTTAAAGGGACAATTAAGCTAATGAGATCTTACTGAATTTCTCTGTTGTTCTATGCATTAAGGTATGTTTAGTTTTATTCCGTCAAACATTTCCCCATGGAATACACTTTATCAATACAATGTTGATGGGGCTGATTGAATACATTAAGTTCTATACCATAATTATAGTTTTGATGACTTTAAACAGTGACTGAGCCATCTTTGTGTTAATTTGCGTTGTTTATATCAATGTTGATGGTCTGTGACAAATTCAGTCACATGAGGGTCAAACTACAAATGAAACCCTCTGCGGTTGTCTCATTAGTATACTTTGCATGCCAGCCACTGTGCCACCATCGCTCTGATGTTTAGAATGGCTTTGTAATGTAGTTTGATTGTACATTGGTAGCTTGTACACTGTCAATATTTCAAATGTATTAAAATGTGTGCACATTAGAGACGTTGTCTTTGTCTTGTCTTGCAGTGAACAAACCAATGGAAGAGGACATTGAAAATATGAAGTACCAGGACAAGATGAACCCCTTAAAGCAGGTACATACTGAATGTGCTTTAGAACATATATCATCATCATAATCATAGTACCTAATGTGTGCCTTGCAGCATGCACCAGAAGCTATTATACTTAGTATGTTTTTGTCTTTTATTTTACCACCCAAGAATAGATTTTATAAAAACGTTGATATTGTGTTGATGGTTGAACACCATTAATGGGTTTCCCATGTTTTGTATCAGTCTCCGGCCTGATCCTGGAATCTGTTAGATGTTTTTTCAGCCACATTGAAGATGTTGTGCTAAATCACCAGTTTAATAGATTTTACTGTAAAAGTATTGCTATGCTAAGCACATTCTTGTATATACAACGTCCAAAGTAACATTACTTGTTTTATTGCAAACCATGAATGTAGGTCTAGTGTCAGTGCATATTCTGTTCCCTCCATGTAGCATTTCATCCAACACCCCATGACTACATTTACTTGGTTAGACATTTACAATGTAAAAACACTGCTTGATCCAATAAAGCCATTAACTGTTTTCGAATGGGTCACATGTGGTTTTTGTACTGGACATTTTTGAGGTATCAGTTCAAATTTTTTTTTTGTCTGCGTTTGGCTAAAAAGTGATGTGTGGCCATCACGTTGACTTTTGTTTGAATGAGCCTGGATCTTGGTGGGGCATTTCCAAGGTGTTTATACATGAAACAGCTTTTGAAAAGGGTGCAAGGGATTTTGACAAGGCAACACCAAAAAATATTTTCTTGACTTATCACCACCTCTTAAAAAATTACTTCCAAACTAAATTTTTACTTTTGTTTCCCTCCCCACTTTTATTTTCCAATGAATCTGTGTTTTAAGCTCACTTTATCAATTTATTTCATGGGGTCTGATTTGGTGATGAGTCTTACATATACTTGTTCTTTTACAGGCATGTACAATTGGTGAGAAGAGGTCATTTGAAGGAGAGAGGAGCTTGATTGAAGAGAGAAGTACGAATGATGCTCTTAGGTTGACTGCTAACCTTGACAGTTCAAGAAATGAAGAGTGTTCTCCAAGCATTAAAGAGAACATACTACAAGTTTTGGATTGTCCAAAAGATGTCGAAGAAATGTTATGCAGCCCGGGCTTTCCAAACACAGAGCAAGTGACAATGAGGGAACATGAAAACATCCTAAAAGGTGGGAACGATATCACTGAATTCAAAAAGAAGGATTGTGATTCAATCATTGAGCAGAAAAGTGACGTAAAGAAAGACCGGAGGCAAGCAGAGGAAGATGAGATGTTTGATGACACGAAAGGTGGTTCATCAAATGAAATGAGTTTGGATGCGGTATGGATGCTGACAAGGGATGATGAAAAAACAGTAATAAAGGACATAGCTGACAAACAATGGTCCCCTCAGGAAGCAAATTATGAGGCAGAGGATGTGGTGGCGGATCAGTCAGATTGTACAGATCAAGCTCAATCTGAGATGGGCACAAAGGAGATTGTAAAAAGGCGATCACAGCGCTGTGGGAAAACTTCAGAGAAGAAAGAACCAACACGATCAAGTCTAAGGACTTGTAAGAAAGTGCTTGAAGCAACACCTTCAACTGTAGAGGAGAGAAAAGAACCATCGAAGAAGCATTTCTGTTTATATTGCAAAATGGCTTTCACCCAACTCGCAAAGCATTTGGAAAAGAAGCATGCTGAGGAAACAGATGTTGCCCATGCAATACACTTCCCCAAAGGTTCCAAAGTGAGGCAGACTTTGCTTGACCAAATTCGCAATAAAGGAGATTATGAGCATAATTGCCATGTTGTCAAAAGTGGCGAAGGGCAAATTTTCTCCAAGAAACAGGTGAAAAATCCCACCATATCTGTTCGTGACTTCCTGCCATGCCAGCACTGCTTTGCTTTTTACCGCAAAACTGATTTATGGAGACATGAGCGGTCATGTAAGGCCAGAAAAGGAGATCAGAAATCCTCTGAAAGAACAAATGGAGTCACCAGTACTGCCCATCAGCTGCTTCCAATGTCAGAGTTCCTAACTGGAGGCTGCGAGGAAATCATCCATATCATGCATCAAGATGACATCTCAAGGCATATAAGAAATGACCCACTTATTTGTAAATATGGCAATGCATTGTCTGTTAAGTATGAACATGACAAGTCTCAGTTTGCTTATATTGCACAGAAAATGAGGGAACTGGGTAGATTTGTGCTAGCTGTAAATGAGCTTGACAACAGTGTGAGGTATTTGCATGAATTATGTCTACCATCCAAATTTGCATTGGCGGTTGAAGGGGCCAAAAAAGCTAGTGGTTTTGATCCCAGTTCCAGTAAGTTCAAAACAGTCTCCCTTGTATCAAAAATTGGCTACTCTTTGAAAAGAGCTGCAGAAATAGCTTTTGGGGAAAGCCGCATGACAGAGGACAGTGACACTGAAAGTGAAGTGAAAAAGTTCATACAGCTTCTTGATACAAAATGGAGTGAGTGTTTTTCTCGCAAGGCTCTTGCATTGTCTTTAAAACAAGACGTGAAAAAAGTTGAAGTAGACAAATCAACTGTGACAGAAGATTTAATGAAACTACATAGGTTTATTGCTGGGGAGGAAGATGAAGCCAGGGAGGAGCTGAAAGAAAGTCCTTCTATGTCAACATGGAAAAAGCTCAGTGAAGCCACTCTGGCAGATGTTTGTCTGTTCAACAGAGGAAGGGTAGGGAATATTGGTAGAATGCTTTTGCAAACTTACACTTGCAAAAAGTGTACTGGAACATTTCTGCCCTCTTCTGATCAGATAAGGAAAAGCACAAAATTAGAGCTGGACCTAGGTGCCTATTTCACAAGGTTGGAACTAGAAGGTCAGTATGGAAGAAACATGCTGGTTTTGTTAACAGAAAGGATGGTTTTGTCAATTGATTTGCTCATTGAAAACCGACACCAAGCAGGTGTTTCAAAAACAAATCCATACCTGTTTGCCAGGACTGAAGGTCCGTCCTTCATCAGAGGATTGGACTGTTTTCGGAGGGCAGCGGTCGAATGTGGAGTTAGAAACCCAGAGGCACTTCTGTCCTCATCATTAAGAGAGCAAATTGCCAGCTGCTGGCAGGTAATGAGCCTGAATGAACGGGAATTGGACCAAGTTGCCAAGCTGGTGGGAAAGAGCAGCGAGGAGTGTTACATGCTCTCAAGAAATCCATTGCAACTGGAGGAAGTGAGCAAACAACTGCTCAAGATGGATCGCACACTGCCATCCACCACAAGTACACCTACCACTACAAAAGATGGTGAGTGATGTCTGCTTTTCTTATTTGTGTCCTTTGATACCAAAAGTTGTTTTGTATATAGACTTGTTCTTGTTCTCAGGCTTAAAACTGAGTCAAAGTTCTCATGTGACATTTTCTCATTCATCATGCAATAATGATCAAACTATTTTTTGTTTCATCCCTGTTCATTCTTGATAGTTTTTACGTTTTCCACATTCCACAAGAAAGAATTATCAAGCTCTTTAGTTAACATAGTTCTACAATATTAAGTTAAAAAAAAATTGGCATTATTAATTGAATCAGGATCTTCTTTTTCTAATACAACCATTGCTCTTTGCATTTAGGAACCTCATCGAAGCCAGCTTTAAAGAGAAGACCTTGGAGTGAGGAGGAGCAAGCTGCAGTGAAACGATATTTAAGTGATTTTATCACAACCCTGAAGGTTCCAGGCAAAAAACAATGCAATGCTTGCATTTCTGCTGAACCAGATCTTCGTGGAAGATCTTGGACAGACGTCAAAAACTATGTACACAACACACTACAGACAGTCCGCAGGAGAAATAACCAGCAGACATCTGAAGGGAACGTTAACACTTTGAATCCAAAGAGTCGTAAAGCTGGAGTCCAAACCACAAAGAACGATTTGGAAGATACAAATGATATCTGTACAATGACAACAGTGCACCCAGATCACTTGACAGGAAGTTCAAACTACTGTATGACAATGGCTCCTCCAATAAACTTGAGAGAATCATCCACACCATTCTCCCAAGAGATGATTTCAACTTATGCATCCTTTAGTTCCACTACTACAAACATGGTCCATACAAGTCAATCGTTGATGTCATCCTTCACACCATTGAATGCTACTGATACACAAGTAGTTCCCACATTTACGCCACTCAGCACTACAAATGCACTTATCCCTCCTGCATACACTTCAGAGAACAACCACATTCTTCCACTATCTTCATATACACAGAATGCAGCAATTTTGCAACCCTCGTCTGTGTACTCCCTACATGACACTACAGGTTCCGCAATGATTCCTTCTTTTAGTTCACTTAATGCTCCAAGTACCTCAATGGTCCCTACGTTCACATCGTTAAATACCTCAAGCTCTATGATACCTGTTTATTCCCCACTCGATGACAGTAGTCCTATTGTTTCTTCCTTCACGCCTCTGAACCATTCAGGTACACCATCTTACCCCACAGACCCACCTAGGGCCCCTACAACTGCACAGGTTGTCCCAACAATTCTTGGACACACTGTTCCCGATAAAGCACCAGTGGTACAGGAAGGGGCACCCAAGTCTACCAAAGTAAGACAAACCAATACTGGTGAGAAACCTCAAAAGAGAAACAAGAGGTTGTGGAGCGAGGAGGAACAGGCAGCAGTGAGGCGTCAGTTTGGAGACTTCTGTAAACTGGTCAAAGTGCCAGGCAAAAAGGATTGCGACGCATGTTTAGCTGCTGAACCTGCCTTGAACACCAGGACATGGAGGGAAGTTAAATATTTTGTACATAACTCAATTCAGTCGATGAAAAGAAAAGGGCATGCTGTTGCCTCCAAGCAGTGTGGAGGACAAGAACCAGAGACTCATAATTTGAACGCAGATTGGGATGGTCCTGTTTATCTGTCCCTGTAAATTTTTGCAACGGACTTGCTACAAAACAATTGGTGATCTGTGACACTTTGGAGTTATACAAGCACTGTGGCTTTAACCTCATATGGGGCTTAACATTTGAACAATGTGGATTGTTGTAAAAAATGTCATGTCAGTGAACCTCAAACTTTTCCAGACTGTCCTGCCATTCTTTAAACCACACCTTTGGAAAAAGATCAAGATTTCTGTGGACTGTTGCATGAATATACACTAAATGGGTGGAATTAAGGACATTTGTATCGTACCTTTGGCTCAGAAAAAAAGCTGATATTATTGTTTGATATGTTCAGATTGCCTATACATATGTAACACAGTCAATTATATAACCGTGTCAATTTGTCAATTCATCACAGGTTATCAATAGGACGTATTCTAATTTAGAGATTGGATCATTTAGTGAATGGTAATCTAATTCTGCGTACACTCCCAGAGGAATTTCTACCCTTGTTTACTTTAAAACTTAACATACACTTCAATCTCTCTGCCCTCACTAAGTAGAATATGGGTGAATTACAATGATCGAATCCTACCACCACAGTTTTGCAGCCAATCCCTACAAAATCATAGATTTGTGTTGACTTACTTTCCTGAATGCCTGATCCAAGTGTACTATATTCTTGCTTTAGCCAGTAGCCATATATTGTAGATCGCCCCTGATAGCCTGCAGCAGTAATGACATGCTTTCCTTGTGGATGTTAGTGAATTAGGAGCTCAGTGTGTATACCTCGCACTTAAATATTCCAGTTTTTTGAGGATCATGTTGATAAATGTTTAAATTTTTTTTTTTCACGTTTATTAGTTTATAAGCTGCAAAATAAGTTTGGTTTTATTTTTGTATTGCTATACAGTAAGTGTATAGAACATTTTAGTACTAATTGATGTTTGATGTACTCTAATTTAAGATAATACACTACATTGGTCTATTTTGTTTTACATTCTTTTAAACTTTTATTATTTGTATGTTTGTGACAATTCAGATTGCCTTATTTTAATTATTTGCTGGATTACTCTTTTTGTATTAATGTTGATTACATCTAGCACACAATATCAACATTTGTTTTAAGGTTAAAAAAATGCGAACCACTATATTTGGTAAACTTGCATTTAAAGATTGTTTTTAAAGAACTGAAGCAGCATTACAATTACAAATTTAAGAATGAAAACAACATAAAAACGAATTTTTATTTTTTTTGCAAAAGTTAAATCACATTTTTAGATAAAAAAAATGTTTGATATAGATTGGTCAAATCACACGTGACAAGACAGAAAGTAAGAAATTAATATTTTACTAGTTTTTTTATCTTAAACTAAAAAGGCAGTTTAATAATTCATAACAAACTGCACAATTAATTTTATGTGGAATTTAGATTATACAAACCTTGTTGAAGGTTAAACAAAATATAGCAGAGGTACAACCTGCATTTACTAAAAGTAGATGGGTGCTTTGTTTTAGTCTCCTTTCAGTTTCCAAAATTGGCCACTGCAGTGTTATTTTCAAGCAGAGCTGTTGACTGTTGTTCGGTTGGGCCAGTTGACTTTGTAGTTTATTTTGTAAGAACACAAAAAAGGAATATTCATCTTATTGATCAAAATGAGCAGACAGCACTGCTTCCTTTGTCAAGGATGAAGGTTTTTGTGTTATCCTCAGTAGCAGCTGTAGAGTAAACCATGTCCACACTTTTCATGCTAAATGCATTAATGCAGACAATGGTCACCTATGGCAAACAGGTGTTTACTGTGTCATGACAGGAATATATCAGTATTGCAGATTATACATCAGTTAAGGTTGCAGTCCAGATACAGTCGTGTTCGGAAAATGTTTCTGTTAAAGGTCACCAGTGCTGTTTGATGTTGCAAAGCAAGGTTTTGCTTTTCTTCTATAGCAGATATCTTTTATTATTTGTATTACTGTTGTATACAGAGTGCGTATTACTCTTCATCCTGCTGTAACTATGTTGCCTCAGTTAATCCTTATCAAGTATTGTAAGGAACTTTTGCTTGGACAATAAAATGTTCCTTGGCTTAAAATTTCAAGATTTTCTTATGAAAGACAATTTGATCTCATTCCCCAGACTTTTTGGAATATGAAAGGTTAAGTTTACTAGATTTTATTTGCAAATAAAGTATTGATTTGACTAACGAGTCTGCCGTGTTGCTAGCAGCGCTCTGAATGTGGTTAAAATGCAAATGACTGCAGGCCAGCATTGCATGTTTAGCAGGTATGTTCAGCATTTTAGTTTTGCTATTTATTAAAATCAATACGTGGCATTCAGTGTTGATATTTAGCAGGCTGCCACAATAAATCCACATGGAAAATACTTTAAAGTTCCAACCTTGTTACTGATGGACTTTGCAAACCCTAGAATAAAATAGAGAAAACTGCTGAACAGGGTGTTGTAGCTTTAAAGATGCTCTTTTTGTTGGCCGTTGTAGAAGGAAAGTCTCATCACAAAGTTAACACTGAGGCCTCTGTTTGAAAACTAGATGTCAGTTTGATCACAGAAAAGCTTCACTATGTCTTCTGATGCCCAAAACTAATTAAATAACCCTTTAGGTTTGTGTTAATGTTAATTTTCAGGGATTCCTTCTCCTACAATCAACAGCAGCAAAATGAGAAGCTGGTCATGTTGTCGCCTTCATCTGTGACCCTGGAGCTTTTCATTTGTGTGTTTGACCACAGGACGTCAGTGGTATGTCCCTAAGCATGCTGGCAGCAGCAGGGGGGCAGGACGACATCCTCAGGTTGCTGATAAAGAAGGGGGTTAGGGTGAACGGACGACAGAAGAACGGCACTACAGCCCTAATGCACGCTGCTGAAAAGGTAAGTTGAGAAGAGAGGGCGTTCCTCACCAGTACTGTGGTTTTTGTACAATACATTTCACCTAGAATTCCCACTGACCTCATGAATAAAACCAAATCTATCAACAAAAAACAAGAATTGGATCATGCTTGTATTAACCACCTATTTTTTGTGGGGAGTTCTCACACCGTTGATTTTGTGTCTCTCCTCTGTCAGAATTTCCTGACCACTGTTGCTATTCTGCTGGAGGCCGGCTCCTACGTCAACGCGCAGACACTCGGCGGTGAGACGGCGCTGATGAAGGTAATGTATCTGAAACTGAGCTCTCAGCCAACAGTCACAGTGTATGGATCTGGACATGAGACACAGGTTGAGTTGCTAAAGATTTCCTGTCCCTTCACTTCAGGCATGTAAAAGAGGGAACGCTGACGTAGTGCGCCTCCTGCTGGAGTACGGAGCTGACTGCAACATCCTGTCCAAACACAAGAACACAGCCATGTACTTCGCCAAGCTCAGCAACAACCTGATGGTGTGCGACCTCATCAAGGATCACATCGGCATGTGAGTGCTTCCCACAGCTTTGTGTGTGTTTTTATGTGTGGGTGTCTGTGCATATGAGGGAGAGCAAACAACTATAGAAACTGTCTACTTCCACCAAGGCCCAACAGTATTCAAATGCAATTAAATTGCAAATATAAGTCCTGTAAATATACCATATATTGTTGTGTTTTTGTTCACCTATCATCCTGTGATTAATGTGCATGACTCTTTTTATCCTCTGTCCTTCTCCGCGTGTCAGATTGTCCAGTGTGGCGGAGGACACCATCCGAGCATACTTTGAGTCTCGCCTGGTGCTGCTGGAGCCCGTCTTCCCTCTGGCCTGCCACAGGCTTTGCGAGGGGCCAGACTTCTCCTTGGAGTTTGGCTTCAAGTCGCAGCCACAACCAGAGGGTAAAACACAAACACCGTCAGCTCGGTGAACAGCTGGATGTGTTTCTTAAATACACAATAGCAGAGTGTCTACAGGACTTGGCAAAAGTTTAAAAAAGCATTGACTTAATTTCTCTCAGAAACACGGCCTTACAGAGGTTTTTAGATGGTTTTACATTTCGTTTGAAAATATTTTCCCTTCCCTGCTGTAGACAGTAATCTTTGCTGATTATAAATGGGCTGCTTGGAAGTGAGCTGTGAATCTCATCGTCTCAATGACATGTTATAGAGTTGACTTCAATTATTTGGTTATATTATTGCTTTGTCTACTCTGCCATTTGTTAAAGTGAGGTTATATTACTACAAGTAATTGTTATCTTTATATAGATCTTTCTGTCATTCTGGATTAGGGGTTTGAAAAAATCTGTGTGGTTTTAGAAAGTCGGTGTGTATTGAAAAAGGGGTAGGGGTAGAGTGGTCGTCCTCCAACCTGAAGGTCGGCAGTTCGATCCCCAGCCTGACCCATCTGCATGCCAAAGTGTCCTTGGGCAAGATGCTGAACCCTGAATGCCCCCCCCCATAGAACAACAAAGTGCTGCGAATAGATGCACTGTATGAATGTGCGTGTGAATGGGTGAATGTAGAACTGTACTGTAAAGCGCTTTGAGTGGTCATCAAGACTAGAAAAGCACTATATAAATACAAAACCATTTACCTTTTCTTCTGTCACAAAACCCTTGTTCCCTCTCGCCCAATCAAGGTTCGGGAATCCTCCTCTTCATCTTCCACGGTAACTTCCTGAACGAGATCACAGCGAGGCTCTGCGGACCCTGCAGCGTTCACGCCGTGGTGCTCAACGACAAGTTCCAGCTGCCCATCTTCATGGTTGGTTTTTAAAACCCAAAGTGCTATTTGATTAAAACAAAAAATAATTCACAAAGTAGATCATCCCAAAGGAGAAAAATAGAAAGTTGAGAAATTAAAAATGATGATAGAGTTTAAACCTCATTTAACTTTTCACAGTGGTTATTTCCACAGTGGTAGATATCCAATACATTCAAATTCAAAAAGCATTGCCTCATACATTAGCTTGTCTCCCAAAGAGTTTGACAGTCCTGCATAGGGTCCATGTTACTTTCAACACTACTTAAGCCCGTAAATGTTATCATCAGAGGTTTTACTCAACGTTTGTGCAAATGTGTGCTGTTTTCTTTCCGCACGACCATTACGCATATACCTCCACCAAGGAGATCACCATATCTAGCAATGTGGGGGGAATAGCCTGTTCATCCAGATCTCTTCCATGTCTCACCCCTCCATTACATTTCATGGAAGTAGGCTGAATGGTTTTTTTTGGTAATGTGTAACAATTCACAGGATTTGCTGTGATAAATTAAATTTTCAGGATAAATTCTCATTATGCTGATTTATTTTGATTTTTGTCATCTTCAAACATTCAGGATAGTCACTTCATCTATTCCTTCAGTCCAGTCCCAGGGATCAACAGACTCTTCATTCGACTTGCAGAAGCACCGGCAGCCAAGGTAGCTCCCTCACACACACACACACACACACACACACACACACACACACACACACACACACACACACACACACACACACACACACACACACACACACAAATACATGTATATGCTATATATAGATGATAAAGATCCTAACCACAATAGTTACTGTGCACACTCTACCTCCAATTGACGTCATCAGCGTAAGATGGAGACTTTCATATTGTGGATATTTTGGCTTTGTTTCTGGATAGTGGGAAGAAGTGCATACACATCTTTGTTTACAGTCTATGCTCCCCAGTTTTCAGGTTTACTTCACATAAAAATATCAAACTTACAATTTTCTGATGCAGAAAAAAAACAAAATTTTGTATAATTGTAATGAGTCAGTTGTGGTTTTCTTTAACAACGTGCTAACAGTCTTATTTTCCTGATGTTATTATTTCTCCAGGTCAAACTCCTCATTAGTGCGTACCGAGTCCAGCTGCAGTGATGGCCAACACAGTGAAACACATGCACCTTCACAAGCACCTTCTCACACACACACACAGCATAAGCAGCAGCTGAAATGCTCTGCCAGACTCACTGTATTTTAGGAAAGGAGGAGTTTGTGGGACCTTCGTCAGCATGAAGTCAAATTTAAAGCCGCATTTCGTCTTGACGTCAGTGCAACTTTTGAAAGACTGAAGCTCATTGATGACATTTGAGTCCTGTCCAGACCACGGCTCTTTGTTAGTGTACATATGCAGCACAAATCCAAGAATGGATCAAGGATCCATCGAGGAGACCGTCATTTGTTGGTGCTGCGCTGTTTTGGTGTGGAAGGAGGCAGCCGGGACCTTCATCCTCTCTCACTGTTGTAACTCTGGCGATTGAAACCCTCCTGGGTTGTGCCTTTTTTCCCTGAGTTCCAACTTCTGTCAGCAAAAATACGATACATGTGTGTTTGTAGGTCTTACTTGTGTGTATGTGTGTGTAGAATGAGTTTTTGCAGTTGAAGCAAACAAAGAGGAGCTTTCCCATCACGTTTTTTTTTTCCTCATATTTTTCTTGAACCCAGCTGGTGCTTTCCTACTCATTATGGTCTTGGCAACAAGTTACATGACAATGGACTTCAGTGCATTAATCAAAGACTGTATGTAAGGATGTATGAATGACGGCTCCACAAAGGTGAAACCAAAACATCATATGTTATGAAGTGGATGTCAGAACTGACAGCAAATGGGGAGGTAAATTTAAAGAAATAACAAATTAGTCCTTAACTGTCAGGCACATTACTTCAGAAGAGAGGTCTGAGAATGGAGTTCTGACACGGACTCAAGTCACCTGAGGCGCAGACACGACACGTGGACATAATTGTGTTGAGTCTAATTCCCATATTTTTGTTTACATCACCAGAATCAAGCAATCCTTAAGAAATATGTTGAATTTTAATGAGTGAAGATGATTTTCTTTTTGTCTTCCCTTTAGCTGATATATTCCCTGGTCTGTACATATTGACATATATAAATATATACATTCTTTTATAAAGTGTCATCTGATGACTGCTGATGTTTTTCAGCTTTTTGCCACTTTAGTTGTGGGTTAAGTTATTTAGCCTGTACAGTCAAAAGCTCTGATGTTAACTTGATAAGGTCTAAAACCTCTCTGCGTAGAGCGACCGCCCTGCTTGTGAATTTGGGGGATTTACAAATTCAAATTCTTCTCAGTCATGCACTGACTCTTATTCTTGTACAGACACTTTACAAAGACTGTCAGTGCTGGACTTCCCCATCTTTTTCTTCTGGATTTGAAAAGTCTTGTTGATATTAAAGGCAGCCCTGATTTTAACTGTGAAGTTGCCCATTAGCTCAGCTCAAGCCGGAAAAATGTTTTATAAAGCACTGGTGAAATGATCCTTTTTTTCTCGACTCCTGATTTATGAGGGTTTTCCATGTTGCCTTAATATCCAGTTTTCAAAAAAGATTTATTTTCTTTTAAAAGCTAAAAAAAAAGAACGGACAACAGAGCTGAGCCGCACCATTTTTGCTGGTTAACAACATAAGCAACAGAATCAATGGCATGAATTTAAATCTGACTGGTTATTTTAAAATAAACATTTCAACAACTGATTCAGTGACAGCACACAACGCTGAGGCTGATTTAAAAAAAAAAAACGATAATGGCTCTCTGTTCTTCTGAAGCAGCTACAGACTAGAGACCTGTTTAGAATGGAGGAGCATGTTTACATTCAGCTCTTCAAACAGCTACTTTAAGAAATCCTCAGTCCTTGACTTAATAGATCTAGTTCATCGGTCAGTTGCTGATAACAGGATACTGCCATCAGTCGCGTCTCCAAAGAGCCGCTCACCTCTTGTTTTCCTGGTGTCATGTCTCTCCCACCTCATGAAGCGGTCATAGAAGAGTGGACTCAACCGAAATCATGCCCAGTGACATCACTAATGCTGTTTTACTGTAACAATGCTTTTATTTTCACTTCTATCATCCCTGGCCTTACAATTTCTACTTAGCCCACTAATCACCCTGCCTAATCCATGTGAGCAGATGGGACATGGGCAATACTAAGACATTTGAGTACACATTCTATAGAATTTCCTCCGATCTAATCTCACTTCATTTGATGCTATAAAACGTCGCGGTTGGTCAAGCGTGTGCTTCGGCGGGACTTTGATTTCAAAGGGGTGACAAGATGAATGTGAGAGGTCATGAGATGATTAATGTGAGAGAAATAAATCAAAAACTACACAAATGTGTATTAATAATGTGTTTCTTTACCTAATGTATTATTTTTTGTGGATTATTACTCATTTGCGGTCCTCTCTGGACCTGAGTCCCCAACAGGACCTCTTCAAGTAGCAGTTTTAGAAAACATGAAACCTGCCTCATGTGGTTTTAAATGAAAGCATATGAGAAGTTTGGAGGAGAAGTATGTCTTGGGTGAAAACAACTCACATATCTGAAACATGACAAGAAGCTTAGACCTAAAAAACATCAGGTCGGAAGAGTTGGATAACCTATAAAATTAATTATATTTTATAATCTTACCACATGTTTTTATGTAAAATGCTAACTAAAGCCATATGATGTAAAGGTTTGGCAGTAAAAAGCAGTGTAGTAAATAAAGTCACACACTGTATATACTCAGGTAAAATGAACAAGTAACTCAGACTTGTACTTAAACACAGACCTCAAGTTATCTCTTAAAAACACAAGTCAGTTTTTTATTAAACAAAGTTGTGTTGATGTCAAATTTGCCTAAATTTGCTGCAATGAATGACTTTATTCATAATTAATTAAACATTTAACTAATGGACAAGAATGTACTGGGGGTCCAGATGGCTGAAGATCATCCTCCAGCGTGTGTGTGTTCGCAAAGTAACTCTACAACACAAGATTTTCACTGAATTCCTCTGGACGGCATCTCCACATGATTTACTTTTGGAGCCGTTGTGTTGAAGGCTGAGGTCGACTAGAAGATGGTGTTTTCCGAAGACGTCTCCCCGTGACGACTGTAGCCGTCTAAAGTGCATCATACTGTCACCGACGTCATGAAGGATTCAGATAAATGACGTCATCCCTAGCATTCTTCTATAGACAAGACATCAAGCTTCTATAGATCAATCATTTGGGTCTGGCGTCATTGTGATGTCATTATAAAAGTGTTGCAATGCATTAACATTTGCAACCAATTAGATTAGAGACAGCTGATATGGATTAACCTAATCATAAAATACCACATGAAGACAATTATGAAATGACATTAACACGATATAAACTATAATAGTGTTAGAGTTGTCAGATTGTGGTGTATATTGTGTTTGTGGGTGTGTTTGTGTCCCTCTGTTGCTTTATTATAGACTTTGAGTGTTTTTTGATGTGTGTGCATTAAAACAGAACTGTTCATTAATGAGCTGTTTTTATTAAATATAGTTTGTATAATATAGAGTAGTAATAAGTGCTCAGGGTTTTACACCTAACAAGTCATCAAGATCAGTGTTATGGATGTTTGTATGAGTCTCAGGTCTCTGGATTACTGATGAGCCTTTATCTAAAGTCAGATCTTCACCTCCACTCATAAATGTAAATTAATTCAAGGTTATACATAATATAATATAATATGTAATCCATGAAGTCTGCTGGTGAGAATGTTAAGCAGTATATATATTCATCCATCTATTCTTCTATCTATCTATCTTCCTGTCTATCTGTCGGTTTGACTTTCTATCTATCATTCTTTCTTTATATCTTTGCAAGTATCTTTGTATCTAATCATCCATCGCTCCTTCTGTCTATCTATCTATCATTCTTTCTTTCTTTCTTCTATCTAGCTTTTTATCTATCTATCTATCTATCTATCTATCCATTAATCCATCTATCCTGCCTATATAGTCATCCATCTATCCTTCTGCCTATCTATCTATCCATCTATCTATCTATCTATCTATACTTTCATCCTGTCCATCTATTCATCCATCTATCCCTCTGTCTATCTATCTATCTATCTATCTATCTGGCTGTCTATCATTCTTAATTTATATCTTTCCATGTATCTTTGTATCTATTGATCAATCGATCCTTCTGTCTATCATTCTTTCTTTCTATCTATCTATCTATCTTTCTATCTATTTATCCATCCAGCATCTCTCTCTCTCTATCTATCTATCTATCTATCTATCTATCTATCTATCTATCCATTAATCCATCTATCCTGCCTATATAGTCATCCATCTATCCTTCTGCCTATCTATCTATCCATCTATCTATCTATCTATCTATCTATCTATACTTTCATCCTGTCCATCTATTCATCCATCTATCCCTCTGTCTATCTATCTATCTATCTATCTGGCTGTCTATCATTCTTAATTTATATCTTTCCATGTATCTTTGTATCTATTGATCAATCGATCCTTCTGTCTATCATTCTTTCTTTCTATCTATCTATCTATCTTTCTATCTATTTATCCATCCAGCATCTCTCTCTCTATCTATCTATCTATCTATCTATCTATCTATCTATCTTTCGGTCTATCAATCATTCTTTCTTTCTTTTATCTATCTTTTTTTATCTATTTATCCATCCATCAGCCTTCTATCTATCTTTATTTCTTTCTTTCTATGTACCCGGAACCCGGATGTGCTGATAGAGGACCCACAGATGGATGTTGGTTTGAGGCTCTCTCTCTCCATCAGCTGATACAACGTGACATTTGAACGCACCTGATCCGCCATGTTGATGACGTCAACCCCAGCTCATTCACACACTCACACACACGCCCCGTCCAGATTTCCTCCTCGTGACTCACATCTGGACCCACTCACACATTAATCTTATACAAACTTGTATGATCTCGACCCGCATCACAGTTCATGTGTGTTCTGTGTTGCTCTGACATGTGATTATTGGTTATTTCCTGCGGTCGCTCGGTTCATCGTCGTGACGTCTGGATGACATTAACAAGAGCCGAGCACGTGAACCCTCTCAACCTGGATCCCGGCTCCTGATTGGACCCGAGCTGTGCAACAGTAGGGCGGCCCGAGTTTGCGCCTCGACGCCGGAACCGAACCCGTACCACTTGCGTCGCTTTCCCGCGGAACCGAAGTCGGTCCACACGGGGGACATGATGAGGATCAGCTCTAATGGAGAGTTTTAATCAGCCGAGGCCATGAAGCCGCTGATTGATGCTCCTGCGCATGCGCCACTAAAACAGACACGGAAAGAAATTAACAAGTAGGAATGGAGGCCTGCAGAGAGCATGAGAAATGAAAGAGCTCACACTCTTACTCTAGTTTTGGTTCCATTTATTGTGAGCCCGTTTGCAAGAGGGCCATCGTGGAGTCGGTCCGCACAGTGATGTCATTTTGTGGTTAATTGTTGTGTTCTTTTAAGTGGTTGTGTTGCATCTGTTTCTCATAGTGTTGCATTAGTTTGTGGCCACTTTGTGTCATAAAGGGATAGTATACTGAAAAATAAAATTTCACTCATCTCATTACATTACAGTACATGTCATTTAGCTGACGCTTTTATCCAAAGCGACTTA
Source organism: Pleuronectes platessa (assembly GCF_947347685.1). Lineage (NCBI taxonomy): Eukaryota > Metazoa > Chordata > Actinopteri > Pleuronectiformes > Pleuronectidae > Pleuronectes > Pleuronectes platessa. Next base: position 4,536,737 of record NC_070639.1, on the reverse strand, counting down.
CAATTAGCATCCATTAGGGGCCGGGCCATCTCCTCACCACTATGCCGATGGAGGGGTGGGTGAAGTGTTTGAGTCCACAAAACACTTTAGCAGTGTGAGGGGTGAAGTAACTGGTGACTCTGATCCACTTCAGGAGCCGTGTTCACTTTCGCATTCACGAACTGCACACCAGCTCTCAGCCAATGGGTTGCACTGTAGCAGTTGCTACTTCCGATAGCAAGACATTAAGGCAAAAAACTGCAGTTTGAGGTTTCAAGCTTTTTCTGTTGTTTTATTAAGTTTGAAGAATTGGTCCCCAGTTACTTAAATTGTATTGGATTTGGCTGCAACACTGTTTACCCCTGAAACTCCAAAGTGTTTTATTGACTCAAACAGTTCACCTGTCCCTTCATTGACAGAGTGGTGAGAAGATAATGAGTGGATTTCATTTTTCGGTGAACTATCCCTTTAAATTCATTATTTAAGGGGCCATTACTGAAGAAATTTGAGAGGTAGCCTGAACAGAAACTGATGACTTGTCTGTATTTTCAGCTCTTAAACCAAAATAAAGCCTTTTCAGCCCTTAACCTTTATGTATGGGTTTCCAGATTTGTTTACACATTTACAGTTATGAATACGCTTTCAAATCTGTAAACATATTTTAAGATATTTTCTTTTAACATGTTCAAATCCCATTCACACCCACACACGGATTCTGAATACTTACTTAAAGATTTTTTGGAGCACTTTCACAAACCTCTTTACACACACGTTTTGAGACTCACATTTGTAAACAGTTTTGCTACACGTTGCCCTCTAGTTATTTCATATCTTTTGTTATCCGTTTGTGTCTTTTTAAGTCAATTTGTGTGGTTTTGGTTTGTTTAATTTGCATAGTTCATTTTTTGCCTCTTTGTGGTCACTCAATTTATCTATAGTGATTTTGTGTTCTTTTGTTTATACATTGTGTTTCTTCTTAGCCATATATATTGTCTTTGTAGCTGTCTATAGGTTTTTCAGGGTCCATTTGGGGATTTTATTCTCGATATGCAGATTTCAAAATATATATTTCGCAAATGATAATATATATTTGTCTAATCAATTTATTTACTTACTATATTTATTCTCAACATCTTGTCTATTTATACTATACTAATATTGAATCTATACTTTGCTCAAACCAGTCTCCAGTGTTAACTTACAATGTATTGCACAATCCCTCCCTGGGTGCCTTTATATATTAATACTGGCACAAACACACCACAGTGAATTCCTTGTATGTGTGAACCTGCTTGGCAAGATTCCTCAATATGTCGACTTCAATCTGAATATGCAAGATTTAAAGCTATACTTACTCTCAAATTTCTCAACATTTCATCTTTATTGTCAATATGCAAAAACAAAAAAATACATTTACTCTCAACATTTTATTTATTCCTAACATTTTGACTTCAGTCCCAATATGTACCATTTAAAAAAATGTTTACTTTCCAAATTTCGTTTATTTCTCAATATTTAGACTTTATTCTCAAACATGCAAATAAAAATGTTTACGCAAGTCTTAAATGCATAACGAAAAAATGTATTCCTTCCCTTGTTTCTTGTTCTCCTGCCTGACTCTAGTAATCATCTATACTACTACTACTCATTCACTGTATTTCTGGTGTCGCAGACTTCTGTGTGTTGGTATATTATGAGCGGAGTGAGTCCTCCTCCGCGCGGACGATCTGTGGACGGAGAGTGGAAAGTACTGCGCACGCGCTCGGCGGGATTAACGTGCGGGTAGAAAAGTGGCGCTGCTGCTGTGGCGCTCAGCTCCGGTAAGAGAAACTCTGCTCCACTCTCGCACCTCACTGACACTAACTTTAAGGAACTTGTGCCGAGGCGACCGGCGGAAGCCCAGCGCCTCGCCCCGGGGGGTCACACCGGGGCGAGGGGCCGCGTCCAGGCTCCATGAAGCGGGGACAGGAGACAGATGTGTGCGCTGGGCTCCGGAGCTGCTGCCGCCTCTAGTCTCCAGTATTGTTACGGAGCCCTAATGGCGGACACCAGGCAGTGCTGTTCTCCGCTGGGGAAGGAAGGAAGGAAGGAAGGAAGGGGGGGGGGTAGTTAAATTGGGTGGCGGTTGAATGCTGGGATTGTAACCGGCATTAGATCACGTTCACCACCGGGAGACTAGCATGAACACCCCGGTGCTGGGCTCTGGTTGCCCCCCGTTGTTTACCCCCGCATGACTCCAATGTACACAGTTCATGTGATACCCAGGGCGCCCCCAGCGGCGGCCGGGTGTATCTGCCCCTGATTGCGCCAGGGTGGACTCCGTGCGTGCGGTGCCACTTTCCAATTAAAACCCCGGTGTCACAGGTATCATACGAACCGGGATTTTTAGCTCGGACCGCGGGGCAAGTGTGGTGGATCAGCCGCCTGTGTGGTTAGAGGTAGTACCCCGGAGGAGCTGTGGGGGTGTTGGTGGTTGTTAAAGCCCCATGCTGCCTGGGGCTGTGTTGGTGTCACTGTGTGAATCCAGGTTATTTCTATATAGCGAATAAGTTGAGATGATTTTTTTAGTTTGTGTTTTGACAATGGCGCAGTCTCTGTCTTCTCCTCCCCCCGATCCGCCGCTAATCCAATCGCCGTTTGCGCCAGGAGGAGCAGGGGTGGGAACGGAGCGCAGCGGAACGGAACACCCTGGACCACGTTTCTCCTGGACCGTAACTCGGGAGCCTACCGCCCGAAAGACCCCCTCATTTACCCGGGTTATTTATGGAAGAGCTGCGCAGCTCAGGTAGTGCTGGTTCTGTTTACTGCTCCTTGTTAAAGTTTTTGGATCGGCGCCGCAGAGCCAAGTTTTGGGGAATATTGCAGCCGGGGAAGAGGGGAGGAGCTCGGATCAGGGTCGAGGCAAAGCCCCCCCAGCGGTAACCGTTTGCCTGGCCCGGATCTGGCGCTGTGGTTGTCCACGCCATGGAGCTCAGCTTCTAGTCGGGGTTGACAATCAAGGGCACGGCCGGGGGGACACCAGCCGGCCCGGAAGCTTGGTACAGTCCGCCCTTGTGTGCCGATTTTCTAACCTTATTCCAGATCAGCAGCTGCATGGAGCTCTCAGAACATTCAGGCTTTACATGCTGCTGCCAGGTAACCGGACTGAGAGCTAGCTCCTCAGCTGGTTTGGGGGACGATGCTCCGGTGGCTGCGCATTACGCACCACCCCACAGTGACATAAGCCTTATATAATATCCTCATGCGTTTCATTTGAATTTGCTAAGACATTAAATTATGAAACTGCTGCATATCTCCACCTTGGGGGGAAATATGTCACTTGGCCTCCTGCGCCTGCTGATGGTGTTGGATAGGTGGAGGAGGAGCACCCATGTAGAGGTGATGGTCTGCTGGGGGGTTTGATGCATGGGGGCCGGCTCAGCCATCTCCTCCTCCACCTGGTTTTGACGTTGGGAGCCAGGTTGCATGTCAGAGCTCATTAATGCTGGATTCTCATTTCCCCTCTCATCCACATGAATGCAGCTTGGCTCACAGCTCTGCATTGCAGTGTGAACCGAGTCTAGACCAGAGCCTCGCTTTGCACAGAGATTCCCTCCGGTCAGGCCCCAAAAAACGGATGCATCTTTATTTTGCAGCAGCTTGGCTTTGGGGAGGTGTTGCACATGGAGAAGGGTGCCTTTAGGTGTCCGCTCCATGTATTTTGACAGTAGTTGACCACACAGTCAGAGACAGATGTGTTATAACCCTAACACATGTGCTTTCCATATATATCTCCTCAAATAAAACTTTAGAGTCCGAGTCCAATTACACACACACAGATGGATTTGAAATCCTATCATGTTTTTAAACAGCAGAGAACATCTTATTGATCTTGAATGTCCTGCTGTTTTGGTGGTTGCTTCCTGTCATGTGACCACCGTGAGCGACTCTTCCTCTTCCAGCTTCAGCGTTTTACAGTCAAGTCCATGTTAACAGTCCGAAAGCAAACTATTCACACCTCTTGTTCACCGCCCGGCCAGCCTGACTGCATGCAGCAGTTGTGGTGTACTATTATATTCAGTGTTTTATTTTGAAAATACAGACCTGGAGGAACTTCTAACAAAAAGTGACATTTCATTATGAAGTAACTGTTACATTTCTTAGCAAAAAATGCATTTATGACAGAATTTCATTTAACTTTAACAGAAGGTCAAATAATAACAAATATATATTTTAGCCTCACGTGGTTTTAATCTACTTCAGCTACTTGAGAGCAGAAATACATCTTCAGTCAATTGACAGAAAACTGATCTGCATTTCATGTTTTACTATTTTTAGCAAATAGTGAAAAACACCAATACTTCCATATACCATGAATTCCTGCCCTATCTTGTCTTACACAGTGTTCAGCTGAATATCTCGAATTTGGTTTTAGAGGCATGTTTAGTTCTCATTAGTGATGCAGCCTTTCTAGTCGTCATCAACAATAATGTCATTCTAGTTTAGTATGCACTTTAGAAAATGGGTTGAGTTAAACAAAAAAAATTGACAATGTTATTCTGAATGTATGGGCCTGCTCCAAGTGTCGTATTGCTGTTTACCCAACTTGCTGTGAACACAAGTTCTTAAATTCATATTTAAGGTTTTTGGGCTCTTTTTGTTTTAAGTAGGGCTCAAGCAAAGTCATCCCAGGTAGTCTGCTTTTTTAAATGCATGAAGCAAACTAATGGAAAATAAATATCGTTTTAAAGTGTTGGAATTCAAGATAGCTGTTAGTCTTTACTTGAGATCACAAGATATCTGGACATAGAAAGACGTGTCCCAGTTTGTGACCATGTGATGTTTCAGTGGACCCTGTGGGGAGGTGAGACTCACCTGATGTGGACAGCACTTCAGCTCAGGCTGACTGGATTTAAAGGGGCTTTATGAAGGTTTTTGCAACATAGCTAAGATTAACAGTTATCAGTTTAACAGAAACCTGCATGTTCAGCATCAAACTGCATATCTTTACTCTGGTTGTGGAAATCAACGCCAATGTTAACCCTTGTTCTGCTTCTGTATCCGTCACTCTTTTTTCGTTTATGAAGCTAGCATGCAAGTGTCTGGAAACATGCCCTGTAGAGGTAGTGCTGCACACAGAGAGCATGCAGTATTGCAACCTCTCATCTAGTTAAGGGAACAATGGCTGATGCTCTTAGCAAAAGCAACCTTCACCACCACCTGCTCCCAACAAGATACCATGTTTCGCCCGCAGAGAAAACTTAGACAATGCCCCTTTTTAAATCGGGAAAGTCTAAAATTGCTTACCAAAAGGCCACCAATGTGGACATGGAGTAAAAATATCAGGGATATTTGGAATCTACCAAACCACAGAATGTCATGAAGCCAACGTGTGGGGAAAACTGCTGTTGTAAAATATGAAAACCTGTACTTGTTCTCTCAAAGCCCCCCCCCCCGCCGCCGCCCAGGTTTGACCACAGGGCCATGATTTTTAATCGGTCCATCCCACAGTGCTGGGGCCAAAATGGATGCCACAGTGTTGCAATGGCAGTACCCTAGATTCCTCTGTGGTAGAGACTGTGTTGTAGATCTAAAGGCTGAATTCAGGTGCTTTCAAAGTTTTCCTCTTCTGGGTAAAGAGCATAGAGCTGCAAAGATCATTCTCTGCACAGGAGTGTGTCTGTGGGTTTGTACCTGTTTCTCTGTATGTGATTGTGTTTCTGTGCTGAAGCTCTCAGCATAATGTGATGTGTGTCTCACATTATCATTTGCATGAAAAGGAAAATGATTTTGACTGAAACAAGTCAACATAGAAAGTGCAGATATTCCCAGAAGTGCTTTAAGATATGTTTGATCATTAATCTGGCCCCAAATCATTATCATTATCAAATTCATTTAGTTCCAGTTTTTTTGATAGATGATGATAGAAATGCAATACAGAAGACCAAATTTGGTAACTCTAATATATTTAAAGGCCTTTAGAGGTATAAAAGTCTCAAATGTAGTTTACAGTGTATGTAATGATAATGTATGTAGCTTGATGAAGACTGCAAATTTAATTATATCTAGTGTGGATTATTATAGCTTTTTGCTAAATATTGTTCCAGACCTCAGAACCCATATCTAATATTCATATGTGGACCTGAAATATCTAACCTCACTTATGTATTACTTTTTACTGGTTTATCCTGCCCCCTTCCATATATATATATATATATATAATATTACAGGTGCTATTTAAAACGGTCCTCAATTTCATTTTGAAGGTCGAAAAGGCTAGATAATGATAAGCAGATATATTCTTTATCATATAGGGTGATATCTGAATGGTTAAAATACCTTGTTGGCCAGCTCATCAGCACCCAGATGTTACGCACATTGACGTCCCTGTGGTAGTAGTGGGCCTTACCGTCTCCAAAGCAACCAAGGTGTAGCTTCACTGGTTGCCGGGGACAACAAGAGAGAAGCTGTGTCGAGCGTCACATGTGTAGGGAGGGAGCTAGTTGGTTGGGTGGGGTGAGGGGGCATTTGTGAAAGACAGCAGGTAAGAGGAGGAGTCAAGCGCAGGGTAGTTGGGTGAGCAGGTGCAGGGAACAGAAAGAGAGGAGGATGAGACGGAAAGATGTAAATTGTAGGAGGAGCACAGTTGCCCCCGTTGCTGGGCAGGCACGTAGCAGCTCTTGGGAGGCAGCCATGGCGACGTCGCCCTACTGTTGCATCTGCTGAGCTTTAGCTGCCCCCTTTCATGGTGTTTTCCTGGGGTTATTGCAATCAGAAAGAAGGGCTTGACTGTAGAGCTCAAAGCCCTTCACCATCCCTCCACACTGGAGCTGCAATGATTAGCCCATCGAAAGAAAAAATATGTAATTAATTATTTAAGTCATTTCTAGGCAGACATAGCACAAAGAAATGCATCTGAGTGAGCTGTGGTAATCTTAAACAGGCATTTTAAAGATGATCTGACATCCTATGGAACAAATGATAGGATCGAGAAAATAAATTATAGAAGAATCAACAAAACAGAATCAGATCTATAGGGATTAGCTGATTGATCGATTTACTTGTTCCTGTTTCTCCAGTACAAGGATTTTCAAAATGTCGCTATTTTATAGCTGTTAAACAAAACTAGATGTTATCTTGCACTCTGGAAAATGGGATTTTGTCACATTTTACAGAGCAAGCATTTAGTTGATTAATCGAGTGAATAATCAGTAGATCAGTCAATGAGGAAACTAAACCTCAATTGTCTATTATGGTGTGTCTATGAGATAAAATGTTAAGGGTTCAGAGCTGATTTGGCTGTAAAGGCCGGTGCATGCTTCTGCGATTTCACAGGCCCGCATTTTGAGGACCTAACAAATCTTTATGAAGGTTAAAGATAAATGTAATTCAATTTATTGTCATTATATTTTCTTCATCATATGGTATTAAAAGGAATATTAAAATAAAGGCTAGGTAGTTGGGTTTAAGACTATTCGTTGGTTAACCCTAAACCTTAAATGTCAGAAGAATCATTAAGTCTTATTATTTAATAGGTCAACCCTGAATAAACAATTGATTTATTATTTGAGAAAACCACTAGTAGACTTTTCAATGTAATGGCATTTTTCCAAGCAAAAATAAGCAATTAAAATGACAATAAACTGGATGTAGTTGGTTTGGACTGATGGTCAAATATAATAAAACAAGCAACTTGAATAAATCGGCACATGCATCAAATTGACTCTGATAGAGGCTCAATTATGAACTTGTTTTAAGCACCATGGATATCAAGAGAGGAGAAGTAGGAAGACCAAAATCTGCTTCCTGTCCTGTACTTTGTCTCTCTTGGTAGCTTGTGCGACTATAAGCTCTTTAAACACATGGCGTTTGAATGGACCTCTATGGGCCTACATTAAGTAATACAACAGAAATTATTACACCACCATGCCTCCAGCATCACTGACGCTTTCATTGTAAGCACAGCATTAAAGGGGACATATAAGGAAAATTCCACTTTTGTAGTGCTTCTACACGTTAATTTGGGTATCTGGCATGTCTACCGTCCCAAAAACTCTGGAAAAAAACAACTCCCTCGATTTGTTGTGGTTCCTCTATGTTAGAAACGATACGCTAGATGGCGCAGAATGGGATTACGACAGAAAAATACGTCATAGTCTTGCTACATGGCCTTGTGAGAGGTGAGAGGGGGGCGGGGCACTCAAAACAGGTCAATCTGAGGAGGGTTGTTTTAGACAGGGTAAAAAGGTGCTGTTTTAAAAGATCCTTGTGGTATTTTGACAAAAGTATGTTACAGTTATCTCATTAAGACCCCAAGGAACCATATCAACTTGTGGTAAAATGGGCATACGATGAGTCCTTTAAGACAAATCAGAGTTTCAGCTTCATTTGGTAAGGAAACAAGTTGTAGTTTGAAATTAAAGACTCATATCTGGGACGTGCTTGGTTAAAATTTAGACAAATGTTTTAAACGGTCAGTCACCTGAAACCATGGGATAATAATATCCCAGAGGTTAGATTATGGGTGAAATGAAACATCAAACATGAGAAAATAATCCAGTGATGGTCATTCAGGGATGCTGAGGTTGTAGCTATAACAATGGCAGAGTTTTCACCAAGCTGTGTGGGGGAAGTTGTCTCTGGGGATACCTGAGCTACCTGTACATCTGTAAGACCTCATAAAACCGATCACTGGTGCAGTCTTCACCTAATTGTCTCCTAACTGCCTTTTGTTTGTGTTGCCAGGTGGTTGCCTTAGCAATGGACGGGGAGTCAGAGCCAAACCCTGCCATCGCAGAAGAGGCAGGGGAGCAGGTGGAGTCCATGGATGCCACACCCTCCCACGAGCAACAAACCACACCCCCTTCAGAGGAGGCTGGGGAGGCAGTTTCCATGGTAACAGAAGATGAAACCACAAAGGAGGGCGTCACAGAGGACAATGATGATGATGTGGTTCTGGTGGAGGAGGAGGAGGAGGAGCAGCAGCAGCAGCAGCAGCAGGAGGAGGAGGAGGAGGAGGAGGAAGAGGAGGAGGCTCCCCAGCCTTCTGCCACAAGCCTTTCACAAGACACGCCCAGCTCAGATGGCCTCGAGCCAACTGACGATGTGGCATCTGTAGACATGTCCACTGCAGCGATGCCTTCCAAGACCCCCAGTCCTCCTGCGTCTTCCAACGCATCCACAGTGGAATCACTTTCAAAACCTCCAACCACAGCAGCAGAGCCCATTGTCATTGATGATGAGGAGGACTCTGAACAAAAAGAAACTTCCTCCTCCTCACCAGCGCCTCCTGGGGTCTCCTCCATATCCCACTCGCCTGGTGCACTCAGCAGCACCGAGCCAGATTCAGAGATCAGGATCGCCAGTGTCACCACGCTGGGCTCCAGTAGCCAGAAAGGAGAGTCTGCAGAAAATTCTCCACCACATCCAGCAGACGGCCAGGCAGACATGAACCTGATGATAACCTCGGTGACATCACTGCAGGGAGGAGTGGCAGCTGTCACAGCGGTGAGGATCAACAGAGCAGATTTTATCTTACCATGTTGCTGTCTTCTGTTTACAGTCACCTCTACTCTGTCAACCTGTGTGGATAAAAAGTTGGTCATTTCAGGCAGAAACGTGTGAGATGTCTTCTGCTGGTGAAACCAAGTATTTTCCTTGGCTCAGCAGCAGATTTATTCTTGGGATAGTGAACAATAATATCTTAGTAATGACGATGCACTACAATATTTATTCATCTAGAAATGCACTGTCAGCTCTTTTAGTTGAATGAGGTTGGATTCAGTGCACGTTTTGCACTCTTGTCTTTGCTTCATCATCACTTTGTTTTCTAATGTTTTGTCACTAAGGTGAAAACCTAACCTAAACAACTTGTGTGTCCAGGCAGGTGAAGGCCAGGTGGAGGAAAATGGCCTGCAGATAAGCAACGCCTTCAGCCTGAATCCTGACACCCCATCTGGCCGACCAACAGCCTCCTTCAACCCAGGGCGGGGCTCGGGCCCCATGGGCCAGCTGGTACAGAATGGAGACACGGGGACACACAACAGAGCAGGTGATGAATTCATTACAGGTACAATGGAGGTAAAATGTTATATTAGTGATGGAAATGAAGTATCACCTCAGGCCTTCTTCACTGTTATAAAGTGTGCAGCTTAGAAGAGCTTCACAAAATGTTTATGCAGAGTTTCATTTGAGTGTAAGTCGGCCACATGTTTGTGTTTACTTTCATATATTTCACATTTCTTTTTAGGAACCTGCATGGTGCTTCTACTGATACTGTGTCCATCTATCTCTCACTGTTCCCCTCCTGATTGGATTCATGTAAAATCAGTTTTGTAATAATTGTGGGCCAGTGTCTTGAAACGGCCCAGTTTTGCAGACCGGCACCTACCTGCATCCAGATAGCTTGGCTCTGCATCCAATCCATTACCCCAACTATATCTAAATCCAGTTCACATACTGTTGATTAAAAACAGTTTAATATTTTTAATATTTATCCAGATATCTTGCAGGGCAGACCGTCTAGGCTATTTTACATAATGTACTGTCCCGTTCAGAATTGTGAAACTCTTGCTGGGTAAATTCCTACTTGTTGATGTAAAGTTAGCTGACACAATGATAACCCATTTTGCCCTATTCATGTGTCCACATATAGTACACAAGTAGTGTTGCTATCACTAAGCTGCATTCTCAGTTATGGACTGATGGCTAATTCAGCTTGATAATAAACATCTCCTGTGTGTGATCCAGAAATGAGTTCAAGAGTTCAATACGCCGGAGTATAATAGGACAACATCTTTTAAAATCCTGTCTTTAGAACACAATGAGTCTCCTGTGTCATACTTGTTTTTAACCATAACACTGTGAATTGTGGGTAATTGCCTAAAGCACATGCTGCAGCATTGCAGACCTTAGAGCTTTAACACTTTCCAAGTGGACCATCAGCCACGTTCAGTCCTGAGCTCTCATAGACTTAGAGGCTTTGAAAGTCTGTTATTTGAAAAAGTGGGTCATTGGGACCGGGCCTGAGACAGTTTCATGTCCCTGTCTTGCTCTGCACGGGCTCCAGATGGTGCTGTTGACTCTTGTGGTGCTCTTCAAACAAACTGGATGCAGCACAGTTTCATGTCTCTAGTCAAGTATTGAGCTGCATTACATCTTCTGAAAAACGCAAACACGGATTTAGTTAAGTGTGAAGCTGTGTATCTTGTGACCAGATGCATTGGACGTGTTTACATTAACTATGATGCCAATTCCTGGTTCTCTGTTGTCCCAGGATTGTAAAACAGTTGTAAAAATTGATAATTTATCATCTGATTGGTTGAAATGGTTTGTTCTGGGTCACCCCGACAGCCCAGTGGTTAAGACACACACCTGGTTAGATTCCCAATGTCTCTCCCCTAGTTTTCCATCTTCATCTCTACCATCATACGTCCAATGAATCCCAGAAATGCCAAATATTTAATCTTTGCATGGAAGGTAGACATGTCCAGACTTCTGAAGTAAAGGAAGTCATGTTTGTCAAATAATTACTCAGAAAAACCATGACCTGTGGGATGCAGTCAGCTGTTAACTTAGTTCCTTTCCCCTCCCTGCAGATTCATGGATCTCTCAATCTGCTTCAGTCCCCCGCAACCAAAAGCAGACCGGGGTGGACTCTCCGTCACCAGCCACCTCACTACCCAAACCTCCAGGCCAGTCTTCCTCATCAACTTCATCCTCAGGCTCCCAGCCACAGCCCAGGACGGTCAAGGTGAGACACTCTGTTCATCCGGGTCCCTTGCTAGATACATTGGGTGTAGTGCATTTATATGACAAACAAACTTAACGTTTGGACGATGCAGCTTTTGTATCTATTACTAAAACATATACGGCAAGTTGCGGCAATCATATTTGATAAACTGCTTCATTGAAAGTGTGTAAGGAGTAAAGTATTCCCCAAAACAAACAATGTGACTTCAGTGGAGCAGATTCAAAAGTGATGCTGCTGAACAGTGGTAGCTCCTTAATTAAGCTCAAAGTCAATTCACACAGTTTTACTTGACCAACATGTACCTGCAAGGTTGTTACAAAAGGATTATACTGGCAGCTAATGGAGTTAGGTCATATCATTGCCGTTTTAAAACTCTTGTCTCTGTTGTGTTTGTTCATGCCAGGTGACCTGTGCTAACTGTAAAAAGCCTCTGAAGAAAGGCCAAACGGCTTACCAACGAAAAGGCTCCACTCACCTGTTCTGCTCCACCACCTGTCTCTCTGCCTTCTCACACAAACCTGCCCCCAAGAAGAGCTGCACTATGTGCAAAAAGTGAGTTTTAATTTAATTAGCTGTACTATTTATTAATTAAACTTTATTTATATCTTTGCTGGTGCCAAACACAATATTTCAACACAAGCACAGCTATTTCTTTTTCGTTAACTTACTGATGCACATTTTCTCTTGATGCTAATCTGTCTGGACTCTGATTTGTTTTTTGTTTTTCAGGGACATCACAAATATGAAGGGTACCATCGTGGCCCAGGTTGACTCCAGCGAGTCTTTCCAGGAGTTCTGCAGCACAGGCTGCCTAGGCGCATACGAGAACAAGCAAAACCCTCCCAAATCGGGCCTGAAAACCAAATGTACTGTCTGCGGGCAGCTCACAGAGGTCAGTCAGTCTGATACACATAACAACACATACCCCTCTCTCGACCATTTACCAGCCATTCTTAACCAAAGCCATGTATTTGCCTCTCTATACAATAGTACTATATACTCTGATATGAAGTATATTAAGCTACATCCACAAAAATGTTTTAGTTGTAAATATGCATCATGCATCTTTTGCTACATTCTTACAACTCTGTAGTTTTGAAGCTCCTAAAGCTAGGACTTCATTTTAGTCTGGGGAGGCAGTAACAGAGACTTTTTGAAATGATGGCACAGACACCTGCACTCACTTCCTGATTGGTTCAGACATCCATTGTTAAATGCAAAGAGTTGCTAACACCTACTTTTAGTTCCACCTCATTATAAGTACAATTAAAGAAATGATTGATCTTACTTGTCGCTCCTTAGGGGCCCAGTGTCCATGGCCACCAAGAACAGTTGTCTCAGAAACAGGAGAGTAGTCCCTGCCACCTCACAATCAAGGATTGTGGTTGTGTTGAATTAATTTCTTATGTAACTCCTGAGATGCTCCAGTGTTTAAACCATCAAAATGCACAAGTATTACTTTTCTTTCCTGTTGATTCCTAAAGCCTTTTTGTCTTGAATTTTTGGCCTGTTTTGCTTCTTTGTGCTGAGCTGTCATTTTTGCCAGGTGTCTGCGTTTAGTACGTGGTGCATCCCAGTTTCATCATATTTGAGACATAATGTTTATATGGACCATTGAGAAATCTGGCTATTCATATCCCCGTAGTCATGATATATACAAGAATCGCTGTTACGTATAACTGTGTGTCGTTTGCGCCGACTGCCTTTTATGTCAAAATGAGGCCGCTTTGGCTAATAGGGGACACAGCTCTGTTAAATGTCAACATCTTGTTACGGATTTGGCCGTTCCGCCGTATTGCCAGCAATGGGAGACTAGCGACAGCAAATATTAAAACATGTCTTCCTTTTTGGCCAGTGTCGTGCTGTCACCACCAACGCAAAGAACCAGGGCGCAGTGGATGAAGCCACACCTGCTCAGGTAGTCAGCAGTGGTCAGAAACCAGGATAAGATGTATACAGGCACCAATATCCTGACGGAATGCACCAGCAAGTAAAATTGGGTTTTACAAAACCGGAATAAGGATACTGAAGTTCGGGATATGATACTTCAAACACCCAGTAGTATGGGATTGTATAGCATGTAAACACAGTCATAGATGTGTGGTGAAGGGAAATGGCGAGTGAGTTTCTCAGTGGTGTTGTGTGTATTCATGCTCAGATAAAATGTATTTATTATCTTTTTGAATCAGTCTGTTGAGGCATTTTCAATCACTGCTAGAGTTCCATTAAAATGTTTTTTCCTACTAAGCTAGAACTTCACTTAAATTAAGTGAAACAAAGTGTGATAGTTAAGTATGTGGCTCTCAGGTAGAGAAGCAGTGTGCCATTGAAAAGTAAGCTAAACGATGATGAGTTAATCGGGCTCCTGGTGCCGCCTTGTTTTTCTCTGTCTACAGATCCGGCACGAGGTTAGCTTCAAGACTGTGACGCACAAGATCTGCAGCGACGCGTGTTTCAACGTTTACCGCAGGGCCAACGGGTTGATCATGAACTGCTGCGAGCAATGTGGCGACTACCTGCCCACCCGAGCATCAGCCAACCACTTTCTGCTGGTCGATGGCCAACAGAAACGATTCTGCTGTCACACCTGTATCAGGGAGTTCAAGCAGGTACTGTCACCTCAACCACACAATGCATGTGTATAAAATGTCCCTGATTGGAGCATGAATGACTAATACCACAATGTCATTCATCCATATCATTTAAATTTAAAGCACTGCTCTTATGTATATGTCAAAGTTTGTTTTGTATGTAGCTGTGATGACCCCTGCTCCTCGTCACAGCCAGGAAACTGACCCCACAACAGCTCAAATAACCTCATTCATCTGGCCTTGTTACTAAGCCCTGAGAAGCATTTAAAATATAGGAGAAAAAAAAGAGGGCATGCTAATAATAGGAAATAAATATCAAAGTGAGACAACAAATGGTCCTTGACAGAAGGTTGAACCAGGGGTCAGTTTATCTACTGGAATATGCACAGAAATATTAATAAAAATAAAAGGAAATGCAGATGAAAGAAACATTCAATTCAAATATTAGTGAACATGAATGTAAATTTATGACACACGTATCCTGCCAATTGTCAAATTTTGGAGATGTTTGTACTTCCTTGCATTGTTTATTTGCATGTCTGGTTCCACTTTGTGAGTTGCCTGTTTTTCTTTTTAATTAAAGATGATGGCTGACTGGGTCACAGTGGTGGATGGTTGAGGTGTATGTAGGCTTCAATTTAAATCAGTGCTCATCTAACCTCTAGATCTCCTTTCAAACCACTACTTATTTGATACAGTTTTTGCTGGATATGTTGAAGCTATGTTTTGCAATAGTTCTTGTTGGTGGGTAACGGCAGCTTATTGGACATTTCACTAATGAATGTAGGAAACCACTAGGGTCTGTCTCATTTCAGTGGTGTTCAGAGAAAAATTGTTCCCAGATAGTGATGTTTTCCCACTCTGTCCCTCAGGCCCACAGCAAACTTGCGAGCTGCGCGAGTTGCAAAACGCTGATAAAGACGGGCGAGGTGCTCCACAGCCTCGGAGCGACTGGCACCATGTGCTCCTTCTGCTCGGTCAACTGCATGAACAAGGGCAAACTGACGTCGACCTCCTTCATCAGTGAGTCACAAGAGTTAATAGACTGAACCTTTACATTTACGAACCACAACCTTTCCAAGTTCAGGGTTCATGATTATTTTTTTAGTTAAGCGGTTTGTTCTTTTCTCATTATTAGAATATTCATCCCGGCAAACCAAAGAGCTTTACTAACTGTTAAATTCACAAGTAGGAGAAATAGTTATTTATCAGTAAAATAAAAACAAAGAAATATTTTATGTGAGTTTTAATGTCAAATGTCTGTATGTGCAGATACAGAACCCTCATGTCACTTCTGTAAGAGGAATTCATTACCGCAGTACCAGGCCACGCTGCCAGAGGGAAACATCCTCAACTTCTGCAGCTCACAATGTGTCACCAAGTTCCAGGTGGGGGCGCTATTGTCTAGATGACACAATTGATGAAATTTTAAAATAGAGCTTTATTGATCTCACTGGTGGGCATCACATCCCACTGGTGCTTTTAGTATTGTTGAATGAATAAACACCATAGTTGCTGCTAAAATAAGCATACAGGCATAATAAGAATGTCATATATTAATTAGTTCAGGTAAATGGATCAAAATAGATTCTAACCTGGTGCTCCTTTTGAAAATGTGTGTCTCAATTTTTCTTCAGATCAATAATGACATTAAGTTTTAATTATAGCAGAGAGGAAATATTGTCAATGTTGCTCAAATAAAACCCATTTGACGCTTCCTCATGAAAACAGCAGCTCACAACACAAACTGAAACCACTACAGGTTCCCTCAGTGGAGTCCATGACCTGATTAGCATCTTAGCACCATGTTGCATAAATCTACATATTAACGAGAAATCTGATTCTTTCAGCAAATAATATCATGTGTTAAGCCAGTGTGTGTGAATAGATATATATATACTATAAAAGTGTTTGTTGGCTTCATTAATTAGCTCATATCAATTATTAAAATAAGTCAGGATCATTAGAAATGTTGGCTGCATGTCAACAAGTCAAAAAATTTGAATTTTCTCCATGTGTATTTTTCTTTGGTAATTGCAGAATGCTACTCTTCAAACAGCCACAAACGGAGAGACGCCACTCTCCACTACAAACAACACAGTCCAGCTGAAATGTAACTACTGTCGAGGAGCGTTCAGTTTGAAACCTGAAATTCTGGACTGGGAGGTGAGACCCATTTTTGTTTTATTTAAATGAAGACACACAGGCACCCAGTCAAGGTCTTCTTTTTTTTTCCAGAAATGGTATAAAATGATAATAAAACTGTGATATATCTACTTTGAGCTGAAAAAATTTGATCAACGGGACATTTATCCGAAGTCATTTTCTAAGCAAAATTTAAGATGTCTGGTTGGGCTATAGGACAGTTTTTTCTAGTTTTTTTACTGTCCTCTGATTTATTATAAGACCAATTGAGAAATCAGTTTAGATGAAAATATTTAGTTGTCTACCTTGATATGGGTAGACAACTACTTCATTCAGGAAGTGTGTAAAGGTTTGTAATCGATTTATTTCATCCATGGTAACACCTTGTACTTTTCAAAACTCCCATGCTTGCTGACTGAGAATACCTCTTATGTGTCTGTCTTCAGGATAGAGTCTTCCAGTTTTGTAGTAAGGCGTGTTGTGAGGACTACAAGAAGCTCCACTGCATTGTGACGTTTTGCGAGTACTGCCAAGAGGAGAAGACGCTACACGAGACGGTCAACTTTTCTGGGGTCAAGAGACCTTTCTGCAGTGAAGGTACTTATCTGATCTAATCTGTCCTCTATTCTCCTGTAGGACACTTGATTAATCTCAGATAGTTTTTTTTAATGTAGTTTTATGTTTTCAAACAGGCTGATCATATACCGTGGGGTTTCCCATGTTTTTAACAGGTCTTCAATGCCTTTTATATCTATTTAGCCATTTTGTTTCCATATCTTTTCGACTTAAATATCTTATATCTAAGATTTAATGTTTCCAGTGGACACATTTATTCCTTTTGTTCTATCTGTTTCCCTTTCCAGGTTGTAAACTCTTATACAAGCAGGACTTTATCAAGCGTTTGGGTCTGAAGTGTGTCAGCTGTAACCACTGCAGCCAGCTGTGTAAGAGAGCTCTCACCCGGCAGCTTGGTGGCATGACTCGGGACTTCTGCAGCGAGGGGTGTGCCAAGAAGTTCCACGACTGGTACCACAAGGTCTGCTCATGCTCGCTGTAAAATAATAATTTTTTTTTCATGCAAAAGTCAACGAAATAATGACTATCTTGTGAATTTTGTGGCCACTAGGCGGCGCGGTGTGACTGCTGTAAGGTGCAGGGTAACCTGACAGAGTCTGTGATGTGGAGATCAGAAATGAAGCAGTTCTGTGACCAGGAGTGTCTGTTGAAGTTCTACTGCCAACAGAACGATCCCATCATGGTCACACAGAGAGGCCCTGAGAACTCCGGACTAGGTACTAAGTGTGTGTGAACAGGTCTGTCTGTGTGTGCGTGTGTGTGCGCGTGTATTACCCTCCTGAGCATTTGCTTCATGGTCCTTGTAACAGAAAATCTTTTTCAAAGATTAAGTATTAAGGAATTATTATTATCTGGAGAATAGTGAGTATATAATTATGCTAGCCTATTAGCGTTACTTGTTGGCCATTTTCATATTGGTGTTAGCATGCATCTTTGGTGTTCACAGCACACATGGACATACGTACGTCAGTTCACACCTAACCTTAGATTGTGTTTTTACATGCATGCAGATGTTAATATGAGATTGGAAAGAAGCTTTTGTGTCACTCAAATTTCTTCACTAGGCAGAGAAGTGATGAATTCGTTTTTTCTCTTCCCAGGGATTGTAGCGCAAGGGGCCAAACCTGGGGTAAGTAAAAATGTGGAAAAGGTGTCTCTACCATACAGATTGTTTTGAAATATTTTTGTTTGCTACCATATAACCATTTTGTCAACCAAATACAATCTTTTCATTCGTTTTAATTGTACATTTTTTTTGTTGTAAATTGTATTAATAGTTACAGATCCTTTGTAAGAATCATATAGTTTTTCTTTTCCGTCTTGCAGCATGTGAACCAGGGCACTGTAGCATACGCTGGTGGAGGTTTGATGAGAGATGTCAAGAACAAGGCAGTGCTCTGCAAACCGCTTACCTTGACCAAGGCCACCTACTGCAAGCCACACATGCAGAGCAAACTTCTACAGACAGGTAAAGCTGTAAATTTCAATATTTTGATTTATCTGGAGAGAAACATAGAACATTGTTAGTGGGAAATAACATGATTTTGAAACATCATTCAAGCATTCAAGAGGAGTAAAGTTAGTCTCAGTCTCATTAACGTAAAAGAGAATAATAGTTTCAGTGATTTGAGTGAATAGTGACAGCTCAACAAGGCTGTGATACTGAAAATTCCGGCTTTTTTCCCTTGAAAACCATCACTTCGTGACCCATTGATACATGTGCTGAGTTCCATATATGATTCTGCATATCCACAGATATAGACGATGGTGTGAAGAGGGAGTATGTTCCTGTACCCATACCTGTGCCTGTCTTCATCCCCATGCCCATGAATATGTATTCCCAGATGACTCCCACTCCAGTCTCTCTGCCTATTCCGGTAAGACTTTACATCTCGTTTGGTTTCTCCGTACTAAAAGGCCAAAAGGCCAAAAGGCCAAATACAATGGTCTAAAAATTCTGGTAGCTTGCTATTTGAACATTTCAGTCGTCTGATTTCCTACCCGATCCAGGTTCCTGTGCCTATTTTCCTGCCCACCACGCTGCAGGGGGCAGAACAGATCATCCAGACCATCCGTGATCTCAAAACCAAGTTGGCCTCTGACTCTCTGGAGGCTGAATTAATTTCCCTGGCGAATATGATCGCAGAGGAGCAGAAGCCAGGTACACTCGAGAGAGAGTTGAATGTCTGAGTTAAAATGCTAGATAATGCTGGGGCATTATCTAGTGACATGCTGGTGTTTGTAAAATGTTGAAAAGAGTCAGACATTAAAAGAAGAAGAACATGTGGATAAAAGTCATGGTTTTGTGCTTTTACTGAATATATTTTCTGACTGTGAAGGTTCATATTGTTATTCAAAATAACAAAATTCAGTCAGTCAATTATAGCAGATTATTTGGAAACTGTAAAAAAACATCAGAAACATAAAAATGCTTATGTACTTAATAACTTATATATTAATTACTTATGTAGACATCCATATACTATTGGTTTTATCAGCAAAGGTTAATAGATGATTGTTACTGAAAATTATGCATCCAACCAGAAGCAAAAAGGAGTGCCAAGAAATTTGTTTGTGAAGTTCAAAGCATCTGAAACACTTCAGCTAACACCAATATCCTGATGTCCTGCAGCAAATGATGAGAGTGAGCAGCAAACTGGCTCAGTTTCAGATGTGAAGCCGGTAAAAGTAAAGAGGGAGTGTGAAGGGGAGGATGCCTCCGGTAGCAGCTCAGAGAAAGAGGAAGACAAAGAAGAGGAGGAAGAAGAAAAGGAGGAGGAGGAAGAAGTAGAAGGAAAAGAGGAGACGGAGGTGGAAGAAGAGGAGGAAGAAGAAAAGGAGGAGGAAGAAGAGGAGGAAGAGAAGTATGAGCCAGACCTGGACCTGGAGGCAGACTTCCCTCAAGGTAAACACCTCTGTATATCTTTACCCACCAGTGCTCAGTCAGGAACAATCTGTGTCGTCATGTGAAAGGCATGATGACACAAGCCATTGTGTCACAATTATCAAAATTGGATTTGAATATTCTGCAGAGTTTGACAGAAGATTGTCAGGTTTGAAATGTTCACAACAAGGAAATATCCGGAACATTCAGGCGAAGGGTGGCAGGGGGGAGATCATGCAGGAGGCAGGGCATGATGTAAAAATTGTTCTGCAGAAATCACATTGTCTTCCATGGCTTCACTTTTACCATACAGACATGGCAAAAGTGAAGAAACATGTCTTCAACATGTCAATTTGCTCGCTGTGAATTTCCCCCACATTTTCCTGCTGTATTCTCACATGGGCTCACTTTGACATTCTCCGGACCTTTTAACTAGGAGGCCGGCTGGAAAAGTTCTTGAAAAGGTTTTTAGCAATTAACTCAGACATTTGTTTTCTCACATACAGCCACTTTGGACAATTTCAGGAAAATGTCCGGACTGTCTGAGAGCAGCTTTTGTCTCCATAACTCTATCTGTCCATCTATCATTCTCATTCATCCGGTGCAGTGGAGCAGCTCTTATGTAACAACATCTCACTGCATGGGTTTATTGGATCAATTCAGTAATTGAGATTAAAATGATTCCCACTGGTTATTTCTGGATCTACTGTCATCCCTTCTGTCAAATCTGAGTCATTTTAGATGTGGCTCACTGTAAAGGAGAGAGTGTGAAGTCATTAACAGGAATATATATTTTTCTTATTTTTATTCTTTGTAACCGTTTTCCACTGACCTGTCACTCCCTTGACTTTACTCAACCAGGATCATATGGAAACCCACTGTGGGTTGAAGCAATGATATCATGGCCTTTCTTGTCTCAAAGGCAAACCTTGATGGTCACAATATCACAGTTTATATTTTCACTTTATATAAAATAATACAACAGATGCCGTTTCCTATCTTAGCCTCAGACCCTGTTCCAGTCTTTGAAGGTATGGACGACGACATGGGATTCTCTCTACCTCCGGTCTTAGCAGAAGAGAAGGAGGAGTCGGAAGAGACGTCACCTCGGCCCATGCCCATGAGAAAAGTATGCACATACACAAAAACTTGCAACAAGATTGTTTTTTGGCCAATTCAATTTTCCTGTGTAGTAACTGGTGTGTTTGTGTAACAGGGGAACAAGAGGCTTGCGGTGGAGGAGGGCTCAGATTCAGCCTCGTCCCCTTCTTCCAATCCAGCGGGCATACGCTCAGGGGGACGATCGCTGCCTCTCAAAGCCCGTTATGGCATCAACGCCTGGAAGCGCTGGGCACTGTCTCGTTCTCACCAATCAGATGACACCAAAGTAAAAGATGGATCCAAACCAGGTGAGTTACCCCCCATCATTAATGGCTGTTACTCCATTTGAATTTTGAAAACACGTAGGACAAGTTTGCTTACAGTGTCCGTGCCCCTTCTTATCTCTTGTAGCTCGGTCAAAAAGTAACTTGTTGTCGCTGAGTTCGGAGGAGCTGAACGGGGCTCTGTCCCGGTTTGTCAGTGAGGTCTGCCGGACCAATGGGGAGCGCTACTCTCCAGACAGTATCCTCTACCTCTGTCTGGGGATCCAGCAGGTTGGTATTATAGACCCTGATAATAATATTATTGTTATTATAATAAACTTTATGCAACATAGTTCTTGTCTTTTTCATTTTTAAAACATTTCGGGTCTAAGCATAAAATAAAATTATAATATAATAAATATATAACAAAGTAACACGCTGCTAAAATAATTATGTAACATTGCAATATTAATTACAAATTAAATAGATCAGGCAACACATGAAGGTAGCAAAATGTCATAGGATAAAGGAATTTTTAGAAAGTCATTTATAAGAATTTTAAAACATCTACACCGCTCAAAGTATCACAAATAAAAAATGGAAGACTAAATTATATTAAAGCAAAACAAATATAAGTTGAAGCGAATAGGTTTTTGACTTTCTCTCCGTTTTATTGAAGTTCCATCTGCAGCCACTTGGAGGTAGGAACTTATTTTAGAGGGAGTGCTTTCCGTAGGGAGGACATTAGTGGTGCACACTTCCTTCTCGTGTCTCTTTCCCTCACATGCGAGCAGCATGGCCTCAGCATGGAGCTCAGGATTCTCTAAAATCCTCTGGTTTGGGATTTTTCTAACAGAAAAATGTAAGAATGATTTAAATGTTTGTGTAGAAACGACGAGATGTAAAGATTTGATTCTTTTATTTGAGTTTTAATCACATTTTGTGACTTAAAACACTTGAATAGGTTTTTTCTAGGCCTGCTGTAGAATACCCTTCAATAGTCTTGATTTTTGGTATTTTGTTGTGTCCTATGATTTTAACACTTTGCTGTTCACATCCTGAAAACAGTGATGATCATTTAAATATGAGGACGCTTAAGTTTTTTGTTTCAGATCAACCACAATTATTTGACCTTTTCATAAATGTGAGTGTTATTTTTTTTACTTTTTGTAGCACCTCCAAGCAAAAGGCCGGAAGGATGACCTGTTCAGTGACATTTGCTACCAGCAGTTTGGAGAGGATCTGAACAAAGTGCTGAAGGACTGGCAGCCCAGCGTGCTTCCTGATGGTGAGTGGAGTTTACCTCTGTTCACGGATTGTCAAAAGACTTCTCCCAGGTTTTAAGAATTCTTTACACAAAATCGATAAATTCATCGATAAGCACAAACTAGTAAAGGATTAAAATATCGAGTGAAATTGTATTTCCAAAAGTTTTCGAGAGGAGGATTTTTGGAGGGGAAATTATCCATCTGAATAGATTTGCTCTTTGGCGCCATCTGGTGGTTCAGCGCCGTTTAAAAAAAACTCTAGCGTTGCTTCTTATTCTGAGCGGTGTCCAGTGATTATAACTCTTCTGCTGTTCACATCCTGATTTACTGTGATTGCACTGAAAAGACTTATGAGGACACTGCATCCACACAAACAAGCTGCGGTCTTCCTGGCACTGAATTACTAGTATATTTACAAGAAAGTCCCACACAACTTGCTAATAAATAGAAAGGACTTGGAGAAAGTGTTTGGTGATTGAAGTATGTACCTGGTCATCATGTGTAAAATTGTTTTCTCAGTGAAAAATGGTTTAAGAAATACGCTTACATCTGCTTTATAGAAAGTCAAGCAAAAATGTATATTCTGATATGAAAATAAAATATGCCTCAGTTAGTTGCTTCTCTTTAAATGTCCAGTCGTTTGAAATTTGAACGGTCTGTGAAATATTCTTGCATAGAGTGAATTTTATTTATTTATCATCTCCTCAGTTTGATATGAGAACTTAAGGTTAGCATCAAATTCAGCGAGTAGGAAGCGTATATTTGTTTAACATAATATTTACTTGTATACATATACCAAACCACTCCAAAATATTCAGTTATGAAGTATCAGAGTTGCATAATTTGTGTTGGTGTTTCAAGAGAAATTTATTATAAAGACTAACTATTTTTAATTAAGCTACTCCCTTGTGTTTTCTTTCGAACATAAACAAACATATGTCGGGGTCACCAAATTTGGTGCTTAATAACTGTGGCAACTAACATTTTCTTAATATCTGTTAGAATTGTATGTATTATAGATAATTATAAGGTGAATTTCATACATAGTCTCCGGAAACGTGTCCTGAAACTGACATCTTGAATAATGAGCTCCAGATTGTTTCCTGGAATAGATTTTAATGTCTTGGCTAATTTTCCTCAGGCTCTCTGTGGGGTAGAGTGGAGGAGCAGAGCCTGTGGAGCAGTGGGCAGCTCGGGGAGCAGAGTCCCGCCGCTCTGCTGCGTTCACTGGTTTACCTGAACACCAAATACTTCGGCCTGCGCACCGTGGAGCAGCACCTCCGCCTCTCCTTCGCCAACGTCTACGGCCCTGACACTGTCCATCCTGTTACAAAGGAGACAAACGTCTGCATCCGCGTGCCTTCCATCTCTCAGGATAACCACGGTGAGGCCAGCAACATAAAAATGGCAGTCATCCAGCTCTGATCTTCTTATATTGTGTCATTAAATGTAGTTGAATCTTCTTTTTTTCCACAAATCATAAATGTTTATCAAATTTTTTGGGTTCTTTAGTACAAACGGAGTCAAGGAAGAGGAAGCGGAAATTGGAGGAGGGCGATCAGGACGACGACTCAGGAGGCTCCACTGTTCGCTGCCCGGTTAAGAAGCACGAGTGTCACCTGTACGACCTCTACAGATCAAAGTGGTGGGTTCAAGATCTTCTGGATCAACTGACTTCTTTTGTAAAATACACTTAATACAAGACATCTCCACATCTATGAAATCCTAATAAAATATTTTCTATACAAGTCCTGTGATTATAACTCGTTGCTGTTCACATCCTGAACCACAGTGTTGATATTTTGAAGATGAGGACTTAATATAAAACAATGTGTCGTAAGTTTTACTGAATTATTTAACAGGAAATTCAGAAAAATGTATTCACACATCCCCCTTTCCCTCTCTCTCTTTCTCTCTATCCTCTTTAACCATGTTTACTTTCTTTCTCTTTCCCTTTTATCCTACTTTTCTCTTTCTTTTCCATCTGTGTTTCCCTTCTCCTCCCTTCAGCCCGACGTTGTTGCGGGAGCGTCTAGACATCTTTTACGTTCAGCCGGATCCGGCCTGCAGCCCCGACGACCCGCTGTGGTTCTCCTCCACGCCGCTGGAGCGATGTATCCTGGAGAGCCTCCTCACCAGAGTCCTCCTGGTCAGGGACATTTACACAGACAAACAACAACTAGAGGAAGAGGAGGAGGAGGAGGAGGAAGACGACAGCACTCAAGCTGCTGGGGGGGTGTAGAAGTCACTTTGGACCTTTAGTCGAGCCTGAACAGTCAGCAGCAGAGTTGGAGGAGGAAACAGAGATTAACTAGTAGCTTGTGTACACTCCTCCTTGCTGAATTGTTGATTCCTCCGGGTGAGGGATGTTTGCAGAAAAGGCCCTGAACAGGTAGAGGATGACAGTGGTGGCGACGATCAACTCGTCGTCCTGCTGATTGAGTTACAAACAGGATGAGAAAGTAATGAAGCTAGACAACACAATTATATCTCCATTCATTAAACAGAGGAGGAGGAACAGGCAGATATACCCTGATGTAAGGATCTAGTTTGGAGGAGGAAGGTGGTGGAGCTGTAATCTGTTCTGCTCTAACTGAGTTAAATCAGGTGTAATACTTGAGTCCTAACAGTTAGCACCATGATATTATGGGTGGTCCTGTTGTGCATTGTCATCAATTCTGATCATGTAGCTTGTTTTAGTACTCAAACAAGCAGATATTTGAGCTTTCAATAATGCAGAATCATGCTTTAAAAAGTTTATCAGGAGGCTACTAGGAGACGACAAGGGACAGGAAGCCATGGAATTATCTCCTCTTACTTTAGAGCTGTTTTGTCCTCGCCATCGCTCCGTGGATGAAAAGGAGCAGGAGGAGCGCATGAGGTCTAGAATAACTTACAAAGTGAATCAAAAAGGAAGGGAGAGGAAAGGGTCAGACGCGACAACCAGCGGAGGAGGTCAGAGTTTTTATGTTACAGCTGGTAGGTGTTGTGAAAAATGGAGCCGCCGCAGGGGTAAAATAATTTTCTCTGGCCACCGTCATCCCAACTTAACCACTGATTGTGTTTGACAGAAAGTGTCACTTTATATCGCAAATGATTATTTGAATGAATGATTTAACTCTTAATAGCATTTGACAACACGACACTGATGTAACAATGAGCTTTTGTCCACTGCTTCCTAACTTTTTTTAATATTTGAACATTTCTATCATTTAATGAAAGCAGTGGTGTAGCTTTGGTGGTTTAATAGAGTTTTTAAAAGCCGTGCACACCCTCAAATGTTACTATTGGCACATGTCCCATCTGATATAGAGGAGGCAGGGTTTATCCACGCTAGATGGCAAACAAGGTTCTTTGGCTTCACTTTTAGGGAGCAGCCATGGGAGATGACACAGAAGCCCAGGTAAAATAAACCAAATCACTGGCGTGGGTTTCTAGGGGGAAGGGTGGCGGTCTGTCCCTTATTCAGGCTTGAGTGCATCATGAAAATCTGCAGTTTGACTTGTTAATCGCGTCTCAAACCCATCTTCCTCCCGGTCCTCAGTATCTCACATCTCCATTATTCTGGGTTGCTTTCATTCCTCTTCATCCTCCCGCTCCTCGCTGCTCTTCCTCTTGTCAGTTCTGCTCTCAGGCGAAACCGTTTCCCCACAGAGGACGATCCCGGGCCAGAAAAATGGACGACTACACCTCAAGTCGTCTCTTACTGGGTCTGGCTCGTCCAACATGCTGCGTTTCTTTATTAGGACACTAGGGGAACCTTCACTCATGCCATGTAAGCATTACTTGTGTTCCCAAGCCCTGATTGGGTTGTTTTGAAGTGTAAATATCTTCTGAAACAAGACGGTTATTTCAGATTGAGTCGACACAGACTGACGAACACACCCACTGAAAGCTTCAGCCTAAACCCTTTTTTATAAAGACTGAATATTTATTTCTCTTTATTAGTTTGACTCGATCATCTGTGGATTTGGGATTTTTTATAGGTGTCATTTTCTGTCGACATTCATTCATCGAAAATCCGCTGCAGCCTCACCTCTCTTCCATTTAACGGTCTCTGTGCAGCAACCTGCTTAACATGAAGGATGTTGATTATTCAGAACTCAACGGTCTGTTTTTCTGACTTTCCTTTCCGCTTCTGTCAAAGTGTTTGTTGTTTCTTGATATTTGAGTCTTATTTGCACTAAATATTGATTTAGTTTAAATACTCAGCAATTGTTAATTGCTACAGGACGGCAAGGCAAGGCTTGTATCAGAATAAAGGATTGGTTTAAAATTTCATTATTTTTTTCCATGGACTACAGTATCATTATTTTTCCTTTTATACTCGTCCCCTTTTTTACTTTTTTGTTTTTTATTTGAATTGTCGTTCAATAAATTGGAGAAAGTGAGTTCAAATCAAGTCAATATTAATTGAGGGAAATTTGTTTCTACTTCTACTATATCAGGAGAACCGCAACAGTTTTACACCTTTTACAAATGTATGCTTCCACAACCAGTGCCCAGAACATTAGGAACACCCTCCACAGTCACATCGTTAAAAGTTTTATTTTACCCAAATGTTGCTTTGCGCATCTAATGGTCTGGAACCGCACCGTGTCATGAAAGGAACATGTGCTAACAGTGGATTTAACGGGAGAAGATTAAACCACTTTTACACTTGACTGTGGAAGTTAATGAAACTGACCCTGAATCTGAAGACCCCTTTGATTTAAAACAGCCATTCCCCCCCACCCCCTGCTGGACTCTGAGGCAGCAACCAAACCTGCCACAGGTTTGGACCTAAGCATTAGCTGCTGTGGCTGGCTTCAATGCCTAATGTGAATGTGCCTCTGTAAATACTGAAAATGAGTGATTGTGACCTGAGTCTGATGCTGTGTGTGGGCTGATCTGCTGATACGGTCATGTTAAATAAATGATTTCATTTTCTAACCAGGCTCCTTTTTTATTTTCCTGTAGTGAAGCCACTAAAATTGACGTATAAGGGCTGGTTCACATAACATTTTCAGCTGAGAGGTTTAATTTCATAAAATCGTGCTCGACTTGGTATAAAAAAGAGTAGTGATGTCATCTTTAGCCTTTAACATGATTCATTTACATACAACTTTATTATAGAAGCCCTGAGTATGTAGTGATTTATCTTAACATATTTTCTAAACAGAATTATTCATATATTAGTAGCTACAGACTTCATGACAAAATAGGCCATACAATGCTGTTATTTTTGTACAAAAAATATTTTTTCGACCTTGAACTGTCCTTTAGTAACAGCAGATACTAAATACAAATATGTACATATTCATAAGTGGCTGTCTCTTTATCTCATGAGTTTGTGCTGAATAAAATGACCCCATGCTTGCGTAATAAGAACAAGACACAAATTACCTAAACTCCACCTGGACTCCTGAAGGTTGAGGAGACAGTATTTGATAGTTATATTTGTAATATATTAAAACGGCCTGTGTGGTTGGGCTCAGTTAGGACAGGAACAAGAGGACAATTTATAAGTAAATTCCCCAAACAGATGTACCCATGAAAAGTCATATTCCACATTTTAACACCAGACCCGAAACATCTGTATCTGTAACGTGACTCCTGAGGGTCTCATTCTGAAACCACAGGCTTTAATCTGCTGCGGGTCTCTTCTGCGGGGCTCTGAAGTGAGGTCCAACACTGTCCAGACGCAAAATCTGCGTTCCTGTTCATTCCCAAGGTGATGGATGTTGAGGACAGGGCTCTTGTCACTGTCTTCCACATCAAAACACTGAGGGAGAAGGGGGGGGGGGGGTTGTGTTTGTAGCCTTCCTGTTTCTGTTTCACCTCAAAGCACACAGTCTTCTAAAATGCCAATGCAGGCAGGGAAGTAATGAGTTTTAATCCAAACTCAACCCTAACCCTAAGTATGCACACAAATGTGTCCACAGTACTTACAATGTAACTGTCCCACATTATCTAATTTTTTTCCTAATATTTCGCACACTTCCACTCAACGACGTAATTCATTATAATGTTAAAACTTCAGCACTGGGGCCTCTTCAATGTGTTCATGACCTTCTTTATCTCTGCCATGTCCATTTTTACAAGGTGTCAGGCGGACATGACACCCAGGCAGTGAGCATTATCTGGAATATGACAGGCAGCAGGGCAGGAGGAGGCGTAGCCCGTCGACACCGTGGGGTCAGTGCTGGAGCCGGGGAGACCGAGTGCCTCTCCTAGTGTCTGCAGGGTCACGGGGGCATTTGGAATATTCCTAAAGTTCTCACAACAAAATATTGATACATATATTTCACAGTCACTGGAAATGATCTCATTATTACCAGGACAAATGTGGTTCCATATATCGGTTAATAGCAGGACTGGGATAACTAACATCTACACTTTTTGTAGATGATGTTATGTCATGTATGGGAGAGATATATGGGTTACTCTTTATACTACTGCCAAACATTTATAATTTAGTTATAGGAGTGATATTATACTAATAAAATGGTGACTGGTCCTGATACTTAAATATATAGTGGAATAAATGAAGCCTCTGGGGAAGTACTGTGGACCTGCAGGGTGCAGTAGAAACACTGCTGACGTTTTGGAGGGAAAGGAAGTTGGAGAAGAGTCACACACTTTACCACAGCCTGGATACTGGGTTCTTACTCTGGAATGTAAAATAAACTTTGATGTTTCTATTATTCACAAGTATTCTAACAGGCAACGACGGCACATTACAGGGATTTCTTTGTATAAAGTATTTAGTTATATTCAAAAAGGGAGTTTCTTATAAAATGTCCTTGCTCACAGGTTGATCCAGCGCTGCAGCTGCTCATAACAGACATGCTGGAGTTAAAAACAAATTAACCTCTGGGGTCAATCTAAATCTAACTCTATACTCTACATTAAACTGGCACATAAGTAGAAAAACAATGAAGAGCAAGAAAATAATGTTTGAAAACGTGCCACTGGGTGTAAAAACATCAACAAAGAGATTTATAAGACAAACAATGATCACATTTATGGTTCAGTTGCTCGACTATTATTGTGATTCATTCTGAACTTTAGACTTGGTTTTCCTATTTCTTGCTACAAATATCATTAAGCAGAAAATAAACAGAATCAGTCGTTCACTTCATCCGGTGCCACGCCCATTGTTTCCTACCTAGGGTAAATCTTTAATAACATTTTATTTTAAAGATAACCACCTGAAAGAGGGATCCCTCCGGTTTCTCTTCCTCAGTATTAATCCCCATCTTTACATTTACTTTAGGTGGCTTTGTTTATGCACTTCTTACTTGACGGCTGTGTAGGGATTGAGGGTAAAAAAGCAAATTTGTTGGATTCTCTTTAGAGTAGGACCAAGAATAGATGTTTGGTGCCTTAGTGAGTATTTCTGTCCGTAGAACAGTGTATGTGGGACTGAGTCCAACTAAACAGCATTGTGTGTTCATGGTAATGAAGGAACATGTCAGTGCAACAGTGGTTGTTGCTGCTTTGATTTTAACAGTATTTGGTGAAAGTAACGGACAGTGGCATATTTGATTACAAATACTTGTCTATAAGGTTAATTTAAGGGATTTGTTGAAACTGAGATTTGTTGATACCACGATTTATCCTGGGATGAATCGAGACCTTTCACATGTAGGACCAGACCCGAGGCTAAATCTGCCTTCGTTTACCGAGTGAAAAAGAGCACTGTCCCCTCTCTTCCAAAGGGGGGTGCCACATGCTCGCTGTGCACCCCCTGAGGCAGGGTCTCCCTGAGCCACTGGTCTGTCAGCACCACCAGCACCAGAGATGTTGTTTAACTGGACCGCCCGTCACGAGCCGCGGGATCTGCTCTATGGAGCTTCCGTATCAGACTGGAGGTTCTCGCGTGTGGCGTGTGGCTGAAGTGAGGCGGCCTCTTATAAGCCTGTGCACTGCCCACCTCCTGCTCCCGCCCACCCCTCAGCCTCGCCCCCTCACTCTCCACAACACGGGAGAAGAACCAAAGCATGAAAAGTCACACCTTCTTAAGGTCTTTAAGGAGAAAACCATTCCCCCCGTTTCACCTCACTCCTTTTCTCTTGGGAGGCGGGGGGGGGGGGGGGGGGGGGGGGGGGGGGTCTAACGCGGTGACAAAACCCCCCAATTTTTTTTTGAAGAGGCAAGCTTTTTTCTTTCTGTGCTATCTGTCAGAGTTGGCCAGACTCCAGTAACTTGTCCCATTGATCTAGCGCTAAAACGGCCCGGTGCACCCAACACAAGTAGCCCCTGCGAGGGAGCGGGCGGGTGTAAAAACATTTTTTCACCCTCGTGTTTTTTTTTTGTTTGGGCTCAATCCCCATCTCTTTCAGGGTACATAAAGAGAGCGCTGCGCTCAGCAGGGTCATGTGGGCAAGGCCCGCGGGGCAGACTATAGGTGGCGATTAGGGCCTCTAATGTGCAATGAATCCTCCTCGAATCACATGATATGTACTAATGTCGCCATTTAATGATAAAACAACAGCGACAGGGAGGGAAGAGCCCTCTCTCTCTCTCTCTCTCTCTCTCTCTCTCTCTCTCTCTCTCTCTCTCTCGTGTGTGTGTGTGCGTGTGTGTGTGTGAATGTGCTGTACAGCTGCATGAGGACAAGAGGGCAGGAATGGATGACAACTGCATTTCTCAGGTTGTGTGCGTCAACACGCGGCGCAGGACAGGATGAAGGACGGAGAAGAGTTTGGCTGGGACAGTGTGGATTCACGCGCGCGCACACACACACACACACTGATGTCCTTGCTTTCATTTTTCTTGGATGTTTTTGCTCACATGCTGCTGCAAAGGGTAAAATGATGAAGTGATAGCTAAGTCCAAACTTAGGTTGGCATAGGATAGGAATAGAGTAACAACTGTGCTGAGAACAGTGTAACCTTGGCGCTGGTGCAGGGGAGTGGGGGGGCTTGGATTAGGTCAAATTTAGGATGGCCTGACCCTATTTGTTGAGAGCCATAGTGAAGCAGTGAGTGGTTCAAACCTCTTCTTTTTTCAAAACACCCATTGACTGACACATTATAGTTGAACACACACATACACACACACACACACACCCTTGAAAGCCAGGGTTGATCCTCCTCCTTACTATGACACCAGTGACCCTCCTCTTCTTCAAATTGTATCTCATCATCAATATTGATAATGAATTTTTTTTCATATAAACAATTTCATACAGATAATTTATTGTTTTCTAATGATAATGTTGATTTTATGAGAAAAATCTTTCAAAACTCTGTATAATTAAAAAAGTCGTATATAAAAGTGCTTAGACCTATTCTCAGATTGATGTTTGTTTCAAGGTTTAAGGTTAAAAGCTGCATCTGTTCCTGAGGAGACGGCGATGAGGACGAGGAGATGATGAGCACTGAGGAGACGGCGATGAGGAAGAGGAGACGATGAGCACTGAGGAGACGGCGATGAGGACGAGGAGATGGTGAGCACTGAGGAGACGGCGATGAGGAAGAGGAGATGATGAGCACTGAGGAGACGGCGATGAGGACGAGGAGATGATGAGCACTGAGGAGACGGCGATGAGGACGAGGAGATGATGAGCACTGAGGAGACGGCGATGAGGAAGAGGAGATGATGAGCACTGAGGAGACGGCGATGAGGACGAGGAGATGATGAGCACTGAGGAGACGGAGATGAGGAAGAGGAGATCATGAGCACTGAGGAGACGGCGATGAGGACGAGGAGATGATGAGCACTGAGGAGACGGCGATGAGGAAGAGGAGATGATGAGCACCCGGGAGGCTTCAGAGAGAGTGATAGCGGCGAGGAGGGACGTGATGTGAGTGACGTGGAGGAGACATGACATTTACCAAACACCAGAAGAGAACACGTCTGGTTGAGCACCATGACAGATGGGTGCACATGTAACATATCCAAGTGTCGTGTCATAAATTTACCATTGTTAATAACCAACAAGTGGATTGATCTTACTAAGTCAGTAAGATAATACAAGTCTATTTTGTTTATTCTGTAGTTGTGTAGAAAGGACAGTATACTTATTTTATGTGAGTAACATCTGGAGGTTTTATTGTTGTTTGGGGAATGTTTGATTTTCATTTATTTATTTTATTTTTTATCAATTGGTCATTTACTGCTTTATCTCTTATGTGGCCCTGCACTTTGTAATAGTATTAAGAAAAGATATATAAATAAAATGGATTTTGTTATTGGTATGATGGAGGAAACATTTTCTACCTTTATTTATTTCAAGTAGTTGATTTTGTCAGGGTTCACCCTTGTGATGAATGCACCCTGACACCCAGGCAGGTGCATTGTGGGCACTGCGTCCATACCCTCAGCTGAGCTGTAGGTGTCCCCGCAGAGCTGACCTCTCCTCACATAACTCTCTCTCTCTCTCTCTCTCCCCCCCCCTCTCTCTGTGCAGACCCTCCCTCTCTCTCTGCACTTACAGTCAAAACAAGTTGCCCCCCTTGACCGCACACTGTACATGTGCCGCAACGTTACATCATCTGTTGTGTGAAAACCCACATGGTGCATGTGTGAACTCCTTCATATAAGTGAGCAAAGATTTTGTATTATTTTATCAAGTCATGCTCGAACAAAAACCAGTCAGTGGGCTTTTTATATCTGGTGACACTAAATTATGAAAGCTAATCAAGATGTTTAATGAAATACATTTTATTAGCTGCTGCTAATTTCTGAAGTGCACGTAATTTCCTCAATGGTTTACTGTTGTGAAACATAAAGTGACTGACTGATTTAATTCCTGAAGTTAGAAGAACTTCACTTTCTATGTGAGTACATATTTAAACCTAAAACCTGATACTTTTTATTCAACTTTAAATAAAAACAATTAAAAAGAACAAAGAAAGGTTCCGTGTGGGCTGTAACGTGTATTGTGCAAGTGACACATCATGCTGAATCTGAATAAAAATCTGTAAACTGGTGGTGAAAAGCAACTTAATACATTTACTCAAGTTCAATTTTATTTCCATGCAATTTCTAGGTATTTATTTAAGGCCGCTATAGTACTCTTATACAGAGAAATATTGTACTTTTTACTACTGCTACATTTACAATAGAGAGAGGTGCTTAGAGCGGAAAAACACAAGCTGCTCAGAAATGCAAACACAGCAACCAAAAAACGTCACTCTAAAATCTAATAATGAAATAAAGCTGTCCTATCTCTGAAGTTTCCAAAAATGCATGAGTCATTGCTGCACTTCATCTTCCTCTGTTTGGTGAAAAAGTTCATCATGATATGTAAACTTTGCCAGCTGTTGTTTCGTTGCCGTTCCTTTTTTACTTTCTCATTTTGTTATTTAATAAAATGATTGTTTTTGGCCTGTCAGAAGTTTTTGTTTGCCTGTACCAGTCTGGCCTGTACTATTATAATGAAAACACTGCAATATATGACTTAAAGGGGACATATTATGAAAATTCCACTTTTGTAGTGCTTCTACACGTTAATTTGGGTATCTGGCATGTCTACCGTCCCAAAAACTCTGGAAAAAAACAACTCCCGCGATTTGTTGTGGTTCCTCTATGTCAGAAACTATATGCTAGAGTGCGTCGAATGGGAATACGATCAGAATCGACGTCACAGTTGGTCTACAAGGCATAGCCCCCCCCCCTCTCCGCCCCCGGGGGGGGGGGGGGGGGGATCTGGCGGAGGAGGCGAACAGGGTAAATTACGAGCCACAGCACCCTCCTCAACTCAAGGCGGCTGGTGTTAGCTGGAGAGCTAGCCGAGGGGAGACGCTAACCAGCCAGGGAGCGGGGTGAGAGGCGGAGGAAACAGAGCCTGCGGTCGGGGTAAGTTAGAGCCACAGCCCCCTCCTCAGCTCGGGCTCACTGGTTGATGTCCGCGGGCTGCTGGCTCCATGTCAGCGGCTCACTTCTGGGGGACGTGTCGGTGTTTGTTTACGTTTAGCAGCAGGGAGCTAACGCTAGCTTGCTGTTAGTTTGTGTTTAAAGTTGCAGCACTTTCTGGAATGGCTGCTTGTGCACGTTTTTACAGCAGTATTGCATGTGGCAGCCCACCCGGGAAGCAGCGGAGATCTGGCCGAGAAGCAGAGCCTGCGGTCGGGGTAAATCACAAGCCAAAGCCCCCTCCTCAGCTGGGGCTCGTTAGGGGATGTCAGGCTGCTGGCTCCATGTCAGCGGCTCGCTTCTGGTGGAACAGGTCGGTGTTTGTTTACGGCTAGCAGCAGCCGCCTTACTGATCTCCCCACGGACAGGGGAGCGTTGACAGTGCGTGCTTCGTGTCGCAGTGAGTGTCTTCAACTAGAAAAGCTGTTGTTTTGTTTCGGTAATTGACAGTGACATGTAAGCTAGCCTCATAGCAATCAGTGCCCGGCTGGCGGTGCTCCCGCTGACTTCACACACCGGACAGCCGGACACGTCTCACCGGCTCAGGGTTCCCCACGTCTGCGGGGTATGTCTCATTTTCATCCTTGATCATTATCGATCTGTGACAAATCTCCAGCCTGTGTGTGTGTCCCGCTACGGTTAGCAGCAGCGAGCTAACGCTAGCTTGCAGCACTTTCTGGAATGGCTGCTTGTGAACGTATTTACAGCAGTATTGCATGTGGAACCCCAGCCGGGAAGCATCGGACTGGGAGGTGGGGGGAGAGATCCCATTTCGGGTCCGGTGTGGAGGAATAATGCTCTCGGAGTCGTAGCTTGTGTGTCGTGTGTGTGTCGGGGGCGGGGCGGTGAGAGGGGGGGTGGGTTGTTGGTGAGAGGGGGGGCGGGGCGGTGAGAGGGGGGGGGGGGGGGGGGCACTCAAAACAGGTCAATCTGAGGAGGGCTGTTTTAATGGGGCTGTTTTAAATGATCCTTGTGGTATTTTGACCAAAATCTTTTACAGACATTCCATTAAGACCCCAAGGAACCATATCAAGTGTGGTGAGATGGGCATAATATGTCCCCTTTAAGGTAACTTGGTCGTTGCAGATTTAGATGATTAGTTATTATAAAAATGAAAATGAATAGCAAAGTATTAGTTTTATAATTTATTATTATCATTAGGTCTATATATGTTACATTATTCAAAGTAAAATTATCCTAATTATCAGCTTAAAAATTACATTGTTACTTTAATTACACAGTAATTGTGATCCATTTATTCAATATTAATCATTTTAAAATAGGCCATCCTCCATATCCTCCATTGAAACTTATTTTGAAGCTAATATTTATCTACCTGGACTTAAAATGCATTTTTACTTGTATTTGTACAGTGTCATTTTAGCGCTTCCTCCACATCTGTGGTTGAATCTCAGACTTTCAGCAGCTTGGACACCATCATGCATCCTGCAGGAGAAAGCGTTTCCAGAAAATTGGACTAAACCAATTGCCACGGCACTGGACTCAGATGAGAGTAAAAACCACGTCTCTAAAAATACAAAATCAAGGCACTGAGTGTTCAATAACTCCTATTCCTTTCTGCATTCTTTTTAGTAAATAACTTTTGAGTTTGCATGAATTGATCTTTTTAAAGAAGCATCATAAGTTTGACAGTCTGGTATCACTATCAAAAACACACAGAAAAACCTTTCCATGAGGAAGCGGTCAGGCCTTCCAGAAACAACTTCATCACACTCCTGAAATACATAAAGAGGGCCAGAGGTATTTGTGCTGTGGGCTGAGTGTGAATTTGTTAGGTGATTAGAAGCTAAATATAAACTCCTGTCTGCTCCGAGCTGCCGACTGCTGATTCAGGGGCAGACCTTCTTTTTCTCTGGTCGCTCTTCCACACAGGGACAAGTGGGGTTTGACAGAAGACACCGGAACCAAAATGCATATAAAACACCACTGAAGACACGATTAGGACCGTGGGTCCTGGTGTTACACTCTGTTAAAGTTATACTTGCTTATTAAGTTTATGTGCAGTGATTCAATCATTTACAGAGATGCACACAGTGTAAATATATATATATATGCCATCTGGTAGTGATGGGTCTTCACCACTTCACCACAATGACCACACCAGCACGACACTTTCTATGACACCAGCATGTTGCACGTCCATAGAGTCATGTTCAGATGAGCAGGATTAAATGGAAAGAAATTAATCAAGTAAAGGAAAATTATCCCAACACAAAAATCTGCCTCTGTTTGTTGTTTAACTTCATAGGAGTAAATAAACTTAAAATAATCACTTGCAGGAGAAGTATTGATACAAATGTTATTAAAGTAAGTAAAAGTAAGTATGTACATATATACATATATACCTGTGTGTGTGTGTGTGTATATATATATATATATATATATATATATATATATATATATATATATAAACATACCTAAAATCAAATGTTACTTTAAATATGTTGATGTTTTCAGTAATACTAAATTCTGCAGGTCCTATAGTCATTAGTGACGTGTATCTGAAAATTACTCCTTGGGTCCTGTATTCATTATGTATCATTATTAATATCATTATTATTTATGGAATAATGGAGAACATTAGATATATTTAGTTGTTTCTTTGTTTAAATGGGTTAGGTAAATAGTTATTGTGGATATTTCTCTGTAAATCAATTAGCCAATGCCACTGATTAGACACAAATATCTGTCTCGGAACATTATCTAAACTTATCGTAAAAAAAGTATTTAGATCAAAAACAGGACAAATATGAATGCTTTGATGGGTAAAAACGTTTCCTTAAAAGCATTGAGGTGTGTCTGGCTCTGCAGTGGAAACATGGCTCCTGACTGAGTGACGGCTCCAGGCCTCCAGTCGGTCGTGCCAACAGTTTAACTATCACCCATCACTCCTCAGCCACTGGACCCAAGAGCTCAGCACTCATGTACTGAGCTCTGTTTGAAGACGCGGGGCCAGATGTCCTGTGCATAGTCATCCTCGAAAAACGTGCCTGCAGTTTAAAGTCTCACTGTTCCTGCAAATATTTTAAAATGCAGTGATGTTCACTAGACTGTAACATTAGCAGTGTTCACATTGATACTGTTTCTTATAATGTCATTGGTAACTCTATAGGCAAACCGATTCACAGTATATTAAAAGGAATTCAATTATTCATATTTTGATATGTTAATACTTGATTAATTTCAACCGTAGACTCCAGAAATGAAGCCAAAGTATCCGAGATGCAAACGCTGCCCTCTTTTGCCAATTATGTCATATGTAGCCAGAGTCTGTGCATGTGATCATGGACTGGAGTTACGGTATCAAGGTTCCGCCGATACACTTACATAACCAATCACGAATCAGTCTCAGCTGTCAATCTTGATGTTTCACTTTATTTTTATAGCATCAAATAACTAACTAAAACCAAACTTAGTAGAAACCTGAACCAACATCAGTGTGATGGGAACGACCTGAAATGAACGAAAGCATCTTTGAGAAAATGTATTTGATGTGTACTGTGATTTTGTTTTTGTTCTCTCCATGTCCCATCCACTAACATGGAGGGGGCTGGGTTTATTACCTGTACTGCTGCCTGCTTAATGGTAATACATTACTTTACAATATCTGTTAATATTTGATTAATTAGATAAAGCCTAAATTACCTTATTGTGGGGGGGTTGGATGGTGTATCTTTCTACCATACAGTGCATCTGGAAAGTTTTCAGACCCTTTCAGGTTTTCCACTTATTGAGATGTTCCAGACTCATCTTAAAATGTATTCATTTCATTCTTTTTCTAATAAATCTACACACAATACTCCACAATGACAAAGCACCTTTTTTTTTACATAGGTATTCAGACTCTTCACTTACTACTTGGTTGAAGCACCTTGGGCAGCAATGCCATCCTCAAGCTTGGCATACCTTTCTTTTTGAAGTTTCTCACATTCTTCTGGGCAGAATCGTTCAAGATCAACCAGGTGGGATGGGGAGCGTCAGTGCACTGCCATTTCAGGACTCTCCAGAGATGCTCTATTGGGTTCAGGTCTGGACTTTGGCCACTCCTTTGTTTTCTTGGCGATGTGCTTCAGGTCGTTGTGTCGTTGAAATGTAAACCTTTTTGGCAAACCCCCAGCAGGCTGTAATGTGCCTTTTAGTAAGGAATGGCTTCAGTCTGGCCAGATTGATGGAGGGCTGCACTGGTGGTTGTCCTTCTGTAAGATTCTCTGGATGTCCTTGCTTAGTGAGCATTGGATTCTTGGTTACCCATCTGACCAAGGCCCTTCGTCCCTGATTACTCAGTTTAGCTGGGTGTCTAGATCTAGGAAGACTGTTGGTGGTTCCAAACGTCTTCCATTGAAGAATGATGGAGGCTGCCTTGCTCTTGGGCACTTTCAATGCTGCAGAAATGTTCTTGTATCCTTCCCCAGATCTGTGTCTTCACACAATTCTGTCCTGCAGGTCTACAGACAATTCTCTTGACCTCATGGTTTGGCTTCACTCGGACATATACCATAGACTGTGAGACCTTTTATACACAGGTGTGTGCTTTTCCAAATTATCTCCAATGAATTCAATTAGGCACAGGAGAACTCCAATCCAGATGTAGAAGCATCTAAAGGACCATTGATAGAAGTAGGATGCACCAGAGGGCGGCTGTGGCTGAGGGGTAGAGTGGTCGTCCTCCAAACTGAAGGTCGGCAGTTCGATCCCCAGTCTGACCCATCTGCATGCCGGAGTGTCCTTGGGCAAGATGCTGAACCCCAAATGCCCCCCCATAGAATAACAAAGTGCTGCGAATCGATGCACTGTATGAATGGGTGAATGTAGAACTGTACTGTAAAGCGCTTTGAGTGGTCATCAACACTAGAAAAGCGCTATATAAATACAAAGCTATTTACCATTTACCAGAGCTCAGTTGCAAGTGTCATAACAAAGGGTCTGAATACTTATGTAAATGTATATATTACTCTCTTATTTTTAATACATTTACAACACACTGCAAAATTAAGTTTTGCTTCATCATTGTGGCATATTGTGGGTAGATTTATGTAAATCTTCTCATGTAACTTTTCGAAATCATTTTTAAAGTGTGCCTTTCTTTACAAAATGGCCCAAATGGCCAAGTTACCATTTGCTGTGTGTTTTTTACCTGTTGCTTTGTTGAAACCCACTGTGCTCTAAGTGAGCTGAAACCGATCGGCTGTTGACTTCACCCCCCTCTATCCTGTATCGCACTGTGTTGTAAATTGTCCCTGAACTTATGTGATGGTGCAGACCTGAATTTGTGATCGATGTATGTGAGACTGACGAGATTATTCCTGGATGTGGTTATGAAGTGGGTTTGGCTCAGCGGCACATTCTGACATTGTCTGTAGGAATGCAGAGGGAAGCTGTGTGCCGAGAGGTCGGAGGTCAAAGAGTCTGCAAAGAGAGTGATGCCACAGAGACTCTGAGGCTCAGCTGGTGCTGATGTTACTATGCTGGACGTTTGATGTCTACTAACTTTCTCCAGATTAATTTAATTATGGAGAAAGACAGATTATTATATTTGCCCCAAGAAAACCGGAAATAATTAAGCCCAGCCATTTATTTAATAATAATAATAATAATAATAATGAAAAATGTGTCAATAATATTTGAAAATAAAAGAATACAAAATTATTACAAATGAATTAAATTCAAGTTAAAATGTGATTAATTCAAGTTTGTATGCGATTTTAAAATCCATCGATCCACGAAAATGAAAAAATTTCCTGAGACCAACCATTTAAGTTAGGAGGCAGATATTTTCCTAGATATTATTTATAAAAATATCAATCATGGTTTTTCTTGATGATTTAAAAGATTGAATTTTTTTCTTAATCTCACATCTTTAACTGTTAATTGTTACGTGTTTATTAAGTTGCTTTTTGTTGAAAAGGAAAAATGGTAATTTGTTTTGCTCAGATCAAAGTTCAGGATTCATGTCTCGTGTTTCTATTTCTGTGACTCTAAGTTTGAACTCTTCAGACCTGAACTGAAGTGTTTGAATCTGTGACTTTTATTCCCTGCAAAAAGCAAATCCACGGACAAACCATATGGTACAAAAAATTTATTTAGTAACAGTTTTGTAAACATTTGAGGTAAATGAACATTTACATCAACTTGTTCTTACAAAAGAATCATTCATACACAAGGCACTTCTCTTGTTTAAGACAGCTTTGAAAACAGGCTGCTGCTGCTGTTCTGAGCATCGTGAGATATTTCCTACTCCCTGACGAGCCAGAGAAATCATGGAACTTAAAGAGGAGAGAGTTCAGAGGAGGCGTGGGGGGTTGGGGGGAGGGACGACGACGACAACGACATCCTGTCAGGGCCTCGTACAGGGGGGGGGGGGGGGGGGGTGAGGGAGGGCAGCTACCCAGCTAACATGGTCTCAGCAGTGGAGTCGTCCGATGTGACGTCCCGACCGGAGATCATACTGGGTGAACAAAGAAAACACCCCGACTGCTTTTTCTCTCTCTCGCTGCTTTTTTGTTGTTTTATTCTTTAAATCTTCAAACTCGTCCGAGCTCGAGATAAATAACAGTTCATTTTTTAAACACTTTTCTTTGAAGAGCCGATGTGTGTTTTTATTTTTAAGACATTTTCTTTCCTTTTAGGATCATAGTGATTGTTTGATGTCACTCTCTCTCTCTCTCTCTCTCTCTCACTCTCTCTCACTCTCTCTCTCTCTCTCTCACTCACTCTCACTCTCTCTCTCTCTTACTCTCTCTCTCTCTCTCTCTCTCTCTCTCTCTCTCTCTCTTTATCTTTCTCTCTCTCTTCCTCTATTTCTATCAATATTAGCATCGTAGAACAGCAATTTTCTTTCCTTTTCCTAAATGTGCAAATCTTTATCAACTACCAAAATGTAAACTTTAGGAATCAAAAAAATAAAGTAAAAACAACAAAGATTTCTTTTTCAGTTTTTTTTGTCATTTTAAACAAGAAACATGGATTTGCAAAGGGCTGCGTTCAGCTACACATTGTGTGTCGCTGTATATTCTCCTCTCTGTGTTCCTGTTTGCACTTAAAGTCGTAAGAAACCGTGTGAAACAATGTGGGTACAGATACACCGAAGAGTACCATCCTTTTTATACCCCCCCTGAAAATTGAATTAAATTAAACAAAAATAAAAAACAGCTGGTACCACTACATTGCTCTTACTCCAGTGTATTAACCTGCACACGAACTGTTGAAAAACTACTGTTTCATAACGGTACTTTAATTAATCCTGTTGTCAAGTCCTGATGTGTCTGATGCAGATGTAGCTGAATTATTGTCGTAAAGGTTTAAAAGAAAAGAGTCATTTAAAAGTGAGTGCCTGGGATGTGAATGAACCAAACAGCACAGTGACACGACAGAGACAAGACGACTGTGAGTGTTGATTTAAAGGTATTTTTTCTAAAGGTTTCTAAGAATCAAGAAGAACACAACAAAGTAGAAGCCTGTCGACTGCACCGCGGCGTCTCAATACTCACAACGCCGGTCGCTTTGTCGTCTTTATTTTTGAATCGCAGCTGTTTCGCAATCACAAACTGACTACTACAGTGATGCGATTTATGAGTAAAATGAAATTCAGTGTTTAAAATAATATCGAAATACTTTTCAGAATAAAACCCGATGAAGAGGCACGTGAAGTGTGTTGTGGTGAAAACGGGTTAAGCTCCCACAGTTGCTTTTAGTTTTTTCGGAGGTGGGGGGTAGTTGTGGATTTGCCTGCCAACAATCTAACTACAAATAAAATTAGCAGTTTCAAGTCGAAGCCAAGAGGTGGAGAGAATTGTGTTTTTTCATTTCCAGTGGCGTCTGTCGTGTATTTGTATGAGATTTTCTAATAAGGCAGTTTCTTGTTGTTTGTGCAGCAAGTGGAAAGTGTTTCTGAGACGTTGACCGAAGGCGATACTGACAGAGGCAGGCGTCAGGGACCTATTTTTCCTCTTCGGTAAACTAAGAGCATGGCGGCAATGTTTTGATCGCAATTTAGACTCATATCCCATCAACAACCTTACTTATCTTACATCATAATGGGGACTCCAGGGATATTCTTTTTACTTTTATCGTCTCTGGTTGAAACCAATCTAGCCGACTTCGCCATGTGGAGTCGGTGAGTTGCAGGACTACAGGTGCTGCCATGCACAACTACAAAAAACGTGATTCATCCCGGATGATTCAAATAAAATACAAAAACAAAAACAGGTGATTGCAAGTGCTGCAGCTTAAAGGTCAAACACTGTCTGGCCACACATCGACTAACTGAACAACACCAGCTACCTCCTGCTTAAATTGAAATGGAAATATATTCAGGGGTCGTTTGGACAAATTATCCTTTTCAGTCGGAATCATTTGTCTTTCAGGCTCAACGAAGAAGAAGAAAAAGTAGAGAAACACCATGAAATCTTCCTCCTCAAACCAAACATGATGCAAAGTCCATTCTGATGCATGACATGACAGCATCCTCGGCTGGAATGGAGCCTTCTGACTCACTGCATCTTCACAGTTTGTGTGCATAGATGAACGCCGTGCAAAAACACAAACCTTTCCTCGACAACTCTGCAACTCACCGACTGCACGAAATCAACGGCTGCTGCCGATCGAGTCGTTTAACATTTACCTCAACGATTGTTTTTTTTCTTTTCTTCTAACCTGTCTCTTGTCGCCTCGCCCTAATTTTTTGGGGAATTTTTTTTCTTTTTCTTTTCTTATGCATGTGTGTGATTGTTGTGTTTTCGTCTGAGAATCTTTGTGTTTCGGCTGCGTTCGAGGGAGGGTTCAGGGACATGAAAGTGGAAGAAGGGATTCAAACAGACAGGTCGCTCGCCCTGGCCCTGATGCTGCTGCTCTTGCTGGCCCGACTGAGCCGCCGAGGGTCTGTACGGACCATTACTGGAGGCTCGTGCATCTCCACCGTGGTGGTGGTGACGTGGCCTTCCTCCTGCTCGCTCTTCCCCCCGCCCCAGCTGCCTGCGGTAGAGGTGGCGCTTGGGCTGCTGCTGCTGCTGCTTGAGGCGGCAGTGGCGGTTGTGTTGGTGATGTTGGTGTTACTGGTGGTGTTGCTGGTGGGAAGAAGCGCAGCATCGACGGGCGGCTGCTGCTGCTCGTTGTCGGTGCTGGTGGAGGAAGAGGGGGAAGGGGAAGGGGAGGTGGCCTTCATCTCCCGTGTCTGCTGCTCAGTGGCCAGATTGGCCCAGTTCTGCTGCGCGGCCAGCCTATGGTTGTTGTTGTTGCTGATGTAGTAATGGGAAGATGGCGAGGGCTGGCGGAGGGGCTCCTTTTGCTGGAGGTCGTCCATCTTGAACTCTGCTACCGAGGGCACAGCTGTCGGCCCTATGGGTAGCAGGAACGCCCCGCTGCCCGCTGTAACATCTGTGTAGTTGGGAGGGTAGCTGTGACTGGATGGGGCAGTTCTGGAGCCCGAGGCCAAACACTCAGGCTCCGCTATGTTGACGCAGCGAGGCAACCCGCGGTCAGGGGCAAACTCGTTTGTCATGCCCTGTTTTACTTTCTTCCATCCAAGGTGATAGATCTCTAACAAATTCAGCAAAAGAGACACGCAAGCCACCACAAGCATAAATATAATGAAAATAGTCTTTTCAGTGGGCCTCGATATGAAGCAGTCAACAGTGTTGGGGCAGGGCCAACGTGCACACTTGTACAGGGGCCTCAGCTGGAAGCCATAGAGGAAATACTGGCCCAAAAGGAATCCCACTTCAAACAGGGTCTTGAAAATAATGTTGAAAACATAAGTACGCAGCAGTGCGCCTCTGATGCGGATTTTGCCGTGTTCATCCCTGATAGGCGGCTTTTCCTTCTTGCCGCGGCCTCCTCCTC
Source organism: Pleuronectes platessa (assembly GCF_947347685.1). NCBI lineage: Eukaryota > Metazoa > Chordata > Actinopteri > Pleuronectiformes > Pleuronectidae > Pleuronectes > Pleuronectes platessa. Next base: position 4,492,494 of record NC_070639.1, on the reverse strand, counting down.
CAGCATCTCCACCATTTCTAAAAAGGAGTTCTTTCTCCTCTTGGAACCTGGTCGCTTTGCGCATCTCCTCCTCCTTCTCTTTTCGCTTCTCCTCCATGCGGACTATGTGCAGCACGTGGCCCAGGTAGATGAGGGTCGGCGTGGACACGAAGATGATCTGCAGAACCCAGAAGCGAATGTGCGAAATTGGGAAGGCCTCGTCGTAACAGACGTTCTCGCAACCGGGCTGCTGGGTGTTGCAGGTGAAGTCGGACTGCTCGTCGCCCCAGACCTCTTCAGCCGCGGCCCCCAGCACCAGGATTCTGAAGATGAAGAGGACAGTCAGCCAGACTTTGCCGATAACAGTTGAGTGCTCCTGAGCGTTCTCCAACAGCCGCCCCAGAAAGCTCCAGTCGCCCATGCTTCAAGATTTTCTAGCCTATGGAGAAAGTACAGGCTGGAGTGGACGAAGAAGGAGGGAATGTCAGAAACAGAGAGAAGAAACAGTCAGAGAGAGGTGAAGAAGGTTGTATGAAACAAGTATTAGGTGTGGCCTTACCCAAAGGTTAAACAGCCTACACACACGAACACAAGAGACGACAAAAGGACATGGATGATAGTGGACATGTCGACCACGACTGGACATATTTCTCCTTTTCATAAAACGCAGGGCAGAACACGGCCTTTTACAGAAAAACTGCCTCGTCGGCGTTGGATATCGAAAACAAATCAATTCACCAGCATTCGCTTCAACACAGACGCTTTTCAGCAGCTGGTGTGTAAACCACCCGTTTAACCCTGGTTCACTGTCCCTCTCTCTCTCTCTCTCTCTCTCTCTCTCTCTCTCTCTCTCTCTCTCTCTCTCTCTCTCTCTCAATGTCAGGCCTATCTCACTCTCTCACCTGCTCGCTCCACTGCCCAGCAGGCATGTGCTGAGATCAACATTACAGTGTTCGAAAACAGCATTTAGTGTGCACGGACACACACGCACATACACACACAGACAAATATGGGCATTCACACGTGCACACAGCCTTTCTTCCCTCTCTCTGTTCCACTGTAGCGCTAAAACAACGCACATCTCTATTTGTTACTGTAATTACAAAAGAAAAAATGATAATTATAATAATTATTGATTTTTTTTGACAAATTCTGATGAGATTTGAGAGTTAAACTTTTTAAATGTGTAGCTTCAGCTGATTACATTATTTTCATTATCAATTAATCTTAGAGGCTTTTTTCTTTGATTTATCCAAATATTTAACATCAGGCCCACGCTGATGTCTTCAAACAGATTGTTTTGTTCAACCAATAATATCAACTCTATATATTTATTCTATATAACATATTCTCACATTTTAAAACCTGAAACCAGAGAATGTTTAGCAAATATTGATGTCAGGCAAACTTTTTACCATAAACTCACACACACAGAAGAAGAAAGAGAGGAGAAACTTACTAAAATATTCTTGTATTAAAGGTAATAAATCCATCGACTAGGGTTCACGATATGTATAACACCTGGAAGAGAAAAATGATACAGTCAAATCGTTATTCATTCAATTTCAGTATTATTTCAAATGAAGAAACAGTGAGAGTTTAATATTTTAAATTAAAATGCCTCCAGATGTCACAATAAAAACATTTTCGATAACTTAATAAAACCACTATGAATGACCTAATAGATCCCTACGAGTGTGTTTTCCATCTACAGTTTGCATTTGAAATCTCTGATATAAGTGCAGAGATGTGTAAATATTGGGGAGATGAGCTCAGAAATTAAACCCAGGGAGTCAGAACTATTTGATTTTATCAATAACTGGATACATTTCTCTGGGGTTCTCAGGTATTTGAGGCATTTATGTCGCATGTTGGTGAATGTAACAGACAGAGCCAGGTTCAAATACAAAGCCATAGCTGCAGGTTCACAATACAGAGTGTGCCAGAGTCCCCAGACTCCCTTTAACGCGCCAGGAGCTTTGTCAGGCTTTTGTCTCCCTCGTTAATTTACCCGATAACAGGCCCTGCTGCGTTTACTTGCTCTTTCTTCACTCCCACATAATATGCACAGCAGTGTTCATCTGTCATACCTTCAGACCGGAGATGTCATACTTAAACACGAAAAGCAAATCCTTGTGCCTTCACCGGTGCCATCATCAGAGCGCGTAGACCTTCTGTGGACCCGCGCAACCTGTCGCCTCCGACAGCTCCTCAAACTCTTTTTCTAAAAGATGCCGCACAAACTCAGTCGTGCACACTCTTCTCCAGGCGTGTGATCAGGTCTGCTCCGTCCCAGGCCCGTTCAACGTGCGCAAAAGTTCTCCCTCGTTGTTGTCAGTGTTTGGAGGCGGCTTGGAGTCGGAGATGGGGCTCGGTCAAACGGAGCTGCCTCCCGTTTCCAGCCATGTCTGGACTGTCACATTGTGTGACCATGCATGAGTGAATCCAAAGAGTCATCAGCCTGTCCGGAGTCACACCACGCCCCTGCCAACCTCCCCAAAACCCACTCCAGCGTGTGCGTAAAAGTTGTCGCAAAATGTGCCATCAGAAAACGTTGCTCTCAAATCTATCCGAAGTAAAAACGTAAAAGACATGAAACGTTTTCCTGAAGTTGTTCAACTCCAGTAAGAGTAAACTTACAATTTTAAAATATTAAAAGTTGTAGGTAAAAACTAAAGTTCAATGAGCATAAGCTGACAATAAATGTGATGCTTTAGATTCACTGTCAAAATATAACATAACTTTAAACCTGATGTATGTTGTGTAAACATAGCAGATTGATGAATAAATACAAATTAATAAAAGCTTGTTATTATTAATATTGGATATAAACAATGAAAAATGAATAAAAGACAGACAAAAACATTCCCTGTTAGTTCCATCCAGTGGGAGGCTGCAGGCAGACATAGCATCATATGAGGTGAAGTGACAAAAAACGACAAACCACACAGTTTCTAGTTTTACTGATTTATGACCAAAACAAAGTCTCAAAGAGCAAAATGACTTCAAGGATCAAAGTGCAAGTGTAATAAAAAATATTTTAGGTACAAAACACAATCACAGACATTTCATTTCCTTCTCATCGAGGATGAGCATTTCCTGCTCATCCTCGATTTTGGATTTGTGACGGAGGACAAAGACTTTTGTCACTTTGTGGATCCGCACATCGAGAGGCCGAGCGGTGATTGGTGTTGTGGCTAAAAAAAGGCACATCCTGAAAGCTGATACAGGCAGTCAGGTCACACACACACACACACACACACACACACACACACACACACACACACACACACACACACACACACACACACACACACACACACACACACACACACACACACACACACACACACACACACACACACACACGCACACACACAATGTGACAACAACGAAAGTCTTAATAACACAGTAGCAGGTGTCGGCTGATCAGCAAAGCCTCATATCAGTGTTTTAAAAGCAGGATTACTATGACAGAGACACAGTTCTAATGTTAATGATGAAGCAGTTGTTGAAGTTTGCTGCTTAACATGATAATCCTGCTGTTTTAATTAAACTCAGCAGGTAACAGGAATTTCAGTTCTTTGCAAACATTTCACATTTATGCAACTTCTGACGGAAGCATGACAACATCATGTGCACCCTAAACATTTACAATTCTCATGTTCGGACCAATCAACATCTAAGTGTTAAAATACGTAACATGATCTCAGTGTTTAGTTTTTTTCCTCTGAAGAAACACTTTCAGTTCAAGTAAAAAAAGACAGAAAACTTTGTGACTTGATCGAACAGCAAAGAGCGTCACATCTATCATCAAACCACTGTGGAGTTTTAGATAAGATTCAACAATGTAACATCAATTCTTCTTCAGTGTAATTGTACCCTGTGCAGCACAGCCCTCAGTAGTCATTAACACATGCAAAAACTAAATCATTGAAAGAAAGTCATTTAACAAATGTCAAACTTGATTTTGTGCTTGATTTTGATTTAACAGCATAAACTCAGCTTTAAAAAAAATCAATTAATGTAAAACATGTACTTAACATTTGAAATTAAATGTCTGTTAAACACCACACTGAAAATCATCACAAATTCTGCTTCATTTGTCATTTACTTCATTTTTCTTCTGTAACACTTAACCAGTAGGATCCCCGCTGTCACCAGCAGATGTCAGTGTGGACTCATTCTGCTCTGGTTTGGTACAGTACGGCACAGGCAAGCAAACCTCAGAATGAACGATAAAAGGAGACGAGTACAAGGACGTGTACGACAGGAATAGATAATCTACGCTTGTTGGTTTGATCTGTGATTTTTACGCCAGGAAGGAACAAGAGACATGTGACCCCTTGCGTAAAATGTGAGGCCATGTGTGGCAATAAAGAGCAAATCAGTATAAATAGAGACTGATGTAGAAATGAGGTCAAATCCGTACAAAACTGATTTCTGTGAAATTTCCTCGTCACAATACCAAACAATATGCACAAACGCATGATGCATTGTGGGTACACTTTGTTGGTTTCTCGTCTTTCGCTCCTGTTCACTCTGATGGCTGCTCTTCAACACACGGTCTTGTTGCTGGATGAATCTGTGCATGTGGACAGCAGCATCTCATTCTTCTTATTCTGCGCGTGGGCATTGTCTCGCCTCACACCATCCGTGGGGGATAAACGCCTCTTATTAGACTTGGCTGAGCACCTCATGAGCGCCTTGCCTATGAGGTAGCCCAGCTCAGCCACGTTCAGGACCATGCAGATGGCCGACGAGGCCACCATGAAGATGGTGAAGATGGTCTTCTCTGTCGGCCGGGAGATGAAGCAGTCCACCTTGTTGGGACAGGGCCACTGCTCACACTTCACCAGCCGCGGCATCTGGAAGCCGCCGTAGATGAAGTAGAGTGCGTACATGAAGCCGCCCTCAAAGATGAGCCTGAAGAACAAGCTGGAGGTGTAGGTCCACCACAGTGGGCCTGTGATCGGCAGACGCCTCCTCTTCAACGATGCCAGGTCACTGTCAGTCGTCTTTTCTGTGCCATTGGAGGCCAGCATGGTCCTCTTATCCCCACGCTTCCTGTAGGCCACGTGCATGGCCACCAGCAGAGCCGGCGTGGACACGAAGATCAGCTGCAGGCACCACAGGCGGATGTGTGACACGGGAAAGAAGTGGTCGTAGCAGACGTTTTTGCAGCCTGGCTGCTGCGTGTTGCACGTGAAGTCAGACTGCTCGTCCCCCCAGACGCTCTCAGCAGCCAGGACCAGAATTGTTATGCGGAAGATGAAGAGGACAGAAAGCCAAATCTTTCCAAGACTGGTGGAGTGTTTGTTGACGCCACCCAGCTGGGCGTAGAGCGCCCCCCAACTCATTGTGGTGAAGAAGACTCTGAAGGGTCAGACGACCTGGGGAGGGCAGGAAATCAGAAGAAGGTTAAACACAGAATTTCCCCCCAAAATCCTTTAAAATAGTGGAATACGGCCCCCTATAAGTGTGTTTGTTGTTAACTAAACTACAATTTCCACCAATCTATGTGGAGGGATGAGGCCTGGGCCTGAGAGGAACCCACTACATTCAGGTACACGTCAAGGTTCATTTATTTTTTTCTTCAACTATTTTTTCAAGAGAATCTAGAATAGACCTCAGTAGGGCTCACACCTCCACCAAGGCCCAATGGAGAATTGCACTCGCTCATGAATATGTTGAAAAAGACTCACAATGTTAAAATAAGTTAAATTATAATCCTGGAACCGCACCCGGAGCTGGATCAACACCAAAATCTTAAAATCATTAAATCGGTTGAGCACAGTTTTTGTGTAATCCTGTTTAATAACACAGATGAAAAGGTTGAAAATGACTTTGATTTTGTAATTTGTCATCTGTTGTCTTGACTTAAAATTAGATCTTATTAATTTGCTTCTTCTCTTGGATGTTTTGTTGTGTTCATTTCCATCTTCCCAAAGCACTTTGTTACGGCTGTCCTTTTTTAAACTCTCACTGGAGTCTTTTTGTGTTCTGCTTTTTGGCACGGTTCATTCTGAGCAGAATAAAAATATGCTGACAACAGTGGAAAGGGGATGATGTCCCGTTTTAACTGTCAGAGGAGACGTAGCCCCCATCCCCCCAAAATCTGTGCACGCCACTGCCTGTTACTGTGCTCTAAAGAATCAACACGACTTCACCACTTTAACACTTGTGTGATTATTATCACTCACCGCCTGTTATTAGCACCATCCTCACTTTTAAATTATAATCTATAGTCTGTGTCCGCTCTGTTTGGTAGCATCATGGCAGAGATATCATAAATAAACAGAAGTGAAAAAACAGGAGAATTGAGAAGTGAGAACGGAATTAAAGTTCTTAAAACATGTTCCAGATATTTCCTCTCCTCTTCAGTCATTTACTTTTCTTAAGAACAAAGATTAAAACAAGGGATATTCACGCTGACAGTGAGAATATTTGTTGTAGCATGTTTAAATGCAGTTTGGGGCTTTTAGTTCTGAATCAATAAATCTGATTTTACCCTCCAGGAATGTAGTATTTTCTGTTTGTTGACTTGAACCTTTTCTTTCTGTTGACTTGGATTTTCCCTTTAGTTTTTGCGACACATACACAAATGATGACAAACTGTAAAAACCCGAAAGTTACTGAATGGAAATAAGTGTTATCATCAGTAATAATAAAAGGATCTCGTGGAGTTAATGTATGCAAAAAGAGCACAGCATGAACTCACCTTTCTGTAGTTTACAATAAAATAAAAAGTCAGTAGTTTTCCATGGAAGTAAAAGTCATGAGTCCCTCGCGCTGCTTCAGAATCAAACCTCAGCTCGTGCTCCACTCGTCTTAAGGCGCGAGACACCTGTAACCTCGGGGTGGGAGGGGCCAGATCAGCCAAGGGGCGGGGCCAGCCGAGGGCCCCAGATGTTTCACACACAGAAGAATATTCAAGACGCTGAACATTCAAAATAACACAGATACTAAATCAAACAATTTAAAGTCAGAAAGTACAGTTTGAAACAAATTTAAAGAAAGTCAAATTTAAAGAAAGTCAAAGAGGTAAAAGAAATAAAAAGGGACAGATACATAAAATAAATTTAAGTTGAAAGAGAACTGTGTCAAATAATCAAATAAAACAATTATACCTTGTAGAAAAGCTAAATTAAAGGCGCTTCTGAATAAAAAAATGCTTAACCTTGTTTTTCAAAACTACAATGGATGAATGATCCTACGCCCAAAGTGATTGAAATCTGTTTCTCCATGTTTAGACTTGCATGAGGATCAAAACATAGATTTTACAGTTTTTATTGAGCTTTCTAACAAAAGTGTCAGCATTGTTAATCTTCATGGAGAGGCCCTGCGACTGGGCCCCTTCTACCAATAATCAAATCACATTTTTCTGCACAGCCCACATTCAGCAAATACTATTTGCCTCACAGGGCCTAACAAGGTGAGACACGCCTTGAACCCTCGTCAGGAGTAATAATAATTGTATTTCACAGCACCATTTAAAACAGCCATTACAAATTACTGACCTCATCAACCAGAAATGAAATGTTAATGTCATTAACAGAAAATCAATTGGTAGCAATTCTGAAACTGATTATTGCTTTAAGTTAAGAAAAAATATGTACTTGTTTCTATTTTCTGTTGCTTTACAGAATCAATATTTTTAAGTAGTTGAGGAGATAAGTGCTTGATTTTTTCCCCTTTTTTTACTCATATATTAAATGGTTAAGTAATCTTTATGATAGACTTTTACTTTAAAAACTAAATTTGTCCTACCTCTGTACACTACAGGACGTATATTTCATGACAAATATTGTATTTTGGTTTTCATCACACAATTCACAGATGCAGGCCGAGCGATCATGTGACGACGTCGCTGCGGCCTGGTATCTCTGTGAAAGGAAATCTGCAACAGGAGAAATGTCCCAGTGAGCGGCGAACAATCAATTACTCTCAGTTACTCTTCTGACGTGTTTCCATTCTTTGTTTCCTGGGATTCAGGAGTGTATCTGTAATGTAGCACATCATTGATTTGTTCTGCTTGTGAGAATAGAGACAAACGCAGAACTCAGCAGAATATCTAATTTTATTTTCCTTCATTCGAAAGATAACTGAAAATGAAAACCACATTGTGTCAAGTGAATAAAATCACATCGTTTGATTCCATTTGAAAACGTAACAAAATATCCTCCTGTCTTGAGGGTTGAGATCGACACAAAAAGAAAAATGTTCTGGACACTTTGAAAAATTAAGGTTGAAATTTAATCGCTGCTGCATAGTTCTTCACAGTTTTTTTCATGTTCATAAAAAAGGCACTTTAATCAAACAGGTTTTCAGAATCACTTCACAAATGCAATGATATAATTCTCATTGTCATATATAAAATATGTTACTGCCTGTGATTCCTTTTTACACCATCATGGAACAAGTTCTGTTCCTGTTCAATGTTTAACAATGTGCTGCAATTTAAGAGCTTATACATTTGATTTCTATGTAAAATCTCACAAAAATACTGCATTTAAAATCTTAATCAAGTGAAGTCGAATTTTGAAAATATATGGCCAGCATTTTTTTCTCGGCCAGCAGTCATGATCATTGATGTTCAAGAGTTTGGTTCCTGGATGTCTTTCAGTGGTCCTTCTTCAACTTCGCCAGACCCATGAGGAGCTGGTCCCTCCTCTCCTTCCTGGCCAACAGGTGCTCCTGGTCACTGGGAATCAGCTCACACATCTCCTGCAGATGAAACAATAAATGAGAACATAGTTTCTAACCAGACACTCCGGTCAGTTGAGCGCAAACCTCCACCGAGGCTGAAAAGTCCTACACATTGTAGGAACATAAAAGAAAAAAATGAATAATTTATTTCAAATTAAACATTAGTTGCCCTACTTTTGGGAAACCTGGGCATTTATTCCCCTTGTTTTTCATGGTCTTATAATCATTTAGTACTTTATATGTTTTTATTTTACATCTGGTGATAAAATTGGTGAAAACAGTATTAAAAGAAAGAGAATAAAAATAAATTCCGTCATCTGCATCAGAACCCAAATTGAAGGTGTTCTTCTGAGGCTCCATCCCTTCACCAAGTTGGGTGGAAATCTGTTTGTTTTTTACTTTATCCTGCTAATAAATAAACTAACAAATGAACATACAGAAATGTACAAACCTCACCTTTTTGCCTGCGGTAAAAATATAACATAGCTATAAAAAAAATTGAACAAATAGACCACCAACATTCCACCAACTAGAACATGACATAAGCTCTGGTTCTTCTGGTGGAAATGATTTCCTCAACAGGTTCCTGTCCCCTGGGGAAAGTTCCTGTAATTGAATCGCACTTTGTGTTGCGTCCTGATGATGAAGTTTATTGTTGGCATCTGCAATTTTCACATACCACAGCACTTAAAAGTAATTGCCCTCGCTATATACGGGCTTTTCAAAACTCATAAAACTCAATTATAAAGCAATTAAGGAACAATGGCATAATAAGTAAAAGTACAGTAAAACGACAGATGCCCGATCTTTACAAATCCTTGATTGATTGTTCCATTTGAACTTTAATTTGAGATAAAGAAAAGCTTGCTCGTTGACAGACAGCAGTGAACGTATAGATGTTTGAGAAGTCTTCTAGGTGAGTCTATACTTTCTTTTTCATTGTGACTGAAGTTTGCTGCGGAAATCTCTTGTAACGTTAATAAATCCCCTCTGTTTTTTAAATCTATTGTATTTTTTCACTTACTCTCTTTTGTGTTGCTTTTATTTCTTAGCTCTTGGAATGTGAGCTTAAAAAAGAGACTGGGAATCTCAGGCTACATCCATAACACAGCGTTTTCAAAATAAAACGATTGTTAGCAAAGACAACAGGGTCAGCAACATAAGGGATTATCCACGTTACGTTCTCCACTAATAGCTGAAGCAGATTTTTTTTCTTCCTGAAAGGGGTCATGTGATTGGAGCCTGAAGAATCAGAGGAAGTATCCTCACAACCGAAAACATCCAGTCAGCAACTAGTTGAGAGTCGCTATGTAAATATTTCCAAACATCAATTTCTGCAAAATGAAAAATGCAGACTCAGCAGGGTTTCCAAACTTCTATATTGAAACATACTCAGGCCTTAAAGAGACTTTCCGAAGTAAACTGGGTGTGGGTCTGCCTGCCTGCCTGAAAATACCTTTAAACCCTCAACTAATCAAAGTTAATGTAGTGGAAATGTTTTTGTTGTTGTCCGTACAACTGAACCTCATGTGTGTAAATCAATTAACATTTTCTATTTATTGTTTCTTCACATGATGACCCTGCATTGTTCACATTTAAACAGCATGTGAGAGCATGTGATCAAACAACGCCTATATTAAGGAAGTCACGCAGAACTGAAGACACCCAGTTTGCTTCATCTGACTCACTCGGTAGTGAGAAATCATACATATGGAAACATTGCCGTCACACTCACATGATTGATTCTCTTGGCTCCCTCGCCCTGGAAGTCTGGTACAGGCCCGAAGGAGGTCAGGACCCTCGCTATTCCCTCGCCGTAGCGTTTCATGTAGTCTTCCAAACCTGTGGGAGGACAGCTGATCAGAAGGGGACGGCTGCTACAGTATTAAACCCTGCAAGAGAACCCCTGGCTCTTAAATGTGGAAAAACAGGAAAACAACGAGAGCAAAATATCACAATAATTTTTTTTCTTCTTCAATTTTCTTCAATATCTAAGGAATTGTTTTGATATGATCTCAACATGTGATATGGCGATGAAGTGGCCGATCAGCCTTGGCGGCGGTGTGTGCCCCTTTGTGTTAACTTTTGATTTAAAATAACAAAAAGTTGCTTCAAGAATATTAATGGCATTCAAACATGAGTGATTCCGTGTGAAGTTTTGCAGGTAAAGGCTGAGACACATGCAGATGTTGTACAGAGAGGATCAGCTTCTCTTAGAACTCTTTAGATAGAAGAGTGTTTCCTGCTTTGAACCCACCTCCTGGCGCAAACTGGTTTTACGAATGACACACAGGGCTGTAAAAACATTTGAGAAGGTATGTCCTCTGCAAGCCTCTGTGACCTACATATATGACGTCTGTCTATAAAACTCTTTTGTGTGCAGAACACCTGCACAATTACTGTATTAAAAAAAACGACTTTATTGATGTATACATGCAGCCTTACCCTGAATTTAAAACATGTATATATATATACACATCTACATAAGTTGTTATTGTAACTGTGATTGCATTTGTTGCATCTCAAAGCTTCTAGTTCAGTAAATAAGATATAAGATAAAAAGTAAAGCACAGAGGATGATGGCTCCATGATTCAGCACTAGACTGCAAAACATTTTTCCGGCGGACATCCCTCACTGAAATCTATTCATCACACTTATCATACATGTAATTTAGTCTGTTTCCCTGCATCTGATTATTCTTGGATCGTCTCTTAAATGTGTTGATGCCACAGAAACCCACTGAGAAAAATGTCAAGATGTGTTCAAGAACTTAAATTTATGTTGCTGAGTGACGTCCTTGGTGAAAGTGCCTCATAAATAACTTATTTTAACTTTCCTTTCAGTTATTCTCTCGATTGTTCTCAATAATTATTCTTGAATGATTTACTCGTCAAGTAGACAGCAGGTATTTTGAATGTGCACTGATTTATGTGTTACCCTGATGGACTGGTTCATTACCTTTGCCAAAGAGGTTATGTTTTCACCTCGGTCCGTTTCTTTGTCAGCAGGATTTACGCAAAAAGGATGGGACATGGGTCAAGAAAGAACCCATACAATTTAGCCCTGGATTTGGACAAATGGGCAAATCTAGGAATATTCACATCACATTCTTTCAAAGAATTCTCAGGAAAATATTTGCAACTTGGTGCGGATCCAAATAAAAATCCAGATCTAGCGAATTTAAATGAGGTTTCATAATGTGTACGATAACAAATCAGGCTAAAAACCTGTGACTTCAGCTAATGTGTAGCCAAGATAATGTGGATTAAGTAGACAATCAATATTAATATGTATCTTCAATAGTTTTAGAGCCATCTTCATTCAAACATGACGGATAGGTGCAGGATTTAAGGGGACTGTTGGGCTTGGGTAGAGGAATGTGCTCTACTGAATGCTGTTCTCTGACTCTGGTTTTCTTCTACTTGAACTCTACAAGAACATATTTTATTGTCATGTTAGGGCAAAACAAACAAAAACAAAAGTTTAACCAAAAGTCCTGAAAAAAGGGTTTGTCCAACTGCTGCTCGACTTGTTCCTGCTTTTAAAAATCACTTATGTCTAGCATACGTAAACAAACACAATTCAACCAAATGTGTAGGTCTGTGGCCCCTAATTCAGATTTAAAAAATAACAGGTCGCAGCTAATGAGGTAGCCATTATAACTAATGATTGGACAGAACATATCATAAAGAGGGGCAGCGTCATGGTTTCTTGACATTCCTTTGATAAGGTGAGCAGAAGATCTCCGAAGTAATAAAAAAAGTCAAAGTGAAGCAACGGAGAGACGAGAACGAAACCTCTTCGCAACGGCTCTTTAATTACGGCAGGTCAGTGGGTGACCGTTTCAAATAGTTCTGTCACACTCACATGAAGTTTCACACTGCAAAATCAAATGTGTGACACGTACACATTGTTCAGTCGAACAGTCACATCTGAGAAATATTGCAAATGGTCTTTAGATCATTACAATACTTCTAAATCTTTTCCATGAAACCTGGTGGGAAACGCTATGTTTATATGACACAGCGGTGCAATGAATACCATCTACCTTCAAGTCTCTGTTTTTTATTTTCCTTTTGCTGTCACTGATTTTATTACACATCATCATCCACGAATCAAGGAACAACGACAAATCTCAGTGACACACATGACTGGTAGATAAAGTTATGCAGTGGATGCTTTGACCTCACCACAGCAACCCTTGAATATTGTAAGACTTCTGCTGTGTGGTAGAGGATGACAATGAGAGGAAAGTTACAGTTTTGAGAGGTTAGAACTGAAAGTGACCTATTTTTCCATTGGCCGTTCACTAATTTCATTTCTTAATTTAACTTCCTGGCCATTGCACAAAGCAATAACTTAATCTATACGATTTAATAAGAAATCTAATTGAGAGAATAGTCAATGTTAAGTAATCTTGTCATTGTAATGCATAGATAATAATTATACTGTATGTATCAATACGTGGGGGAGGCAGTGGTAAGCACTGACGCCTCGCAACATTAAGTTTCTGGTTTCAGCCGGTAAGGGTCTTTCTCATGTCGGTTTTCTCAGGGTACTCCTGTCCAGCTTTAAATGAATTGTCCCCCTATGTTTCGACTCCAGTTTAACTTCAAATTAAGTGTTTGAACATGTGCATAGAACACCCCTCTGTTGCCCAGCATCCATGCAATGGACAAATGTTATTACATATAAACACAGCTTCTCGACCCCAACTGGTTGAGGCAGAGATTTCTTCCTGTCAAAGGGATTATTTCTCCACAGGTGCCAAGTTTTTGCTTGTTGGGGGAACAGTTGGGTTTCTCTATTATTTTTTAGGCTCTCAACCTTACTATGTGAAGAGCCTTGAAATGATGCATGTTGAATTTACTATTACAATACAAATACAATTGAAAAGAAGTGGAACATGCTGTTGGACTGCCTTTTCAATCGTGTGAAGGACGAAGCCACAAACATTTCAGGGTCTCTCTCCAGCTTTTCAGTGGACTGCTCCTTTAAAGGATAATGCTCTACTGTACAGGTACGAGGCTTACAGGAGCCAAGTTGTTTGGGCAGAGTAGAAAAAGAGACAGAGCCTGAGTGCTCCGGTATCTGATTGGAATGATACACGAACGGGAAGTCGCTACAGGATTGGGTCTTAGCAATCTTTAGAGAACACGATCATACTACTGTTTCCTAAGCAGTGGAAAAAAGAACGAATTGAGAGCTTCAGCGCTGTCACTACAGGTAGAGTTGGCGTCTGGTTTGAAGCCTCGATGTGGGCTTTGTGAGTTTTGGATTACTGGTGTGAGGGAATGCATTCATCGCTACCCATCAAAAGACGGCTTTGTTCGGCCACAGCGACCTTTTTCTGTGTGTGTACACAGTCCTGGCTGCTCTCTGGGTTTCACACTAACCTTTGATATTCTGCATCTCCCTGAAGTTTCACCCTCAGCCTCTCTCTGGCACCCACAGGGGCGTCACAGTATGGTACAGTACATGCATGTTGTGCTGAGACATGTGAGCTGTGTCACCGTGTGTGATTTTCTCACAGTTTCTATACAACTGAGGCCTGGTGTTATACTACAAAGGACAGTCTGTAATTGTGCAGCGGTGGTTCGTTTATCTAAGAAAGCAGTTGACATGTTTAAAAAAAAAAAGTCAATATCATAACATTGTCAAGCCTTTTATATGATTGTCTTGTTCCGAAAAAAATCGTACATAGTTAGGGGACTGATATATAGTTGATTTGAATTTATATTATGTGTCATCTATGTTAATGTATTTATTTGTACCATAGGATGATTGGTTGATCTAAATACGCTTTAGTTCAGGTCCCTAAACTTATTGGATGTAATTTGTTTACTTAATTGTGGGGTCAGGATGATGTCATTCCAACCAAATGAGCTTAAATTAGTTTTTGATTCCATATAAGTGCTAGGTTTCATCTATAGTCCTACAGGATGCAAGAAACCTTACAAACATTTATTTTTATAATTTCTGGAGAAACTGAACTTAATGTATAAAATTGGTGAGCTCTGCATTCTGCCTTTGAACGTGGTTCCTTCACCATTGTTGCCCGTCGTCTCTTTTTCTTTCCAAACACTCAAACAAAGTAGAATATGGATGGAATCGGGAGCTTGAGGAGGGAGGCTGGATGTTGACCCTCTGTTTATGTGAGAGAAAAGGTTCACAGAGGGAACATTACCTTCAGGTGCATTGAGGTGCATCGTTTCCATGGGACCAATGAAGGCGTAGCGCATTCCTAAACCCTCTGACATCACCAGGTCGATGTCCTTGACTGAGATAACGCCATCCTGATAGGATAAGAGGGGAAAAAACGAGTTCAGACACTATAGCCCATTTCATTGAGCAGCTCAACTCTGGGAACCACTCTGTTCTCATATGCCTCCCCGAACCAGAGCACTTTCAGTCTACATATTGTTTTTTCCCCCCTGACACATATGAGGGCATCATGATCTTTTACCCATGAACACTGAAATTGCATCAATTAATCTTTGAGTCCAAGCTACAACTTTACCTTTGACCTCCAAATGATTATCTCATCATCCTTTAGTCCACCTGACTGTTTTAGCAAGATGTAATGAAATTCCCTATGGGTGTTCCTGAAGCATGAAGACTTTCTCACTTGGTGTTTCTGAGATGTTGCGTTCACAACAACAAAAACATCTTTTGTAAGGTCACAGTGAACTTGACCTTAGACTTCTGACCACCAAATTCTAATCAGTTCATTTTTTAGTTCAAAGGAACATTTGCACAAAATTGGAAGAAATTCCCTTGAGGTGTCCTTGAGATATCCTAGCTTTGATAGCTTTGTGAGGAAACAGTGACCTTTACCTTTCACCTTTTAAAACCAAATCGGTATTACTTTATTCTTGAGTCCAATTAAATGTTTATACCAAATTTGACAAAATTCCCTCCAAGCATTCTTGAGATATCAAGTTCACAACAAAGGATTTGCGGGTTGGTCTACTGTATGGACATACACCCCACAATGAGGCATGAAAACAAAAATAATTAAGCTTTATTTGTAGCTAAAATGTATTTAGTCTGAGGCTGTAAGACCATATTTTCACTGGCAGATCAACAAAGTCCTGGCTTTTAACCCACTGGGATTTTGAACCAACTAAATTCCCTTTGATCACATTGGACTACTCCCAACATATAATGTTTCCCCAATCAGCCAATTCTGTGTCCTCAGGATTATGTGGGCAGTGCAGGGAGGAGAGGGGCTGAGGATAGAGAGATGGATAGAAGTGGAGACAGAGGGAGTGGTTCAAGTATCTTTGGGTTAGAGATGCCTGTTGGCTTGACCACGCAGGAAATCAAAGCTCCGATACAGATACAGAGAGTAGGGTTAGCAAAGAGGAGAGGGACAGGGTCGTCTTTGTTTGGGTCCCACGTCCAACAACGGGCCTGTTATCTGAGCCAAGCGGGACGGTGGGTGGGGTCTTTTCTCCGCTGTAATCACTGGGGCCAGCAAGCTGCTTTCTCAGCCACTCTGCTTTCCAACACTGGCCCCGACTCAAGGGTCATTTCAGTGAGTGTATTTTTGGACGGGTGAGTGAGGGTCCCGGTTATGTATTGTTATGACACCGCAGGCCTCGATGATCACAGCTAAACCTCAGGTCATTACCTATGCCGGAGATCTTTTCAGCCCAGTCTATTTGTTTATTAGTTTTTATGTTAGTTAGTTAGCAATATAACCCAAAATCGTATTACCACAAAGCCTGGGTGTAGATCTGGATCAGGGGTCGGGTCCAGGATTTTGCACAATTTCCTAAAGGATAATTCATGAATCTTGATGAAAAAAATAATCAGGCACGTTAAGGGGACTGATATCTATGAATGTTTAAAATTTGGTGTAAGGGAGTGCTGGTCCTTTGCCGAGGTACGGGCTCTACTAAATGCCATTCTAGTTACTGATGTTTGAGTGGGAGCGAAAACTGCTGAGTCACTCATAACTGAATTAGCCCTCTTAAAAGGGTGCACACCTCGCAAAGGCTTTATACACAAAGCCGTAAAGAGCTTTATTAGTGCCAAAGATATAGTTTTAAACTCTTCAACATTCCTTTATAGAAGTAGAGATACAATCATAACAGCATAAACATTGAAAACCATTGTTGATGTTCATGTCAAATTTGTCTGAAGAGAAAAAGTCAGCACTGCCAAAACAACTTGCTGTTTGTCAACATTGCAAATTGGTAAATTAAAGTTAATAAAACCTCCTCTAATTGCTGCAAAACCATTAAATAAACAGTATTCTTTCTATTGTTGCACCTCATTATCAATAATGATTCAAATGATAGTCATTCCTCAGGTGTGTCACACATGAGGAAAGTCTTTCTGAGATAACACAAAGGTAAAGCTGGAGGAAATGTAATCCACATTGAAAAGTGATGCTATGAGAATGTCCCCAAACAGTTTTTTCCAAAGACTAACATGTACTTGAGGGACTGGGGAAAGCTTCTGGTCAGGTGAGTGATCACATGTTAAGTATTCCTGTTGGGGATGTAACGCTGAACTGGACATTGAAGTTTTCCAGAGCAGAGGTACATACCACTTCGTTAGGATGCCAGCAGTTATTATCAACTGATTCTTTAATTAACCGAGCAGGATCTCCATAATTATCCTCTGTGACCAATCATAATATTTAAAAGAATGAAGTTGCTAGACAGACCAGTTGCTAAAATGATCTAGGATGATAACAATCAGGGGTTCTCTGAAGAATTTCTGGATCTTAAGAAAGATCCAGAGTAGATTCTCTGCATTAGTTCAGGGTAAAAAATTGCATCAAAAATCTGAAATTGATTTACAATCAGTGGTGGTAGATTTGCTCATTGTGTTTGACTAACTGTGTAAGTAACGTACCACAGAGTAGAAATACCAACATATTCAACATTTTACCCAAGTAAAAATATTAAAGTATGAAGAATGGACAATTTCAAAATAATGTTTGTATTATATTAAATGACGTTATATTATAAAAAATATACATTATATATATATTTTTTAATGAGACAGACACAGATGACAAAGTGAATACAGGCAGTACAAAAGATCAAATGATAATAGTAATATGATAAAAGTAGAACAGTACAAAGTTGTAAACTAACAATAGAGCAGTTATTTAGGTATCTGGTGATATGTCAGTAATTGTGAATACTTCATGCATTGGTGTGTCGCCTCTTCCCATCACATCAGACTTTGTTTGTACTGCAATATAAATTGAGCCAGCGTGTTCTGAGAAGTGACATCTACACTGTAAAGCACTTTGTTTTAGTCACATGGTGCGACAGCCAGTTACGGCTCAGGTCAGCTGGTTTATCGAGGTTCTCTGTTCTTGGCGAAGCAGCCATGAAGATTCACAGTTCATCTCCATCTCCGGTGGGGACCAACATAGGATTCCCTGTGTGTTATGAATGATATTTTCTCCTCAAACACATTCCACTCGACTTAGACAGTCACTGTGACTTAATTAGAGCCAGGCCCCCACAGTGAGTTATGAGAGCTGTGACTGACTCGCGTTCAAGATTTACCTGCTGATCAACTGTGACGAGAGGCACTCACAGACCGATCGTTCCTGTATGACAGGTTCCTTTGTTTTTGAAATTGTGTTAACGGCAGAAGATTTGTTAACCTAATTCATCACTTACCAGTGATTTCTAAATTGGAACTGCCTCCTATTGTTAGATTTCTCTGAAGGTTAAATGATTACATTTATAAAGAAATAAGTGAAAACTTTCTCATATACAAACTGTTTAGTTATTCTCACACACACAGGGGAATTCATGGGTTGGGCGGGTTGAACGATCTCCTACGGTAAGAAACAATGTCACAAACAACCAGCAACCTCTTCAGCGAGCAGCTGCTGCTTAGCATGAGCTGCATCGTCCTGGTTTAAATGTCATATGGAGTAAGAATGTTAAGGCACCAGTTTGCACATGAGGAACATTTTTATTAAATTCCTAAATGTAACAAGACTTTGTGTCATTCATTTTGCTGTTTGATGTTTTGCTACAGGTCCAAATCTGTAAAAACTAAAAGTGTTTGAGACTGTCATTATAATAATATGCTTTAGTTTCAAATTTTTTGTTCAGTTTTTTAATTTATCAAAGCAAGAAAATGAATATGATAGAAGTTAAAAGTAATTTTCTATACACCCCATATACAAGTATTACCTTTTAAAATGTACAATATTACTGCTAGATATCATGTATTATTTACAGACCTAATTTTGTGCAATATTACTTTTATTATATCATGTAAGACATCGCCTCCAGTAGACCTCTTCACATGTAAACTATTATATTGTGCAATATTACATTCCATTTGTGCAATATTACATTTATTAACATTATATGAATAACATGTGCAATATTAGTTATTTATTACTTTAGATCATAGTTTATTCTATAACGTTTATATAACTTGTATCAATAGTTTTGCTCTTCATTTAGGCACTTCTCGTCTTGCATTTTATACACTTCATATTTTTGTACTGTATTGTTTTTAGTCTTTGTTATTGTAACTTTAGAGCAATATCTGGCAAAATACTTTCCCTAATAAGTTCTATCTTATTTGTGTTGCTTGACTTGAATGAAGCTGCAGTGGATGCTGGATTTGAATTGTCATGCTAAATAGATCAGACGTATATAACGAACAGTTTATTCCACTGTCTATTCTTTTGAAACAGACAAGTAATATGTGATTTCTCATCATATATAAATCTTTGTGTAACTTGTTATCCTGCGATTCTATTGTTGCCTCCATTTTTGGTTGTCGTATTTATTTTGTGATGGATGTGTAACAGCCTCTCATTTTTGTTTCTATTTCACTATTAACAGTCCAAGGATGTCCCCAGTGTTCACGCTCAACAGAGCTCACACATGAGTGCACCATGCTCTATGGAATGTCATGTCAATATGAGTCTTTGCTTCCACAGGCCTATGTGAAGACATAAATATCTCATGGGAGATGCAAGGATACAGTCAGGAGGGAGAGGAACACGCTAACCTCTGCCTCATTTTCTTGCAGTGCACTTTAATTCTGAGAAGCTGAAACATGTTTGTTTCGTTGTTGACTGAACCAAAAAGTGCTTTCACCTGACTGCAGGCCCACTTGACTCATCAATGCTCTGAGACGTTCTTCTTGAGACAAAGAATCCAGGGTCGTTTCAGGAGAGAGAAAGAATTACAAAACAAACAGAGAGTCCAAATTGTGGGAAGCCCAAGTCTCTTAAAGCAAGTCATCCCATGGTTTCTGCCCGTATGAGTGATGACATTTATATGTGAGGGCCAAATGTATAACAACTAAAAAAGTTTCATATTTCTGTTTCAATTCAATGAAAAAAAGAAAATTCTTCAGTAATACTTTTAGGATTACATGCTCACACACTGTTTTCACTGGGTTGTAACAAATGGGAAAAAATAAAATGGATTTGGATCTTAGAATAGTTGATCAATAAAGAAAAATCTGCTGTCTGTTAATGAACCAGCTCTCTGTTTTCAAAATGCACCGGACTAAATAAAATAACTTTTATACATCTCCTCTCCTCGCGTTGCCCAAAGAACGCTATCGAGATGCTCCACTCAAAGCCATGTATGTCATGGTGGAGCTGGAGGGAAGACCATAAACTCACCGGAGTCCCTACAATTTATCTTCTGAGAAGCAGGAACGGTAACATCCAACTTCATGCCAATCCATCTAACGGAATTTTAGATATTTCGGTTTGGATAAAAGTGAAAAAGATATCCATTGAGAAAAAAAAAAGACCATATAATCAACACTTCTCTCAACATATTCGAAGCTAATGAAGTCAATCAACAATATGATTTATTGCAATGATTATTATCTTGTACTGTATAAATATCTTTTCATGTATTCTTATGATCTATAAATGAACTGTGACACGGACCAAGAAAGACAGTAACTGCTGGTTGGGGTCCAATCCTCAGCTGTGTGAGTTCATGCGTCATTTGCTGCACGTCTGTGAATATATGAATTTCACAGAGACTTGAGTTCCACAGGCTACTGCACAAACCCATTAGGGCTTGTGTGTCACTTTCAAGTCCTTCGGTTCATTTGATTTTCACAGAAAGATGACTGAGCATTCAAAGCACTTGGAGAAGTCTTAAAGATGCATAAGTTACCCTGAGGATACCGTTACAGAGCTAATCCAGTGAAACGGTCTGTTCCTGACAGTTTGTGGACATTCCTCTAGTCTAGTCAACACTCAAAGGTCAAGCACTGGAATCAGCCTCCTTAGTTCTAAACATGTCAATGTGTTAGATCTCCTCAGAAAACAGGTCACTTTTCAAACCATGGTTGTGCTGCTTCCATCATCTTATTCTACTGCAGACAGAATCATGGGATTAAGGACAGAAGGCAATCTGATAGATCACATGGATGTTTTATTTTGATTATTAAGAATAGACCGATTATGTCGAGGAAGAAAATCTAAATCTATAAGAAAGTTGTTCAACATAAATACATCAAGGATAAATACAAATAGGAAAGTAAATGATGTTTGATATTTTCAAATTTACACTTCACCCATAATCAATATCCGCAACGCTAGGTTTTAGCGTTAGGTGTTACATCCTCTGCCCTTAACCCTCAACAAGAGTTAAAACAGCAACTTGATTAAAGTGAGTTTCATGGTTGAGGGAGTGGTAAATGGTTTTGTATTGATATAGCGCTTTTCTAGTCTTGATGACCACTCAAAGCTCTTTACAGTACAGTTTTACATTCACCCATTCACACACACATTCATACAGTGCATCTATTAGCTGTACTTTTTTGTTCTATGGGGGCAAGTCAGGGTTCAGCATCTTGCCCAAGGACACTTCGGCATGCAGATGGGTCAGACTGGGGATCGAACTGCCGACCTTCAGCTTGGAGGACGACCACTCTACCCCTCAACCACAGCCGCCCCATAGCCGGAGTGTGAATATGGAGAATGTTTCCTCTCTCATTCCCACTCCTCAATCTAAATGTCTGTTCTAAGTAACTTCTCTGAGTGGATACGATCTCCTGTGAGAAGTGTGGAACTGACTGAGAGTCACAGCTTCAACTGTCAGAACCATGTTCAGCAAGTTGAAGAGTTAAAAAGACTCAGAAATCATTAAAAACCAGAGTTTATATCCAATATTCAGCAGGAAACTTTTAAAATAAGAAGAATTCTAAACAGAGTTTGGTGGATTTGTTACAAATGCATCCTCTTGTTCAGGAAGCCGGGGATCATAGGTAATATCCACTGTTCAGCTGTCTTTCAGTTCAGTTTCAGTTTGATTTCCACGTGTGTCTGCAGAGAGCACTGTTGCTCAGTAATAGTTACATAGTGTTGCTTTAATGCTACAAACAGTTCATCAATTAACTCTGGTTTTATCACAGTTTGAAACTGAGGGTAATAACTGTTAACAACTCAGTCTTCACAATTTTTTTTTTACATTTCATGAAACACAGATAGCATCAAGGTGTAGTATGGGTTAACAAGTATTTGAAATACACACAAAGTAAATTGAGCTGTCAGTACACACCTCATTACTTGTGACTCAATTATTCACGGGTTAATCCGTTTCAATAATGGAAAGAAATGAGGGATAGTCTGATGAAAGACAGTCACGCACTTCTGCATTGTTGAGAATCATAACTTGTTTTCAACTGTTTGAAAAGATTTGACATGGACAAATGTTGGTTTACTTTATACGTCCTTCTCTTGTTTGAGCAGCAAATCACTACAAGACAAACGACTAAAGACCAATAACTACTTCGATGAGTACAATGGACCAACCTTCTGTTGGCACACCAACTAAGTGGCTTTACACCCAAACAGCTGGTTTGTGGCACCCCTCCAGGTCAGGAACCATTTGTTAGGGCCCGAGCACCGAATGGTGAGAGGCCCTATTGAATCTGTAAGGATTTTTATTATTATTATTAGGGCCCGAGCACCGAAATCGGTGAGAGGACCTATTGAAATTGAAAAGATTATTATTATTATTATTTTTCTTCGCTCAGTGAATTGGCTTTTTGAGGGCTTTAACGTGCTCAAAAAGTTTCTAAAGTGTACAGTAAATTAGAAATGTGCGCAAGTTTACGTATTCTGAAGTATTTGGGAACGGGTGTGTCAAAACCGCTCAATAGCGCCACCTACGGAAAAGCCCCTCATTTAGCATTCACCGATCATCAAAAAAAACAAAGACTATTGTGTATCATGACTAGATGCACAAAAAAGTCCATCAGTGCATTATGAATAACGCAACAGGAAGCCCGCCAGTTTGACTTTAGTGGCCATTTTGGTCATATTCGATATTTTTTCTTTTAAGTACTCCTCCTACAGCTTTCATCAAATCAACTTACAATTTAGACGATCGTCATCACAACAAAATGGAGATCTAAAGTTATTGAAGGATTAAGTTTTAGCAAAACCGTCTGACCGTGGTGTGGCCTCAAAGTTTGATTAAACGCCATCAAAACACAGGCTCCTGTATCTTGGACATATTTTGTCCAATCGAGTCCAAACTATACACATAAGACAAGAGTCGCGACCTGAAGACATCGGTACAGAAATCGTGACTTAAAATCACAGCGTCCCCTGGTGGCAACAGCAAATGTCTTGTTTTTCTATGTCTTACAGTTTGGCTCACTTCTCGTAGGGCCTTCATCAAATCAACGTAAAAATTTGATGCATGTGTACAAAACAAGATGAAGATCTAAAGTTATCAAAATTTAAACTTTTCATCAATCTGTGTGACCGTGGTGAGGCTTATAAATTTGATAAACAAAATGAAAACACCATGTCTGTAGTTAATGGTCCAACACTGCTCTCTAGTGACTTAATATTGAATTACACCTGTAGTGCCAATATTAAGGCACCAGAGGTCAGTGTAACACCATGGTTTGATCAAGACACAAAATGTAACTATTGAAAAAGCCATTTCGTCCCCTCTTCCCCCAATTTAAATCTGTCTGGAGCCGCACAACATATTTGATAACACAGGTTATAAAGTTATATATATACATATATATATATATAGTTATACAATATATATAAAAACTATAGTTTGTTGCATTTATTAAATAACAGAACGACAATAAAGACAACTGTTGACATTTAACTGATATTTTTACCTGCTACAAAATAGGAAAACACCATACTCTGACCATGGCGTGGAGTCAAAGTCTGATCACATGCCATCAAAACACGAGCGTCTGTATCTTGGACATATTTGGTCCAATCAACTCCAAACTAGACATGTAAGACAAGAGTCGCGATCTGATGACATCTACAAGGACACCATGACTTAAAGTCCTAGCGCCACCTGCTGGCTACAGGAAGTGAAGCGTTTATTCTTGCTGCAGAGCTTAAAACGCACGCAAGGCAGAGACGTGCGCTTGGTCATCGATCGCTCTCTCTTCCCCGACCGCAACAGACTTGAAATTGCCTGTGCTCGGGCCCTGCGCAAGTTTACGTATTCTGAAGTATTTGGGAACGGGTGTGTCAAAACCGCTCAATAGCGCCACCTACGGAAAAGCCCCTCATTTAGCATTCACCGATCATCAAAAAAAACAAAGACTATTGTGTATCATGACTAGATGCACAAAAAAGTCCATCAGTGCATTATGAATAACGCAACAGGAAGCCCGCCAGTTTGACTTTAGTGGCCATTTTGGTCATATTCGATATTTTTTCTTTTAAGTACTCCTCCTACAGCTTTCATCAAATCAACTTACAATTTAGACGATCGTCATCACAACAAAATGGAGATCTAAAGTTATTGAAGGATTAAGTTTTAGCAAAACCGTCTGACCGTGGTGTGGCCTCAAAGTTTGATTAAACGCCATCAAAACACAGGCTCCTGTATCTTGGACATATTTTGTCCAATCGAGTCCAAACTATACACATAAGACAAGAGTCGCGACCTGAAGACATCGGTACAGAAATCGTGACTTAAAATCACAGCGTCCCCTGGTGGCAACAGCAAATGTCTTGTTTTTCTATGTCTTACAGTTTGACTCACTTCTCGTACGGCCTTCATCAAATCAACGTAAAAATTTGATGCATGTGTACAAAACCAGATGAAGATCTAAAGTTATCAAAATTTAAACTTTTCATCAATCTGTGTGACCGTGGTGAGGCTTATAAATTTGATAAACAAAATGAAAACACCATGTCTGTAGTTAATGGTCCAACACTGCTCTCTAGTGACTTAATATTGAATTACACCTGTAGTGCCAATATTAAGGCACCAGAGGTCAGTGTAACACCATGGTTTGATCAAGACAGAAAATGTAACTATTGAAAAAGCCATTTCGTCCCCTCTTCCCCCAATTTAAATCTGTCTGGAGCCGCACAACATATTTGATAACACAGGTTATAAAGTTATATATATACATATATATATATATAGTTATACAATATATATAAAAACTATAGTTTGTTGCATTTATTAAATAACAGAACGACAATAAAGACAACTGTTGACATTTAACTGGTATTTTTACCTGCTACAAAATAGGAAAACACCATACTCTGACCATGGCGTGGAGTCAAAGTCTGATCACATGCCATCAAAACACGAGCGTCTGTATCTTGGACATATTTGGTCCAATCAACTCCAAACTAGACATGTAAGACAAGAGTCGCGATCTGATGACATCTACAAGGACACCATGACTTAAAATCCTAGCGCCACCTGCTGGCTACAGGAAGTGAAGCGTTTATTCTTGCTGCAGAGCTTAAAACGCACGCAAGGCAGAGACGTGCGCTTGGTCATCGATCGCTCTCTCTTCCCCGACCGCAACAGACTTGAAATTGCCTGTGCTCGGGCCCGTTAGTGCTACAACGTAGCCCTAGTTAGGGCCCGAGCACCGAAATCGGTGAGAGGACCTATTGAAATTGAAAAGATTATTATTATTATTATTTTTCTTCGCTCAGTGAATTGGCTTTTTGAGGGCTTTAACGTGCTCAAAAAGTTTCTAAAGTGTACAGTAAATTAGAAATGTGCGCAAGTTTACGTATTCTGAAGTATTTGGGAACGGGTGTGTCAAAACCGCTCAATAGCGCCACCTACGGAAAAGCCCCTCATTTAGCATTCACCGATCATCAAAAAAAACAAAGACTATTGTGTATCATGACTAGATGCACAAAAAAGTCCATCAGTGCATTATGAATAACGCAACAGGAAGCCCGCCAGTTTGACTTTAGTGGCCATTTTGGTCATATTCGATATTTTTTCTTTTAAGTACTCCTCCTACAGCTTTCATCAAATCAACTTACAATTTAGACGATCGTCATCACAACAAAATGGAGATCTAAAGTTATTGAAGGATTAAGTTTTAGCAAAACCGTCTGACCGTGGTGTGGCCTCAAAGTTTGATTAAACGCCATAAAAACACAGGCTCCTGTATCTTGGACATATTTTGTCCAATCGAGTCCAAACTATACACATAAGACAAGAGTCGCGACCTGAAGACATCGGTACAGAAATCGTGACTTAAAATCACAGCGTCCCCTGGTGGCAACAGCAAATGTCTTGTTTTTCTATGTCTTACAGTTTGACTCACTTCTCGTAGGGCCTTCATCAAATCAACGTAAAAATTTGATGCATGTGTACAAAACAAGATGAAGATCTAAAGTTATCAAAATTTAAACTTTTCATCAATCTGTGTGACCGTGGTGAGGCTTATAAATTTGATAAACAAAATGAAAACACCATGTCTGTAGTTAATGGTCCAACACTGCTCTCTAGTGACTTAATATTGAATTACACCTGTAGTGCCAATATTAAGGCACCAGAGGTCAGTGTAACACCATGGTTTGATCAAGACACAAAATGTAACTATTGAAAAAGCCATTTCGTCCCCTCTTCCCCCAATTTAAATCTGTCTGGAGCCGCACAACATATTTGATAACACAGGTTATAAAGTTATATATATACATATATATATATTTATTATTATTATTTCGCTGTGTCGTTAATGAATTGGCTTTTTGAGGGCTTTACCATGCTCAAAAAGTTGTAAAAGTTTGCAGTAAGTTAGAAAGTCGTGAAAATTTACGTATTCTGGGGTATTTGGAAATGGGCGTGGCAAAATGGCTCAACAGCGCCACCAACGGAGAGCCCCTCATTTACGGAGATGCACCTCATTTAGCATTCACTGATCCTCACGAAATTGAAGACAGTTGTGTATCATCACCAGATGTACAAAAAAGCCTCTTGGAGCATTATGAAAAACGCAACAGGAAGCCCGCCATTTTTGATTTAGTGACTATTTTGGTCATATTCCATAATTTTTTACTTTAATACACTTCTCGTAGAGCTTTCATCAGATCAACTTAAAATTTAGACGACTGTCTTCACAACAAAATGAAGATCTAAAGTTATCAAAGAAAAAACTTTTCGCCACACCGTCTTACTGTGGCGGGGCGTCAAAGTGTGACGAAACGCCATCAAAACACGAGCTTCTATATCTCAGACATATTTGGTCCCATGGACTCCAAACTACACATGTAAGACAAGAGTCGCGACCTGAAGACAACAACACAAAAATCTTGACTTAAAATGACAGCGCCCCCTGGTGGCAGCAGGAAATGTCTTGTTTTTGGTACATGTTCTATTTTTATGTACTTCTCGGAGAGCTTTCATCAGATTAACAAAAAATTTAGATGAGTGTCATCACAACAATATGGAGATACAAAGTTATCAAAGAAACAACTTTCTGACACACCGTCTGACCGTGGCGTGGCGGCAAAGTGTGATGAACGCCATGAAAACACAAGCTTCTATATCTTAGACATATTTGGTCCCATCGACTCCAAACTAGACATGTAAGACAAGAGTCGCGACCTGATGACATCTACAAAGACACCATGACTTAAAATCATAGCGCCACCTGCTGGCTACAGGAAGTGAAGCGTTTATTCTTGCTGCAGAGCTTAAAACGCACGCAAGGCAGAGACGTGCGCTTGGTCATCGATCGCACTCTCTTCCCCGACCGCAACAGACTAGAAATTGCCTGTGCTCGGGCCCGTTAGTGCTACAACGTAGCCCTAGTTATTATTATTTTTTCTTCGCTCAGTGAATTGGCTTTTTGAGGGCTTTAACGTGCTCAAAAAGTTTCAAAAGTGTACAGTAAATTAGAAATGTGCGCAAGTTTACGTATTCTGAAGTATTTGGGAACGGGTGTGTCAAAACCGCTCAATAGCGCCACCTACGGAAAAGCCCCTCATTTCGCATTCACCGATCCTCAAAAAAAACAAAGACTATTGTGTATCTTGACTAGATGCACAAAAAAGTCCATCAGTGCATTATGAATAACGCACCAGGAAGCCCGCCAGTTTGACTTTAGTGGCCATTTTGGTCATATTCGATATTTTTTCTTTTAAGTACTCCTCCTACAGCTTTCATCAAATCAACTTACAATTTAGACGATCGTCATCACAACAAAATGGAGATCTAAAGTTATTGAAGGATTAAGTTTTCGCAAAACCGTCTGACCGTGGTGTGGCCTCAAAGTTTGATTAAACGCCATCAAAACACGGGCTCCTGTATCTTGGACATATTTTGTCCAATCGAGTCCAAACTATACACATAAGACAAGAGTTGCGACCTGAAGACATCGGTACAGAAATCGTGACTTAAAATCACAGCGTCCCCTGGTGGCAACAGGAAATGTTTTTTTTTTATACGTCTTACACTTTGATTTACTTGTCGTAGGGCCTTCATCAGGTCAACTTAAAAATTACATGAGTCTCCTCAAGACAACATGAAGATGTAAAGTTATCAAAAAAAACACTTTTCACCACACCGTCTGACCGTGGCGTGCCCTTAAAATTTGATGAATAACATTAAAACACGGCCTTCTGTATCTTGGACATATTTTGTCCAATCGAGTCCAAACTATACACATAAGACAAGAGTCGCGATCGGAAGACATCTACCTAGAAATCATGACTTAAAAGGACAGCGCCCCCTGGGGGCATTAGGAAATGTCTTGTTTTGGTAGGTGTTACTCTTTGATCTATTTCTCCCCAGCCACTGTGCTAAACCATGTCAAACTTTGTCACATGGGTCTCAAGATATTGATAATGTAGGCATAATATTACTGTGACTTTTCATCATGCGGATTGTTAATGGCGGGGCATCAAAGTTCATCAGCTCACCATGACAAACGAAATTCATTTTAACGGAGTTACCATGAACGCATCATTAGACCGCATTGTTTTGGTCAACTCACACCTGGAGTTATTTCTATTCAGCCACTTTGCGAAACCATTTCAAACTGTGTGAAATGGGTCTCAAGATATTGATAGTGTAGGCATAAGATTGCTGTGACTTTTCATCATGATGATTAACTGCTTGGCAGCTGAGGTCATCATCTCGACATGAAAAACGAAACGCAATTTAACACAGCTGCAAGTGAACGCATCATGACAATCTCCTTCAGTAAGAGCTGAGTCTGTGGTGACGGTCCACTCACACATCGAATCAGTAGCACAGTTTGCTGTTCTGCTTGTTCATCTGACGGACACGTAAAAGGCGACTGCTCTCTCGTTTCTGTGGTAAGTGAAGTTAACTATTTTATTTCGATCTGTTAGAAGTGATTTGCAGCGTGTGTTAAAACAACTTGTTAGCATAGTTGCGCTAGCCCCGAGGCTAAACAATATCTTCGCATGGGTGCAGTAACTGTCCTGCGATTCGATTGGGGTTATTACCGACAAACACCGACATGAAACGACATGAGCGGGTCCACCCAGCAGATATAAGCGTTACTTTATGCGGATGACTGAGACAGGAGACTGTGTGTCGGCTTGTAAGTTAGCTGCGCTAGCGGGCTAGCGATGCTAACTGAAACCTGAGAAACCTGAGTGTTTAAAGTCACATCTGCATTGCAAGAGCAGCTGTTCAAAGGAGCATTACGTGTCCTAAAGCTCTTTCTTCAGAGTAGTGTTGTAACGTGTTACAGTGAAAAGTAACCGTGTCTCCCACCTTCAGTATTTAAATCGTTAATCTCAGACAGACTTCACTGAATTCTTTTGTTAAATATGAGTAAATCATAGCCTTGTAACTTTACTAGAACAGACAGTGTCATACAGAATTGTAGGCTAATATGCACTACCTATTTCCTAAGCTGAAATGATTATGATCTGATTAACTTTGAATTAATATTTTATTATTACCATGTAAAAGTCTGTTAAGCAGATAACATGGCACATGTATGACTTAACATATCTGTGTATTTGTGTTCAATGTTCCTCTAGGATGTCCAGCGTGAGACACAACTTGAATCCAACCAGACTGAACACTGACTCCAGGTACAGACCTGTTTTCATTACTTACAAAGTATTGCACATAATACATAATGTGTTAAATTATAATGCAATACTTTTAATGTGAAATAGCTCCATACTAAACATTCATTGTCATGGTAGTGCACGTTTTAATCCAAAAGCATATTCAAATACATAGTTGAATATCCACCGAAAATAAGAATACACACTTTGTTCATATGTAACTCTTTCTCTATAATTATGACATACTTTCATGTTTCCTATCATTTTATTAGGGACAGACGAGCCTGAAGGACACAGCTGTGATGACCATGTTCTGTCTCTTATGACAAAGCAGAAATATAAAACACTGGGTTCTTATCTAAAGTGTATCAAATCAGATCTCCACCATGTTGCTGCTGAGGACATCAGGTGCTGCAGTTCTTCATCTATGAAGATGAAAAAACTCACTGTTAAAGAATGTTTTGTGTTGTGTATGAAGCACAACAGATTTCAGATAGAACCGTTGTACTGTGGTCTTGGTTTGTATCCTCATGGTTAAATGTACATATTTTACGTCCCTTCTGATAAAAGTACTGAAAGAAATACAACATTGTATAAATAGATAAAATGTCTTTCTACCTCATCAGTAATATTCAAGGTGATAATCTCCCACAGAGCTATTGATAGAAGTCCACATCAAGTCTCTCGACTTCTCTCAGTGTGAAAACATAATTATATCATTAATTTGAGAACTGTTTACAACACTGATGTTTGGAGATTAAAATCATATCTAAACTGTCTAATTCACTGTAAAACTCCATGACATTCGCAGGCCATCTGTACTTAAAAGACGAACCTGGATTGATCTGTCCAAAAATCCAAAAGTCTCCCTACCCTCTCTAGTGCCCCTGAGCAAGGCACCTCACTCCCCCAACATCTGCTCCGTGAGCGCCGTACATGGTCGCTGACTGCTCTGTGTGTCCTGCACCAGATGGTAAAAAGCAGAGATTAAATTTCCATACCTGCATGAGTGTGCCTTTGCATGTCTGTGCATTTGTTTGGGACGAATAAATGGATCTTAATCTTAATCTTTTAATCTTGATCAGTTGTCTTCCAGTTGACCAGCATGACGCTGCAGATCTCCACCATGTTGCTGCTGAGGACATCAGGAGCTGCATTAATGAGGAGCAGAAGCGCACTGTTATGAATGTTTTGTGTTGTGTATGAAGCACCACATATTTCAGATAGAACCAATGTACTGGGGTCTGGGTTTGTATCCTAATGGTTAAATGCACATACTTTAAATCGCTTTTGATAAAACGTGAGAAAGAAATACAACATTATACACATAGATAAAATGTCTTTCTACCTCATCTGTAATATTCAAGGTGATGATCTCCCACAGAGCTGTTGATAACAGTCCACATCAAGTCTCTCCACTTCCCTCAGTGTGAAAACATAATTATATAATTAACTGGAGAAGTGTTTACAACACTGATGTGTGGACATTATAATCTTATCTATACTGTCTAATTGACTCTACAACTCCATGACAGACTAAATTAACAATGTGAAAATAGTAATGGTGAATATATCAGCCTGTATCAGAATAATGGTGAAACAGTTATTATCACATGCAACGTACACGTGTAGCGTATTGATAGTCACTTATTAAAAAAATAAATAAAGTCACAACCAAAACAAGACTGTGGAGTTAACTTGCTTCAATCTGTTCATTAGACGTGATAAATAAACGGTAACTTTTATAACAATTACATATTACACAAAACTTGAGGCATGTAAGCATATGATGATAGATAAAGCAATAGGTTATGTTGTATAGTTTGAAGGTTACTTACCTCTAGTTCAGCACCAGCGGCTGGCTACAGGAAGTGGAGCAATCATCCTTGCCGCAGAGCGCAAACGCATGCAATGCGGAGACTAGCGCTTGGTCATCGAACGTTCTCTCTTCATCGACCGCAACAGACTAGAAATTGCCTGTGCTCGGGCCCGTTAGTGCTACAACGTAGCCCTAGTTAGGGCCCGAGCACCGAATGGTGAGAGGCCCTATTGAATCTGTAAGGATTTTTATTATTATTATTATTATTATTATTAGGGCCCGAGCACCGAATGGTGAGAGGCCCTATTGAATCTGTAAGGATTTTTATTATTATTATTATTATTATTATTATTATTATTATTATTATTATTATTATTATTATTTCCCTTTGGGGGGCTTTTTCAGGGTCTAGACATGCTCAAAAAGTTATGAAACTTTGCAGGAAATTCAAGGTCTGCGGATATTTTAGTATTCTGGAGTAATTGGAATTGGGCGTGGCAAAATGGCTCTACAGCGCCCCCTGGAACCAGCCCCTAGGTTTCCACATAACGGATTTTCATCAAAATCTGGATATAGGTGTATCGTGACCAGTCATGAAAAAAAGTCTCATGGAGCATTATGAAAAACGCAACAGGAAGTCCGCCATTTTGCTTTTAGTGGCCATTTTGGCAATATCCCACATTTTTACTTTTACGTACTTGTCCCAGGGCTTTCATCAGATCAACTTCAAATTCAGATGAGTGTCATCACAACAAGATGGAGATAAAAAATGATTGAGGGATTTTTTTTTTATCACACCGTGTGACCGTGGCATGGCGTTAAAAATTGGTTACACGCCATCAAAACACGGGCATCTGTATCTCGGACATACATGTTCCAATCAAGTCCAAACTAGACATGTAAGACAATAGTCCCCGCCTGATGACATCTATGCATAAATGATGACTTAAAACCGCAGCGCCCCCTGGTGGCAACAGGAAATGTCTTGTTTTTTGCTTGTCTTACACTTGGATGAATTTCTCCTCATCCACTGACCTCAACCATGTCAAACTGTATCAAATGGGTCCCAAGACATTGACAATGAAGACATAAGATTACCGTGACTTTTCGTCAAACGCCATATGAATGGCGTGGCATTAAAGTTCATCAACTCGCCGTGAAACACGAAATTGCTGTAACTTCAGTGTTCATGATTCTATCTCTCTCAAACTACATGTGTGTAACAACAGCCCCCCCCTGAAGATATTCATATGGTTTTAAGAAATGGGCGTGGCAAAAAAACTGACCAGCGCCCCCTATAGGGCAACCCCGGCACTACGATGGCCGACATTTATACAAATCTATCGGGACATGTGTCGTTTCATAACAAACAAAAAAATATCTTGGATAGGTATGCTTGACCAAACAGGGAGGCCGCCATTTTGGATTAAGTGGCCATTTTTTTTCCATATTCCACATTTTTACTTGATGCACTTGTCCCAGGGCTTTCATCAGATTAACTTCAAATTAAGATCAGTGCCATCACAACAAGATGGAGATAAAAAGTGATTAAGAGATTGACCTTTCGTCACACCGTGTGACCGTGGCGTGGCGTCTTGAGTTTGATTAAACGCCATCAAAACACGAGGTTCTGTATCTCAGACATACATTGTCCAATCGAGTCCAAACTAGACATGTAAGACAAGGGTGCCATCCTGATGACATCTACACAGAAATTATGACTTGAAATTACAGCGCCCCCTGGTGGCTACTGTAAGTGACATGTTTTATACTTTGATGAACTGCTCCTGGCTGATTTACAATATACAGCTCAAATCAGATCAGTCAAGTCATTAGATCATGGTCAGAATTGTGACGTTTCCTCAAACCGTGTAAACATTGATGTGCGGCGAAGGATTTTCCTTCGCCAAAGGACACGATGTTATCATAACTCCACTGTGCATTGTCCTATCACTACAAAACTTCTGTCACATGGTCAGAGTCCAAGCCTGAACAGCTCTATGTGTCAATATTTCCTCAGTGTCATAGCGCCACCTACTGATTCGCCAGGAAACAGGAAGTACTTTGTTAATCCACTCTGCATTATCCAACCGGCTCCAAACTACTGACCTATGATCACAATCCTGAATAGAACAGCTCCATATATGAATATTAGTTCAGGATCATAGCGCCACCTATTGATCAGTGTGAAAATTAAGTTGCGGAAACATTGTCCAATTGACACAAAATTTCTCACGCTACATCAGAGCGCCTACTTGAACAGATCTATATGTCTGTGCGTAATAATAGTGATGGCGCCACCTACTGGCAAACCTACTGCCGCAGAGCGCAAAACGCATTTAACGTGGAGAAGTGCATGCTCGATCGATGATGTGCGCTTGGTCATCGATCGCTCTCTCCACCGACCGCAACAGGCTTCAACGTGCGGGTGCTCGGGCCCGCAAGTGCTACAACGTAGCCCTAGTTATTATTATTATTATTATTTCCCTTTGGGGGGCTTTTTCAGGGTCTAGACATGCTCAAAAAGTTATGAAACTTTGCAGGAAATTCAAGGTCTGCGGATATTTTAGTATTCTGGAGTAATTGGAATTGGGCGTGGCAAAATGGCTCTACAGCGCCCCCTGGAACCAGCCCCTAGGTTTCCACATAACGGATTTTCATCAAAATCTGGATATAGGTGTATCGTGACCAGTCATGAAAAAAAGTCTCATGGAGCATTATGAAAAACGCAACAGGAAGTCCGCCATTTTGCTTTTAGTGGCCATTTTGGCAATATCCCACATTTTTACTTTTACGTACTTGTCCCAGGGCTTTCATCAGATCAACTTCAAATTCAGATGAGTGTCATCACAACAAGATGGAGATAAAAAATGATTGAGGGATTTTTTTTTTATCACACCGTGTGACCGTGGCATGGCGTTAAAAATTGGTTACACGCCATCAAAACACGGGCATCTGTATCTCGGACATACATGTTCCAATCAAGTCCAAACTAGACATGTAAGACAACAGTCCCCGCCTGATGACATCTATGCATAAATGATGACTTAAAACCGCAGCGCCCCCTGGTGGCAACAGGAAATGTCTTGTTTTTTGCTTGTCTTACACTTGGATGAATTTCTCCTCATCCACTGACCTCAACCATGTCAAACTGTATCAAATGGGTCCCAAGACATTGACAATGAAGACATAAGATTACCGTGACTTTTCGTCAAATGCCATATGAATGGCGTGGCATTAAAGTTCATCAACTCGCCGTGAAACACGAAATTGCTGTAACTTCAGTGTTCATGGTTCTATCTCTCTCAAACTACATGTGTGTAACAACAGCCCCCCCCTGAAGATATTCATATGGTTTTAAGAAATGGGCGTGGCAAAAAAACTGACCAGCGCCCCCTATAGGGCAACCCCGGCACTACGATGGCCGACATTTATACAAATCTATCGGGACATGTGTCGTTTCATAACAAACAAAAAAATATCTTGGATAGGTATGCTTGACCAAACAGGGAGGCCGCCATTTTGGATTAAGTGGCCATTTTTTTTCCATATTCCACATTTTTACTTGATGCACTTGTCCCAGGGCTTTCATCAGATTAACTTCAAATTAAGATCAGTGCCATCACAACAAGATGGAGATAAAAAGTGATTAAGAGATTGACCTTTCGTCACACCGTGTGACCGTGGCGTGGCGTCTTGAGTTTGATTAAACGCCATCAAAACACGAGGTTCTGTATCTCGGACATACATTGTCCAATCGAGTCCAAACTAGACATGTAAGACAAGGGTGCCATCCTGATGACATCTACACAGAAATTATGACTTGAAATTACAGCGCCCCCTGGTGGCTACAGGAAGTTACATGTTTTATACTTTGATGAACTGCTCCTGGCTGATTTACAATATACAGCTCAAATCAGATCAGTCAAGTCATTAGATCATGGTCAGAATTGTGACATTTCCTCAAACCGTGTAAACATTGATGTGCGGCTAAGGATTTTCCTTCGCCAAAGGACACGATGTTATCATAACTCCACTGTGCATTGTCCTATCACTACAAAACTTCTGTCACATGGTCAGAGTCCAAGCCTGAACAGCTCTATGTGTCAATATTTCCTCAGTGTCATAGCGCCACCTACTGATTCGCCAGGAAACAGGAAGTACTTTGTTAATCCACTCTGCATTATCCAACCGGCTCCAAACTACTGACCTATGATCACAATCCTGAATAGAACAGCTCCATATATGAATATTAGTTCAGGATCATAGCGCCACCTATTGATCAGTGTGAAAATTAAGTTGCGGAAACATTGTCCAATTGACACAAAATTTCTCACGCTACATCAGAGCGCCTACTTGAACAGATCTATATGTCTGTGCGTAATAATAGTGATGGCTCCACCTACTGGCAAACCTACTGCCGCAGAGCGCAAAACGCATTTAACGTGGAGAAGTGCATGCTCGATCGATGATGTGCGCTTGGTCATCGATCGCTCTCTCCACCGACCGCAACAGGCTTCAACGTGCGGGTGCTCGGGCCCGCAAGTGCTACAACGTAGCCCTAGTTATTATTATTTCCCTTTGGGGGGCTTTTTCAGGGTCTAGACATGCTCAAAAAGTTATGAAACTTTGCAGGAAATTCAAGGTCTGCGGATATTTTAGTATTCTGGAGTAATTGGAATTGGGCGTGGCAAAATGGCTCTACAGCGCCCCCTGGAACCAGCCCCTAGGTTTCCACATAACGGATTTTCATCAAAATCTGGATATAGGTGTATCGTGACCAGTCATGAAAAAAAGTCTCATGGAGCATTATGAAAAACGCAACAGGAAGTCCGCCATTTTGCTTTTAGTGGCCATTTTGGCAATATCCCACATTTTTACTTTTACGTACTTGTCCCAGGGCTTTCATCAGATCAACTTCAAATTCAGATGAGTGTCATCACAACAAGATGGAGATAAAAAATGATTGAGGGATTTTTTTTTTATCACACCGTGTGACCGTGGCATGGCGTTAAAAATTGGTTACACGCCATCAAAACACGGGCATCTGTATCTCGGACATACATGTTCCAATCAAGTCCAAACTAGACATGTAAGACAATAGTCCCCGCCTGATGACATCTATGCATAAATGATGACTTAAAACCGCAGCGCCCCCTGGTGGTAACAGGAAATGTCTTGTTTTTTGCTTGTCTTACACTTGGATGAATTTCTCCTCATCCACTGACCTCAACCATGTCAAACTGTATCAAATGGGTCCCAAGACATTGACAATGAAGACATAAGATTACCGTGACTTTTCGTCAAACGCCATATGAATGGCGTGGCATTAAAGTTCATCAACTCGCCGTGAAACACGAAATTGCTGTAACTTCAGTGTTCATGATTCTATCTCTCTCAAACTACATGTGTGTAACAACAGCCCCCCCCTGAAGAAATTCATATGGTTTTAAGAAATGGGCGTGGCAAAAAAACTGACCAGCGCCCCCTATAGGGCAACCCCGGCACTACGATGGCCGACATTTATACAAATCTATCGGGACATGTGTCGTTTCATAACAAACAAAAAAATATCTTGGATAGGTATGCTTGACCAAACAGGGAGGCCGCCATTTTGGATTAAGTGGCCATTTTTTTTCCATATTCCACATTTTTACTTGATGCACTTGTCCCAGGGCTTTCATCAGATTAACTTCCAATTAAGATCAGTGCCATCACAACAAGATGGAGATAAAAAGTAATTAAGAGATTGACCTTTCGTCACACCGTGTGACCGTGGCGTGGCGTCTTGAGTTTGATTAAATGCCATCAAAACACGAGGTTCTGTATCTCGGACATACATTGTCCAATCGAGTCCAAACTAGACATGTAAGACAAGGGTGCCATCCTGATGACATCTACACAGAAATTATGACTTGAAATTACAGCGCCCCCTGGTGGCTACAGGAAGTGACATGTTTTATACTTTGATGAACTGCTCCTGGCTGATTTACAATCAGCCAGATGAATTTCTCCTCATCCACTGACCTCAACCATGTCAAACTGTATCAAATGGGTCCCAAGACATTGACAATGAAGACATAAGATTACCGTGACTTTTCGTCAAACGCCATATGAATGGCGTGGCATTAAAGTTCATCAACTCGCCGTGAAACACGAAATTGCTGTCACTTCAGTGTTCATGATTCTATCTCTCTCAAACTACATGTGTGTAACAACAGCCCCCCCCTGAAGATATTCATATGGTTTTAAGAAATGGGCGTGGCAAAAAAACTGACCAGCGCCCCCTATAGGGCAACCCCGGCACTACGATGGCCGACATTTATACAAATCTATCGGGACATGTGTCGTTTCATAACAAACAAAAAAATATCTTGGATAGGTATGCTTGACCAAACAGGGAGGCCGCCATTTTGGATTAAGTGGCCATTTTTTTTCCATATTCCACATTTTTACTTGATGCACTTGTCCCAGGGCTTTCATCAGATTAACTTCAAATTAAGATCAGTGCCATCACAACAAGATGGAGATAAAAAGTGATTAAGAGATTGACCTTTCGTCACACCGTGTGACCGTGGCGTGGCGTCTTGAGTTTGATTAAACGCCATCAAAACACGAGGTTCTGTATCTCGGACATACATTGTCCAATCGAGTCCAAACTAGACATGTAAGACAAGGGTGCCATCCTGATGACATCTACACAGAAATTATGACTTGAAATTACAGCGCCCCCTGGTGGCTAAAGGAAGTGACATGTTTTATACTTTGATGAACTGCTCCTGGCTGATTTACAATATACAGCTCAAATCAGATCAGTCAAGTCATTAGATCATGGTCAGAATTGTGACGTTTCCTCAAACCGTGTAAACATTGATGTGCGGCGAAGGATTTTCCTTCGCCAAAGGACACGATGTTATCATAACTCCACTGTGCATTGTCCTATCACTACAAAACTTCTGTCACATGGTCAGAGTCCAAGCCTGAACAGCTCTATGTGTCAATATTTCCTCAGTGTCATCGCGCCACCTACTGATTCGCCAGGAAACAGGAAGTACTTTGTTAATCCACTCTGCATTATCCAACCGGCTCCAAACTACTGACCTATGATCACAATACTATTCTGAACAGCTCCACATATAAATATTAGTTCAGGGTCATAGCGCCACCTACTGATCTGTGTGAAAATTAAGTTGTGTTAACATTGTCCAATTGACACAAAATTGCTCACGCTACATCAGAGCGCCTACATGAACAGATATATTTATTAGGGCCCGAGCACCGAATGGTGAGAGGCCCTATTGAATCTGTAAGGATTTTTATTATTATTATTAGGGCCCGAGCACCGAATGGTGAGAGGCCCTATTGAATCTGTAAGGATTTTTATTATTAGGGCCCGAGCACCGAATGGTGAGAGGCCCTATTGAATCTGTAAGGATTTTTATTATTATTATTATTATTATTTCCCTTTGGGGGGCTTTTTCAGGGTCTAGACATGCTCAAAAAGTTATGAAACTTTGCAGGAAATTCAAGGTCTGCGGATATTTTAGTATTCTGGAGTAATTGGAATTGGGCGTGGCAAAATGGCTCTACAGCGCCCCCTGGAACCAGCCCCTAGGTTTCCACATAACGGATTTTCATCAAAATCTGGATATAGGTGTATCGTGACCAGTCATGAAAAAAAGTCTCATGGAGCATTATGAAAAACGCAACAGGAAGTCCGCCATTTTGCTTTTAGTGGCCATTTTGGCAATATCCCACATTTTTACTTTTACGTACTTGTCCCAGGGCTTTCATCAGATCAACTTCAAATTCAGATGAGTGTCATCACAACAAGATGGAGATAAAAAATGATTGAGGGATTTTTTTTTTATCACACCGTGTGACCGTGGCATGGCGTTAAAAATTGGTTACACGCCATCAAAACACGGGCATCTGTATCTCGGACATACATGTTCCAATCAAGTCCAAACTAGACATGTAAGACAATAGTCCCCGCCTGATGACATCTATGCATAAATGATGACTTAAAACCGCAGCGCCCCCTGGTGGCAACAGGAAATGTCTTGTTTTTTGCTTGTCTTACACTTGGATGAATTTCTCCTCATCCACTGACCTCAACCATGTCAAACTGTATCAAATGGGTCCCAAGACATTGACAATGAAGACATAAGATTACCGTGACTTTTCGTCAAACGCCATATGAATGGCGTGGCATTAAAGTTCATCAACTCGCCGTGAAACACGAAATTGCTGTAACTTCAGTGTTCATGATTCTATCTCTCTCAAACTACATGTGTGTAACAACAGCCCCCCCCCTGAAGATATTCATATGGTTTTAAGAAATGGGCGTGGCAAAAAAACTGACCAGCGCCCCCTATAGGGCAACCCCGGCACTACGATGGCCGACATTTATACAAATCTATCGGGACATGTGTCGTTTCATAACAAACAAAAAAATATCTTGGATAGGTATGCTTGACCAAACAGGGAGGCCGCCATTTTGGATTAAGTGGCCATTTTTTTTCCATATTCCACATTTGTACTTGATGCACTTGTCCCAGGGCTTTCATCAGATTAACTTCAAATTAAGATCAGTGCCATCACAACAAGATGGAGATAAAAAGTGATTAAGAGATTGACCTTTCGTCACACCGTGTGACCGTGGCGTGGCGTCTTGAGTTTGATTAAACGCCATCAAAACACGAGGTTCTGTATCTCGGACATACATTGTCCAATCGAGTCCAAACTAGACATGTAAGACAAGGGTGCCATCCTGATGACATCTACACAGAAATTATGACTTGAAATTACAGCGCCCCCTGGTGGCTACAGGAAGTGACATGTTTTATACTTTGATGAACTGCTCCTGGCTGATTTACAATATACAGCTCAAATCAGATCAGTCAAGTCATTAGATCATGGTCAGAATTGTGACGTTTCCTCAAACCGTGTAAACATTGATGTGCGGCGAAGGATTTTCCTTCGCCAAAGGACACGATGTTATCATAACTCCACTGTGCATTGTCCTATCACTACAAAACTTCTGTCACATGGTCAGAGTCCAAGCCTGAACAGCTCTATGTGTCAATATTTCCTCAGTGTCATAGCGCCACCTACTGATTCGCCAGGAAACAGGAAGTACTTTGTTAATCCACTCTGCATTATCCAACCGGCTCCAAACTACTGACCTATGATCACAATACTATTCTGAACAGCTCCACATATAAATATTAGTTCAGGGTCATAGCGCCACCTACTGATCAGTGTGAAAATTAAGTTGTGTTAACATTGTCCAATTGACACAAAATTGCTCACGCTACATCAGAGCGCCTACATGAACAGATATATTTAGGGCCCGAGCACCGAATGGTGAGAGGCCCTATTGAATCTGTAAGGATTTTTATTAGGGCCCGAGCACCGAATGGTGAGAGGCCCTATTGAATCTGTAAGGATTTTTATTATTATTATTATTATTATTATTATTATTATTATTATTATTATTATTATTATTATTATTATTATTTCCCTTTGGGGGGCTTTTTCAGGGTCTAGACATGCTCAAAAAGTTATGAAACTTTGCAGGAAATTCAAGGTCTGCGGATATTTTAGTATTCTGGAGTAATTGGAATTGGGCGTGGCAAAATGGCTCTACAGCGCCCCCTGGAACCAGCCCCTAGGTTTCCACATAACGGATTTTCATCAAAATCTGGATATAGGTGTATCGTGACCAGTCATGAAAAAATGTCTCATGGAGCATTATGAAAAACGCAACAGGAAGTCCGCCATTTTGCTTTTAGTGGCCATTTTGGCAATATCCCACATTTTTACTTTTACGTACTTGTCCCAGGGCTTTCATCAGATCAACTTCAAATTCAGATGAGTGTCATCACAACAAGATGGAGATAAAAAATGATTGAGGGATTTTTTTTTGATCACACCGTGTGACCGTGGCATGGCGTTAAAAATTGGTTACACGCCATCAAAACACGGGCATCTGTATCTCGGACATACATGTTCCAATCAAGTCCAAACTAGACATGTAAGACAATAGTCCCCGCCTGATGACATCTATGCATAAATGATGACTTAAAACCGCAGCGCCCTCTGGTGGCAACAGGAAATGTCTTGTTTTTTGCTTGTCTTACACTTGGATGAATTTCTCCTCATCCACTGACCTCAACCATGTCAAACTGTATCAAATGGGTCCCAAGACATTGACAATGAAGACATAAGATTACCGTGACTTTTCGTCAAACGCCATATGAATGGCGTGGCATTAAAGTTCATCAACTCGCCGTGAAACACGAAATTGCTGTAACTTCAGTGTTCATGATTCTATCTCTCTCAAACTACATGTGTGTAACAACAGCCCCCCCCTGAAGATATTCATACGGTTTTAAGAAATGGGCGTGGCAAAAAAACTGACCAGCGCCCCCTATAGGGCAACCCCGGCACTACGATGGCCGACATTTATACAAATCTATCGGGACATGTGTCGTTTCATAACAAACAAAAAAATATCTTGGATAGGTATGCTTGACCAAACAGGGAGGCCGCCATTTTGGATTAAGTGGCCATTTTTTTTCCATATTCCACATTTTTACTTGATGCACTTGTCCCAGGGCTTTCATCAGATTAACTTCAAATTAAGATCAGTGCCATCACAACAAGATGGAGATAAAAAGTGATTAAGAGATTGACCTTTCGTCACACCGTGTGACCGTGGCGTGGCGTCTTGAGTTTGATTAAACGCCATCAAAACACGAGGTTCTGTATCTCGGACATACATTGTCCAATCGAGTCCAAACTAGACATGTAAGACAAGGGTGCCATCCTGATGACATCTACACAGAAATTATGACTTGAAATTACAGCGCCCCCTGGTGGCTACAGGAAGTGACATGTTTTATACTTTGATGAACTGCTCCTGGCTGATTTACAATATACAGCTCAAATCAGATCAGTCAAGTCATTAGATCATGGTCAGAATTGTGACGTTTCCTCAAACCGTGTAAACATTGATGTGCGGCGAAGGATTTTCCTTCGCCAAAGGACACGATGTTATCATAACTCCACTGTGCATTGTCCTATCACTACAAAACTTCTGTCACATGGTCAGAGTCCAAGCCTGAACAGCTCTATGTGTCAATATTTCCTCAGTGTCATAGCGCCACCTACTGATTCGCCAGGAAACAGGAAGTACTTTGTTAATCCACTCTGCATTATCCAACCGGCTCCAAACTACTGACCTATGATCACAAAACTGATCTGAACAGCTCCACATATAAATATTAGTTCAGGGTCATAGCGCCACCTACTGATCAGTGTGAAAATTAAGTTGTGTTAACATTGTCCGATTGACACAAAATTGCTCACGCTACATCAGAGCGCCTACATGAACAGATATATATGTCTGTGCGTAATAATAGTGATGGCGCCACCTACTGGCAAACCTACTGCCGCAGAGCGCAAAACGCATGCAACGTG
The DNA here is from genome assembly GCF_947347685.1 of Pleuronectes platessa. Lineage (NCBI taxonomy): Eukaryota > Metazoa > Chordata > Actinopteri > Pleuronectiformes > Pleuronectidae > Pleuronectes > Pleuronectes platessa. The sequence continues at coordinate 4,449,201 of NC_070639.1, read as the reverse complement.
GAGAAGTGCATGCTCGATCGATGATGTGCGCTTGGTCATCGATCGCTCTCTCCACCGACCGCAACAGGCTTCAACGTGCGGGTGCTCGGGCCCGCAAGTGCTACAACGTAGCCCTAGTTATTATTATTATTATTTCCCTTTGGGGGGCTTTTTCAGGGTCTAGACATGCTCAAAAAGTTATGAAACTTTGCAGGAAATTCAAGGTCTGCGGATATTTTAGTATTCTGGAGTAATTGGAATTTGGCGTGGCAAAATGGCTCTACAGCGCCCCCTGGAACCAGCCCCTAGGTTTCCACATAACGGATTTTCATCAAAATCTGGATATAGGTGTATCGTGACCAGTCATGAAAAAAAGTCTCATGGAGCATTATGAAAAACGCAACAGGAAGTCCGCCATTTTGCTTTTAGTGGCCATTTTGGCAATATCCCACATTTTTACTTTTACGTACTTGTCCCAGGGCTTTCATCAGATCAACTTCAAATTCAGATGAGTGTCATCACAACAAGATGGAGATAAAAAATGATTGAGGGATTTTTTTTTTATCACACCGTGTGACCGTGGCATGGCGTTAAAAATTGGTTACACGCCATCAAAACACGGGCATCTGTATCTCGGACATACATGTTCCAATCAAGTCCAAACTAGACATGTAAGACAATAGTCCCCGCCTGATGACATCTATGCATAAATGATGACTTAAAACCGCAGCGCCCCCTGGTGGCAACAGGAAATGTCTTGTTTTTTGCTTGTCTTACACTTGGATGAATTTCTCCTCATCCACTGACCTCAACCATGTCAAACTGTATCAAATGGGTCCCAAGACATTGACAATGAAGACATAAGATTACCGTGACTTTTCGTCAAACGCCATATGAATGGCGTGGCATTAAAGTTCATCAACTCGCCGTGAAACACGAAATTGCTGTAACTTCAGTGTTCATGATTCTATCTCTCTCAAACTACATGTGTGTAACAACAGCCCCCCCCTGAAGATATTCATATGGTTTTAAGAAATGGGCGTGGCAAAAAAACTGACCAGCGCCCCCTATAGGGCAACCCCGGCACTACGATGGCCGACATTTATACAAATCTATCGGGACATGTGTCGTTTCATAACAAACAAAAAAATATCTTGGATAGGTATGCTTGACCAAACAGGGAGGCCGCCATTTTGGATTAAGTGGCCATTTTTTTTCCATATTCCACATTTTTACTTGATGCACTTGTCCCAGGGCTTTCATCAGATTAACTTCAAATTAAGATCAGTGACATCACAACAAGATGGAGATAAAAAGTGATTAAGAGATTGACCTTTCGTCACACCGTGTGACCGTGGCGTGGCGTCTTGAGTTTGATTAAACGCCATCAAAACACGAGGTTCTGTATCTCGGACATACATTGTCCAATCGAGTCCAAACTAGACATGTAAGACAAGGGTGCCATCCTGATGACATCTACACAGAAATTATGACTTGAAATTACAGCGCCCCCTGGTGGCTACAGGAAGTGACATGTGTTATACTTTGATGAACTGCTCCTGGCTGATTTACAATATACAGCTCAAATCAGATCAGTCAAGTCATTAGATCATGGTCAGAATTGTGACGTTTCCTCAAACCGTGTAAACATTGATGTGCGGCGAAGGATTTTCCTTCGCCAAAGGACACGATGTTATCATAACTCCACTGTGCATTGTCCTATCACTACCAAACTTCTGTCACATGATAAGAGTACAAGCCTGAACAGCTCTATGTGTCAATATATGCGCCACCTACTGATTCGCCAGGAAACAGGAAGTACTTTGTTAATCCACTCTGCATTATCCAACCGGCTCTAAACTACTGACCTATGATCACAATACTGATCTGAACAGCTCCACATATAAATATTAGTTCAGGGTCATAGCGCCACCTACTGATCAGTGTGAAAATTAAGTTGTGTTAACATTGTCCAACTGACACAAAATTGCTCACGCTACATCAGAGCGCCTACATGAACAGATATATATATGTCTGTGCGTAATAATAGTGATGGCGCCACCTACTGGCAAACCTACTGCCGCAGAGCGCAAAACGCATGCAACGTGGAGAAGTGCATGCTCGATCGATGATGTGCGCTTGGTCATCGATCGCTCTCTCCACCGACCGCAACAGGCTTCAACGTGCGGGTGCTCGGGCCCGCAAGTGCTACAACGTAGCCCTAGTTATTATTATTATTATTATTAGGGCCCGAGCACCGAAATCGGTGGGAGGCCCTATTGAAATTGAAATGATTATTATTATTATTATTATTATTATTTTTCTTAGCTTAAATGAATTGGCTTTTTGAGGGCTTTAATGTGCTCAAAAAGTTGTAGGAGTTTGCAGTAAATTCGAAGGCGGCGAAAATTTACGTATTCTGGAGTATTTTGAAAAGGGCGTGGCAAAATGGCTCAAGAGCGCCACCTACGGAAAAGCCCCTCATTTAGCATTCACCGATCTTCAAAAAAAACAAAGACTATTTTGTATCATGACTAGATGCACAAAAAAGTCCATCAGTGCATTATGAATAACGCAACAGGAAGCCCGCCAGTTTGACTTTAGTGGCCATTTTGGTCATATTCCATATTTTTTCTTTGATGTACTTGTCGTACAGCTTTCATCAGATCAACTTCAAATTTAGACGATCGTCATCACAACAAATTGGAGATCTAAAGTTATTGAAGGATTACGTTTTAGCAAAACCGTCTGACCGTGGTGTGGCGTTAAAGTTTGATGAAACGCCATCAAAACACAAGCTTCCATATTTCAGACATAGTTTGTCCAATTGAGTCCAAACTAGACACATACGACAAGAGTCGCGACCAGAAGACATCACTGCAGAAATTGTGACTTACAATCACAGCGCCCCCTGGTGGCAACAGGAAATGTCTTGTTTTTAAGACGTGTTATGTTTTTATGTACTACTCGGAGAGCTTTCATCAGATCAACTTAAAAATTAGATGAGACTCTACAAAACAAGATGAAGATCTAAAGTTATCAAAATTTAAACTTTTCATCAATCCGTGTGACCGTGGTGAGGCTTAAAATCTTGATGTGCAAAATGAAAAGACCTGTTTTCATTTCAACCATGTATGTGTTTCATGGTCTTATACTGACCTCTAGTGGCTTTATATTGCCGGCACAACCTACTTGTACCGCAATATTAAGTCACTAGAGGGCAGTGTAGGATCATGGTTTGACCAAGGCACAAATTGTGTCACCTAAGGCAGGGGTAGGCAACCTTTACTATTTCCTCCACTCTTCCCCCAATTTAAAGCTGTCTGTTGCCGCACAACATATTTGATAACACAGGTTATAAAGTTATATATATATATATATATATAGTCATGCAATATATATAAAAACTATAGTTTGTTGCATTTATTAAATAATAGAACGACAATAAAGACAACTGTTGACATTTAACTGCTATTTTTACCTGTTACAAAATAGGAAAACACCAAACTCTGACCATGGCGTGGAGTCAAAGTCTGATCACACGCCATCAAAACACGAGTGTCTGTATCTTGGACATATTTGGTCCAATCAACTCCAAACTAGACATGTAAGACAAGGGTCGCGACCTGATGACATCTACAAAGACATCATGACTTAAAATCCTAGCGCCACTGGCTACAGGAAGTGAAGCGTTTATTGTTGCTGCAGAGCTTACAACGCACGCAAGGCAGAGACATGCGCTTGGTCATCGATCGTTCTCTCTCCCCCGACCGCAACAGACTTGAAATTGCCTGTGCTCGACCACTCTTCCCCCAATTTAAAGCTGTCTGGTGCCACACAACATATTTGATAACACAGGTTATAAAGTTATATATATATATATATATATAGTCATACAATATATATAAAAACTATAGTTTGTTGCATTTATTAAATAATAGAACGACAATAAAGACAACTGTTGACATTTAACTGCTATTTTTACCTGTTACAAAATAGGAAAACACCAAACTCTGACCATGGCGTGGAGTCAAAGTCTGATCACACGCCATCAAAACACGAGTGTCTGTATCTTGGACATATTTGGTCCAATCAACTCCAAACTAGACATGTAAGACAAGGGTCGCGACCTGATGACATCTACAAAGACATCATGACTTAAAATCCTAGCGCCACTGGCTACAGGAAGTGAAGCGTTTATTGTTGCTGCAGAGCTTACAACGCACGCAAGGCAGAGACATGCGCTTGGTCATCGATCGTTCTCTCTCCCCCGACCGCAACAGACTTGAAATTGCCTGTGCTCGACCACTCTTCCCCCAATTTAAAGCTGTCTGGTGCCACACAACATATTTGATAACACAGGTTATAAAGTTATATATATATATATATATATAGTCATACAATATATATAAAAACTATAGTTTGTTGCATTTATTAAATAATAGAACGACAATAAAGACAACTGTTGACATTTAACTGCTATTTTTACCTGTTACAAAATAGGAAAACACCAAACTCTAACCATGGCGTGGAGTCAAAGTCTGATCACACGCCATCAAAACACGAGTGTCTGTATCTTGGACATATTTGGTCCAATCAACTCCAAACTAGACATGTAAGACAAGGGTCGCGACCTGATGACATCTACAAAGACATCATGACTTAAAATCCTAGCGCCACCTGCTGGCTACAGGAAGTGAAGCGTTTATTGTTGCTGCAGAGCTTAAAACGCACGCAAGGCAGAGACATGCGCTTGGTCATCGATCGTTCTCTCTTCCCCGACCGCAACAGACTTGAAATTGCCTGTGCTTGACCACTCTTCCCCCAATTTAAAGCTGTCTGGTGCCGCACAACATTATTGATAACACAGGTTATAAAGTTATATATATATATATATAAAAACTATAGTTTGTTGCATTTATTAAATAATAGAACGACAATAAAGACAACTGTTGACATTTAACTGCTATTTTTACCTGTTACAAAATAGGAAAACACCAAACTCTGACCATGGCGTGGAGTCAAAGTCTGATCACACGCCATCAAAACACGAGTGTCTGTATCTTGGACATATTTGGTCCAATCAACTCCAAACTAGACATGTAAGACAAGGGTCGCGACCTGATGACATCTACACAGACATCATGACTTAAAATCCTAGCGCCACTGGCTACAGGAAGTGAAGCGTTCATTGTTGCTGCAGAGCTTAAAACGCACGCAAGGCAGAGACATGCGCTTGGTCATCGATCGTTCTCTCTCCCCCGACCGCAACAGACTTGAAATTGCCTGTGCTCGACCACTCTTCCCCCAATTTAAAGCTGTCTGGTGCCGCACAACATATTTGATAACACAGGTTATAAAGTTATATATATATATATAGACATACAATATATATAAAAACTATAGTTTGTTGCATTTATTAAATAATAGAACGACAATAAAGACAACTGTTGACATTTAACTGCTATTTTTACCTGTTACAAAATAGGAAAACACTAAACTCTTACCATGGCGTGGAGTCAAAGTCTGATCACACGCCATCAAAACACGAGCGTCTGTATCTTGGACATATTTGGTCCAATCAACTCCAAACTAGACATGTAAGACAAGAGTCGCGACCTGATGACATCTACAAAGACACCATGACTTAAAATCCTAGCGCCACCTGCTGGCTACAGGAAGTGAAGCGTTTATTCTTGCTGCAGAGCTTAAAACGCAAGCAAGGCAGAGACGTGCGCTTGGTCATCGATCGCTCTCTCTTCCCCGACCGCAACAGACTTGAAATTGCCTGTGCTCGGGCCCGTTAGTGCTACAACGTAGCCCTAGTTATTATTGTTATTATTATTTCCCTTTGGGGGGCTTTTTCAGGGTCTAGACATGCTCAAAAAGTTATGAAACTTTGCAGGAAATTCAAAGTCTGCGGATATTTTAGTATTCTGGAGTAATTGGAATTGGGCGTGGCAAAATGGCTCTACAGCGCCCCCTGGAACCAGCCCCTAGGTTTCCACATAACGGATTTTCATCAAAATCTGGATATAGGTGTATCGTGACCAGTCATGAAAAAAAGTCTCATGGAGCATTATGAAAAACGCAACAGGAAGTCCGCCATTTTGCTTTTAGTGGCCATTTTGGCAATATCCCACATTTTTACTTTTACGTACTTGTCCCAGGGCTTTCATCAGATCAACTTCAAATTCAGATGAGTGTCATCACAACAAGATGGAGATAAAAAATGATTGAGGGATTTTTTTTTTATCACACCGTGTGACCGTGGCATGGCGTTAAAAATTGGTTACACGCCATCAAAACACGGGCATCTGTATCTCGGACATACATGTTCCAATCAAGTCCAAACTAGACATGTAAGACAATAGTCCCCGCCTGATGACATCTATGCATAAATGATGACTTAAAACCGCAGCGCCCCCTGGTGGCAACAGGAAATGTCTTGTTTTTTGCTTGTCTTACACTTGGATGAATTTCTCCTCATCCACTGACCTCAACCATGTCAAACTGTATCAAATGGGTCCCAAGACATTGACAATGAAGACATAAGATTACCGTGACTTTTCGTCAAACGCCATATGAATGGCGTGGCATTAAAGTTCATCAACTCGCCGTGAAACACGAAATTGCTGTAACTTCAGTGTTCATGATTCTATCTCTCTCAAACTACATGTGTGTAACAACAGCCCCCCCCTGAAGATATTCATATGGTTTTAAGAAATGGGCGTGGCAAAAAAACTGACCAGCGCCCCCTATAGGGCAACCCCGGCACTACGATGGCCGACATTTATACAAATCTATCGGGACATGTGTCGTTTCATAACAAACAAAAAAATATCTTGGATAGGTATGCTTGACCAAACAGGGAGGCCGCCATTTTGGATTAAGTGGCCATTTTTTTTCCATATTCCACATTTTTACTTGATGCACTTGTCCCAGGGCTTTCATCAGATTAACTTCAAATTAAGATCAGTGCCATCACAACAAGATGGAGATAAAAAGTGATTAAGAGATTGACCTTTCGTCACACCGTGTGACCGTGGCGTGGCGTCTTGAGTTTGATTAAACGCCATAAAGACACGAGGTTCTGTATCTCGGACATACATTGTCCAATCGAGTCCAAACTAGACATGTAAGACAAGGGTGCCATCCTGATGACATCTACACAGAAATTATGACTTGAAATTACAGCGCCCCCTGGTGGCTACAGGAAGTGACATGTTTTATACTTTGATGAACTGCTCCTAGCTGATTTACAATATACAGCTCAAATCAGATCAGTCAAGTCATTAGATCATAGTCAGAATTGTGACGTTTCCTCAAACCGTGTAAACATTGATGTGCGGCGAAGGATTTTCCTTCGCCAAAGGACACGATGTTATCATAACTCCACTGTGCATTGTCCTATCACTACAAAACTTCTGTCACATGGTCAGAGTCCAAGCCTGAACAGCTCTATGTGTCAATATTTCCTCAGTGTCATAGCGCCACCTACTGATTCGCCAGGAAACAGGAAGTACTTTGTTAATCCACTCTGCATTATCCAACCGGCTCCAAACTACTGACCTATGATCACAATACTATTCTGAACAGCTCCACATATAAATATTAGTTCAGGGTCATAGCGCCACCTACTGATCAGTGTGAAAATTAAGTTGTGTTAACATTGTCCAATTGACACAAAATTGCTCACGCTACATCAGAGCGCCTACATGAACAGATATATATGTCTGTGCGTAATAATAGTGATGGCGCCACCTACTGGCAAACCTACTGCCGCAGAGCACAAAACGCATTTAACGTGGAGAAGTGCATGCTCGATCGATGATGTGCGCTTGGTCATCGATCGCTCTCTCCACCGACCGCAACAGGCTTCAACGTGCGGGTGCTCGGGCCCGCAAGTGCTACAACGTAGCCCTAGTTATTATTATTATTATTATTTCCCTTTGGGGGGCTTTTTCAGGGTCTAGACATGCTCAAAAAGTTATGAAACTTTGCAGGAAATTCAAGGTCTGCGGATATTTTAGTATTCTGGAGTAATTGGAATTGGGCGTGGCAAAATGGCTCTACAGCGCCCCCTGGAACCAGCCCCTAGGTTTCCACATAACGGATTTTCATCAAAATCTGGATATAGGTGTATCGTGACCAGTCATGAAAAAAAGTCTCATGGAGCATTATGAAAAACGCAACAGGAAGTCCGCCATTTTGCTTTTAGTGGCCATTTTGGCAATATCCCACATTTTTACTTTTACGTACTTGTCCCAGGGCTTTCATCAGATCAACTTCAAATTCAGATGAGTGTCATCACAACAAGATGGAGATAAAAAATGATTGAGGGATTTTTTTTTTATCACACCGTGTGACCGTGGCATGGCGTTAAAAATTGGTTACACGCCATCAAAACACGGGCATCTGTATCTCGGACATACATGTTCCAATCAAGTCCAAACTAGACATGTAAGACAATAGTCCCCGCCTGATGACATCTATGCATAAATGATGACTTAAAACCGCAGCGCCCCCTGGTGGCAACAGGAAATGTCTTGTTTTTTGCTTGTCTTACACTTGGATGAATTTCTCCTCATCCACTGACCTCAACCATGTCAAACTGTATCAAATGGGTCCCAAGACATTGACAATGAAGACATAAGATTACCGTGACTTTTCGTCAAACGCCATATGAATGGCGTGGCATTAAAGTTCATCAACTCGCCGTGAAACACGAAATTGCTGTCACTTCAGTGTTCATGATTCTATCTCTCTCAAACTACATGTGTGTAACAACAGCCCCCCCCTGAAGATATTCATATGGTTTTAAGAAATGGGCGTGGCAAAAAAACTGACCAGCGCCCCCTATAGGGCAACCCCGGCACTACGATGGCCGACATTTATACAAATCTATCGGGACATGTGTCGTTTCATAACAAACAAAAAAATATCTTGGATAGGTATGCTTGACCAAACAGGGAGGCCGCCATTTTGGATTAAGTGGCCATTTTTTTTCCATATTCCACATTTTTACTTGATGCACTTGTCCCAGGGCTTTCATCAGATTAACTTCAAATTAAGATCAGTGCCATCACAACAAGATGGAGATAAAAAATGATTGAGGGATTTTTTTTTTATCACACCGTGTGACCGTGGCGTGGCATTAAAGTTTGGTTACACGCCATCAAAACACGAGCATCTGTATCTCGAACATACATGGTCCAATCAAGTCTAAAGTAGACATTTAAGACAAGAGTTTCGGCCTGATGACATCTACACAGAAATTATGACTTGAAATCACAGCGCCCCCTGGTGGCAACATGAATTGACATGTTTTATTCTTTGATGAACTGCTCCTGGCTGCTTTAAGATATACAGCTCAAATGAGCTCAGTCAAGTCATTGAATCAAGGTCAGAATTGTGACATTTCCTCAAACCATGTAAACATTGATGTTTGGCGAAGGATTATCCTTCGCCAAAGGACACGATGTTTTCATAAGTCCACTGTGCATTGTCCTATCACTACCAAACTTCTGTCACATGATAAGAGTACAAGCCTGAACAGCTCTATGTGTCAATATTTCCTCGGTGTCATAGCGCCACCTACTGATTCGCCAGGAAACAGGAAGTACTTTGTTAATCCACTCTGCATTATCCAACCGGCTCCAAACTACTGACCTATGATCAAAATACTGATCTGAACAGCTCCACATATAAATATTAGATCAGGGTCATAGCGCCACCTACTGATCAGTGTGAAAATTAAGTTGTGTTAACATTGTCCAATTGACACAAAATTGCTCACGCTACATCAGAGCGGCTACTTGAACAGATCTATAAGTCTGTGTGTAATAATAGTGATGGCGCCACCTACTGGCAAACCTATTGCCGCAGAGCGCAAAACGCATGCAACGTGGAGAAGTGCATGCTCGATCGATGATGTGCGCTTGGTCATCGATCGCTCTCTCCACCGACCGCAACAGGCTTCAACGTGCGGGTGCTCGGGCCCGCAAGTGCTACAACGTAGCCCTAGTTTTGTGTGGTTTTTAAAATGTGAAGTAGCTTGGTTGCTTCTACGGTTATCTTACCTTGAGTTTATCTTTTATATCTACGTGTATCTCGTTGTCCATCTGGTACAGTTACACAATGTGTAGCTGAGAAGTACAGTAACGACACTGACAAGGACACAAAGCGCTCGCTGAGCTGGGAAAGGGCCGCTCTTTGTTACACGTCTCTGACAGAGAAAAGAGGTGAAATAAAGAGGTGGAGAGAGAGAGAGAGAGAGAGAGAGAGAGAGAGAGAGAGAGAGAGAGACTGATCTGAGTTCCTGTGGAGCGAGAGATTGAGTTTGTTCTAATCTAACATATTGCTAGGGTTATTTTTCTCAGTTCTCAGTTCTGGTAATGTAATGAACTCTATGTTCATTTAAGAATGCAGTTGAAATGTAGATGTTTTGAGAATTAGGTAACCTCAGCCAAGAAGGTCCTGTCTGTGTTTGTTTGTTATTTAGCAGGATTATGGACAAAATACTGGACAGGTGACCACAAAACTTGGTGGAAGGATGTGGTCTGGGTCAGGAAAGAACCAATTCAAGTTTGGTGCAGATCCAAACAAAAAATCTGGATCTAGTGAATTTAACTGTGGTTTCATAAGGGGACAGTTGGGCCTTAGTGGGGGTATGAGCTCTCTGAAGGCCAGTCTAGGTTTGCAGGTTTTTTTGCGGCATAATTTGAGTATTTGCAACGAAATAATTTATTTTCCTGGTCATGGCAATACAACTTTGATATTCTACAGTGATTTGGTCTATTTGACCTTGAACATTTGCTCTACAGATTTCAGACCATTTGAAAGGGAGCAAAAAAGAAAGAGAGAAGCAAGATAATTGAAAAAACAGACAAGAAAGAAATTCTAACAATATTTACCATAAAAGTTTGTGAATCTTCTCCAGAAATAGAGTTTTATTATTTAAGAATTTATTTTCAGGTTTTGCAGGTTATGAATGCCATAATGAAATGTGGCATGACTTTCCCTTTAATTTCCTCAGAATTTCAACGGTAAAATCTTCTGACACTTTAGATACAGACAGTGAGGGTCAGGATGAACAAGAGGGAGGTTATTTTTCGACTCTAAACAATGAAGGTAAGTTGAGATAATACTGATGTTTATAGAGGTTAATGCCTGAATCACAATGAAACAAGTCCTTATTTGAGTTCAGGTCAGGATAAAAAATGGTCATTATCATTCTGACCATTCTTCCTCTGAATGATGTTATAATGGTTCCTGTCATCAGAGGCTAAAGCTCATTTACTCTCATTCTATTCCATTTTGGAAGGAGACCACAGAGACTTTGGCAGAGGTGAGCGGACAAGAGGTTTCCTCTTTTCTTCCTCTTTTACAAAACCATCAGTGGCACAAAGCCTCTCTGAGACTCACTGAGACTGAGCAGCTCTTGTTCAGAGATAACTAGAATTACAGCACTGCAGTTGTCTGCCTCCTAAACCAGTGCAGTTTCTACACACTTTTCCCCCCACATAAAAGGTAACCTTTTCCCTTAAGAACTGAAACACGGTAACATGAGGTCATTGTGACCTTGACCCTTGACCTTTAGTCACCAAATTATTCACTTCATTTCGAGTCCAAGTGAATAATTGTACAAAATTTGAAAGTATCGTGTTGATGGGAATAGGACGGACGGACGTACGTACGGATAACCCGAAAACCTCCAGCCTCCGACCACTGGCTGTCGCCGGCACGGAAGCATAAAGTAAACCACATGTGGTTCATGTAACCAGCAAGAACCGACAAGAACGTAATGACACACCTAAATGTTTTGTTTTTTGTTGGAGTATTTATTTCTTACCGTTTAGATATGACGCACAGCAATTATCAAAACATTCAAAGTGTTTTGAGGATTTGGTGGATGATCCACATTGAAGTTAGCATTTAGCCTCTTTTAGGTAACATACAAAAACTTACTTATTTTTTTTTTGAAAATGTGTTATATTCCAGTTAATGCCATCTAAAATGTTCTAATGTAACTTTAGCTTTGGCGAGGGCTACAAGTGGCTCTCAGCTATTACTCCAGCTGAGGGTCCTGTGGCAGGACTGTGTGATTTTGCTTGAGCTAAATGTCCAAAAGGAAAAAAGTGGAATAAAAAGGGCCTGAGTGGCCATTGAGACACTGACCTGGACCAGCCTCCAGGACTCTGCGATAATGGCCGCCTGGACTCTGTTGAGGGCGAAGCCATCGATCTCTCTCCTCAGGCAAACAGGTACTTGGCCGACCTGGATCGAGATAAATCAGTCACACCAGGAATTGCAACAGCTTGTTTGAGGAAAAAGTCATTACATTATTTAAATCATTGCTTGTGCTGTGCATCATCTTAAAATGTTTGCCTACATTTAAATTTTACCTGAATATTCTGTTGGTTTTATATTTATTCATTGAACAGGTGTTTTCTTACAGCTGTTATAAATTGTCCTGTAAGATTATTTAAAAGGCTTGTGCTTTTATTTTGAAAGACTAATGCTATCAGGAGAAAAAGGACAGAGTACGAATGAAAACAGTAAAAAAACAGTATCAGTTATTTTCAACACTAAGAAAAATGTGTTTGTTTAGCAGCTGGCTAAAATGAGCACACAAGGCCAGTTCGTATTTTACCTGATTTTATGTACATACAGGAAAAAAAGCTTTTTCAAAAGGTTAAATAAATGCGGTGTTATTACAGTGGCAATAAAATAATAGACAAAGCATGATTTTCTGCATTTCTCATGCTGTACATAAAAAGTGTGTTGTCAAGTAATTTATATATTTTTTTAATATGCTCATCAATCAAAGCTCGAGGTTATTCATTTATTAGAACAGCTAAAAGTGGTATTTTGTAATCGGTACATACACTCACTGAACTGTTTACTTAGCAAGGGTAGGGCCTCTCTTGGCTTCTATAGATTCCACAACATACTGGAAACTTTCCTATGAGGTTCTGGTTTGTGTTGGCACGACAGCCTCACATCACAGCTGCAGCTTTATTAGATAGCTGCTGCAAATGACCTGCTCTACCACATCCCACAGGTGCTCATCTCTGATGTAGTGACTGGAGGTCAGTTAAGTGCTCTGAACTCATTGTTGTGCTCATGAAGTCACTTGGAGACGACTTGTGCCTTGTGACATGGTGCATTATCGTGCTGGAAGGTGCCAGAGACAGTGGCCATAAAGGGATGCACGTGATCTGCATTGATACTCAAAATGGAGAGTGATGCTCATATCAGAATTGATTGGTATTAAAAGGTCAAAGTGACCATCAACACCAGCCTGGACCATTTACTCAAAGCAGGCTGGGTCCATGAGTTCATGCAGTTGATACAAAATTCTGACCCCAACATCTGCAGCCTCGGCTGGAATCCACAAGCGCAGTTATTGTTGTCATTTTTCGCAGGAAAGACCAAAGTACAAAGCTGTATAGATGTGTACAGGTATTTCTGATAAAGTGCTTGTTTAAAGTGGATATTTCTTCTTCTTAGCCATGTTTTTTGCATTTTTAAGACCATACTGAAAATAATTCAAGATTTATGTCTTGTATGGAAGATATGAAGGAATATCGGAGTCCCAGAATTGGAGGAAGTGGTGTTTAATGAATGTTAAGACCTACCTAAATGTATTTACGATTTTTTAAGGCCCCGTGAAAACCCTGTTAGGTCGTACTGGGTGTTCATGGTGCGTTCACTGTCTGTTTACGAAGCTACAATTCACAAACAAAGTTTCTGAGAACCAACCGAAAAATTACACCATCATTTAGCCAATTATGCTATAAGTGCATCGGGGGATATGATCAGACATGCTTCTCTCCTGGAAGCCAATGGTTTCCTGTAATTTTAGCAAGTTGAAATACATGAATTGAGAACTTCCTGGATTAAATAATCCTTCAGTGAACTATGTGCTGGCATTATTTTTGTGTGTGTTTTAATACAGTTGCACTAAGGAGAAGTGATTACAGAATTTAGAGGCATGTGACCAGCTGTGTGATACAAAATAGAACTGACAAAAACAAATTGGTTAAAGGGTTTGCAAAATAGATCTGTCTGTGTTGGGATTATTTTTAATCCCTTTACTTGCATTTATGGTTCTGTTTCCTCATTCACTTGATGCAACAGTAATTTTTTTTACTTACACAACACCCAGGGATTGTGTAATGTATGATGTTTTACCTTGGTCATCACAGCATGGGTGGTGTCCATGACGGTTGCTGCCGTCTCTGGGTGAGGTACCAGCTCCACCAGTTTGACATAGTAGGGTGGGTTTACCTGGGAACACAGGATATTAACACATCATACATTGGAAACTCAGCAAGGTTTCTTCTTCTAGTTTTCCATAAAAAGAAATTCCCCAAATTAAAAGTGAAAGTGCAATATAACGATTTAAAAACAGGAGACTGTAAAAGATTTGTTTGTAGCTATGTAACAAAGCAGATTGTGGTGAATAGTGTCAGTCACGCTTTATTTCAAACTTGGCAATGAACACTTTCCAGTGAAATTATATAGGCTATTGGACATGACAAGAAGTATTTAAGCTAGTGGACTGAAATTATTTTGGCAATAAATCATAATGTAAAAACAATGAGTGTGTTTATATGTGCACTAGTCTCCAAGAGACAAGTATTTTCTTGGTTTTTGATAAATTTGGGATTTGATGTTAACATAAAAAAATATCTACATGATCATAACAGAATCCTGTTTTCTGTTCATCTAAGTGCATCAGTTGTGTCGTGATTCCTGAACCTCTCAGGAACTGTGTTCAATTAGAGCAAAAATGGGCAAAAAAACAGGATGAGGTGTTCGCGAATCTAAACCAGGATTCTCCCAAAACCTGATCATAACAAGGATACTGGTGCACATGTAAATTTAAAAGTTAAATACAATACATTATGTCTACATATACAATTACAATGTCTTCCAAATATTTTCCAGACGTTTCACTGGTGTTCAGTGAAAGGTTAGCAGGTGTTTAGTGCTCAGAGGCTCAAAATGTCATGGTGGGCCACATCACCTGAAATCTGACTTGTGGAGTAATAAATGAAAAGAAACCTCAAATGGAATGGCTTCCACTAGGTATTTTATCCATGTATGATAAGGACAGAGTATGTGTAAATACATTATTAGGGAAATAACTAAACAAGCTTCCACAGTGTGGAATCAGTTTACACGACCTGCTGGTACCAGGACCTTAGTGGCACTAACCGGGTGGGAGACGAGGCAGCGACTCTTGTTGTGGACTGTAGAGAAGACGCTGCTTGGCACCAGACACGAGGTGGAGCTGCTCAGGATGACTTCTTTTCCCACAAGACGCTCTATGTCTTGGAAGACGCCCTGCTTAACCTTGAGCTCCTCAAACACACACTCCTGAAAAACACAGCCACACGCGCACACACACACACACAAGTGCAGATACAGTAAGTGACTGAAAATGGGCTTTGAAGTCTTTGAAAGACAAACTGTCTTTTGGATAAAAACAAACCCACAATTTTGTTTTAATATGCAGTAAATAAAATACTATTTTGATAGAGCAATGTGAAATGATTGACCTACCCCGTTACCTTCACAAATTGTCGTTAAACTGTCTGGGATAAGTCATTACCGAAAATATGAAAAAACTGAGTCATCAAAACAATGATTTAACACAAAGAAAGTTGCTTCTTGGTACATAGCTTCTGAAAATATTCTGTAATTAAAATCTGTTTACGTCTAACGTTGTCTGATGATGTATCATGCTGGTGAGTGTATAGACAATATTTTATCTCAGAAAAATGAAGTCCACGCTCTGGCAACACTTTCTAAGCTTGATCCAACTGGACCAAATTTCCAGCGACTTCTAAGTCTGTGTGACTGAGGTCTAAATACCTGAGGTGAGTAAGGAAAGGCTGCTGCTGTCATTTAACTTTCTTCAGCAGGACAACACAGCAAAGAAAAAATAATCTTAGTAAAGTGTCACACTATTTGCAAGGGCTTCTAATAATCCACTCTGTCACATGTGTTGAATATCATATTCTTCAAATTTTTTAAAGAAAATAGAACCACTTCCAGTTTTTTATTATCCACCTCAGGCTGAGCTCTGACTGAGTGGAGGGTTCAAATAGCATTTCACCATTACCACAAAAACTGGCTGAGCAAGCAGCATACCTGAAGACAGCATGCATAATGATGTGATGCCACGCTCATTGGAGCACAGCAAGGATTCTGCTCTAACAACAAATCAGCTCGAATCAGACATTCTATCCTTCGATCAAGTGAATCATATGTCTACTATCTATATTTTTAAAGTCAGCTTTTATTGCATAACTCACTTTAGCAATGTCATTCATGTTAAAATGTGTGTGGTGTTGTTAACAGTCTATTATCTAATGGTACAGTTGCTCTGCAGCGAGTATGGGAGCTCACAACATGAGTCAATGTGATGTTCTGTAACCGTCTGCACTTTCTCTAGCTGATCAATGAAAGGGTGAAACTTGCATCACATCCTGTCATTCCATCAGGAAATGCTGATCTCATTATTTGAGTATAAAAACAATAATCTACCTCCTTTCCCTGTGTCTGATAAATCCTCTATTGTTCATTGATAGTGTGAACTCAGTACAAGACATTGATTTATTCTGACCCTACCCTTCTCTGTGCTGTAGAGATGAAGAGCACCATTGTCTGATTCACCCGAGTCAAGCAAGACACTTTTTTGGCTTAAAACGCTAACTCACTATTTTTTTCCAAGTGGCAGCGTTACACATGACTAAGTTAAGATAAGTAAGTGCGCGGGTGTATGTTTTGTGTTTGTACTCTTAATGGGACAAAGGCAAGATGAGTGATTTGGTGTTAATGCGTCATGTACCGATTTCAACAGGAGGGAAACTTGTTTTGAAGACCGCTCTCCACCTTTTGTCAGGTCAAACCTTTGTTAGTTTAACAGATGGCTCATTACTGTTCAGAGTTTGAGAATTTTTTTAGATTTTTAGGTAAATAAAAATATGAACAATATATTTATAACATATTGATCATATTTAACAATAGAGAAGGAAGGTTTATTACACTAACCTGAGAAAATGCATTTTGATTAATTAGGTGCAGTTAAAGATCATATTAATTATTGATAAACAGCTGCTTTGTATCATAAATAACATTCTGAATTTTATAGTAAATCATTTCCAATAAATTGAGCTTTAAATGTTGCAAATAAAATCGACAACTCAGAGTCCACATTGATAAAACATTCACTTTACTTGGTGTTAAACATTTTTTCTATTACCCACAGTAAGTTCGATCAAATAAAGATAAAGGAAAAAGAGGAAATAGGCCTTCATTTTATTTTACTTTAATGTAAACAATATAAGTTATTATAAAGTTTGGGCTCAACCACATATAATGAAATCGTAACCATATCTGAGCAAGTGTCACTTTACAAAATAACGAAACTCATCTGTGAATTCTATGTTACACAAAAGTAAATCAGTCTCTGTGGTGTCAGACAATATATGACACGAATGACCTGATGATGTTGCGCCCCCTTGAGGATAATCAGTGTAATTTGGAAAATGCCACAATGTGCTCAACTAAGATAATTGTAATCACACCAAGTTTTATTTATTGTGCATGACTTATTACATACGATGCATGATGAATGAATAATTTATCATTATTTATGTGCTTTGTCACATTACAGTGGGCAGAGACACAATGTCCCTAAGTTTGACAAAGTTTGACGACATCAGCGAAACATGTCAAATATGTGAAACTCCCTTGGATTTAAAGACGTAAAGACAAGCAGACAGAATGACATGTACTGGTGCAGGGAGTAGTCCGCTGTGTTACCTGGACAAAGAAGGCTCCCTCCAGTGCCTGAGCCAGGTCATCGTAGCTGCTGAGCAGAGCGAGCTGCCGCGCGGCACTCAGCTCTCCTCTGAGCATATGAGCTTCCTCCAGCTCCTGCATCTGCTTCCTGATTCAACAGAGTGAAAGAGGCAGGTAACACTCAGCCGTAAACTTTCTGAACATGAATCGTGATGTTTTGTCATTACCTATATTATGCAGCTTTAAAAAGGTGTTTTTGAGGGGAAATATTTGAAGGTTCAGTTTTCCAGTTAACAGCTGCCACTTATTTTTAGCAAATATTGTATCAGATGAGTAACAAACATACCTTCAAATAATGTAACCTATATATTTCCTACAGTGTTTTACACTTTTCATAGAGACAGGGCATTGGCTTAGATACAGTCTAGTACAATGACACCCTCTACTGTCCACAAGGTCAACAGAACCTACAAGGCGCTGAGAGATGAAGCCGATTGGCGATTTATATTATATATAAAAAAGGTACATTTTATGAAATCCTGGTTTAAAATGTGTGTCTTAAACTTCTTTTTACTTACAATACTTTCCCATGTAAGGCTTCAACAAAAATTCCTTTGTCATTCCACAGTAATGTTTAACCAGCGCTGACTTTGCTGGAAAACAGTTTAACCCTGAGCACGTGTTTGTTTATGTGCTCCTATAGTAAGAGGAAGCCCCTGTGCATGCAGTGGCCATGTGTCCTCTCTGTATGATCCGGTGGGAAGAACAGGATAGATTTTGGCCCTCAAGAGTCATGAAGTAAATGCTCCCTGAGTGACTCTCACCCTCTCCACCTCTCTCCCTGCTTTGCTTATATAGACAACTCTCTGCCTCAAATCCTAACTGTTCAGTTGCCTTTTAATGAGATAATCAGAGAACTTACCCTCCCTGTCTTACAGATAAATAACCATATGGCTGCACGTTATTGTCATTGTTGCTCGGACTGAAGCAGTGACTCAGCCGACTAGGTTTTTTACATACATGAACACATTGCCTCAAGACA
The DNA here is from genome assembly GCF_947347685.1 of Pleuronectes platessa. Lineage (NCBI taxonomy): Eukaryota > Metazoa > Chordata > Actinopteri > Pleuronectiformes > Pleuronectidae > Pleuronectes > Pleuronectes platessa. The sequence continues at coordinate 4,430,357 of NC_070639.1, read as the reverse complement.
AAAGGTGTTTTTAGCTGTACTGACCTAAATCAAGCACAGTAAAGGTGTTACATCTTAGATCTTGCAAGTGGATTTTTGGTGTCTCTTATCAGGGTTTACACCCAAATCCCCCATTGGCTAAAAGCCATAAAAATGTCATTCCCTCGTAATGTGAGAACATGGAAACATTAGGCAATATCTGGTCCACTTTCAATTTGAAATTTAAAAACTATGCAAGCTCCAGTGACCGGCCTATCTTATTAATGTATCTATCTGTAATGATTTGTACCCCCCTGATTATACATATGACAATAATGTGAAAACAAAAAGAAAAACACAAAGTACTGCTTGACCTATTGGGGTATTGACTCATCTACATTATAAGTTTCTTCTATGAAGTCAAGTGTTTTGGGTTTATAACAGGACCATGACAACAAGAGGAAATAGGAAACTTCCTTGGAAAAGTGGATTGCATATTACATTAATTAAAACTACATTACTGTTTTTCATATTATGCTCAACAAGAGTGCAGTGATGTGCACCGCGGCCGACCTGATCTCTGCGATGGCGTTAACAGCCTGTCCTGGCTGGTTGTCATAGATCTTCACGCTGTAGCCTCCGCTGGCAAACACCATAGCCCAGGAGCGACCAATCAGCCCACTGAAACAGGGACACACAATCACACACAGAAACTGAGGACATTAACTTTTCACTGAAAACTGTGTAATGTCACAGAAATCCCATAGACAGTCTGGGCAACCATTTCCCAGCCCTTCAAGGCAGTTGAGAGGTCAAATGCACAGTAAATGCGTTGCATCTTGTCTGGGCTCATTACTGTGGGTGAATTTGGAATGACTGTCTGCCCTTTGTCCGTTAACCCCCCCCCCCCCCCCCCCCTCACTGCACAAACATGCTGATCCAAGAATCCTTCTTGTTCCTGCCTCGTCACGTTGTTTACACAAGAGAATGATGTACGTTAATTTAACTAAATGAGGAGCAAACATCTGTCCGAGATGTTTTTTATTTGCTTTCCAGGGTAATGGGAGGTCACTTCAGAGGACTCCAGAGTTTAGCCTCAGAAATAATGAACAGGGCACAGACAGCAGGTTAAAATGAAGGCCTACATATAAACTTCTATTATCGAGACAACTCCATAAAGTGCTTTGTGGTTTGCCAGGCGTATAATTACAAATGAGTGAGAGTTTACACATATTGGGCAAAGCAGACTTGAGATCTAAGCACACACACACAGAATAATAGAGCATGAAACTGCACAATGCATTCACTGAACTTCAACTACGTGCAAAATCACACGTTACATCACAATTTGCAAAGAATAGATGACAGCAAGTCGAAAACTATCCACAACTAACATAATACATGGGAGTAAATATTAGCATTAACGAAAAACCAACGTGTCCTGACCATAGACCGTAGATAAAATGCTCTTGACTCACCTGCCGATGACGGTGATACTCTTCATGTCGGACTGGCTCATTTCTCAGGTATTATGGGCTCGGTTCGGACCTCTGATCACTAACTTTGCAGAAATAGAAAAAGAAACGGTTCTATCAAACCTGTAGCACCGCCCCTCTGGAGTCACACGCTTAAATACTACGGCAACCAAGAAGGTACAAAAACCCATGTGGTGCAATAATATATATAAATATAGATATTCCTCTCTGCATAAAATCCCTGAAAATAATTCGTTCTTTATATTTACATTAAGTTATTTTCTTAGTTTAAGATTCAATTCGAGTGAAACTCTGATTGTAACAGAAGCAGGGCTTGTGGGCTCCAGCTTGTATCCTGGCAACGGCAGAAATCAGCTCGAGCCAATCAAATTACTGCCAGACGATGATGGACGCGAGACTACCCAATCAGAAGCTTGGAAAAACAGTTGTCCCACCCATGCGGCTGGGAATTGTGGGACTGATCCGGTGAAACGACAACAAACGGACTTTTTGCTGCTACTCGGCGATGCTTAGTGTTTTCTTTCCACATTTATAGACTTGTCCTCCCCGCACCTCTCAAGAGGAGAAGAGGAGACATGGAGAACGTGCACCTGGCTCTGGAGGAGGAGGACCTTTACTCCGGCTACAACGACTACAATCCAACATTTGACTCCGAGGTAAGTTAGCAACTATGCTACATGATTGAGCCCAACTACTATTGATGTAGATTAGAATAACTTGAAACTACGCGGAATTATTTGACATAACGTTTTGCTTTTGAAGTTCTGTCACTGCATTGGTTGTTTATTGTGTGTGTGTGAAGAATACAGATTTGTTGTTATTAGCTAATTCCTACTGACTTTAAAGGAGCTGGAGAATGATGCAGGCTTCCAGCAAGCAGTGAGGACCAGTCATGGAAGAAGACCCCCGGTAAGTGCAGTCCTCTTCAGCCTGTGTGTGTTTTTAATGAACTTCCTTTAGTTGCCTCTTCGGGGGCTTTTCCATTTAAACACGGTGGTTTTGATGAAGCCCAAATCCTGGACCTGATGCTGAGAAACTGAATATTGAGGTCCTGGTTCAGAGTAAAATTTGAATTGTGGCTGGATTAAGATTAGAGTTAAAATGGGTTCGGGATGGATTGGCCATGGTTAAGTTTAAGGTTTAGTTAGGCTGATCAGTTAGTTATTTTATTGACACAAACAGATAAAACACTTGGGTCAAAACAATATGAAAATTATTGGGAAAAAAATATTATTTCAGCGATAGACTGATTCACCCCAAGTGTCTGAAGGAGAGGTACCGCAGGTCGTTCCTCCCTGCTGCAGAAAGACTGTGCAAACAACTAGACACACACATTATGGACTTTAACTCTGAATTTACTCTCTTAACTGTGCAATATTCATCCTGTCTGTGCAACACAATGATTCATGTGCAATGCATACGTGTACATATTCTGAAACTGCACATATGTTCTTGTTTTTAATCCGTTCATATTTTTATATATATTTTGGATTTTCTTACACCCTGAGTATTATCCTTACACTTAAATAATGTATTTTACTTAAGTATTAATTAGATAAATGATAAATATGAATGGAAGTCACTTCAGTTTTCTAACAGGGATAGCAGTGCATACTAAATGATGTCCCAATTGTAGTCTTTGTTCATAATGTAAAATTACCACGTCTTTGATTTGCCAGATGACTGCCAAATTTCCCGGCACCGCCATTGGAGCTCGGCCTTTAGCGACTTCATTTGGAGTAAGTACAGCGAGATACAGTGAAATTTAACAATGAAAATGTTTTTGTCTCATATTTGCACAATAAAAGATCTAGTCAAGTAAACAGGGCTCAATTATTTTGTTTCTTTAAGTCTCGAATCCCTATGACATCTTCAATGGGCAGACCTGTGACTGGAGCTGTGCAGGTGAGGGGGATTCAGTGATTCTATGCTCCCATATTCATCATTTTTAATTATTTTTTCCTTTTTAATGAAGAATATGGATACTTATAATTACGGATACTTTTTCAAAGTTTTTGGGGCAGTACCACATATTTAATCAAAGTTCATCAACCATCTCATATAATGTGACAGGACGGAGCCGCCCGACCAATGACTGCTGTAAGAGCCGCAGGTTACACCTCCTCCATGACTCGTGGTGAGTGAGATTCTTTTACTCAGTGTAGTTGGCTGGTTTGTCATTTATTTATTTATACCACTATTTGAAACCTAAGGATTTTTCCTCTGTGCGTTAATATCAATGATCTACTAAATGATCTACGAAAACAAACTGTAGCTCTAATAACTTTTTTTGTTTTTGTTTCTTTAGGCTCAAATTTTGACCCTCTGGGACAGTCCAGAGGCCCCGCCCCCTCTCTAGAGGCCAAGAATGAGGATACGTGAGTTGAACTTTTCACATTTCTTTCAAAAATATGACTGCATCATCCAAACATTAGCAGTGTGCAAGGGAGAGACTTTTGTAAAAGTGTTTAAAGGTGTTGTATAGAATCTTGAAAAAACTACAAACAATCAATCCAAGATACCATTTTCGATTGAAACTACAACTAATACATTTGATGGTTATAAAGCTTCATGCTTTCAAGCTACATGATCCCACATTGCATTTCTGTGCCTGTGATCTTTTAGGCCTGAGGAGAAGATCAAGATCCTGGAGAAGAAAGTGAATGACTTGATAGAAGAGAGCTGCATGGCACAGAGCATTGGAGCCTTACAACTGGTCAGACCCTGTTAAAGAATAACTTAGTGTTTAATAATATTGGCAGTTTAGATTTGGATGGGGGAGTAAATAGTGACAAGTGTCAACTCCAGCCGACAGGTCTGAGTATCAGGTGAAAGACAATCATCACAGGCTGTTCTATCAAATTCAGGACTGTTATAAAGCTTTCCGTTACCTAAAAAGGTGGATGAGCAAAAACCCCTGGTCAGTCTGAGATTGTAATAGTTTAAATCTAAACACTTTCTCAAAGTTATTTGTCAGCGTCAGCGGATGAACAGTATTTATCAGCCAAGTACCAAATTTACTGGCAAGGTATTTTTCATCTTGGACACAGATGTCGGCATAACTTCTTACGTATGTTTGAGTTTTTATGTGTGCATGTGTGTGTGTGTGTGTGTGTGTGTGTGTGTGTGTGTGTGTGTGTGTGTGTGTGTGTGTGTGTGTGTGTGTGTGTGTGTGTGTGTGTGTGTGTGTGTGTGTGTGTGTGTGTGTGTGTGTGTGTGTGTGTGTGTGTGTGTGTGTGTGTGTGATATTATTCAGTCACTTGAAAAAGGCAAGGAGGCAGGGAGGAAGGAGAGAGCACTGGTGAGACAGAGGGAACAGACCGGAAATGCTGAACACATCAATCTAGACCTCACCTACTCAGTAAGTATGTCTGTTGTATGTCACTGGTTGTTCTAAACCCTGAGCCGTCTGTGTTTGAAATTATTTGACTTCAAAATATTTAAAACTTCTGTCATTACCAGGTTTTGCTCAACCTTGCCAACCAGTATGAGAACAATGAAATGTACCCCGAGGCCCTAAACAGCTACCAGGTCATTGTGAAGAACAAGATGTTCAATAATGCAGGTAAGCAGACTCGTCACCTTCACACGGGTGACAGATGTGTTTAAGACTACGGCAACATCTTTCTGTCTAAAATATTGTTTTATAAACGGTTGCACATGGATAGGAATAAGAAGAACACAGAAAGAGGAAAAGATTGGTAACCAACAAACATCTATTATTAGGTTTGGGAACAAAGATAAAAATCACTATATCATTTAGTGTTTTATGATAAATGTGAACATGACTGAAACTGTTTGGCCCTCCAGCTTGTGTGTGCACTATCAATGTTTGAATTAACCCTAGACACTCTGTTACATGCTGCTTTTTATATTAGTCGTACTAGTTTTCCCTCACACAACATCTATGCTGTTCCTCCAGGCCGACTCAAGGTCAACATGGCCAACATCTACTTCAAACAGAAAAACTACCCCAAAGCCATCAAGTTCTATCGAATGGCGCTGGATCAGATCTCCAACGCTCACAAAGAAATGAGGATCAAGATCATGCAGAACATCGGCGTGGTCTTTGTTCGCATGGGTCAGTACTCGGATGCCATCACATCTTTCGAACACATCATGAGCGAGAGCCCCAACATTAAGACAGGCTTCAACCTCATCCTGTGCTACTACGCCATCGGTGACAGGGAGAGGATGAAGAAGGCCTTTCAGAAGCTCATTTCAGTCCCTCTGGGCATCGATGATGAAGACAAATACATCGCATCTAATGTGCGTAACAGTAAGATACTGTATAAACAAATGCAAACGTATTTAGTCTTCTCATAATGAATTGGAATTGTCCCCAAGCCCTTCCAACATAGTTGCTATGTGACTAAAAATGCAGGTTGTAGGGATTGACCAGGAATAACAATATGTTTAATTCGAAATTACTTTTCTTCTTTTGTTGGTCACTACAGACCATATAGAGAATATATTTACTTACAGTCAAGTGTTTGTGATCATTGAACATGATGCTCAAGGTCTGAAATCAAATGTTCTCCTGTTGACGCTTTCAGGATGACACCAGTTCCAATATGGTCACTGAGGCCATTAAGAATGACAAGCTTCACCAGATGGAGAGAGATCTGTAAGAAAGATTTACACAACAACATTTCTCTTCTATAATCATTGTCTTGGCTTTAACAAACCACTGAGACAAAAATACTGTCTCTTTGTCTCCCTGAGCAAAAATACAAGTATTGTTACATAATATACTCTCAATTTAATGTGTTTTTGTACCTTTGGCTTCCTGAATTCGGTTTATTTCCTCTTGCCTTACATAGAAAAGTCCTGGCTGAGAAATACATCATGACTGCAGCTAAACTCATCGCTCCAACTATTGAGACCTCCTTTGCCACTGGATTTGACTGGTTGGTTACGTTTCTTTCTTACAGTGTTTATTCATTGTAATATGACTCAAGCTCATAGACATCGCTTTAAAATATTAAAATTGTGGTTTGGTGACATAAGTGGGATAGGAGGTAGGTGACAACATTAACAGGAATATTTCTATGAATTAGTGTTCACTAAACCAGGCTTTAAATTGGCATTGATTTCCACCCTGTTTTGTAACTGAATGCAAATGTGAACACAAATAACTACAGGTCTATAGTTTTAAGATGTTTTGTGCATACGTTTGAACCACCAGATGGACCAGAACAGAACAGAGCAGTTTTAAGATGAATCTTCAAATCTCAGAGCAAAGTTTGAAAACAGCAGTTTCGCCTCTCGCTCAGGTGCTACTGAGACTGAGGCGCCAGCAAACGTGTTTAATATTTTTGATTGGGGAGTATTCGCGGCTGATTGCTGCTGCTGCAGTAAATGTCTATGAGGGAGGCGATGAACTGTTAAAAGAGGAGTGGAGCAAGTTTCCTCACTGCTTAAGAGGATTTTATTCTTATGACACGTCTTTGGTTGGAATTGAAAAAAGCTAGTTGTTCACCTGCCAGTGTATCTCATAGATGAGATCAACTTAATCAGCCATATTGTTCGAAAAATAAAAAATAAATAGCCACTGTAACACTGGCCGGTGAAGGAGACTTCTTACAAGCGTTTTGTTTATATTGAAAAGTTTAGATCTGAGTAATTCACTCAAATCAAAAACGGGCAAGGAACAGGCCAACATCTGATCTCATACTCAAGAAGGAACCCAGAGGAAGAATCAGAGAGAGCATGTGGTAAACAACCATGACAATCTGGCACTGTGGATTGCACAAGACAGGGAATAAACGGGGTTTACTGGCAGGACCACAGGGGCAGCTTGATTGGGTGCAGGTGAGTGACAGTAAAGTGACCAGGAACTGAAACGACAGCAAATGTTGGTGAGCAGACAAAATAAAACGCATGCACACATGAAAAAACTACCTTGACATAACAAATTTTACTTGATATTACCAGCACGCATCAAATGATCTGACAGGATATATAAAGTGTTACACTGAGCATGTTTGGTATCTTGTGTTTTCAGTTGTGTGGACATGGTGAAAAGTTCTCAGTACGTCGAGCTAGCCAACGATCTTGAGATCAACAAAGCCATCACCTATCTCAGACAGAAGGACTTCAACCAGGTGAGTTTGATTATTCTCAGCAGCATAAAGGGCAATACCACTCAATTTTGGCATCTCCCATGTTTGGTTTGTGGTGAGAGGAAGATTAACTACGGACTTCACCCACCATGCCACAATATTTGAACTCCAAGTTCGGAGTTGTAGGATTGAATAGAGCATGTACAAAGTGGCTTTCTCATAAGGTTAAATCAAGTTAGATCTTGCTAATATTTGCTATTTGTGTAACAAATTATATATTTGAGAACAGGCTGAATTTAACACAGTTACCAAGTGTAATGCAGTTACTGAGTTTTTAAACAAAATATTTGCTGTATCTATGTTTTGTATTCTCATTGTTGCTGAGCCACTTTTAAAGTTGCTGTCTCTATCAGAGTAGCAGTTAAATCTATACATTAAATCATTGAGTGGTATTTCCATGTGAGCATATTTGCCATGTTAATGGTCTGGTCTTTGCTGTCCTTTCACAGTATATATATTTGTTTCCATCTTATTATTATTTATATTTTTACAACATTGTGGTTCTGAGCAGTAATTGGTCAGCTCTGTTTGTGTGTATGACAGTTTTCTACTGCTGAGGCTGTTTCTACAGCTTCAGACCCAAAATTTCTGCTGCTCACTACCTCCATTCTCTCTTGCTTTTGTCTTGTTTCCTTCCCATCTGCATGCCTAAGGTTGAGGTATGTGTGCCTTCTGTTTCCATGTTTGATTGTGTTTTTTTGTTTTTTTGTTTTTGTTGACATGCCACTACCAAAGCATGCCTTCTACAAATAACAGCACTGCCAGGAGACGTTGAAGAAGCAGCTATTGCTTTAAAACCCCACAGATCAGTGAAGAGAATCTGGGGGCCTAAAGGAAATTCTAACCAAAATAAACCAGTGAGCTATCATGTAACTGCAGCTGTGCCTCTGGAGCTGTTAATATAAGAGATGACACCGAGCAGCTCCAATATCTCCACTGACAGTATTATAACTACAGTAGAGTCAACTGTCTTGTATCCCAGACTTTACACCCTCTGCATGTGTGTGGTGCTTTTGGGCTTGTCGAGCGACAGCGATGGTGGTGGTGGTAGTTGTGGTGTAAGCTGCAGCATCAGTGCAGCTTTAGCTTCTGTTTACACTCTAATACTGGTGGAATCTCTCCCTAGTAGGTTTACATTGGCTCAACTTAAATGGGAATGTGAAGATATTTTTGGAGGAAATGATGATCCAGTGGGTGTCTTTTTTTAATAATAATAAATATATTATTAATATCAACATTTGTAATGTAAGTAATATTGTTTGAATTGTCTTTTGCCAAAATCCTTCATGCAATGTTTAACTAGTTTTTCAGTGAATATATAATTTATTGAGCTTTTTTATTAAATAAAGTGTAATCAACATTAGTTTGGATGTGTGTAACATACTGGGGAGTAGTACAGTATTATAGTAATAAACTAGAGAAAAGCCAGTGTCAAATGTGTATTGATTAGCTTTTTTAAATATTTTGTCAGGCAGTTGAAACCCTGAAAACGTTTGAGAAGAAGGACAGCAGAGTGAAGAGCGCTGCCGCCACCAATCTTTCTTTCCTGCACTTCCTGGTAAGACTCTTCAATGTTTTTAATTTTAAACTGGACCATCCAGTTGTAAAGACGGTGGAGTTGCAGCCTCTATTCTCAGTGGTACCAGTAGATCCTTCCGTCTGACCTTTAACCTCCAACAGGAGAAGGAATATGATCAGGCTGAGCGCTACGCTGACCTTGCCATGAACGCCGATCGCTACAATCCAGCAGCACTGATCAACAAGGGCAACACCCTGTTCGTCAAACAGGACTATGAGAAGGCTGCAGAGTTCTACAAAGAAGCGCTGAGGAATGACTCCTCCTGCACCGAGGCCCTCTACAACCTGGGTAACACCTGCTTTTATTACATAGGAGCTCATTCATTCTTGACCACCGTGGATACCAAAGACTATTCAGGTTGTTAAACCTAAATTGGGAACATGATACTGACATTTCATCAGTGTGACGGGGTCTCTCTTAACAACTCCTCAAAGAGTGTGAAAACACAGGCGTAGTCAAAAATGTTGTTTCCAATTTATTTCAGCCGGCTCTCCAAGGTGCTCTCGTGGACATTTACAAAAAAAAAATACTCACAAACAAAATACGTTTAAATCAAATCTACAGGAAAAACTCATGTCCCATGCTCTCCTGAGCTCTGATGTTACCTCCTCTGTAACTGGATTCAGACTCCCCCTCAAGGGCTTTGAGCTGCCCTTTTAAACCTTAAACCCCTCCCCCCAGGCTTAATTACCAATTCAGACACATTTATATGTAAAACCAGTGCTTAGAACAAAAATTAAGAGTTTTCAATGACCTCCTTACATGTCATCAGATAAATCATCTTTAAACAAATCACATGACTTTGATAAACCAAATGGTATCAACCATAACCAGTACAACCCTTATTAAACATCTTTAGAAAAACCCAACCAGAAACTATTTAAACAAACAGGAAGTTGGGTCCGGTTTGTTCCGTCCAGCTTTACGCTGACGGCGCGCTGATCGCGCTGCCTCTCTAACCGCTGGTAAGTGTGTGTGTGTGTGTGTGTGTGTGTGTGTGTGTGTGTGTGTGTGTGTGTGTGTGTGTGTGTGTGTGTGTGTGTGTGTGTGTGTGTGTGTGTGTGTGTGTGTGTGTGTGTGTGTGTGTGTGTGTGTGTGTGTGTGTGTGTGTGTGTGTGTGTAAGCCAGATGCGGCGCTGCCGAGTGTTCACCCCACAGCTAAACAGAGTAGATGATGGTTAGATAGTGATCAAACAGGAATTGTTACAGGAAACGTGGAAATGTTTGTGCGCATGTGTGACTGCGGATGCGTGTGTGTGAAGACCGCTGGCGGTCAGTGGCGGAGCCGCTCCGTCACAATCAGCTTTTAAGTTGATGTTTTGAGCTTGTTTGCAAAAAGAGGTTTATTTACACATCCAGCAGCTCTGATCAACACATTTTGATTTGTGTAGGCCACCTGACGGACGTAATATTCGCTCATTTTAGCTTATTTTTTGATCTTCACTAATTCAATAAACCAAACAGTGAAGTTGTTTCCCGCATTGTTAAACAATGAGTTGAACATTTCTACAAAGAGCTACATATTCAGCTGATAATTCTGTCAGTTCATCACAGTGACGTCTTTCACATCAACACATTATTTCCACACTTTTTTTATAAATCCATTTTTATTATAAAAGTATTAGTTATAGCTGCTTTAAATTGTCTGTAGTCACTGTAGACTTAAAGTTAATGGTTTTTGTCTCCTTCCACTTGTACCAGGTCTATCCTATAAAAAACTGAATCGACTGGAGGAGGCTCTTGACTGCTTCCTGAAGCTCCATGCCATTCTTAGGAACAGTGCCCAGGTCATGTACCAGCTGGCTCATCTGTATCCTACTGATAACAAGTGATTGGGAATGTGCTTGTCTCTGTGGTATAAAGTGTAACTGCTTCAGACAGTTGGACCTCAGAGGGTTTTTTTTCAAACTCAATCCCAATATCAGCATCTCTTCGTCTTTGACTCACTGGGCCTCAGCTATGAGCTTCTGGAGGATTCCCAACAGGCCATCGAGTGGTTGATGCAGGTCATCAGTGTAACTCCCACAGACCCACAGGCACTGGCCAAGCTGGGGGAGCTGCACGATGGTGATGGGGACAAGTCCCAGGCCTTCCAGTACTACTATGAGGTACGAGAATTATACTTGAACGTTTCTCTGGACTTATTGATGAACACACATTTATATTAGTACTCTGATGTTGTTGGATTGTGTTGCTGTCAAGTCTTTTAGATACTTCCCCTCCAACATCGATGTGATTGAGTGGCTCGGAGCGTATTACATCGAGACTCAGTTTTGTGAAAAAGCTATTCAGTACTTTGAAAGAGCCACACTCATTCAGTAAGTAACAGAATTGACTTTACTTTAGAAGATAATACAAACCAAATAGATCTTTTTAAAAGTGATTATTCAACATATTGCTCAAACATTTGAGAGTATTTTTTGTTGAATAGACTCAGGAATTCATCTAAGTCATCTAAGAAGAAACCTTGTTTTAATGGTTGTGTTAAATTCTTTCAAAAGTTTGAAAGTTTCTCATCTGGAAGTAGTTTTTTTTTCATTAGAGCAAAAAGGACAGATTATTTGATTCTATTTGCCTCCCAGCTGAATTCAGAATTGACTTTTTACAATCCCTTTTAATTAATAGAACCTTTTCGATGCAGGATTGTGAAATTCTGTTATGTTTTCACAGACCAACACAGGTGAAGTGGCAGCTCATGGTTGCAAGCTGCTACAGAAGAAGTGGTAAGAATAATATTTTATGTAACTGAATATTTTCTTCCAGTTTGATACCGAAAACCTGATCATAAGCCTGTCTTCCCTGAGTGCTAGCTGAGTTTTACAATGAATTTAGCTCTTTTTCTTTTCCCTTTACAGGAAACTACCAGAAAGCTCTGGAAACATATAAAGACATCCACCACAAGTTTCCAGAAAATGTGGAATGTAATTCATCTCATTTGTTTCACACTTTTCATCCTAGCTCTGGAAAACTAAACATTACATAATCCACCGATCAGAGCGTGAAGAAAATATAAACCTCTTCTGTATGTCTGTGTTCAGGTCTGCGTTTCCTGGTGAGGCTGTGCACGGACATGGGACTGAATGAAGTCCAAGAATACGCCACCAAGCTGAAGAAGGTGGAGAAGATGAAGGAGATGAGAGAACAGGTACAGGTCTCTTGTGGCTTTTCTTGCAAGGAAGCATATTTTCTGCCCATTTTTATCATCACCTGAGGTTGTCAGATAGGTATTCACCCTTTCCACAGTCTATAAAAGCTTCTTACAGTTGGGTTTCTTGGGAAAATATATCACAAAGAAGCTATGCATTTTACATTTGAATTAAACAGAAGTTAAAAGGATCTCTGTAACTGACATCACTGAGCAGATGAAAATAACTGCAGAAATGCACTGACAAAACTTTATGACAAAAGATTCAGAGACCAGCCCTAAGTGTTTAATCAACAGTAGATTTGTTGCTTTTGAGAAAAACTGCAACATTGAAACCTATTGAACGGACACAGAGATTAAAGATATCCTGGATTACTATTTAAGCGTCCCGATGCTTCAAAATAAAACGCATTAATTATCAAATGGGTATCTTGACGTCATTTAGATTTACTCATTCAAACTAATCTTATATATTCAGCCGTGCGTTGAATTACATTGTACATCTGTTTATTAACATAATGCAGCTTCATAAATGACCAGCTTGTTCTGCAGTTCAACAAACGTGTTAGTCTTTCCCTCTTGTCTTGGCATCCTGTCGCCTTTTCTGGACAAGATCACGCTGATTGAAGACATAGACTTGTCCTTTTGCCATGAAGTTACCACAGCTTCAGAAATGCACCAGTAAAAGGCAGTTTTTTTTCTCCTGTTGATTTTTCCTCAAATCAGGGTTGAGAAGAGGACAGCCACTTCACAGCTGTTTAACACCTGGCTGACACGAACGCTGGGTCATTAGCTGTTGTGTTAGAGAAATCAAACACAACAACGAGAATAGCCCTCTTAATTCATCAAGTTGCACCAAATTGCACACATTACAGATATCAGTCCCATTTAAGATCAATAAATTATTCCCTGAGAAATTGGTAAAAAACTTTTAAAATGTCCTCACAATGTCGAGAGAGTTTTTTTTTTACTGGATCTGCCCCAAGAAAGACAAAGCAAAGTCCTGGGTGGAGGAAACTAACATCAGATGTATACGATCTGATGCTACGTGCTGTTGCTTGTGATGTTCTACATTATTATTATTTAGGATTTTCACTCCATTCAGCTCAAAGCTGAAAAAAACTCTCCCCCAAAACAGCCCCAAATTCCAACTAATTTCAATTATTTCAGCTGTGCATCCTTATCTTGAAGGAAGGTTTAATTAATATCTGTGGTGGCTGTAAGATTTATGACTCCACACCAAAAATAGATGACAGTGCTGTGATCTACAAAACTGTAGCAGCTCTGGGGTCAGTCGAGTTTGGAAGAAGACAGAGTAACAGAACCTTGTGCCGTGATCCTGTGGAGATTTTTATCAGGGCCAGGAACAGATGAGACGGAGGATTTTGTCAAATCAAAACCAGCTGCTCTTAAATCAGCCCAGAGACGCTGCTGGATCAGAGTAACGTTTCTACAGAGAGACAGACGGAGCCAGAGGGTTGACTCAATATTCCCAGACATCTCCAAACTGAGTGACAGCAAAAAAACAACCGATCCTGCTAATGGGACTGCATAGTTTATGAAATGATGAATGAGGGAATGATTTGAGGAAAGATATGAGGAATATTAAATCACAGTTCTCATGCTAAGTGTGTTCTTTTTTTTCATGGTATTCCCCCTGTCACATTTTGTTTTGTCTCCAACTTTACTTATAACTAATCATTGCTGTGGATCGACTCCACCATCTAGGTTATCTGCACAAACTGGAAATTTAAGACTTGATATATGACATTTATATTAACCTCTTAATACTTAGCTGTCAATTTCCATAATGTTTTTATGTCAATGTTTATACTTAGAATTTTTGTTTTAAGTAAATAGTTTTCATGCCAATAGAAATGACTAAACCAATGAGAGACAAAAGCAGAGACAAATAAAGAGAGAGGGAAACAGCCACATAGGCTGAGCAATGGGTAAAAAATGTGACATCAGAAAGGTGAACATGATTTAAAAACTAATAAAAGCAAAGACTTATTGTTATTTCTCTCCTCCTGAAGAGAGTGAAGTCGGGCAGAGAGGGAAGCGCCCGAGGTCGGAGAGAAGGCAGAGAGGGCAGTGGTGGGAGTGCCGGTAAGTCCGTCACCATAAGATTTACAAGATTCCTACTGTGGCCTCAGGTAGAAACATATCGTCCAATATTCTGATCACTGGTTTCCACATTATTAATGGTTTGTAGCCCTGGGACAGTAGTAATCTATAGATTAGATTAGATTAGATTTCTTTATTTATCCACACAATGGGGAAATTTACTTGTTACAGCAATAAAGAAAAACAGAATTAAAGTAACAGTGCCGAAGCACAATAAAAAAGATCACAATATGCATACTACTAAAACTACACATAATAAGAGTACAGACAACAAACAAACTGCAAAACAGACACTGTGCAAAAGCAGGTGCTGGGGATAAAGTGGAATGATGTAAGTGTTATTGTAATGAAAACAAAAATATTATAAGTAATATTGCAACAGTAGTGACCATGATACAGAAAAATAATTAAAAAGTAAGTGACCATAATATAAATAATACTACAACATAGCATACTGGAAATATAAATAATGCAATGTAACCATTAACAAGTGAAAAGTCAGACATCTGTAGTAACCTTGATAATTAACCATTTAACCATGAGTTTATATATTGATAGTATAGGTAGAGCTCTGTTCTGAACGCCAGTCTTCAGTGCAGTACAGTTTGAAATACAATCAAATATATTGGGAAAGTCTTTATTGTCACTGTCTTGGAGAAACCATTACAATGAAATTAGAGATGCTACTTTTGAAACCGATCTTACAAATGTACAAAAAAAAAACAGTTTAAAATCCAACAAAAGACATACAGTTGCAATCAGAAATATTCAACCCCCCAAAGATTTTAAGGATTTATCAATTATTTATCAATTAAAGAATCTTGCTCTTTGAGCAAGATTCTGCTTCGGATGACTTCTTTATGAGTTGAGTGATACAGAAAATCAACACGGAAAATGCATGATGTAGTATTTGTGTGTAGCAGTATATTTTGTTAAGATAGCCATGTCACAATTATTCAACCCCTATATAATATTGTTCTTTTTAAAGCTGTCTGACAGTTTTTTTGTCCTAAAGTTGAGTTGAAACATTATTAAGCCTTTGGGAACTCTATACTGATCCTTCATTTGCTTCAGCTGTGATGCATATATAAACCCCACCCATGAAGGTAGTCAAGGTGATTTGCAATCATGGGAAAGACAAAGGAGCTTCCACAAAAGCTGAGAGAGGAGATCATTTCATCAGACCTGAAAGGCCTTGGGTAGAAGAAGATCAGGATGACCTGATGAAGGCTGGTACAAGTGCGTCAGTGGCAACTATAAGACGTGCACTGAATAAAAAAGGACCTCATGGCGTGTGAAAGGCCAGGCTTAGGACCAGAAGAATACCATCCCCACAGTCCAGCATGGAGGTTGGTCAAAGATGATGTTGGGCTTTTTTTCTGCGGCAGGAACTAGCAATCTTTATTGTGTACATGGCATCATGGATTCACAGAAATACCAGGCTATTTTAAAGAGGAATGTGATGCCTTCTGTTGACAAATTAAACCTTGGTGATCATTGGACTTTCCAGCAAGACAATGATCCAAAGCAAAACCTCCAAGTCCACCAAAGCTTGGTTGAGAAAAAGATCCTGGAACATCCTGGAGTGAGATTCACAGTCACCAGATTCAAATTTGATTGAAAATCTTTGGTGGGATTTAAAGAAGGCAGTTGCAGCATGGAAGCCATCAAACAGCACTGATCTAGAGGCTTTTGCACTTGAAAAATGGGCAAAGATTCCAATCGAGAGGTGTAAGAAGCTTGTCCGCACTTACCGAAAACATTTTTTAGAAGTTATAAAAGCTAGAGGATGAGCCACAAAGTACTGAAGCTGGGGGGTTGAATAATACTGCACATGCACATGTGTTGAAAGAGTTACATTTTTCATTTGAACTTCAAAGTTAAGTCAACTTCTGTTGTCAAAATAACTAAAATACGCATCAATAAATATCTTTTGTTGTTTGATGAGGTTTTTTTGTCATTTATTGTCATTATCTGTCATCCACATCACTATAATGTCTATTAAGGTGAGGGGGTTGAATATTTCTGATTGCAACTGTAACCAATAAATACAAGAATAGTAAATACTTTAAAATAGAGGAATAACAAACAGTGTATTGATTTAAATTATAATGGAGCCAAATTTAGGCTTTACTTTTAGGGTAGGTATGAAATCAGCTATTGTATTGAAACATGGCTCAATCAAAAGGAATAAGTTTTAGATTCTTTATTTATTTAGCGTGATGTTAATTTTAATTAGAGCTGATAATCAACACTTCTCTGCCTCGTTAGTGTTTTTAAGTTCATATATTTTATATGTCAACGCTTCTGTCTCTCCTTCATCTGCCGCTCACACATGCTGCTCATCATTAGGCCCCTCCACATCTGTCCTCGCCTCTCCTAAGAAGGCCAGAGTTATGGGTAAACCTCTGTCATCACCCTTGACCCCTATGTTTTAGATATATAGATAGATAGATATGTACTCTATTGATCGCAAATTGGAAAAGTTTTTTGTTACAGCAGGGTGACAAGGGTATTGCGATATGAACTTGTCCCATCTGCTAACATGAAGGAGGTGGGCTTTATGAACTGTACTGCAGGCAGCCACCAGAGGGCGATAGAGATGACTTGGCTTAGCTTTTGGCAAGCCTTAATTTCGTCCATGTTTGTATCCAGTCTGAGATCCGTAATGATGACAACGATGTGATAGTTTAGAAGTTTTAGAAGTCTGACGACACAGAGGTCACAGCAGACACCTGAGAAGTCTAACACACACACACACGCACACACGCACACACACACACACAGTTTTCACTCCCTCACTACAGATCCACAACAAACACAGACATACACTTTGGATTGGCTCCGACACTGGAACGCTGGCTCCTCTGCAACTTTTTAATGAAATCCAGACAAACTACAGCGCTGCCAAAAACCAGGCCCAGCTTTGCTCTGCTATGCAACTTCATGTCTGTAGTGTCCTGTAATGTGGTGAAACATATATCTATAAATCAGACACCTGTTAATGTTCATCCCGCTCCATCCTGCCAACACTCCCATTATTCCCCAGTGTCATTATAAATTAAGTTAGATTAGAAAAACTCAAACTCGTGGGTTTTTAATGCCTGACAGTTCTGTAGTGCCCGAGTTGTAACTGGATCTGTTAAAACGAACTGTTCCTGGTGGTTTTTCAACACAACCTTATATGTCTAATTGTCTCAAATTGGTTACAACAGAAGTTGTTTAACTAAACCCCAAACTCTTCTCTTACTTACTTACGCACATCAGAGGACGTCAAAGCAGGTGAGAGGGGGAACGTGTTGAGATAAGAATTGAACTCTCGTTGCACATGTCATACTTGTTTCCTCTTTCTTTGCTGTTTATTTCCTTTTCTCTATCCGTTTACATTTTTTCAATCCATCTCTTTAATCTTTCTTTTTGTTTCTCTCTCTGGCTCTTCCGATCTCCATCTGTATTCTCACTGTGCTTCCTCTTTGCTGCGCAGTTGCCCAGGCTGAGTCTAAACAACTCAGTCCACTGTTGGACTCGGGGAAAGGTATGTGAGATTATTACTCAGAAACGATAAAGTGAAACCTGCTGGATGATAAATAGGTTCCTCTAGCCAATTGTTCATTAGAGATGTGGACAGGGAGAACTCAGACACCAGAGCTCAATAATTTCATCCTAGTGATTTTCAAACATCTGAGATAAATCTACAACTTACTAAACTGCTCAAGAGAAACACTGAGAATTATTATTTTATCTTGACTAAGTCTTTGAACATGAAGTGTGTAGTTGATTCAGTTAGAAATTGATCTTCACCTCTTTTGCCCCCCTGTGCAGAACAAATCAAACTTCGGTTGAGTATTTTTTGCGTAATTCTGCTCACTAACGATCGCAGACAAAAACATAAACTACTTGGCAGAGGTTTATACATAAAAAAATAAAAGTAAATGGGGCTGACCTGCTCTCAAACCACATCGGGATCCTACAGTCTGTGGCTTCTGTGTTTTAGGTGTGCCAGCTTACAATAAAATAACATGTTAAGACTTCAAGACTTCTTTACTTGCCTCATCTCATGCATTAGCATACAATCAAAAATAAAATACTGCTCCTCCTATACCTACAGTTTACACAAGTCAGAAAGAGAATAATACTAAGGGACAAATTTAAAAACTTATCTCAAAACACTTTCCTTTGCTTTATATCAGTAATATAATAAAAAATATACTGCGTGCGCAGTGGTCCTAGGAGAGAAATCATCGTCTGTTTACGACTTAAAACCATCTCAGTTCCAAACAGACACTTTCAGTTTCCCCGAGGTAAACGCACAAGATAAGAAACCTGACTATAGAGTTATGGTCAAAACTCAAGAGGCCGGTTCAGAAATCTTCTGACAGGCAGCTGTGATGTCGGACTGCGGTCGGTGTTTGCACTAAATGCTCCCACAGAGGAGGAGGGAGGCAGGGAGGGATCGCACAAACCTCTTTCAGATTTCTGAGAAAATCTTGAGTGCACCTGAGAGTTTTCCTTATTTTCTGTCAAGTCTGCTTAGTCGCAGCACTGTGTGTGTGTGTGTGTGTGTGTGTGTGTGTGTGTGTGTGTGTGTGTGTGTGTGTGTGTGTGTGTGTGTGTGTGTGTGTGTGTGTGTGTGTGTGTGTGTGTGTGTCCTCGTTTTCTCACACATCCAAACCTGCATCATTTCTAGATGTGAATCTGGGAAAAGCCACAGAGCAAGAGAAAGGTGTGTCACCCTATTGTATTTTCGGGATCATATTCTCACTGTTTAAATAAATACATTTCTTAACTCTAGGGTTGCACCCATGTTGGGTTTTTGAAGACTATATTTGAACCCGTCTTAGCTCACGTAATCTTTCAAGGGTTTTTCCGGATAACTTTGGGCAGGAAAGTGCGTTTGAAAAGCCAGAAAGTTGACTCACTGATACTGATCAACACTCCTATTGAACCCTTACAGAAATATGGTGTCTATTCTCACTGTAGAGGCATAAAAAACACACGCATCTCAGCTTTAATCATGGAAACTATTACACAAGATTCACTTAAGGTCTGGCTTTCGACCTGTCGTGTCATCCCTGTTTTCCGTGTCTCTCAGTTGTGCATAATAAAAAAAGAGAAATGCAGCTGAGACCGTACTGGGGAGAAGAAAAGTACATTTTCCAGCAGAGGTTTCAGTTTGCCAGCAGTTTGCGAGGCCTCGTGTGAGATGTTCAAGAACGTGTGCGAAGGTGGAACATCGGGCCGCCTCCCTCTCTTTCCTGTTTTTCCGCTTTCTGCCATTGCACCCGTCCGCCTCCTTGGCTACCTGGCAGCCAGATGTGGGCTGCTGCTGCTGTCTGTAATCACGTCTGTCCTTCAGAATCACTGCAGCACTTTGTCAGTGTGTCATCTGAGCCTGGAGCATAAACACATTCATTACATCTCCTGAAGAGTACCAGCTCTGTGTCTAAGATGATTCGGACCCGAGCTGGTGCTGGCACTCAGCGTCTTGCTAAAGGGCACTTCAGATTGGTACAGGGATTGAACCAGGTGCATTGTGGTGTTATCTACACATTTAATGAATGTTTTATCCATCAGTTGAGGCAGATCATGAATATTATAGTAAAACAGTTGTATAATATAAATGTTATGTTATAATTGTTGACTAGCACTTAAAATATCCTGCTAACCTCTACAGTACAGTTTATAACATTTATCAAATGTCCTTACATATTGCTTATTAATGCTGAATAATGTGATACTTCGATAAAATAGACCATGAGAGTAGAGCCTCTGCTCTTTCGTGTCGATTGGGGCCAGTTGACGTAGTTGGGGCATGTTTGCAGGAAGAACCCTGGGCGCCTTCCACACCAAACTGGTGGGGACCATGGGGTAGACACAGAATTCACTGGTGGGATAAATATCCCGTCTGGTCTTGGAACGTCTCGGAACTCCCAGGAGAAGGTGGGAAGCGTAGTTTGGTAGAGGGATGTCTGGAACACTCTGTTTAGCCTGCTGCAAACACGAGCTGACCTTGGATAAGAGATGGATGGATGCATGGATGCATAGGTTTCTTGTGAAACTGATTTGTAGCATATTTAATAAGACAATAAGAAATGATCCATCACCTACAATAAGCAAATCCCCTTCACCAATTCACTGACTCTTCTGTAATGGACACTCGTTTACTTAGAAATGAGAAGTAAATTTAGCTTTTGACACTTTCTCATCATACAGCGGATACATACTCAAGAGTCAGACTCAAATAAAATGTCAGACATTAAATATACTGTATTCAGCAAACAGGGAGAGATTTCAGACAGTTTATGTTGTTTGAAAATCATTTAACCCATGTCAACTTTTATATATTTTAAGACATTAAAAAATATTCAGCTTATAAGACAAGGAAGCAAATATACTTGTGCGCACACACACACACACACAACACATGCATACACACACACTCACTCACTTCATAACTCACAGTATGTGTGAAATGAAATTCTCACATCTCCGTCATGTTGACTTGTGAGAAAGTCTAGTTTCAGTTTGACCTCTGTTTGACTTCATCCCTGCAGTTTTTGAGATTGTTAAGGTTGTCATTGACGTTTCTTAATATCTGAAGCAGAGACTATGACTGGTTTGCTAAATTCAAGTGTGTGTGTTTGTGTTTTGTGCAGACAGCAACCACAGCAGCAACAGCGCTAAGGGAGAGCGGCTGAGCGCCAGGATGAGGTCACTTCCTGCTTCCAACGAGCCCTACGAGGCCAACAGCCCAAAAGAACTGGGTGAGGAAAACACATTTTCTCCAAGTCTTCACCTCTGAAATCCCTGACTTTTACTTTCATTTTTGAAGCATTTATGTTCTTTGGCTTCCTGGATGATGTGAGAAAACACGTAGAAACGGAAGTGTTAGTACAAACACTAGGAATGACTGGTAATAGGAAATGGGGCCATAATGAGTAAATCTTCTGTTGCTGTCGTGTGTAGATGCGTCCTACGTGGATCCCCTGGGGCCTCAGATGGAGAGGCCGAAGACGGGGGCCAAGAAGCGAGTGGAGGATGACGACTTTGCGGATGAAGAGCTGGGAGACGACCTGCTGCCCGAGTAGCTGCATAATGTCTTTTACATTTTCGACCTTTTACATGGTAAACACTTTACTTTTCACGGTTATGGTCCAAATGAATGTTTACATCAGCCGTGCAGAAGTCTGATGTCTTCACCCCTGTCACATTCGGAAAAGTAAATATTTATACATGTGTATTTAGTAGAGGAATACTTACACACATAAAGACTTATATACATGGACTGATTGCAAAATGTTGCGGCTCAGTATTTTGCACAGCTTTGTTGTTGTTTTTTCCACCAGCACAATGAAACAGACATTTGACAGCAACAGTGACGCTTAACTTAAATTTGAACCTGTGTAGATGAATTATGTTATATTATATTATCTTGGACGTCTTGTTCTGGCCCATGAGTAAATGTGTTGCGCAGGTTATTCAGAGTGGATTTGAACTTCTGCCAAAAAGCGACAAGGATGAAATGTTGCATCTTCATCCTCACGTCACCTTTTTCCTTGTCAACCCAGTGCTGGAGCCAAGCAATGACAGACATGACATTTTTTTCTGACAGCGCTGTATGTTTCCATGTGTGACCCTGGGAACTCTCTGGAGAATCCATCAGCACAACACTTCACCAGACTCATGTAATAAATCCATTACATGAGTTTAGTGTTGTAATTTGTACCAAAATGTTTATTTGTAGTATAATATTTATATTTTCTTGTTTGTTCAATCATTGTTTGCTAAGTATACGATTAAAAGAGACAATATTTATGTAACATTTAACGATGGGAGAGTTTTTTTCTAAACAGAACGTAAAATGTTTTTTGTTTCTCATTTTATCAACCACTCAAAGTGCATTACTGTCCAATTCACATCCATGTATATGTACACACATTCATACTTTTCTCTCACATGTTATTAACTCGCTGATGGCACAGACATCAGGGGCGGTTCAGTATCTTTCTGGACAAACCAGGGATAGGACCAACAACTTCCTGGTCCCAGCTGCTTCCATAAAAGAGTTCTGATGAACCCCATCATTAATCTGAAGTTTTCCTCAACAAGGCAGCAGATCAAACCGAGGACAAAGTGGAAAGTTAACACTGAATAAAGTTTGAACTGGATTTTTAAAGGCATATCATTTAAAGCTTTTTTTCTCACATCAATCTTAATGACATACATTCATAGTACATGACATACTCACAAGGGGATGAGCTAAAAGAGATGTGAGTTTGAGCTTTTTGAATATGTTTTGTGTCTGTCTGTGCTTGTGGACACTTGACATAAGAGGTTGGACAAAGTGGATCCAGTTGATGTCGGGGGGGTTAGAGGACTGGAGTGGCGCCAGGATCCAGCAGCAGAGCGCACACAGCCGACAATCCTCCGGACCTCCCGGCAGCAGCTGCTCTCATGGAGGCTGGACCCGTTTATCACCGCAGATAAAGGTTGAAGACAGAGCTTTATCTCTGAGTTGGACTCAAGAGTTGTCCCGGATGGTGGATCGCGCTGTCTTCTGCGCGCACTGACGCCTCCATCGGATTTTACGCACACGTCGCTGCAGAAAAGCAACAGGGAAACCCTCTCGATGGCCCTTTCTCGTCATAACCAGAAAGCAGCAAGTTTGAAACTGCGTGGTAATATTTTCTGTTTCTAAGGGAATTATTCCTCCTAGCGACGCTCTGGTGCCGACATGTTCCCCTGGCGGTGCGCCCGTGCCTCGATTTCCGCGCCAGGACTGTGGACTGTTCGCCTGCCACTGGTTTCACACGTCTCACTGGATTATAACAGAGGACACTGACCTCGCGCTTCAATACAACTCACTAGTGTTTGGGGACTCGACGTCTTTTAGGAGAGACGAGCAGAAACCTTCCTCTTTGAGTTTGACACCACAAGGCGCGCAGCGATGGCGCGTCCGCTCCGCGTCCTGCTGCTGCTGCTGCTGCTGCACTTGTCGGTGCTGCAGCTGACGTGCCGGGCGGCAGCGGCTGGTCGGGTGCGGAAGAAGGCCTCCAGGACCCGGGCCTGCACGGACCTGCCGGAGGAGATCCTGGAGCAGATGTTCGGGCGGCTCTCAGTCGGAGTGATGAGCGCCTTCCATCACGCGCTGCAGCTGGAGCCGCAGGACAAACTGAACCGGACCTGCCCGAGCACCGCGCGACCGTCCCCGGCCGAGAGGAAGACCCGCCTCCCGGTCAACCTGCTCAGCATCTCCCCTTGGGCCTACAGGTGAGAGCAGCTGGAACATGGAGCTGAACGGAGCTGAATTCAATACAATACAAATAAAGTTATTATTATTATGACATGATATTATGATGTTTTCTAACATGTACTGCCAATGCAAGTCAATGATGTATCTCAGTTGCAATTTACAATCTGATTAAACAGTTTTATGATATGAGACTATATTAGTTTGACAGACAGTTTATATCTAAAAATATATAAATTATAATAATAAACTTTATTGATATAACTCAGATACAAATGGCTTTAGGCTATTTGTAGGCTTCTAAAATGTTAGAAACTCTAACTGTGTCTTTGCCGTTAAAAGATTTAAAAGAGGATTAGAGGCCAGATGGAGTTTTGTCAACGTTAGACAACATTAGGTCAGAAATATTAGAACAAGAATCTTACAGGTGAGAAAAGAGTAAGATATAATAAAATAAAACATTCTAACATGATTGAAATAGTCAGTAAAATCAGAGAGTTGCAATAAAAGCATAAACCGTTTTAAGAAGGTCAAAGTAATTTCAGACCCAAAGTCCTGAGAAGAGACATTTCAAAAGGAAAAGGAGTCAGATCTCCTCACAGACATTGTTCTAAAGAGTGGGGGCCTGAACAGAAAAGGCCTTTGGAGGAACTTGATTATGTTGATATGAGCTTGTCCTGTAATTAAGGCAATTATTAGTGTTGCAATGTAATTTGTGTTTGCAGGCTCTCGTACGACCCCACCAGGTACCCCCGCTACATCCCTGAGGCCTACTGCCTGTGTAAGGGCTGCCTGATGGGAGAGGAGAGCCACCAGTTCCGCAGCACCCCGGTCTACGCTCCCACTGTCATCCTGAGGAGAACGGGCTCCTGTGTCGGAGGCCGCCATTCCTACACCGAGATCTATGTCTCTGTGGCCGTGGGCTGCACCTGTGTGCCACTGCTGCAGAAAGAGAGGGATGCACACAGCAGCAACCAGAGCCTGGAGAGAGCAGGGCCTAAAGCCAGGAGACCGCTCACGTCTGCAGGGAAGAAAGTGTGAAGAACGCCTGCACCTCATCCACATCTGTGTGTTTCCTTTATCTTCCACTGTCACTACAAACCAGAATTACAGCCAACCAGAGCAATTTCAGTCTACAAAAATCTTGCTCGTCAGTTCATCTTTGAGTCAGTCTTCAGATATAATGTTAAAGAGGCCAACAACATGTTTTGTGAGGCCACTGTGATCTTCAACCCCCAAAATCGAATCAATTCATCTTTGACTCCGTCCGACCAAAAGAGAAATTCCCTTGAGTTGTTTCTGAGATTCTGCGTTCATAAGGCCAAAATGTGTTTTAACCTTCGACCACTGATTTCAAATCAGCTCATCCATGAGTCAAACTGGATGTCTGTACCCAATTTGAAGATAATCCCTCAAGGCATTCTCGAGATATCGTGTTCACAAGAATGGGGCGAACGGACAGACAGCCGGAAAACATAAAACCTCTGACCCACAGGCTATCGCTGGCATGGAGACATACAAATATAAGTGTAATAAATAAATGTAATGATTTTACCTGCTTCCCTAAACTCTCTTATTTTACTTCTCCTCCACCTTGATAAACTCCTCAAAGGTTTTCACATCAGAAAAGAATAAACTTTATTTCATCCACTTTCTTTCCCGACTTGATTGGGACCCAAGAAGATGTGATTTGACGACAGTTGTATAAAGACCCAGAATATAACAGCAAACTGAATCTGCACCTGATGGTCTGACTGAAGAGAAGAGTCCAGCACAGACTCTGAGATACAGAAACATGTTTCACCTCTGCTGTGAAGCTGTTCACATGCTTCTGTGTGGGTCTTCCCAGGTTTTCAGAAAATCATCAGATTCCTGCACCACAAACATCATGATTAAATGAAACTTTTAAGAATGAAACACATGTTAACCTGTGGAATTAAACCAGTCTGTAGTATCAGTGACCTGATCACCGATGCCATCTACTGGTTTTAAAACACTTTTCAGTCACACTTAAAACATTTAAGTCATTTAAACTAATATTTAAATAAATGTGTCATTTCAAAATAAAACACAATCCAGGGATTTTGGTGAAATTAAACATCTGTCGCTGATAAACTGATTTAATTTGATTAGAAAAGAAAAGTAAACATTGGATTTCACTGAGAAACATTTTATCATTATAAACAAATGTGATTATCTCCAAATATTTTTATGATTAAATAACAGGATGGAACAAAAATATAATTATATAATCAAAAAACTCTTACTGTTTGAATCACTAATTTTGTAAACATAGTACATAAAAACTAAAGGGAAACCACCTAAAGTTTAATTAAATGTTGAATGACATCATATTTGCTGTGCTTTGGTTTATTAGGGTGTTCGTACTCCCTTGAAAAGTATTTTATGTTTTTTTGTGCGACTTTTCAAGGATCATTAATCAGTTGAGCAGTTGTTGGTGTCGTTTGCAGAGAGAAGAGAGTCAAAGCTACAACAAACATTTTATACTCCTTTGTTTCTCACTTGTATTTTCAGGAAACAAGAAGTGGTTACATTTTCTAATTAACAGCAGTTCATTATTTGAACCAAATGGATTTCACACAAGGTGTCACAGGTGGATACAAGTTATTTTACAGGTTGTTTTCCACACATGATTATTTATCTTTTTATTTATTCATAAAATAGCATTAAAATAAATTAGTTTTCAGAGTCCAAGTTGACATCTTCAATCTGCTGGTTTTGTTGAAACAGCATGTGAAAGATATTTAATGTTAAACGATATAAAACTGATAAAAGCAGCAAAACCTCAAAATAAGTTAACCATACAGGACACTATTAACCTAAACTAATGTCCAGTCATTTTCCATGTAAGTCAGTGGACGTTTTGACATTTTAAAGCAAGACACGTTTTTTCCTCACGTATCACAGCTGTGAAGTATCTGTGTGAAGTCCTCAGGAAGCAGCAGTCAACAGATTAGATCAGATCACTGATCAGCTGGAGCTTCCACTTCTCAGCAGGACAGATGGATAGTTGACGAAGCAGCGGAACTCATTGGACAAGTTTCTGTTGTGCTGCGGCAGGAATCTGCACTTTTTTACACCCAGAAGCTCTTTGGCCAGTTTTTCCATCATGGCTCCTGCACAACAGAAGGAAAATGAGGCGTTAAAAGCCGCTCATGTAACAGGAAGTGAAGCGTAGTTGATTAGTGTTTAACATGAAGGGCGTTAGTTTAAAGGTTTACTGTGTAGAATTTAGCGACATCTTGTGGTGAAGTTGCGTGTTGCAGCTGAACACCCCTCACCTCAACCTCCCCTTCCAACATGAGAGAGAACCTGTGGTAGCTCCAGTTGTCATAAAACTCAAAGGTGTTTAGTTTGTCCAGTCTGGGCTACTGTAAAAAACGAGGGCGGCCTCTGTAGAGAGAACCCACTTCTGATGTAAACATAAAGTCTTTCAACATAAAGTGCCAATTGTAGTGTAAAGACAACCACAATTCGTTCAATTCAGATGAAACACAGTAGTGAAATGATCATCAGGATTATTTAATATTCAATATCTGCAGATAAACCCCTTAAATATTACTCACTGAACCTTTACAGTGACGATTGTAAGTTTAAAGCTACTACGTGCAGAACTGAAGGAAAAAGACAGGCCGGGGTTTTGTGACGTTCCTCCTCTCACCTGTGCACAGCAGCACTTTGCCTTTACTCAGGTACTGAATGGTTTGGGCCACTTTGCTCAGACACTCCTCGGACAGGTACGGGGGGTCGGCCAGGACCACGTCGAAGCTCTGAGGAGCCAGGCTGGGCGGCAGAGACAGCGGCTGCTTGTAGTCGTAGAAGACGAAGTCGTCTCCGTAGGAGGCGAAGCGGCGGTCGAACTCCAAAACGACAGCGGACACCCGGTCCGAGCCGTCCACCACGCCCTGCTTCAGCTTCTGGTACACACTGGGCGCGCTCACACACACGGCCCTAAACACAGAGGGGGACACTTCCAACCAGGGCTGGGAGAAGTTCTACAACTTTCAAAACGGGAGACTTATCAGTTGGACGATAACAATCATCTGTCAGTCAGTCTGGGATCAGCATTAGTTGCTGTTACATACATTTTTAAATGTCTTTATTCAAATTCTATATATTGAATTGTACTTATTTTTATTTTATATTAAAGTCTATCATTAAATTGTAAAGTATCCAGCCTCAATTACATTTCCTTATGTGATGTAAAGTGTGTGTGCGTCTGTGTGTGTGTGTGTGTTTGTGTGTGTGTGTGTGTGTGTGTGTGTGTGTGTGTTTACCTGCCTCCCTCTCCTGCTTCTCGTACGACCTCCTCAGCTAATTGAGTCGCTGTCTCTTCAGTGTACCAGAACTGACTCATCCGCTGGTGGACACACACAACACACACACAAACACACGCACACACACACACGCACGCACGCATACACACACAACTTGTTTTGTATACTGTCTCAGACCAATAATAATAATAATAATAAAAAAATAAGAAGCCTAATAAACCTCCTTGAAAGACAAACAGCATTCTTGAAGTACAAGAATAATCTTGTTTTAATAGAATATGGTAAAATTAAAATAACCTCACACATACACACACACATATTCACAGGTGTGTTCAGTGTGAGAGTAGTGTGTTCATGTGGCAGCTCACCCAGTCCTCCTCCACCTCCCCCACACTGAACTGCTCTGACAGACACTTGATACAATCCGTTCTGGACTCATTGTAAAACTCCTGCAGGGCAGCCAGAGAGTCAGCTGACAGGGCGGGGGGCCCATCTTCATCACTGTCACTCATGGCTGATGAGGAGGAGGAGGCTAAAGAGCAGGAAGAAGAGGAGGCTGAGGAGGAGGAAGCTGAGGCGGAGGAGGAGGTTAAAGAGGAGGAAGAAAAAGAGGCTAAGGAGGAGGAAGAACAGGAGGCGGAGGATGAAGAGGAGGAGATCAGCTGTGCATCAGGGATGAAGAAGCAATGAAACTAATACAAAATCATTGATCACGTTTGACTGATTCATTCAAACTGGAGGAAACTCACTGAGTCACGTGTTCACATCATTAATACTCATTGCATCGTTAACATGTAAAAACAATCATTCAAAATATTTTACTCGAGTAAAAACACAACAGTCTGAGCATCAAAATAAATACATATATGTACAATTACTCCTGATGCTGAATATTAACACATTTATCCTGATATATAGTATTTCAATTACTGATGCGTTCACGTGCACAAGTACATTGTAGTAATCTGAGCTACTTTCAAACTACGAACAGCTGTTTTCTTTGTGAACGACGGTCTGAAGCTAAAGTGGACAAACGGTTCAGAGCCTCTGAAGGGACCACGTGAGGAGTCGCAGGATAATGACGTCACGGCAGATAGTATGGCTGCCGCGGAGGGACAAAAACCTTAGACGTGTAATAAATGTGAAATAAAACATTTATCTCATTCAACATGATTTCATATATCTTACAGTTATAACTATTATCTCTAGTAATCATGTACTTTCTTTTATTTCTACTATTATAGTGCTTACTTTTCCATTGATAAGTTTGTTTTCGATATACATTTTGTGTATACTTTACATCTGAGATTCATCTTCAGATTTCTCTGTTTAGATAGTTTACAAATTTATTTACATGTTTAAATTTAAGGTATTGTATAATAAATAAATTGTTATGAAAGGCAAAAAAAACCTGAAAAACCTCAAATTGACAATTTCAATTCAGCCTAGTGAGGTGCATATCTCTGAGGCCAAGACCCAACAGTCCCACTCAATTTAATGGAGCTGAGCTTCACACACTCGCTATCAGTCCTTTAAATGTGACGAATTTTTTTCATCAACAGCCATGAATCTGAAAATGAGGAATGACCTCTCACGCAATGTTAGAAAAAGTTATTCACTATTCCATCCTTCTCGCCAATATGCACTAAAACTTAATGTGTTCTTTCCTGGAACAGACTGCATCCTACCACACAGTTTAGTGGAAATCTGTCCAGTAGTTTTTGTGTTATCTTGCTAACCAACAAAAAGACAGGGTGAAATAACACTCTTGGTGGAGGTAATTAATATTTGTAAAAATGCAGATGTTACAGAGAACTTAATAAATTATCTTTTTGGGCTACTTGCTCAGTGCAGGATGTGGCTACAAAAACTTCTTAAGCTTTTGAATCATATAATAAACAATGCATTTATTTATTATTAAAGTAGATAAAAGACATTACAAACAGACACAACACATGTTGAAGGAAAATGCAGAGGCAGGAACATTTTATACAATAAGTTTATGTACACTTTTACACTTCATTAACAAAACAGCCATTCTACAACAACCAGGATTGGAACGAGGAGGAATCTGTCTCCAACATGATGCTCTGACGAGTGGCTCTGCTCCTTTTTATTTGGTTTCTTATTGCTGTCCTTGAACAGTCTCTGCTTCAATCCAGTGTGTGCTGAAGAGTGATACGGTGGATGTGCTGCTGTAGGAAAAAAATCTGACCAATGAAATGAATCTGCTTAACTATAGAAGCTCCACCCGTCTCGCAGGGCACTCGTCTGTCCGGAAGGAGAGAGGAGGGGCTGCAACCTAATTCTACGATCCAAAATATCAAACTGAAAAAAGCTCAAACAGAGACGGTCGCTCCCTCTTTAGATGAATTCAAACAATGTCGAACTCACAACTTTTCCAGCCGTCTGCTGGAATATAAAAACATCTCGGTCCGTTCTTTGAACAAACATTTTTTGTGGTTTCAGGTCTGAAAACATTATATATGTATATATATATGTACATCCTTTAGTCAAATGCAAAATATGATTTTGGTTTTCTGTAATCGCCAACAAACGCACGCCCTCCTGTGCTCCGTGGTTCAGTGAGCCCAGGCTGGGCCATACCTTTGTTGTCATGGCAACACTTATTGTGTGCGTGTCTGTTGTGTGCAAGTGTGTGTGTGTGTGTGTGCGCGTGCGAATGACAGGCACAGCTGACATTTGTTGTCAGTTGACATGTGACATGATCCACACACGCAGAACAATCAACAAAACAAAGGCACTCTGGGAAGGATTGGAGCGAAGTGTGTGTGTATGCATATGTGTGTGTTTTGTAAAGTGGAAACTGTTAAAATGAAGTGGGTCCACAAAACCCCTCTACCTTCATCTACGAAACCTCACACTGGAAAAATCTTCTTCACTTTTCAATAACAGCAAACTGTTTGACCCTCGATGAGACTGTGTGGGGGGGTGGGGGTGGACCCTGTCAACATCAGCCTCTGCTCTGTCTCTCACGGTCAGGATGCTTAGCGCTCTGTCGCTTCAGACCAACAGGGCGTGATCCTCCAACTGAGTCTGTCTGCTCTGCAGTTTAGTCTCTATGGTAACCACATCATCATCATCATCATCATCATCATTATTATCAAATCTGTCATTCATGCTGGTGGGGGTGGTGCAGGACAGGATGGTGGCTGTGGGGTGAAAATAAAAAAAGGAAACCAAGGAGGTGAAAACCCGGTCGACATTCAGGCATGAGATGGATTCCCCAGCAGGCACAGAGACAACAAGGTCCTCAGAACTGTCTCTTTTACCCATAGTACATAGGGATGAAAGGGGGCGCGAGGAGGAGGTCTGCTTTTCAAAAATGACGATTCGAGGCAGAGGCGGTTTCCAGTGGTTATTTGACGCAGAGCAGGCCGCCAACGTTGGCCACAAACTCCTCCAGGCTCTTAAGGAAGGCAACCTTCTGCTTTCGGTCCATGGTGGGTGGCGTGCTGCTCGCCGTCAGCGTGTTGAAGGCGTCGGCCAGCCGCTGGTAGATGATGGCATCTCTTTGCGAGGAGAGCAGCGTCTCCACCAGCTCAGAGTACTCCGCCTGACGGAGGAGAGCAACAACAATCAGATCAGGGTCCAAGAAAAGACTGGAGATTTAGTGAGCGGACAAAAACCTTAGATTTAATTTCATTAACTGATAAGTAACAAGAACTTGAACACCAATGATGTCTGAGGAAACAGTGTTGTCACTGTGATCTTTATTATTTGGGATTAGAATAATCTTTGCTACATCACCTCATTATAAACGACCTAGTTCAGCCTTATGGTGCTCAAATTACTTGCTAGTTATTGCTGATGTACACAATTATGATTTAACCTTACTGGTTTAGCTAAAAATGAGCTAAATGACAAATGTGTCATAAATTATAATATTCATTGTTGATTTATTTCTCATCTATTTGCTAATTCTAATCCTCACAACTAAGAAGCTTATATATTTTTGGTATCGTTTAAATTTTGGAATAAAATGTATAACAATTTAAAATATTCTTAATTTTCTGCATTTTAATCTGTTTTTCACTACAACGGGAAAAAATCTGGATTTTATATGGAAAGAAAGAGGATAACAAAATGAAACTAAAATAATTGGACATCTATTTGCAGGCTGTGCATAAATGGGATAATCTTGAATTGTACATCTACTCAGATACTCAATATAATTAATGGCATTTTCAGAGTGGAACTGTGCTTGTGCCGATCAGGCACCAGAGGGCGCCTGGTGTTCCTCTCAGAAAACTTTCTTCTTCTGGAGTTTTGAGCAGCTCAGGCTTCACTTTTTATTTTTGTTTAATATTCACACTCAACACTTGATTGTCGGAGGCAGAATTCTCAATAGACAACAATCAGCAACAATAACAAAGCTTGTTTCCTGTTTATTCTCAGTATTTCTTATTTCATCATCCACAGATTAAAATCACTGGAGTATCCTGAAAGTTCATTAGTTAGTCTCTCACCTGGTGCAGGCACACGAGTGTGTAAAGAGCTTCTCCTGCTGCCACCGTCATCTCTGTGTTGTGCTTTTGCAAAACCAGCATGTCAAACACCAACTGAAGAAAACAAAGTTCAATTAATTGATTTTACAGTTCAACAGCCTGTTACATGTTGCAATTCTAGCTTTTTAAAACAGTTCAACGTTTTGCCAAATGTGACTCCTTAGAGCTTTTCTTGTTTAACATATATGAAGCCACAACCAGAAAATGAGCTGTCAACACAAATAGAGCAGTGTCTCATTTGTTTGATGCAAATAAAAACCAGTATAAAACTGACATGTTGGAAAGTAAAGTCACGTATCGGATACTTTATGAAAAGAGCACATCAGTGATTTTTTTTTGTCCTTTCTGAAGTTAGATAGATTTATTTGTTTAAACTTAAATGACCCACAGACAGACAGACGGACAGACGGACGTGTGGTTACCTTGAGGAAGTGACGGGTGGCGATGAAGAGAGGCGTGTCTTTCTCCTGGTTTTTGGCACACTGTTCAGCCAGAGGAGACAAAGCCTCCAAACACAGCTGACTGATTTCTGAACTCATCCTGAATAGCAACATTAAGGAGAAGAAACTACAAAACAAAAAAATTTTATCATTTGAGAAGTTCTGAAGCTTCACCAGGCGTCTTGTTGACTCCAGATTAGAGCAGGAGACCAGTGGGAACACGATCGACCAGTGTAAAATAACATTGTTGTTAATTAATATCAAAACGTGATTCTCTTCTTTGCTGTAGATTCACTTTGAGATTTGGGGCAGTAAAAATGTCTTAATATCTTGATCTAATATGAAAAGTGACTTATCGGACTCTTCATGAGTTAATGCTGCAACAGTATCTGACTTTCAGTGGAAACCAAAGCAATATTTTTTAATAGCTATCTTCACTTCAAATATGATAGCTATTGGAAATTGGAGAAAGGAAGTGCGAGTGTAAAAGCATTATGAATTTCTGAGGCTTATTCTCCCGTCATGAATATTGAATATCAACTGCAGCAACGATCGTTAAAGGATACGAAGTCATTCCGAGCTCCAGCGAGAACATGAGGCTCTTGAAAAGGTCTTCAGGCAGCTGTGGAATCTTTTCTGGGAAGATCTCACAGATGAAGGTGATGAGCTTGTAATACTGGTTACACAGAGACGGGAACTGCAAAACAACAAGGAGGACTCAGCACAAGGAGGAAATGTCAAACCTTGGGTCATGCATTAAAGGAAATCCATGTTGTGTAGTTTTACCTTGAGCAGGTCCTGCGACATGAGTGGAAGAACAATGTTGACGCCGTAAAGAACCACATCTGCTGCCGATACCGTGCGGCTGGAGGCTGGTGTTCCCTGGTCTTGGTTCCGAAACACCTCGTCTATAAGCACAGAAAAACAGTTCAATCTCAAGTGAATGAAAACCCAAACAAATCTTCTACTCCCGTTGATAGAAAACAGAAAACATTGAGATGACCCACCTGTGTCGCTGAAGTCAATGAACTCTTTGGACAGCAGGTTGGTGAGCAGCTCCATGATGAGCAGCAGGTCCTGATACTGGTCCTCCTCTGCCGCTGCATCGCTTCGTTTCCGACACTGGTTATTTTTGGAGTAGACTTGCAGTAACGTCAGACACGCCTCGTACAGCTTCATGGACTTGGTCTGAGCGAGGAGAGGAGGACACGTAGCGTCAGAGATTATGTTTAATGAACCTAAAACTTAAAAATCGACATTAAATATTGCTTATTATAAAACCGTTATTTGAACCTAAATAAATTGTGGAAATTGTTAGAAAACTTTAGCTAATTTCCACATCCAGACAACACAGAGAAACAGCATCAATCACTTGCAGTCATGCATAGAGTTGATGAATAAATATAATAAACTGTCAAATATCAAAGCAGCAGAGGGAAATCAGGTACCACACAAACACATCCTGCACTCAGGCTGTGTTTGTAAAGCGTGTTTTCATTCAAACACGATGCCTAGTCTTAGATTTAACGTCTACAGTTTAAAATACAAACTTCTGTAATCTGTAAACTCAGCTGAAAATATTCAAATTAGGTAAATCGGGTCATTTTTAGGGTGGAACGGTGGTGCAGTGGTTAGCACTGTCATTTAACATGCTCTGGGTTTGAACATGACGGCCACCCAGGGGTCTCTCTGCATGGAGTTTGCACGTTTTCCCCTCGTCTGTGTGTTATTTTTCCTCTGGTTACTGTGAGTGTGTGTGCGTGGATGTACATTAACGATGCTTCACTCACCTCTCCCAGGTAGCAGATCTGCTTGTGAGCCACTTCCACAAAAACCTCAATAATGAGGTTGATTGTCTCGGGCGTGTTGCTGTAAACCTGCACAAGAGAAGTCTCATTAGTAACTTTAATCGTGTAAACATAGTTAAAGAATCATTTGAATTGAAGAGTTTTGTGTCTCGTCTTATGTTGAATCAGTTCAGTCTTTGTAAATGATAGAATTTATTTGACTGGACGATCAAACTGGCGTTATCATGGTCAGCTAAGTTAGCGGCGTTCTCTGAACTACACAGGAACAATAACGTTCCCTTTCACAGATTTGGATTCATCCTCCCACGCTGCTCTTACCTCCATGAGGCCAATGCAGCTGGACAGGAAGTCCATGAGGAAGGAGAAGAGCGAGGACACGTTGTCGATCTGCGTTGCCTCTGCGATGCCGCACAGCGCCTCTAACGTGGCGACGATTTCCCGTTTGACGGCTTCTTCCTGGCTGATCTGAGCGAAGTTCTCCTGGTTAATGAGGTTGAGGAAACGCTGCTGAAGAGGGTGAAGCACCTGGATGGAGAGATACCGGGAGGTCATCGGTTAATTTAGGAATTAATCAATCAAATGTTAGGAAGATGAGATCAGAAGGGAGAGACTGTAAAGCATCAATCATTTATTTATGTCCCACACATTTTGAATGCAAAAATTCAAGTAATTTCATATCTTTTAAACGGTCGTTTTTCTTTGTTGATCCAAGATAATACCAAATGGCAATTGGAAGACTGCATATAAGGGGTGTAGTTTTTAATCAGAGAGGATTCATGTATGATGTGACTTTTTCATGAACTTTATTTTGCAGCTTATTAACTCATATAATTAAATTAAAAGCCTATTTTCTGTTTCCAATTACTGTGCTCTATTAAGATCTTCTTTTAAAATTAAAGAGATAAAAATCATTTTTGAGAAAATAGAATTAACGCACTGAGGTTGTATGTCTACTCCAAAAAAAAACATGTGGCCACCATGACCTGTGACCACCCAAATCTTAACATTTCATCTTGAGTCCAAGTGAACGCTGGAACCAAATTTGAAGAAATTCCTTCAGAGCCTTCTAGAGATATTGTGTTGACAACATGGAATAGACCTGAGACCATAACACCTCTGGTTTTGGAGGAATACAAATAAAAACGATACATTGGCAAACCATTTTAAAGCAGTGTTCCTTAGTTTTTCTTTTTTAGATTAGTGGCATTGAATAGATTGATAGGAAAAGTAAAAAAAAAAGGGGGAAAGTTCATGTCAATGAGTATCTTGTGTATTTGGTGATGTAAGAGAAAGAGCAGTGAAATAAAGATGGAACAAAGGGGCGTCTGACTTCTCAACCTCCTCCTCCGACAGTTAGATCTGAGCTGAGCAGAGCAGCTGTACGATTCAACAGCTGCTGTTTAACTCATACAACCCCCCCATAATTGGTCTGGAGTCATTGTGGCTTTGCACCACCATTTACTACTGTCCGCCTATTAAAACAGAGGCCTGTGGGATCAGGACAAGGATCATGTTATACACACGAGAGAAAGACGGTACGGGGGAATATTAATGAACGTATCCATCACTCGTAATCCGTGTGTCTGACAGAGAGTCTGTGGAGATCTGCAGCTCTGAACTGGACTTACTCACCTTAGTTTCTTTTAAAGTCAGACATCATAACTCGTGGTGAAATTATTCTTTGTGTTTTCATTATATTTGGTACCAGTTCACCAGGTTAAGATACGTGTTATCGCTGCAGGACATTTCCCATTCACTATAACTCAGTAAGAAACAGAGAAAAACAGTACTTGATTGATCGATTCAGCTCTTATTATTTACCTCAGCCCAGTATTGCTGTTTGGTGTCAGAGTCCATGTGAGCAAAGCCTCCGAGGACAAGTGCCTTCATCAGTGACCTCTGCACAGAGCTGGACAGCAGGTGGAGGGGCGGACTGCGACTGGCAAACTGCTTCGCCAGGTTCCACCAGCTCTCACACTGCACCACAATGTTTGCCCTAATGACACAGAGAGATATTTGGCTTAATAAAATAAAAACACATTCAAGTAGATGGAACCACATGATTTTAGCTTTCTTTCCTTCAAAACTATCCTTTGTCCTCACCTCTCCCTCTTTTCCACCAGTGTCACCAGCAGCTCCACTGTGTCATTGGCCAGCTCAGCCTCTGCGCTCCACACAGACAGATTGTTGATCACCTTCTCCAGAAGATATCCCACAATCCACTGGGCCCCTTCTGTATCTGCACCGAATGCTGTGCTCAGGGGGACGCTGATCTGAGGAGAGCGAGAGAGGAAAAGGGGAGACGGATGTCAGAGACATATTCGGTTTATTGCTTTTATGAGCTAAAGAATATACCATGGTTGACGTTTGCCCTGAGAAGCCTGAGTGACCAGGTGTCTGGGTCACAAATGAGGCTAGGGGGCAACACAGGGTCAGGAAGCTTCATACCTGCTCATATAGTTTCTCATCCACCAGCAGGTACGTCTTGGCCCAGCGTCGGAGGAACCACATGATGTCTTTTCCCATCTGTGGACTCAGCAGCTCCGTCAGGCTCGCTCTGGTCGCCCTAGATTCAACTTCTGATGTCCGCAGCACCGCTGACAGTAACCTATAATATAAAAGTGAGAGGAGCTGGATTTAAAGGCCATGTAGTCAGGCAAGTGAGCATGAATGAGCAGGTGCTCGTCATTTAGTTTATTTAAAATACTATTATTATACAATAGTATTATTGATTTTATAATTTTGGTTGTGGGCTGTTTCGTATTTTTTTTGCTGTTGAAATATGTTGTTTTGTGCTTTATCCTGTCTATTTTATTTTGAGCATGACATATTGTAAAGGACCATCTAGGAAGGGGAAGCCTTTCCTATAAATGATGTGGAATCTGGCATCATGTGTGTCTTCTGATCCATCATGTGCCACGAAAACATATCCGACCCAGTGAGGACTCTACAAGACCTGTGCAGTTGCCCTACGTGCCACCATTTTACATTTTACATTCAAGTCGTGTAAGCGGAGGTGGAGCTGCTGCAATGTTTCACCATGTTGTCCCACAATATACCGTTTCTAGTTCATGGTTTGTCCCTCCCCTGACTTGTGTAGGTTCGTACCGGCCACTTAAAGCACCCGGCGAGTCTTCTTTTGGAAATGCTATGACCCAGTGTCTTGTCGATACACAATAAAAAGGGCATGACAACACAGGGAATGTTTGGAAGAGAAGGTAAAAAGGAAGAAATTTAGACCGAAACGGACTAGATCAGAGAGACACTAAGACATACATCATGATGCAAAGGTTACAGAGTAAAGCTCAATTTATAGTGTACGTGTCTGCAAGACATGAATCATCTGCTCATGCATTTTTGGCTCGTCCGATGATGGCCAAGGAAAACTAAGTACCTGCTGACAAACGTGTCATCGTGTCTGACATGTCCAATTTTAGACTGTGTTAGCACCCTCAGCAGGCAGATTACATCCAAATTTGAACATCAAACTAACAAGTTCACTGCTTGATTAAAAAATTGAGAGCATTAAATACAATAAAATATCATTAAAGATGGATATAGATACAAATCTCAATGAAAAAAGGGGGTGAAAAGAAAAAAGAAAAATACCCATGCAAGAATTTAAGAGTTATGTCATGACAATCAGCAGTCTCTTTGATATTTGTGTCTATTTCTACGATATCTGGAGAGCCGCACCCTGTTTTTTGTGTGTTTAATGTTGGTATGTTGACGATTTATGTACAGGATTCATTAAATGATTTGAAATCTGGAGAAACTTCAGATGTGAGCTCAAGAGAAAATGAGGAGGAGCTGGTCCAAAACAAAGATGACACTTTGGCTTCATTCAAAACAACAGAGTTGCACTGCAAGAACGAGACCTATACGCACATGTGTAATTAACATATGATATTAACAAATTCTATTTTAAATTAATAAAGTCATTCACCCTACAACAAATTCATCAAAGTGTAATAGAAAGTCATCACTTTGCTAACCCCCCCCCCAGACATACACTATATAAAGGGACAGAGCTAAAGAGGGCTTAAAGAAGCTTATCGTTCCGCCCCCCTCAGTGCACAATTTCACATTGTTTGCAGAAAACAAAACCACGTTGACATTTACGGAGCCGGGGCTGCTCGATCACTATCAGGGAACCTGATGCCATCATCCGCAATCCTCTGTCAATGCTGTCGTCCCCTTTGCTCGCGCGCGCGCGCACGCGCACACACACACACACACACACACACACACACACACACACACACACACACACACACACACACACACACACACACACACACACACACACACACACACACACACACACACACACACACACACACACACACACACACACACTCTACAAAAAAACATGCTCAATGACCTTCAACAGACAATATCACTGGCTGCTGTGATTGTCTATTGTCGTCACTGATTATCTGCACACACACACACACGCACGCACAGGCGCGCACACACACACGCACGCACACGCACACACGCACACACAGGCACTCGCACACAAACAAGCATCATGTGCATCTGCCAACAGCTCTGAACCGCACAAGGTTTTTTGACACCACAGCCACATTCTGTCGGGATCTCACAATTAGCTGTTGTTAAAGAACAAACCATCTCCGATAACAGGAACTAGAGACAAGCTTTCCTTCCCAAGGTCCATTTCATTATCTGCTGGTTTATTGTTAAGGCCGTTTTTTTGTTCTGATGTTCAACCACCACACACACCGAAATCAAGTGTGTGATACGATTTCTGAAGACACCAGAGCAGGAAGAGACCACAAAGCCGGAAGAGAGGTTGTGATAAAAAACTGACATTTCTGCTCATACGGTGACTGCAGGTTGAAAATTAGTTATTAGTTAATTTGTATTGATCAACAACTCCTACCGCCCTGCAGACACATTGTCATTTTTAACTATGGTGCAACAGAGAAGCAGCTTCAATCTGCAGCTCAACCTTGCACCCGATCTGTTCCCTGTTTATGGATTTAAAGGGCAGTTCGTTGGGTGACTGCTGCAACAAACAATTATTTTTTATTACCTATCAATTTCCCTTTTTTTTTAACTTTTCATTAAATATTTATCCTTGACCCAAAACAAAACCCTAGAGCCTAAGGGGCTAGAGAGAGTTTTCTCATCCTGAGTCAAGTGTATTAGAACTCATCCTGAGACCAGAGTTTAACTGGCTCAACATTCAAATGGTGCCTGAGTCTGAATGGGACGGGACTAACACACCTTCAGCTTTATGGGACGATCACTGACAATACTAGGAAGAGCAAGCAGCCGTGGACAGGGACTATTCTGGGACAGTTTTACGGGAAGTCTGACTGGTTTAGCGAAATGAACTGTCACAACATCCAAAGACTTGTAATAAAAGAAGAGCCATCACATTGAATACAACAATCTATCAGCCTTTGACACAACAGAGACGGTGCTCAGACCAACATTCGTCTCACCTAATGACGGAGTCTGTGTTGTTGCAGCCTGGTATGGATGTAGCCTTCTCCCCCGGCGAGCCCAGCATCTGCAGCGTTGTGTTGATGTCGACCTCTGTTGAGTGTTTGATGGAGAACTCCATCACCTCTGAGGGGATCAACGGAGTTTCACCTTGAGGGTCGTCTGCTAACACATACCCTGCAGAGTGCACAGACAGATACAGACAGTGTTTTACTGCATGTTCACTTCTGTTGGCAACTGAGCAACTTAATGTTCCTTGAGTTTAAGTGTTTTTCTCAACTATATACCATAAAAATTATGCACACACACACAAAAAAGAAAAGAAATCAACAGTGCTGCTTTAACAATGCTGATTCAGAAAATATTAAATTAACTCAAAGTCACTGAGCCGGGTGGAGTTCAGTTCTTCTGTCTTGTTCACAAATAAACTCAGTTAGGTGGAATAAGCTTCACTGGAAAAGTAATTTACAAACTCTGTTAACAGCCATAGTCTAGTGTATTAAAATTTCACAAGTTATTTCATTAACTACGTCCGTATGATGGTTCCACGTTAGGTTTAAATACATGTGTTGAAGGGAAAAAAGAGGAAGAGTGTACAATTATTCACTTTATTAAAATTGTAGATGGCTATTACTGACACAAATTTGCTTATTCTTTAAATGTGTTACATGTGTCCATACAAAAAATATGTATTTTTAATATATACATTTAAAATATTCTGTACTTAACGGCCTAAGCACAAGATGCCCCTTATATCATAAATGTCAAATCTAATCTAGTGTCAGGCGTGATGAAATAAACCACTAATGAACAGAACAATTCTCAGTGAGCAGATTGGACTGAAATAAGAAAAGAAACATTAATGAGGAAACAATTATGTCTTCCTCGAAAAACAAATATCCTCACAACATTACAGGAAAGTTGCGAGATCAGATAAACCCAAAAGACAAACAAAAACAATGTTTTGTCCTGACGCTGACCTGAGACCAGTATGATCCAGTGGATGTCCTCGTAGAGGTCGTCCAGGTATTTGCGGTCCATTGATCCAGGGTCAGAAGTCGCCATGAGGTGCTGCTGTGTCCTCTGGAGTTGACCGTGAAGCCGTGTCACCCGGTCCTCCAACAGGCTGCAAGGCGTAAACACAAAAAAAGTAAATGACAACTCCATAGACTAAGATCAAGAATTTAATAAGAGTTGTATATGAAGCACCTGATAAGGTGTTAAACATTTACTTTGTGAGCAGGGGGATACAGTGGTCAGCAGCTACACGTCCCAGCATGCCGATGCTGGAGAGCTGGTCTGAGAACAGCTCCCTGTCATCTTCCTGCAGCTCATTGATTTCCTCCTCATCATGAGACGATAGGCCATTCACTGACTGAGGGTGGTGGAGGTGGGGGTTATGAATGCAAAGAGAAGAGAAAAAGTTAGTCAACCAGTTATGAGGATAGAAAATAAACACAGCTATTTTGATGCTGATGTGAAATTTTGATAACACAACTAACTGACAAAATAAAGAACACAAATCCGCTTAAAGACTGGAGCAGATTCCAGATCATACAGACCTCTCTTCTCTCCTTAAACTACAAATACAGTGTGAACAATAAAGAAATGTAGGAAACATAGTTGTAAAAGCATAAACTTTTATCGAGAGAGTCGCACCAGGTTGCGTGTGCCGTCAGGAGCAGCCAGGTGACACTGGATATACGAGTTGAAGACCTGGATCGCCGGCTGCACGAAACAACCGCGAGGAAAATGCTCCTCGTCCTGGACGAGCGTGAGCCAGGACTCCAGCAGCTTGTCATAGGCCTCCATGTAAACCATGTCGTCCTTATCAAGCTGAGGGAAGAAAGAGCGTGCACACGGACGTCAGCAAAACAATGTCAACCTTTCTTTAGTAGACTTTTCACAGGTTTGGCTGAGGTAATGTTTAGAGGCCTAAAATTTAACCAATATTTTTCTGATTAGAAAACCTGCTGATATTTTGTTAAACGACATATATATTTAGCTATACTACATATAAATAAATATGAAAATAAATTATAAAAAATACTCCCATTATGATCTCCCAAAACCCAAAGTGCCGCTTTCAAATGTCTCATCTTGCCATCTAATCATCAAAACAGTTGCTAATTACTTTTCTTTAGATCAACTGAAATTTATTTTATATATCTTTCTCAGCTAAGATTATTATTTTTCAAAAGGCATATTCCTGAATTTACTTGTGGTGACAGGCTGTTGTATCTCTTACCGTCATTATTTATGTACTTCTGTCCGTATAGTTTTTTTGTTGGTGTGTATTTTAACCATTTGTTTTCTTATTCTACAGCACTTTGTGTCTACAAATAGTTATTTTCTATCGAAAATGTAATATCTCAGATCTGGTTCCACATTGAGGATGATCAGGGGTTGTTACTCACCACCTCCTCCAGGGCGGCGCTGCGTCCAAACGAGCAGGTGAGCAGAGTGAGGCAGTTGATGAAGGAAGTGAAGAGATCGCTGGGTAGTGCTGTTAAAATACTTCTAGGAAACATGGTGATCAGATTGGAGATGATATTGGAGATGCCCAGTGCCTCCGAGTCCTCGATCTCAATCCTGGGAATGCAGACAATAAAACGAGATCTAAAGATCATAATAAACTGCCAGTGATGCTTTTAGGGAGAATCATGTTTGGAGAAAAAATAAAAACACAGTAATGACGTGAGGTTTAAATCCTTCTGCCACTGGCATTTAAATTCAGCTGTAAAAATCGGTTTCACTCTCGAGAAAAAAGGTTGAGAATATTCAAACTCCCTCTTTCCATTTTTTGTTCAAACCTGTGCTCTG
Source organism: Pleuronectes platessa (assembly GCF_947347685.1). Lineage (NCBI taxonomy): Eukaryota > Metazoa > Chordata > Actinopteri > Pleuronectiformes > Pleuronectidae > Pleuronectes > Pleuronectes platessa. Next base: position 4,387,304 of record NC_070639.1, on the reverse strand, counting down.
GCCTGAGGAAGGATTTTTTCCACTCTCCCGGGTGAGGCAGAGGCTAACCCAGGGTCACTTTCCAGTTTACGCGCTGGTGACTGCGGCTTGGAAATGGGCATGAAAATTGATCCTTAACCAAAACTCGTGGGCAACTTGACCCCTGAACGGTTTTCCACAGCTGCATCTGAGGTTATATTTTATGGTATTTCTGCCTCATAGTGCAACACACACACACTAAGACATGGGAGAATGAATGACTGTTATTATCCTTCTGATCTTAAAGTGACTTATCAAATCGTTCCATGAAAAATGAAGTGACAGATTAGAACACGGCAAAAAATAATTTCTACTCTTTCTACATTTTAAAACCAGACATGAAAGTGACTTGTAATCGGAATTCAACATCATCTGGACAAATCTAACCACAGAGCCTGAAATCACTGTGAACAGACAGTGAAGAGCCACAGGAAGAAGTGAGGTAGCCATGTTAAAAAAAAAAATTCCAGGCTCACAGTTAAAACAGAGCACTTTGTCAGGTATCAAATTCCAGTTAAAAAGGATCAGGTCAATATAGCTGGAGTTTGCCTCACACATATGGAGAACGGAGCAGGATATTGTCCGGGTTAGACGTGTCCAAAAACTAGAATATTTACATAACATCGGCGTATTAGTCCCAAAACAAAACATGGTCAGGTGCATTGCTGTTATGAAGCAGCAGTAAGTGACCAACAGAAACCTGGTCCGTAGTCTGTGGCCCAGAATTTCACTGTTATTTTAAATGAGAACTACCAAGATAGAAACATGCACCTACACCCAAAAGACCCTCGTATTAAATCAAGACACTTGGTTCGAACCCTTTGAACCATGCTTTCAGAGCAGCGACCATTCTTGTTCTACTGTAACCAATGTGGATTGGCCGAAATGCACTTGGGACCATTTGGGAGAGGTAAGATACATGAGTTTTTTCTCCCCACAGTCACCAAAATGCTTGCTCAGTGTAGGAACTGTTGGGTTTCTCTATAAACACTATAACACATTTTTAGCCTAGGTAGTTTTATTGCATTTTTGCTTATCTAATAAATCGTCTTTAACAGAAACCAACATCTTCTCTCTCATTTTTGTCTTTTTCTTAAGTAGCCTCTGCTTCACTAAAATAGTACAAATCATTATCCTGACTTTGTATTCGAACTGACACACCTCTCCACAGTCAGAGAGAGAGGAACGCTGTGAGAGAGGCCTCGCTAACCCCTATCAGATGGAGTTAAATTGTGAGCAGAACTGTTCAATCACTGTAGATCGGCCATCCCTCTCCGCATGGTTTTCCGATGAGGCAATTGGAAAAAAGTTCCAAGAATAGGTGATTACAGGCAGAGCAGGAGTGGAGGGAAGAGAGAGGGAGTGAGAGGCATGAGAGAAGAGAGTGAGAGAAAGAGAGACCCCTACTCGCTGAATCACGTGGTCCAGCCGCAAGATGGTGTGCACGCTGAAATGTGTCTCAGTTATTTATACACGAGTGTGGCCCCTTAATTCAGATCAGAAACACGCCGACTACACACACACCCACTTAAGAACACAAACTACTTCTACTGTAGTTATTGGCACTAGATAATCATCTGTCTCTCATATTCACATACATACACTTCCCATGAACACTCTTTCTGACTGATATCTAAACTGACAGCTCTTATCTTCTATAGGACTGCTAACAGCAATAAAGTACTGTATAAAGTATTTGCTCCTGTTAATTGATTATTTGCTCCTTCAGCTTCTGATATAAATCATGATTGAGCTATTTTTTATTTATATATAAATATAAAGTAAGATGTTGATGACGTTTTCAGGAACTTTTTCTGCCCCCTAGTAAACTGTCTGTAAAAATGCAGACAGTTAGAGTTAGCCCCATGTGATTATATAGCAGGAAAATGTCCTGAAAATGTCCAGTGATTTTGATGACCTTTTTGTAACATACAACGGATGTCAAACTGGAAGAATAGAAATATCTGAGGATGAAAAAGAGCAGCCACACATATAAATGAAACCGGACGGACACAATCTCCTGCTGTGTTCTTCATATGTCAAAGACAAACTCTGGAAAATCACCCAATCTTGTGGACATCTTCTGGAGTTCATGTCTTAAAGTGGATTTACAGAACTGTCGTGTATAAGTTGATATGATGAAATAGTAAACAAACAGTTGCTTATTTACAGCATAATCAATCATTTGGAGTCATGTTTATGTTCATTTCTTTTGGCTACGATTTGGGTCTCTCAATGAAACATCTGGCTTTTTAGCTGCCAGATACCCCAGCCTGTTCAACACCGAATCGCTTACAGTGTCTGTATGCTGTCTGGTGCTGAGCAGGTGTTGTTCACTAGGTTTTTAGGTAAGAAACATCTGCAGCAGCTGAAAATGGCGCTTGAGCGCAGATAGAGTGAACAAAAACTTTAAAAGGTGCGAGCAGAAAGCTTAACAATGAGCGGAAATTCACTTCAAGAACTGGAGAGCTGAGAGGTGCTGCAGTTTCAGGGGATTATTACCTGTAAGGTTCATCATTATGAGCGGCACATAAAAATAAAAATTAGATATGGCGCTTTAAATGAAAGAAACGTCATCATTTCCACAGTAATCAAAGTAATTTATTGTCGAGTTTATGACTAGGGGGAAAACAAAATGACCAAGGATATATTTTGATATAAAAATTGAAATCGTTTTGACATTGGTACAAAAAGTCAGAATTAGTGTCGACACCCAGCCCTTATTAATATAAAACTATAAATTCAGAAGAGTGCCCACACTGAGCTGCATTTTAAAAATATGCTTTAAGGAGGACAGAGAGGTTGCAGAGAAGTTTAAACGTAGGGTCATTTAATGGTTTAGGGGCCACCGTGGCAAATCATTTATACAGGTGGAAAATCCGTGACAGGTTTTTATGGCTGAGCAATACAAATTGAAAATGTATATGAATAGCAACTGGAAGTCAGTGGGAGGATGAGACAATAAGACTAATGTGTTCTGCACTTGTTAAAGGACTTACAGCTGTACTTTGGATTAACTCCTCAGCCCTGAAACCTTTTTTTAAAAACTTTAAATTAATTTTTAACAGAAAGTAAAATCATTCTCTATTTGTTTCTGACGGAGGGCTACTTTTAGTTTGCATGAAACCAGTTTCTCATTTACTTCCATTGTTAGGCTGAAGGGCTTTATACTCACTGAGCTGGACAATAATGATCACATGATCAGGCTGCCAGAGTCTTTAGTTATAAATACAATGGATCCCATTTGGAGTCATGGGATCACTGTTAGACTTTTATCTATCTATTTAATGTCATGCACTTCAGTTACTTTGGTCCTTGAAACAGATTCAGCATCAGATCATTTCTGCTGGACATGGGGTTACCTCTGATTGCTCTTATTACACACACACACTGCACAAAGTGATGGTGAATCCTGAAAAAGTTTGAAGGAAAATTGGCTTTGAGCTGAACATTAGGTATGAAAAACCTTGCTCTGCATAGAACCCAGGTTCTGTTCTGCTTAGTAAAGGGATTTCCACAAAATAAATTGAGCTGAACACTGGAGTACACACACTTTATTCCAGTGGAAACCTATTGGCGTTCCATGCATTTGCTGCTTTATGAGTAATGATGATGCTGTAATGCCGAAACAATGACATGAGCTCATTTTTTTTTTTGTCAACAAGCCTGAATTTGCACACGTCCCCTTTTAAAGGTCGACATTTAGATCAGAGCCTCGTATCTTTGACATTGACACAGCGAACAAGTTGAAGAGAGCTCTGACACAAGTCCACGTTTAAGTTCAAGTTTAAAGAGACAATTAATGAAATATATTAAAATTAGACAAATCAGTTTTTTTTATTAAAACAATTGCTCAGATTGTAAATGCCACTTTCAATGGTTCAACTGCCGTCTGTGAAATGTGCTTTTGATAATTATATAGTTTCTGATTTATTTACAATAATTTGTGTGGTTTTTCACTTAGCGTCTTTTGAGTTGAATCCTTAATCTATTTATATGTTTTTTTTTACTTTGGTCTAACTTAAATTTGCTCTTAAAATACATTGTGTTTTATACTACTTAACTGACTATATGTCAAATATAAATATTTTGTAAATTGAATTCAATACCGCTATTAATATGTATCACAATATAATAAATAGTAAATAATCATTAAAATCCACTGGCTTTTACAGCAGTTCTTGCTCAAATTGAAGATAAATTTGAGCAATATATGTGTAATAAAAAAATCCAATAGAGCTGTAAAGGAGTTATGCTCAATTGTTTGCAATAATGTATTGTCAAAAAAAAACAGAGATAGATACCAGAATACAGCAAGTTACAAAGAATTTTGAAGGCTGACAGATAGATACAAGAATGAAGATTTCATTCAATTCTGTAGAGCTCCATACCAGATCAGATAAGAAATACTAAAAAAATTTAGAACTTGTACCCTTAAAAACACTTACTAAATACTTTTACATTTGCCAATATTTTCAAAGGTTGCTAGTGTTTTTTTCTGTGGTTAAAATTTCAGTTTCTGTGAGATGCATTATTTGATCCAATTCCACATGATTTGGGAAACAAGTTTCTGGTTAACTCCATTAGTTATAGAACTGGAAGACAAAATATTCCCACAAAACCCACTTTCCCATCGTGTCTTCAGACGCGAAAATCACAGGCCATTAAGAACACAGACTCAACATTCAATCACTTCCTGTAAATAAAGCAGAGATGGCAAAGCATGAGTCAGAATCCTGCTGACGTTGGCCTCCATCACTTGTTTAGTCTTGGAATTTCACTAACATGACATCCTTGAGATACTGGAGGGAGATTTAACACCTCAAACTGTCTCCAAGGGTAAGGTCACATCAACTATAGTTACTGCTGCTGCAACACATGCAGTTAAAACAGACAGCTGAGGTTTTAAAAGAAGCATTAAATATGGACTATATTGTTGCAGTGTATGTTACGCATTCTCGTCTGAGCTTTCTTAAAGATTTGAGATGATTTTTTAAATCCTCTGCTTCTCCTTATGTGCCATTGCTATAGATATGAGGCAAATCAATAAAGGAGAATTACTTTAGCATACATTAATCTCAATTAAGTACATCTAGAGTCTTTTTAAGAATAATTTAGAAAGAAAAGACTAATTTCTTTCAGTGTAGAAGCCGTCTAATAGCCCCTTCAGCTCTAGAGGTGACACTTTAAAATGGCTTTTATAGAATCTTATGATGATAATTATAATAATGTAAGTGCACAAGTCAACAAAATGTAGAGATAAATGTTGGACTCTTCCAGCACAGTGACACTTACCCATTTATCATGCTCAGCAGGCCCTCCACCAGGTGAGCCAGGTAGGAGACCTGGGCGCTCTCGTCTGGGAAGATGGGCCCGTGCATGGAGGCCAGCTGGGCCAGGCACTGCAGCGAGTCCTGTGCCATGTCTGAGTCCTCCCGAGTCTTCCTGTGCACCTGAGGATGAGAGAGGAGGAAATACTTTAAATTTTGTTTAGTTTTTACCAATTGCTAAAGAGGAATCTAATCAAGTGAAGGTCAGAAGTCCACAAGAAAGCAGGAGGTGCTTTGGATATTTGAACATTGGTGGAAATGAGCGCACTGGGAAAAATAACAGACAGTCTAAAAATATGTGGAAACCCCTGCACTCTGTCACTTTTAAACAGCCGACTGAAAAAGAACAGATGGTTTCAGTTTTGTCTTCGTGCCCACCTGCATCACGAAGAGAGACAATAAGGATGGAAAATGAGAAAAAGAGTCAGGGCTTTTTTCAATTCTCCACATTTCTGTTTTAATAAGAAGGGAATGCTCCACAGAGTAATGTGGTTGGAGTGAGTCTCTCAAACCACCTGCACGACTACAAAGCATATCACTAACATCCTCACCCTGAGACTTGAGCAAAATACAACAGTAGGACCATATAACTCCTGAAATACGAATATAAAAACATTCAGCTGTGAAAATGCTTACATCAACTGAAAAGAAATTACAGGGCTGCGGTTAAACAGAGGATTTGTTTATAGATTATAGGAGAATAAGCACAAACATCAAGCGAGGTGCTTTTTAAAAATGGTGACAGCTTTGGCGTATGTGGTCTGACAAGACCTCTATTATGGTTCCGCAGTGAGCTCAGGATTACCAGCAGAGCAACAATATATTCAGCTAACGCAATTGGGAGCGCTCAACAATAAGGTTGTTTAAAGCCGTCTCCTCTACTCCCCTGTGACTGTTTATAATAAATGTATATATATTAAAGGCTGCTTCTTGTTGCAAATGTTAGTTGGGATAGAATATTGTGTGTAGGAATTCAATTTAGTATTTTGAGCTTTTAAAGATGTGTGCATTGTGCATTGCTGATTTTTTTATTTGAATACAGTGTTTGAGAATATAATTTTGTGGTTACATATAAACTTTTGGAAAAGTGAAATTGAAATTGTATTGAATTATTTGAAATTGATCACATTAAAGTTTCCATCGTTCTCTCTTGACCTCATGAAAACACTGCAGGTGAAGGCAGGTCAGGGCAATGCCAAAGTAACAGTCGGGAAAAATAACTAACCATAAATCCATGACAACCTTAGCAGTTCTGGTTACAAGCCGAAACTGAACTTTTCTCTGTCTACATGACAACGCTCAGAGATCCCGCAGGTTTCAACTAGTGACATTTAAAATTATAATGAGTGAAATTTAAAACCATGTCAAGCACGACGGATATGCAGAAGTAATGCGAAGTAGCCGAGGAGAAAACAACACAGGAAAACACCACTTTATCTCTCAGACTAAAAACAGAGACAGTATCAGATGATCAGTTATCTGTTCGATGTTGGTCTCTTTTAAGTTTTATGACAGCGTACTAATATCTATATCGTTGAAACACTGATATAGATTATAAACTTGGCATGCAGGCAAAACATTTATATTGAAAAATAAAACTTATTTTAATGTGCGACAGAAGAAGCATTAAAATGAGCATCAACGTAATTGAGGCCTTTCTTGGAACTTTAATTCCCCACAGACACTCAACATTGAAAATGATATTTCTGAAAATGAAATTCATTGTTTTTTCAGTGACACGGTTTTCATTTGGGGGAAAGCTCGTAGAAAAACCAGTGTTTGATAAAAACAACCACGCACATGTGGACAGAGAATATATTTTCCTTACATGTGACCAACCTGTGCCCTTTTAACACGTAAATGCTCATAATAATATACTTAGGAGTTCTCATTTATTTTATACACCATGCATTATGCAATTTAATGATGGACAATTATTTATTATGAATATACTCATGTTATATCAACAGTTTTGTCAGTAATTCTAATTCTTCTTATAACAATTACTGGAAATAACAGTGACAGTGTTTGCAGACTGTGTTGACTGTACACACATTCTCTGTCGCACCCGTGTCAGTTGCAGTATGTAGAATTTTTACATCTCCCTGCCGCAACCACATGCAAAAACAGTCATAGCAAGGACTACGATGGCAAGAACGAAAACATATTCAAGAGCTTTGCAAATCAAATTTAAGACTTTTAAAAATCATTCAAAGAACCTTAATTTGAGGAGAAACAAGGACTCAGGTCATATCCACTAAATACATTATGGGAGGAGAATTAAAACTGCAAACATTTATGTTTTTATTCATACAATTGTTTTTAAACTTTAAAACAGAAAAGTAGGCCAAGAATGAAAAGGAGAACCTGCCTCATCCTCTTGTCACTGCATTTAAAAAACATCAGCTGATGCCCGGCAGGATTAATACTCACTGGTGTGTAACCCACGACCCCCAACAAGCTGAGGCGCAGCAAAATGGCGAGATGATTTTCAACACGTCTATCTTCAGACACTGTGACCCTGGTCTCAAACAAACAGTCGCGCAGCTCTTCTGAGCCCACAGACCACCTCAATCAAAGACTTGGCTGGAGGAGATCTGTTCGACTCGGTCTCATCTCAGTTAAGAGCCAATGTTGGGTTGTGGGATTTTGAGGTTTGTCCGTGCTGAGCTGTCACCTCAAGCAAGAGAACAGGCATCATTGTCTCCGATTGTGCACAGAGAGAGAGACACACACACACAGACGAAGGTAGTAGCAGTAATATCAGTGCGAGTCATCACAGCCCTGCAGCAACATGTGTTTCCACTGATGGTTACTATGTGGACGTCTGGAGCTCATCTGCCGTCCTCCTCTGAGCTGCGGCTCTCCCCTCAGCCAGTCCGGAGTCTTTCGCTCTTTCTTCGTCTCCTCCGGTCTCTTTAACTGTCATCCTCTTAGATCCAGAGTAAACGCTTTTTGTCCTCGTACTATACAAGCACACAGCCCCATTGCTGAAGCAATCCAACTTTCAACCTCCCTCTCCCTTCTCCTCCTCCTCCTTCTCTCAAATCTTCTCACTTCCTCCCTCTCCAAATTCTCTCCTTATCCCCTCCTCTCTTGCCTCTCTGCTCTCCAGCTGGGGTGTCTGTGCTGGTCGTAAGCCACACTGCTGGGAAGAAATCTCAGATGCTAACGTAACGTAGCCACCATAGTCCTTGCTGCTGCTGCTGCCCTCTTCCTGAGCGTGAAGTCATCCTCTGGAAGAGCTCAGCAAGAGGACGGGGGAGGCAGAAGGGGCGGGAGAGGGGGTAGGCGAGTGAGCAGGCGCGAGAAAAGGAGAGAGGGAGGGGTGGGGAAGACAGCGCAAGGCCAAAGGATTGAACAGCGCGGGGTCTGAAAAAGCAGCTGCACCAGCAAATGATCCGTGCAATGCCAGTAATGTCAGTCGCCTTGAGTCTGACTATAGTTAGAGATACACATGTATGTGTGAGTGTGCATGTGTGTGAGTATGTAGGGAGTGGGGCTGATGCAAGAAGAGAAAACAAGGTAGAACAATGAGACATTTTGGGAACACAGATCAGATGGCAGTAGATTTTATACACTGATTAATCTGTGAATTTAGTATCAGTAAGGAATCTTTACACCATTGTCACTGATGCTAATTCCGTTCTTATTAAGTTTGCTGTGCTAGCTGATGTAAAAAAGCCAGACCAATTTGGTTTTTGGATGACCGATGCGGATAAAGATATATATCACCGCTTGCCCAACATTTTTTAATTGCTACGAAACAAAACTGGATTTCAGAGTTACTTACATAAAAAAATCTACCATCTGTAAATCATTCAACAGGCAACAATGGCACGACACCATGGGAGAGACCGCTCTTTCTCTCTAGTTTAATCTCCATACTTCAACACTACAGGGGAATATGTTTTGTGGACTGATAAGACTGAGATTGCATTGTATGGGAGGAGCAACCTCCAGTAAATATGGCATAAAAAGGGGAATGCATACCAACATGAAGGCATCATCACAACTATGAAGTATGTTGGAGGGAGCCTTAGAATTCAAAGCTGCTTTGCCCTGAAAGCATCACATCATCGATAGTGAAATGACTTTCCAAAGCTTATCAAGGGATCTTAGAGGAAAAACATCAGCATGGCTTCTCACCAGTTGAAGCCTGACCCCAACGATCAACTGGGATGTGCGTATAAATATACAACAGAATGAATCATTGATTCTGGATTCAGATTCAATCAAATTATCCCATTCCTAGCATAATTGCACACATTTTGTCAGAAGTATTGGGATTCGACACAAAAGCCTATTACAGAGAGCAAGTATAGCTTAAGAGAAAAAAAAGGCAAAAGGTAATGAGGGAGACAAACATCGAAGAGGAGGAGAGAACATGAGGGAGAATGCAAGGAAGAGAGTGACAGAGTATAGGAAAGGAGGAAAGAGGAGGAGATGAGCGAGCCAGAGGAAGAGATGGAAAGAAAGAGGAGGGGAGTGGGAGAAAGAGTGAGGCAGGGAGAATGAGGAATGATATTTATAGAAGGAGACAAAGCCTGGTGTCTGTTACCTCGGGGGCTCAGGGGCTCATCTTTCCGTTTTTTTCTATATCAACACTGTGCTTCCAACTTATTGTCTTCTGCTCGTTCTTTTCGTCGTTCACTCTCTCCTCTCTCGCTCTCTGCATCTCAGATTGTGTTACTGTCTGCCTGCAGGCGCCTGCTGCAGCCTCATCAGTCTCTGTTCTCTACACCGATTCAGTTTCCCGGAAAACACGAATACGCTTTAGCTTATATCCCGTTGTTTGTCATTTTATAGGACATCAATAGACAGTACATTACAATATAGTATGTTTGAAATGAAAGTGAATTGAGAAGCCATTCATGGGTAAAATCACAATGGATTAATGATCTGACGAATTTAAATATAACAATATACAATATTAACTCTGGACTCACACATATGCTCATTAGCTTTGAATGGAGTGACGTCATGTTTTGCCGAACTGCATTGTGGTTCTATTGCGTTGCCGTTGTTACTTGCACTGCATTGGGTTGAGATAAGCTAAAATGTTCACGTAGCAACGAAAACACCAGATTATCACCTCGGGTCAATGTGAAACCGGCGGTAAAGGCGACGCACCATCCATCTTTTATACAGTCTACATGTAAGACTGATAAAAAATTAAAATATTCACAATATATATCCTGAATAAATCAATTTCTCTGGCTTTTTATTGCTTAAAAAATGTATCCAAACAATAAGCTGATCATTCAAATAATAACTTCTGATCAAATCATCTGTAATGTCAATTAAGGTCTCCATAAATATAGCAGTGAAAAGGACTTTGTATTTGTGTGTGTATGTGTTTATATCAAAGGTGAGTGATAACAATGTGTGTGATAACTTGCGTAACACATATCCCACGTGGTAATCTGTGTATGCACGTGTGTTTCTGTAGTGTGCGTATACGTGTCCATCTGATACGTTGAAATAAACCAGATGCGTCAGAAATTATGTATGGTTTGGGTTTGCATGCGGGTACACACTCAATCACAATCTGATGCTGCTCTCTAATCACTCAGAGTCAAACTGAAATTAAAAACCCAGTGAAACACAAACAAACTGAAACAAGACAGCTGACGGCAAAATTACAGATGCCTCAGTTTGAGTGAGCTTTTGTGCACTCTCCTTTTCTTCTTCTTTTTTCAAATGGGGGGGGTGCGCACAGTGATCGCAAGCTGTTAAAATCGACCAAAACTGAGTGGGTTATTTTGAAGGAGGCCAACAATCAACAGGGTCTTCTTCCTTTTCAATCTCCCATGGACCATTTATCCTGGAAGCTCTCTCGCTCTCCGGAAAATTGCCTCCACGTTTCACTCTCTCTACAAATTGTATTTCTCTGTTCCATCTTGTTTCATTGTCTCCCCCATTAAATTATACACACACAGCTCTATTCCTTGGTCCATTTCCTCCTTGCTCTCTCTTCCACTCCACTCAAGTTTTTTCTTTCTTTTATGTTCTTCCCCTCATTGCTCCCTCCATCCTCAATGACACCCTATCCCTCAGTCTGTGGGGCTGTCACTAGCTGAAGTGATTCTTTATCAGAATCAGAATCACTTGATGCTTCAGGAACAAAATAACTACTACATGCTGCATAATTATTGAGCTGATTTCCTAAATACGGGTTTATCCGGTAGGTGGGAGGGGAAATTGTGACCTCAGGCCCTGCTGGGACAGACAGGCGTCAATAATGATCTGGCTCCAGTGTAATCTCATTAGTTTGTTAACTCATTGCTATCATTGTCAAGGAAATTGCAGACTGACTTAATCAGCTTTTGTACGACAATCATGTCTGAGATTGAAACTCCTGTCATCCGGATGGTTCCAGGATAACAGACTTAGTTCTCACAGACCATTTGAAAATTAACCACTTCCTCTCATGCCCACCCGTCTCCTTTACCACATTGTCCAACTTTTTATTAGCAGAAGCAGTCGGCTTGGTTGTCAACTCACATGAACGTTCCAAACATTTTTCCTGTTGTTCTGAAAGAGTCTGAATCGCCTGCTGCGTTCTTCCTATGTGAAAGGCAAAGTCTGAGAAGTGTTTGAAACCAATTTTCTGAACATTTCCCAGGGTTCATGTCTAAAAATTGAGTCTTTCATTTTTTCCTTTATGAATGTTTCTCCAATCCTGCAGATCACTTGAATCACCAGGATATTTTTAGTCCGTCCTTCACGCTTAGCATAAAAAAACCACAGATTTTGACGATGTTCAGATCTGAGGATCGTCCCCAAAGCTTCCGAATGTGTCTCTTGAAGTGGTTCATGGAGAATTTTAAAAGGTCTGCTTTGAATCACCGTCTTGTGATGTGAAGTCAGCCTTATCAGTTTTCATTTTCTTGACTGACTGCATCCAGAACTGACTGATATTTAGTTGAATCCACAAGTCCCCATTTGTGTACAATATACCCCCCATAACCCAATTACTGTTATATATATTTTTTTAAGGATGACAAAATGATCCATCAAGTGCACTGACATTTGAAGAACGTTTCATTTTTCATTAGAGTAAAACAAAGTTTTTCACATATCATTGTTATATAAAAACTACTTATTCTATAAAATGAGTCTCTCTTATCACCATAGAAACCTGACTGACAGCAGCCTCCTGTTTGCAAACAACACTGATGGGTGAGAGAGCACTGGAGCCAGTTCATGGGAGACTGACAGACACCCTCCCACAGAGGGACAGAGACTCCCCCAGAGCCCCTCCACAGGGTGACGGGTGTGTGTGATGGGTGGGTTTATTGCGGTTGTTAACAGGGGCCCCTAATCCTGGGGCCGGGCTCTAATCCTGCCACTGGTCTGCTGTGGACTGTGACCCTGATGGCGCGTGTCTCTGAGCACTCCTTCAACACACATAGATGCCCCTGACAGCCTTTACCCCTCACAGCTGAGGACATGCAGCAGCTGAGACAGCAGACAACCATGTTTAATACAACAAACACAAAACGCACACATTCTTGACTGCCGAGCCCATTATGGACAAACGTAATTCGAACTGAATCCCTAAAACCAAGTCTTGACAACAGACTGTAAGATGGACGACATGACGGCTCCCAAAAAATAAGCCAAAGTTTCTCAATCGCCACCTGATGGTTGGCTGGAGTATAGGTCATAAATCCTGCCTTCTCCATGTTAGCAGAGGGTCATGGGCCAAACCAATAACTAAATACATTTTTTTTCAAGGTAATTTTTCTGTCATTTTAGGTAGTTCATATCTCACTAATGTATATTCAAGTGTGCATGTGTCGAGTTTGGTGTTAATTATATATTTGATAACTAAAACAAGGTGAAACGTCAACGTTGACAGCTGAGACTGACTCATTGGTCGAGCCCATATGCCCTGGATGGGTGTGTATCACGGGTATTTTGTCTTTAATTCTGTTTAATGGGAGGAAGTAGAGACGTGTTGTCCATCTTTATATACATCTTTGACTGTCAAACTGACCATTGAATTTATAAGAACTGGCAAAAGTGTCCTCACAGCTATAGAGAGACAAGTTAACACACTAAGAAACAAATACACAACATACATGCAGAGGAAACAGACAGGTACACAATACACAAGCTCTAACTGACAGTCCAACAGAGACAGAAATGCACACAGCACAACCAGGGGGATTCTGTAAATCAAACAAACACACGCACACCCACAAACACGGACAGCTGACAGCGTCACAGGAGCCTTACAATAAACAGTTGAGCTACTAGAAATACCAGAGTGGGAGATGAGACTGAAAGCCTGAAAACTGAAACCAACACAAAACACATTGTGCAGATTCCAGCAGCAAAGAGAACCAGCCGAAAAATGACAAACATTTTTATTCAGGCCCGACTGCGACGAGACGCCGATCAAATCCTTGATTGGAGCCTGTGTGCCTGCTATATTAAATCTCTGATTACACTCGCTGCTCAGAGCCAATTGCAGTCATTTGTATTTGCTTTGAGAATTGACAATCAGGACAATCAGACTGAAAACTTTTTTCAGCTGCATGATAAAAGGGTTTTGACAGACAATGAAGGGTGAATATCAAGAAAACTACAATCAGGCATCTGCAGATTAGACAGAGGAGAATTTTTGTTTCTTTTTCTCTTTTCTACAAACAGTAAATTAGGTCCTGAGCCAACTTAAGGCAAAGTATGTAAACGGTCAAGATGGCATTAACTCAAAAGAGAAACACATTCAGATATGGTGAGAGTACAAATACAGAGTTTTTACTCTGTATTTGTTTTATTTTCCCTCTAAACAAGAGGCGCACAAGGCAAATAACGCCACCATGTCAAAGAGCAGAGAAAGATGCTAGATGCTGATTTTCTGTCCACAAAGCTGAAGGACAGATGCTTCTGAATTTGATGAATGGAAACTTGAGAGGAAATAATTTTCCATCGAGAAATGTCTTGATCTTTTAGACGCATTAGAGATGGAGCCAAGTTTCAAACAGTCAGCTTTGGTAAACGTTTAACCAATGTGTTCACATCTAAACTCTCAAGAATTGTTTTACACTTCATGAGAATGTTTTTAAGAGAAAAATGATAACATAAAATGTATGTTGAGTTTCAAACAACAGAGAATGGTGCTGCTGAAAGCAAACATATCACTGTCATGCAAAGAACAGTCCTGGTTTATTCATCTGTAAATCAGCATCAGAGTCATTCAGTGGACCTATCACAAGATGTTCTATGTGCTATGTTAGGCCTCACAAATATTACAGGTACAAATGGTGCTCAGGAAGCATTATTTGGCAAGGAAGATGTGTGATTAAGCTGCAGTGGAGCAGAATTTAGTAGCTGGTCTGTTGGCGCGCTGACTTCAGAGACAACTTCAAACGTGCCAAAAAACACAAACGGATGGGTCACCTCATACTGTATCTTCTGTTTATTGTTGCACTTGAACGCACCAAAACATCAGAGGCAACTGAAAATACCTCTGACACGTTTGCTCAATGCATTTTCATCCAACAAAGGATGATAAATATATAGAAATTGTGCTTTGTTTGTGACACAACAAAAAGCAAAACCAATGTGAACATTTGTAAAAAAAACGACCTCAGTGATTTCCCAGGAAAAAAGAAACAGAATTATTTGAGTGCATGCATTAGGATTGATTGGATTCAGGTTATGTGTTGTCTACTGAGTGCCATTCTAGTTGGGCGGTGTTTTGTCAGAAGGAAAATCAGGAAGAATTTGGCTAAGATTTGCATGCAGCAAGTGCCAGTGTCGAGAAGATAGGTCAATGCTTGTGGCAGGTAAAGGCTAAAAGAAGGATGTAGTGTATGGTGAAAGGCAAACTGGTGGATCAGCATCATGCGATGAGCATGCCAGAGAAGTTGGAATGACGCTGAATGGAAGAAGAGCTGACCCGTTTGTTCCACACTTCCCCTCCACACCATTTGCTTAGCCAGCGTGGGCAGTCTCTTAAAACACACAAGTCACTGCACAAAAATACACATTGACTTCACCCGGCGGTCCGCTGAACAGTAACACAATAACACGACCCTACTGCAAAGTACCCATAAATCTACTTAATGGTGCATTGAAGAAACCCACATAAGTAGTGAAAACGTGAGATGTGCCAAAACTACGAGGTCAAGTGGGATTTCTTTCCCAACATGAAAAGACAAACTGTCTCTCTCTGTTGATCATAAATAAACCACCAGCTAGAGGTCAGGAGAAAAACCAAAGATGAGGAGAGGCTAAAGGAGGACACAAGAGAACTCTAATGGGAATACATGAGACAGAAATAGTTTGACTTTAGACAGAAAACCTCCAAAGTGACCTCCCTGACAGAAAGATCTGATGGATGGAAAACGAAAGAAGATAAAGACAGATGTGAAGATAAACGGACAATAGTGAACTATAAAATAGCAGAGAGCAAAGATTCTGCAGGTTTGTGCAAGTTAATTTAATGTCTTCCCTTTTTCAAAGTGCGATGTAAAATAAAACCTATAATCAATTTCATCAGTGACACAAACACAAAAAGTGTAATACCGCTGTGGCCTACGAGATTACAAAAAAAATAAACAACTTACAAGTTAAAAACTAAAAGATTAAATTCAGACATCCTCCAGGGCTGCAAAATACCCAGAGAAACAGAAACACGTGAAACTTGGAAGGGATACTCACGGTGAAGAAGAGGTCCATGACACGGGTGTCCAGCAGCGCTTCCCTCCAGGTCTCCCCAGGCTTCAACGTGACGTTCTGCGTGGCCTCAAACATCGCGATGTAGTGGCGCCCCAGTGAACCTCCGACAGTTAAGGCTAACAACAGCATGTAGTAAAGGAGGAGGAGGAGGAGGAAGAGGAGGAGTGCCACAAACAAAACACCAGCTCCTGTCACTACGCTCCTTCTCAATGGGTGTTTTGGTGTTTGGTTTCTTGTTAGTGGCAGCAGACACTTGTAAGTCACTTGTTAACTAACCCTCCCTCTCATTAACCCTGTCAGTTCTCACCATCTCCTCTGTGGTTGGCTTTGTTGTCTTGTCCTCTCTTCCTTCTCTTTCTCCCTCGTCAGCTCTTCTCTCGCCACAGTTTTCCTCCACTTCCTTCTTTCTCACCTTCTTTTCTCTCCTTTCACTCTTTAATCCAACTCAATTTTTTCCTGTAATTGACTCTCTGCCACCCTCTTACCTTCTTGTGTCCTCTGGCTCACCTCTCTTCCCAGCAGAGCTTCCTCCTATTGCACTCAGATTTATCTTCCCTGTTCCTCAAGATCTTAAAACACACGGATCAGTCTATCTCTCTCTCACTCCCTGCAGTCAATCGAGACTCTGCGTTATTCTGCCCCTCTGTCCGCTCCTCTACAAGACGTGCTTGAGACTCCTTACTGCTCTAAAACACTCCCTCCAACTCATCAGCCAATCACCTTGTCTGTCCTGCTGAGGGCTTTCCAAGACCAAGGCAAGGCTCTTTTTGTCTCCCACGACAAACAATCGACACACTATCAACACTCTTTGCCTCTTGACAGTTTCCAATGTCTTTTTCTTTATTCTAACAAGAAGCTGTCTCTTCTTCCCCATGTAACACAATTTCTTCTGATTTACAATTTCATCTACACCCACTTCACAACCCACAAACTGCAATTAAATCTTAATTGCTTGTAAAACTTCCTAATTCTTCTTTCTCTCAAACCAGTCTTTCTAAATTCACACCCCCACAACACGCACATACACAGTCTCATTTAAACGCTCTCTTTACCCACAATAAGCTTTTTTACAAACCCACAACATACACTTTCTCCCGACACACCCAAAACCCTTCATGTCTTTATTCTAGACTCCTAAACACACCCACAAAATGCGTTTTCCTTAGCTCATCAAAAATATTCTCCCAAATTAGACTTTTCTTACACTCACCCTCACAAACCCAATTTCTTCATTCAAAGCATCTGAAAAAGCAACAACACTCTCTACAAACATTCCATTGAATATGCCAGACTCTCTTAACCACCATCACACGTTTTAACTTTCTCCCAAAAACATACAAACTTTCTCTCCTTACAAAATGTACAATTTCCTCAGGAAGAGTTCCAAATAAATTTACCTAATATATCAACACAGCACGATGATCGATTTGGTTTTTCTCCTCCTCTGGAGGGACATTTTTTGCTTACGTAAGTTTGTAGAAAAACAGACAAACTAAATCTTTACTCTAACCTCACAAAAGAACAACCAATTCAACATTTTTTATTAGACTCTCTCCAGTATTTCATCCATGACAAAATCCATGTTAAAATAATAATGTAGAAATACTCCAAAAATCTTTTCTTAATACTCGACCAATTAAAAGGGTTAACCATACTCCAATGATCATCTTGTTGCAAATTATTTGTTCATTGTATATTTATTTAAGGACAATATTTTTAACTAGAACTACCTACTAATTAACACTAATAAGAAGAACTTGGGTTGCTTTAATGGCACCCTGCACATGTTTGCATGTAAAAATAAATACTAATGAAAATAAAAGACAGTCTTCCTCTCATTTTCCATCACCCACACAATCACACACACGGCCATATCAGCGCCCTACAGCTCAATGACAGCAGGAGGAAACTTTGAGAGGAATGTTCGATCAAAGCCAAACGGCGGCACAGGCCTACGAGGTCACGCATTCCTCTGACACCAGGCCACAGTCACTCCCAGTGCACACACCCCACCACGACACACCACAACACACTTTTCGGCACAAAAGTTGGCACCTGTCTGAGGGTCTGCGCGACTGTGTGTGTGTGTGCATGTGTGTGTGCATGTGTGTGTGCATGTGTGTCTGTCCAATGCTTGGCTTTAAGGCTTCTTTAAAAATAGTCGTGGTGGAGCACAGGACCTCTAACTGAACTTTTCCAAAAGGAAAGAATAAGAAAAGGATCTGGGAAAAATAAGAGTAAGAGCGACAATATGACTGAGTAAGTTCATGTGTAGTTGTTTTGCTTTGTTAGGTTTAACAACTCATTTCTGATTATAAAATAACCAGATTTTCTTTTTTTCTTTCTTTGTCTGAATAACTTCCTGGTCCATGAATTGCATTTGTCTTATTGCAGTTTTCACAAAACTTAATTGAAATGAAAACTGTCTGGCTTATACATTTTGTTCTATCTCTTGTCTAATTTAAAACATAATGATCCAAGAGAGAGAAAGGGGGAAAATAGAGGAGCTAGTTCGTATTTGGTTCTACAAACATGAGACTGACAAAGTCCTGCAACCTGCAGACGGTGGTCGTCTCCTCGGGTAAGGACCACCATGGTGACAGAGGCCATACAACCGCTCCTAAAGATCATATGACTGAGACAAAACTCACAAGAGACCTCAGGAATGATAACTACACAGCTTCTTCAACTACTTTACACAGCTGGACAGAGATGTTAAAAGGCTCTGACAGCTTGTGATAGAGAGAAAAGGACGTTTCCGCAACATAAATTCCAAATTATTCGAGAGAATAATTTAGGAACCACATCGAAATACTTAAACTGATAATTTAGTATATTCATATTATTTCTTGATCCACGGATTTAGAAAAAGTCTGAAAATAGTGAAAAGAATCCAACACAACTTCCTAAAGAGACAAACTGATGCTTTATCTAATCCAACAGTCAGAAACCAAAACAATTTTAACTTTACGCTCAAGCAGAAAATGACCAAAGCCAAACTACAAAATAATCTACATTTTTCATGAAAACTCCAGGAAACACACTAAAAGACAAAGAGGGGCTGGTTTACTTCAAAAATTATTTAAAAAGGGATCACCTTATTTGAACACACCCAAATTCTAATCAATAATCATAGCGACCATACGATGTGGTGGTGAATGAAAAGCACTGACTCACTCATCCTCTCTGAACTGTAACACACAGGTCAACTGGTGCTTATTTCAATTATGAGTTATTACAACCCATACCAATGAGACATCAACTTAATCAATCAACATGGTCACACAGAATAACAACAGCAAACCATAGATAACCTTTTATTATTAATATAACAATTATTAATAAACAATTAGTTAATTGTGGAGGAAATAGAAATTTGCTGGGATCTGTGGTAACAGCACTTATTCACTTATTCTATGGTTTCCGAAGAGAAAGAAATTGGGCTTGCCTTTTTAATTTGTGAACTATCAGGCCACTTTATGCACTGTCATGGAAACAACTCACATGAATAGAAATTCCAACTGACAGTTTAAAAAAATGTCTGACAGTCCCTTCAATCATATTCAACCTCACATTTAGGGTTAGGGTTAGACCTAGACCTAGTTTAAGCGCTGACCAGTAAATCTAGAGGCCCAACAACACTCATTGTCGTCAAAAAATAAAAACTGTGTATGTGTGTGTTTGAAGTGCACATGCCTCCAGGGTGACTAATGTAGGCAGAGTGACTCGGACATGTGGGCTGTGGTTTGTTGGGTTTTTAAAAGACATCACCTGTCACGATCTCAACCCTTCCAACAGACTCAAGAATAACTAAGGTGACATTTCGATTTTCCACTGGAAAGATAAGACGCGCCGACAGATTAACACACACACACACACACACACACACACACACACACACACACACACACACACACACACACACACACACACACACACACACACACACACACACACACACACACACACACACACACACACACACACACACACACACACACACACACACACACACACACACACACACACACACACACACACACACAGTAAACCACTGACCACGAGACTTTAAATCAAACACAAGTGAAGAAATTCTCACACCCCGAGTTCTCACTTATAGTTGCCAAATTTGCAGACACATAAACACACGCTGTCAAATCTTAAATAATGTCAACCACAAGTCAAACGCATGTAAAACTGCTGATGTAAGACTTGTCTGATCCGCCTGTCACTCTGGCTGAGAAACATTAAGTTGAATTTTCCTCTTTTTGAATCCAGTTATGAGATTGCACCAAAGGACGAAGACTGTTTTCAGCACAACATCTTCAGTGACAGACACTTGAGAATTCTGGTATTTATAGTTTTGCAAGTGACCTTTAGCCCAGGTAGTGGGCACAGCCCTCAACTTCCAAGCATGACGAGGGAATAAAGTCGTCATAAAAACCCTGCCATTCTTCCCAAGATGGGTTGTATTTCAATGAGCGTTGCTGTGCATGAACTTACCACATGACTACACAAAAGCATATGCGGGCTGAGCCTTTTTTCTGAACGTAAAAGAATAGATGAAAAAGCCAACAGCAAAATGGCTCAAGGACAGAATTGGGGGGACAGTGGGATTAATCCTCTGGGGATCATGAATGTCTGAACCAAACATCCTGGTAATCTATCAAACATCCATGAAATCTTGAAAAACCAAGCATTGGACCAACAGTAATACCAGAGTGTTTGCTGGTAAGATTCTACAACTGGTGTATATTTGAAATAATTGTTGACTTGTTTCAAATTCAAATAAATGATTAGTTTCTTCTTCATATTATTCTGGCCAAATGTTGGTTTCCTATCAATTCACTGTGGGAGATTGTTGAAACGTGTAGCCCATCTCAGTGAACAGTTTCCAACACTTTCCCAACAATTTGCAGACAACGTTCAAAACACCTCACAGATTAATTTCAAAGTATCTTCATGACCACCCTAAATAGCCAACAATCAGATTCAGTAATCTGAACATTTTGCAGGCCTGAACGACCTTCATGCTCAGGGATGGTGGATTAGCGAGCTTCTCCTGTATCCTTTATTCATTATGGTTGATCCTCGCAGAGGATGGACCCACTGCACGGGGGAGAGTGGCTGTGCGTCTGCCAGCCGCCGTGCGAAGAGGGCAGCACTATGCTAAGGCGTGTGGTAGGGTTTAAGTGATATATCCTGAATTAAGTCTCCCCCCGCAGCCGCACCATGTGAAATAACAGTCCAGGAATACCTCCTCCACGACCCGCCCCCTCCTCATTTTCTGTCCTGTTTCCTTCTATCTGTTTAGACAGCAGCTGTCATTATCTCCACTCTACCCAATCAAACCAATAATGAATACACAATGCATGTTCACTGGCAAGTTTATTGCCTGTTCATTCTATAAGTGAGGATTTGAAATAAAGATATCTAGAAAAAAATACATGTTTTTGTGTGATGCTTTCACATAAGATTACCAGTGAATCTTGAGCTTTGTTTGTGTCTTTATTGCCAAGTGCTCATTGTTTTAAATTCTACATTTTTCTTTGCTTTATTAAAATAAAATCAATGTATAGGATTATCTGTCAAATGATAGACAAGAACGTGTCTTGAAGGAACTTCAGCTCAGAAGTTACATGCATCAGCCGAATGTCCATCAGCATTTTAGCCATCTGTATATACACTCCTGCCTGTGTTTAGACAGCAGTAGTTGAGGATTCTCTGCACAGGTCAGGGCCAAGGCAAACAGCCAGCATCAGCTTACACACTCCTAATCCTAACCTTAACCTGAGGGGGCAAAATGCCCATAAATTGACCTCTGCACAGCTAATGAGAATCCTGAGCCAGGCCAAGGCTAGTGTTGGACTGTCTGTCGTCTTTTCAGAACAAGAATAACCCCCACTGAGGCGACAGGGGGTTACGGTAGCTTATAGATGTTAATGCTGCTTTTATTGCGCCTCAATTAAAATAAGAAAAAAGTAGAGGTTTGTCTCCTCACAGGACATGTCAAGTAAGGGGCATCCATATTAATACAATTTCAATTTAGTGTTTCTAAACCAAAAACTAGAAGCACTCAGTCAAGCATATACCTCCAACCAAAGCTCAATAGTTCTCTTAAATTAAATCATGCTGCACCAAATTGCACACACTTAAAGATACCAGTCCCCGAAATGTGATAGATTCAAGATTCAAGAATTATCCCATAGGAAACCTGTGAAAATGTCAAGAAACACCCTATCACACAAAGTTAAAGAAAATTCAATTTTTGCAACAAAATTCCTGTTGAGTCGTGACTGATAAGAATCCAGAAGCAAATGCAGGTGAGTGCATACGTTTCCTAATGTCTAAATTTTTGCCCGAGTTTTTAAACTTAAATGGGGCCAGCAGTGTTTCCAAACTTCATAAACGTAGCAACAGTGATGCGTTTAAAAACTAGAATGTAGTGTGGATGTAGCCTGAGGAAAATAGTTGGAAGAGGCATGCAGGGAACGTCGTTCTAATTTAAAACAACTTGAGTTATTAAGAGCCGATACACCATGAAATCTACACATTCCTCTCCAGTGAAGAGAAGAACAGATGGGGGAAAGCTAAATGAAAAATTGCTTTAGAACAAAGCTCCACTGGCTATTATAGCAACACAAGTGGCAGCGATGAACATACCGAAGACAAATAAACATACAAGTGGCTAAAGGACATTGTTTAGTGCAGGAACGCCGTGGCAGTGGGGACGAGGGTGATCTATCTGTCAGCTCGGACCGCCATTTACAGCACCTGACTGCCGCTGCAGCCTGGAGTCCCGACCACGACCCTGTCTAGAGTCAAGCCAGGTGTGGAGTGACACGGTGTCGTACAGACGCCCGGGGAGCGTGCCTCCACCAGATGACACCAAAGCCTAAGGGCCCAGCTTCAGACGGCGGTGAGGACAGATAACACACACATGCCGCCCAGTTTGTCTGATGGAGGGAGGCTTTTTAAAAAGAGCTGGTTGAAGAGTGTGTGTGTGCCCATGAGGGTGAAAGGCAGCCGCTGTCAGCCACGCAATTAAGGAGAGGCCCCTTGATACCCATCCTGGCATACGCTCGCATCGCAGCACACGGGCGTGTTGTGACACTTGCCGACAGGCGGCCACACTCATTCTGGCGTCCCAGTGGCCTTCATCAATCTGTTCTCCTTTTCAACAACAGCACACACACTTGTACGCTTCACGCACGCAGAATTTCAAGGGGAACGCCTCTTGATTCGAAAATTTATATGCTATTTTTATGGCCTAAGAAAGTCCTTTGAACATTTGTGACAACTCAGCAGCAAGAAACCAGAGAACTAATGTACAGCTCTATTCCAAGCTACTAGTCGCACAGGGATGGGCTCATTTTATTTACAATTCAGCTTTGCCGCACATTCTTTCAAATTCACTTAATGAGATCTTTAGGTTGCAGGTGGCAACAACTGAAAAATTCGTTATAATACTACTTAAATGTGAGAAATAAACTGAGTAGAGCCAAACCGATTTATTGGTTATAAAAATAAAAATCCGTTGATATGATAAAATCTTAGGAATCAATGCTAAGTAAAAATATATATATTGGTATCCTTTACTAATAAAAGATACTTATACTGGTATTGTTTTCTCCTGTGATATCAAAGGGAACACTGTCTTGGTTCAGTTAAGAGGTATATTTGTACATTTTCTATCATTTATGTGCATTGCAAGATAAC
This sequence comes from Pleuronectes platessa, assembly GCF_947347685.1. Taxonomy (NCBI): domain Eukaryota; kingdom Metazoa; phylum Chordata; class Actinopteri; order Pleuronectiformes; family Pleuronectidae; genus Pleuronectes; species Pleuronectes platessa. The sequence goes on along the minus strand of NC_070639.1, from coordinate 4,363,539 downwards.
CAGTTGATACCACTAATAAATGAATTAATTGTTTATAACATTGTGTGATTGAATATCATTTTCCAGCCCAAAGCATCCTGCTTCAACCTCAGCTCAAACCATTCCATAGATGTACAGTAACCTCTGGGATTGCTTCATAAACACGCACTTGTCTAAAAATTGCCTGTGCACAAACTAACACACACTGTGTGTAAATGTGCATCTTTGAGAGCACACACACATATTGAACTGAGCGCGCCAGGCATACCAGGGGGAGCCTCAACAAGCCAAGGCGGGGGTGGGTTGCTGCTGGAATGATACGGGGATGGACGCACAGACACCTCTTTGAAAGTGATACATGGCCCTGGGTGGCAGCAAGCGCCACTACAGATCCGCTCAGACAGGCAGCGAGGATGCCAGGCTGGTTGGGATTTAGGCCATAATGAGCCTGGATACACATAACACACACATAACTCACACACACAGTGCCCAAGTTCGCTCAACAATGCGGCCAACTGCAAAGATAATATAGATGCAAGTACAAGAGATAAACTACAAAGCAACCAGGCGGACAGATATACATTCCTGGGTATCACATATTTTAAAAGACCCCCACCCCACCCCAACAGCAGTATATATTCACACGTATAAAATTCTTATAAGTGATAAAAAACAAATTCCTAAAATGAGGAGGCCCTTGTTTTTGCAAGCGTTTTCTAACCCTTACATAAGCACCTTCATTTAACCTGAACCTTTAATCTGAATACCAAAAGGTGTGTGTAGCAATGTCATGGTGTCAGATGCCTCTAAAACCAATCGAAATAATGAAAAATTACAAACATTAGACCACTGGGGTTGTCTAGTTTAAAGTTATTTGTCTTTGCCAAATTACGCTGTGAAAGTACCCTCTTCTTCAGACACAGATATTCATATACAACACATGAAATGGCAAGCCATGATAAAAATGTGAGTAACAGGAAACTGACCTGTTAAGAAATCTTCAAATTTATGATCCTGACCATTGTAATGTGTAAAAAGTCCTGGTCAACCACTGACATAGAAAGGATATGATTGGGTGGCAGGAAATTCCAGCTGAGGACCTGGTTGGCCAGAGCCAGGTAACGCTGGAAGACAGACGACATCTGGGCGTTGAGGTTTTCTCTGCGGCTGAACTCCTGCAGTACCTCCATGGTCAACATGAAGATCTGACGCAGGCTTTCCTCCTGGAAGCCAGGAAGTAATGGAGGATGAAAAAGAGAAATATGAATGAATCCACTAAATAGAGAATAACGAACAAAGTAAAAGCAATTATCCTTTCTGTAACAACTGTATTGATTCTAAGAATATGAGATAAGGTGGAGAACCCACCTGGAACACTCGCTTGCAGCTGCCGTGAAACTCCATGCTGAGGCCGATGCTGCTGGTTTTACTGGAGCTGGAGAACTCGCTGAGCAGTGCCGTCAGGATAGAGCAGGCCAGAGTTTGCTGCAGCAGAGAAGGTTGTACGATGGAGAAAAATTTACTCAGGTCAAAAGAGCAAGTATCATCAGTAAAGACAGGGAGGAGCGTGAGTGGAAAACGAAATGTGTCTGTGTTAAAACTGAGTTAGTTTAAGATGCCTTTAGGTACCGATTAATCCCTTATTTATTTTTTCAAATGTCATAAAATGTCAAACATCAGGTAGGACGATTTATTCGAGCATTTTACATTTTGGAATGATAAATCTCTCAATGACTAATTGATTGTTTTTCTTTCACTTGGACTAATCAAGAAACCCCCCAGAGACGTGGACACTATCCATTACGATCGCTTTTTCATTAAAAGGTTTCAGTCCTCAGACCATCAGCAGGAAAAAAACAAACAGACCAACTCAGATTTTGACCAAAATATTATTTCTGATGTTAGAGATGTGTAACTAACGGTGTGCAGAGACATCTTTGGCACTAATTGTTTTCGCACTTATTCCTTAACATCAGGGAATGGCAACGAAATGAAGAAACATTTAGGGAACTCATATCTATGAGTTTTGGTGCAGGTTGATTGAATGTAAGGGGATGGCTGGGCCTTGGCAGAGGTTTATGTGCTCTACTGATTCTAGTTGCAAATGAATTGATTGTGACTGAGGGATGATGAATGTGAATCTGGTTTTGTGCATCTTAATAAAAAACTAAAATTAAACTTTCAGAACTGTCAGCTCTCCATGGCACAGTTGACATTTTCTGGTTTGTGGTTTGGGTCATGTAACAAATTAAATACTGCCATCTACTGGCTTACAAGGGGACAACCAGTTGGTTGTATAATATAGAGCAACACTGAAAAAAAACTATTTTGCCTTTTTGTAGCACGGTTCTATTGTCTTAATTATTGAAATGGTCCTTTGTGACTTGAACCAAAACACAAATAATATGTTATCATGAAAATGCCCATGATCTAAACACAAAATTGATTTGAGGGCATGAGCAAAGAAAACAGGCGCTCAACATTATACTTTCTTCTAACCACAGGCTCACGCCTGGAGCTTCTATCTCAGCTCAGCCTTTGTGCCACTTTTTATCTTCAGACCGAGCTCTCTGTAATCTGAGCCAGATCCCAGGCAGGAAAAAAATGGAACCAGGGCACAAATGTCGTCCATCAAGGCAAAACACTAAATAAATATGATCAAAGCTTTAACCCAGCTTTTCAGGAGGCATTCATTTAACTCTACGTATCAGTTGGAAAAAGATTTCACAAGCTCTCGAATGCATCTTGAATTTTATTCTGCGTAACTGCTGACCTGTTACTGAACAGGTCTAAAAAAAGATGATAGTTTATTTTGTATGGAAAATTTAATTTACTGACAGATCTCAGCACATTTTCATCACTTTACATACACCTCAGACTAACCTTTCATGTGAAAGGGAAAATTTAATTCATCACTTTCAAATTTTCCTTTACAGCCACTGTCCTATTTTGAAAAAAGCTACTTAATAATCATTAGAATCTGAATGATTCCTAAATCCTAAAAAGCAAGTTAACAATTAATTATGTACTGTAAAATGCGAATCACTACTTCAAGGGATGTCTTGCTCACCACTGTGGGGTTCCCGCTGCTTATGAGCTGTCCGACCTCGAGAAAGATGCTTTTGCAGTTGATGGATTTATCGAGAGAGCCTCTCTTCACGATGACCGCCACAGCCAAAAGGATCTGCTCACGGACGTACTTCTGCACACTGAAGTAAAAAGGTGGATGATTAGTCACAGAGAAATGACAGTTAATGTAACAGAGAATCATCACAGGCCACTGCAGAGACAGTGAAAAGTAAACTGAAAGAGGAGATTATTGTCTGACGGTGAGATCACAGCTGTAGCTTGTTTTCTTCTTTTGTGTATTCGCAAGAAAAACTTTACTTTATTGCATTTTTGTTAAATCCTTTTAGTGTGTTGAAGAGAGTTTTGGTAACTCATCAATGCATTAGGGCAGGAACTTTTGTTATAGTGTCTGTCACCTGTACTTCACAAATCAAATTAGCCTGTGCTCTTCAACAATTAATCTGGTAAATGCTCATATTTTTATCGCTTGTTTAGTGCACTTATGTTTACATCTCACGTAAAGAATTATATATATTTTCTTAATGCAAGTTCTTAATGCAAATTCTAGATATTTGTGCAATTTATTATTAAGTTTATGGTTTAGCTGTAAATTATCGAGCCTCAATTAAGCCTTAAAGAATGTTTTACTCCCAAATACTGATGTCGCCAGACCTGTTGAATCAAGAAATCACTTAAATAGAAGCTGTCTGACAAAGTAAAGTAGGCTAAAAGATCTCAAAAAGCAACACATCATGCCACGATCTAAAGAAATTCAAGAACAGATGAGAAAAAAAGTAATTGACATGTATCAGTCTGGAAAGGGTTACAAAGCCATTTCTAAGGCTTTGGGACTTCAGTGAACCATGGTGAGAGCCATTATCCACATATGGAGAAGACTTGGAACAGTGGTGAACCTTCCCAGGAGTGGCCTACCAAAATTACTCCAAGAGCGCATCGACGACTCCTCCAGGAGGTCATAAAAGACCCCAGAACAACATCTAAAAGAACTGCAGGCCTCACTTGCCTCAGTTACGGTCATTGTTTGTGATTCAACAATAATAAAGACACTGGGCAAAAATGGCATCCATGGGAGAGTTCCAAGGCGAAAGCCACTGCTGACCAAAAATAACACAAAGGCTCGTCTCACATTTGCCAAAAAATATCTTGATGATCCCTAAGACTTTTGGGCAAATATTCTCTGGACTGACGAAACAAAAGATTAACTTTTTGGAAAGTGTGCGCCCAGTTATATCTGGCGTAAAACTAACACAGCATTTCATAAAAACAACATCATACCAACAGTCAAACATGGTGGTGGTAGTGTGATGTTCTGGGGCTGCTTTGCAGCTTCAGGACCTGGACGACTGGCCATAATAGATGGAACCAAGAATTCTGCTCTCTACCAGAAAGGAGAATGTCCGGCCATCAGTTTGTGACCTCAAGCGCACTTGGGTTATGCAGCCGGACAATGATCCGAAACACACCAACAAGTCCACCTCCGAATGGCTCAAAAAAACTAAATGAATGTTTTGGAGTGGCCTAGTCAAAGTCCGGACTTAAATCCAATTGAGATGCAGTGGCATGACCTCAAACAAGCTGTACATGCTCGAAAACCATCCAATGTGGCTGAATTAAAACAATTCTGCAAAGAAGAGTGGGCAAAATTCTCATTGATAGATATCGCAAACGCTTGATTGCAGTTGTTACCGCCAAGGGTGGCACAACCAATTATTAGGTTTAGGGGGCGATTACTTTTTCACATAGGGCCAAGTAGGTTTGGATAGCTTTTTTCCCTTAATAAATGAAATCATCATTTAAAAACTGCATTTTGTATTTACTCGGGTTATCTTTGTCTAGTATTACAATTTATTTGATGATCTGAATCATTTAAGTGTGACAAATATGCAAAAAAAATAAAAATCAGGAAGGGGGCAAATACTTTTTCAAAGCACTGTATATCTAGAAGTTGCTTTTCATTGGAGATATAATGAAAGGAATATTGTTGTCACAGAAACATAATTTCAAATGGCATCAACATTATCTGCACAAGCAAATGAAATACTGCTCATAACTGGATCGTAGTGATCCACCCAGATTTACATGTTCAACATTGAGCTTATTCATGTAGTCGTCTTGTTTAAAACATCTGTGGGATTTGAAAGGTTTGTTGGTGAATATTAACGGCTGTTGGATGACTTCAGTTTTCTGTGATTTATGTAACACGCGGTGGGGATGTTTGATGTTCTTGCGCATCTTACCACTCAACAGTAAGTTCATAAATACAATATCTTTCTTACTTGGGTCTCTGTAAGACGTAGGTGAGGAGGAATGTCCGCAGCGACTCGATGCTGGCCTTCTCCAGCAGGATCCACTCCCGCACAACAGCTTCCATGATGGCTGTGGCTGCCTGGAACAGTACATAGTCGACCTTACTGGTCTCTGGAGAGGGAGAGAAGATACATATAAGAGAATAAGGAGACTTTGGGTGGGACACAATAATTACTGTGCACTCAGAGCCAATAAGAGCTAAATGCTAAATCATATGTAATAGGTCTGATCCTAAAAGAAGCTATTTCAAAACTGGTTTGTATAAAAAGACAAATGTTGATGATAAATATAAGATATTTTGCTCCATAGCTCCTTTCTGATGGAAGCTAAAGGTCAAATTCACTGATCAAATGAAAGTTTCTGAGTCAGTATGGGGGTCCATGACATTAAAAATGTTTGTTATATCCAAACATCAGAGCATAAGGTTTGTGATCATATCATCATCGGCTGAAGTCAAGACTGTATCAACACACTTGAATACACGCGTTCCTCTCTTTAAACAATATCTGCAGATTTTGATTAAAAGGGCAATACACAGAAGGACCTACTGTGTGTTGGAAAAAAAAAAAGGACAAACTCAAAAAAAGGATTGTTTGTTCAGGCAGTGGGTTAGGGCACATTTTATAGATATAAAATGATCTGAAGTCATCGGTTACCTAAGATGTGCTTGCAGATAGCAAAAGGAGATTTGGACTTCCTGAAGGAGAGGAACACGTGTTCTGCATGTTGCCTCTGTTCTGTGCTGACCATGGACGGCGGTGCCTGCAATAGACAAACAAGTTAGATCCAACAGTGCGTTATGAAAGGACTACTACTCTCCTACACCGTGATATAAATACTGTGGTCATTCTTTATAAATTAGATAAAAACTAGACAAAAAAAAAAATCAGGCAATGCTTAAGCACAGCTCCGAATGTGCCAACACACATGTATACACAGGAACACGCTTTTTTATTGAGGGGCATCACCATAGTACAGCTCAGGAAAGTCACATTCCAGGCCTGATTGTTGTATTAGCAACTGTGTAGTTGGTAGAAGGTAGGAGAAGAAAAGAAGAGCCATTCATCTGAGGACGACCCCTCCACCCATACATACATGTCATATTATGATGGCAAACACACATCAAACATTTAAGGTTGAATCACCTTCTCAATGACATGCAATATTAAAGCTGCACTAATGACTTGTTGTGTGTAATGTAAAAAGTGTTCTGAACGGTCAAGTGAGGTAGTTAACAGGACTGCCTGTGAAGAATGTATTTCTTATTATAACTTAACCATAGTTGTTACTGGATGTCTGATCTAATCATGGAAAAGAACTGAGGTTGGACTACTTACTCCTGCAATATCTGTGAATTTGTACATCTTATATTAATATTTTACTCATATTCCTACCTACCGAATTACATAGTGTTAAAATGCAAACTACTGCTGTGAATTTGCAGACTTCTCTTTTATTCATAATTTGTCATATCTTGTATTTAGTCTTGTTTATAGGCTTATTCTTCTATTATATTAAATACGTTAGTTTGTATTCTAGTACTATATAATGTAACATTAACTAAGGGAGTATGTACAATTTAGTACATTTTATTTTGAGATATTTTAATTCTTCGTATCTGTTTTATTGCTACTTCGCTGTATGATATTAAGTTTCAGAATGAAACAAAAAAGTTGATCCTGAGATTTTTCATGTGGCTGAGCATCAATATAACAGCAGTGAATTATCACATGCTAAAATCAACTTGAAACAGATATAGCAACAGCACTGTCATGTTCAACTAATTTAGACTTTACATCAATTAAGGAGACCAAACATATGTTGCCATTCTATACATTAAATTATAAATCATAATACTTTAAACAGGGAGTTAGAAGGGATAACCTTTAATTCAGAAGACCCCTGATGTCACACTTTGATTGCATGAGTTACACCCAACAGCAACATGTGCATTTTGACTGAATCAGGATAATTTGTTGTGAGTAATGCCACAAAATATATAAAGCGATAAAGTAAAAATGCCATTTCTGAGATTAAGAGAATGAAAAATATTATAAAGAAAGAATCAAGCAGTTTATCCTGAAATGTTCCCATGTGGCCTGAGATAAGTAATCAAGGACATGTTAAAATCAATCTGAAACAGATATAAAGACAGACTGACTGACCACCACAGCACTGACTTAGACTTTATAAACAAGTCAGGATACATGTATTCAACTCATCAACACACGTACATTATGTGTATCAGTTACAAAGCCTATTGTTTTAAACAGGGATAAACGTGGATTCAAATGACATCTGCTGACTCACATGGGAAGGTAAAGCTCTTGTGTGGCTGCAATGAAGCATTACATAATAATAACCAGGCTCATCGTTCAGTCTAAGAGAGATCTGACTGCACATGCACCAATTTACTAAATTCATCATTTGATTGCATGTGTAACAACATCTTCCAACTAAAGGAGAAAAGTTGCAATCAAAAGTAAAAAACAGATGAGGTAGGAAAGATCAGGCTGATATTGAGTTCAGAATTATTCACACAGTTGATCCTGATATTTCCCTTCTGGCCGAGCATCAATATCCATCAGCAGCAGGGAATTAACACATGCTCAAATCAGACTGAAACAGTACTGATTTAGAGTACAATAACAAGGAGCCATGCGTTAAACTAATGTGTAAAGGTAATAAGACAAACAGCGACAACCGGTGATCGAAATGACACCTGCTGACTCACATGCGAAGGTAAAGCTGCTGTGTTGTTCACGTGTGAGCATCTCATGTAATAAACAGACTCATTTCTCAGGGTTAAACTTAGCAACAAGCAGCTGAACGTCAGGGTTCGAATCCCAGAACATGGCAAAGCAAAATGGCAGAAAGCAAGAGGAGGCTGTAGCTAGCGCCTGTCTGCAGCACACACACGGGCTCATGCCACATGGTTTAGCTCCGGTAGCTGCTCCCTTCGTGGAGGCTGGTGGACGAGGGAGAACCGGGGTGGAGAGGAGGAAGCGGACACATGGTAGAAACTGGGGGTTTTCAGGGGGACGAAGCTAAAGCTGAAGCCCAGGATGCTTCCACTGTGAGCGGGGAAACTTCATGTGACACCTGAATGAGCCGAAGTTTCTGGAAACGTGGACCCGGTTATAAAGTGTCTAAACGCGGGGTCACACCATCAGGTGGAGGGTTAAGAGAGGAAAATGGTGGAGGAGGGAGGGAAATGTGGGATTCTCCTCTTTTTTTTAAGGAATAATAGGAGTTTGGTTGGATTTCCCCCCCACTCGCACCACATCGTTTCTCCTGTTGATAAAAAAGACAAGTGAACACATTTAACAACCAGCAGCTCCGGACCTAACCCGGGATAAAGTTAGCACACATGTGGCTCATCCACCGAGGCCTCACACTAACCAGCGGTTCCTCACCATTAAAACTTTGGCAGCGCTTTCCAGCTGTGTGATCACTTCTGGTGCACCGACCGCCGCCATCATCGTCCCTCTCCAATGACGCACCATGCGCTCTGCATTGTGGGAGTGCAGCGCTGGTACCCGGGCACAGGGGGGGGACTGGAGAGACTGTACTGAGTAGGGTTGCCAACTCCCTTTAAAATAAATAAGGGGACACCTCATTGGCAGGGCCGGTCGACCCCATTGCCTTCACCCTTCCTGGCGTGGTGAATTCTTTTAGACCCTTTTTTTGTGAGTGAAACGACTTTTTAACTATTTGACCCTGAATTGAATTAGATGCATATTTTTGAGTGACATGAACACGTGGAAAACTAATTATTATCCAGCAATACACTTTAATAATAAACTAATTCATTAACTGAATAAAATAAGAATCTTTCTTGAACAGAAACCTGTCTTGCTTAACTTAAAACTGTATACATTAATATTAAACAATAGATAGAAAGCAGAACATCCATCCTGAAATAGTGCATATTTTGGGTGCAATAACAAAAGTGCAAACAGAATGTCTGTAGAAAAATTGTAAACATATTTGTGCCTCAAAGGCTATGACTGTAGGCTACATTTGTAGTAATACAGGAAGAAAAAAAATCATGAACTCAAAAGCTCAATACCACATTATGTGGAGATTTTCCACTTGTATTTCTTTCTAAAGCAGTGTCGGCGTCTATGTCACTGTCATCCATGCTGTTTTGTTGTCTTCTACTATCTTCTCCTTATACTTACTTATCTTCCACTATCTTCTTCTTTATTGCTATTTTTACCAGTTCCAACAAAGGAAAACACCAAACGCTTATGAAGAGGAGAAGAAAATACACAGGCAACTATCGGCCTACTTTGAAATAAATTAAACACAGAACTATGTAGGGCTATTTGAGTCCTCCCCATATTTGAAATGTATGAAATAAGAAGTACCCTATTTTGAAATAAATAAAAACAACATACATGCAATCGTATATATTTTTGTTGGGGAATGTGAAAACAAAAAGTGAGAGCAGGTCAGACTGGAGGCGAACACAGATACTGAAGCTCGGTAGAAACCAACTGCAGCTTCTGCTCTGATCAAGAAGCTGCGGCACTGATCTGTGAGCAGCTGAGACCAGAGAAACTCTGTGTTTTCACTGTTTCCACTGTTAAAAAGCAGCCGGTGAGTCAGTGAGCGGCTGCTTCACGTGAACGAGCTCTGATCTCACTGTCAGTGTTGCCAACTCCTCAGTAAGGAAAGTATTGGCTGTCCTAGAAGTGGCTAGATGTCGCTAAAGACGTCATCGCCTAATTTGCATAATGTAATGGTTGCAATAGAACGTACAGAAAGTGAGAAAAAAACACCCTTAATATGTTAAGAACTTAAAATAAGCTTTCTTTTACAAAAGTGTATTACATTCACTTTACAAAAAAATTATTCTGTTTTTCTGGGATAATTATCTCGGATACCGAGACAAATGCCCCAAAAAATAAAAAGTAAAAGTGAATGCAATACGCTTCCGTATTCTTCTGTTGATAATTTTTTTTTATCTTGCCATTGAAATAGGCCATCACTTCTCAAAATAACTTCATGACTTTAATGCTGTATCTAGACCCACAAACATAAATCGATTTTGTCCTGTATTGTTAAATGTTAGAATATCAAATTTAATCAAAAGGCTGTTATGTGGGGTGGAACTTCCAGCTCTAGGTCCAACCCTCCTCCTTTGATGTGCGCCGCAGGATGAAGTGCGCCGCAGGACGAAGTGCGCCGCGAGATGATGTGCGGTGATGATGATGTGCGCCGCAGGATGATGTCTGCTGCACGATGATGTGCGGTGATGATGTGCACCGCAGGATGATATGCGGTGATGATGTGCGCAGCAGGATGATGTGCGCAGTAGGATGAAGTGCGCCGCAGGATGATGTCTGCTGCACGATGATGTGCGGTGATGATGTTCACCGCAGGATGATATGCGCCGCAGGATGAAGTGCGCCGCAGGATGATGTGAGCCGCAGGATGATGTGAGCCGCAGGATGATGTGCAGCAATGTACACCGCAGGAGGTCTGCGCAGGATGATGTGTGCGCCACACGATGATGTGAGTGATGATGATAAGCGCCGCAGGATGATGTGTGCCGGCGCAGTTTTTTTATTATAATATATCTAATTTAAGTAATTTTTTTTTTGGTAAATATATTTTTTATTCATGTGCGCAGCAGGAGATGTGCGCCGCAGGAGATGTGCGTGGCAGGAGATGTGCGCTGCAGGAGATGTGCGTGGCAGGAGATGTGCGTGGCAGGAGTTGTGCGCTGCAGGAGATGTGCGTGGCAGGAGATGTGCGCTGCAGGATGTGCGCAGCAGGAGAGGATGTGCAAATACAGAAGGGACACGTACTTGAATTTCAGGGATGCAGGTTGAGTAAAACTTAAGGAGGACTAATTTGTGTTGGTTTTGAATTCTCTTGCATTTTCACTAACCCCAGTTCTTATATCCCTTTTGTAAATATATTTTTTATTTATGTGCGCAGCAGGATGTGCGCCCGCAGTTTTTTTATTAATTTGATTAAAATATTTATTTTTTATTTTAAATATATGCTTTATTTATGTGCGCCGCAGGATGTGCAGGATGTGCACTGCAGGATGTGCGCTGCAGGATGTGCGCGCCAGTTTTTTTATTAATTTAATTTAAATAATTTTTTTTGGGTAAATATATTTTTTATTTATGTGCGCCGCAGGATGTGCGCAGCAGGAGCTGTGCACCGCAGGATGTGCGCCGCAGGAGATGTGCGGCAGGAGATGTGCGCCGCAGGATGTGTGCAGCAAGAGAGGATGTGCAAATACAGAAGGGACACGTACTTGAATTTCAGGGATGCAGGTTGAGTAAAACTTAAGGAGGACTAATTTGTGTTGGTTTTGAATTTTCTTGCATTTTCATTAACCACAGCTCTTATATCCCTTTTGTAAATATATTTTTTATTTATGTGCGCAGCAGGATGTGCGCCCGCAGGATGAGCACGCGAGGGCAGTTTTTTAATTAATTTGATTAAAAAATAGTTTTTACATTTTTTTATATATTTTTTATATATGTGCGCCCCAGGATGTGCGCCGCAGGATGTGCGCACAGGAGATGTGCGCCTCAAGAGTTGCGCTGCAGGAGTCGCTAGTATCACCAGAAAAAGTCGCTAGATTTGTCGCTAGTAGCTTTTGACAAAAAAATCGCCATGAGGGTTTGGAAAGTGGCCAGATTTAGCGACAAAGTCGCTAAATTGGCAACACTGATTGATCAGGCAACACTGATTGAAGCAAAATTAAATCTGAGCATCTTATAAGCACCGTAAGAAAGTTGAATACAAAAATATTAAGGGAACACTAATGTTAACTAATGTTAATGCGGGGTGCTGCAACCCCCCCTCCCCCCAAAAATAAAATAAATATCCTTGGAAAAAATACCCTATATAGGAATGTTAATCACAATTTAATGTGTACTGGAACAATGTGCCCTGTAGAACGTAAGCACCTGTGTAATTACAGGGATAGTTCACAGAAGAAAAAGAAAGTCACTCCTTATCTACACCACCACTATGCCGATGGAGGGGTAGGTGAAGTGTTGGAGTCCACAGGACCCTTCTGGAGTCTCAAGTGTAAACAGTTGTGTGCCAAATCCATTACAATTTAAGTAAATGGTGACAAATTAAAGTGTCCGTAAACCGCAGACATTCAAATTCAACTCGAAACGGCTTTACATTTACATCATGTTTGAGCCTTAATGTCCTCTGATATCCTCCTGCCTGGAGCCAATATATCATGCAAATTAAGTTGTAGTTTAATGAGGAAAAAGGTCTTAATTTTAATATTTTGAGAAAGTTGTAATATTAAGTGAAAGTCAGAATTGAGAGGGATGTCATTAGATTAGAATTATAAAGTTGTTATATGAGAAAAAGTCAAGAATACAAGTTGAAATACAAGTCTGTATCTAAAGACTAAAATTGTAATATTAGAATACAATAAACATGTTTTAATGTTTTTAATGAGAGATGTCATATTACGATAATAGTAATCATTTAATGAGAATAGAATTGTAATTTAAAAGGATTAGGTTGTAATTTGACAAGTCACGATTTCAAAATACCAAAATCGTAAAGTATGAGTGTAAAGTCGTACATAGAATAAAGTATTAATTCAGAAGAAATTCTAAATATTATAAGAATAAAGTTTTAATTTACTAAGGAAAAAAGTTATATTTCTGGGGGAAAGTAGCATGGAGAGCTGGTGGATGTTCCCCTCTTCTTCTCAACTGACTTTACTCACAAGTCTTTTTATTAGATAAAAAAATAATCAAATGGGATATCAAGCAATGACATTCCCCAACATAACATTTAAAAAAAATTGGAATAAATCTTCTTTGTCACGCTGTTCACATGTCAAATATAATTAAATAAAGCCAGAGTCCACATTGGTTAATTTAATTTATACATACATTTTACACACAACGACTGTGAAAGCATTTTTACAAATTCTCAGTTCATACATAAATGTAAAAAAAAGAGATAGCTGTCCACATTACATCATCTATAATACTGTGTAGACATGGATGTTTGAACATTAGCACAATGGGGGGAAAAGATACAAAAAATATGTATATCTGTATAAATATAAATTCAAGAGTAACAGAATTGTATCATACATTAAGAAGCATAAAAAATGAGCAGAGGCTCCTTAGAGTAAAAATACAAAATGAAAAAGATACAAGTGAAGAAATCAAGTCAGTTGAAGATTGTCAGTCATCACTCTTTAACCTTAAAAAAAACACATCCAGGAAACACCTCACACACTTTGTGGCACTCACACACTCTACACAGAGTCGTTATAAAGCTATTTGTTCATGCAGCAGTCTGTCCTAGTCAACGAGAGGTTTAGAGAAGTGGAAGGACGTCTGGACCGGATCACAGAAACAACTGGATCGGGAAGAGTGAGAGAGCAACGTCTGCCTGCTTTAACAGTCACAGTGATGGTGCCATCGAGCAAGGCACCTCATCCACAAGTGATGGATCTGCAGAAGACTGTGGTTCAGGTCAGCAACTCACAGGAAACACTGGCTGTGTTTACAGACACTTTCACATTTGAAAAAATTCTTTCAGTCCACAAAATTTTTATTTAAACAGTCCACTACAAATAAAACCATCCTGAAGCTGTATATTGTAACTGTAAGTAAACAGAGTCACTGTAAACACAATTTTTATGGTGTTTTCATGTCATCCAAGGAAAAAAAGTCTCTTTCAGATAGGTCGTTTCAGTCTTTGATCGCAGTAGCTTTAATTTATTGCTTTATCCAAAACCTGGTGGAACGATAGGAAACGGGCCAAGAAAAAACACCTAATTTTAGCGCACATCTGAAAAAGATACGGATCCAGGAATATTTTTTTCATCAAATTATGTACAATTTTGAGACTTATTTTGACACTCAACAATTTCCCAGGGCACAATTTAGGAAACTTGATTAAATCTATTTTTATTTTTTTTTAAATTGAAAATTATAAATTTGCCCATATTTTGGGGGCTTATATCCGATTGTGTGCAATTTGGTTTACGGTATGATCAAAATTAAGGGGGTTGTTGGCAGATGTATGAGCTCTACTTGGAGCAATTCTAACTCTACTTGATGTAAATTGCTGACCAGAATAACAACAATAATATTTGTGTATGTAAACAAAGCCAGTGAGAACGTGGAACAGAATGCTCAGTCAGTTTCCCCACATCAACAGTAATAACAGATGTCTGTGAAGAAGAGATCGTAGAGAAGGAAATCTTTTAAAGATTGTGCTGCTCACTTTAGAACACAAGGCACATTTACATAAAAAAGCTAAACGTTCAATACATTGTCAAGCAAAAATAATAATAATTAAAAAAAATCATCTGTAACAAATCTTATCCACACATTTTTCATCATTCAACAAGTTCTGAATCAGATAATCACTGGACAAGTTTTGACTTCTTAAGCGTTTGCCATCGAGTCAAATTCACAATACTGTTGGAACGGCTGGGTATTAATGAAGCGCACAGCTCAGTTCAAAGAGAGCGGTCACCGTTTACTGATTGTCAATAAGCATGAAGGTGTAGGAGGACGCGTCATCTGCTGAGTGATACAGAACATGGATCGATTCTGTAGTAGAAGTACAGAGTTAAAAATCACTCAAACTTTGTGGTCATTTCGGATAAATAAAGAAAATGTACCAAATACCAACTCTTAACTGAAGTTTAACCGTTTGTTTGTAAAATAGAGAAAGCAATTCATTCTTATTTTACAATTACATTTCCTAAAGCCGACATGCCTCGCTCCTCTTACTTCTATCGTCTCTTTCTGAACCGTGAAACCTTTTCCACGCTCCTCTCTCCTGCGTTCAGGACCAGCCCGGCCGCAGGAGGCAAAGCGAGCAAAGGTTCTGCAAACACTGATCATCGTCGCCGTCTCCTGCTGTCACTGGGCGCGACACACACTCCAACATTCAATTAGAAAAGGCACATAGCTCGATACTTTCAAAACCCACGCACACATGGCAACTGAGCCAACACTTCTTTTGAAAGGAAAAAAACAGGTACACATGTTATAGCAATTATAATAATAATGTAAATAATATTAACCACATTAATAAGCAGCATGATGTAACTGAAAAGGAAAATATATATAAACCAATATATTTGTACATTTCAGTACTAAAAGCTAAAAAAACAAAAAAAAGATAGTAAGTGTTTAGAAAACTATATATAATGTATTTTTTTTGTATTGCACATAGTCAAACTATCACATGTTTGGCTGTTGTAAAAACGCGTCGCTTTGTGTTGTGACTGCCTCCAGAGATCCGATGAGGCTGGTTAAATTAAAATGCAACAGTGGGGCTGATCTTTCAAAAATTGCTGTAAAAGTGTAAATCTTGGTCAATCTGAGTGTATGTGTGTGTTTGTACTTCTCAGTCAGAGACCTGAGCTGATGTTTCAAGCCTTTGTGAATCAGTCTTTAAAACAAAGCATGAGAAACGGTTGTGCTAACGCGTGAAATAATCTGTCCCCCTCATAAACAAGACGGATCATATGAACAAAAATATGTATTTTTCATCTGATTTACAAGCAGAATTGAACTGCATGTGAGGCTGAAAGTGAAATTGATGGTTTAAATAAGTCTTGGATCAGACTGGAAATCAAATATGGCTGTAGAGCCCAAAGCAAACTCTACAGACTCTCTTTGCGTCTGTGTAGGTTGTGGATTTTTGCTGGAGGTAACATTTGAAATGGTCAGTCCAGACAGAGAGTCAGTAACAGGAAGTATTTCACAATAACGAGGATATTTGTAACAGCATCCTCTGAGGGAAGGAGTATCTGGCTCCATCTACAGGACAAAACATTAACGACAGTTGGCACAAAATGAGGCAGCTGTGGATGTAGAGGACAGAACAACCAAAAACTATTTGGTTTGGTTTCTTTCTATTTTCTTTTTAAAGGAGACATATTCTGCTCATACTCAGTTTGACAATTCTAAAGAGTGTTTCAGAAAATAAGTCACTTTTCTCAGAGCGTCCATCGCTGGAGCTCCTCTCTCAGCCTCTGTCTCAAACACTTAGTTTTAGCTACTGTCCCTTTCAGGCCTCCTTCCTAAAAAAGCCCAGTCTGATTGGGCACCTGAGCCACTCTGTTGTGATTGGTCAACTATTTCCATCACAACAATTCCAATACTACTGATGTCACAATGGTGCCTAAGTATCAGCCGGACATCTGATGAGGCGTTTAAGGACCTTCAGGAGCAGTGTTCTCTGCGGGGGAGACGAGCTCCCTTTACTGCAGACTTGGGGCTTTTTGGCTTTGCAGCATCTTTACATACAACACACTACATGAAAGAAACACTGAAAAAAGCATCATATGTCTCCTTTAAATTTCATGTCAGAAAAAGGTAGAAATTTAAGAGAAAAGGCACAAAAATATTTTTAAAAAATTGAAAATTCAATGTCGAATTCTCTTTCACGCCAAAAACAACATTTTTCTATCTGGTCTAAGACGACTTCTGAGAGAAGAGGCAATCTATCTGCAGAGAGCCGTGCACTTTCATCCTTTGTGACCCGAACACAACCTGTACTGAATAAGTGTGGGTGCGTGCACGCATGCATTTTGTAGCTTATTTTGCAGCAGCTGTGTAAGAGGTGTGTCGCTAGTCCCCACCCCACCCGAATCTCCCTCTTCCCCGTGCACGATCAACAAGTAAACTAGTTCCACTCTTCACATTGCCGTAAAAAGCAGCTCAGGTAGAACAGGAAGTAACTTCCCGTGTCAGATAATCACCGTTGAGGTGTTTCGATCGTCCGTAAGACCAAGGGTGGAAGGAATGGGAGAAGAAACTGCTGGAAGAACCAGAAGCAGTCCTCTAACTAGAACCATTGGATCCAGACATCCTTACGTTCCCATGGATCTCAGTGCAACCTTACCAGTCTGAGTCTTGCTCTGCAAACCGCATTCGCTTCACCCTAGATGCAGTCAGTAACGTGCTGAATGTTGTCTCTTGGTCCCGGATCAGGGGAGTCTTGTTTTTGAAGTCAGGGTGGAGGCATTATAGATTCCACAAGGTGGCGATGTTCCTGCTCCCTCAAGTTAACAATCACACATGCCAGATATGTATAAACACACAAAGACACAAACAGAAAGAGAGCGGTGGAGGGCCACAAGCTGAATGATGAACGTTAGTAAGAGTTCAGTCTGCAGCTCTACACATACACTGGCTCACATCCCTCTCCCTGCTCTTCTCCATCCTCTTCATCTTCTTCTTCGTCATCCTCTTCGTCTTGTTCCGCCTCCTCCCCCATGCCACTGGCTCCGGTGATGCTCGACGGCATCTCGCTAGCCTCAAGCGGCTTGGGGTAGCGGAAAGGGCAGCCGTTGTCGTCGAAGAACCTGCGGAAGGTGAATTCGTAGAAGGCGTGCTCTGGGTGCTTCCCATTTGGGGAGAAGAGAATGTCCAAAGCCCGGGTGCTGTCCCCGCTGTCACTCCATGCCCCGGGGCCGCCCTCCTCCTCCACAGGGTCAAAGTTGGACGTGTCCATTGGGTGGGCGATCTTGGGCTGGTAGGGGGCCGGCTGCTGCCGTTGATTGCTGGAGAAGTCCATCTGGGTGAAGAAGGGGTGGGACTTGATTTCGCCGGCTCCATTGGAGCCCAGTCGATCCTCCGCAGAGCAGCAGAGGCGAGCGATTATGTCGACAGACTCTGGGCTGAGTTTGACCTGTGCAGGCACCTGCAGCGTGCTCTCCCAGTTTATGACCTGTGGAAGGGAGAGACATGAGATTACTATAGCTACACCCATGTCAGATGCAGTTTTATATAACCAGTATTTGACTTGAGTTTGACAGTTTGCCTGCTGCACCTCAACTGACACCAGGCGGACATTCACTCATCCGCTGGTCAATGATTTTCATTGTAAATCAAAACTGGGGATATTTGTCTTCTTCACTGACCTTAATCTGGGTCTCGGTGGGTGTGGAAGCCAGGAAGGGCGGCTGTCCCACCAGCATCTCAAACAGGATAACGCCGACGCTCCACCAGTCACATAGCTGGGTGTAGCCTGCACACAAGGCCAAATATCAAATGTATCTATAAGTCTGCTCACTTTACATAGACAGCACAATCAGCTATTATAAGTATCTGTTCAGACACATGCTGTGATTTCAGCACATTCATTTGAAATCAAACTAATTGAGGATGTTCACATATTGATGCTGGATCCACACTGTAGAAGCCTTTTTATACCCAATTCTATAGTTTTGGAACAGTAGGTCTACATTTTTTACTGTGTTTAATCAAATATAGTTATTGTATTATGCTTAAAATATTTTCAGACGACTGTATATGCAAAAATTAAGTATTGTATATGCAAGGGTCATTTTTTTTTTTAACATAATCCCTCATTATAGTAAACATTGAATTGCCCTAATACGAGAATAAAGTTTTCTCTAACCCTGAAGATAAAGTTGGAAACTTTATACATAAGATATACAATCTTAAAAGGCTGAAACTAATTTTCATTTTGTTCATGATTATGTATATTTTGAATTCTTCAGCCTCTGGTCCATTTTAAACGAGTTGTCACATGTGCTACACGTGAATGTGACTCAAAGCAGTAGCCTCTGAACCCTTAAATCTGGATCAAATTTGGTTAAATATTCACAAAATAAAAAGTTTTTTCAGTTGTCAGATACATAACTGTATTATTGTTAGTATTATTATTTCAGTCACTGTCTCCATTAAGTATCCGTCTTATTGTTACCCACCTTTGCGCAGCAGCACCTCGGGTGCTATGTAGTTAGGTGTTCCGACCAGGGAGTGAGCAAGGCAGCGCTGGTGCTGCCTGTTGGCGCGTTGCTCGAGTGTCATCAGCCGATCACCACAGCGACAGTTAGACACGTCGTCCCAAAAGTCACTGGGCTCCATGCTGTCCTGTCTGATGTGACTTCCTGAAGACAGAAGAAGAGTAACAAGGTCGTAAGACTCCACACACAGAAAATACCCAGGCTTCGTTCTTCTCCTTCATCATGCTGTACGCTGTTGATGATATCTTTTTGTTTCGTTAAATGCAGTGAAAACAACATAATGACATGCAGTGACGTCAGATAAATAGTTCAAATAACTTGCAGAGGGTTGAGAAATATTTTGTTAATGTTTCTATATTTAGAAAAACTTTGGATCAATATGTCTTATGTAAATTTTTCGCAAAAAAACATGTTATATTTCTGTATTTGACAAACTAATTACAAATAATAAATATATTAGTGTGGAAGTGAGGGGGCTGGGAGAGCACCTTCACCAAAGAGGATCAATCAGCACAGGTGAAGCTTTTGGCAGACTGATCCTCACTGGTAAAAGGCAGTGACTGAGCTGCCTTGGAGGGACACAGAGAACGGACACTGAGGAGAGACACTCACACAGGAGAGACTGAGCTCAAAAGCTGAAGTTTAAGTTGAGGTTCATTTTGTGTTGAGAGATTAATAAAAGATGTTGCAAAGCAACAGAAGCGTCTCTGGCTGTGTGTGGGAGAGCCTGTGTCATGGTCAACTGCCATATATACTATAATACTATTTTTTTCCTGATGCTTTTGTGGCTTTTGTGTGGATGTGCATAATAAGATATTTAAGTCATTTAGTAAGAACATCATAAGCACAATAATGAAGTGTCTCACCTTTCTGGTAGTACTTGGAGTTGTGTGTCCAGCGGAAGCCCGTGCACAGGCCGAAGTCTGTCAGCTTAATGTGTCCGTCCAGGTCGATGAGGATGTTGTCGGGCTTGATGTCGCGGTGGATGAAGCCCATCTTGTGGACACTCTCAATGGCCAGCGTCAACTCCGCCACGTAGAAGCGTGCAAGAGGTTCGGGGAAGACGCCCATCCGGATGAGCAAGCTCATCATGTCTCCTCCGGGGATGTAATCCATGACAAAGTACAGGCTGTCCCGGTCCTGGAAGGAGTAATAGAGACGCACCACCCACTCGTTGTCTGCCTCCGCTAAGATGTCCCGCTCCGCCTTCACGTGAGCCACCTGCATCAGAGGAAGTAATTTAAATTATATATTTAACAAGTTGTTACCAGCAGTTTGCAATAACTTAAATGATATTCAAAAGGCACATTATTAGTGGATAAATTCAGTCTGTAAAATTAAATTAAATTAAATTAACAATTTAATCACCTGGTTGCGGTTGAGGACGTCTTTCTTGCGAAGTGTTTTCATGGCATAAAGGGCACACGTGTCCACTTTACGCGTCAGACACACTTCACCAAAGGCGCCGATGCCCAGCGTCTTGATTTTGACAAACATGGACTTGTCCATTTTGGCTCGGCGTAGCCTGTTGTAGTTGGACTCTTTCTGGTTCAGCATCTTCCTCATCTGTTCCTGCTCCGCTTCTGACAGTCCGGCCTGGACAAAGATGGTGGAAATTAATTTCATATTTATGATTAGTAACGTCCTCGGAATGCAGCATGAGCCCAGCCCAGCACACCCTGACCTTTGTGGTCGGATTTAACCCGTTGTGTTATTGGACTGTCTGGGTGTGGCTGTGGTATTTTGTCTCCTCTAAAGAATGTCTTTCAGTCACTTTGAAGTAGGTCAGAGGCCAAAGTCATGATTTAGGACAAGCTCATGCAAACACTAATGTGAACTCACTGACTCCTGACACCAAGACAAAGGTTTTGTTGTCCATCACAAAAAGTCCGGAGGGAGAAGCTTCTGGGCGGCAGCGTCTTGGACATCACCGCTCCAAACAACACATAATCTTTCTCATCTCAATTGCTATAAGTTGCTCAAGAGCTTTTCCACTGGGTTTTTAGCCTTTTAACTACTTTTCCAAATTGTTTCTATATTGATTCTAAACCTGAAGAGAGATATTTAATTTTCTTTCAAAATGAACTTCCAGAGTCTCAATGCTTGCTTAAAAAAAAAAGTCACAGTGAATAATTTCCTGCCATCTAAGTTTTCTGTCATTTAGTTCAGGATGTTCACTTAATAGTGTGAACTTTGCTGTTTTATGAATTAAAAAAAATGTTCCTGCTTGTAAAATAGCTGCTACTTTTAAAATCTAACAGGCCACATTTTCTACTATAACAGATCTAAAGCATGCTGTAAACCTCTTTAAGTAGATTTTATATTTTACAGAAGCCTGGATTTGATCAAATTAGCCTGTGCTATGGCATATTTTAGAAAACTGTCTGCATTTTATCATCAATGGGCTAAAACAAGCAAAACCACTGAAGAATTTCAGTTAATCCAAATGTTAAGGTTATTTAAGGAGCTACATAAAATGGGGAAAGTGATGTTAATTATAAGTCATATATTGCAGCATCCCACAGCAATATTTTCATCTTTTAATATCAAATTTTTTTCTGACATTCAAAAAATGAACTATGCTATTGTGTGCTTCTATGTGACACAAAACATTTTCATTTATAACAATGAGGCTTTGACTTTTACCTGTGTGTGTGATTCAAGTTATTCAGCATTCTGACTGAGTAACATCAAGGAGTTAATGAGCAGCTGTAAAATATAGTTTTACCTTCGACATCTCTTGTTCCAGTTGAAGCCTGCGGTTAAGTTTCTGCTGGTGGGTCTTCATCACGTTCTCTATGTGCTGCTCCATGTAGAACTTGAATGCAAAAGGTGAGTAGGTCTTGATACGCGATTCCCTCTTCTCCTCGTCACGGCCGTTCTTCCTCACTGGAACAGGTGACGTCTGGATCTGTTTCTTGTCTTTCACAGGTTTTTCTCCCTTGCCCATCTTTGTCTTCTCTTTCACCTGCTGGCTCTCTTCTCCCTTTCCACTCCCTCCGCTGCCGTTGTGTGTGCTTCTCGCTGCAGGGTTGCTGTGGTCCTGAGCTCCGCACATTGCTCCGTCCAGAGTCCCTGGTTCGCCAGCTGTGCTAGACATGAGCAGACTTTTGGGGTAAGGTGGTGGTGGGCAGCGTTGCTCCTGAGCAGACTCAAGTGGGTAAGTCTCCTCCGGCATGTAGGCCAGAGAATCTGATGCATCCTGGCCCTGAGCCGTCATCCAGCCTGGGTGACATGGTCCCACCGCTGTCTTGGGCTCTGGTCTCATCACACGGATGCTCTTGACGGGCTGTTGAATAGGTGGGGATGTTACAGCCGTGATGGTGTTTGGTAGACCCAAGGAGGGGTCTTGTTTTCCAGCTGCAGGAGGTGCAGCCATCGAAGGCCGGACAACGTTGGGTCCTGCAGAGCGACTGTTGAAAGAGTTGGTTCTACTGGGGACACGCACCTCCCCCCTAAATGGGCCCTGGGGCTGGGGTTGCCTGGCTGGAGGGGCCCCTTCGGGCCCTGGGGGCCCCGCCCAGTGGTGCTCATACAGGTCCAGGTTGAGGCTGGCTCTGGACGGTGTCATCAAGCTCTGCGGCAGATCTGAGAAGTCAGGGCCCATGGCTGCCACGCCACCTGGAGACCTGGACATCATGTGGACTTGGTGGGAGGTGGGGCTTGCCTGTCGGGGGTGGGAATGAGGAGGCAAGTACAGGTTAGCGGGGTACCCTCCCCCTCCTCCAGGTCCATTTTGACCCATGGCCCCTTTCCCCTGCATGTTGACGTAGTTGTCTTGGGGCACCATGGAGGGCGGTGCCATCTTGTTCTGGAAGGAGGGGGTCCTCTTAACGCCATAGCTTGCAGGCTCCATCATGTGAGGCCTGGCATGACCGTAGTCGTAGTGTGGACCTGAAACAGGGCCACCTGGTGGCTGTGGCTGGAGTTGCAATGGTTGACCAGGAACATTGTAGCTCATCATGGGACAGTGCTGCTCCATACTCCCAGGGTAGCCTTTCTGTTGGCCCCCTGGAGGGTACATGGTGTTGGCTTGGTTGTTTTGGGAGGCCATCACTGGTGGATAGTTGCCCATACTGGGAGGCCTACCCATCGGGTTTCCCATGGCAGAGCCCTGTGCTGCACCAGGTTGGGGCATCATGTAGTTCATCACAGGGGGCGCGCTCATGTAGGGTCTGGGCATCTCACCCTCAGGACCATATCCCCCTGCCCCCTCATACATGGTAGCCCCCATCTGATGATATGAAGGCATCACAGCTGCTTCTCCTGAAGCCTCCATCGCAGGCCGGTGGTCCATAGCGTTTGGCATGCCGGCTTTTCCTGTAAGGAAAATAAATATCACTAAAATAAAACAGAAACTGCATCTTAACTGTGTGGTTAAAAGTCAATTATAAGCACATACAGCGAGTTAATGTAATTGAGAGGAAGTATTTGTACCTGGTGAAGTCTGCTTAATGACACGGACGATGAGCTCAGTGCGAGGGTCAAGGTAACCCATTTTGCTGATGTACTCTAAGGCCGCTTCGATGTTCCTGCTTCCTGTTTGCTTCAATGCCCGCATCGCCATCTCCTGCAAAGCACACATATATAAATAAAGAAATTTGGGAAACCTATTTACACCTTACTTAAATACTTTCTCCATTATCCACACTTTTTTCTCAAGTAAAGACACAATTTTCATGTAAAATGTCATCTACACACACACAGCTTTTGTATGCCAAACTATATGAATGGTGACTACTGGGAAAACCCATATATTGAAAGACATTTAAACACACAAGAAAGACCATTGGAAAACTTGATTGAGTATCTGCAATAATCACACAAAAATACATAAACAAAAACAATCACATGTATGCTTGCAACACACGTACATGAAATGAGCTGAATCTGCTTAGAATGTGTCCAACTCAAATTTTAAACAAACTTTCAAAACCACTGTGACCAAGTAGGTGGTCAAGCACCTGCATCGACCAAACGGGGGGTCACGTACCAGCGACTTCCTGTGTCACAACAGAACACACAATACCACAACAAATGAGGGCAAATGACAAATGGAAATGAAATGGGTCAAATGAGTGAGGGGAAATAGGAGCATGCAGTGTTTTTTTTATCATGGTTTGTTTTGTGGTAAACATGTGATTTCAATTTCAAAACGCACCCAAAAAGTTAACCATGACAAATGGATATGGTAAAGTTAGGGAAGAACGACTTTCTAAAATGCATTCAAATTAAACTCTGAGCCAGTGTAACTATTATGAAGCTACATGATTATCAGTAATGGGTGTAATTATTTCATGTGAATGATTCAGTGGCTGCAGACTGTCAGCAGGGTGTGGCCCTGTGTGTACCTCAGACAGGCTTTATTAGAAATCAGTACACTTATACATTTTAGGGACAATACTGGAGTTTCTGTTTGAATTAATTTAACACTAATTACATCAATTTTATATCAATAGCCACCATATTCCAAAATATACTGAAATACATTTTTGCTTCTGCTCATTTGAGTATCATTCAAGAATCAACACTCTCAAAAACCTACTTGTGCAGATATAGTGAATCACATTTCATCTTGACTTTCAGTCAGTTACATTGTGTTACAGCTCCATCTAATATAATCCAGAAATATCTGTATGTGGCTCACATATCTTGTGTTCATCAAACTGGCTTCACACTTGTCATTTGTATTATTAACGGCCCAAGGAAGTGCAGTGTTGAACTTTCTACGATCACATGATTGGTTCAATATGAATATACTGAACTGAATGATCAGCTCACAAGTAATACATCAGCAATGACAATTGATTCTCCAGTTCAAGGCTTTGAGTACAGAATCGAGCTTCAATGAACTTAAAAAAGGTGAACAGCTCTTTGTGCAGCTACAGCTTCTGAGTCCTGCAGTCAGTCTATATTTGCTGCGGCCTAAATACTACAGGTCACATTTAAAGTTTCACAAAGAACCCTGCAACCAGCATCACCACAGGCCAAGGAAGCGTTAACACATGGATATTCTGAAAAACATCTCGGGAAAGAATCCTGCTGCATTAAAAAGATTCCTGTTCGGCCGCCAACTCTGAAAACTTGGATAAGGGAGATTCCCCTTCATCAATAATGCACCACCCAAGTTATTAACGTTGACCTGGCCTCGATATTAAAAAAATTCAAGTGTTTTATTTGCATTTAAGTTAACTGTGTGTGGCAATAACTTCTCTTGAAGCTCTTCACATCAAGTGGATGGCATCCTGCTCATACAATTCTGTATTTTATTTGCCATTCGGCTTGTCTCCCTCCCTCACGTTCGCTTGTACCCACAGGTTGGGCATCTGGATCTCATCCCATGCCTGGCTATTTGGCATCCCAACAGGTGGGTCACTGTAAAAAGCCCACTGGTATGTAGGTCACCTATGTGAAAAATGTTGCCGCCCCCAAAATTGTGAAGGAGTAAACATGCAGGCATTCCTTTCCCTTTTTATGGCCCTTTTATTAAGTAATGCCAATCATTCCTTTGGTCCATGTTAATTTGAAAAGGGGGAGATGTTAGAAGCTTTTCAACTCGAGATTCAAGGGATAAAATAAATTCAGTTCGACTCCAAACAAGGTTAGTTCCACTGTGTTTTAGGGCTAAAAGTACACCAGAAGTGGCAAAGCTAATGGACGTTAGGATTTCTTACAGCCCCTGAATGCACCTTGTTGGAAGCTATCAGCAGACATGTAGGTTTAAAACACGATGTAAATTACCTTGTTTCGAGTCGAAAATGAATGTTGGCGCTTCCAGACACTCGTATGACTCCACAGGAGCAGTATGGAGGCATGTTGTGCTTTTATTCTTCTTAAAGTTGCAGTGTGAAGAATTTAGTGACAATGTGGTGAAGTGTCATGTTGCAGCTGAAAACCCCTCACCTCAAAAACTCAAAAGGTGATTAGTTTGTCCACTTGTGAAAACATCACTAGGATTATTTTTATATAAAGATTCTGTCAATAGATCCTTTTCACCTTAATCTTACAAACTGGACCTTTGAGATAGTTCACTTATGCCATTAATCGTATTGGATTCTGCTCTGACAAAGTTTACCCCTGAGACTACAGAAGTGTTTTGTTGACTCAAACACTTCACCCACCCTTCCATCGGCAGAGTGGTGAGAAGATAAGTGAATTTTCTTTTTGAGATGAACTATCCCTTTAAGACACAGTGAGCAATTGTATTTCTGATTTATAGTTTTAAATGTTTGGCTTGATATCAGGTTAATAAAAAACACAGACAAACTATAGCCTAGGCGACAGTTTCATAGACTCAAACGATAACAAAGCGTCTTTTGGCTGCAGCAGTGCTACAGAATATAAATAGGTCATTGTAGTGAGAGCATAGATAGTTGCCTACTGAGTTGCACAAGGACAGGCTACCAGTGTTTTATACACTATATGCAGGTTTATATTATAATTTATTATCATGATCATTATTACATTTATTTGTCTACATTTCTTCCATTGGGGTTGGATTTATGCATTTTTATTTATTATAGATTTAACGGGGAGAATATTTCAATAATGCTTTTACAAGAATTCCTAACTTTATTGCAGAGTGAAACAAACTTTTATAACATCCCCTTGCCTGCAAATAAAATATTCTCCAGGTGATGCCATCATACTACATTATTTTACAGTTTTCTTTACACGAGTAAACAAACAGGACACTGAGGTGGAAAGATAAGCAATCAGACTATGTCGTCCCCTCTCCACAGAGCAACCCACACCTAGATGAGGAAACCCCCTAGTATGGCATATGACCTCACTGCAGAGACATTTATACTCGGACCTCTTCCCAGACGGCTGGACAGAGCCAGAAAAGGCGCCCCTGCTGGCCACACGGAGGAGCAGCAGCAACAAATTGAGGGCTTGAGACTTTACATATGACATTAAGTGCGTGTCATTATTCATGGGGTCACAGCGGGAGTTGAACCAAAAAACGTGACAGTGTTAAATTCTTGCTTTACAGCTTAGCCCCAGGCAAATCACATGTTTTTTTTATGTTTGATGAGAAAAGAAGTAAAACTATTTTATTTTTTTATAATTTACACATGCCCTAATGTGTAAAGTCCATGAACTAATACAAAGTGGTGCCTTTTACTTAAAGAGACAGATTGTTTATGTCTATTTGCTGCAGATGTTGTATTTACTTATTTTCATTAAGAAAAATCTACAAAATGAAACCAAGCCTTTTCTGCTTCTGCCCCAAAGCTCTGGAACCATCTCCCTGTCTGCATCAGGACCCACTATTGATAATCTAAAATGTAATTTTAAGTTCTACCCATTTAATCTACCTTTTTAATTCAGCTCAAGACTTAATAGTCTTTTAATACCCATCTTTTTTTTAACATCTATACCTTTTACTGTGTTTTTCTTTTTACAGATTTATTTTTTATGCATGATGAAATGAATAAAAATTTCCGGATACCCATATATAACGAAAAGATATTGGCAGTGATTATGAAGATGCCGTTCTCAAAACCGTGAGACAGTTTACAGTTTAACCATAAACTCTTTTTTTAAATGTGCAAAATACACAAATACAACTAAATATGTACAACTTTTTTGGGAAGAGCTGTGCTGAGCTCTTCCCCAGAAAGAACATTAAACACCTTCAGTGCATT
This sequence comes from Pleuronectes platessa, assembly GCF_947347685.1. Taxonomy (NCBI): domain Eukaryota; kingdom Metazoa; phylum Chordata; class Actinopteri; order Pleuronectiformes; family Pleuronectidae; genus Pleuronectes; species Pleuronectes platessa. The sequence goes on along the minus strand of NC_070639.1, from coordinate 4,335,747 downwards.
CAGACTGAAGCTGCCAGACTTCTAACAAGAACCAGGAGAAGTGAGCACGTTATTCCCACTCTTAAATCTTTACAATGGCTTCAAGATTATTTTAGAAGTTTTTAAAAGGGCTGCTGCGAGTTTATAAATCAGTCAGCGGCCTGGCTCAGCACTCAGATAAAAGAGCCTGGGGGTCAGAGGCAAAATGGTAAAACTAGAATTTAGCTACTAGGCAGAATACAGATGGAAGAAACTCTCCAATGCTCTTGCTAGTGCCACAACTTAAAACTTACATTTTCTCTGGTGCGACTGCACTGCAACAGTGTTTGTTGTTGCATTGTCTTTCTTTTATCCATTTAACTAATTTGTCAACTCCCGCCCCATCACCCAGAAAAGATAAAACGTAGAAAACGGATTGGATGGATGGATGTTTTGTTATGTAATTCTTTGCCTTATTCAAAACACTTTTAACTTTGTTGACTATGTTTGATAGATGTAACGCAAAGTAACCTGTGTAATACCACATGTAACGAAGGTACCTGTTTGGAAGCTGGTTAAAAAATACCTTTATGACAACCTTAGTAAAGAAAAAGCAGAGAAAGAGTGTCAGGAAATGCAAGAACAGCTCAGGAGAGAGGGTTTTAAGCCCTGTGTGGCCATTTTGTGCCTCTTTCTCCTGCGGTTTGCCGTACTGACTGGATGCTTTTATTCATCAGGTGGAAACTAAATCAAATGGTTTAAAAGTAGAAGCGCAGAGAAACTGTGGGCACAGTCAGCTCTGAAAGCCAGGAAATACCAAGGCCACACACTTTCTATGGCTTCTGTTGTGTGTGCATGAGTGTGCTAGTGTGTAGTGTCCATCACAGTGCATCTACATAGGTGTACATACACACTACAGCATACAGCTTGCACATGCCTGCTTTTGTCCCCTCACATTACATATACAAGTCCATGCACATAAATAACTGTACGTCCATGAGCCTGAGACTGACCACACTCACGCACACAACTGTTTATACTCTGTTTCCTGTGTGTACGAGGATGTGTGGGTCTGTTGCATTCCTGTGTAACGAACAGAGAACTGGCTGCCGGAGCCGCCCTGTAATGTCACATTATGTCCCCATTTCTCTCTAGTACTTATCACATAAATCCCTTTTTCCTATAATGAGTAATTGGATTTAAGTGCGAAAATGAATGCAGACTGACCAAACCATGTATGGTTTACATTGTTAAGTATTTCCGCCTTTCGTAGATAAAGAGGAGCTTAAAGAATACAAGAGGTAGATAGATGAGGGACGACAAATCAGTGAGTTAATTGTTAGTTGAAAAATTATTTAGCAACAATTTATTACACTTATTGTTGAATATTTTTTGTAAATGCAATAGGTTGTACGCATTCTAGCTTCTCAAATGTCATTATCTGATATCTAAGCTGATATTGAACAGTTCAGAGACAGTTATTTTATATTTTTATGTTAAGTTTGTTGTTCCTCTTTTTGATTGTGCATGCGTTTGCATTCATGCGTGCATGTGCAGAGGCGGGCCCAGTGACCCCGGCTGTCATGGCGACAGATGTTCCTTGCTCACATTCCTCAGACCGGGAAGCAAGAATTCAAGCTATTTGCAATATGGATAGTCTCTCTCTCCCTCTCTCCCCCTCTCCCCCGAAAATATCAAGGCCACATTTTCACTCTTTACAGCTTGACAGACTGACACACAAAGGCTGAGGGGCTCACACAGACAAAACACACACACACACACACACTCTTCTCTTGTGATGGTCAACAACATTATCCTCCGAACTTGACCCAACCAGAAACACATTCCCTTCAAATCAAAAGGCACATGGAGGACATACAGAGCGGAGGGACGCATCGTTTCCACACAGAGATCCATTGAAACCTGGCCATCTTCCTCCATTCCTTTTCCTCAACTATGGCAGGGACGCACAAAACAAACAAAAAAGTACTCATAAATAAGTTTCACCATATTGACAAATCACTTCAGTGCGAGGCAAGGGACGCCAATATTCATCCACTGCTTCCACATTACGTTCAGTTGACCTCAGTTTTGCATGAACAAAGTTTTTGCTTGATCACAGGCCGAAGGTTTTAATACGCTCATCGTGCAACAGATTCCTTCGCTGCCGCAGTTTGTCCTGCACATACAGCAGGAGGCCTGCTGGGATTGCCGCTGACCGCTCCCCTCCTTTCCCTTCACTTCCTTTCGCTCTCTGTCATCTTGGTGCGTGGCATGCCACCACGCCCCCCCACCCTCACTCCCCCTCCAAAGCATTTCCTCCTTAAAAAAAGAAAAAGAAAAAGCAATTATGTAACGAGCCACACTGCACAATGTAAGCTTCAGACGGAAAAGACGAAGGAGGAGGAGGAGGCGGAAGAAGCAGCTTGTTGATAATAAATACTGTGTGACCTCGAAAGACGTAGAAGCTGATTGTTGACATTGTTGCTCTGGATTGGTTTGAAACAGATACAAAAATATAAATTCAGCTCAGTAGCCTAAAAGAGTCAAAGGTGAATTATTGGTGTTCACAAACATTAGTACAGTCAAGTGTGTGTACAGCTTGGGGGTAAAAGTTCATGAGAGCTCTCTGATTGGCTGGATCAGTGATTTCATCCAATTACGACAACTTATTCTCACTATCTCACTTCTGTCTCTTCCTTCCTTCTTCCACAAACAAAACAGAATCAGAGCAGAGTGAAGGAAAGGGCTTTAGAGAACCTGCTGTGACACATATTCACACACATTACAGAGGACAACAGGGAAAACTTGATACAGATCTATAGTGGTGTGAAAATGGCTGCCTAGTTTTTATTGCCCCTTAAGCTTCAGGTGCCGCGTAGACAATGGATGCCAAACCGAAATGAGACGCAGCACCCTTCTCATGACCTGGCTGCACCATTATCTCTTTCAAAAAAAGGATGTTAATGAAGCCCAATGAATCGTGGGAACGGTCGACCAAGAAGGATCCAACTATTGGAGCAAGGGACATATTTGTGACCACATTTGAAGGGGCCTTTGAAATAGGACAACCTTGTCATGACACTGTGACGCAATCCATCTTCAAACACAGCTTTCTAGCAACATTAGGTGTTGTGAAGCTGCAACAAATGATGAATCATTTACTATTAAATTGATTAATTAAGGCAAAGTGACAAAATGAAATCTAACTTCCAGTTTTCCAAATTTTAGAAACGACAGAAAAACGTATTTCTATAGGGTCTGGACTGTTGGTTGGGCAAAACAAGACATTAAGAGATCCACTTGGACTCGATTATAACGAGGCAATCACTAGTTACTGAGAACGTATGCACAAAACTAATAATAAATTAACTGTTTGTTGTTTATCAGTCAACCTTCGTCAGTCAAGAAATCAAACCAGGTCAAGACCCAACACTGTGCATGATATTCAGGTTTTAAAATCCATTTCAGTCTGATATTAAATATTTAACCAAAAATGTAGTCTGCGTATAAAAGCAAATAGTAAAGCGTGACCTGGACCAACCGTCCATAGACCACGACCCTTTGCCTGTTGGTATTTAACAGACTTGTGAACAAACTCTGGTCTGTGCTCTATATTGTGGTCTAATGTGCTTTGAATGTGGAAACTGCCTCAAGCTAAAATAAGTGTTGGTTTCTTCATTGTTCACATTTTTACTATTGGATTTACTTCAGTAATGATTTATTACTCATTAAGTGTAATGAATCAGTCAAACTAAATAATTCAACTTGTGCATTCCTCACAAGAATTGACCCAAGACACACACAGACCTGCAGAGACACACAGGGACAAAGACTGGGACAGACGGAGCACGGGAGGCGAAGGGTTGGGTGGCGACTCGTCTGCAGCAGGAGGAACTGTTCCACCCTGCTGCCATTGAATGTTCACTTCCTGTTTGTATTGACTGGGCCCATATTGGTCTGGTACATTCACAAAAGGTGGCAGCGATGGAAGTCAACGAGCTGAGGAAAATGCTGCCTCTGTAAACGGCGAGCCTGACTGCCTCGCAACTGGTTGAGCGCTTGATTTGGCGGGACTTCCAAACCATAGCTCCACGCCATGATCATGTTCATGCAAGAGTCCTCCTCCTGTTTGCAAGATTTACAGTCTATGATCGAGAATGATTACAGTCTCAAATTTGAGACAGTAGAAAAGATTTGGATAATTTGTTAAAAGATAACTGTGTGAAAAAAGTCTGTGTCAACTGTTACACAACACACTGAACAAAGAAGCGCTTTTAAGAACAACTGTGTACAGACACAGAGCAGAAAATTGGCTGGAGTTACGCATTTTCACCCTGTTTTTAAACCCAAACTCGCACCAACTGGAATCTCTCACGCAGATTTAAAGTACACAAGCAGGTCAATCAGCAACAGCTTCTTAATCACCACTTTACAAGTCAAAATACTAATGGCCGTAATATGAGCCAATATGTAAGGCCATTTTCCGAGCTCCGTCACAGGGCCGGTCCTCCAGACCTTTAACCACTGATGTTCCAAAGCTCAACTGGACCAGTTGCACCTAACACCTTCCTCATCTTCTCCATGTAGAGAAATAACATTAAGTGTGTTAATGTTGCTGAAGCAAAACATACAGACTTGCTCATTTATATCACAGTGAATCAGGATAAACCATTTGATCGGTCATAGTGTTAAAAAAGCTTTGAATGGACTTTCTGGTTATATTTTGAATTAAGTAGAACATCATAGCAATAAATCAACTACAACTCAAACCTTGGTGTTGATGTGAAAGTCCAATAAGTGTCATCCCTGATGCAACGGCAACGTGCAACATCCAACAGCACCATTTCACACATTTACTTTGCAAATGAGCTCTGAATTTGTGAGATGAATACATCGGCTCTAAACATTTGGAGCTGCAGCACTGTGGTGTGATGCTGACATCACCTCTCCTCCAACTCGAGGGAGGTGACCCCTGATTAACAGGATCCACATGATTCTCAGTGATTTCTAAGAGTGAAGGTCGAGAGTAGCATAGGCATGGAAACTCTCTAGACGTTTGATGGCGCATTTGCATTCCTCAACTCGGATGGTTAAGAAATCCACACGATATTTCAACATATCAACTCTTAGGCCTGTGTTATGTAATGGCAGCGCTGTACACTTGGCAAGGACGTTGTGTATTGTATTGCATCCATGAGCGTGTGGCTCCCTTTTTTGCTGCTTTCATTAAGAATTCCTAACTGAAGGAGGCAGAGTGACTTTGCATGTCCGAGAGTAACAGAGCAACAAATTCATAAACTGTCTTGTATCATGCATCAATGCAAGGAAATGAAATTCAAGCAATTCAGTAACTTTATCAGTTATGATTCATTGAATCAACATTCACAGAAAAAAAGTATTAAGAGTTTCTGAAGTTGGTTGAGGTGTTTGAGAACTTTTAATCAACCAGGTCTGGCATTTGCTCATTTTGACGAAGATAATCTATTCCATTAGTGTTTCTGTCGAATTATTACCTCAGCCAAGGATCTAATGTTTTCATCACTGTCCGTTTGTTTTTTTGTTTGTCAGCAGAATTACGGGCCCATTACACGACATATTACTATGGTAGTTTTTTTGTTTTTGTTAAATAGAGATACAGAATTGTTCAGTAAAAGCAGCTTCATCTTTTCAGATATTTTCAATTTTCTAGCTCACCTGGTCACAGCCGGCGTTCACCAGCTCTTGCAGCATCTGCCGGTTCACTTCCCCAGCGCCTGAAGGGTGCCCCGACCCCGAGGATGGGCCCGACTCATTGGCGAAGGGCATGAGCGACTTGCGGATTTCCCGCAGGGCATTCTGGTAGTTGTTAAACTTCTGCGGGGGTCGGACCTGCTGCTGCCGGCTTGCTGTGTCCTTTCCGCTCTTGCAGTCGGCCCCTCTGCTGCCGTCGCCCCGGGAGCTGCCCCCATGCAGGGCCTGGCTCACCAGCTTGGCCGGCTGCTTCAGACCCTCCTTGATCTCCTGAAGCCTCTGGCGCGTGTTGCCCACGTACGGGGCGGCCGGGAAAGTCTTTGGCCTCATTGCCTCAGTGCCCGAGGACAGGCACCTACTCTAAAAAGGGAAACACACATGCACATGCACTCACACAAATTGACACTCACTCCCCTGCACCCTCCGAAGGATCCCTTTCTAGCTGGCTGACCTAAATGGATAAAGAGTGTCCCGCAGCAGATCTGGGAGTCCCTGTGTGTGTCCCTTTATTTGTTTGTGTCTCTCTTTGTGTTTCTGATTCTTGCCGATGCTGGTGGGGTTGCTGAGGCTGATGTGGGGATACTACAAACATTCCATGGTGCGGCTCTCAAGGTTCAGGTTCCAGCTTATTCCAGGAAATGCAGCCGGTCACGAGGGCACTGCGGAGCCAAACCATGATGCTGCCAATCTGCGCCTGTGGAGGAAGGGAAACAGTTTGAGCATAAAGAGTGTGGTCAAGTGTTGGTGTTTTTCGGAGATTCTAAAATTAAAGCCAACACTGGTCTGTTTACATCGTGAGCACAGGAACGTTAAAAGTGTTTTTCAGTGAACAGAGCTTTAATACCTCATACATGTGTATGTTGAACAGCTGTCAGTGCATTGGAGGAGGGAAAGGATTGACAGTACTAACATGTAGAGCCCGACTTATTTATCATTTATAATAAACTTTATGGTTAAACAGTAACATAACAAGCCTCAACAACATTTGTCTGTTGGTTGCATTTATGTTGTCTTTTTATTTATAGTTATTTACAATAAAGTCTATGGTTCAACAGTAAAAGCCTCAGTTACATTTCTTTTTCATAAGAGTATGATAACAACAACTTAGGAATCAATGCCAATATATTGCATACATTTTTTTTCAATCCCGATATCGGCCCCTCAAAAATCCTTTAACAATATCTAAATTCTATGGAAAACATCATCTTTCGTCACTTTTATGCAAACAAACATTAAAGATTACTGGCAAACTACAGGATTTGATTAATTAAAATGATGTTGACATATTGGTAAGTTGTATGGGCCTTTACATGTTAGAGAATAGCAACAAAAAAAATCACCATCTCCAAGAGTCCAATGTTATATCATGTCTAAACCATCCCAAAAATATTTTTGCTATATTTTGAAAAATAAAAGTTGGGCTTGAAGAATAACCAAAAACAACACAATTTCTTAATAAATCAGTTCATCATTTCAGCTCGGCAGGTTTGTGGTGGCATTGTCTTCCAAATGATTAAAAAGTAAACGCATCACATCAGAGCTGGCTGGCATGATCAGCTGTTAGCTGCTATTTGAAAGGAGGAAGGTCTATTCCAGCCTGATATCATGATTAGAATATTGTCAGTGATGTCTCAAACATGGCTCCAGTTAGAGTCTGGTATAACCTGGATGTCAGATTCAGTATCAGTTGTGCAGAAGCAGCATTGGTAAATACAGAATGCATAATACAGGAATGTAAGGGGTCATAAAATGCCACCTGAACTCCACCGCCCCTCCTCTGCATAACATCTATGCATAGTTCTGGTTGCACAAGTCAGGCCAGGTCACTGCATACCTCTGCTACGTGGTCATCAGTAAACACCCCTATTAGAGCGCAGCGCTGCATTGTGGGATCAAAACAAGTCAGGAGCCCTCCCTGCTGCAACCTCAGAGCCCCCACCAAAACCGCAGCTCTGCCTGCGATGTTCCCCTGTGATCCGATATTTAACACCATCTGACAGTCTTATCTGGAGGAACATACTCAGCATTCTGCCACAGCAGCGTTACTCCTCCGGGGCAGATGGGATGACGTGCGGAACAAATACACATGTTCCTGTCAGGCGACGTACGTGACGATCGACAATGCAACAGTGGGATGTACAGTGTTTGGAAGGAGTGAGACAATAGAAGATGTGGAGCAATGGACTGAGGATAACAGGCACAAAATCTGCAATAAATGCAGAAAAGTGACACATATTGAATTGAAACCTTGAGCTGGTACCAGTGTCTGGCTGCTGAAAGCTTATATTCTGTATCTGCAACATTTCCCATTTTTAAACTTAAAAATGACAGATATGGTGCACGTGTATGAATCGATAAGTCTCTGAAAAATGTCATTTTCGAATGACACAATTATCTTAGGAGTAACTGCCGCAGGATGAAAACCAGACTATTGCTTTATTCCTATTACTACAGAAAGGAATTCTGTCGGTGGACTGTTACGACAGATCTGCACAAAGCTGAGTAGGGGATGCATCCAAAGTTCAAATCTGTTGAACTTTGACCTGAGCTGTGCTGACCATTGTCATAGCTTGAGTCAAGCAATGGATTAAAACTGATTTGCTTACATGCATTTCTGAATTTCCTGAACACAAAAAATAACAAACTGACCTTGGATCAGACCAAGGGATGGAGATATTACTGCTTGGTGAAATACCAGCTGGCTGATCAACTGAGTTAATATCTGAAATATAGCTAGTAAATACATTCAACAAACAGCACAAGGCCATTGTTCTTCTACTGTAAAGTAAGCTTGGTGGGACTGTACTTAGGTATGCAATGCTTTGAGCTAAATTCAAATATATTGTATCTATAAAGGCTTTGTTGTTCATGGAGACTGTAAACTAATAAACAGAAAATTATTTTGTAAATACAGACGTCTGGAGGTAAACACAATTTAAAACTGTAGACACAAAGCAGAAGCTAAATCCTGTTTCAACTCCATACTATAACAATTAAGTGTTTAAGACTTGCTGCACCTTTAATTCAAACATCTGATCGACTTCCTCATAGCAACAGCCGCTGAGGAGAATAGATATTGTAGTATTTGTGCAACAGACCATCTGACTAAATGAGTTCTCAGATACCAAATTGAAACACTGCTCAGAAATAAATGAAAAACCACCACATGAAGATTTTGCTTTTGTTCAGTGACAGAGTGGAAAATAGCTAATTGAAATGAAAATGAATTTGATGATTTTATGTGATTTAAATACATTTATATTCTGTATCATAGATATTAAGAAATGTTTTATCCGTGCAGAAGATCACTGGGATCCCACCAGAGAACTGCTGAACTCCCCCCCTACCCCCCACCCCACCCATTTTCATCCCTTTGGGACATTTCTCAGAATGTCACAGCTCTCCCTGTTTGCACAGATAAAACTCTGTACAGACGAAAACATGTTTGTGTTTTTAAATTTGTGGGTGACGGAGAAGGGCGGGGACAAGCTGCATAAATGATGCCCCATCTCTGGGATCTCTTGCCTCCATTCCTGCAATGCTTCAGGCGCCATGTCTGACCTACGAGCAGGGCCGGGTCTAGACAGGCATGTATGAGGGGGCAGCCACAAATCTTGAGGGGGCATTGTGCCTAACCCTAACCCTATTTAGTTTGAGGGGGCACAACATTTATTTGAGGGGGCCAGGCTCCCTCTTGCCCCTGCCTAGACCCGGCCCTGCCTACGAGCATGCCATTCCACAAGTAACTACAAGTAGACTCATACCATCAATGAATCATGGGACAGACTATGCTGACAAAAATAAACTTAAGGAAAAATAAGGATCTATGGATGATTGCTGTCTGGAAATAAGTCGTAGGAGGATGTTTGAGTACAACCTGAATAATTTATCAGAAAATGAATATGAGTATATAAAACACGAGTTCACAGATTCAAATTTGACGCTTTCTGACAGTCTGCAGCTCAGATGAAATCTTACCTGTGTTATAGATTTGAGAATCTGGATGATTCTATGAAAATATGTACACAGAGGAAAAATAACAATTTAAAAGTCAACTGAAGTCTACAGGTTTGAAAAGACAGCAAAGAGGAGTAAATCATTATCTATATAGAACCTTTCAAATCCAAAGTTATAAAGAGCCTCACATAAAAAGCATGACCTTGAAAAGAAAACAGAAATGGAAACAACAAACTATACATATATATAAAAAAATTAGGATGTAAAAATTTAATCTGGTAGAGGTAAACTAATCCATCTTAAAGCTTCACTGTGTAAAAATGTTTCACATATAGTGGTGATGTTGCAGCTGAAGACACCTCAACCACTCTCCCCTTCTAAACTTGAAAGAGAACCTTGGTATCCTGCAGTTGTCATAAAAACTCAAAAAGGTTTTATGTTTTTCCAGTTCGGGCTACTGTAAAAAACATGGCGGCCTCCGTGGAGAGGACCCGCTCCCGACGTAAATATAAAGTATTTAAATCTAAAAGGCCCATTCAAACAATTCGTAAAATTTGGGTGAAACACACTAGTGAAAACATCACTAGGCTTATTATATATTCAATTTCTGCCAATAGATCACTTTCAACCAAATCTTATACACTGAACCTTTAAGCTAAGTTGTCTGAAGTTGATAGAGAGAGATGACTGTCACTGCAAAGCAGAAAGATGCAGTGGTGTGTAAACCCCCCTGGGAAGATTATTTTAGCACTGCTGCTAGTGGTGTGACAGATTTTTCTACACTGTATGAATTGCAAACAGTGATTCCTTATGTGTCACTAGATTATTTAAAAAACAGGATTGTAGAAAACCCTGCAATCCGAGCTCAAGTGAAGAGAAATTAAACTTCGACGTCTGAAACATCCCTTCTGCATACTTCTACACACCCACAGAGTTCATCAATCTTCAACAACACACACACACGCATGAAAAATCAACCCAAGCCTCGGCCTCAGCCAGAGTTTACATCATCTTGTTCCCAGATTTCAACTTCAGCTATTCCCATTATCTTTTTACACCCAGTTTGTAGCTATGTTTTGTTGCAGAGCTGGGATCTGGCTGACTGCTGATACACAATAAAATCCCACACCTTAAAATGGCCACGGCCAACATCTGCCAGCATCTGCTCCGTTTGTAATCCAGTGGGTGATTTCTCACCGCAGTCATCCCTGCGATTCTTCCCTGACAGATGCCTCTGCACCGCCTGACAGAATTAGATCCAGCTGCGGCTCAATACCTGATGACGCACTGTTGCACCACCAGCACAACCTCAGTATAATAGGCCTTATTGTTACAAAAAGAAAAAGTGACTTTTCACCCATGGGAAATAAACTGGCAAGTGTCTTGGGTGCTATTATCTACTTTGCATAATTCAGGCCTGCTGCTCAGCAATCAGAGGAGTCGAGCATGTGTGTCAGGCAGAAGGAGAGAGTGTTCAAACGTCGTAGTATTAGCAGGACACCTGAAAGGCGCACATGGTTGCATCAGTGCCAAACTATGCAGGAGTTGAGTGAAAATAGCACATCCAATGATAAATTCTGCATACAGCTCAGTGATATGACCAGAGGGTTATCAGAAGGCCCGTATCCTATCAGCTAATACTGATCATAATCAGGATTAATGTGTCACCATCATTTCCGTTAAGTATAAATACTGACTTTAGCTCCTGAAGGAAGGTTGTGGTTTTGAATTCTCCTTCATGATAAGGACAAATAACATGTTAAACAGCTCTGAGGTTGAACATTAAACCATTTATGTGTTAAACCTCATGATTTATGATGATTGTATGATGGCTCTCTCGTACATCTGCATGATCAACCCCTTTTATGCCTCCAGACTCAGAAAATGTCCCCCAGCATGTTATGATGATAGATAGAACATGATCCAATACCTTGCGGTTTCAATTGTTGACATTTTAAAAACACATGTCACAGAGAACACACACACTTATCCCTAACCTTAACCAATTGACTCTAACCTTAACCTGACCACCATTCACATCTGACCTCTGACCTTAACCAGGAGCTCAGAAATTATGTTTTGCCTCATTAGGACCAAGAGTTGGTGCCCATGAGGTCCACTGGTCCTGACAAGATGAGTGTTTTTGCTGGAAAAGGTCCTAAAACACTGGGATAGCTCCTAATCACCTTTGCTATCAACTTATCGGGCCATAAAATGTTAACACCTGAAAAACGTGGCAGTTTTAGCATAAATTATATTACTTCAAATGATAACGTTGATGTTTTTCAAGCCACCAGAGTCACCCACGCATATAATAATGATAAATATAACACGATCCAATTGTTTCAGGATTAAAACCTTTTAAAACATGTGTCACACAGACACAGCATAAGTTTATCTAAAAGACTGAAATAATCACGTACAAGCTCACATATAAAATGGGATAACCCCTGGATCCCTGTTGATGGCCCTAAAAATGGGGGACCATGCAAGTACTTGAAATGATCGCTGGGGAATAATGTTTTTTAGGGGCCACAAGAATAAAGTAAAGAACGTTCCCAATAGAATGCGGGATAATTTGAAGACTTTTTCCCAACGCACATCAAAAAGATACAGAGAGAAAGTTCAAATCAAACACTGAAATTACCACAGGATGTTCTGACAGACACACACACACACACACACACACCTGAATAACAGCGTCGCTCCTGGTATATATTACCTACTTAAAATGGTCCCATGCAAACATTTGGCAATTTCAGAATAACTGCACCATAATTTTTGAGATAACATAAAATAATCCTTCATTAGTCCCTCATGGAGAAATTTGCAATATCACAGCAGCAAGAGTAAAAAATGGGCATCAGTAAGTAATAAGTGTAAGGAATATAAAAGCCATACAGAAATATAAATGAGATAAAAACTAATATATACAAGGATTGCACACAAACCATTGCATTTCACACTTTTTAAAAGACAGAAACACTGAAATCCTTCCCAGCTCTTTGCATGGGCCCTGAACCTGGGGGCCACATGCAAGAACCTCAACATATCTCAAACAACTTTTCAGCAGGAGATCGTACTTTTTCTGTTTCTTCTCGTGTTTATTAGCTCTATTCAACATCTGGGCCAGGGCTTTAGAACCGTTACAAAATGGTGTCTGTGTAGTTTGTGCTGAAGGGGCCTTGGACATGAGAGGAAATCCCTGTTAGAGCGTCCTGTGGCCTTCGACACAGAGAGAGGGGGCCACAGCAGAGACCCCCCCCCCCCCCCCCCCCCTTACCCTGAACAAACAACCAGAACACACGCTCAACTTTTCCTGTGAACTTCAGCTCGACTCGGAGGAGCTTTTTTCCTCCAGCACAGTCACCGAGTCGTGCAGATAAAGCCCCAGCACCACTCCCCTCCAGCACACTCACCATGTGAGAAGAAGAAGAAGCCTCGATGTCTCCAGGTCCGTGGAGCGACACCCCGCAGTCCGACCGCCGTTTAAAACCCACCAGGAAAAAAAAGTTCCGTGTCCCCGGAGCGAGGAGCCGACAGCGGGCCGCGGGGGGAATCAGTGGAGGCGGACGGGCTGAGTGGATGTGATGAAAGCAGCCTCCATTTTCTCCACACTCTCAGAAATCAGCACAAAGTTGGACACTCGCTGCATTGTTAACATTCCTCAGGTCACGTGACGCACCGACGCACGTCAGCGCGGAGCCAAAGATCGTCCGCGAGAGACAGGATGTGCTCCAGCTGTGTGTTCCTGTGTTCCATCCTTTTTTTCTCTCTCTCTTAACTTCCTGCACTTTAGATTTTTGGCTTTTACACCATGTTTACCTTTATTAATTAACATTTGAATTTCTCCATAATAGAATTATCAATATTCACCTTAAAGGGATAGTTCACCCAAAAATGAATATTAAAACTTTACTCACATTACATTCCGACTTTATTATTGTATTATGAGGTTTTCTTACATTACAATTGTATTTTCCTAATCTAGTGACCCCCCCTCTTGATTCTGATATATTCTCGTTATATTACAACTTTCTCCAAATATTACAATTTTTACTATATTATAATTTTGACTTTTTCCATCATTACATGATGGCCTATCATGTAATGCCCTATTAAGTTAAAAAATCCTGAACCCTCATACTTCTAACGCAGGAACATTTTAGTGTAAATCTATTTCAAATGATAGTTTGCAAGAAATTGGAAAAACCAGAGTATGGCATCTTCCCAGGGGCTGAAATATTAACCAGAGTGGGAGCTCCTGCTTTTTCCTCCACTCTGACCGCAGATATTCTAGGCGGAGCTTCCTCAAGAGCATTTCTGTCTTTGATAAATGAAAAAAAAGTTCAGTACATTACTCAGTCAATCCTCTCTGGCTTTGGGAGGAATCTATACTAATGAGCCAAAGATCATGAATCATTGCGAAGGCAAATAAAGATCTATACTCTGTTATCATAAATCAAATATGAGGACCAGAGAAGGGAGAGCACATGCACCACAAAACTGAAATCACACACACACAGTGGAGGAAAAAAGACTCATCCTGCATTTCCCAAAACTTTATTTGAATCAGTCACTGAGGAACAAATGAAGAAAGGGTGGAGACATTAAACAAGAAAGCTCATGCACCCATAACAATGAAGGTAAACAGTAACTAGAGGTGAGTAAGTAGAGGTGTTGTGGCGATGCACAATACTCCACAACACCGGGACGGCTGTAGATGAGGGGTAGAGTGGTCGTCCTCCAACCTGAAAGTCGGCAGTTCGATCCCCAGTCTGACCCATCTGCATGCCGAAGTGTCCTTGGGCAAAATGCTGAACCCTGAATGGCCCTCCATAGAATAACAAAGTGCTGTGAATAGATGCACTGTATGAATGGGTGTGTGAATGGGTGAATGTAAAACTGTACTGGAAAGCGTATTGAGTCATCGAGACTAGAAAAGCACTATATAAATAGAAAAACCATTTACCATTTACAATGACAACTTAAAAAACATAAGACATCAACCAGTTTGTCATTGAACACATTTCAACTAATAGGTTTTGTTCATTTTAGGAGTCAAATAGCTATTTGCTATAAAATGCAAGGAAAAAAAAGGACATCTGCTCTTCCAGCTAAAAGAAATTCAACCAACATCATGTTTATGAAAGGTATTATTAACTTTTCCTAGAGGATAATTCTGGTATTTTTCAATCTGGTTCCATATTTTTATAATTATATAAAATGTTTTGGAATAAGTAGAGTGATTTTTTTTGGTCAATACATTTTTCTACCCTGGGTCTGTATTGATGAACACATGAACTTATAGAGGATATTTCGTTGTCCCATATGATAAAAAATGCTGTCGTTGCTGCAACTGCTGTTTGAAGCGAACTACTGGACCGATTTCTTAAGCCCTTGGGAGTACCATGCATTTACACACAACCCTTCTTTTAATAGACTGGGCGCTGAGGTGGAAAAATAACAGATTTCCCTTTTAACACTGGTGTTCCCTGATGCCAACCCTCGACAAGATGCTTTCAGAGGTGGCAACAGTAATAAATACAAGAAACTCCATGGAAAAAAGACAGCACAGTCCCTATATCTATGACTTAATACCAATTTCAAAACTATTCCTCTAACTGTAGCAGCAACTCTCCTGTATCTTTTAACCAACAAGCATTCAAGTTTGCACATTAAATTGTGGTGAGTCAAAGATTTGTCTTTGAGAGGAAGCATTTCTTATAGTCCGTAAAGCAGATTTATTAAAAGAAATATTAACTTTTCAATTTTAAGGATTGCTAATTGATTTAATTTTTTGCTTTTCTTTAGAGTAAATGGAAGACTTAACGTAAGCAGGGACGACCCTCAGTAGAGCGCATAACTCCGCCAAGACTATTCAATTCAAGCAAGTTTCACCAGCCAAGCTTCACACAGCCATAGATTTTAGTCCCTTAAATACGTTGGATTTATTTTCGTCAAGATGCATTAATTGTTTTCTGAATGAGAATGTCTATCTCAGTGTTAGAGACAGAGAAAAAACATTCCGTGATCTGCACCAAAATGTTGTTCTTCCATCAAGGTTAAGGGAAATCCCTTCAGTTGTTTGTTATTATGTTGCTTAAAAACAAATACAGGGGTGAAAACACAACCTTCGTGTTGAAAGTAATAAAAGACATCACAGCTGGAAAAAAATGAGTTTCAGTTTGATGTGGAACCTCAAGGATTGGAAACTGAACACATGAAAAACACAACCAGTCACATACAAGAATATGCAGGGGCCTGAGAACAGAAGGCACAATCCACTTTGGGGTACCACAACATGCCTATGAACCGGACATCTTCTAAAGCCGTGCACCAGAACTGACAAGGTTTTGTCTTTTTCTCTGGATCAAGCTTCTCAATGTGTGAAAAACCTTCTCTGATTAAATAGAGGCGCTGAGCCAAGCACAAGGATCACTGTTGAAATGTACATTCCATCCATTTGACATCATTTGGTGTTTGTACATATTAAAGGGTACAAGGAGGAGTAACGTACCTCCAAATAGAAATTGGGCAATTATCACTGTGCAGTGTGCACACACAGATCTGACTGAGCGGGAATCAAGGATGATTTATGGTTCAGTGCTGAGTGTTTACGCACATTTAGCTTCGGAACCAAAGCAGAAGAACAGTCTAAAGCATATGTAGAGAAGGCTGATTTATAACAGCGGCTAAACAAACTAAGGCAGCGGCACCGCAGGACAACAGAAGACACGTTTCAAGCGACATGGTTTCCTCACACAGGTTACACTGAAGTTATTTTCTTCTCTAAATCCAAAAAATATTTTTCAGTTCAAATGAGGACATGAAAGCCCATATAGGAACCAAGATAGACAAACTGTTTAAAAACAGCTTTCCAGTGGCTGGTAACCATTCTTGAAAACAGCCTCCAGCTTTGTACTCTTCTCAGTGGTATGTAGTCATGGTTCAGAGTGGTTACAATCGATTAGAGCCGAACACAATGAGCAAAGCAGATGATGAGAATTAATCGGTCACAAATTAAAACGTACATTTTCAGAGTTCCGAGGCCGCCGCGCTCAGCCGAACAGCCTCATCAACAACACTTGCGCTGTCTCATCCCAGAACGAACTGGTCGCCTTCGGGAAATCTTTCCTTTCATAACCCTATTTGCTCCAATTACTTGTAATGCTAATTTGACGCTGTGTGACTGTGGAGAATTGCAGAAGCATGTAAAAGAATGGATCTTAGTCTCAGTGCACAAGCGCTTGCCTGTGAGTTTGTCCCGCTCTATGAGACTCTATGTGACACAGTGTATAAGTCCAGCACATCATCAACACAAGACTTATCATCCCATGGTGAGTGTATTCTTGTGCTAAAACTCTAGCTAACAAGCATGTGAATATGCCAGATTATGGTATAAAAATTTAAATGTGTATTTTCAGTATTTCATCCCAACCGTAATTAACCATAACGCGTGTGTCCTTAAAAGATAAACAAGGCGCAGAAATGTTCATCTTATAGCTGCATCGGAGCTGAAATTGCACTTCTGTGCATGCTATTCTTTTTAATCTAACCTGTTCAGTGAAGTCAGCTGCTGTAGCGTTTGTTGAGAGGGACAAGAACTTGCAGACGCTTGCATGGCACAGGACAGCACCACCCACACTGCAGTTTATATACTGTACCAAAGTATTTAAAAATGGCTGAGGTTTACTATAAAATATGAATCTGAGTCATACAGGGCTAATTCAGCATCTAAAAAAAGAACTTGCTTTGCAAGTCTGCAATTCTTTGTCAGTTGAGTTGCATAACCCCATGGCATCACATCTTAAGCTGTTTTCAGACATGCGCTGAGCTCCGCAGTTCCTCCATACTTTGTCTGGAGGAGGTGCAAGTGTGAACACAAAAGTCAGTTTTTAAAAGACTCACTCCACCTGGCCTCCTAGTAGCATGTCCATAGAAATGATGATGCTTTGACGGCGCGACAGCCGCAACAATAAAAAAACAAATATCTTTCTGTGAAATAGCGGTGACACACATGTCCTGCCTGTGTCTGCTGGACCCGGCTGCTCCACCTCTTGCCTATATAATGCAGAGAATTTAATGCAGTTGTGAATGCATCTGTGCAGAAAACCTCCCTCTGTGTTGTGAAAGGAAAACTGCGGTTAAAACCCTGTAACCAATTCTCCGGATTTCACCAGCAGGTCATGTCTGAAAAAGGCTTCAGTAATGTGGTTTCTGGATTTGGGAGAAGCTCCCATTTCCAAGTATAACCTGCCCAAGTCACACGCACTCTCCAAGCAAGAATTAAAGTGGATTAGTGTAAATTAACTTTCTGTAGTTATCATTTAGTATTGACACAGGGATGTAGTGTGAGAACATGAAATAAGGTCCAAAGCAGTAAAGGGATTGTAAGTGCCCGACCAGCAGTAAGGATCACTAGGTGTGAATGTACAAATCACTCTAGTGGAGCAGCAGAGATGCACAGGTTGTTTAAGGCACAAGCGACTTGCACAATCTTATCAAAGGTTGACAGGTTGGACGTGCGCTCGGAGGCCGTGGTGAAGGGGCTCTCGACGGGGCCGGTGAGCATGGCGTATCTCCGCTTCACCATGGAGATAACCCTCTCCACATGCCTCGGCACGCTCTGCAACTCAGAGGAAGAATCTGCAGGCGGTGAGGCCTCCGAGCTCCCACAAGTCTCTCCTTGGTAGCTGCAAGCAATTTTAAACAAGGCTCCTCGTGCAGCCACAGAATCTGCAATGTCAAGATTGCGACTCGCCAGCACGATGTCGCCTGGGAGCAGTTTGCAGAGAAACCCACAGCCCTCCGCCAGGGTCTTGTCACTGACGTTTCCCAGCACACCCCTGGACACAAAGGTGACGACTCCTTGCGGAGCCACACCAATCAGGTACTTTAACACGTTATGACTTGTCCCTGCTGCCTGAGAGGTAGCCGCCGCCCTCTTCTGCTGCTGATGCTGCTGGTTGCCCCGGGAAACCGGCTCCTCAAAAGGCACTGTGAAACAGTCTATGATAACAGCACAGTCAGGGTGGGAGGTGCGCAGAGCTGCCGGCAGGTTCTTTCGGAGCTCGGCTCTGGAGGGCCAGAAGACGGCTGTTGGCACCAGAGTGGAGGACATGATGTTGACCATCTGGTGCACTGTTCTGGTTACTATGCCGACTTTCACGCCAAAGCGGTACGCCAGGTCCTGGTTGCGGAGGTCCAGGCGGAGCCGCATCAGTGTGAGCAGCAGCTGCTGGAACTTGGAGAGTCGGACGTTCTTCATCCCGTCCATGTGTGGAGCCAGCAGCCACATTACAGTCTCTAAGACAAAGTAGTTGGGTAAACCCGTGTAAAACTTTACCTTCTCTGCATCGTTCCTCAAGAAATTCTCGGACAGAGACATTTTCTCCACAGACTCCCTGAGGGCCTGGTTTTCCTTCTTCAGGGCTTTCAGGATGTCTTCGAAGTTCACTGCTGCGTCGAACTTTCCTTTCTTACTGTCACTCACAGATTCATCATCATCCTCATTGTCAGTGCTGAGGGAGGAGGACCCACTTTCCTCCACGATGGCTTCCTGCTCCCTCTCCTCGGGGCGCTCCTCCTGGAGCCTTTCGACCACCGCCGAGCTGCCCTGACCCTGCAGGAACAACAAGGCGTTGGCCGCCTCCACGCGGTCCTCCTGCTTGTCCAGGATCTCCAAGGCACCTGGCTCCTTCATCTCTGGGGATAAGGGAGCTGTGGTGAACACAGACGGAGCATAATCTGGCGAACGTGGATTCTTCACCTGTTTACCTGCATGTGGAAACACTGGGGGTGAAAAATCGGAAAAATATAGCATAATGTAAGTATCTATTTATGGCACTTTCCCCAGTATCAGTCTAATTCAGGCAGTAGTTTGAGGATTAATTATGATGGCATGCAGCCATGTTTTTTTCCTTACTGGTACATCGTCCCACACGTAAAGTGCCAGGAGCAGTTTGATAACAGCAAAAGATTTTCATGGTTAGATATAGGATCGGTCTAATCTTCCCGGGGGGTGGGGGGGATTAAAGTAGTTATAGCTGCCATTATTATGAACAGTTATGAGACATATATATTATTTTAAACTAAACAAAACAATATATTGATGAAAAATACAAAAGTCACATGGAGCAAATTATTAAAAGACCAAGGTATTACACAGACTTTCTCCAAAATAGTGCATGTACAGAATAAATACATGTTGGAGAAAACAAGAGAATAAAAATACAATAACACAGAATAAGATAATAAATAAACTAAGAATAATAGGAGACACAGTGCACAGTATATATCTTTAGAGTATTGGTACTTTATATAGAGTTAGTCCCTTTATATACAGTCTATGGTTGGTAATTTATATACAGTCTTGGTACTTTATATACAATCCATGATTGGTACCTTTATACAGTCTACGGTTTGTACTTTAATAAAAAGTCTATGGTTGGTACTTTATAAAGTCTTGTTAACTTTATATACAGTTAATTGTTGGTACTTTATATTCAGTCTATGTTTAAGTACCTGAGATGAAGTGAATACTACACAGTCTGCTGCCGTCGTTAGGGATCCAGCCCTCTCGGTTCACAGCTTCGATCCACCGCTGCTTCCTGTCGGGGTCCCGCGGGAAGCGGTAGAAGGAGAGGCCGGTGCCCGGGGTCCTCCTGTTCCTGCAGCCGGTCACCACACACGTGTGAACCATCGTCTGGAGCCTGGCGGAGCAGAGGAGGTGAGCGGGGCCCGCTCAGTGGCCGTTTGACTCCCAAAATGGCGGTAGACGAGAGGAGGGCACAAAAGGAAAGAATAAAAAAAAAAACACCACATGGTAGGGACGTCATTGATGCTCGTTTGCTTCGAACGATCTGATTGGACCGTTTGGGGTGACGTCAGTTGACTCTTTACTCACGCGTCGACACTGATGCGGTTTTAAATGTTTAGAAAAATATATGTAAATATGGTGGAAAAGTGAAAGGTGTTTAGAAGAAGGAAAAAAATCGGAATAAAGTACGAAAAGTCATATATAGAGAAATGTATTTATTTGTTCTAGCCGTCAATTGTATTTTAGATTAATAACTAACCAGAGGGGTTCTTACTTGTGTGCAGACCCGGGTGAAACCAAATCTATGCCACTTTCCATTAAAAACCTCGGATGACCTCCCAACCAAATATTCAGAGTGGAAAACAATGCCAGTGAGTCATAATAACGCATTGCACACATGCTAAAGTGGTAAAACGCTTACAGACAGAAATTGGACGGTACAATGTGTACGACACATTTATTGGCAGATGTGCTAATTAACAGGGTTAGGGTTAGGTAGCTTTCACTGCTGTTGATATATGGAGGGGCCATCTTGGATTTCGATGTCCGGGCTGGCGAGGTTCCCCTGACCTTTCGATTCGAAAGTTCGACAAGTTGTAACTTCCGACCTTTGAGGTTTAATGGACTGCGGCATAATAAAAACCATAATTACTTAAAAGAAGAAGACAAAAGGAGGGAGACATAAGGAAAGAAATACAAAATGGTGGCTTTATCATTAACAGCTGTTGTTAACAATGTGATAAGACCATCTGGCCAAACAAGTAAAGTGCAGGTACTTAAAAGAAGAAAAAATGAAAAAATGGTAAACTTCTAGTTGAAATGTGATGTCCTTAATGGTTCTTTTTTTAATTTTCAACAATCTAATTGGAACGTTTGGGGTGACATCAGTTTGTTTTAGCAGTTAGTTAAAATAATATTTTGACCCAAGGTTTTGACAGTGTTTACATTTACAAGACTACATCTCTTCTGGCACTTTGTATATTGTAGAATAACAGGTTATCCTATTTTGGCCTAATTCATTAATGCTGTAGACTAAAGGTCCAGCTGGAGTTATACTGAGAAAATACTTCCATCGCCCTTTGCTCAGAATTTGTTAACCTTGAACTAAAACTTTTTAATATACTACACGAGCCTCTGGATAACACATTTTCAAACAACATTCGAAAACGTTATGATTTATTATATACAAGTCAATTTATATTCAGATCCATAAACTCACATTAGTGCAAATTGAGAAAAACAGAAACCGGCAGCTACAACTTGTATAAGCAGCGTTTTGTGAGTTGAGATAAAACTAGATTTCAGTTGCAAACAACAGTTAGGTATGTGCGCTCAGTTTGTAAACGGCGTTGTTCTTGGCTCCCCCCACTTGCTGCAGCCTCTTGAGCTCGGTGAGACACAGGACGAACACGGGCGTCTTGGTCCCTACGTTGGTGATCCTCTTCAGCTCCTCCAAATTCAGTTCTGTCTTTTCTCCTGCAGAGGGCAGCACAGAACAGGAAACAGTGAGAAGTGGTTCGAATGTTAAAAGTGCTATCAATGGGTCTTGTATTTTTCGTCCAGTACTTATAAGACCAACATATTTGGGCTCTATTTGTGGTTGTCTTGATAATTTTGTGTTCACTATTTTCCAAATATTTTGGGCACCGTACCCAATTACCTGTGTGACATGTGCATCAAGGTGTTTTCTTACTGTCGACCAACACGCCAGCTCTTATTTCTGCCCTGCTGCGTCACAATCGTTCTCAGTTTCTACAACATCAGGTTCAACGTCTCATCCTGACATCCAACTTGTCTGCTTCATGTATCCAATAACAGATTAATCTAGGTATAGTCTGGAAGTGGTGATGATGTAGTTTTCTGAATCTTTTATAACTCGAAGAGGATATTTGGACAAAACGTTGATATATTTGCTTTAATGATAAAAGGGCAATGACTGTGGCACAGACCTGGAAACTCTGCTATGAACTTGTTGATGTTGTGGACGACCTGGTTGAGGTTGGACAGCGTCATCTGCCTCATGTAGCGTGGTAAACTCTGGAACTCGCTCTCTGAAACCGCAGACAGACTCGGAGCACTGGAAAGAGGACGCATTACTATGAAAATTTTGATTTGTAGACTGCATGCCTGGATTATATCAGGAAATGAAGCAACAAGATGGAAGAAGAACATAAAGCGAATCACCTCAAAACATGAAAAAATATTCAACATAAAACACAATATATGAATTTACTACGTTTGAGTTGGGAGAATCTATAAAAAGTACATTTCAGAGCAGTTTTACCTGTTTTTATGTTTTTCTGTTCTGACATTTGGTTGCACAACTGCCACTCCTGTCTTTTTCAACTGACCCTGGGACACAAGCTAGATAACAGAAATCATAAGAGAAAAATGAACAAAATAAGCATATGAGAGGTGAGTGGAATTTTACATCTGATATATAAATAGTCTCCTCAGTTGTGAGAAGTTTCATTAAAGGGAAAACACAGCTTACTTTACAGATGTCCTGTGTCACAGAGCTGAGGTCGGGCATCTCGGGGGTGCTGGGCTCTTTGTAGTCCCTCCTGATGCGAGGTGTCCCCAAGCTGAACTCCTGGGTGGGTTCGTCCAGCTCCAGGCTGTGAGCACCAAGCTCCTCCGTCACCTGTTCATGCACACCAGTCCTCTTTGGGATTTTCGCACTTCTCTGGGAGGTAGAGACGAGACAGGTTTAAAAAAAAAAAAAGGCATGCAAACATTGAAGAGAGGTTCAAAGTCAACTTTGTGAATTTGATCAATTTGCTATTTGGCTAAAAATCATTTGGTCGTACATTTTGTAGAGATTTCCCCAAACAAGACTCCAGGTTTGGCATCTCTGGCATTTGCCTGTCCTCCTCACCCATGATGAATATCTCTGGTACATTGTACTCCCACATGCGTTTGGAGCCGGTTGCTGTGTTATGAGTTGGCGAGTTGGAGCTGTGTCCGTCATCATCAGTTTGCATGATGATAGGCTCTGGCTGCTTTGCGCTCTGCGGACACATGCAAGAGGCACAAACTCTGAGTTGGATGTTTTCAGCCAGTCTGGATGAGCAACAACTAGTAAAAAGTATTACACACAAACACTTCCTACCTTTTTTGTGCTCACAAGTCGGCTCAAGTATGGTGTTTGAAAAGCGGGGACCTCAGGGGTGGTACACAGGGGTCCGGGACGAGTGGGGGATTCTTGGTCACCACTGCCTGGCGCTGCTGGGGAGCAGTTTGCTGTTGGTTTGTTTGTCTTTTTGATTTTGAATCCCTGGGTGGAAAACACAGGCAGTTCTGGGGACTCCAAGTTTTCTGCTGATGGCAAGAGCAATGTCATATGAGAGGGAACAGCAAACATATTTCATTTCAGTGCTTTTCAAGCATTTTTTTTATATTCATTTATAAGTAGCATTATAAAAAAAAGCATCACACCATTGCTATGCCATCATCAGTAATACTCTTAGGTGACATTTTAGAAAATATTTAATGAATGCCAAAATTCAATTGATAGACTTTAATTCATTAATTTTTGGAAAAATACATTTTCATAGTTTCTCAATGTAAAACACATTTTAGTACCAGATGTAATTTTTTATTGGCTCTAGAGTTAGTGAATTAGAAATGTTAAATAGGTATTGTTCTGGAAGTGTTTAGAAAAGATATGAGAAAAATCAGAGAAATATAGTAGAAGAACAGAACATAAATCCCTTCAAAGGAAAAAACTGAGGTAATGGTTAGTTAAGGATTGTTATCAAAATAGCTTCATACCTTTAGTCTGTAAACTCTCCTTTAGAGATTCCAAGGTAGGTACAGGTTTGTCTTGTGAGGATCTGTCAAAGCAGAGGACTTTTATAAAGTAGGAGTAAGCAGTGATTATAGTCTCCTGAGAGACCTCTGACAGTACTGCTGCAAATCATGCATGTTCCCAGCAGAGGTCAATAAAGATCCCATACTGGACATATTTTGTAATGCTCCTAATACTCATCCTTTACCTTTGAGGCTTGTCGACGTTCTTCTGGATCAGATTCATAGTGAAGTCGTTGTACAGACACATTGTGTGCTCGGAGATGCCAAAGTTGTGCATCTGAGGACTCTGAAGCTCGGTGTCATCCATCCGCAGGGCACGCTTTGGTGTTAAGGGCATGGGTGGTGGTGTGGGCGTGCTCAGTGTGGGGTGAGGAAGTCTTATCTCAGGCATGGGGGGCACTTCAGAGCACCACTCTGCCCCAGCCAGACCTCTCTTCAGCAGAATCTCCGACAGACCAAAGTCAGAGAGCTGCGGGGTTCGCATTACGTCAGTGAAGGGCGGCGGCCCCATTGTCAGAGATGATGAGGCCTGATCATCTCCAGCCTCCTCCTGGCTTGCATCTTCTTCTCCTGCTGAATTACTTTCACCTTCATCTGCCACTTCTTCAGTATCTGAGTCCTGGTGGTTGTGTTCTGTGTAGGAAAGGGTCACAATAATAATACAGTTTGAGTGCTGCTGTTTAAAAATACAATGTGAGAGTCTCGCGACAGACACAGAAACTTTTTCTTCATGAGAGACAAACTCAAGATAAAGTCCAGACCAAATTTTGCAGACATCCGCCGGCTGGTGACTTACTGGTTAGTCTCTGGGCATCTCTGGGAGCCTCGTAGCCGTAGTTTTCAAAGTGTTCCTTCAGAGTCTGGATGTCCTGACTGACCCTCTGCTCCATCACTCTGCAGGCCTTGATGAAGCTGCTCACCTCATTCTCCTGCGCTTGTTGTTGAGTCAGCTGATCCTGGACCTGCCCCTGAACGAGGACAGACAAGAGGTATTCTTCACAAAACTAACACATTATAAAGATGGAGTGTTAGAAGCAGGACGTTACATTAAAAAACTTTTATATGTAGAAATTTCATATTGTACTTAATGAGGAAAAGTGTTTATCTCTCCCAGATAAAGTTCTTTTTTTATTTGCTGCCACTTATCGCTGCAGCTAAAAATGTATTTCCCTATTGATCTACTATTAATTAATAAATCAATATCACTTTTATGAAATTACATTATTCAGAGAGAGGCCTTCGTCAAATTAACAGTGATGACAGGCAAGCACAGACCGAGGAGTAAGTTATTTATGAGTAAACACACATAGACAAATTATTATAAGGGAAATTAAGGAATATCTGATCTTATCTCATTATATCTGTATGCATTCATGTATTCTTACTTTTAGTTAAGTTATGAGTACTTATTTAATAAAGGGAACACCCACAAATACTGTATATACTGGGTGTTTAGACAGTGGCGGTGTTAAATTATGAGATTATTGAACAGAATTTGGTTTGGACAGTTTCTACCTTCAGGTTCCCGACGTCGCAGTTCAGTTCGTGGTATGCTCGCATCGCCTTCGCGGTGGTTTCTGGAAAGAGAAGGAGGTGGTGTGGACAAATTGAAGTTTACTGAAGAATTCAAACACACTGTAAAGGAGCTGGACGGCATCTCTCACCGCTGTCAACCTCGTTGTTGTCGCGGTTATCGAAAGACTTCTGGAGTTTGGTGGTTTCTGACTCCAGAGTCACCGCCAGCTTCCGGAGTCTGGAGAAGAACCGCTCCGTCGGCTCCATGGTCACACACACGAGTCTGAACGTTTACTAATAAACTCGATTACAAAGAAGTAATCGTTTGTTTACATCTATTCTAACTTGGAGAATTGTTTAGTTTTTGGCGCCTCGGCTTTTTCCGGCTTCAGTGTCTTCTTCTTCTTTCCTAGGCACTATCTACCGCATTGCTGCCCCCCACCGGTAGGGAAACATCACTGCAGTTTTGGCCCTCACAACTTTGTCTTGTGATATAAATTTGTAGTTTTAAGGAAATGAAAATCTCCCCAGTTTGCCTATTCATAATACCTTTCTTTCTTTGGCATAGAGCTTACAATGCATCAAAACCTGCTGCACAGACTCCAGGACTCCACAGTAGTCACAATAATATGTATACAGAATAGGGATAGGCATTCGATTAAATTGTCTTCATCGATCGTCGGGAGAATTAATGACGAATTTTTCGACTAATCAATAATATTTTTATGTTAAAAAATTCACTATTTATAGGCTATATTAAAATGCAGGGAAAAAATAAAAAAGCGTGTTTCCTCATTGAGATCTTTAGTACAATCAAAAAATATAAACAAAATACGCGCTGCCGTAATCTTAAGAAGCGGAGCCGACAGCTAGAGGCCCTTGCTACTAAACACAACTGACCCTCGTTTTTTTTTTTTTTCTCTCCAAAATCAAATAATAATAATAATAATATAAAAAAACAATCATGTTAACCAATAAGTTAACCACAAATATATAATACTTAGGTCTTACAGGTTTTGCCAGATGTAACTCAAAACTATCAAACAAGGCACCGAGTCGAGAAAGCTTCATAAAAATAACCAGTAAAGCCTTAAACATGCTTCTGCGACTGCGTCTGCGTCTTTTCACGCCGCTGTGGCGCAAGACTCGTTGTCATTCATGCTTCCCCAACCGTTGCGCATCTTACAAAGCAATTCCGCGCCAGAACACTAGGCTGAGTAATGCTTTTTGTCGAAGACGACCTGAGAGACGCCTTCTTTGTGGGTGTGTCCCTGATCCTTCTCCAGAGCTTCGTGCACTCCTCGACCGGCAGACCAACGTTAGCCGAGATCTCCTTCCACGAATTGGAAGCCATCTCAGTGTCCTTGTACTCGGACATCGACGGGTTGTAAAGGTGCTCATATTTTCGGACCTCTTCCGACAGGAGTTCTTCCCGGTTGTCCATTCTTCTTTTTAAAATCTTCCGTTGTTTCTGCCTGTATTATGGGGCATGAAACCGGAAATGCAGCACCAGAAGGGATGTAGAGCAGACCAATCACAGCCTTGCGGGCTGAGTGAGCTTGCGGAGCTTTGCTGTAAATTTTTGAAAAGTGGGGCGACGCCCGTCAGCACGTAAGAAGGGATACATAAGCACGTAAGGGACCCGGAAGGGCTCTTGCGCTTACGGGCCCGTGAAAACGCAGAAGCATGTTTCAGGCTTAACTCACATACAACTGCAGCACCAGCCTACGGATTTGTGTTGAGAAAGATGAGCATGTTAACATGCTCTGGGGTCAGACGCGAACGCAGCCTGGTGACCGTCAGTCCAGCCGACGAAAAAACCCGCTCTGAGGGAACTGACGTCGCCGTGATACACATGTAGCTCCGTGCTAACTTGGCTAGCCTGGGGAACCTTATTCCATTCACTTTCCACCAGTTTCTAGGGCTGCAATCCAGGGCTGGGGGAGCTTCTCTCAGTAAGTTATGAAGTTCTGCTTCGATGCCAGAATCACATTGAGTGGTATAGTGCTCCCCAAGGCGTTGGGTCATATTCGAGACCTGGGACTGGGGGCCCGCGGCTCTTGTGTTTGCGTCCCCTCGTCCGTGTGCGCCGGAGGATGATGTGCGGTGATGATGTGTGCCGCAGGATGATGTTCGGTGATGATGATATGCGCTGCAGGATGAAGCGCTGCAAGATGATGTGCGCCGCAGGATGATGTGCGCCGCAGGATGATGTGCGCCGCAGGATGATGTGCAGCAGGATGATATGCGCCGCAGGATGATGTGCGTCGCACGATGAAGTGCGGCGCAGGATGATGTGCGGCGCAGGATGATGTGCAGCAGGATGATGTGTGCTGCAAGATGATGATGTGCGGCAGGATGATGTGCGCCGCAGGATGATGTGCAGCAGGATGATGTGCGCCGCAGGATGATGTGCAGCAGGATGATGTGCGCCGCAGGATGATGTGCAGCAGGATGATGTGCGCTGCACGATGATGTACGCCGCAGGATGATGTGCGCTGCAAGATGATGTGCGCCGCAGGATGACGTGCAGCAGGATGATGTGCGCCGCAGGATGATGTGCGCCAGGATGATGTGCGCACATCATCATCCTGTGCAGCAGGATGATGTGCGCTGCACGATGATGTGCGCTGCAAGATGATGTGCGCCGCAGGATGATGTGCAGCAGGATGATGTGCGCCGCAGGATGATGTGCAGCAGGATGATGTGCGCCGCAGGATGATGTGCAGCAGGATGATGTGCGCCGCAGGATGATGTGCAGCAGGATGATGTGCGCTGCACGATGATGTACGCCGCAGGATGATGTGCGCTGCAAGATGATGTGCGCCGCAGGATGACGTGCAGCAGGATGATGTGCGCCGCAGGATGATGTGCGCCAGGATGATGTGCGCTGCAAGATGATGTGCGCCGCAGGATGATGTGCGCTGCACGATGATGTACGCCGCAGGACAATGTGCGCCGCAGGATGATGTGCAGCAGGATGATGTGCACCGCAGGATGATGTGATACATTTGTCGCTAGTAGCTTTTGACCAAAAAAGTCGCCATGAGGGTTTGGAAAGTCGCCAGATTTAGCGACGAAGTCGCTAAGTTCGCAACACTGCTCGCAGGTAACTGAGTAGGCCTGTGGCGTTTTCTACAAACACTGCCCCCCGTGGTCAAATGTGTAAATAGCGAATTTATCGATGAAAAAATTATTTCATCGACGAAATTCTTAATGATCAATTAATCAATCGTCGATTAATTATGCCCATCCCTAATACAGAATAGTATTGTATGCATAAGCACACATAATTACCAGCTCTGTGTTTCCCCACAAGTTCCAACCCACTTGTCAGTCCACCGAGCCTTAGCTGCGACAATTTGATATCATCGATTTGAGTAATGGTTATTTTACCGGTTGAACTGATGCTTGGAAGTTAAATACCTTTTTTTCCTGTGCTGTCTCCATCCCACTCTCACTGCCATATCTGATTCAGCCATTCACTGATACTACGACGCTCCATCCTTCTAAATGGCACTTGCACATCTATTGTATTTCTGCACAAACTTGTCCTCGCTGCCCTATCCACCACCTCATTTCCCTCAACACCAACATGTGCTGGCACTCATAAAAGCCCCACACTACCTCAGTGCTTCTCCAACTCTGCCTCTGCCTCCTCCCCCCCCCCCCCCCTCCCCCATGCCACTAGGGCAGATAATTAATCTGTGCACAGGACAATTTTAACCCAGCCTCCATCTTCCAACTAACTCTGCAGAGAATATTGAAATCCCATCTGGCAGATAGGCACATGGCGGATGTATGAACCAAATCGCACTCTTCTGCTTTCTGGATCCCTTGAACCATTAGTGTAAATGTTTATATTGTTATTCCATCTAATTCTTAAGAGGTTGTCTACATATGATACCAGATATATTTTTTCATCTTTATGCAATAATTGTTTAATTGAATAATATTAATAATAATAATCATAATTATTATTATGAATACAAATTTACACCTATCATGCATCATTCCCCTCTTTTACTGTCAAGTTAAGAGTTAACAGTAGGTGTGTTGATCTCTTATCAGATACTTTAGGTGTATAAATACTGATCAAACTGTGAAGGTCAGTACAACCCTGAATGCAGCACTACTGAGGTGAGAGACACTAAGAGGAATCAACCGGTACTAATTAACACAATGTGAATTTAATGGTGTAATTTATCTCTATAGCTAATTTGTCGGAACAAAGCTCCAGAGCCATGGCAATGTTTGGGAAGGTTTTGGAGCCTGTGGGCTACATGCAAACTGTGAGGTGAGTTACCTTCTCTATATATGTGACATAAACTTCTTAGTGAGATCTTTTGATCGAAAACTGGGAGAGAACATTTCAATTTCCACATCCTGTTTAGAAACCAATGTTTTCCTATGCATTTCCAACCCATATGGTGATCTGCCATTGCTCATATCACAGAAGTCAATCGGGAGTGTGTCTGTGTGTGTTTGTGGCTCAGGGTCCTCGTTCAGGGCATCTGCTCCTACCTGGGCGGCAGTGCCACAGCAGAGGAAATGGATCTGGCCAAGAAGAACCTGGACCACATCGATCAGGAGCTGGCGGCCTCGGGTCACGGCCTGCTCGACGACCAGGAGGTCCACCGGCTGGAGGACGACCTGGCGGTGGTCTACTACCAGCTGGGTACAGCGGTGAGGAGCCTGTCCCTGAATCTCATACATGCAGTTAGACTGAGTAAACAGATATATGAATATTACTGTGGAGGGAGAGTATCTGCTTCTCAGTGTTTTATTGTGAAGGTTAACATAATGTGAAACAGTCCCACCTAAAAGTTAAATCACACACAGTGCTGCGAAAGTAAAAAATTACATGCAAATGATAAATCTGATTATTCAATAATTATTTTTGATTATTGATTGATTGAATTAAAGATACATTTAAAAATTAGTGTAAAAGAAAGCACATGGGAGTGGTAGGGAATCAGGGTTCTTCTCAAGGACAAATCATTTTTCCATGAAGATTTATTTGAATTCATCTTTTTAAAATAAAAACAACAGGGCTAATGCTGTTGATTGATTTTATTGGTGCTGGGATCAGAGGTTTTATTGCCATGTTGACTTGTCCGAGAACAAACTCCAGATCAACTTTGTCACCCGACAGATATTTGTAGTTTTCATGAACACCACTAATTCTGCCAATTTTCCTGATTCGTGACTGACTGAACTCATCATGCAGAGTGCATTATGTAAATATGACCAGATGCATGACCCAAGCATCTGTTTAGTCATAGCAGCCTTCGCATTAACAGGCTTATGCCTTTTTTTTTTCTGCTTTAATTATTTCGAAACAGGATATATTACCATTTCACGGTGAGTGTTCGACTGGGGTGAGAAACTAACCGATTTATTCTTAGAATCCCTTTCAAAAGCAGGTTTTAGTTTGATCCATTTTCCACACATTATCTATACCACTTATCCTTTGAGGATCATGTTTGGGTTACTGGAACTAATCCCAGCTGACATTGGACAGGTCGCCAGCGTAACACAGGACCAACAAACAGAGAAAATCAACCATTCACAACATCGATCTAGAGTCTCAAATTGATCTCTGGAGAAAAAGCCGGAGAACCTGAAAAACACAGATGCATGCATGCACATACGCACACACACACACACACACACACACACACACACACACACACACACACACACACACACACACACACACACACACACACACACACACACACACACACACACACACACACAGAGAGAGAAAGGTCACAGCCAAGCTGTGAATACAAACCAGCAACCTTCTTTTTGTGTCGCAAAAAGAAGAACCTGCAGATTTACCACCTACAGTTCTGTAACTGCAACCAATTGAACTGAAATCTTAACGAATGCCAATGACCTTGCTCTATACCTTTTACCTCCACCAAAGGCTTGAGGGGGGTATCAGGGGAGCGGTGTAAATACAGCAAGTGGATTGGTGACTTGTTTGGATAGTAAATGGATTCTTGCACAAGCCCACTGGACATGAAATGACTGTTGATGTAATTTGTTGAATAAGGGAATCAAATATCTGCAAAGAAACACAAAATGACCACAAAGAGACATGATGCAAAATTACTTAACAAGATAAACAACACAACCACAAAGATACGTAATATGACTACAAACACAATAATGAACACAAAGAGATGGCTCTGATGAGAGGTGTGGGGTCCATGCATGTCTGTTACCAGCTATTTAATCATTTTATATCTTATATCTATATAATGTATTTTTTTATTGAAAAGTTTCTGATCCGACCCCTGCCTCCTCAACCCCCATATCTCAAGAGAAAACCCTCTTATCTCCTCTTGTTCCAGGTGAGGGCCCAGTCCGATTTCACCAAGAAGGAGATAGAGGTGTTCCTGCAGTACGTACATGACCACCGCCTGGAGAGGCAGCTGACAGCTCTTTACAACCGCCTGATGGGAGTGTCAGCGCTGACCGACCAGCCCACCCTGCTGGAGCAGCTCATACTGACCCGCAAGCCAAAACGCTGTGAGCTGAAGGAGTTCTGCGTCAAGGTCGGTGAAGGTTCGGGGGGGGGGGGGGGGGAGTGTGTGTGTATGCGTGTGTGTGTGTGTGTGTGTGTTTACCTTATCTCCCTACAGGCATCGTTAAAGTTTAATTCTGACCTACCTTACAAGTCATTATACAGAAGCATGTACCCCTGCTTAACCACAGCAGGAGGAGGCCCGCGGTGACACAGCCATCCAACGTTCTCAAGTACACAAATGAGAGTAGGAATAAAAATGTCAAAAAAGATAGAGACAAGCCTTTGATCTGAGATGCGGTGAAGCTCTCATCTGTTTGTCCCGTGTTAAAAACACCGGACCCAAGAATCAAGAAGCTACTTCAGATGTAATTTTAGGAATATAATGCAAATCTGCTCAGTAAAAGGATCGAGGAACAGGATTAAATATTCAGTCCTAGACCAAAGAGATAGATGTGAGAGAAAAACCTTGAGGTCTTGTGGGGAATGAAACAGGCTGCATCTATCTTGTTGGTATGAAAATAAACTGAATATTTAATACTGCAGAGCTGTGACCTTCTAGTGTCTTGTTGTGTGCTGAGTTGGCAACTTGCCTTTTGCTGTTGTAAAAACTAATTATTTTTCTTCCACCAAAAAGGAGACACGGCAGAGAACTGTGTTGGCTTTTCACTCATAAACAGGAATTCAACGTAGTCTGTGAACCAACATTGCATAACTGGGGTGTAACTAAAAAGGTTTGAGAGCAACACCAGAAGCATTTCTCTGTCTGCACTCACATTGAGCTTACATAAAACCCCCACAAAGATCTGGATGGTTCACTCACTTAAAAAAAAAAGTCACTGTTTGTCAATTAGTCCATCTGTTGTTCAGCTGTGACCCCGAGCAAGACACACACAGAACCAGCCTGCTACATAATGAGCATCCACTTTGACTGTAAATGCACCTCAGCAGTCACTGGCTTGTTTGTTATCTAAAAGCAATTATGCAATTACCTTATACATATTAGAAGGGCGCACAGCAGAGCGTGGACAGTCCCCTTATGACATCACATTTAAATTCACCGGATCCAGATTGATTTTGGATCTGTACAAGATTGCACATACATGCTTTTCATCAAGTTTCATGAATTATTTTCTGAGAAATTAAGGAAGTTTAAAACAGTTGAAAAACAGCCTATGTTGCAATTTTAAGAAATCTATCCTTCTATTATCCTTTCTAACCTACTGTCAATTCAGCAAACTCAACACAGAAAGAACCAAGAAACCAACTGGCAACCTTCTTGCTGCTAACCAGTGCATCACCATGCTGCCCGCATTCAGGAATATCGCCCCCTAAACATGTCTGATTTTAGTTATCAGGAGCCCTAAATTATTCTCTGAGACATCATGGAAAATGTTAAAAAAAACTCACAAAATCTCACAATGTTAAAGAAAGTGATAACAAAATTTCTGAATCTGCCCCTTGGTTCGGATCCACACCAAATACATCATACCGCATCCTTTCACCACGTTTTGTGGAAATCTGTCCAGTAGTTTTTGTGTAATCTTGCTGACAAACAAAGGGACAGGGGTGAAAACATAACCTCTTTGTCGGAGTTGATAATCATGGGCATGACGTACGTTGGACCAGCATTTAACCCTCATTACCCATGATGCAATGATCACTTTGAGGGCAGCGTAAGGACTATTTACCAAGTGTTTGTTCATTTAAAGGAGCTGTTGTAAGGACAGGGTGTTTTCAGCTTAGAAACTCAAATCAGTTTAGATTCCACTTCAGAGGATTTTAGTGTGTGAGGCAGCCAGCCTCGCTGGATTAGCCTTAATGCTGCCGCAATTTCTACTTGAACTCGGCGCTGGAGCAGTGATTTGTTTGTGCAGTGCTCTTTCAAGGACTTGGGTGCACTATGACCTGGTTTGCATAAATGCATGGGGGAAGATACAATCAAAGTGCTTCCACTGAGGCGGCAAGTAACTGCAAAATGTGCCCTCACGCTGCAGTCAAAGTGAACCTCAGTGAAACGATCCAAGAAACGATACGATGGCACGAACTGTATTCTGTGTAATGAGCTGAGGAAACGACAGGGCTCTGAGGCCGAGCTGTAGTGACGTCTACAACTGATTGCAGCGATCAAAGTCACACTGCAGAACCTGACCTTGTTAAGCAAAGCAACCACAACTTTGTTTCTTTAACCTTGGATCATATCATATATAAACATGTTGTAGTGGATAAGTTTATGTGTCATGTGGTATTTTCGCTCCTGCTGGCACAAGAACTCTTGCAATCTTTTCTTTTTTGGGGAGGTGAAATTCGAAAGTACAATTTCAATAGGATTAATAATATAACACTAAACTAATATCCACAGTCTCATTCATTTTCATATCCGTAAAGCTTGATTGCTCTAACTCCACCCAAAATCTACAGACGCCACCAGGCTCTGTGCTCTTAGGTTAACCTTGGATAACCTTTGGTGGTGGTCTTTCTTTGAAATGAGTTTGGGACAACGGTGAGCTTTATCTAAAGGAGAGTGATGAGTCTCACCAGCCTCTGTTCTGCGGTAAAAATGAGATTTGGAAACACTATTAAGGTCAGTGTAGTTGCCAAAAAATCCCAGATGGCTTGGTGTATTACTAAAGACAATACAGTGTCATATACAATGTACTACAGCTGTACAAAATATGATTGTAATGTGAAATGCACCTGTTTTCAGCCAAAATTAGCAAATGTGACCGCAGCAGAAGAGAACAGCTAATTTTCACGAATTAAAATGTGTTAAAATGAGGTTCCGGTGTTGTGTCAGGCACAGTCATGTCCCTGCTCCAAGTAATTATTAAACCTTAATTCAAAACTTTTCATAAACAGTAATTTGATAAACAGCTTGATGTGTTTGGCATTGGGGAATCAGGCCAGCAGTGTCTCTACCACAACATGTTCTGACGACGTTACTGTTGGAAATAGAAGAGAGCATCCCTTCAGCAAGGCCAAACAGTCCCTTTAAATCAAAAACAGCTACTGCAAATTACACACACTCAAGGATATCAGTTCCCTTAATATATCTCCCAACCAACCAACTATCAACCAACTATCAGCCAACCATCAACCAACCAGCCAACCAACCAACCAACTATCAACCAACCAACCAACTATCAACCAACCAACCAACCAACCAACTATCAACCAACCAACTATCAACCAACCAACTAGCAACCAACCAGCCAACCATCAACCAACCAACTATCAACCAACCAACTATCAACCAACCAACCAACTATCAACCAACCAACCAACTAGCAACCAACTAGCAACCAACCAACTAGCAACCAACCAACCAACCAACATACCAACCAGCCAACCATCAACCCATCATCAACCAACCAACCAACTATCAACCAACCAACCAACCAACCAACTATCAACCAACCAACCAACCAACCAACCAACCAACCAACCAACCAACCAGCCAACCACCAACCCATCATCAACCAACCAACCAACCATCAGCCAATTATCAACCAACCAACCAACTAGCAACCAACCAACTAGCAACCAACTAACCACCAACCAACCAACCAACCAACCAACCAACCATCAACCAACTATCAACTAACCAACCAAACCGCCATAAAACAACTATCAACTAACCAACCAATCAACCAACCAACCAATCATCAACCAACCAATGGACCGGAGCAAACCACAGTATAACAAAAAGTGCAACATAATGTTTATGTGTGTACTGTTGCCAGTATGTTGTTAACAGCGTGTTTTGAAAGTGACTTTTGGTTCAAAACGACCTCTTGAAGAATTTCCGGATGTTCAACACCTTTCAGTAGTATTCCTGCATTAAAATAACCCATCTGGTTCTCCCTGTAAGGAAATGCAAATTTTAAAAACAATTTACAACCACTTTTCTCTTTATTTCAACAGATAAACTTTGTCCTGGGCACTGGTCTGCTGTGTCTCTTCACGCAGGCTTCTCTGACAGGCAGAGATCAGGCTCTGCTGATGAAGATCTGGTCTGACCGCATGGGCGCCCTCTACAGGAAGATGAAGAACATGGGCGGCCGCTGCCTGGGATACTTCCTGGAGCAGGCGGAAGGGGATATTAGGCTACAGTTAACCGAAGCCGTGCAGAACCGCGCACCACCTGAGGAGGCAGCAACTGGCATCCTGAAGACCCTGGAGAAGAACTACGATTGGCTGCGCTGGGCGGTGATGCTCCACCCCGCCACGGGACCTCTGGAGGACGAGCAGATCGAGGAGACAGAAGAAGAAAAGGAAGACGCACCAGTGGAGCAGCCGCCCAACAATTTGCTGTCAGTGGCATCTGACGCTCCAATCCCCCATGTGGTAGCGTGCTACCGTGACACGCCGACGTCACTGGACAAGAGTCGTATCCATCAACTCATCGTGGACCTGGAGTGGAAGATCCCAAACCCACCCCCTGAAGTGTACGCCTCTATCGAGGAGGACCCAGGAAGGGCGCGGCGCTACCTGGCCACACGCATGCTGAAGAAGCTGAAGGAGGGGCTGGGCTCCGGGGTGGCGGTCCACGTGGTTCCGGGCAGGATGGAGATGAAGTGCAACTTCCCTCAAGCCTCCTACTACCTCTACGAGTACAAACACCGGCTGGCTTCGGGTACCGTGTGCGTATTTGGATGAAAGGGGAACGGGGAGGAAACGACCTGTTGTTCTCACACAGATGTTTCATAATCATATTAAAGTATATGCTTTATTTTTGTTGCTTTCACACTGACATTAATTCATCTTGAGTAATGTTGCTACAAATAAATGTCATTTTAGAGAAAAGAAACGATGACATACATGAGTTTTTACCCTCTTTCAATCACTGATCCATTGGCTGTCGTTAATTAGCTTCTAGGGGCAATGGCCAACATTATTGGGCTCCTGGATATCCAAGAGTCCGACTAGTTTTTAAAATCACAGAAGTCGAATGTTTCTCCACACAAAACACTAACAGCG
This sequence comes from Pleuronectes platessa, assembly GCF_947347685.1. Lineage (NCBI taxonomy): Eukaryota > Metazoa > Chordata > Actinopteri > Pleuronectiformes > Pleuronectidae > Pleuronectes > Pleuronectes platessa. The sequence goes on along the minus strand of NC_070639.1, from coordinate 4,298,431 downwards.
ATACGTTTTGTAAGTGTTTTAGGTCCAGATGACATTCTGGTTCAACTCTATATCAACATCTATCTGTATATGAATAAATAAAAATTAAAAAGCATTTCAGTCAATGTGTTCGGCCTCTGTTGCTCTCCACTCTGACGGTTTACCCGCTCAAATGTGATTGCTCAAACCAGAAAAAGACACCAGAAGGCTTCCGGGCCCAAAATCTTGTCCCTCGCCTACAGATTCTTCATATTCACAAGAATCTGTTTAGATATAACCTTCCTTTATAGCAAATTTCCAGTTTGCAACTTGGGTCTAATCTAATACTGTACAGTCGTCCATTAACAGGGTGATAAGTCCAGCGGGAAGACACACAAGAGACCAAATGATCTAAATGACTACTTGAAAGCAAAACTACAGATTTAAGTTAAACCTGTGTTTTGTTGAGCAGTGATCGATCTTTGAACAACTGGGTAAGAAGTTAATGGATTCATATACAACCTATGATCATCTGACAGCTTGTGTCTCTTGTTCAAATCTATGTGATCCCAGATCTTAGAGGTTAACTTGGTGAGTCCAATGTTATTGATAGGGATCATGGTCAAAACATCAAAAGCCAACCCCAAGTCATATAAAGACAAAAAGTCTGAATCTTTCTTGTTTTGTCACTAGGATATATATTGACTTTCCAAACGTTGATGTTAGATAGCAACAAGAAAGGAGAGATTATATGTTTGACCCGTCTTAACTGTTGAGGTCTGACTCATTCCCAGTACGAGTCGAGGCTCGAGGACTGTCCATCTCCTCCGTAAGTAAATGTCCAAGTCATGTCCAAATATGGAATCATTTTTTTTGTTCTTACACGACTCCTGCATCAGAGTTGAGCTCAACCATTTTTTCCAAGTCCTGCTTGACATCTGGGAAGCCCTGCAGCGCCTCCCGAAAGTCGTCAAAGGACAGAGTGAAGCACTGGCAGTCGGTCAGCGCCTTCATTGTGGCCAGATGTTGGCCTTTGGTCAGCATGCATGTCTCTGTAGAGCGTAGACACACACACACATACACACACAGAGGGAACCACAAGAGCATGGTTAATGAACGAGTAAACCCTAATGACGGGATGAGCTCTGACAATTAATCCTAAATTAAATAACCAGACTTAGCCGAGTGGTTTCGGGAAGCCTGCTTGGCTCTAAACGCTGCTGAGGTTCGCTGCCAAAAAGATTTGTTCCTACTTCAGCCTAAGAATTAAATCAGCCCCACAAATTGGAAAATGTGGATTTATTCACTTTCATTTCCAATGGGTAAAAAAAGAATCTGTCTTGCTCGCCTATGCGAACTTAAACAGACTAATAGAAGTGTTCAGAATGTGAGATAAATGTTGAAAAATCTGACTATATCTACCTAAAATATGATCCAAATATATTTAATTCATCAGTAAATCAAAGTATATGTCTTTAAGATATTAACATATGCCTGCCTCAGATTTTTTTCCCAATGCAATGGAACACATTTCCAGCAGAGCTCACTGACTTAAAAGGACAAGAGCAACATATTTTCCTAGAAACATGATCCATGTTACTGTAGATAATCCTCACAACCAGCTGTCAGCTGTTTTCATGTGGACGATCTCTGGCAGAAAGTAGCTCCAGTGAGAAGTGCTCACGATGAAATCTATGGATTATCCAGAGTGCAACTATGAACTGCTTTTATAAGACAGAAAATGCCCTTTTTTAAAAAGTATTTTTCAGTTTTGTCTTCAAGTGAGACAGCATTATATAATGCTAAAGACCCAGCAATATACAAACTTAGTTGGACCCAAACAATTTGATTAACTGGGTTATTAAATTTATCAATACTGTGTTTTATAAAATCATTGCTTCAAGGAAGGCATGTTACTGCTGATTCTTTTATTAAAATTGTCTCTATAGGTGACAGGAAAGTAGTGAAGACACGGACATCGTAATAAATGAACGGCATGTGTTTTAACCACAAGGTCAAAATGACACAGGAAAAAACTATTTTTCTTAAATTTCCAAACAGGTAGCACCATATGGAATTTCATTAATGTTCATTGTCCACTGCATTGAGGTGGAGGCATAAAACCCAATGAGAGAGATCTCAAACTCCAACTGCATATTCTTGGTTTCCTGTAATTTGAGTGAACTGATCCTCGATGGCTATGAGAAATAAATACTTCAAACTGATACCCTGAACACACTCGTGTCCAAAGGAAGAAGTATCACAGTGATGACTCAGCAAATATCAAATTTAAACAGATTATGTTTAGTATGTATTTAAGTACACTGTAAGATTGTGATATTGCTTAATTAAAAACTCAAAATGTGAACACAAATGAGCTTATAGTACTTTTTGTTAATTATAAAATTCTTACACAGCATCATGTAATTATTGTTATTATTGTGTCACATACTTGGTCAGATTTCAGTTTCCTTAAGTCTAAAAACACATTCAGAAGTTAATACATGTTAAATTAACCATTAATATAATTTGACTAAGGTTCCGTTACTTTTTTCTGTCTATCACTGTCTGGAAATCAATTTCCAAATCAAAGTAAACACTTTGTAGATATTTAAAAAAAAACGGAGAAAATCCCACCCACCTCCAAAAAAGTCTCCATCAGATAGTTCCCTGTCGTAGGACTCGCTCTCCATGAGGACCTGGCCGTGGTCGATGAAGAACATCCTGTCGCCTGGGACATTCTCTCGGACGATGACGTCTCCCTCCTGGAAGACCTCGTACTCCAGTTTGGGGAGGAGGGCACTGATGAAGTTTTCATCACTGTTCTGAAACATTGGAGCTTTTCTCAGCAGCCGGCTGCACATCACTGTCAGGATTTGCTGAAAAATCATTAGAAATTATAATCAATTCACAATAAATAAATGAATAAATGAATAATAATAATAATAATAATAATAATAATAATTATTATTATTATTATTATTATTATATGAATGACTAGGAAGCAACTTTCTCCACCACATTGGCAATATTTTGTTAATTTTTTACTTTGAAATTTGTTGTTTACTAGATTACCTCTTCAGATGTTTGGATGTGGGTGAGGTCTCCAAACTTCTGAGACCCACTCACCATGAGAGAACCGACTCACTTCATATGAGCGTGGTAAACATTGTAAACACACAGAAGTCCAGAGATGAGCATTTACCTCTTTGAGTGCAGAAGACACTGTGGCCATCACGTCCTTCTGGTCAAACCATTTCCCCCCATAGCGAGCCTGGTAGTAGTTGCTGATGCGGAGTTGCAGTTCAGGCGGGAGCTTCATAAAGGACATGTAGTGCTCCAAACGACTCATCTGCAGAGAGTCACATGGAGTGTCTCAGATACTCAAAATTTGCATAGTCATAGTCTTCCATTGGGTCATTCTTATCCTTACAAAGATTATAATATAACTGCATTAATAAAAAGAGAAGAAATATCACATGAAAATAACTAATCCATTTAATAATTAAGAAAGGCTTGACATTCTTTATTTTAATCCTCCACTTTAAATCCAATAAAAGACTGTGATGTGTATGTAATATTTGGTGAATATACATTTTTTACGCCATCATTTACTCATATGGTCTCTAACATATAACATAATAAATATATACAATATAATATCTAAAATGTCCTTGTTTTTTATTTTCCTCTGCCTGTTATATCTAAGTAAGTGAAGAAACTAATATTATTATAATTATTTCCAGCTAATCCTGATTTCATCTTACTAACTAAAAAGTTGTATCTATTTTCATATGATTTTGTTTTGAATTTGTTGCCTTCTGTCAAGAAGTTTGTAATTTGAGTTCTGGGAAGTTTTTTATTAGTCTAAAATAATTTTGGCTTTGAATTGGAAACAATTTCTACTCAATACTACAAGCTGGTGTAATAACTTGTTAAACATGGTGTGTATTTGCTGATGAAGGATGGTAATTGTCACCCATGAGGACCTTGATCTTGTACTCCTTGGCTGCAGGGTCGGTGTTGGCGATCATGGCGGTGGCGTTGGCCACGAGGACGGTGTACATCAGACAGCCGGACACCATGCTGACCATGACGATCCACATTTCAACATAATCTGGAGCCAAAACACCCACCAGCTCATTTAGTGGTATGTTTGGTGTATTTATATCTGAGAGTGAAAGTGATACACATTTACTTCTAATGGTTTTAGTGTTGGATAAAGAAATCAATATCTCTCACTTGTTGGAGCGTCCATGGAGCCGTAGGAGAGAGCAATCATCTGTGAGAGAGCTCGAAAAACTCCCCATGAGTATTTCACGATCACTGTGGCATTCTGGAAGATATATTTACATCATTAGTTGTAGTTTCCGTAGAACTGGGGCCCGTACCGCAAAGTTTAATAGCTCTCTTAGAGGTTTTTACTGTGCTGGTCCTTATCGGTCTGGTAACTCTAAATACAAGTGCACTCATGTGATATTGATTCAGTGTTGAGTTTTACCATCAGGTTTTCTTTGCGGACCCAGCAATCAGAGGGGAACTCCTCCAGCATGGGAACAAAGTACTGGATGCAGCCGTTCCAGTGACACAGCAGGAAAATCATCATGAATAAAGACAGGATTCGGAAGAACAGGCGGACCACCTCCAGGTTTGCATTTGACACCTAAAGAGGGATTGACACGTGACTTTATGGCACTATGCACACACCCTCCTGGTGGCTCAGATACAGTGTGTGCCATTTTACAGCATTATACACTGTGATTGAGCACCCACTATAAATAAAGACCTTGAAACCAAAGTAAAGACACGTCATGAATACAAACGTTAAACCTACTGTGCAGACTGGATTTCTCTTTCTACGACTTTAACGTGATGTAAAAATGAGAAAAGATTATTCTGGTTTCATGGTATTCATGGTGGTACAGTTGCTGGAACCAGTGTCACCTAACAGCAAGAAGAGATGAGAATGAACAGGAAGTGAATCTGGGATCATCTCTCTCTTTACTTTTGTTTAAGCATCTGTTGTTTAAGCAGTTACCTTTGGGCACATGTGGTAAGAAAAAGGTGAGAAAACTGTTGAGCAAGGTGCCGGCTTTTGTTTCACAGATGACATTGTCAGAGGTCAAAGTCCGATTTGTCATCTGATCCAGGCCTGGTAAGATTTCAGCGGGCGGGGAGAAAGGTGGATTGAGTTTCAGGGGGGGGGCTCTGAAGAGTGCACGGCGTTTGAACTTACTTTCTCCACTTCGTTGAAGAACCTGACGAGTCGGGACACTCGAGCGAGTCGGATCAAGCTGAGGATCCGAACAAACATCAGGATCCTCATCATCTTGTTGGTCTTGGACGGGTTGTCATCACTGTTGTAATGCAAGTCCTGGGAAAGTGAAATCAAATTTTCATTTCATTTCATTATTTTATTTTATTGATATTATTGTCATCTTTTATATTCATCATACTAGAATACTCTCAAGTTCTCAACACATGATTGTATTTACTTTTTCTCAATTATTTACCGTCTGTAAAGCTCTAAGTGCTGCGCGAGATTTTAATTATAAACCACCAACCAATTCATGTAAAATTGAGAGCATGTTTGTTTTGTGCACTGACACACGCTGAAGCACACTGTGGGCTTTTTTGCTGCTTGAACAGTTTGATCTCTTCATTACCGCAAACAGCAGAATGTAGCCGATCGGGAAGGCAGCTATGACGTCCGGTATGAACCATGTCCTCAGGTAACTGAGCCGGATCCGCTTGATATCCAGAATAGCTTCCTGTGATAGAGAACAGAGCAGCAGATCGAGCAGATGGATGAAGACGCCGTGCAGCCTGATCAGATGTATAATTTAACACTTGAACTGAACCAATATTTTTGGGCGATTGTCCAACATTAAAGGAGACAGTGATGTCAAATGAGATTAGCGCGCTGCTCAAAGAAGAGAATAAGAATTGATTTGACAGCATCATTGAGCTGTTGGGGAAGCTCATGCATGAATATTTCAAACAAGGCATAAACCGACTGAGAATAAATCTGGAGAAACCAGATGCTCGTGAGATCCAGAGTAAACACCACAGATGGGTCAATTTGTGATTGCCAAGATAGAAATGCCGAAACATATTCACATGAAAACAAACAGGATGTAGTTGTCTGTATAATACTTAATTGGAAATGTTATACTTCTCATTCACCCATTGCAATAATCCCTGTTATAAAATCAAACAGCAGGTGCCAATATCGCTGGTGTCCAGGAGATGAGGGGGCAAGTTGGTTAATCTAGCCTTTCGTGTATTGAGTAGATTACAGATGGGACAGAGATGGATTGTACGTGGTTGTCTGCACGGGGATTATAGTCTCCCAGATTGTGTCTGAAAATAGAGCACCCGCCACTCTCACCTCGCTGTCCTCTGCTATGATGCCCATGCGGAAATTCAGAGCCACGTCTATCAGGAACAGCGTGTCTGAAAACACGTTAAATCCTTCCCATGCCAGCCCGCTGGTCCCGTCCAGAAAAGCTATCTCCATGGGAATCCCGATCAGGTTCAGAAACGTGATGGCCATCATGCACATGATGTAGTAACTCCTGCAGGACAGAAAAAAAATCCCACGTGACTGTTGAGTGAACCTCAGATCTTGTTTACTATGTGGTTTGGTAGCGTTGCTGTTCATTTGCCAGAGGGACTCATTAGCTGCGGCAGGATGATTTTCTCTGATACTGTAACTGCACATCTCCTCAGCCGTGGTTCAATACCAGGCTTAAATAACTCCCTGCTCTCTGATCCTGATTGTTCCCCTCTCTGTTTTCACTCCATCTGATCGCCTTACAAACTGATAATAACAATATGGATAATGCAAAGCCAGTCATCAGTGAAAACACAGTAATTTGATCCATCTGCTTATTCCTCTTCCAATCCTCAGCTATTATCTTTAAATGCACCTAAAAATAAACTGAATCATTTAAACTCTCACTTTATTATCTCTTTTATTTGTCATGTTTGATTTCTCTTTGAATTTTACACAAATGACACTGAAATTTATTTTATTTTCACACGTGCAATCGGTTTTCTGACATCTTTTCAGAAGTGAATAATGAATAATTTTTGACTGATAAGTAAAATTATAAATATGAATAAAGTAGGTGTGTAGGTGATCATTTTATATTGCTGATAAAACTGCTACTAATTTATACATTATTGAGCAAATCACTTTATATATATTTGGAATATGATATATCACAGGAAAAAAAATCCTAACATCCTAAACCATCAAGGTTGTTGTTTTTCCACTTCACTTTTACAAATCTGTAAAACCAACGAGTTGGAACCAGAAAATGTTTGGAATTTTTTGATTTATTACTAAGATGGTTCCTAATAAATTTTCTATCAATCAATAATTAATCAATTAAATGACTCATTATGACACTTCCAATACGGATAGAAGATAAGGTATCATAGGATAACAGAAAAATACCTGCAGGACCTCACTTCAACAACACAACTTCTAAAAATGTATGTTTGGACTATTGGGTTGGGGTTGGGGTTGGGGTTGGGGTTAGGGTTAGGGTTGGGGTAAGGTTTGGGGTTGGGGTTAGGGAACAGGACTAGCCTGACTCAGATATATCAAATACCTCATGAGGCTGAAAGGGTGAATGACAAAGACCCCGCTCTCCAGCTGTCGCAGGCATTCCTTCTCCACGGCCACCTCGCTGCCGTACAAGTACAGCGACTGTCTGTTCAGCTGCGGGAGGAGCAGGGCTCTCCATCCACAGGTCCTGTGGATACCGCATCCCTCTGTGGGACCTTTTAGTTTCTCCATGGCCCGACCTTGGTCCACCTCTGATCAGCCCATCGCACACTCCATCCTCCCTTATGCGGCAGCTGCGTCTTCCTCCCACGACGAGTGGAGTCTGACTCTACCAGCTCTGACCTCCCCTCTTGTTCACGAGGTAATTTTCCACCAACGCTCTGAACCTCAGGGCTTATAGAAGCTGTGTGGAGCGAGACGAGCGGACACCCTCCTTTGAGCTGCTTCCCTCGCTCCCTCCCTCCCTCTCCGTCAGCCTCTCTCTATTTCTGCCCCCTCCCAACCCCTACACTTCTTTTCTTTTTCTCCCAGCTCATCAACTATTCAGTGTCTGTGTCTCATCCCCACATAAATCAAGCCATGTCAAGAGGGTAAGGTCCAGCACACATCAATACTGAAGACAATGACGTGTGAGCGTGTGTGTGTGTGTGTGTGCCTGTGTGTGTGTTGAGGGGATCACAATTATAGCCATGTGAGCTCGGCATCTGCCAGCATGTGCGGAGGACCAGTTCGTTCTGAGCCGTCTCTCCCGGGGATGTAATTAAACACTCCACTGTGTTACCTGATGCTGGTGATGCTGGTGATGCTCGCAGCTCGGAGCCAGCCACCGTGCTCTTTGTTTGCACAGCAGAAGCAAAAACATGTCTGTGTTTGATCTTTTCACTTCTCCAGGGAGGGTTGGCGGGATTTTGAGGCAGGCAAAGTTTGAACCACAAAATGATGTTACAGGATGTAGCATCATGGTGGAATTAACTGAGGGCTCAGGCCAGTGGGTGAGGGGAAATGCTGGCAGCTTAGTGCATGAGGTGAGATGTCTGATAGTGAGAGGGAGAATTTAGGAGATGACTCCTAGATGCTCAGAGTATCATAGGACATCAGAAGAGAGGTACAGGAAACAGCAAACTTTTATCAACTGACCAAGAGGGATTTGTATTGGTAAAGAGTTGGACAGATACGTGAAGTGTTATTTGAAAGGGTTAGCTCGACTGACGTTCGCTCTGAAACAGGCAACAACCCCTTGTGACCGTGTATGGGAATATCATATCTATTGTACTTTTTTCTATTAGGTGAGCTTCAAATCCAAATTACAGTTTTCAATTAACATAATAATCTTGTTCTGGAAAGTGGATCTGTTTGAGAGAAAGTGGGATGAGTGGGTTAAACCAACATTTCTACCAAATCAGTCTTAATGCAGGTGAATATTAGCCAATATTTTGGGGGCTTCTGACGTAGTCTTGTCCCTTGTATACAGACTCCACATACTCCCATGCAAAATGTCTTTATAGAGATTGAAATTAAGTTGAGTGGGGCGTTCAGGACACTGCAATTATTCGGTGAAAAGGCACAACAAGAAACCATCCTTCCTAAGCATTATATTTTTGGGTGATATAATGTCACACTTGCTTAATTGTGATTTACTACCTTTTTAACTGCTATTTACTACATTCTGTGGATGTACATTACATTACTTCCTACGTTTTTTTGCATTCTCTAATCCAGTTTGTACTATTCTGATCCTTTCCACTGTGTGCCTTATGACTTCATACTATGTTGTACTGTGTATTATGTTTTGAGTACTTAATATATTGCATGCTAATATGTTTAACCGAGGGATCAGAGGGAAACATCATTTAAATCCCTCCTCTGTCCTGTACAGAATTAACATTAAAGTTGACTTTGGATCTTGGCTTCTATCATTACACATATGAAGCACAAGAGGTTGAAGACAACATGATTATCTCAGTGTTTAAAATGCTGCAGAACATAACGCTGCTCAGAGAAATAAAATGTTTCTCAGTTATTTTGCAGAAACAGGACAGAAATGAGCTCGGAGCCTGTGTTACCCTTCAGCTCCCCTTATTAGAGGGTTGATATTTGTCACTCAGTCAAATAACAATAACAGGGTTTAGTCTGACAATTGCTGTCCAGTAAGATAACAGGAATGCTTGAGTTGTTGTATTTTGCTTGGATTAAAAAAACGCTGGTGTTTGTAATCCATTGACGTAATGTGACCTAAATATATGCTCAGCTTTTCCGGAGCACTGTTTTGTTTGATGGCAATGACATTTTTGCATTTCCATAAAGGGACAAGGCTTATTGGAATAAACAGAACATGGGGGATAATTATTATATGTACGCATAGTAAACACCAGTCAAATAAAAACCCATCTGCGTGTCTAGAGACTGCTGGAAGCTTTTATCAGCCGTGAAGAGGAGGTGGCACGTGGTCGGGACCTCGGCTTACACCTCATCTCATGCATATTTCTACATGAAAAAAAACAAACAATGACAGAATTAAGATGAATCTCAATGTGAAAAGGTATTTGACATGTATGTTCAGCTCCAGTGCCACACTACATAGATTCTACTCCTGGGGAAAAACTGCAGAGTGTGTTACACATGGAGGTGGATATATATATATATCACACCATACTGAGTAAATCTACAATGTGCTTAGTTGCTCATTTATCTAGCACACAGCTGGCCCTCGAACCAGAGTAAGGGACTCAGTGATGCTGCTTACGCACTGCTGTGCTGCGCTGACGTACTGTGGACCCAGCACACATGTGAAAACACACACACCTTTACCACTGTCGGAGAGAACAGGTACATTTTTCATATTAAAAAACTCCCAAACCACAGAGGTGAGCCCATCAGTAATATATTCTTACAGCTCAACATATAATATCTGCAACAGAACCTGCTCATGTAGAAAAACAATAGCTTAGTGTATTAGCTGATGTTCATTCTCAACTCATATAATGTTTACAGGATTTTTCATTTATTTTATTATTATTGTTTCAGATTGTACAGTGACACATTTTGATATTGTACAAGAAATTACCAGTAAGGTGCTGAAAAAATTTGTAATAAATATTGCTTTAATTATGAATTGAAAGAGTTGACATTTATATAGGTCACGGTAAAGTTGAGGCTGTGTGTGTGTGTGTGTGTGGCACTGAATACATGATTCAGATTCACTGGAGCTGATATTTACATATAATTTTATGGTCTATATACGATCTTTTATATTTAATCTTTTCAGTGTTGATCTCTCGACTTTGTCCCTAGTTTATATTTCTCTCAATTCAAATTGCTTAATTTGTTTTATGTCAAGTTAGTAACATATAAAGCCTCGGGACAAGGTCGATTTACACACTGGTATATTTTAAGGCAGCAAACATGAGAAAAATATAGAATAAAATAAATAACAAGAAGGAAAGACAGATTTTTAGAAACAACTGAACCCCCGTGTTCTGTGTGCAATATTAGATTTGTGTCTTATATTTAAATATGCATTTCTGGTTGTTCATAATATTATCTTTTAAATCTGTTTAACCTTGTGCTTGTAATTTTTTATTTTCATCCTGATTTTTTATTTGATGCTGTAACATGGCACATTTCCCTAAGGTGGGACTGATAAAGAATTATAGTATATTATCAATTTTTTTAATCGATTTGTTTTTTATGACAAAAAAGAGAGAATTAAATTGAGTTTACTATTTACAGAAACCTGGGAATATTTACATTTATAAAGCTGTTACCAGAGTATTGTTTGTCTTCTGAGGAAATAATGAAACTATCGTGTATAACAGAGGTCAGTAGGGGCCTGAAAACTAATATTAATCAGTAAGTAAACACTCATTTATGATTATTTTCTGAAATTGATGTTTTCCCTCGACAGCAAAACAGCTTTTTGTTGTATTTACAAACGTTAAGTCTTAATAGATATCACAACAATCTAATTGCACATGAAATTATACTGTAATATTAATATGGTTGTCTCACCTTTCTTTCTATTGGCCGTTGAGGACAAAGTACTACATTTCCCAGAAGGCTCCGCTGCCGCTGGCAGCACGTTGGATTGTATAAAAGGCGGACACGTGCTTTTGACTTCCTCGTTCATTTTGAAGGTGAAGTATTCGCTGTTCCGCGTCCTCCATCCAAGTAAGTGACAGAACTGCGCCGCAGGTTCTCCACCGGTTTGTAATCCACGTTGTTTGTGACGTCATCAGCTCGTTGATCTGCTGGGACTCAGTAAATGTTAGTGAGCACGTTTCTGAGGCTGTGGTGTAGCAGCTATAGGCTAACTTAGAGAACCGGAAGCTAAAGATGCTAGCTCCACCAGTTCAATGTAAAAATCCTCTGTTGATCTGAGTTCATGTTACATCATCATCCTCCGCCACTGTCACTGTGAATCTAAAGCAAAGGCACAGACTGTACCTCTAACATCACACTGCCTCTACCACTCAAACACAAGTGACTAAAGTTCACTGTCATGTCTAGGAAAGGAAAATATCAAATATTTACTTTGTAGAAGCCAGAACCAACAGAAATGAGAATTTTTTTTATTTTTTATTATAATTTATATTTGTAGTAATTTGACCTTTTTATTACTGTAAATGCTTCTGTCATAGTACAACTGCTTTTTACTACATCCTGTGGTTTTACTCTACTTCCCATGAAGTATTTGTGCACAATTCTGATTTGCACTACTCCTAGCCACCGTCTGACTCCTCACTGCATACAATGTCCCGTGTGCTATGATTTGAGAACTAACATGTTGCGTACTGTTTGTTTGATGAGGTCCATAAGGACAACTACATGGCATCTATTGTCATTTTCACCTATGCTTTATTTATCAGTTATCTTCTGTGACTTGAGTTGATGTAAAAATCTGCATGAACGACCTTGAGCTTGTTCTCTGGAAACTTATCCACGAGTGATTCTGAGATGAAAAAGGCACACCTAATGTTTTCTTCTGGATATTTAATTGTCTGTCTTTCTGTTAGTCTCCCTCAGCCTGAAGATGTCCACTGTGTCTGCAGCCAGCCTGGAGTCCGCTCATGTGACCGAGGGCACTGAGCAGAAGAAGCCACTGAAAGCATGCTGCGCTTGTCCAGAGACAAAGAAACCCAGGGATGCTTGGTGAGTATCGGTCTCCTGAGGAACTGAAACATTTTGTCATTGGAGAATATTTATTCATGCCTTTTTCCTGCACAGCATCATTGAAAAGGGAGAGGAAAGCTGCACAGAGCTGATTGAGGCACATAAGGACTGCATGAGGGCACTTGGATTCAAGATTTAACCACCTTAACAACTCTATTTGTGTGTGGTGAGTATCATTTAACAATTACAACCTTTAACTCACAAGGTCAGTTTTGTTAGCACTAGCTTGTTTGAAACTAATTTCCTCAGGCTGGGTCGTTGGTATCCCTCAGCTGCTTCTGATTCATCCACCATCAAATTCAAACTGGACTAAAACAACAATGCCCTTGCATGACTGCTACTATCAAAGTATATAACTACCTAATTTCAGCTTTAAACTGACCACATGCAGTTCTTAATTCATAGGTGAATCTAAGTTCTGCAAAATTTGAAGTACATAAAGTATTTAACGTATTTACATCTTTGTTTAAAACTCGTTGACCCCTTTTATTAGCAGCACCTGTACACCTGCTTGTTCGTGCAGTCAGCCAATCATGTGGCAGCAGTAGACAAACTGGCCGATTTTTGGACACTTAACATTTTATTCAACAAAGACACTTATTCAAGCTATGATGTGTGCATTTGATTAATATGTTCTCAAATTGCACTTGATTTGATAATTTAGGCTTGTTTGTCAGAACTACAATTAAACGCACATTTACCAATGTTACATTTTATTTGTAAGTTGGGTAATGTGCCTTTAGTCGTTTTGTTCTATCGAATCCCTTTTTTTTTTTAAACGACTTGAAATGTGTTCTGGACCCAATTGGGGATAAATCTCTTTCTTTGATGTCCAGATGTGTATTTGCTATTCAACTGGTTATTTGTATTCAGCAGACTGTCCCTAGCTTCAGTCTCCTTGCTGGGTCAGTTGTGTCTCTTGGCCATTGGTGATTTCATCCATTGTTGAACACCTGCTGCAGTGTCCTACTAGGACATCATGTATCTGGGGGCAAGGAGATGTGGTGTGTTGTGGGCCTCACGTCTCGTCTTTTGTTGCCATAGTGCACTTGAAACATGCCCATAGCCACACAGCTGAATTGTCGTTTCAGCAGTTGAACCTTCTTTCTCACCTGCTCTTGTAAAATAAACTCTTAAATCCAAACCTCAGCATTTGATCTTGGTACATTTTAAAATGTCTGCATCTGATTGCTGATCATAAAATCCTGACTTAATGCTCTTGACTTGTTTGACCCAAAATGTTGAAGGTGAAATACTCATTGTGTCCTTTTGTGTCTTGATTTCCCTGCAGTGTGTTGCGGTGTGAGTGGAGGACAACCCTGGCTTTTCCTTTTCCCCTGCTTATTTATACCTCGACGAGAGGGGACCTGTAGAAATGATGGATTTAGACTGTGTGGGAATGTTTTTTTTAAATGTGCTCATTTGAGAAATGTGTGAAACCTAAACTGCTGTCTGTGATTGAATAAAAGTTCTATGCAATACATTTTGTCAAATCTAATTTGGAATGGACTAAGTGCATTTGAGGGTTGTTGGAGTGTATTCATCTAAAGCTCCTGACGGCAGTGAAGGTCCTTTCTGTCTGTGATCGGTTACTTGCCACAGTTGCTGTCCCTGGTATGCACTTAGGCTTAAAAATAACTCCTACCCCTGCAAAGTCAATACTTGCCCTATCTGCATTCTTTCTCTACAGTGTGTCGGTGTTACTGAAGTGTGCCGGGCAGCGGACACTTGGCTTGACATTCAATTGATGTCTGTATTTTAAGACTTTGTTTACACTGACTAACATTGTCACAGCTTCCATTAGCAAGTGATCCACCGCTTGCAATTAGTAACAAGTGTATTTACATGTATCAGTTTATTTAAATCGAGACTTGAGTCTACTACACCAGACTGTTGTGGTGGTGTTAACGTTTTCTGCATAGAATTGAGTAGCTAAATTTGTGCCTGAACTCGAGTTGTATATTATATAAACAAACTATTAATTTACAGCAACGATAACTCGAGTGTCGAGATCATTTGGTCCATTGTTGCAAAATATTTATTGTAGAACTTTGCAATTTTTAGAAACATTTTAAAGCTCAATTAATATTTGATCCAAGGTTATAATTTTGTCTATGGAAAATGTGTGCACTCAGATGTTACAAGATGGATCCATGTGAATGTCTAACAGCAAGCTGGATGTTGACTGGGTAACATCTGCTCAGTACAAATTGATTATGTCCTGTTAAAGTTTGAAACTTTCATATATTCAAAATATGCTGCTTATGCATATGAAACTAATATCCGATCTATAATGCAGTGACTATCCAAAAGATTCTATCAATAATTAGACTAAGTTGCTTAACATTTTGGATTTATTAATTCCAGAGGCTGCACCCTTACAGAAAAATAAAGAATCTGCATTGCAAAAATATTTTACCGTTCATGAAACACTGAAACTGATCTGGTATAAGATGAGAAACAAATTACAGAATAAAATCCCACATCACAAAGATCACAATCTTTTCCTCCTAAATATTTGTACCAAGATTTAGTATTTATTTTTTGTTCGGACTTTGTTTGCACTATTATTACATTCTCTTTATTGCTGTGCACCGATTAAACTAAAAGTAAACAAAGCAGAGAACATGTGTTTCTTCGTGTTTGGAGAGTTCTCGTGACTCAGACATGAAGGTATTGGTGGCACTGACTGGTGTTTATACCTGAAATCTGACCTGTGCTGTCATTCCACTCATTTCAGTGCCTCTAAATATTCCCCAGCAGAGCCACACACTCTGCAGGGAGTCAACTGGTATCATGAACTGAACTGTGCTGCAGCTCTGGAGGAACTTTATCAACAAATGTGTGCGACCATTTGTGAGTCTCTTATAGAACTTTTTTCTAGTCCCTCTCCTCCCTCGTGTTTCCTGCCCCTCTCTCGCCTTCTCTTTCTGTTATGTTAAGTAGCAGGCCTGCTTTCCGTCCACCACTCTTCCCTCCTTGGGTTTCAATTCCAAACATGGTTATCCTTCTAGGGCTCAATCGGCAACCTCCCCCCCTCCCGTGTCCTTTCTCTTCCAGCTGTTGGCTCGACAGTGCAGGGCCGGCGGGCGAGAGGCAGAAGATCGCTGCAAAGAGAGACGACAGGAAGACGCAGAGGGCACAAGACGGAGGGGGAGAGAGCAAGGGACACATAATGAGAGGAGAAGAAGAGCCATTCCAGCTGTGTTTCTATCACAAGTAGAGTCGTGAGAACTTCTTCACACTGAAGCTTTTTTCACTGCAACTCCAGGGAACAAACATTTGACATTTTCTTGTCGGTATTCTGGATCAAGCTGTGAGTCAAACAGGAACACTGAGTTGGACAAGAGTCTGTTTGAGGAGTTTCAAACATGAGCGCAGACAACTCAACATTGCTGGACAGTTTGTTGTTCGCCCCTCTGTGCGATGGCTGGACCAACAACACCGAGGGAGCCATCTACCACCTGGGCAACACCATCCTGTTCCTGGGCTACATGGGAGGCAGTGGGGCCTACGGGTGCCTTTTCATCTTTGGCTTCCTGACCCCGGCCTTTGGGTGCCTCACCCTGTGGGGCTGGATGACGATGTGCGGCCTGGATGTCTTCACCTGGAACCTGCTTCTGCTGCTGGCCTGCTTGGCTCAGATCTGCCACCTCCTCCACCGACTGCACCAGCAGGGTATTCGCAGCGAGGAGCTCACCTCCCTCTACCAGGCGGTCTACCTGCCGCTGGGCGTCTCCGTCGAGGTGTTCAAGGAGATAGCAAGAGCGTTTCAGAACAAGGCGGTAGAGCTGAAGGCCGGAGAGACGTATGCTGTGGAGGGCAAGACGCCCATCGACCAGCTCTCGTTCCTGCTGTCTGGGAGGTGGGGAGTGTGCATGTGTGTGGACGTCTGTTTCCAGAGAATACAACCAACACACAACACTAACCAGTGAAAACACATCTCACATTCAGGATTACCCTTTAAGTTACAACTTTAGCTTATTAACACAGTCATGGAGCAGCATTAGCATTACATCTTATGTGTTTATGTTCACTCTTTGAATGTAAGATCCACGCTACTTAATGTAGCTTTGTTTTTGGTCCCCACCATCTGCCGAGGGATATATCTGGTTCTTTGGCTGCTAATTTTCACTAGTGGCACCTTTTAAGATTGTTGTTATACGGTCATACAAAATTTCTATGAGAGGAAAGCTAGCTTTACATATTTTACACAATCATACTTTAACACCTGAGTTAAAGTACTTTACTCCACTAACAAACAATTCTCTGATGCAGTCTCTGCAAAAACGATCATTTTAGAATTTTCACAATATCTTTGGTGTGCATTTCTTTACAGGTGTTTATGATTTCCCGACTTATTATACGTGTTCACATAGTAAGTGGACAATTTAAGACTTGTGAGAGAGGTAGCTTTGACATTTGATTGTTTTGAAAAAAGCATTTAGTTTTTGCAGATATTAATGACACTATTATATTACTGCTCACCAATTTCCACTACAGACATAGTGTAGAATTTATAGATTTAAAGCTAAAGATAACACCAATCTTTTTTTGAAGAAATCTCCTATTTCAGCTGGCTACTCCAGAGCTGAGTTTCTATTTTTGTCTCAGCTGTTGGCAGGGTCCAGCCTTCACAGGAAATGTATCCTCTTCATCCAAACATCCTCAAAGTAGAGCTGTGTTAGATCTCACAATTCTGGAGCCTACACAAGAGAATTGTTAAACAGAGTATTTTTGTCTGTGACTCACTGGTGTATCGTCCCCCTGCAGAGTGCCAGCTGGTTAAACGATATCTTTGTACTTAGAACATTGAGAGTGGACGCTGACTGCTCCTCTTACCTTGAATTAAAGGTTGGACACAGTGTCGACTGCTCGTGGTGTGCAAGACACATTTTAAACAACAAGCAAAGGAACAATGAGCAGATTTTTTCTGCATTTCTTAGATAGTTGTGTATTAGATGTGCAGCATATGATTTTTTGGTCTGTGCCTGCATTCAACAGACCTACTTTTCAGATTTAAAGATAAGCAATGTTGATATTTAAGCAGCTCCATTGTTAATGTGTCATCAAGAGTCTCTTGTTCACATGGCCAAAAGCATGTGGACACACAGAAGTGATTGTTGGAACATTTCATTCCACGACCATGGGTGTTAATATTCTACAACTCTGACTGCTTCCATTCGGGTTGAGGTCAAAGCTCTGCATGTGCACGCAAGCCACGGTCTTCCACACCAAACTCAGAAAAAGATTTCTTGTCAGACCTTGGCCCAATCTCCTGCTGCGTTGTTCAGATGTAAAAATCGCCCCAAAATGTCCAGACCAAATTCTCTGGAAAATCATGTCTAAAAATGGGTTTAGACTCACCCTACATCTGCCATTTTGAAAAATCATAAAACAAAAACCTTATAGTTTTGATGTCAAAGTTCTACTCTACCTGAGAGGCCTCTGGAACTCTATAAGTTTAAAGGCATTTTAAGTCAAAATAAGATTTTCTACCCATTATTTAAATTTTCCCTACAACGTAAATTCAGCTTAAAGAACTATACAGAACAGGCTTCATTCACACGTATTCATACAGGGTATTTATGTCACACAAATTCATAAACAGACAACATACTGGGGGACAGTTGGGGTTCAGTATCTTGCTGAAGGACACTAGGACATGTGAGCTGGAGGGGCCGGGGATTGAGCCACTGACACGACACACAGCTGCCCCCGGATCCCTGGTGTTACAGGGACATTTTTGGCGTGGGACTCCCTGGCGGAGATCCCTGTCCACGACTGTGTAGCTTCCTTATAGGGTAATCAGACCACAATGCACTGCAGCAACATAGCTGTTAATTGGTGGGACTGCTGTACAGGCAATCCAATTATATGTTCCTCTAGGTCCCAACATTTTCTCTTAATTAACAATGATGTGAAGAGTTTAAATAAACATTTCTACATTATTATCTCTGCCTCAATACTTCAAGCTAAAATGAATAGATTCTCAAAAAAAAATACAAATTTGCAAAAACAAAATACCAGTTATACTAACTCGCAATTTATTTTCTTACTTCCATTTCATTTTTAGAATACCCTCTTAAAGTAACAACTGCTGTAACAATGACCTAAGAAAGGACAAAGTCAGGAGGAGAATATTTATTTGAAAGAATTATTTCCTGAAGGAGACGTCCATCTCTTTGTGTAGATGTCAGGTGATTGATATGAAGCAGATCGTCTGCAGCACTGAAATGACACCAAAGTGAGGATAAAACAAGCTTTGACATTTTTGATATAATCCAATGAAGTCCTGATGTTGCATGTGCTGGATTATCTCACTCTACGGAAACTATGTCCTTTTTAAATCAATCTTCCCAGAGAAGGAGGAGTGCCTCGCTATCCCTGAACTGTGATTTCTGTGTGTGGAGAGGCAAAAGAGGAAGTTTGCTATTATCAGTTTATCTGAAATAGCTGAAAAATACCTGTTTCTCTTTTTAACGCCATGTCTCTATTTCTCTCTGTCTCTCAGGATCAATGTATCATTGGAGGGCCAGTTCCTTCATTACATCCACCGCCACCAGTTCCTCGACTCTCCGGAGTGGGAGTCTCTCAGACCAAACGAGGAGGGAAAGTTCCAGGTACTGCACAGCCCTTAACTCACAGAGACGTTAAAGTTGATTACATGTTTTAACTTAAAAAATTCAAAAATGTAAATGTACTCAATATCTACTCACCCCTATGCTGATGTGGGGTGTGGGTGAAGTGTTTGAGTCCACAAAACACTTCTGGGGTGTCAGGGGTAAACTTTGTCAGAGCAGAACTTAATACAATTGAAGTCAATGGTGAGTCCTTCTTCATACGTACTAAAACAACAGAAAAAACATAACGTTCTTCCAAACTGCTCCTGATTCTGTCGGAATTGCTAAGTCCTATTGCTTAGCCTCTTCTGGTGGACTTTTAGACTTATAAAATGTGTGTAAATGACCTTACTTCGAGTCAAATTTGAATGTCCGGGCTTTCGGACCCCTGGATGACACCACACGTATGGAGGTATGTTCGTTTTTTTCTGTTGTTATTGCTTTTGTTATTATGTTGTTTATTATGTCTGAAGATAAGTCACTAATGTCTTCAATTTATTGGATTTGTCTGCTACATTGTTAATCCCTGAAACTCCCAAAGTGTTTTGTGGACTCAAAAAATTCACCAAACACTTGACATTGGACCTCAAATAGAAAAGAACTTCAACCTAGAGTTAATTGAATACCAATTTATTTTCGTTTATATGTTTTTACATTGAAATTAATTCCCTGGGGTATTTCTTGTAAACAAAATTTCTGTTTACCTATAGTGTTATTCTCCAAAATGAATTGTGTATGTCGTTGATGTCTCACAAAATTGTGCGATGATACATTTTATGTCACACAGACATTTCTGAAACTTGCATAATGTCTTTCCTTTTAAAACATTTGTAAAGTTGTCACCTCAAAAATTGTAAATCATTGTTTATGTCTAGGCAGCAGTTTATTTGCGGTCCATTTTTTTGATGAACTCTTGATCGGAGAAAACACATTGACATTCCTACTCCCCAGGTGACCCTGACAGCAGAGGAGGACTCCTGCTACATCTCATGGCGTCGCCGCCACCTCTACATGCTGATCTCAAAGGAACGCTACATCGCCCGCCTCTTCTCCGTCATGCTGGGCTATGACATTGCAGAAAAGCTCTACAACCTCAACAGCAAGCTCTACATCAAGAGCGGCGTGCTGCTGGACATCCGCCTGCCCAGTCTCTACCATGTGCTGGCCCCGTCCTCGCAGGGTAGCGAGGGCGGCAGCTTCAGCGATGGCGGCATCCCTAAGGAGCAACAAGTTGAGCAGCAAGATGAAGACCAAGTGCCGGCCTACGAGAAGTCCAACCCAGCCCAGTCTCAGCCCCTCCAGCCGTACCTGCAGGGACCAAGGAAGCCATACCTGGATGAACCCCGGCCCTCCCAGCCTGACCGGTATCAGCACCCCTGGGCATCGGACCCGGAGCTGATCTCTGGTGAGGACTCCACCAGCCTGGTCCTGGAGGACTTTGCTGATGTGGCGGGCTCCTTAATGGATTATGGCAGTGAGAGGGATTATTTGAGGTAGAGGGGCAGGGTGCTGGAGCTAACACACTGGGTCACCACTTAAGCTACATGTAAGTACCTCACCTGGGCGGAGAGTGGTGTGGGGGCGGCGTGTGTGTGCATGGCTTGAAGTGCACAGTTCTTACTAACCCTGGCTTTGTCGTGACACATAGGGCAATATCGATTTAATGATGTTGCAGATGCAATCTGCCTGGTGGCATATATTTATTCATAATACATTATTGTTAATCCATTATATTTATTTGAAAGCTGTAGCTACCACTTACTTTACAGACTTAAACATTACATGCCGAAAATATAATCTCCGTAAAAACATTTACAATTATTAATTAATTAAGCATATAAAGTTCATGAAATCAACCTCAACCATCTAAAACATTAAAATAATACTGGTTAATGGCCAGTATCAATTAGAATATCTATATTTTGCACATTATACTATATTTTGTGTACATTACTATTTATTTACTCTAACTCAAGTATGATTTTAAATGCAGGAATTTTCACTGTTAAGTTACAACAATTGTTACATAAGTTGTAACATGTTTGGACAATTTTTTTATTTTAATTTTCAAGTAGTCTTGCACCTCTGGGTGAAATGTGAACACAATAACATACACAACAGTCAAATCAAGGTTTTAATGTTCATTCTTTTCCTTGTAAACAGTAATTGAGAAAATAATCTGAACCCAAGATTTAATTATTAGCTTGTTCTGGAACTTTTAAATATATCACATGATCTTCATCAACAAATTTACAATTTCTTTTTTTATAAAATGTAAATTTGAAGGTGTACAGCGCTGATGATGATCATGAGATATGATCAGATCTCCAATCATCAAATTTATACAGTAAACTATTAGGATTTTATTAGATTGGCAATTTATAATTCAGTCAGTTTGTTAAATAATGACATGCTATTACGAATGTGTGATACTGAATTGTTGTGTTGCTTTATTCTCTGTCATAAGAGAATAAATCTTTACTGTGATATATTAATATAGTCATTTTGTTTTGTGCATCTGATGCTGTGGCTCCTCTGTCTTTTAAGCATTTGAAAGTCCAAACAAATTAATTTTCAAATGTAAATGATTAGCCTGTGTTTTGATTTGGCTGGTTTTTATGGAACTATACCAAACAATTTATTACTGTAGATTGAAATGAAATGGTGTTGGGAATATTTCCTGTTGTGCTCCTCTGCTTTGGGAACATCTGGATTATTATTATATTTTCTCAACACTATGTTAGGATTAAAATCTTTGTTAGCTCTAATTCAGTCCCTTTACAAGTTGCCAGTCTTGGTTGGTGCAGTAGGAGAGCTCAAAGTGTCCTCTCAGAAAGAAGAGATCTGCTCAGTAAAAACAGTTTAACAGCAAATGAGTGCAGAGCGGCTTCATGTTGCTTTCAGACATCCGACTGAGGGGGGGGGGGGGAAGGCAGTGGCATCAGCTGTGTCCTCATCTGACGAGGATTAGAGCCCGGGAATTCAGGGGATGTCCAAAAAGTTCAGTGCCACGCTTTTAATCCAGTGTGCTCACCACTTGGCTATCGGTCTGCTTATGTGTTCATCAACCCGCCTCAACCCCACCTGCCATTCTACCAGCCCTCCAGTCACAGGTGGAGCATCACATTTCATAGCCAGATAGTTGGTCTAATGTCCGGCTCAGGTTGCAGGGCGGCTGTGAGGCCGTAGATCAAATCTATCACAGAGCGCAGAAACACAACTTCGTTTCAGACAGAGGAGGCTCTAAACTCAGACCTCGTGGCAACTCAATTTTCTCCAATCTGCAAAACGTGAATCCACAACTTTGAACCCTCGGATATTCGTGATAGTCCCTCCATTTCTGTTTGAACAGCAACAAATGTTCAGCAGAAAATATTGAAATAGTGTGAAATGTATGCAGCTATGTGTTTTTGACATCAGTCCCTCATTATTAAAGGTCCAGTGTGTAAGATTTAGGTGAAAAGGATCTATTGGCAGAAATTGAATATAACATAATCCTATGGATGTTTTCACTAGTGTGTTTCATTTATATTGTAAGAATTGTTGTTATCTTTACCCAATGGAGCCCATCATATTGAAATACTTTATATTCACATCAGGAGATGGTCTTCTCTGCGAAGGCTGCCATGTTTTTCATACAGTAGCCCAGACTGGACAAACTAAACATCTTTTGAGTTGTTATGACAACTGAACACACTGAACCTTTAAACTGGGCTTGTCATGTAGATACAGTGAGATCATAGTTGATATTTTGGTTCTAATTTCTTGTAGGTTTTCAACAAGCTCAGTAAAATACTATCATGACAAACACCCATTCAGAGAGTTTACAAAATCCCCCACATCTAAAGTTGATAAACTCATGGTGCTGGACAGAAGCGATGAAATTTAGAAGACGAGAAATGTCAGCACACCCGTATCAGTAACGTTTTGGAGCGCAGGCCTTTCTTCAGACTTCTAATAAATAAATCAAAAATAGTGTATTGTTATATCATTCTTCATAATGAGTACTTTACTTTGGATAGTAATATGATTGATTTTAAATTTAGGCTTGATTTTTACATGTAGAAGAGGATTTTTACTAAAGATCTGAATATCTTCCAGGAGGTGATAATGACGAGGATCGACCGCCACGGTTTCAGAGAGGCAGAGCGCCGCTGGCTCCAACCGACACTCCCAAGCTGTGAGAACAGTCTCTCCTGGAAACACGGATATATGTTGCAGTGCAGTCGAATGAATGTGTCACATGTCACTTATCGTCTCCTCCTCCTCCTCCTCACGCTCAGTTCACATCTTCAGTCCTGAGTATGGTAAACATGTGCTCCTCTTTCTCCCCGATGCCAAAATGCAAAATTTATATTTTGCAACAATCAATATTTTGAGCATATATGTTTCACCGATTCACTTTATAATCAGTTTGCCTAAAATTCTGGTCATAATGGCTTTGAAGCAACGTTTAGGCATAAATGAGGCTCTGAAATCTGCTTTAAAATCTGTTGGCTGTTTTTAATGAACATGTTATTTTTACAAGGTACAATTTAAAACCTGAGCGAGTTGATTAAATGTTCAAAGAGACGGACCTTGAACAGGAAGTGATTCTGTATCCAACTTTAAAATATATATAATAATGAACTTCTAACGATAAGTCAAACCCAAATTTAAATCACAAGAACACCTTCATCAGTAGCTGGCACTGAGACATGAAAGAGAGACAAGCCTTCACTTTGTCATTCACCAGCACATCAAATATCTAAAAAGTTATTTTAATGTTTTAAAAATCTGATTTTTCATGTTTTTTCCATCTCACTAATATTCGATGTTGGATCTGGGATTGTTTGATTATGCCTCTACTTCATTTGAGTTAAGGACTTTTGATGTTTAACGCACAGACATTCACTTGTATTTAGAGAATGAATTTAACTGCACAGGTTTAAATTCACTAGAATAAGAAAACTGTTGGACCAACTTAAAAATGACTTGAAGTGGTGACACAAAGATAAATCAAGACAATTATCAAGTTTAATTCAAAAACGTAATTTATTCGTTTTGACTAATTTAACTATTCTTTTAAGTTGGTTGACAATTTTAACACATTTTCTAGATATGACAAATTTAGCTGTATTTAGTATAAACTGATTTGATGTATAAGTGTATGAAAGAGGAAAATCTTCATCAATTCATTCTCTTAAGATCTGGAAAACATTAACTTCAGGACGTAGATTTTCTCAGTTACTTTCATGTGTTGTTGTTATTTACCTGAATGCACCATGACTCTTGGTTCAGTGGCAGAAATGTATGCTTTTTTAACAGATGATGTACGACCACCTCTCACTTCTACTCTGGCGATATATTGGATTGGAGATGCTGTTTTTTATTTGATATTTTGTAATTAATTGAGAATTTATACACAGATTCACAATGTGAATTGTCTGTTGTTATTTTCCAAAATAGAGAGATGGGACTAAAAGAACGCAGTCAGTGTTTGTAAAAGGTTTTTCTAATGGGGCCAAGATTTCTCCATAAAGATGTTTGTGTGCAGTGAAGGTGTATCGGATTTTCTGTGATTTGAATATTAGATGATATAATTAAAATCAAAATATGAATGCAATACTCAAAAAAGTCACAACACAAGTATTGACCACTCAAAGCGTTTTATAGTACAAGCAACATTTACCAATTTACACAATTTGGAACAATTTGGGGTTCAGTTTCTTGAGCTCACATTGGAATTTAGAGTAGCTGGGGATCGAACCTTCATTATTCTGGTCCCTACCTCCTGGGCCTCAGCCGCCCTGTATTTGGTGTCACATTGCCGTCAGAGCCGAAAGCTTGTTGGTATTTTTATGGATTTATGTAACGGTAGCTATACACTTCTCAAATCTTTGATTACAGTAAACTTTCATGAAGATGCTTCTATTTACAGTTTTTTTACAGTTTTATTGTGGGAAATAAACATTCAAATATCAACTGGGAAAACCCTAAAGGACAATCGCCACTTATTTTTCTGTTTATTGCCAGAATCCCTAAATAGAACAGATTCTTGTAGCCTGGAGTTCATAAGTGAGACAGATGTTCGGAACAAAACCAGACAACAGGAACAAAGAACACCTTAAGTGAAGGGAAGGAACTAAGAGGCATAGTTAAATAACAAAAAACAGAATCAGAAATAAGGATTCAAATCACTTATTTCTCTCAGTCACAATGTGAAGTCAGTGGATGAGGCGAACAACAGTGGGACTAATTTGCATTTTGAGTGTGTAGTAGAGTAAATCCAGAACAGCATGTGCTTCTCAGTGTGGTTCCACAGAGATTTACATCTCATTTTAGAGAAGATGGTGAATTAGAGGTCATGTTGGCCTCGTTTGCTGACTTCAGCATAGATTCATTATTATATATATTTTTTCCACTGTCCTATTGAGCAGATTTCTCCCTTCCGTCAGTAGGAGTCACAAACCTGCACAAAGTCATGAGACCATGGAAGTCCTCGTCGGACGTTGACGTTGTTCACGCACAACGGATCTTCTCGTCTGAAACACAGACACATGTAATGTTAATGTTAAACTTTGAGAGGAAAGTAGCTATTAAACATGGGTTAAGACAAACATTGGACAAAACAACTTGAGACTAAACTCTACAAGACCAAAGTGGTTCAGGTGGAGTCTCTACTTTGTCACGATTTTTCTTTATAACTGTATTTTTGAGATGATTATTGTTCTTAAAAGGCAATAGAGAAGATGACATGCAACATAGACCCTGGCTAGAATCAAATCAGGGATAATGCAGGCACGAGGACTTAAGGGATGCCCGAACAGTTATGTGCCAGATGTCTCAGTACATATGAACCATAAACTGTTCAAATATCCTGGATGTAACAACTGCCATCTTGTGCTTTCGACGTAATTTGGAGCAAGAGTCTGTGCAGTAGTGATCGTGTCTCGACCAACAGATTGCAGCCTGAGAGAAACCGGCCTGGACGCTTTTGGGATCCCAGTATCTGTGAGTAACTTTGCAGAAGGATCAACTTGCCCTTGCCAGGAGGAGGAAGTGTGAAATCTTGCACAGTTAAAATATACATGTCTGGTCCTGTATACCTGACAGAGGGGAACCCGGACAGACAGACAGACTTGAAGTGGATGTCTCCCTGCCTGTAGAACCGAGAGCCGGTGTTCCTCAGCTGGATGGAGTGGATCTCACACAGAACCACGGGATGAGCCATCACCGTCCGGTACACTGTCGTAGACGTCTGACTGAAACACACGTTCATCTCCATTGGAATAACGTCATGAGACAAACACACACACTTTCACCTGAGCAACATTCATCACCAGTGGCAGTTTCCAAGGGCTCTGCACTAACAGGGGGCCTCCATATGACCAACATTATTGTTATTGGGGGGCCAGTGTCATATTTTTTTAAAGGATCTAAAACTTCTAGCTTTGCTTCTGGTTATTGCCAATTAAAGTGAAAAACAGCAGACTGACTCCATAAGTGTTGTTGTGTCTTCTTCAATGTGTTTGCTCGATTTGATTAAATCTAATATTGCAAGAAAAAAAAGTATCCTGACAATGGCCGGAGCTAGAAATAGATTTATTTCTTCCGCCGGTAAAGTAAATGAAAAGCAGGTGAAAAAAGGTTTTCATGAACTGGAGTGAACCTGTGCACAGACACTTCTCCTCTCTCAGCGTTTCTGGCTCAGTATCTTGCACCTGGCCGGCTCTTTACAGTGGAAATACAGTACCTCGCGTCTGAAAATAGAAGCTGCACACTCGTCTCTTCTGTTGAGAAAAATTATTACAGTACGAGCTGCGGGATGAGAAGCGTCTGTCAGAGTCTGTGCTGAACAAAGACAATCTCAGAGAACGCTGTCACACTGAAATTGTTGCTGAGAGATTAGAGTTTACATTATAATGCAGATTATTTTGCATCATTTGCTTTCAAAGCGAATTTACGCATCAGCTTTTGTGGCTGTTTGTGTTGATTTCCTTCACGTCAACTCAAAGTCACCATCTTTAATTAAATCTCAGAGTAACTCAGTAAACAAAGGAACATCAAGTCCTTCATCCGCATTTATTTATATTTGTTGTAAAAGTCTGGAAACAGGATCTCAACTCGTCCTCTCTCCTTGTAAACAGCATGCACGACAGTAGAGGGTCAAACATGCAGACGTTTTGTGCAAAAGGATAATTTTGCTTGGCTGTAAATCACAATTATTTTCATGTGCTTTGTTTGGTTTTGCTTGATCAAAGCGTTTGGCACTATTGTTTTAA
The DNA here is from genome assembly GCF_947347685.1 of Pleuronectes platessa. Lineage (NCBI taxonomy): Eukaryota > Metazoa > Chordata > Actinopteri > Pleuronectiformes > Pleuronectidae > Pleuronectes > Pleuronectes platessa. Next base: position 4,270,838 of record NC_070639.1, on the reverse strand, counting down.
GAATGACTTCAGCTTATTATGTGAGGTTCTTTAACTGATTGAAGAATGGTTCCAGCTATAAAATGTTGATTTTAAACAGAAATCTAAATTTCAAAGTATAAAAAAATTGCATTGATATGTGTAATCTGGCAGGATTGGCTACCTTTAAAAAACTCCATCAATCAGTTGCTATTATTTAAAGTTACTATTCTGGCCTGTAGAACTTGCTTAGTGGAATCCGAGGTGTGGTACGTACAACCTGAGCCTCCGCTCTGTTCCCAGGTTCCCAGTCCTCAGCGTCACTTCCACCTCAGCACTTTTATCCAGTGGAGAAACTTCCAACTCCAGCAGGATGTGATGAGCTGAGCACAGGAACAACAACACACATTCTTTACCTTCTTACGTTTCCAGCTGTCTAAATGACAACAACCACAAATAATCTTCTTCTTGACTGTTGGTGTAGGGCCAATTTTGCCTTGGGGCCCTGAAGTCTATTGAAAACACTTGAAGCCAGCCACCCTGTTCTTGGAGTAATAAATCCACAACTATTATCTCTCTCACACACACACTCACTCACTGCAGAAAGGTGGCGAAGAGGTCGTGAGAAGGAACAGCTTCTGCTCTTTGGGGATTGGAGATATGGCTATCCCACTGTTTTCTGATAAACCTGAAACACACGCACACACACACATATAAAGTGAATGAGGGTCACACTTGTATGTCACATATAAGAAAGGGCTCTGTGTACGTTAACCGCGTCACAGTATCAGTGTGTGTTGGCGTATCAGGGCCTGAGATGATAAGAAGCTGCCAGTAGCTGCCGTGTGACGAGAGCAGAGCTGCAGCGCGAGTTCTATCGACTGGTGACACTGAGACTGAAACACCATATGCAGTTTAACCTCTTTCCTTTATGTGCTGGTGTTTCGTCACCCCTTCTGTTTCTCTACATCCTGAAGGAAACATCAATTACTTCCACTGCACGTGTGATGTTTCAGAGAGTTTTATCTCTGGTTGTAATGGTGGAAACAGTTATAGATTGTACGGAGTCAATATCAATCTGTTAAAAAGAAGTTGTATCACACTGAGGCTACAGTGCAGCTATAGCTACTGTCACTGCTGCTGAGAGGGAAATACATACCGCTATTACAACATGGAATATTTACTTATTTTGCTTTTCAGAACAAGAAAAATAGATTTGACTGTTTAAAGGCAGTCATAAACATTTACAATATGATTAAAATGAAGCTTTGGAAGATTTTACACATTTATCTCCTAGTTGTACTTTTTGTATTAGAATAATGTGTAAAACATGTCTGTTATTCAACCTTCAGGAAAAGAGCTTCAATCACTATACTTTTTATGTTTTCAGTCACATTTAATTTTTAATAAAGATCCTGTAAAATCCAATAAAATCATGATCGTAACTTGATATACGTTAAGTAAAACTCTAGAGAAACAGAGACAATACTTAAATTAATGACAAGAGAAAAAAGGATAAAAGAAAATACAGTTTGTCATCATTTCCTGAAATAAAAACTTTGTACCTTGAGATGAATACTATTCTTGGATTGTAATATCCTGCATAAAGGTCCCCACATTTTTGGGACTTGTACTCCATAGATTTGTCTAAAGAGGGTCAGCTTCAGTGATTTTTTTTGCACACAGCAACAGTGTATTTGGCACATATAATAAAAGTTCAATTTCACATAAATATATCAGAACTTATAGTGAGCATGTGTGAAACAGTTCATTAAAGTAGAATGTTGGTGCATTATTACCTATAGAAGGACACGTCCCCTTGAAGACATCACAGTTCACACACTGTCCATTCAGGAAGTCCTCATAGTTGGAGCAGGGGATCCCCCTCAGAGGGCAGGAGCCATTCAACGCACTCATGTAGACGTGCAGCGCCCTCATATGGTCACATATCACATAACCGTACACTGGAGAGTAGATGAGAACTGACAACACACACAGACACTAAGGGAGCCAGATGTTTCGGGAATTATAAATACATCTATATAGTTAGAACTTACATTTTAATAACAACACATTGATTAAAAGGGGTCTGAAGAAGCATAGCTGCTGTTGCTACAGCATGTGGAACGTACTTGAGGCGAACCTGGAGCGGGCACATCCTGTCTGATCCATCCCTCCGTTCAGGAAGAAGTCCACGTGACCCACAGGGATGGAGATGCCAAAATCTGATGCAGAGGAAAACCTCATAATTTCATTTTAAGTGGAAAGAAATGTCATGTGATCTAACGCTATAAAGGGGTAAAATGTCAGACAAGAACATTATGCATTGTGCAGCACTGGGCTCTATCAGCTTGAAAAGAAAGTTAAAGTTGTCTCCTCACAGTCAGAGTCTGTGTGGATGGCATCAACAAACAGAGCATCAGACGGGTCCAACCGATCGAAGGTGTCAGCTCCTTTAAACATGGGTCCAGCAGGATCGAGGCCTGGACAACAGGGAGGGAAAACTCGGGTTGAAAGGAGGAAATTAAAGGATTGAATTGATGAAGTTCACAGCCTGCATGAGAAATGATCATTTATGCAACAATATCCTTCTTCAGTGCTGTCGGCAGTTCAGAATCTCTTGTGAAGCTTAGTTTGTATTTCAAATGCAACTTTCTGGTATAGAGTTTGTGTATTTACTGATATATCCAGGTTTATTTAGGAGCTGACCACTGACAGGCACTGACAGACAGTGAGGCCCTATTGATTTTGTAAGGATTATTATTTTTTTTTTTTCAGGCAAATGAATTGGCCTTTTGAATGCTTGAATTCTTACAAAAATTTGCAGAAAATTAGAAAGTGGTGAAAATGTATGTATTCTGGGGGAATTTTCAATGGCCGTGGCAAAATGGCTCAACGGTGACCCCCGAGACCCCTGGAACACATTCACATTGACCGATCTTCACAAAAAAAAAAAAAAAACCATAATAATACACAAGAGGAAAGAAAATCTGAGAATGAAATTGTCTCCTTTAAAATCATTTTAAAATGTAAAGTGAAGCTTCTCATTTTTCCTTGTCTCATTTTTGATTCGGATGTTCAGGCTGATCACGTAATAATGCCACAATATCTGTAGATGGCGCACAACTACTGGGGTGAAGGAGAGAGGAAATGTAAAACAGAAGAAAATGTGTCTGGTTGGATTCAGTCACATCGTGTTTCACATCTGCAGAAAAACGATTCAGGGTGTTTTGCAGTTCTTAAAAGTTTTGAACTAGTATTTTACCGACCACAACTAGAAACCAACTATAAATCTATACAGAAATATAGATGTATTTTTGATATGAGTACACATTTCTTTCTATAAGAAAAGTGTGGAAATTGTTCATTTTAAGAACTTCTGCTCCCTCATTCTTGCACATTTTACCCTCTGTCTTGCGGGAAACATTCAAAAACAATTTCTCACACTATCCAAGATGCAAATTGGGGGGCGGAATACAACAAATACATTTTTTTGAACATGTGGCTCCTAATCAAAATCAATGAACATGGAGAAAAGATTCTCTGCTCAGACGGCCTTTTTGAAGAGAGAGAAGCTTTGGAAGACAATGAAGAGGAAGAGTTTTGAGAAATATGAAGATCATATTTCTGTCAATTCAGAGTCTGAAAGTGAGTTTGAAAAAAGAGGGTGAGAATAACAAACAGCCAGCTTCAAGAAAAGCCCATCAGCAGCCAAACACAGGACCAGGCCGTCAGCAGCCAGCAAGTTGAGAAATATAGATGTCAAAAGAAGTTGCATGGTCTTTTGCCCAAAGAAATGAGCCACCCCGCACGGTTACCAATGTAATAAGGATGCAACCAGTGCCAACCCAGATAGCGGTCAGACATGTGCAGGACATTAATTCTTCTTTTTAACTTTTCATCCCAGATTCCATCCAGAAAATAATTCTAGATTGCACTTTATTTGGAAGGACAGCGTGGTTTTTAAAGAGGTGGAATGAGACGGAACAAACCAATTTATCTTCATACTTTGGGGTTCTTATCCTTGCTGGAGTTTTCAAATCCACAGGGGAATCCACCGAACCCCTGCTTTGATAGGAAAGAAAGACAAGCTAGCTGCCATCAGGACAGTATGGGACAAGTGGGTGCCCCGCCTCACCCTATTTTACAACCCTGGGCCTATTGTCACTGTTGATGAGCAGCTGATGTCATTTGCCCCTTCAGTACAAACCGTCTAAACCCGCAAAATACGGAATCAAGATCTGGGCTGCCTGTGATGCTGCTTCATCATATGCAAGGAACCTGCAAGTGTTGCTCGTGTTGTGTAGCCTGCCAGAGTGTGATCAATTTATAATTGGGTTCCAAGAAATAAACGTCAATACTGATATTATTTTTTCCATCTATATCTTGATTGTACTTGTTTATTTATTGCATTTGATAAAAAAAAAACGAAAACCCCTTTTATTCATAAATGTGATTTAACAGGGGTAAATGACAAATATAAACCATATACGCTCTCTATATTGCTTGTTATTAAGATAATGAAAACATCTGTATTTTTAGATAAATTGTTAAAGCTGTATTGACTTTAAGATCCAATAATGCAGTGGGTCCACCAGACCTGCAAACATTGGCTGAGCGACAAAAACCTGAACACCACACAAGGGTTTAACTCACACGAGTGTCCGCGCTAAACAACCGACATAAACCAGTGAGCTGTGGATTGTGTTGGCTGGAGGGAGTGAGCAGCGTGAGCCTCTGAAGAGCGCCACTAATCTTCCAAGGTCACGCTGCCACAGACGAGAGGCTCAGTCACTTCTGAGCTGTGGAGACCTTCACAGTCTGGATCGTTGCTGTTTCTTATTTTGACTCTAGACAATGCAGCAGTGTCACAACATCCGACAGCTTTTATTCTCCTAATCACCAGCGATCATGACGATATTAAAACAAAGCAGGAGCAGTGTAGTAGAACTTTAAGATCAGGATTTTTATACATGAACTGTGAGAGATGATCACTCCTCAAAAACACTGATCCGCACTCACCTGTGATTCTTCCTATCTTCCCCTCAAACAGAGTCCCCACAAAACCAGCGACGTGGGCCCCGAGACTGATCCCGATGAAGTGGAAGGACTCCAGCTTGCATCCGTGTTCCTGTTGGACAAGAAAAGACAGTCTATACTTGATGTTGAGCAGCATCTCTTATGATCAGCATCATATTTAAAAGCAATTTGTACCAGAAGGAAAATTTCCATCAGCAGCACAAGAAGAAGAGGTTGAAACCTGCAGGTTACCTTAACTACTACCTCTGTATCTATCAAAAAGAAGAATACACAGAGTTTGTAAACTTTCCATCACTCCCCTGGACACTGGAAAACATTTCAAAGACACATTTAATTTGTATAAATACAAATATACATATTTTTAAACACAATGTTGAAGTGACAGAAAAAATGGATTCAGGACAAGTTCTTCATGTCTTGGTGTCAGTGCCCACTTTGCCTCCATGGCTTATAATATCATTCACTGTTATTATCAGTTCTGTGCAAGTAAAGAATCCATCAAAACTTGCAGTAACCAATTTAAACATTAAACCTAAAAACTTTCCAGACAACTTGAAGTATTTATGGTGTTTGGCTCATCAAAAACATTAAATACTCACATAATTTTACATAAATAAATAATTAATAAACAATTAAATGCTTTTGAGTCCCTGAATTCTCACATAAATTGAACAAAGCTTTTGTGGGATTTAAACTGTTGTAACTGAAGTCAACATTCAATTTCAATATTATTATCATGATGTGCAGCAGGAAGAGGAGGAGGGCTTCAAAATAAATAAGTCATGTGAGAAACTTCTGTAATCAAAGATCAATTCAGAATATCAGCTCACCCCTCTGTGGCTTTTGTCTCACCTGCAGCTGGTTGATGAGGACAGAGATCTGCAACGCCACCTCCTTGTAGTTCTCCACCACCAGGTTGTAGGCGAAGGAGGCGCCGTAGACCCAGTCCACCACCAGCACGTTGGCGTCCTGCGCCCTGAGCAGGGCCCGGGCCAGCTCCTTCACCCAGGATGGCTTACTGCCCATGGCTCTGTGAGGGCAGGGTGAGATGGATCATGGGTGGTGGAACATGATGAGGTTGACAGGTGAAGAACAAGAATAAAAACAAGCCAGATGAGCTGCTCTTCAAATTGAACTTATCTGAGCTTGTAGGAGGCCTAATTGTGTCTCTAATTGAGCTGCGTGAATGAGATTGAGAATCAGACTCCTGGATAATTCCTGGTATTTCCTGGATGGTTCCAGTAAGTTTTGCGGCTATGTTCCGATTTGAGACTTTTTGCTTGTTTTGGGATTTTGTGATATTTACCTGTAACTTTTGCATTGCTTGCTGCCTTCCTGTGTCGACCTCTGTCCGCGTTATAGCTCGGACTGTTGATTTGAACTTTGAGTTTTGTCTGATTTCTGCATGGAAGTCTCTGTCCTTTGCAGTCACGACAAATCTTCCAACCAAATGTCATGTTGTAATTTACCATTTTTTAGTTTCAGGCACAGAAACATAAAACCTGCATATCATATCTGAATGGGACCGTTCATCTTTAAAACTTTATTGTATTTGTGAAAACACAACAACAAGGGTTATTTAACTTTGAATTGCTTGATTGTGCAATGAAATTTTGTGTTGTCATAAATAGAATAAATCTGAAGCTTTTGGTCCCTGCACACTTTTGATACATTTCCATTTCAGCCTGTAGTAGCTGTAGGCCTGGTCTAGAACTGGTCTGCTGTGGTCCAGGTGTTTTCAGGGCCTTTGGGACTCCTCCTCTCACCTGTATCCGTGGACGATGACCTTGGTGGGGCGGGAGGCGTTGAAGGAGGACGGCTGCCTGGTGAGAGACTCCTGGTCGAACGTTTGTGCACAGTCCATGTTTGTTCTTGTCAGCAGCAGGTACTGGACCTGCAGTTTGACCCTCTGCTGCCGGTACCCGTTCCATGTGGTGTTGTTGAGGTCGGCACACTCATCATCTCCCTGCGTTTCCTCCAGACCTGGTTGATTAGAAGGAAGCATGTGCCCACGACTGGGTCTGAATGTGGAGTATCTGCAGCATTAAACCGCTTTTCTCGCATGATGGAACCCAACAATATAAATAGAAGCTTGTATTGTGAATAATAATGTTGTGGGATATCAAAATGTTACGTATAAAGTGCAAAACCTTTTTTATATCCGCAAATGTTTGTCACGCTAGCAGTTTGATGTAAGTAGTTACTTTACACTTCTGAGCTACGATGAGCTTGTGTTTCTTTTTTAGCATTTTTTTGAGTTGTTAGCATTATGTTGACTTGTTAGTGTTACGTTAAGTTGTTGGCACTTCCACCAATTTCTTTATCTTTTTATAGCCCTTGATTTGCGAACCACTTTTCTTAACTACCTCTCCAAATATAAAATATATACTGTACATAAAGATGGCTGACACGACAGCTCTCCTAATTTAAACCAACTGCTTGATCGACCCCTGGTGGTTGGCTTCGGTATCTGTCATAAACCTCCATGTTGGGAAATGGACCAAACTAAAAAGGACATAGTAAATTCAATTTGAACTAAGATGGTTTCCGGCATTTTATGTGGTTGTTATCACACTGATGTAAGTGCTCCACCCAAACCAAATGCAGCATTAAATTAGTATTATTAACGCTCTAATAATGCAAATCCAACTCAGCCAAAGTAAAAAGAAACATTATGGTAAAATAAGGATGAAGTCACTGACCAACAACTATTCTTATATGTGAATATATTTATCTCTACTATCACAGCTACTAAATTGTTATTAATATGTATTTAAAACAAACTTTGGAAAATATTACAGCTTCAAAAAGGACCTACTTTTGAATTTGTATTTATTTATTAACAATAAATCATCTATATGTGTAATGTTTGTTTATTATTATTGGATCAATGGACCAAAGACTGAATAATCATAATACTGTGTTACAATACAAAGTCATTCAATGTGTGAGTAATTACACGACTGACAAAGCTTTGTCTGTTCCACTCGAGCATCTTTGAAGCTATTGCATGAATCAAATTCCTAAAAGAAGTTATGCAGAAGAAAATGTCTCCTTCGATGAGTCCTTCAAATCTCACTTACCCACTACCAGTGATGTGATGTAGACCGTCCAAACACAAAGGAGGACGACTTTCCAGTTCATGTTTGTAGTAACAGGGCGGTGAATGGGGGAGAGAAAAATCTGCCCGGAGCCTTAGTCTGTGCTTAATGCTGCTGTTCTCCTCAGCCCCAGACTGGTGGCTGGAGAAAATCCAAGCAGTGTTGTAACTCTGCAGCGACCACACAGCCTCTAGCTGGCAAGCAGCAGACGTCAAGCAAGGCAGGAATCCATAATCCCCAAAAAGAGTCAAAAAACACAAATGTTTTGAATGATCCTTGTGGCGTTGCCTCGTCTTTGAGCCTGAACCGATCCACAACAAACCTTCCTCTGTGTTTTCACCCAGTCATCACATCTGTCAGAGATTTCTTTTTTCTTAGACTGCGTTTGTACCGGACCGACAAGTGCTTGAAGCTCTTTGACTGGCAGTGAATACATGAATGACCTCATTGGCGTTCAATGGCTGTTTGTCTAAAAAGCTGGACTCTGGCCTGCACTGTGTGTGCGTGTGAGTGAGTGTGTGTGTGTGTGTGTGTGTGTGTGTGTGTGTGTGTGTGTGTGTGTGTGTGTGTGTGTGTGTGTGTGTGTGTGTGTGAGTAGAGGTCATCCTGCTGTGTCTAAATTAAATCAATCATCAGCTGATCGATTGTTCCACCATCAATGCTGGTTTATGTAATCACTGCTCGTTGTGCATATATAGAAACAATACTCATTCCACAGCCTAAAGTATTTAAATAATTTCACTGCAGTTTCTGTACTTAATTATAAGTACAGTTGTTTTGGAGCAGTCACACAAAAGAACAATCCATTCCAAGGCAAATAGGTCAAAGATATTTGCCACAGTTGGCAGTTATTTGTTTGGCTCAGTGTTAATCATGATTTAAAGCTTAGTTATGTGTAAAACCTCAATAGAAAAAACTAAAACACCATCAGCTGTAAGAAGTTTGCTGCAAATCTCAAGGATCAATTGATTTTTTTCTCTTTGGAGGCAAAAAGGTCAAGTTCACAAGTGATGAATTTGGTTTTATTATGATATGTGTCAGTTGGGTCTGAGAAAAGGGCAGAAAAGAAGAGAACAATGTGCTTAGAAGCAAAAACATGCAGGTGCTAAAAAGAAAAACCACTGAGCGATGCTGCTGCACGTTTCCTTCTCAGCTTATTGGTTTGATAATAATCAGCTTATTCTTCCTGTGTGAATGTGAAGTGTTCAACTGTCAGAGAGAACAAATGCATGAATCATGATGGATATTTTCCAAGTCACCAGATTGGAGCTAATTTGAAAGGCATATACAATTATATATGTATTGCTATGTATTGTATTTTACTGATAATAAAAAATAACATAGACATAACACACATGTTAAATCAACCCTGACTCCAAGTGGGAAGTGGGACATTTATTAAATGAATAAAGCTGCACATTCATTAACGCATTAATACCCAGGGCCAGGGCTGTGTTTAAGGAACACAATTACTTTGGTTAAGTTGAGGGGAAAAAATGCAAACTATTTGAGGAGAGACAGTTGATAACTTTTAATCATTTTGCTGTAATTCGTTCCCTCTCTTTAGGAAGCTCTGAGGCGAGCCATTCAATGGTGTGTTTGCGTGCTTCCTCCCAGCTGTACTTGGGCTCATATCCTAGATCCCTCTTGGCTTTCTGATAGGAGAAGGTGAACGGCGTGTTCAACATGGTGAGGAGCTGCCGGTTCAGTGGCAGGGCGACACGTATGAGAGGTCGGATCATCGTGCACAGGATCTCCAAAATGAAACAGAGCGCGTAGAGGAGGAGGAGCGGCAGCCGGAGTTTCTCTTGAATGTTGAAGCCCAGAGGCGCCATCAGGACGTGGTTGAAGTCGGAGTAGCTCACCGGCGGCGTGTCATCAGAAATGAAGAAAAAATTTCCTCCTATCACATTTCTCTTTTGTGGATCTTTGAGGCCGCGAGCTGCTTGAAGATGAGCCGTGGCTACGTTTCCCACGTAGACAGGATTCACTCGAGCCTCTGGCAGAGACATTCTCAACAGAACGTCTTTGTTTCGTATCCCGTCGTCCATGTGGCCCAGCAGGAAGCGACACCCTTCGCCGAAGATGTACATAGGTCTGAGGGCACAGGTGGCCAGTCGGCCTCCGTTCTGAAGCACCTCTCCGTGGGCCAGCAGGGTTCTCTGCTCTGCCTCTTTTTTGGTCTTGCTGTAGGAGAACCTCAAGGTACAGTCATAAATGGTGTCCTCGCTGCCGTTGATTATGGGTTCACCTTTGGGGTTTGGTCCCATCACCTCGATGGAGCTGGTGTAGATTAAGGACACCACGTTCTCCTGAACACATGCCTCCAGAAGAACCTGCGTTCCTGCAAAGGAAAGAGGCTCTTTAGTTCTGTGGAAGAAAATAATTGACCTAATTTCCCTCTCTATATTTTCTTAATACACCAGGTTCAAGTTCCCTCTCTCTCTGAGTGACTGTAAGTGATATATAGACTTGTGTTCGTTATGGATACAATTTTCCGCCTCACCTTTGACATTGACGCCATACAGTTCACTGTACTCCACCGATCCATTGATGTCGATGATGGAGGCCGTGTGGAAGATGACTGACGCACCTCGACAGGCTTTCCTCACAAAGTCACTGTCCCTGATGTCTCCCTCGAACACACTCAGAAGTGTGCTGCCTCTACAATCTTACACAAAGGACATTAACAACACAATAAAAACACTTATACATACATGTGTTCCCTGATATAATGATATAACGCATATGCTATCTTCAAAATACATTCAGTTGCTGTCCCATTAAAAAATAAATGTAAACTGCTCCATTTATTTATTAATTATCTTCATATCAACCTCCCCAAAGTGCAATATTATTCTAAATTATCTGTGCAATAACTTGTTCTCGATGCTTTATTACAGAGTTTGTGACTTCATTTTAGTGCTGTTTCCTGCAAATTCCTTTTGAATACATATATATGTACAAATATATATAATATAGTATTTCACTATGTTTTCTGTGATTTATATATATATATGTTCACTTTGACGTTTCTCAAAGTCTCTCAAAGACACATTTTGTGTGTCATCAATTAGGCAGCACTTAAAGTAGTCAGCACTTACAAAAAACAGCTTTAGTGTTGATTACTGTGGGATCAATTTAATAACGAATTATCAATGATTATCTCCATTAATTCACTTGTCCTTGTTCTTGCTGCTAATTTTGGCCATGGATCCTTGAAAACACGTTTTTTGAATCTCAGTAAAGTTATTTTTCAACTGAATATAAAATGGACCATAATTCAAAGTGTGGTCATGACCTTTATGATATTTGCAAATGATCATCACAGTTTCATGCTGTCAGGTGGAAAAGCTCGAAGATTCAGACTAATACTGTAATATTAACATTGTTTTCATGAGATGGGTAAATGAGGAAAAACCTCATCCAACAGTTTTCATGTGCTGCATATCTTAGTATAATTTTTTTATCTCAGATACAAAGACAGATATTACCTTCCAGAGTCTGTAAAACTCCAGGTTGTACGTGTTTGTCCAACATCCGAATCTCAGCCATCGTCTCTTCCTCCAGCAGCAGCTTCACCAGCCTCCTTCCCAGGAATCCACAGGCTCCCGTCACCACGCACACATCACCTCCCAGAGACATGGCCGGGGTTAAAGAGAAACAAAAAATCCTCCTCTTCCAAAGCTCTTCTCTCTGAGATCTCCTCAAGAGCCTTTTCAGAAAAAAGAGTGTGAAGAAACTGGGATGGGCTGACTGTGTGATGGACCTTTATATGCCAAGGACAGTTGTTGTTGGACTGTACAATCTGGAGGGCTCAGCGTGGGACACTCAGAAAAACAAGGCCAGGGTTACTCACTGAAATGAAATAAATGATTTGAGGAAGAGGTAATTTAATATTTCCGAAAATCTTTTTAATCCCTTTTTTATTTGTCAGCTTTAATGTTAAGATATTTTACAAAATAAAATGTCCAGTGTAAAAAACATATAAAATAAATATGGTGTATTTAAAAGATTAAACCACCCAGTTTTCGAAGTATAACAATTTATTATCTTGGAGTAAAGTAAATCTTGAGATGATCATTGTTGTTTTCAAGGGGTATTTAAATGAATCCTTATTGAGATAAGCTACTTTAAATACAAAAAAAATCTGATAATAGGAATAACATGTAATAATTTAGCTCTGCATCATGGGTCAATATATTTTAGGAAGATTGAGAACTTTTTGCTGATGATACTTTTAACTCCTTATGCAATCGCGTCCCGTATTCGGGACGCAAGGTGTGTTTTTTTATCGATCAGCGTCAAACATTTGAATTTAAAGAACTGTGTCGTACAGCTAGGTACTAATGCCACATATCTGTAGAAAGCTAAGATTCTTCTGATTCCACTGATTTAAACCATTTAAAGATCCGATCACCACAGCCGATACAATCAACGTAACAGTCAGACAACTTACCAAAAAAAAATATTAAGACAGTCGACGTCACTCAACTAAGAAGCAGGATATTAATCCACAGATCGATAACATTCCAACAAAAACGGTGTTGGTACATTGATAAAGGTCCAGACGATCGAATCCAGTAACATAATCACTCCATAGCACACTATTTCATCAAAGAATAGCCACAGCCAGCTGATGCGTAATCTCAAAGTAGCCAGCAGCTAAGTGCCAACTTTGACTTTTTTTTCCGTCGTAACTTCTGTTAGAAAGTAAACACAGCGGCTCTCTGGATTTCAAAATGGAGGGTGCACTCTAACCTTTAGATGGACAGCTCATTCGACCCAATTGGAGAAGGCAGGGGTTGTCCACATTCGGCAAAAGCCAACGAGAGCCCTCGTTTACAGACAGTGCGCGCCCTTCTTCTGACGTGGCGAGGCTCAGCCAACTGCAGTCGATTTTTGTTATGACTGACTTATCGTTTAGCCAATTACATTTTCCAGGAAGTACATGTCTTCCGCGACCTGATAGAGAACTATCAACACACAGCAAGTCACTGCACAACAGCGAACACGTGCTTCCAGAGCATCTCATCTCCGTGCGTAACAGTAAGTGAGCACTGGTTTTGAGATCGGTGCGTAAAAGTTCGGGGGCGTTGCTGTGAGATCCGTGTGCAGAATTCAGTCTTGCTATGGAGCGTTTTGAAGCTACACTATGGAGAAACGTTTAGAGAAATGAAACTTGATGACCGGACAAGCAAAGGGATCTGTGTTATCGGCGTGACAGCGACAAGTCTGATGATGACGTATCAGAGCAGTGTTTCCCCCACGTTCACAGCGCCGCTGCTGAATTTTCTCCGCCGCTGCAATAAAAATCCTTCTCCTAATTTTTTTTTTTTTTTTTTACGTAGCTCCTTTTAGAAAATATACAGCGCGTAACGTCAATTGCGCAGCACGCGGCACATCGTCACGTAACCAACATCAAAGAAGAGGCTACCCTACACGGATGCAAAGTTACATTGATTCCAGCAGTAGCGAGTGAAGCGGAAGATCGAAGAAAGAAGGAAAGAGAGAGACAGACAGAGAGAGAGAGAGAGAGAGAGAGAGAGAGAGAGAGAGAGAGAGAGAGAGAGAGAGAGAGAGAGAAAGTAAGTTGCTAAAATGTGTCGCTACATGACCACCAGTGTTAAAAACCCTCTGAGCCCAATCATTTTATTGTATCTATAAACCGCAACCTCCGTGCCGTTTTTCCTCTAGTATTGTATGTGTGCGTGTAGGCCTATGTGTGTGTGTGTGGGTGTTGTCGCTCTTTTTGGGATCACTCATAGCCTTTACAGGAGCTTATATCCAGTCAGGAATTTATAGCCTAGGTATTTTCGGGAACTTTGAAAAATGAATCCATACTGTTAGATCCGATGTTGTTCTTTATTGCCATATAAAATCCGTTTTCATCGCGTATTTTAGTTAGGGATTTATGCTAATCGCCTGTAAGCATGTGGTCATTAGCATAAATGCAGGGAAAAAACCTAAGGACTTCTTAAAAGATCATGAATAGTTTCTATTATGTATAACTTATATTTATTTTATAATTTTCTCATCACTTTTTGACGCCCAAGACTAAGAAGAAGTGTTTTAAGCAATAACAAGCTTAATCAATTTGCCTTTTTTGTGTCATATCAATAAATAATTGTGAGATATTATTTGCTTTTCTTTTTACTGTCTAATTGATAATTTCCTACATTCAAACGACATCACTGCAGCACACATATTCTGATAGTCCAGGTTGTGACCCAAATAAATGATAGCTTGACAGCTATGCATTATAAGGGTGATGAATGCAATCTTAATAAGAGAATAAATCCAGGCGAACCAAAACATCTCAAAAATGGCTTAGGGCTCAGAGGTTAAAAGGCTGGTACAAGCTCTTAAGGGATGCACTGTGCACAATGTATATATGTAACATAGTTAAATAATATATATTACATTTGCAGATGAGTCTTAAAAGCTGGGTGATTAGAAAAAGAAAGGCAGACGGGGACAATGGAGGAGCTGAGGTTAGTAAAGCAAATCAGGGAAGCAAACTTTCAAGCTAATGAGAATTGTATTTTGGATTTGAATGCATAATGCAAGGTGATATTATTTGAACATTACAAATACATGTACAGTATATAGGGTAATTTGAAGGAATCAAATAAGATGTTCTAGCATATACTTGTTGTTTAAGTGCTCAAGTTTATAAAATACAGGTAGACCAAGTAAGGGAGGAAAGAGAAGTGAGAGAGAAGCAAGGAGAACAAGAGAGAGAGGGTGCGGTAGATCCTGAACAAGGAGAGGGACAAGGAGAGGAGCAGGGAGAGCACTGGAGCTCTTCTTTAAAAAGCCCAGGAGAATTAAATGCTCCCAGGCTGGATGTAGCCTTTGTGGATGAGCAAAAACTACACAGTTCTCCGTCTGTTGTCCTCTTTTGTTGTCTTCTTCTGTTGCCATAAATCGTCAACTTGATCTGCATGTTAGGCAAGTTTGTTCGATAAAAGTACAAATTATTTAATTAAATAAATGTAAAAGGTGACACGTTTGAATTGATTTTGTCATCTGTCTTTATCAGATACACTGATAAGGAAGGGCAGCTGTTTAGCCAGTTCTTGGACCTGATTATATTTGCGTTGTGGCATTTTTTGTTTAAATATTACTATACAAAAATATAAAAATCTGTAAATGAAGACACAAAAGGCAAAGTTACAACACCAATAATCCCATCTACAGTAATACACAGGACTGTTTGAATAGGATTTAAGTGCATATTCTCCTCTCAAAGTGCACCAGATTCATGCATTCCAATGTAAAGGGTACAAAAAATGTTCATGCCCCCGGACCCCCCTAGAGGGCTCGGGGACCACACCACCGCTGCTGAAAAAAATCCTGCGGGAAACACTGCAGAGGAAGACAGCGACACGTCGTTTGACTACGAGGCAGACGCCATGTTTCAGGAAGGACGAGACATTACTCTTGACAAGTACGTATTTTATTATAATAAATAACTAAATTACTTTGTGTGTGTGTGTTCGTGTGTTTTTTTTAGGATTTGCTGTTGATTAGTAAAAGGTGTGGATTTAGATGTGGGAGAGATAATAGTTGTCTTTGTTTGAGAATTAGAATGTGCATATAGATGGTGGAGAGATGAGTGTGCCTTTGTGTGTCGAAATGAATGTGAACAGATATGCATATAGGTGTGGGTGTGGTGCCTCTGTACGGCTCTTCTAATAGCTCCCGACTAATTTTTCTTTTCCCACATAGGTCCATCGAGGTTCATGGGTGCTGACATCCTGATAGGGCACTACAAAGTCCTCCACAAGCCTCCTCCTGCAGTCGTGACTGCTACAATGGCTGGCATGTATCCAAAAATTTGAAAGATGTATATTTGAATACATTTTTAACCATATGACCAGTTTTGTCTCCTTTATATAAAAGTATGATTTTTAGTGTAAAAGTAGCCTTTTTAGCCTATTTGGTTACCATGGGTACCAAGGGTCCTTTGGAGCCTCCAAATGGCCTTTTTTGGAAAACGCCCAGACATGCCCTTAGTAAAACATCTGTAAAATATTCATTTTCTTTGGTATTGTGTTCAAATTTGAACTTGAGCTAGTCAAGGCTTCATGCTAGGGTCCCATTGGGTTTTCCAGCTCATAAGTCCCAGCTATAGTCAGCAGCAGGCATCTGTTTACCAAAAATATTCAGGCGAAAATAAAAACCTTCTACCTCACTGTGTGCCAACTGCTATTACTCAATGCAAGTAGCACTTATAGTTATTCTGACTATTGGGTAGGGAAGATCAGAATGTTACCTTTAAAAAGAGACCAAGATCATGCATGTACTCCAAATGGTTCAAGAACAGCTTTCAATTTAATTTGGGTGTCCTCAAACAGGCGTTTTAGGCGATTTTCACCCGTTTCTTAAGAGGTTAAGTGTGTTTTTTTAAGGCTTTTATTTACAGGTTTTAATGCATAGTTTATTTTACTTTCAATTTTAGAATCTGGCAACGTCAGGAAAACATCGACAGATATAAAATTCTGGCTCATTGACTTCAACAAAAAGAGTTTTACAGACTTTTTTATTTTTTGGCAGCTACTTGCTGTATATACTTTGTATATTTAAAAACTTTGCCTCACAGCAGACAAAACAAGATGCCAGCTTAATAATGTGACTCCACAAGGTCGGACCCGTTTGTTTCTGCTCTGTTCAGAAATCCAGATGAACAGTTCTACAGTATCACTTTAAAATAGAAGATGGGTCGATCTAATCTCTGTGTTTTAAATACTTTGCACTCTAGAGGAAACCACAAGGCCAGATCAGCCAAATAAAACAAGACTTGAAGTTTCAAGGTGACGTGAGTCTGCCAGATGGCCAACTCTATCTTCCTGTTCAGTGATTCATTTCATTTGGCCATGTACATGGTTGGTGTGATGAAAACTGTGAGTAAACAGTTAGAATTACATTTGACTGTGGGCATTTTAACCAAACAACGTAGTACATATTAGATCATGTGTTACGGTTTGAAGGAGGAGATGGACCCAGGATGCAGAGGTTATAACAAAAAGGGGATTTAATATATAAAAACGTCTTTAACAAGACAAAAACAAAACAAGAGCACTAACAAAAGTAACACTGGCGACAAGGCGCACTGAGAACAAGGAAGGAGGAAGCAGGAGAAGCTGGACGAAACAGCAGGAACAAACAAACCATCTCTCACGACGTGTAGAGAAAACAACGAGTACAACCCGACGCCAGACAAAGGGAAACAGAGGCTTAAATACAAAGCAGGAAGGCCGGGGCAATTACACCAGGTGAAACACATGAGGATTGGAGATCACAATCACAGACAGGAAGTGAGACACCGAGAAGCTGAAACAAGACAGTGAGAGCAAGGCTACAAAATAAAACAGGAAATAGAAAACACAAGACAGAACCCCAGAAACCTAAATGACTGAGCGTCACATCATGTCTTATATATATTATATAGTATATAAGAATTACGTGAGCAAGAACAGTTGTATTCCTCTTGAAAAGATTACATATAATCTCAGAATGAAATATAAGTTATTTTTGAAAAAACTGGCAACCCTATTTGGAGTACATGGATACACCACCAACGGTACCATAGGACTAACTATTTGGAGCTCTGAATTATGTTATGTACTGTGTCATTGCGGTATTTCTCTGTGATGTGTCATCCTATGCACCAACACTTTTTTTTACTTTTTCTCTTTGGGTGGGGGGAATTATTTACTTTATTTATTTATTAGTTTTATTTCATCTATGTGTGTATCTTTTTTTTTTGTTAAGTAATTTTCTGTAATGTTTAATGTAGTGTTCTCTGAATGCTCTGCATGTTCTCTTGCATTGTGAAAATATTTAGAAAAATAAAATATTCCAAAAAAAGTATTACGTGAGCATATTCAAAATAGCTTTGGGCATCTTTTCTCCAAAACTATCGCAGACATTATCATTTTTATTTTGGTTATTAAACACAATCATGCATAGTATCAGTTTACTTTGGATATCACAGAAGTCTGTTGTCTTATCTGGAACTGAAGGATGCATTTTCAACTGCAGCTTCATCTTCATTTAATTACATCACACATGAAGAAAAAGGCTGTGAATGTGTGTATTAAGTTGTGAACCCACCTTGCTGTTGCATATTACTGACAGACAGTTCCACACCCAACCACAAAACATTGCATATCAGCATAAATATACAAAAGCACTTGACAGTAAGTGACTGAGCTTCTGTTATGGCAACATGGTCCAAATCCAAACTGAAAAGCAACCTGTTTTACTGGAAAAAACGTTATAAAACTTTCAGGTTCCTTCTTGTATTTAACTGTAGGCACAGTGGAAGAAAACAAGACGATGGGGAACAACTCTGTAATCACGAGTAAATGAGCTCAGATTTTATTTTGTATTTTCTCCTATACATTGCATGATAAGCTGTGTGGGCTGCAAAATAATATCTTTGATTCCACAGTAAGAACAAGGTTGACATCACCTACTGGTCTGTGAGCTCAGACCTTGTGTTTGATCTTGTGTCCAGCGCCATCTTGGTTTTTTTATACCAGAGGTAACCATATTTGGAGGAGCAGGGGAGGAGCCTGATGAGAGCTTGGGGAACCCAACAGGATTCATCCATGGACCTTTAGTCTGTTGCAGAATATAAGCTCTGCGAAAAACAGAATTTATGACATTCACACAGTACGTTCAGCAAGAGAATCTTCACGAGCACACATCAAAGCTGTAATGCTGGAATAGAGTAGATTTGAATTCATGTTCTGTTGGATGATGTTTCATATCCAGACAACCTCTGTATCGTCTGTATTTACTGATGTTTATTTTGTAAAAAGGAAAATGTCTTATGCTTGTGATTCCCACAGAGTTTATATATTAGACGTCTCTAAATCCCATTTGGATTTAGAGACTTCCAATCCGGAAGTTTAGCAACTTCCGGATTGGGGAACTGAGAAGTGCAAAGATGTAAACTCATTCCTGTGTATCAGGACTCATTCCTGCTGCAGTTTATTCAAGATTCTCTACATGGTTTGTCTCATCTCTTATAACGCCCCTGACTTTGACCTACACTATAAAACAAAGCTACTCCGTGGGTTTGACCTCTCTGTCAGGATGCGTTGACTGTTTCCTTTCATTTAACATAACTGCAGAGAGAGAAAGTCGGAGAGACGCTGCATGGCTGACAGTATATGCAAGGAAAGGAAATGATACTATAGATGGTGCTTGAAGAAAGATGCAGAGTTTTTGTACTGTACTGCTATATAGCCATGCTAGTAGCGGCCGCTTGAGTTTGCAAAACCACACTACTTTTTACTTTTACTCAGAGTAGAAGATGGAAACCCTCCGCTCTGTGGCGTGTGCTCAGCTCTTCGCTGTAGGCAGCAGCAGACACTCCTGTATCTGAGCCTCGTCCACTGACCCCTCCGGCAGATGAACCGTCATCGTACAGGCCCGAATCCCCCCCAGAGGCTCCAGCACGTTGAACACTCGGTCCCACGCATCCTGCTCTGGATCGTACCGCTGCACGATGTCCACCATGCACCTGCTGTTCCACGAATACCCTCCCACTACATAGATCTGCCCTTTGAACACAGTCACTCCGACGTCACTCTGGCCCCGAGGCATGGGCGCCACCACCGTCCACTGGTCCGTGTCTGGGCTGTAGTACTCGCAGCCCAGGACGTCGTCGTAGTCACTGCTGCCTCGGAAGTGATTCCCGCCCATGACATAGAGTCTGTCCTCGACGGTGCACATACAGTGCAGTCCGCGGAGCTCCCTCATGTCGGCCCGTCGGCTCCAGGTATCGGCCACAGCGTCATAGCACCAAAGCTCCTTCTGGAAGGCGTCACGGGTGATTCCACCTGAGGGACAGAGCAGAAGCCAACATACATGATATTATATATATATATATATATATTTAATGTAGATTGTGAAAAATATATAATCCTAAATCAAATTGCCTGCAGTTTAGAATTTTTTGTAAAAAGCGCAAGTTGCAAATAGGACACTGTTTTGAAATTATACAGTATATGATTTAGTACAGGATGTTGTGACCACGTAACGTGTGTGTTGTATTCTAGTTAATAATAAATAAATAAATTTAACCAACTGTAAGGGAAATGTAACATTTTGATCATGCACAATGTAATCATGTCAATTTCCCCTTTAATTGATCATGATTGAATCTTATACAATGTAACCTTGATCATGCTGTATCCTGTACAACTGAATGAATCTTGGCCTGATTCCCTAAACTAAGGCATTTTTGCCTTGAAGTCATCGGAAGATCCGGACCTTTGGCTTAGAAACACCCTCAACCAGGGGAGGAAAGAGCCAAATGTATAAAGAGAAAGAAAACCTTCCTATCAGTGTGCATATTACAAACAAACCTCTTTCTTGTGAACCATGCTCTGAGCATTAAAGTGTGACAGTACTGTCAGAGTTTTGTTTCTCGTCCTCGTTGTCTGAGTGGGATTGCAGAATTCCAGAGACCCAACACTGTGCAGCAGTATCGATTTCTGGGTTTTAACGTTGTTGAAAAACACAGTGGGCCCCCTCAACCACATGTCTCTCTGTTTCCTGCTTCTCCGTCCTACGTGTGATACTTATATGTCTGCTCTTACCACAAGAGGCCGGCTTCCTGTCCAACGTTGCTAAGCAAACCTGCCTCAGATCAGACAACGAGCAGCCGCTGAGGCTGCTGCTAAACAGGAAGTGGTTTCAAATAAGGCCATGCAAGTTCTGTACATAATTCATCTTGTCAAGGTGGATGTTTCGCATATTTAGAAAACCGCTGTCAAAACTGCCTGAAAAGGTTGAGATGGGAACATTGATGGACGTTATCTGTATGAATGACAGGATGTCCACATTTTTGTATCATCTTCCTAAACAATTTATGTAAGTCAAAGTGGGCAAGAAAATCACAATTCATTTCAGATGTTACACAGCTGCTTGATATTAATATTATAAGTAAACTCAGAGTCGTGGTTTCTATTTCTGTCTGAATTCTCTATCTTAATTTCAGGGTTAGGGAACAGCTTAAAGCTTTTCGGCTTGTGTGATATTGAATTATATATTTTAACAACAATTTAAACTCTTTGTGGAGCATTTTCACATTGACCCAAACACACAGGATGCACACATTCTGCTTTGCGTAGGTTGGCTTGAGGAGTCTAGTTGTACATCTGACGATGGATGACATGTGATGACTGATTATGATTCATTTGTTGAAACATCTTAAACGTGTGCGTTGAGTTTCTCGACAAGTCCTGCCCTGAAACTGCACAACAATGTTGCACACCCTGACCTAAGAGGAAGTCTGGTTGGATGGTTTGAGAATGCAAAGCATGGGTTGTGTTTCGTTTGACCACAAATACAAGTTCTCTGTATCGCTTAGCATGACCACGATCTTTCCCCTACCATAGTTTTTGTTTCCATCCCTTGACAGACCTTAAACGACAAATCTTATGGAACCGAAAATATCATTTGAGTCACATTTTAAACAGTAACTGGTGAAGTTTATTTTGTTGGCCAATCACAAATTTTCTCCATTGTGAATTGTGTCTTTTTTTTTCTTCTTTCTGTTTTGAAAGTTTTTATTCTGAAGGAGCAACCTCTTTAATCTGTATCTATCTTCAATGGTTTTACCTTATTCCTATTAATTTATCCCATAGTTTTTCCTCTTTCCAAAAATAAAACATTTATAAAAGCATTATTCAAAAGCTTCACTCGACAACTTTATTTAATGTTAATAATACATTTAGTAATACTTAGGCAGTGATAAACATTTCTGTTGCCATCTTGTGCATTCAATGAGTTATAATTGGATATATAGAATAAAGTGTTAATAAATGGATCTTGTTCTCTGCAGAAGCTGGATGTGAAATGAAATGACTACAGTAAAAGTAATTTACCTTTACAAGGGAACCGAAACGTTATTAATGGCTTTGAAGTGATAGAGAACGTATTAGTAAGTTGACACTAAGCAGGAGTAGAGCCATTCATTTCAGATTATCAACGCATCATGAATTGTGATTTATCAGAATGTGATCCTCAGATTAATTCTATTGGCTTATAATTTGCGTGAAATTCGTTAAGTTAGTGTGAATAACAAACTTTTTTACCTGAGATGTACATGAGGTTACCGTGAACCGTTCCAGCATGACCGTAGTGAGGCTCATTCATGTTGCTCACAAATGTCCACTCGTTCTTCTTCAGGTTGTAGCACTCCACCGTGTCTGAGCAAAGAGACACAACTGGTTCAAAACTTTACTCAAACATGCATTTGAAAAATCCACATTCACAGTATCATAAAGTGGTTTTCAATTATTTGATCTATTAGCCCAATAGTTGAAATGTATACTTCTTTACAGTAATTTGAACTGTAATTCCTCATGTATTACATAATATAAGAAACCATGATTGACATGTATCATCAGTGCACAAACTGACAGCGGAGGTAGAAGAAGCATTTGCAGCAGCTCACCGATCTCTCCTGACTCGTTCCTTCCTCCAACTGCTAACAGTCTCCCCTTCAGAGCACTGAGGTGGAAGAATGTCCTCTTCTCGTTGAGTGAAGCAATCTGAAGCCACCTGTCGAAGCGCGGGTCGTAGCGGTACGCGCTGTCGATTGCCGTCTTACCCTTGGTGTCGTATGTGCTCTGGCCTGTGGGGGATACAAGTTAACGACCTCCAAATGACCCTCAAACACAGGTACTGACCAACACAGGTTAAATACCTCAAACCTCCCTTTAAGCTGCTTTTAGACACGCAATCAACTACGGAGATCCCCTGGAGTTTCTCCGGAGATGTCCGCTGATGTTGATGTGATGTAAACGGAAACACGTTATCTCTACAGCGGAATTGATATATTACTTCCTGCCTCTGCCTGCTGCACCACCCCTTAACCTGAATCCTGCCAAGGATTCGTTGCTGTTTTGAACGTGTCTGAGCGGATAGCGTTGTGCATGTGTGAAAGGCAATCTGCGGAGAAAGTCCAGACGCAATTCTCAAGAGTTGCTCCGCAGGTCATTTCAACTAGAATATGTCAGAAACACAACATGTAAGTCCAATTGCCTAATACACTTTTACAACTTCTAAAGACGATATGACCATATTTTCCTTTTCTTGCATTTCCTGTGTTTCAATCAGATGTTTTGGTGTCAAACTGTTCGTACTCAAACACCTGAAGTAGTGAACGCTTACTGTCTAGGTAATGTGATGTGAGTATTGTCCTGGAATTGTCTACGGTTTGCAGTACAGTTCACAGTTGTTGCACTGACCTCCAACAATGAACAGGAAGTCGCCCAGAAGAGCGACACCATGTTGGTAGCGTGGAGCCTCCATTGGTTTAAGGGCCCTCCAGTGGTCAGTGTTTTCATCGTACAGCCTCAGCTCGCGGCTCACTACCAGCTGCTGCCTCATCACGCCGCCCAGCGCCAGAATATGCGTGGAGTCTGAGCGTATTTGGGTCCGCTCAGTTTGCAGGGCCGGCTGCATGAACGGCATCATCTGGTAGTTGCTGGCCTCAAGCAGGAGGTTCACGCAGGCCGTGTCAGAGCGCATCATGGAGTCGCCTCCTTCTTCATCATCCTGTGAGATCGAGATCAGCTCATTGGGGCTCATCAGTGGGAAGCGAATATGACGCATTAAAGCATAGATGGACGAGCGACGTTTGGGGTGGTCGTGGGCCAGCCATCCTCTGGCGATGTTGTAGAGCTCAAGCTCAGGGAAACCTTCCAGCGAGTTGCTGGCCAGAGCGTTGGCCATGCTGGTCTCTGAGAGCTGGAGGTAACGGCCACTCTGCACCATCGCAGAGAGGTTATAGCTAACGAACTGACCTGGTTTGAAAGAAAAAAATCAAAACAATCAAAACAATAACCATGAAAATCTACATTACATAGCAAACAGAAACGAATAATCCTGATCCCTCTCAAGTGACCATCAAAATAGCAGACAGGCGATCTAGCCAGCAGTTTGTTCATCATACAATATTTGAAGTCATAGCAGAGACGGACATAGCCACATGTAAAGAGGATATGATGCAATTTAAAGCCGACAAATGAAACCTTCCCTTAAATAAAACTAGGGATTCCTCTGTGTTTAAACTTGCTGGAAACACATTTGAATGAAGAATCGTTACATATTGTATCGTTAACATGAATTGCTTATTGCTTAAAGATAGGTTTCTCTTACCGATATTTAACTTAACGTCCTCCAGAAGCAAGTCAGTGGCGATGCGTTCGATTTCCACACAGTTATCAATCGTGATCTGTGAACAAAAACCCAGGAAATAGTTTTCTTTCTTTACTTTCTGCTTCATATTGGCTGAGTCATGACGTTTTTCATCGTGTACGGTACAGCTTACACAAAGAAAAGGTTTAGGGGAAGGACATTTTAATGAGGTCTTTCCTTCAGTACCCTTGAATATAATTGAGTGCACAAATGTGAACTATAACTTTTTTAAAAACTCTCTCACCTCACTGCTCAGAAGCTGATTACAGAAGCTCAGCACGGGCATGACCTGCAAGAAGTTTGCAGCCTCCAGGGTGTCCTGGAGATTACTCATGTCCAGGCTGACTTTGGATGTGTAAATGAAGTCTATAATGTTTTTTAAACCCAACTGAGTCACCCCATGCAGTTTGATCTCTTTCATATCCTGCTCCCGCATGCCTCCTGAGCAAAGACAAAAAAAAGTACAAAGAGACACGGACAAGGTGAAAAAGTTATTCTGCAGCATTTCTGGAGATTTGTCCGGTGCAGAAAAGGCACCGTCAGCAAGAGACAAAGACAAAGCTGACTATAAAAAGTTTGCAGTTGCTCAATCCACAAGAAGTGAATAGTAGAAGTCAAGTAATCTAACAGCAAAAGAATATAAGGCAGAGGTGAAGAAAGATGGCCACCACACACTTCCTCTTCTTTTACTATAGTGAGTGAAGTGTTCAAAAAAGAGTGGAGAAACAAGACGAAATTATAGAAGGAGTGGGTCACTGTAATGGATGTTTCTACTGTATGTTGTTGAGCGACGACCACTCACCGGTGAACATGGCCTTGAAATAGTCACTGGATGAAGCCATGATGACTCTGTGGACTGGGAAGGTTTCGTTGCTGTCTCCTGGAACCAGTATGACATCGCAGAGAGTCTTATCTGCCCGAAAATGATCAAAGCCCTGTGTGAGAGAGAAAACAAACCTGAACATCTCTGAAATATCTAGATATGTCAAATATCGAAATATCTGGAGCTGGTGGCAGAATGTAGGGGTGTTGATGGAAAGTCCGCTGCAAGCCCATGGAGCCGGGCTGCAGGGGAGGGGAGCCATGTGGCTGAAATGCACCTTGATGTTGGTTGCCAGCCGCCATTAAACCGAACAAAAAAGAAGAAAAAGAAGAGCCACCATGAAGATCACCGAAACTGACGAAAAAGGTGTCAAGGTGGCTGTGGACTAAGAAGGGTCATGAACGGTATTGCCTAGCAGTCACAATGTCTACCTGCAACACATCTGATCCATGGTCAGTGCTGCTGAACACCTTGGACAGCGGCCGAGGAGGAAGCTTGGGCTTGGTTGCTTTGTCCGGGCGTTTCGGCGGCATCTCCACGGGCGGCAAGGGAAGAGCAGGAGCCGGAGCGGGAGCCGGAGCTGGAGCAGCAGCTTGTGGAGGAGGCCTGTCATCTACAGCACCAAAGATTTGATTAAAGTCATGATACTGCTTTTAAAGCAGGTGCATGGATTGTAAAGAAGGTGTAGAAGTTATTACCGCAAAATGCCAGTATCAAAGGTCAATGTTCTCAACAGCAACAGTCTCTGCACTTCATTGTTAGATTGATGTTATTAAAGGTTCAATGTTTCCTGGTGAAATGTTGCATACGTTGTAAATCTTTTTACTTCTGTGAATGTTGTTATACTTGTTGAGCCCCACTAGAGTAAATGTACCGAGTCCTTATTCATTTTAGTCATTCGTTCCGTGTTTGCATTGAATACTTTGGATACCAATTTCGTTGTGATGTGTAAATTTCTCCTCTGTCTTTTATCAAATATTAAGTCAAGATAAGTTTATCTATAAAGCACATTTAAATGGATTTATTTGACCAGAGTCAAGTTTAACCAAAACGTAATAAAAAACACACAGAGACATACTAAGAACAGTTAAAAGCCTGAGAAAACATGTGAAACTTGACTTTGACCTTAAATATCTCGATGTAAGGAGAACACTTATTGGAAGAAATGTAATGTAATAATTGAAAAGTGAAATGGAAGGACGGGTGAACCTTGGTGCACAGGTCTCTCAGCTGCAGCTGGGGGTCTTTCCGGCTGGGCTGGAGGTCTCGGTGGATCCCTGGACTGATGCCTGCTGCCCAGACGAGACAGTCTGCGACTCAGCCTCCCCGGCCCGCTGTCGTCTCCACTTCCCCTGCAGAGGAGGAGGAGGAGGAGGAGGAGGAGGAGGAGGAGGAGGAGGAGGAGGAGGAGGAGGAGGTGTATAACTGTGACATTTAACTTCCCCAAAGAAAATAACACATAGAGATTAAGCTGTATTAAAAACTGCTTCATGGATTTGATTTGATTAACCTGCTACATAGAAGCAATTTAATGCAATTGAGAACAAAACAAGATCTATTTTGACAGTTTAATTAACTGTATATCCAGTTTGATTCTAATTTGTATTCTCTGACTCTTGGCTTTGCGGTTGTGCACAAGTTCAGCTTGCTTCATCAGAACTGACAGATGTTAAAACAGCTGACGAAAGTCCCCCATCTGTTTTCTTACTGTGTGTGTGTGCGTGTGTGTGGGTGCGTCTCTGCCCTTAAAAAGAAGGAACTAGCAACCTTTTTTTTTTAAACCACTTCTTTTGAAAGTGCTTCCTGCCAAACAACTCACATACAGTAAGTCCAGGTTAAAGAAAAAACAAAGAGAAATACTTAGCAAACTAAACTAAATATTATTTTACTTTACATAAACCAAAACGAAAATGTATAAACTGTCAGTTTTCAGAAAAATGGAGATATTGTACCTAAGTATTAATCTTACATTAGAATTAAAACCAGTTTCACTCAAATTGCCAAAATGTTGTTCTTATAAAGACACTTAAACATAAAGCTCCAGTTAGAGATGCATTCAGTGACACCTTGCATTTATCCTCTGTCTTTTAAGGGTGTTGAATAAAAAAAGAAAAATACCCCATCTCATTGGGCTCCTGAGGACTGTCGTTCCGCTGGCGAGACTTCCTGAGGACAGAAAAAAAACCCAGTTTGTTTATGTGGAAGTTCATCCATGCAAGAAGCTAAACTATTACATCCCGTGTACGATGATTATTTTTTTACACTAAGTTAGTCCGATTTTGCTTAAGTTTCCTGAAGTGAATTTATCTTTCTCACAACATTTCAGACTCTGATAAATTCTCTATGATAAACCTGACCGACAGTACAAACTTCACCGACCTTGACTTTAAACCTTCTAGTTCAGTCTTTACTAAAAAGCATTTATTGTCACTAACATTTATTTACTGTGTCTGCTGAG
Organism: Pleuronectes platessa; assembly: GCF_947347685.1. Classification (NCBI taxonomy): domain Eukaryota; kingdom Metazoa; phylum Chordata; class Actinopteri; order Pleuronectiformes; family Pleuronectidae; genus Pleuronectes; species Pleuronectes platessa. The sequence continues at coordinate 4,243,225 of NC_070639.1, read as the reverse complement.
CTTTTGTGTCTGCTTTTTTTCCTGTGTATTTTTTTATCTGAAACTTCAGTCAGAGACGCTACAGCTTTTCTTTTTGTAAATGGCTGCTCACATGTACAATGTTGAACCTAACTTAAAGTCTCAAAATCAATGACCATTTGTCATGTTTGTAGTTGTAGGGTCTTACACATTTCAATTTCTTATCTGATGGGTTAAAATATCCTGGAGCACGTAACTGCACCATATGAGAGCATGTTGGTGTCCTCTCTCTAAAATACTGCTTCTTTCTTCTGGTTGTTTTGACGTGTAAATGTTAAACTTAGACAATCGTGTTTTAAGAGCCCCACCATAATGGATGTCATCATGATCCGTCATATAAAACTATTAAATGTTGGTTATAATAACATACAATGTGTTTCAGAATCAATGGGTAAATTGTCTGAGGTATGATCCATAGTTGAGGGGCTCCTCTGCACTTGAAGTTAGCTCTTACATAAAGCATAGTGAAGTAGAGTTACCACATTCTAATTCTTTCTCAACTCATCAGTGATATAATGAAGAGACACAACAGCTCAGGGTCATTAATATCATACATTATATTTAACAGTAATAAAATGAGTTATACACTGCACTCTTTAGGCTAAATGCACCTTCCTGTGCAGCTTTGTAATACTCTGTTATCATGGAGTGCAGGCGCCTCACACAGGGCCGTATCCAAACCTACCTGGAAGAAATCCTCCTCAGCAGGTTGGACCCGAGGCCCCGCTCCAGCCTGACCGTGGGACCAACCAGAGCTCCGAGAGGAAGAGTTGAGCAGAGAGCGTCTGCTGTACTGCACCCGCTGGTCGGAGATCTGAGGCGTCTGAGCAAGCATCATCGTGTCTGTAGCTTAACAAAGACCTCAGCCACTTCCTGTTCTACTTCTGTGTATCGCCGTCTGCGTCTTTCTGCACCTTGACGCTCACCACCACACTGTGTCAGATACTGTGGGTGAAATGAGCAGAAAGTTTCACACAGGATCTTTTCAGGTCTTTGATTAAGTGTGTGGAACTTTCGTGCTTGATTCTTACATTTCTAATGGTAATTGTACATCTTTCTCTACATGAAGCATGAAACATACTCATACTGTGTTTACTAGATGCTGGTGAGAATCCGGCCTTTTCAAGGTTCAAACACTGATTGGTTTAGTTCTGGACTTTTTCATTTTCGAGTTTTCCCCCTGTTACTGACTTTTTATTTATCTTTGTGTTGGACTCATTGTTTAATTCATAGACTTTGTGATATTTGGTTTGCAGTTGTATTCTCCTTGTGTTTGGACTTTGATTTTGTATATTTGGACTTGTTTTTTATTTATAGCGATGTTCTTTCCTTGTGTTCGTTTTTTTGTATTTACTTCTCAGTTGTTTGATAATATAAGTTAAGAAAATAGAAAAGATAATCCTTTATTAGTCCCACACTAGGGACATTTGGAATATTAAAGCAGCAAGCGTCAGAAACAGGTATCAGTAAGTAATAAGTAAAATATAATAGTTAGTGTGTTTTCACTTTGAGTATATTACCTTGGCCAAATTTAAATGATTGATTGATGTTTTGACCTATTTACATTTGTTTGTTGGTTTGTCCGTTAGTTAGCAAGATTACACAAAAACGATCAACCAATTTGGGTGGGGCGTGACCCAAGGAAGAACGTTTCCTATTTGGATGCAGATCTGGAGCGGGGGGGATCCAAGATTTTATTTTCACCTTTTTTCAGAATTGTGAGATATTGGATGTTCTTTTCTCATTTGTTTGTTTTTCAGAGAAATTATTTTTGGGTTTTAGATCCATGACTTCTTCAAATCTGTCTATGTCTCACCATGGTCCAGTTACTAAATACCCTGTTTGATCAATCTGCTTTACCTTCATTTGGGTCCTGCTACTCATAAACCTTACAGAGAATTACTGATTCGATTATATTAGATCTATTGGGGATTTAAAACACAATAGAGCTATTTTCACTATTGCCACAAACTTTTGTAAAGATACTGTAAAGATACTGTAAAGATACTGTGGCCACTTGTGTTTGAATCTCTCGATCAGACTCGTACAACCGAATCCTCCCTGTATTATTATTATTTGCCGAGGGAGTTTACCAGTGTTTTCGCCATCACTGTTTACATTCCTCCATCTGGGAACGCAGAAGCAGCGTGTGACGTCATCCACACTGTGACTGCAGGATTACAGACACAACACCCTGGAGACTTTATCATCATCACAGGTGACTTTAATCATGCTTCCCTCTCATCCACACTCCCAACCTTCTTCCAGTTTGTTAAATGTGCCACCCGGGAAAATAAGACTTTGGACCTGCTGTATGCAAATGTTAAGGATGCATACAGCTCCACTGCCCTGCCACCACTGGGCAGGTCAGACCACAACCTAGTCCTGCTCTCACCATCATACAAGCCTGTGATTCAGCAGCACCCAGTCACAGTGAGGACAGTGAGGAAATGGTCTCATGAGGCCATGGAAACACTGCGTGGGGCCCTGGAGGCCACAGACTGGGATGCTCTGTATGAGCCACATGGTGAGGACATTGATGGCCTGACTGACTGTGTCTCTGAGTACATTGGGTTCTGCATCGATAACACCATCCCCACTAAAGAGGTCCGCTGTTACCCAAATAACAAGCCGTGGGTTACAAGCGACCTGAAGGCCCTTCTCAATGAGAAGAAGAGGGCCTTTAGATCACGGGACAGAGCAGAACTCAAACGGGTTCAAAGGGAGCTCAAGCGCAGCATCAGGGAGAGCAAGGACAACTTCAGAAGAAAACTGGAGCACAAACTGGAGGAAAACAACACCAGGGACGTCTGGAGTGGTATGAAGGAGATCACTGGTTTCAAGAGGAGAGATGGGGGAGCAGCTGGGGATGAACGACGTGCGAACGAGCTGAACACGTTCTTCAATAGGTTCAACTCCAACCCCCCCACCCCCAGCGGACCCTCCGCTGACTCTACGACTGCCTCTACTGCGTCTCTGAGCAACAACCCCCCACCTCCCCCCATCACCCCCTGCCCCCCACCACCCCAGTCACCATCTCCCCCCACCCCCCCGCTGGCCTTTACCACAGACCTTCTCACACCTCCCACCCCCAGGACATCCTCACATCCCCCACAGCCCCCCACCACCTCCTGCAACACAAACATCTCTGCACCACCCTCAAACCCACCACTGACATCCCCCACCCCCCTGCCTGGACTCCACATCACATCCAGCCAGGTGAGGAGAGAGCTGGAGAGGCTCAAACCGAGGAAAGCTGCGGGGCCGGACCGCATCAGCCCTCGTGTGCTGAAGGCATGTTCCAGCCAGCTCTGTGGAGTTCTCCAGCACCTTTTCAACCTGAGCCTACACCTTCAGAGAGTGCCAGTGCTCTGGAAAACATCCTGCCTGGTCCCAGTGCCCAAAAAAGGACGTCCTGCGGCACTGGAGGACTACAGGCCGGTGGCACTTATTGACATACACCAAACACCAAACACATAACACATACACATATTGACATACACCAAACACATAATACATACTCATATTGATACACCACATATACAGTGCCTTGCATAAGTATTCACCCCCTTTGGACTTTTCTACATTTTGTCATGGTATAACCACAGATTAAAATTTATTTCATCATGAGTTTATGTAATGGACCAACACAAAATAGTGCATCATTTGGAAGTGGGGGGAAATATTACATGGATTTCACAATTATTTACAAATAAAATACTGAAAAGTGTTGAGTGCATATGTATTCACCCCCTTTACTGTGAAACCCCTAACAAAGATCTGGTGCGACCAATTGCATTCACAAGTCACATTTGCAAGTCACATAATTAGTAAATAGGGTCCACCTGTCTGCAATTTAATCTCAGTATAAATACACCTGTTCTGTGACGGACTCAGAGTTTGTTGGAGATCATTACTGAACAAACAGCATCATGAAGACCAAGGAGCTCACCAAACAGGTCAGGGATAAAGTTGTGGAGAAATATGAAGCAGGGTTAGGTTATAAAAAAATATCCAGAGCTTTGAACATCTCTCTGAGCACCATAAAATCCATCATAAGAAAATGGAAAGAATATGGCACAACCACAAACCTACCAAGAGGAGGCCGTCCACCCAAACTGAAGAGTCGGACAAGGAGAAAATTAATCAGAGAAGCAACCAGGAGGCCCATGGTTACTCTGGAGGAGTTGCAGAGATCCACAGCTGAGGTGGGAGAATCTGTCCACAGGACAACTATTAGTCGTCTACTCCACAAATCTGGCCTTTATGGAAGAGTGGCAAGAAGAAAGCCATTGTTGAAAGGGATCCATAAAAAATCCCGTTTGGAGTTTGCCAGAAGCCATGTGGGAGACACAGCAAACATGTGGAAGAAGGTGCTCTGGTCAGATGAGACCAAAATTGAACTTTTTGGCCTCAATGCAAAACGCTATGTGTGGCGAAAACCCAACACTGCCCATCACCCTGAGCACACCATCCCAACAGTGAAACATGGTGGTGGTAGCATCATGCTGTGGGGATGCTTCTCTTCAGCAGGTACAGGGAAACTGGTCAGAATAGAGGGAAAGATGGATGGAGCCAAATACAGGGAAATCCTTGAAGAAAATCTGATGCAGTCTGCAAAAGACTTGAGACTGGGGCGGAGGTTCATCTTCCAGCAGGACAATGACCCTAAACATACAGCCAGAGCTACAAAGGAATGGTTTGGATTAAAGAATGTTAATGTCTTAAAATGGCCCAGTCAAAGCCCAGACCTCAATCCAATAGAGAATCTATGGCAAGACTTGAAGATTGCGATTCACAGACGGTCTCCATCCAATCTGACTGAGCTTCATCTTTTTTGCCAAGAAGAATGGACAAACCTTTCCATCTCTAGATGTGCAAAGCTGGTAGAGACATACCCCAAAAGACTTGCAGCTGTAATTGCAGCGAAAGGGGGTTCTACCAAGTATTGACACAGGGGGGTGAATACTTATGCACCCAACAGATGTCAACTTTTTTGTTCTCATTATTGTTTGTGTCACAATAAAATTTATTTTGCACCTCCAAAGTACTATGCATGTTTTGTTGATCAAACGGGAAAAAGTTTATTTAAGTCTATTTGAATTCCAGTTAGTAACAGTACATAATGGGAAAAAGTCCAAGGGGGGTGAATACTTATGCAAGGCACTGTATTCCTTAAACCATACTCATAGTCAACACTTTATATCACACATCCCAGCTCCCTGATTCAGTTCGCACAGAGACAGTGAGTAGACCTTGGCCCACAATCTCTCCCCCAGACAGCACACTAACGCAGCTGCACTGATACAGCAACATTATCACCTCTGGTAACCACGACAACGGAGTGCACATACGACATCTTCATCACGCGACATTCCAAGAGGATTTAATCTATGTGCGCACTCTGTTTAAGCGTCTTTCTTCCTGTGCAGCCTCCTGCGTAGAACTAGAGACCCATGCATGTTCAATTGCTGGACACCGCGTTTTCCTGACCTGTGACCTCTGAATAAACTTGCTTAACTTCAACTTGAGAACGACGACTCCTCTCCTTTGATTTCCACCCGCAACACACTGACCTCTCACATCATGAAGGTCATGGAAAGACTGGTCCTGGCCCACCTCAGACCGCTGGTGGGCCCATCACAAGACCCCCTGCAGTTTGCATATCAGCCCCGTGTTGGGGTTGATGATGCAATCATCTACCTGCTGCAGAAGGCTTACTCCTCCCTGGAGAGACCCAACACCTCAGTCCGGATCATGTTTTTCGACTTCTCCAGCGCCTTCAACACCATCCAGCCCAGACTGCTGAAGGCCAAACTGGAGGGCACGCAGGTGAGTGCTCCCCTCATCGCTTGGGTCGATGACTATCTGACGGGCAGACCACAGTTTGTGAGATTACAGAACTGTGTGTCTGATCGTCTGATCAGTAACATCGGGGCCCCCCAGGGAACTGTGCTGTCCCCCTTCCTCTTCACCACATACACTGCTGGCTTTAAGCACTGCACTGAGACGTGTCATCTGCAGAAGTTCTCTGATGACACGGCCATTGTGGGGTGTGTTGAGGGCGGAGGGGAGGCTGAGTACAGGGACCTGGTTGACCGCTTTGTGAAGTGGTGTGGGGAGAACCGCATGCAGCTCAACGTGGCAAAGACGAGGGAGATGGTGGTGGATTTCAGGAGGACCAAGCCCCTGCCCTCTCCTGTCTGCATCGGTGGGACGGCTGTGGAGGTGGTCCCTGCATACAAGTACCTGGGTGTCACACTGGACAATAAACTGGACTGGTCCACCAACACAGAGGCCGTCTACAAGAAGGGCCTGAGCCGGCTTTACTTCCTGAGGAGGCTCAGGTCCTTCAACGTCTGCAACAAGATGCTGCAGATGTTCTATAAGTCTGTTGTGGCGAGCACCATCTTCTTTGCTGTGGTGTCCTGGGGTGCGGGCATCAAGGCTAAGGACGCCAACAAACTGAAAAAACTGATTTGGAAGGCAGAGTCTGTGGTTGGCTCTAAGCTTGTCACCCTGGAGGAGGTGGGGGAGGACAGGATGCTGGCAAAACTGCTGGCAATCATGGACAATCCCTCTCACCCCCTCCACAAAACACTGGACAAGCTAAGGAGCAGCTTCAGCCACAGACTCATTCAACCCCGCTGCTCTAAGGAACGATACAGGAAATCGTTCCTCCAAACCGCAATAAGACTGTACAACTCATCTACCTCTGTCAGAGCCACCATCACAGAACTGCACTAAACATACCTGTCTCAATTCATCATTTCATACAATAATATTGTCTTTTGCACACTCTGTCTACATATTCTTACACTCACAGTATATTATATTATCTATTGTATCGCCAAATACTTATATTGATACCCGTACTATATATCATATATTATATCATACTCTTTGTATATTCTTTGTATATATAAGTCTATATACACATATTTTATTTATACATGTGTACATGTTATTATTATTATATTTTACTATTATTATTATTATATATACTGTTGCTGCTATTATTACTAAATACTGCTATTATATTGGTATAATTACTATCATATATAAATGTATATTATATACTATATATACTGTACTATCTTTTTATATACTGTCTAACAATAACATTACCATCATATCATCAGTACTATTACCATCATCTGCCACTGCACCTTATCTACCTATTTTATCTTTTGTTTCTGTTTTTATTCTTTCTACCGCAATATTTTATATTTTATATTTTATTCTATTGTATTGTATTTTATTGTATTCAAATGTACCGGCTGCTATGACGACTTAATTTCCCCTCGGGGATGAATAAAGTAATCTATCTATCTATCTATCTATTCAACAGTGTAATTGCTATTCTCCCCCGAGTTTGTGTGTTTCCCTGCTTTTGACAAAAACAAATCTTCATTCTCTCAGCAGGTGTTTATTATGGCACGAAACCATCCGGCAGCTTTTCAAACCACAGCGTCAATCCTTATATGTTGTACTCATTACAATAAAAAACAAAAGAAATTTGTTGTTTTCATGATCAGTGCCTCCATCCCCTCCAAACGCAAACACACTTTCATTATTCACTTGCTAAATCTGCCACTGACCCTCGGCCTCCCCCACACACTCTCACTTCACTCTGAACACATGTTGGATTTCAGACAAAAGACATTTCCAAATGATGGAAGCTTTCCCAAATGTATCGCGTTTCCTTCAATTTTTAAATAAGGTTTGAGGTGAACATCTCTCAGTTCATCATACGATTCAGTCTGTGGCTCAACTTCTTCTGGTTGGATTCAGTCCTGTGGCGGGCTGCCGTCATAGTCCACACTGCTGCTCTCTGCTGGCCAGTTACAGTTTGGCGAACTGAATCAGGTTCCTGTTGATTTCAGCGACGTTCCTGCAGCCTGAACCATATGAATATAAACAAAAAATTACAGTGTTGAGATTAAATATTGCTGAATGTGCACAAAATGTATTCACATTCAGCTTTCAGTGACTTGACATCTCAAAGGCCCCATTCACACCAGGCCAAACGTGTCTCTCTCGTTGGATCTGATTTCATCTCCTTACACAAGATTTCTGTTTGCAGAAAACCGGTTTGAAGAGTCAGCTCCAAAACATTGTTGGCAAAGTTTCACAACCAACTGAGTAAGTACGACTGAGAACGTTCTCTCGCTTGCATAGAGAACTTCATTGGACGTAGACAGTGGCCGTACACAGGGGCACTGGATGGCAAACAGAGATGGCAGTGCTGTATTCTTTTTTACAACATTTTAAACTAGGTTTTGTATATTTTAAACTACAAGTGTTCTACAGTTTCAGTTCCGTGCCTAACATTATCTGTGTCGTGTTCTACATATGTGCATCAGAAAATACACTGAATGTTCTCAAATAAAATGAAATGTTAAATTAAAAAAAAAATTACCTATTACTTTTCTCCCCTCAAAATGTAACTGTAGAAAATGAAATACAATTTCTCAAATTGATTTTGATCAGTAGTATTTTTTGCCCGGTTGTTACTGGCCCCCTCAGCTCCCTATTTCCATAGTACCCACATCACAACCTCATTGTGGATCTCAAATGCATCCACAATGAGTCCCCTGCGATCACGCGTGTAACTTGTTTTAACATGAGCAGGGCCTGACTCACCCGATAAAGCCATGGACAGACGGAATTCATCATTCAGGATTTGCAGTACCTCCCTCACTCCCTCCTCTCCCTGGAAGATCACACAGGAACCATCATTATTATAAAACACAAAATTTCTTATCGTCCATAAAATTATTAAGGATCATCCTTTGAATTAAGTTTGATTTAATTCATGTGATCTTGACTGAATGGACGTCACTGAGTTTAGACGGTGTTACAGGTTACAGACTGTGTTCAGGTCAAGAACACACGAAGGCCTCAGCTTCTACCATGTCAGCGACTTTCAAGGATAAACTTAATCGGTGGTTAGGATGTGAAGCTTTTAACAAATCCAAGAACTACATCAACATAGTCAGACTTCAGTCAGTAATAATACTATAATGACAAGAAACAACTCAATCAACAATCCATCAAAGGACACAAATACACACAGAGTACCACACAGGGTCATATCAGTGCTGCTCTCCTACCTTGTATGCAAGGCCCCACACTGCTGGACGGCCAATGAAAACACACTTGGCGCCCAAGGCCAGCGCTTTCAAAACATCACTTCCTGTCCTGATGCCTCCGTCCACATAGACCTCGATCCTGCCTTGCACCGTGTCCACAATCTCTGACAGCGCATCGATCTGTTGGCAGCGGAGGCGGACTTGTAAGGCCAGTGCACTTTATCAAAGAGATGTCGACTGGCTTTCCACTGCACCTCAAGTTTAACTGTGTGTGTTGCCACAGACTGAAAAACATTTCCCTCAAACATTTTGAAGCCAGAATGACGGCAAACAAATGATATAATACTGTAATATTATTACTGCAATATCACTGTCACAATAAAGAAATAGTTTCACATTCTGAGAACATTTTGAGGATTGAAACCTCCCTCATGTCTTTGTCCTGAATATATAGCTAAGATAAGTAGATTTCATTAGAGAGAGACTCCAGTTGCAGTAATGTTACTCGCCTTGTGTTTTTAGAGCTTACAACAGTACAAAAGCCACATGATACAACTGCTCTAGCTGCTATAATACTCCCTATTCTACTGTATAGGAGCATCACCTCTAAGTCTACAGCATCAATCCCCAGGCTGTGATACCCCACTAAATAACTTTGGACAGGAAAATTCTCAAATATGCAATAAAATGTGATGTGGTCTGTGAGTACCGAGGCCGGTCCTCCGTCCAGCTGTCTCCCTCCGTGATTTGAGACAATGATGCCCTGGACGCCATGCTCCACGGCCAGCTCCGCGTCCTCTTTGGTCAGGATGCCCTTGATGATAATGGGCAGGCGGGTGATGGACTGCAGCCAGTACACGTCTTTCCAGCTGATAGATGGGTCCAAGGTGTTAGCCGGAATCCCATAATCCTCTGGCCCTGCAGTCTCCTGCTGGTACACAACGTACAACAACAACTGATTTATGCATGTAGTCGATGGACCACTGCTGTTTCTTGTGGGGGGGCAGGTCTGATACTACTGGTACATGGAGTTGATCTTTGGTGATATTTAATTTATTGATTCATAAAACAAAATGCATTAATAATTTCCTATGCACAAAAACAGAATCCTTAACCAGCATAAATAACTAAATTGAATTGATAACACACAAAGTAATTAACGCAAACAAGTTATAGAAACTCAATTGTTAACTTCAATCTAAAATAAAAATGGAATACTTTTTGTGTTCTACTAATTGCCAGTAGCACAGATTTTTATTAAGTTGGTCCAAAAAGTTACTTTTTTCAGTTTATATGCTTTGTCTATATAAAATACTACAACACCTAGCAGTTGAATAATTGCATTGGTGCTGAGTTAATCAATGGTTATGTGAATAATTTTCAAAATATTATAATATGGCAGGAAGACGTTATTTATAACTGTAACATGCAGGTTACAGTTTCTTCTTCACAGTCTCATTGATTATAACAGTGCTGATACAGCAACATTAAATCCCTCAACGGCAGATGTGCAAACCCCAGTGTTACCTTTACAATTGTCCCCCATAAGCATGGGCAAGTAGGAACCAAAGGCAATGACAATGTAAATAAGAAACCAAAAATACACATATTTACATATAAACTCATCTAATGATATGCAATATGTGTATTTGTTAATGACATTTTAAATTATATTATGAGCTTAATTCTAAGATACAAAATATCTAATATGAAACAGAAAGTAGTATTAATATATTTGCAATACAATAAGTAAAACATTTTTTTTTAAATAGTTCAAAGAATGCTCTAAAATGAAAAGGTAATAATAATAATAATAATAATAATAATTATAATTATAATAATAATAATAATAATAAAAGTACTGTCACCTGGAAAACTCCATCAAAGTTCTTGACCTTGAGGTGAGGTGGTAGCTTGAACTGGTTGCGGATGTCGTTGCGGCGCTTTCCGGTGTAGGGCACATCGACGGTGAGGACCAGGGCCTTGTATCCCAGCGCCTCGACACGGTGCACTATCTGCTCTGAGAGCTTCCGGTCCCGGTACACGTACAGCTGGAACCAGCGGTATCCGTTCGGTGCTGCTGCCACGATCTCCTCCACCGAGCAGGTGGAGTAGGTGCTGGTGATGTAGCAGGTGTTCAGGGCCTCCGTGGCTGTGTTGAGAAAGATGAGAAGTGACTTTATATGTAGATCCAAAAATCCTCTGGGTTCTCTGAGAAGATCTACCAAAGTGCATTTATTAATCAACTCAATTATTGAAAGCTCAGTTCAGTTTAATATTAAATGAGGAAATGATTTTGTGTCCTGTACAACATGTCGGCCTTTATTTGAGTCATATGCTTCCATCTAGTGTTGGCTATATGCTACGTTATTACTGGATAATAGTTATAGATAAACACAAATTTGTTAAAAAAACAATGATCTTTTCAATTTGAGAAAGGGTTTCGTCAAATTTGGAACCAAAACCTCGAACTCAAACTAAATTAAGTCAGGGCTCCTCTATTAAATCTTCCACGTATCAGCTCAATTCAAATGCTCCTCGCTGACCCACAAACACAGAAACACAGTCCTCACCCCGAGCTGTGGCCACCTCTCCCTCATGCCAGGCCAGGCAGTGGAAGGCCGTCGGTGCGATGCCCACTGGAAAACTGATTTCTGTCCCCTGCACGGTGGTCCGTGTGTCGCTCACCGACACGTCCCGCAAGATGCGAGGCCTCAGACGGATCCTGGGTGTGGAGAGCAGATGAACATGTGATATCAACATGATGAAGGGGGTGAAGTTCAGGGAGATGACGCTGTTCACTCGGGTGAAAACTACAATGTGGGGAGTGTGTAGGAAAAAAAGCATCTTTTGACCAGTTAAAGATCCGCGGAAGGTTGAAGTGAACGCTTATAATTATTTTATTTATAATTGATTAATGTCCAGGTTATTTAGTCGATTAATTGATTAGTTCAATTATTCAATTGCTTTGCTTTGCTTTACATAACAAACACAAACAAAAGATAATTCAGCTCACGCCACTGCAGTCACACAAAATGACCTATTTTTAACATTGAACAGCTGAAACCATAGATATCATTGATCTGAAAAATTTGTGGCCTGATAAATGATATGACGTGGCTATTTAAATGAAAGCTGCCATGGTATGAATCATATACTACCTCTAATGGTAGGGAAGTTTATATTGTTTCATATGTGTTATGTTATAAAATGGCACATATCTATGAAAATTACTTCATAACATTGGTATGTTTAAAAACTCAAAATATATAATTACGTAAAGTAAAAGTACATATAAGTAGTATAACACTGACTGTCTGCCTAATTTTTCTCATTTGGAGAGAAAAAAGTCTTGACCTGTGATGGAACCAAACCAGAATATTGATACAGTATTGCAAAAACATGATGATAATATTATATAAGTCTATATATAAGTCAAAGAGAGTCTATCTGTCAAAGGCAAATCCTTATTGTGATGATAACCTGCTGTTTTTCTGAGACACACCATATATCTTGGAATCAGGAGAAGCTGTGATTCTGTTTTCCCAAACCTCGGAGGTAACATCATCTTTCCAGGACACAACCCAACCTTTATTCCTACTGGGAGAAAGAAATTCCAACCTGACGCCAATTGCACCGGCGAATAAATCCTTGGTAACAGGTTTGTTGGAGCAAAAACATGTATGCACACATCATCGCAGAGAGGAAAAGCCCAGTCTATAGGTTTTCAGAAAGACATGAGCAAAGCTGAGAGGAATGCACGAGGAGACACGCAAAGGAAAAACATTCTGACAAGATACAAAAATAACTTGGTCCCATTGGAAACAACTTTCAAAACAGGTCATTAGTCTTTATAAAGGAGCTGGAACAACAACCCTGCATAAACTCCGGGGGGAATATAAGTGTCTGTTTGTGATCAGAAGGAATTAAAACCACACGTACAAAACTGTTTAAACTGAAATTAATTACAGCAGATTAAAGTCCACAAAAACTATGATTTACGATCTTTTCCAAGCTGCGTCCTCGTCCGACCAGGAGATGAAACACAAATCTTGTCAACCTCTAGAGGTGAAAATACTTTATTCAGCATGTCAGTACGTGTCAGTGAGTTTAGGTGACACTGATGGCACTAAAAATGTCAATAAAAATCCTGTTTACTCTCTGTGCTGTGTAGAGGAAACCCGGCATGTTACCATAAATACAGGTATCCAAGTATTAAAAGGGACTGTTGCTGCACTGATTTTGTGTATTTGTTTTGAGACTGTAAACTGTACCTTTTATAAGCCAGCAGATTGTCGTCCCTGGTGCAGCACTCGTCTGCTCCGGCTGCGTAATAATCCCAGGTGGCCTTTGAGAGATGCTCTTTGGCATACTCCTCAAAATCTGTCAGGCATACCATTGCCATCTCTGCACAGCGCCCCCCCTCTCTGTTGGCGGGACAGAGATCAGAACATCTTCAGTCTCAAGCTTATTCACATTGACAAGAACGAAATTTATAATAAACAAACTATGGCAAACAATACAGCACATTTCTCTCCCCACAGTCCCAACAGCCAGCCATTTAAATTCACTATCCAGATTTTAATTGGAGCTGCACCAACTTGTAAACACTCACAAATATCAGTTCCCTAAACATGTCTTTTTTGCATCTAGATCCATGAATTATTCTATGAGAAATCAAGGTAAAAAGTCAACAAAAAAAACTTGTCTCAAAAAAAATTCCTGGAAAATGTAATGCCAGGTGTACCACATCCTTCCACCAGTCATTTTGGTGTAATCCTGCTTACTAACAAACCAACACATGGACAGGGTTGAAAACACAACTCCAACAGTTTCCTTATGAAGCCACACTTAACTTCAATAGATCTGGATTTTTGGGGATCTGCACCAAATTGAACACACTCATAAATATCAGTCCCCTAAATCTGGCAGATTTTTTTCATTAAGATCCACTTCAGAATTTAACAGGTTCTTCTATGTCCCATTCCTGTAAATTTAATGAAACGTAATGTGTTTTTTGCATAATCCTGTTTAAAGTCAGACAAACACCATTAAAAACATAACCTCCTCCAAGATACATTTCACCACATGGACAAGGCCGTATAATGATGGTTCACTTAAAATATAGATTTTACTACCAAAATATCTCTTGATCTAGCAAAATAATATTAACTCACTCTTGTTACACACAGTCAGTTGTTTTTGTTTATCCCAAACTGTTATCTCTCCTCCAGTGTCAAACAGGATCTGTCACTTTGCATGTGAGACAAGAAGCTACAGGCACCAACAGACAACAACAACAAGACTTACCCCAAACAATCGATCCGTCATAAACAAAGTCCGTCCCTCTCACATGACACATCCTCCACAGACGACTGGAGCTGCAACATCACCCCTCAAACTCAAACACCCCTCAGCAAATGTGGAACTATCACGCGGCCAACAAACTAATCCGTCACGCCTCAAGCTGAGCAACTTAAATGATTATTTTACTTTTGTCGATGTGGACCCTTAAACTGGTTTAAATCCTGGTGTGTGTGTGTGTGTGAGTCCTTGTGTCGACTGTGTTGCTTTTGTGTCGCACAGAATCAAACTTTCATAGAGCCGCTATAAAAGCCAGTGACAGTGAATGTGACCCGAGGGTGACCCCTGCTCTTATTGTGTTTCCACAAGCTGGAAATGTGCTGATGGTGACTGCAGCTATAGTGAGGACAAGAGGTGTCTGACACAGGGCAGCGTGGTAATGATGGTAGATACAGTAGTGTAAGTATGGCCACGCACATTTACACGCTCCGTACACACAATCCTACATGCTTACAAATACAGTACATACAGTAGTGTGCGTATGGCCACGCACATTTACACGCTCCGTAACACACAATCCTACATGCTAACAAATACAGCACATACAGTAGTGTATGTATGGTCACGCACATTTGTTGTGTTTTAGTTGAGTTTACTCACCGATTACAAATGTTCATTCTCACTCAGTAGATTTTCCCTCTTGTCAGACTCATAACCTGAGAATAAAACACAGGGAGTTACATCACCACTGCAGATTATACAGATACTCTACTGCTGATACTTCCAGTACTGAGAGTAATACTACTACTTTGACCAATACGGCCAGAGCTACTGCTTCTACTGTTAATATAGTGCTTCTACTACTTCCAGTACTGGTGGTACTACTACTGCAAACATTACATTACAACCATCACAAAAACAGAGAATATAGTACACAACTACATTACTAATGGGAGTACCACTACTGCTAAAGTTAGAAGCTGCTACTATCACAAATATTTCAGATATTGATAATAATAGAAAAAATACTTGTGGAGCTTCCTCTAGCTACTGATAGAGTTTCAGATTGTAAAATGTTAAACACTGTTGTAACCAACACCACCATCACTATTACTACTTCTACTTCTACTACTACCATATTATATATTTATATAAGTGTTGGATTCAAAAAAAGTATTACGTTGTTGAATTTGATTACTGCTGCAATAAGTAGTTCTATAGTATTATAGTGTTTTTACCAAATCAAATAAATACATCTCTCCAGCACAAATCCTGTTGTATAAGTTTTTCATCTGTGAACACTTGAGGGCAGTGTAACACTGACTGAATCTGAAAGACTGACCTCCGTTCTTAAAGAGACACTCAACATCTGTCACGCAGGTAAACACAAGCTTCAGTTAATGTGTGTGTGTGTCTGTGTATGTGTGTCAGTACTTCAGCTACTAAAAACTTTATAGAAAAACCATAGATGTCTGTAGTTAGTAAGTTCTGTAATAATAATATCTGAAGTAATATTTACTGTAGTAAAAAAGACACCGCACTCCACACTCCACACTCCACAACACTGTGACTCTGTAACTCTACCAACCTGCTTTTCTTTTCTTTTAATATTTAAACAAACTAGAAAATATTTGATGTGACAAGTAAAATCTGGATTTTACATTTGAGTTTTTTTCCTTTATTTCTTTAACTTAAGAAAGACTAATAAGAAGGCCAATGTGAGCTTTAAAAAGTATTAAAACAATATTTACATATTTGCAATTATACATCCCACTTCATCTTTGTACTAAAACATTTGCAAAACTATGCATAGATACAATTTAATTGATAAAACGTGTTGTCTGGAAATCGCAGTATATTTTTACAATCTTAATATTTCCTAACCCTGACTTTAATAAAATTGGTTTATTTACTGTGAGTAAATCGTTTTTTCCAGTGTGGCTGGATGTGTGTGGTGAATGAGAGCTCTGTCCTGTGTCGGCTGTGAAAGGTGACGTTCATTGAATGGCTGCTGAGAGCACATTGTCCAGGTGAGTTTCTAGAATACCTGGTGTTTGGCATTTAGTGTGAAATACAAAAAAACAAGGGTTAGATCTCATCGGCTTCTGTTATAGATTATTAGTTCAACATGGGCCTTTAGCAAGCCTGGTCCTTGTCTCATCCCCAGGAAATAAACACAACCTGACACCTTGTTGCTGCCATTAAAATATCTGGAAAGAGAAAAAAACCTGTAGTTGTCTACATTTGGCTGAAAAAGGTCAAATAAGCTGATAAGTAGAATTCAGCAAAATGTAAATTAAAGTCAGTGAAGGGGATAAAATCATTGTCTTACCTTAAAGTCAGCTGCTTGTCCAGCTTACAGTGCGTGTTGGCTCCCTTCTCATGTGACAGGGTCATGTCAGAGGGCAGCCCCCCCGGCCCACCTGACCCCCCTGTACGACCTTCCCCATCCCCCCCACACCCTCCCAGTCCCCCTCACAGAGTGACGCTCCTCCCTCGGTGGCGCTGCACCAGCTATAGCCGTCACGTCAGCACTCTGAACCCCGGCCTCTCTTTGTGCCAAAAACACACCAAAAGCTGCAGGTCAATGGCTTGTTGTCCCGTCCTCCTTCTGTCTCTACTTCCTCCCACTTTTTTCAATCATCCTTCATCCCCGTCCATATAACCAATTTGTCCTTTATTCCTTTCGTTTCTCCCTCATGTGATCTTCCCTTCCTTCCCAGCTGAAGGTATTTTGTTTGCGCGAGTTTGTCCAAGCAGGTCAGTCAATATTTGTCAAATGCAAATTAAGTTTACATCCTGGTTAATTATGAATCCTCACTGCACAAAGTTAACAGCAGTTCAGATTTTTTTGGGGCTACTCATTTCCTAGTTTTCCGCGGAGCTGGACTTTGCACTCACAGGTCAGGAGTCTAAAATAATAAAGACTTTTTCCAACTCAGATTAGTTTAGCTTGTTTAGTTTATGAGTTTATTTTATACACAATTTATAAACAGTCCATCACATGTAAAGCGTCAGACAAATCTAGTCTCTATTTCTGAAAATATTTCTAACGCTCAATGATCACATGACTGATTCGTTTTGATTTATGTTTAAAGTTTTGTTTTAAAAATACTGAAATAAGCTTGATTATTTTCTGATAAACGTGTGAATTCAGCTAAATTCTTCTGCTGCCCTCACCGTGGTTGCGATAGTTTTGCAAACTTATTTGAATGTAATTAGAAATTAATTGAAAAGTATTTTTTCCTATATTTAGTTGCTTAAAGTTGCAGTGTGTAGAATTTAGTGAAATTAAGTGGTGAAGTGTCATGTTGCAGCTGAACACCACTCACCTCATCCTCCCCTTCCTGTGGAACCTCAGTTTTCAAAAGGTGTTTAGTTTGTCCAGTCTGGGCTACTACAAGAAACATTGCGGCCTCCATAGAGAGGACCCCTTTGTTGTTGTTAAATTTAACAACAATTTTTAAAAATTAGATGAAAAACAATCGTTACAAAACAGCACTAGGATTATTTTATAATAAATTTCTGTCAATAAATCCCTTTCACCTAAATCTTACAGACTGGACACTTAATCACCTCGGGCTGATGCTCTGGAGACTAGGAGCATTTTGTCTCTGCAGATTGACACACATCAGTTTACATGATAATTATATAGTGATGAAAACACAACCTAATGTCCTGTTGGAATTTTCACAGCAAATTTGAGAGGCCGACGTACAAGAGTCACCAACTGCTTGACGACACATGCCTCGTCTCCAAGTGGAAAGAAGTCATAGCTGTGTGTCATAATCAGATCTGTAACATGTAAACAGGAATATGAATGGAATGTTCTATGAAGAACTCATGGAAACGTCATAATCAGAAATAAGTTTCAATGTCAAACCTTCACCTTCTGGTCACTTCTGATCTGTGCGAGTGAGAAACGGACAAAACATTTGCTGCCTGTGGAAAACATTGCAGCATGGCGTCGCTCGGAGTTCAACGATATTGGCTTTGCATTTGCAAATGTGGGACCAGGCCCTTATTCCCAATGGGGTCAATAGTTTGAATATTGGTATCCATGTAAATGTAATCAGTGCATAAGTGGTGGTGTAAGATCATGAATCCATTTCTAAATCCGGCACATATCTGCAAAACAAAGGAAACTGTCAAAGCTCTAATGAATTACACATTGGAATTATGATGCCTTATTTCTAAGATTGTTTAATTGGTTTAGTGTTTAACGGCTTTAGTGCCGTCACACCTGGCTGTGAGCGGCTTGCAGCACGATAAGATAAGTGTGAGAAAACTAGTGAAGGCATAAACAGTTTAGCAAGGGCTCGGGGCCACTGGTATCTGATACGTCTGAAATTCACTCAACTATAGCTCCAGTGAATCAGTCCAGATTAAACACAAGAAAATAGAAAAATATAGAGACTATTTTTGCTCTGTCTCCAAATGTCAGACTTGTCAAACAGACTTGTGGACTTGGACAGGTGTTTTGAGGGTCTTGACATATATAACACAGATGTCCTGAGCTTTGATATCACAAGCTTGTTATGTTAGGGTCCCCATGCAAGTGATGGATAGATGGCGATGTCACAGTGTCTCCGCTCGCCGTGGACGCAACAAAACGCCCTGAGAAGTTGTTCAAGCGTTTTAAAACAGCACTGGGGTGCAGTGATTCTAAATTAGATTCTCTCGCTCTTATTTCGTTACAGTGTTGAATTGAATTTTCCCTTTAAAAGGCAATATCTTTGGTAACAAAAACTGGCTTCTTGAGAGACGTCTGTCTTTCAGTGTGTGTGTGTCTGAATTCATGGGTTTTATTTTGGCTTTCACACAAAGGGCTGTGAAGGTGGAGCCAAGGGCTAAACCTGACGAGCTGGACCTCCGCGGGGAGGTGTGGGTGTTACCTGGAACCGAAAGGAGGTGCAAATTGTGTTAATCCACAGCTGGCCTGGATGCCTGACACCACAGAGTTAGATCTGGCTCTGGGGCCGCCGTGTTGGATGTGCTGGACGTTCAGCTGAGTGGAAAACCTCTTCCACATGCCGGTCGAGGCTCTACCCTCGGGCAGCAGCCCAGCACGCCGCAGCACATGTGTGTTGAATTGCCAAGGTGTTATCATGCCCTGGCGAGGCTCCGAGCTCCTCCACCTCTGTCTTTCCCAGGTTTATTATCAGACTAAATACAGACAGGGACATGGGTCGCAATTCCACGCAGTCTTTCATTGGACTCTGCAGCGAGGCCCAGTCTGGTGGCTGTCCATCATGGAGCTGCAATTTTGTGTGGTTATGCAGTTTTTTTTCAGAAAGAACAGCAAAGGAATGTTAGGAGAAAAGCTGTTAGCTGCTGGGGGCCACACTCAATTTAAAACAGTTCTTAGCAGGTTTACTCCCACAATAGTTAAAACAAAGGAGCAATAAAGCTGCACAAAAGAGTAAATAGGTTAACCAGCGAAAAACAACAGGTTGAAAGGTGCCAAAGATAAGAGCTGTTTGTTTCAGACCCTGGATTATCTGACTCGAGGGTCTTAGGATAGATGTTATTTTGACTGTAAAACCACTCGAGACAAAAAGCTAAATATTCCTCAATTGTGTTTAATGCAATCAAATTTTAAGACCTTCTTAATATTTGGAAGACGTTTTTTTTAATCTGATATGTGTAAGGATTTGTAAATAATTAAATCAGAGAGAAATCCAAAAAACATGAAAATCTTAAATTTAAATGTGTTTTTAAAATAAAAAACGAGAAGCAGGGAGAACACTACACAGACTGGAGTTTTAATGGCTGATATACAAATGATGGGTCGTTAAAAAATTGTTGAAGATAAATAAATACAATTCTGAGGTAGAACATTTTTAATAGAAACTTCTGAGCTATTCAAAAATTAGAGGTGAAATTAATTGTTGTGTCTGTGATAACTTAGACACATAAACCTATTATATTTAAGTATACTTACGTGGGGACGTAAAGACAAATCAAGACGTTTGTTGTAATTATCAACTGGCTGTGGATTTTGTTCCAAAATGTACAATTTTTGATATAAATATTGTCGTTATTTTATAATATTGCATTCCGATATTTCATTTTATTTTTGTATTTTGTTAAAAATAGAACTATAAAATTTCAGTATCTAATGTATATATATTAACTCTTAATATGTTGTACAACTAAAAATCATAAAAAAATATAAAAATGTAATCCTGAAAATGCACATTTATTTAAGTGTGTATGTGTATTTTGGGGTTTTGAGATATTTTTCTTTCGGATGAAAAATACTTAAAATGAGAAGAAAAAAGGCCAAAGACTTTCTGAAGCTACGATCATAAATCCATTCAGGACATTTAATAAACTTTTATGGATGAGTTTCTATTTCTGGAGTGTGTCTTTTTAGTTGTGTGTGTCAGTCCTCGGCTCTGAGCACCGAAACGAAGGCAAAGGAGTGAACACATCAGTGGCTGTAAATGTCATGTAGCGGCTGAGTGATGGATGTCCAGAGCGTTTGATGTCTGGGAGAGATCTGAGCATAACTCACAGTTTGCAGTCACGCCATATCACACTCTTATGATTCAATCCATGGACCCTTTGCTCACATCCGAGGGGCGGTGGTGTTTTGTGAACGTTCTATTTGTGCTCGGTTTGAACGAGGGAGGGGCACATCAGGATTTGAGTGAAGGATTCATTCCTCCCTGATGTGTGCTTGAAGCTAGGGAAACTCCATGGTGACGACTGTGAACTCTGTGGGAGCTTTGAGACATTAAAACCTTCACTGCACATGGACACCACTTCCTCTACACTTTTCCTTTTGCTGTAGTTTGTTTAAGTTTGGCTTTTCTGCGGTGGGAGTCAGAGTGCTCTCTTCACTCAGGTGTGCACTGATAGTTTGGAGTCCTGTCCGGTGTCGTCACATTAGAGGAGCTCGACTTCTTCAAAATGCAAACGCACGTTCCCACGCACACGTCAGAGCACGAGTCCGTGTTATCCAGGAAACGGGTTAGTTGGACGTGACATGAGACAGGAAGTAGAACGACTCATGGGAAAACCAGTTGGTGTGATGAGAGGAGACATTTAACTTATTTCAATCAGCTTTTATTTCATTTTCAACGTGTTTTCTCCGAGCACGACCAGAAACTCAACCCTGACTTTGTTATTTCAGTTGCTTAGATGTGAAGTTTTGGTGATCTCATCCAAAATGTGACTACGTTTGAAGACCGTGCAACTAGGCTGTTCCATTTCAAAGGCTCCTCCAAATGCATCCCTCCAGCAACGAAGGCTCCCATGGACGGAGAAAAACGGAGAACGGAGAAAAACGTTCTTGGCATGTCCCACTGCACCCCCTATGCTTGACCGTCTCATTTCGGTTTGGCCTCTGCTGCCCATGATTAGTGGGTCGTCCAATGTCACAAGGCTGCATTTGATGTTTGATGAGGGCGTCAAGATGCGTTTATTGAAATGATACCTAAATGGACCTCATCTAAATAAAAAAAGTATCTGAGAAAACTGCATGTGTGTGTGTTTCCAACAATTGCCATTTAGTGCGAAATCGGATTAATGATCACTTAATTATTTTGCAGGAAAAAAACACAAACTGACATTCAAATACAGTGTGTGTCAGTCACTCTTAATCATGAGAGGGAGATTAGTCTTGTCGTTTAACGTCCAGAGGGGCAGAGTTTTGAAAGGTTTGCAAATCTGTGGCGACAAACGGTGAAAGGTCGAGACAGTTGCCCGATCTTCATTTGTGTTGTTGGAGCTAACTCTCATTTCTAGTTGACAATGAATGAGATTATGTTTTGTTAATCTAACTAGTGCACGGTAATATGATAGCCTGAGGGAGGTGTGTGTGTGTGTGTAGTCGTTGAGCAGCTCTACATACCACTCAGTGCTTCATTTGACTGACAGCGATTATGAATGACAAATACAGAAAAATCTTTTTTCAATTTTCTAAACAGACAGTCAACAACACATCAAACGTTATTAATTTGAAAACTTAAGTGGCTTCGTCATGATCTTATCTCTGGGTTTCTTCACAAGAACATTTAAGACTTGTTGGTGGTCAAATATCAACACCCAGGGGGATGTACTGTAAACCTGCATCTGCCAAACGTCCCAGATGAGGACCAGATCCAGTTGATAAGTGTTGGCTTCACTTTTAACCATAGAGCCAATTTAATAATGACTTCAAGTAGAAAAAGATGGCAAGGTTTTATTTCTGCAGTTAATCGAGAGCTCCTTGTTTTTCCTTCATCAGATACTGTGCTGATGTTTTTCATGAGCAATAAATCTCCCCTTCAGTTATAAAGATCTGTGACTGGTCCTCTCTGCAAGAGTTTGGACTTTATGTCGGGAGATAATAAAAGAAGAACTAGAGATTCAAACTATATATATAAGTTCAAGTAAGTATTTTATAAAAAAAACGGAGTAGAGCAAATGTCATTTTCTTGTTTTCCTACCATGCTAGGAAAACAAGAAATCTTTTTAAACTTTCCTTGCTAATGCTTCGCCTATAAAATATTTTCCCATCTCCCATTAGAGGTTTGAAGTGACATGTAAGAAGACATGAGCTGTTTGATACAGTGCTTTCATTGAGAATCTGTAGAATAGTTACTAACAATGGAATACAATGGAAATTAAAAATTATTTTTAAATCAATGATAAATCGCACCTGTCGAAACACAAGCTGCTTTCCACGTTAAAAATGACAAATTGAAGGTGAACAAAAGCAAAGAATAACAAACCATTTAAAAGATCAAACAGAGGCACAGCTAGAGAAATACTAAATAATAAAGATGTGAAAAGAGTAATAACAAGATAAAACAAAAGACTTAAATTATTCAAATAGATGAGAAGAACAGAACTGGGAGAAGCACATAAAAATGTATCAGCATTTATCATCAAAAGCTCTCGCATCTCTTTGTCTTTTCGGGTTTATATCTTCACCTGCATCCATACATTTATGGTTCCTCTTTTTTATCCCGGGATATTTGTTTAATTCCAGTTTCACGTCTATTGTGTGTTAGGAACGTCATTAACTCACCCAGCTGCTTGTTCTCTGGACATTATCCTGCTGTGTTTTCACCTGGACATTTTACAAGAGGACATATACCCACAGATATGGAATCACTGTTGAAAGTAACGTATCTTACAATTTGCCATGTTTGCAGCGAGTTCACAGATGCAGAGAGTGACTCTTCTCCTTCAGCTGCAGAGCCTGTTTGCATGTGTGCTGTTTTCTCTAGGTTTCTCTTCCACTTTCAGCAAAACCCTCTGCAGAATATTCACTTGTGTTTTTCCTGAGAGGAAATAATGGATGATAAAAACCAAACACTTTGAAGTTTGTGGGGGTTTCACTCTTTGTATCCTCACGCCTGGGTCTGTGTTTTACTGGGTTGAATGCTTGAACTTGCCTTGGGGACACAAAGACTTTATGAAAATAAAAAGACACATAAAAAACACATAAAACTCATGGTGTGCAGCTATTCTATTTAATAATGTGTAATAAATACTCCGGAATGATTCTTTCTGATCATTGAAAATCTAGCGAGCTTTGATTTAATGCCTTTCTCTGAAATGAGAATGCTCTGCAGCCCGCCCTCTCAACCGCTTTCTTTTCTCTTCCCACATTTTCTCAGTCATTCCATAGCCTGTTGCCTCAAGACTCTTCATGCGTCCTTGGGGCTCATTTGGAAAACTTCACGTCCAATCAGTCGCTGCGGAAATGCGAATCCACTGTGACATTTTCTCTAATCAGCTCTCTCCGAGCCTCGCCATCCTGCTCTTGGACATTATGCAAATCACAACGCAATAACCTGGCCAATTAGAATCAAACCGAACTCCTCACTCATCCCCGTCCGCTTTTTTTGGTTCCTTCTCGAGGGGAAGAAGAGGACATCACAGTACACGGGATGAAGCAATGCTGACATTCAAAGTGCTTGTGTGTATCTGGTACATACGTGTGGACTCTCTGACCTGCACCAGTGCTAGGCTGAAAACCAGACAGTGAATAGGGACAGGCAGGTACACTCATCTGGAGGTGGACACCTGAAGGCATATTCCCAAAGCAAAATGCACGCAAATACAAATAACCCCTACACCAATGGATAAATACATAGCTCTTGCTGTTTTTCAGTTTTTCAGTTTGCAGCTGCCAGAGATTTAGCTTTGGATACAAAAGTTTTATAACGTCTATTTCAAAGTGGACTGGGTCGAAACCTGCGCATAATTTTTATTTTATATTCTGAAGCAAAAGTCGAAGGAACTGTCCATCATTTAAGGTCTGGTTTGTTTCAGGGGTTTTACAACACTGGGATTGGTTTCGTGATTTTAAATCCAAGGCTTAAGTATATGAGATAATTGAAAATTTGGACGAACAATGCTTTGGTAAAAAGGATACACAATTACATTAAGGTGAAAAATGACTGAATAATATGCATTGAAGTATTTTATAAGCAAGTTTGAACTTTCCCTGCCAGCTCCAACAATGATTTAAAGCACATTTGGCAGGATGAGGTTTGATCTCTACTGAAAAAGTTTTCCAGTACCAAACTGAGAAGCCAATATTTGCTGATGTTGCTTAAACAAAGACGTTTATGTCATTTTTTTTGCAATGTTTATATTTTGAGTAACTGAAAACCTTTAAAACACTGAAACAAATCAATAAAATGGTAAATTCAGTGAGAAATCACAATTTAAACTCTCAAATCTGATATGATTGTTTTGACAAATGCCAAAATTAGCTGAAGCTTTCAGTTTCAACCCCAGTGTGGTTTGAATTTTACTAAATTATTTCTCTTTTAATTCTAATTATGTTGTATTATTACTAATACACTGTCTTTTAACCAACACTGCCACTTTGGGAGAATACCTTCCAGCAGACTGCAGGGCACGTCTATTAAAAAACTCAAACTCAAGCACTTTAATGCTCTTACTAATTATCTGTGGATGTAAGAGGGAAAAACTATAAATATTACAGCTGAGAATACGCTCAGTATAATCAATTCCTCGTGGTATCGCACACAACATTACTCAGTTGAGGGGAAAGAGTAAAACAGTTTGGCCCAATCCTCTCCATTACCGAAGTGATGGAGGAGCCACACGCTTCATTTAGGAGAATCAATTAAGGGTTTGTGGAAATTAGTCAAGAATGGTGGAAGCCACAACACGATGTGTGGAAAATGAGTCTGTAATATCAACACAGATACGTGTCAGGCAGACAGAGTCGAGGGAGCTTGAGATTTCTAAACTCTGGAGTCTGCGTTTGTTTCTGGAGGTTAAACGGCAGAAGGCATTAATCTCCTCGCTGGTCCTCGCCTTCCTCGGACCGCCACGCCGCTCTAATCTCTCTCAGGACGGACACGCTTGATGTAAATCAGACACCTGATTTGTGTCAGCTGCAAGCAAAGAGAGGCCGTCTCTCAGAGTCCAATCAATCCGAAGACAACTGGAGAAGTATTTTTAGCTCAAAGGGCCGAGCGGCAAGTAAATATTTTTACTGGCTTTTTCCATCTAATGATATTCAGCAGATGTGGAACGAGGCGAGAGGGATGGGAATCACTTCACTGACTGACTGTGGCCCTGCCAATACGAAGGCAGCGAGAGTCAATAGTAGACTTTCAAGTTTGCATTAAAGAGGTTAAAGGTTAAATATGTTTTACTGGGATTCTAGTCTGCATGAACCGAAGTTCCTTCATCCTCAAATAACTGGGTTTTACAAGTAAAGGTCCACAGTTGTTTATTTCAAATCTGGGCTTTTGATTTTTTGGTTTGGCAGCAGGAACTGAGGATTTGTTATGGATTATAGTCAGTATGCTAAACTCTCATTTTCCCCCTCTGATGAAAACTGGACAAATTGTGGGCTTTTGGGAAAAGTTTGCATGAGCACACATGTGATTCTCTTTGCATGCATGTGTGTGTGTGTGTGTTTGTGTGTGTGTGTGTGTGTGTGTGTGTGTGTGTGTGTGTGTGTGTGTGTGTGCCTGTCAAAACAAGGTCTCTGAATCTCCCCTCCGGCCATCACGAAAAGTTGTCAGTCACCTCGTCTTTTAATTCCATAAAGATGAGTGCTCACATGCTACAGCGACGCCCACCTAGCCACAGGCTCTGCCTCTGAAGCCTGTTGGTTTTCCCCTTGCCCCAAAATATGGAAACAGCGTGGCGGGCACAAAACGGCTTATCTACCAAATGAAAAGTGGCGCCACATTAGTTTTACACATTTTCAGTTTGATTCAACAAAGCATTAAATCCATAAAAATAAGCTGTATCAGATATCATGTCAAACCAAGATCGTAGTGTATTTTTAGTTTGATTGTGTTTGAGTGTGTGTGTGTGTGTGTGTGGGTGGGTGGGTGGCAACCCCTCGAGGGATGAAGTGAGATGATGGTTGTGCTGTGACGACTCTGGGGTGTTTCATTTAAGAGTATCCACTATTAGAAACCGTTTAATCCAATACAGAGAGCTGGAATTTGACTTTACTGAAAACATCTAATGTAAAACAGATTTCTACAATTTTTTTTGCAGTGATTTGATCAAACCCTCCTGTTGACGTCGTCTAAAAATTCTATTACAGGTAAAACGGGTCTGAAATAAAGTTATTTACATTATTTAACCTCATTGGCATAATGTGATACAATTTCTGGTTTCAAAACGAGACCAAATCTTTCGTTAATATGATTTTCATTTTTTGCAGCATGAGGGAAAACATCCAAACCAGGAATTCGGACTCGGTCTCGCCTATAAACGTTTGCTCCAGCGCCAGAACTACAACTTTGTGGGAACCAGCAGAGAGTGGAGGGCCCACTCTGCCACGTCGACCCCAGATTACATGATGCGACACATAACATACATTTACAGTAAATCTAATCTAATTATCTTTTCATTTGAATATTTGTATTCGCCCCAACCTGTGTTTAAAACCAACTAGGAAAAGGTGAGATACCTCCTCCTTCTTTCACACGCTTCTTTTAAGAATAAAAACCGAATATCTGACAACAAATCTGAAAAACTTAACCTCACTGACGCACTCAGATTTAAAGTTTGCCAAATACTTTTCAGGAGGAGATAGAGAGTGAGAACAGGATGGTGCTGACAGATTTATATGCTCAAGAGGGATGTTGTAGACTCCTTCTCTTCCTGCCCGCTCTTATCTTATAGTACCTGTTACGTGGTTTTTGGTTTCCTGCTGCCATCTACCGTAGGACGCCCCCACCTGGCCACCTGGTGTCTCCACTGACAGGTGAGGACAAAGACCCTGCAGAGAGCGAGGCTTTGCACGTGGCATCAGGTTTAACAAGCTGTCACCAGGGTTTAGGGGATGGAGGGATGATGGAGAGTTTAAATGCATGTGTGTGTGAGTGTATCCGAATGTACTGTAGCATAATATGAGTGTATGTGTGTGTGTGTGTGTGTGTGTGTGTGTGTGTGTGTGTGTGTGGGTGTGTGTGCGGGATGCTGCAGAAACACAGGAGGCGCCTGGACCTGTTTCCAGTTAAAAGCAGAAGCCCCCACAACAAAGGTTCTGGCCGGGGGAGTCGTAACGAGGAGAATATCATTTTTCTTTGGCCTCTGTGATCTGCCATTCTTACGTTTCACTTTCAAAGCTCTGCTCGCTGGCACAAGTCCTCAGCTCCGCATCTCTTGATGGAAAGAAGGAACATTGCCCTCCTCATGCCTCTTCCCTTATTCCAAAAAACGAGAGAGAAGAGGAAAAAAAAGGCCAAATAACCCATCTTGCTTGGCACGGCTGATAAAAGCTGCACGGTTGTGTTGGGAGGCATATTTCTCTGTCACTCCGGCTCTGACGAGATCTCGCAGTAATCCTCCGACAGGCTATTTAAGACTTGTGGTTTCCTGGTGAATCCCTCTTCAGGACTTCCCTTCCCTCTGCCCACAGAGAAAAAAACAGCTCTGTTCCCTGGGAGCACTTACAGGAGATGCCCATGAGCAAGGTGGATCGTGCAGAACAACTTTTGAGGAGACTGTGGCTGCAATGAGGCGTGTTAACATTTAATGAATTGCAAGTGTATGATTGCGAAATAAACCAGTACAAGCAGTGCTCAGGGAGATTTTGGCCATGACTCATGCAAAAGAACAACTTCTGTCCCAAGACACTGTCCTGCTAAATAAAAGACATATGCAACACAGAAATGACAGATCTGTCCACAGCCCTGCTCTTCAAAGATGTATTTAAAGTGCTCTAATCAAAATACGAAAAATTAAAGAAGGATTTTTGCGAACTCTCGCTTTCCACCTTTATATGCAGAATTTTTGTTTTTCTTCCATTTCCAAATCAACAGATTGCTGTAAATCGCTGAGTCGCCAATCTACACTTACAAACACCTCTTACTTCGCCTTTAAAAAGTATTCACAAATCATCACGACTCCGCCACAAAAAAAGCTTTGATCAATGCATCTGTCAAAAATCTGGGTTACATGTTCCCAAAACATGTTTTATTTGGGCCCAAACAGAAGAAGAAATTGTTCCATTCATTTGGCTTCAGTTTGCCTCTGAGCAAGGCAGTTAACCCAACATGGTGCAGCAGTGTGATAGTGTGAGAAAACAACTCTAAAAATACTATTTAAATGTATATAGTGGGTGAAATGACTGTTTATAATGTTGATATTGTAGCAAAGACCCAATGGAGGTAGGATTTTTTTCGGATTGTTTGCAGGATTATGTAAAACTGAACAGATTTCCGGGAAGGTGATGGAAGGACGGCTTTTGGGCCAAGAATGTGTGACGTCACACATTAGTCTGTGAGCTGCATATTCTCCACATAGGCTTGAGTGGAAAATACGTAATTTACCTTCACCCCCGACATTGAACGGAACAAACTGCGGAGAAGTTCTTGAGGATGGATGACATAAAATGAATAATTAAAGAGGAGAAGGAGGCGGTGGACTAGTGGCGGCGGACTATGGGCAGAAAATGTCTCTGGTTCGTCTCTGGTTCGACTCCACGGAGAAACAACAAAAAGACGAACCTGGATTGATCTGTCCAAAAATCCAAGAGGATTCTCCATACCCTGTCTAGTGCCCCTGAGCAAGGCACCTTACTCCCCCAACATCTGCTCCCCGGGCGCCATACATGGTCGCTCACTGCTCTGTGTGTCCTGCATCAGATGGGTTAAAAGCAGAGGTTAAATTTCCCTACCTGCATGAGTGTGCCTGTGCATGTCTGTGCATGTGTTTGGGACAAATAAATGCATCTTAATCTTACAGTGAGTTGTATGGTCCTCAGCACATATGAGACAAAAATACACATGTTGGGACGCTGTTGCAGTTAATTTTGGAGCGACAAGCAAGTATATGCTTGAAAAAAATGATAAAATGCCATTTGTACTGTAGGCTGAAGTATGTGACATTATTAGCGCGGCGCGTCGCTTCAGCGTCCGGTGTGAACCCGGCGTAAGGCCTACCTACACATGCAACCTGCATGGATGGTAGTAGCTGTCAATCATATTGCATCCATGCCAAAATGCGTACGGTGCTTTATGGTCTATGTGACACTAATTTGGACCATAATTAAAAAAATTTACATCATGCATCAACTCCTAAGTACTTTCAGAACTTTTAAAACCATTGGAGTCACCCTCTGCTGGTCATTCGACAGAGTAAAATGTCTTTTTTTTTTACGTGGAAAGAGCACGTTACATCTTGGTGTCGATCGGGACAATTGGGACAATCGTTTTTTCATTATCTTTTCCTTTCTTTTTTACGTAAATCATCAGGACAGATGTAACCAGCAGGTTTTGATGGAAACTTTGAGTCTCTTATTAACTATCAGGCCACCTTGTAGCAGTAAAACACCAGGAAGGCTCTGTACTGTAAGTACAGTTGTATCAAACATAATGCGTGGGCCATTGAGCTTCTTTTGAATGTTCACGTCTCTCATGTGTTGACCAGATCCGTGTATCTGACTTGATGCCTGCGGCGAGGTGGGGGAGGGGCTCTATATTATTCATTGAGCTGATATTTATGGACGGAAGGAAAGCGGCTTTGATTGAGCGTCTCTCACTAGCGCTCTCAAGATGAAATGTACTTATGTCCATGACCTCTCGCCGCCTCCCCTCTTCATCTCATCATCTTTGTTTCCCATCAAACAATGTGTATGCGCATGTGTATGTGAGAACAGAGAGAGCGACCGAAAAATCTCTGCTCCATTAAAATGTGAAGAGGCTAAAAGTCCCCATTGAACTGCCTTGTAAAATACTTATGGGACAGTGATTTAATTATTATACGTTCAAGAGGTGTGATGTGGATGCTTGCTCAAAGGATCAACCGAGGGTGCAGAAAGCACAGAGTGTTTTTTATTTTCATTTCAAGTTCACATTTACTGTCATATGGGAGCTTCCTGTAGGCTATTTCACATCATTGTAATGTTCTGTTGGACAATGTTTTGATGTGGAGTCTAAGATTTGAAAAAGATTCAGCCATGTGCTGTTGTTGTTGTTGAAGTCCTCACATATGTATGCCAAAAAGAAGCCAGACACAAGGCCAGTGTTGCCTGTGTGCCAGGTGTCTGAGTGACGGTTCCTCCTTGACGGGAGCCGGGCCAGCCTCGGAGGCTTCAGGCAGAAGTGCTATGGCTTTCATTCTGTTTTATCCACAGATGTAGCCGTCAAACATGTTCCACATTTTACTGCCCCGCCAGTCAGGAGCAAGGTATATAACCACTTAACTGTCCCCTAGAGGAAATGCTTGGAAGTTCTGCTGTAAGTCATTCATGACAAGGTCGTAGAAATATGAACGCATTAAGAACACATTTTACCTTCTGCTCAGAAATGTTGACTTGTAGTGCTCAGCTGGCACGGCTAAATGGTGAAACTACAACCTCGGCCTTTGCCACGATGCCTTCTATAAGAAAGGTTGTGCTGCCTAGTAACTGATTATTACCATTGACTATAGACTATATAAAGATGGACTGCATGACAGCTACCCCAAAAACAATGGGGAAGTTGCAGAATAGATAAACTCCGGTAGATAGTGCTTATCAGACTGAAAGAGACATCATGATTGACATGTGGAATTGATTTGCAAATGGTTGGGTAGAACCTGGATATCGCGGCCACATTACCTTACATCATGATTGACCATCCATCTTCATGTACAGTCATTGATCATTACCTGAAAATGCACAACACAGAATGTAGCTACTCCATCCAGTGACATGATAGGTATTTGAAAGTTTGGAAAAGCCTGTGAGTAGATGAGACTTGTGTTAATGCTGCCCTATCAAACTATAGTGGAGTCAAGTTTCTATCCAGCTAACCATGACATTTAATTAGTTTACTAATTATTATCTTGTCATAGACAGAAAAACTTGAGGGGTGAATTGATTCCATATCATATCAGTGCTTTAAGAGATCAGAGTCATTCATGTGGATATCGTAGTTTAACAAAATGATTGGATAAGGGTAAAGGGAAAAAAAGGAAGGTAATAAATCCTTGAAATTTTACCTATTTAACCAAAATTAAGAATTTGTTGGGGTACAGTGTAGGTTGCCATAAACAGTTGTTGTATTGGCTCCATTGTTCAAAACCTGGCAACCATGAGCCCTCTTTTGGTCTTTAGAATCCGGCAGTTGTTTGCCAAGATAAAGTTCCCTTCTCTTAACTCCAAATTTAAACATGTTTATTTTAATCATTTATAGATTCTCACTCCCTTAAGAAAAGTTACGCTAACAACCTGAGTTAATACACAGAAATAAGAAATTATCATTCTGATTATTAAAATCTTTTCACATCACTCTAAGAAAAGCAAACACCAGTATATCCCACATTGAACATGGACGTCTGTACAGAATTGTCTGTCTGCCGAGTGAAACAAAATAAAACCAGCTGGTGCTGTGGACTTCAAAATGATGCTCGATGGTTTTGTATCAACACACTGTTGCATATCACTTTAAGCTGCATGGTATAACACTGCTGTACACACTTACAGCTGAGTTTATGGTCGAGCCTTGTGATGTTATCCCGGCTTTTTTCTCCACATCATCTCTTTATCCACGTTTGCATCTCAGTTTGAGGTTTTTATAGCAGAGCTCGCAAAAGTGTCAGATGCTGCATCACCGCCCACCTCTCTAAAAAAAAATCACACATCTTGACCTTTTTTCTTCTTCTGCAGTTCTTTTAGCTGCACAGACGCCCCAACATCCATCCATCTGTGGCGCAGGTTGAGATTCAGGGCACTGTGTTACATGAGGAACATCAAAATGCCTCAGAAGTCTGCTCCACATGTGCAGAAGACATATTGGGTGGTGTTAATATGTGGGCATGCGTTATGAATAATATTAGGTGAGTGTCGGTGTGTGAGAAAGATATGATATGATGCAAACTGTAACATGTGCAATCCCCACACACACATATTAACACCTGTTAATATGTATTTATTTTTTTGTGAATGTAAAAGTCCTGCCTCAAACTACTTAAGAACCATTTGAATTGCATAATGCAAAGCTGGCGAGTAGTTTGGAAAAAAATGAGACTCAAGGCCGACATTTCCTAGACGTGTTAGAAGTGGTTGACCAATCACAACAGAGGGGATCAGTTGGCCAGTCAGAGCAGACTGGGCTTTATCAGGAGGAGGGCCTTAAAGAGACAGGTTCTGAAACCAAGTGTTTGAGACAGAGGCTGAAAAGAGGAGCTGCAGCGATGGACAGTTCGAGGAAAGTTATGTGTTCTCTGAACATTAGGGCATGTTAACATTTATAAGTAGCAATA
Organism: Pleuronectes platessa; assembly: GCF_947347685.1. Lineage (NCBI taxonomy): Eukaryota > Metazoa > Chordata > Actinopteri > Pleuronectiformes > Pleuronectidae > Pleuronectes > Pleuronectes platessa. The sequence continues at coordinate 4,210,106 of NC_070639.1, read as the reverse complement.
ATTAAAACTATGAACTTGAATATGGGTAGAATAAGTGTTTAACAACATTGATACTGAAAACATATAATGCAGTGATGGATATTTTCAAGTAAACATTTTCAACAATGCCATTCATTGCTAATATCCATACACAATTATATCTTAACATTTTGTTTGTTTTATTTACCTAATTTTGCCTCAAATTGTGCTATAAAGATCAAGTTATAAATATATTTCTTATTATTTGTTTTTGATAGTAAGATGATTATGTTTGCCTGTTTTCTTAAGTACCAGCATTCAACACATTAGGCTTGGACTTCCAAACTCACAGGCTCTCAGTTACTTGTCCATCACAACAGATGGACTAAATACAAAGAGAGTCCAGCAGCCCCCAAAGTTGGTAAAGAAAAGTATTTTAACAGTTGTCCAGAAGTCAGTTGGATTTGATCCTTCAATATCAGGTCCTGGTTCGTCACTCTCCATTAAAAAAAAAAACATATCCAAAATTCTTTGGATCATTAAAGTCTTATAACAGTAGTAAGGAAAATAACCTCATCCTCCTTCACACCGTCTTCGTAACTCATTCAGACTCTTCCCAATAGCTTCTCAGTATAAATTCCCCCTGGACACAACAGCGAATGATTTACAGTAAGTATTATGCACTTGTTAATTTATTATTTCCAAAATGACCATAATTTTCTCCTTTTAATTCCAACTCGGCTTTACTGTGTGCACTGTGTTTGATATTAGCATGTCATTACAGAAACTTCGGCACACTGTTTCAAGAACCACCATCTTTTTTCTCTCTGTCAGCATAAAGGCATCAAATTAACAAACTTGAGTATAATGCAAACCAGGAGGGAGGTCAATCCCAACTCATTTACGCTGCTAAGGAGGGATAACCAGTGTGAGAATTCCTGGTTCCCACCGGTAGGAGAAAAAAAAATCTCGTCCTGGTCACTGAGAGATCAATGCAATTGAAGCTGGCACCTGCACTCAGAGGGAGCTCCACGGGGAAGGAGGCCCAGCCCCAGGCGGTCCGCTGCCAGCCGAGGTGAGGGATCAGGAGGGAAAGGAGACATGGCAGCTCCACTTCCTCTTGGCTCGGCTGGGGCGGCCAAATTAGAGAGAAAGCAGAGCCTTGCCTCGTCTGTCATACACTCTTCTCATCTCTCACTCTTTTTGTCTTCTTTATCTCTCCATCTCTTCAATCCGTCGCAGCGGCGCTCCCTCTTCCTCCTGTTCGCCTTCTACTGGATTACAGTGATGTAATATAATCCAGATGATGGCTAACCACAGATCACTGGAGAGCAGAGGGAGCCAGCCAGAAATCACCATGCCTGATAATCAGTGTGTTTGTGCGTGTGTGTGCATGTGTGTGTGTGTGTGTCTTGATTACGCTGCTCTCCACAGATTGGTTTGATGATCATGGAGGAACTCTGACAGGTCGAACCCCTGCCCTGGGTTGCGGAGTCGTGGACAGTTTCCAGGTTTGGTGTTTTCTCCCCTGACTCAGCCCTTTTTGCTACTTTTATTCAGCCTCTTCTTCTCAAAAACTTGACTTGTCTCCCTTTTCTTCTCATTATGACATTTCAGCTCAAGTTAAATTTTATTAATTGAATTTTTGAGTATTTGTTGTGGACATTTTGTACCTATTTAATAGATATCATGGTGTTCTCCCTTGATTTAAGCTATTTTATATTGTGGTTCTTACTTATCATATTGGTTTTGAAGTGAATTGGAAGCAGAATGCGATTTGTGTGGTGATATTCATTGGTTTATTTTAATGTTTTTTGGTATTTGGAATTTGGTTTAAGATTTGTCACACACACACACACACACACACACACACACACACACACACACACACACACACACACACACACACACACACACACACACACACACACACAGACACACACAGATACAGTATAAAGATGGCAGCGTATAAGTGGTACATGAGTGGTTCTGACATGCAATCAGGCTGAATTACTAAGTGAGAAAAGCAGGTAACTACTCGGGGGGCCCCAAACCTCCCGGGGCCCTGAAAGCCAGCAGATTTTTGGGTAATTTGATTACTTGCAAATTTGTCAGGGACTGTGCACAACTAAAGTGCAATATTAACAGATCCCTGCATTATTATACTGAATGTTCAAAATGTAGTCCTAAAATATCCCTACATAATTTTCCAGACGAGTCACATCAACCAATAACGAGTCAGTGTCAGTTGTCAAACATGACTTTCACCCTATTCCTATAGCATCAAATAACATATTATATATTATATTATATATTATATATATATATTATATACTAGAAAAATAAACACTTGAATAAACACTTGAATCAGTGTGATAATGAAAAAACCTTAAATGACAGAAATCATCTTTGAGAAAAATGTATTAAACCTGTACTTTAACAGGGATATTGACCTATACTGCAGCCAGCCAGCTGTTTGGGGGAAAATGCTGTCTCTTTCACTAAATTAAAATATTTTTGAAGATTTTGTGTCCAGCAGGAATCAGTAAGTTTGAGGCCGAGAGCCGCAGACTGTTTTAAAACATTTAGAAAGAAATGCCTGCATTGCTGGTTTTGGCATTTTCATTGGTTAGTTGACAAAACAGAAATGCAAAATAGCAGCAGCTTGAAGTTTCATAGAAGCACGTTCTTTTGTCTTCCTTTCACTCTCTCCTCCTGCCACACAGGACTTTTAAGAGCTTTCACACATAGGACAGTGCAGGCTCTCCCTCTTCCTCTCCTGCTGCAATATATACGTGTTTTAAAGCCGTAATAAATACTGATCCGGCCTGTTTCCTCTCTCTCTCTCACTGCACACACAGCAGAGGAGCTCCTCTCTGCGGGTCTGGTTTCAATTTCTGGAAAATGAAGAGGTTGTGAGACGCAGAGAGGGGAAAAAAAATGCTCCCTCCTTGTAAATCCATTATTGTTGAGGATATATCAGAAATCCAGCTTTAATAGCAGTGTTTGTGTAGGATCTACTCACAATCCCCCACTACATAATCCTACTCGGTGACCGAGGCTTAGCTGCACAAATAAATACGGTAATGGATCCCCTCATATACAGCAACGAGAGGAGGCAAAGAATGAGGCACACTCCGGCCCAATCCTTTCCAGATGGCACCAATAGATCACATTATTTACATCGGCTGTGCTCGGGTTCCCAAGGCAACGCTGCTCTGTTTTTACAATAGTTTGGTTCAATGACCCGAATCCTCTCTGTATTCATTCTTTTCTTATCCCGGGTCTTGATTAGCGCAGAAGATGGATCTCTTTGGTGGAAGGGGACGCTACTGATGCACAGATGTGGTGTCACTCCAAAGCAGCTTCTCCAGAGGATAAACCTACCGTCTCCCACCTCGCCCCATATGGGTTTCCTTATGATATTCAATCCTCGAGCTGGGTTTGCATTATGCACTGATCAACGCGCATCGTTTCCATTAGCGGTGCTCGCTCCCCTTCGTTCACCCGTGACCTGCGGTGCAGTATTTGGGACTCATTACTCCACGGCTCTCTCGGTGCGGTTATGGGTGGTTTGCTTCGTTCATGACCCTTAATTGTTTCTCCTTGTCTTTACTGCTCAAAGATGAACAGCTGTGTGGATGGAGATGTTTGCTGCAAGATCTCCCCGGCAGGCGGAGACGTCTACCTAAGGTAAAAACAAACAATGCTTGTACGCCAGTTTTCGGTTTGTGAGTTTGTAACATCCTCTTTTCAGCCATTTTGCTATCAAGAGACCAGGGAACATATATGACCAAGCTGTGGTGACATAGAAACAGACCAACGCAATGCTTCAGGGACAGCAGGATCTCACACGGAGCAAAAGAGGTCAAAGGACGTACGACAGACAGATACGTTTTCATTGCTGGTAGCAGGGAGGGGGTCCCTGTGGATTTCAGCTGCCAGAAGTATCTCTAGCTTGTTCATCAGCTGTGGAGCCTGGATACAGCTTCTCTGAAGCCCTGAAAAAAAAAAAAACATCTTGAAGGTTCTTGCCCTTTAAGAGAATCCTTCTGAGCTGTCTTGTAGTCGATTGCGTAGATCGATTGCGTAGATCTCCCTGCGTCTGCCAAACGTCACTGTCTTCTTCATCTGGCCGGGAGTCAACCCTTCTTCAGGCCCGATTCTTTCCATTTCAGTGAGCAAGGAAGAAAAAAAACAACAGAGAGGTTGGAGGATGTTAAGATCTGGCAGTTCTCCATATAGTCTGGGTTTGCCTAAGTACAGTTTGTTGCTGTGTTGCTGCCAGTTACACTGTGTGTGTGTGTGTGTGTGTGTGTGTGTGTCTGTTTTGGTTATAAACACACAGGATTTGACTGATATGGGTTTGTGAATAGTTATAGTAGATCAACTTATTTGCCAAAATTACCCCTAATTGCAAGGAATCGTCCATATTTTGACTCTAAAAATGTAAAAGAAAAAATAATAATACCACAAATACTGTATGGTTCTTCAACAGAGTTTTCTTCTAATCCTGGTGGATAATTCAGTATTTTTCTGGGCTATATTTATACCAATATTATCAAGTAGGATTGTTAACTGAAAATATAGTTTGCTTTTCTATTGCTGCTCATAACTCTGAAGAGCATATACCTCTGCCAAGGCCTCTCATTCCCTTTAAATCTAATCAAGCTGCACCAAATTTCACAAAGATACCAGATCACTTGATATGCCCCAAAAAAAATTCCATCAAGTTCCATGAGTTACTTTCTGGGAAATCTGTGAAAAATTGGAAAATAGCAATGTGTTGTAGAAAGCTGAAAAAATTCCTGATCAAGGTCTGCACCTTTAAGTTCTTGATAATCCATTCAGTAGTTTTTATGTAATCCTGCTGAACGACAACATGTAAATAGAGGTTGAACAGATTTTTAAAGACATCTGAGACTAAAATGACAGCTGTCCTGTCCAAAAGGATGCAGTGGTGAAAATGAATAATGAAGAAATCATGTGACAAAGAATTCAGTTCAATTGAAACATTGTAATAAAAAGAAAACAGAGAGCATGAATGAAGCCATCATCAAAAAAACATTTAAGAAGTATGTGCCTCATGTTTGGAAAGACAATATATAGTATTCAATAAAACAAAGTAATGACATGAGCATAATAAGCTTAAATTGGGATAAACATTAATGATCCATGGAGAGGAAAACTGTAGAATGAATGATGATTAGTTTTCATCATTCCAATATATAGAGCTCCTCTGAGCTCAGAACACACTCACCATGTTGACTGTTGACGAATTAACAGAAGAAAATTAGTTTGCAGATACACAAAATCACCGTCCAGCGCACAAGCCAATGTGCATCACTTGCCACCTTGCAGCTGGAACACACACATACAGATTGATGAGCCAGAGATGAACTCCCCTGGTCCGTCACTCGACCCCGCTCTCTCCTGGAAAAGTGTACTCTGACTGCACGTGTTCGATTCCTGGCCTCTGACCTGTGCTGTCATTTTTCTCTCACTGCACACATTCCTCTCTTTGTGGCGATAAAAACTGATAAAACGTTGCCAACAAGTGGCTGCCCACAGTCCCCCACTTCCACAAATACCTCAATTAAAAAAAAAAAAAAAGAGCAGTTGCTGCACATTGTTTGTTCTGGAGCTGCCTGAAAGGAATAAATCTCTCGTCCTTCAGTGACAGATCGCTGCACGATTCAGGAAAATATATGAAGTGACGGCGAGCCGATGTAAGCAAAGGAAGACGAGGAGGAAGCTGGAAATGTAATTATAATTAATGTGGGTGGGAGGTCGGTGAGTACGGACAGTAAGCAGAGGCACGTCAGTCGGCTCCTGGATGGTTGCGGGTGTGAATCCCTTGTTGCTGAGGCAGCTGGATAAACCCAGCAGAGGAACATTATGTTGAAGCAGCAGAGTAACTCATTAACCTTTCGAATCCTCCTGGTGTTCTTCTGTTTGTTGCACATGTAAACATGTACGGTCACAGTAGCCATTTGTCATGTAACCATTGTTTTTGGTTATATCCTAGAATTGCTGCCGTACAACAGTTGCTGAGGGAGAAATGAAAAAGTATGACACTGTAGCTCGGAGTTGAGCACTAAGGCCTGCAGTGGGAATGTCGCTCAGGAGAGAAGAGAGACTGAAATGAGAGGAAGCTCCCACTGGATAGTCTATAATTTCACAGATGAAGAGCGTCTCTGTGTCACACCATCTCTTCTTAATCATGTATCTGCTCATAAACATGTCTGCTGGGAAGCACTGGTGCCTCCTCTCGTGGCAGCGAGGCATTACTCAGGTCTTTTCATGTCGTCGGATGTTGTTTCCAGATGGAACCAGGAGGAAAATACGCCACACTCAGAAATAACGTTATAATTTTAAATCCCTTACAGCTAGTTGGCCCGCCTGAAGTACACACTGAGACGTGTCATTGTACGTAGACGGAGACGGTTATTTTAGATGCAGGATTCAAACCTGCAGTGCAGACAACAACTGATTCTCCAGTTTGGAGGTTTACGTATCACCCGTTTCAAACAAGATCTAAAGACAAAATACTGAGAGGTTTTAATTTAAATGATTTTGATTCAATGGAACCAATAGAAAGATAGATAGGTAGATAGATAGGTAGACATATATAGATAGATAGATAGATAGATAGATAGATAGATATTTACATTTAATGGTAAATTTTGAGATTTTGTTCCACTACAACTGGAACAGGAGCTGGGAGGCGCTGCCTGTCTGACGTGACTGTCGATGACTGTGTGCTCACTAGTGCACCTTTATTAGCCTCATGATTCCATTAGGATTCAGCAGTCAACGATTTATGTGCACAACACTGCATTTCGATATAGATCTATATAGATAGACGTACTTTATAGATCCCAAATTGGGAAATGATTGTGTTACAGCAGCACATCAAGGGCATTGCACATAGACCGAAGTAGCAATAAAACAGATATGAAGAACTAAACTACAAAAAAAATCTCTCTATATATATATATATATATTCTCATTTGAAATGAGTTCTGAGTCTATGACCACAGTTGGTTTCTGTTCCGTTTTGGGCCTCCATACCTCTTTATCAGCTCTGCCTGTGTGCGGCTCAGTGTTTGGTGAACCTGATCCTGACTTTGTCTCTTCATGCTCGTTAGTGTGTTTGCTGCTCCAGCAGGACTCAACCCAACATCCATCTGGGACAGATCCCCTCGGCCTGGGCTGCAGCTGGGGAGACACACACAAGCACACAACATATAATATAGACACAGATATTTATTGTTCATATCTGATATCTTTTAACTGAAGCGCCACAATGGGCTGTAGACCTTGTTGCAGCCACCGGGACAGAATGTATCTCCCCTCAGTGACACAGCCGTGGTGGAGGTAGGTGCCCTGCTAGTTTATAACTGGGTTGTTGTCCAGGGATCCCACAGGAACCTTAGGAGACCCCATTGGATGTTGGCCTCTGCTAAACCCAGTCAGAAACTCCACATACACTGTTAGATACTCTACTTTACCCCTCACAGACACACACCTACACACTCCAGCAGACAATCAGACGTGGATTCACCATTCACAGAAGAACGTGCATGCTGCTGTCATGCTGCTGCTCTGCTGTTTTCCTGCAGTGATTGTGCCGTTGGGCAGGAGTGCAGATGAAAATGAGCGGGTTCGGCGGAGAGACGGCGGCGGTTCCATCTGTATGACTTCAGTAAAACAATCCTCCGTCACACACGCTGCAGATCTGACGTGCTGACAGCGGTGATGAGGCCTGGGAACAGATATTACACATCTATTACACACACACTAAAACACACAAATGTGCTATCAGTGTGCCGGGCTCTTCCTCACATGTGCACACACATGGGTTAACACTGGATACTTTACAGACAAGAAAGGCGGAGGTAGGGGGCATAATGGAAAATAGTTTATTGCGCATATAGCCACTACAAATGCATCTGATTAAAAGATTTTTCAAGTTTCAACTGCACCAACTAAACATAAGAAACCATGAGAAAATTGTATACAAATATTTCTCAACAGGCGCCAGTTGGGTTAACCTAGGACACAATGTTTTCTTGTTTCAAATGTTCCAGTTTTTAAAAGTACATTTCACTTAATCCAGTTATTTTCTGTTAAACTGTAAACTCCCACACGATTTATTTGTATTGATTCCAAACTAAAATGATGCTCTGCTGCTCCAAGCTCTTGTTTAGTTTTCTCTCACCACTAATTAATTACAGTCAGTTCTACTTTGCACATCTTTCATTGAGTGTTAAGCTCCTGTGAATGAAATCACACGTTTCCTGCACAGATGTTTCACATTAAAAGGCTTCCAGCTACTTATTACCTTGCATGCCGATATAGCTGTGCAATTGTTTTTTCACTCTGTGTGTTCGTCCAAAATAACTCAACAGCACATGGACGGATTTTCACCAAACGTGGTTTGATTACATATCATTCAGCTGATGCTTTTATCCAAAGCGACTTACAATAAATGCAATCAACCATGAGGGTAAAACCCAGAACAACAAGGATCATGTTACATTAGCTTAAAAAAAGACAAACTACAAAGTACTTGATGTAAGTACAATAAATAAGTGCACCTAAACTTTATGTTTTTGTTATTTTTGTTATTTTATTTTAAATTGACAATAATAGTGAGACCATCATCTTCTTCACCAAAGTCTAGTTAGAAGAGATTTATTTCTAGTTTGTGGCGGAAAATTTGTAGACTTTCTGCTGTCCTTATGTCATTGGGGATCTTGTTCCACCATTTAGGAGCCAGGACAGCAAACACTGACAGTCTTAATTTTGTTGTTGTTGTTACATTCACAGCACAGTACACAAGTACTAGTGCCTTGAAGTTTGTACTGGCAGCCACTGGTAACCAGTGAAGGGAGCGGGGTAGTGTGATTAAACTTATGTTGGTTAAAGACCAGTCGAGCTGCTGCATTCTGGTTGAGCTGCAGAGATCGGATGCCACTAGCAGGTAGACCTGCTAGGAGGGAGTTGCAAAAGTCTAGGCGTGAGATGACCAGAGCCTGGTCCAGAACCTGCTTCGCCTTCTGAGTGAGAAGGGGATGTATTCTCCTGATGTTTTGCCTGGAAATGTTGGAGAAGCCGACTCTGGCCTTTTCACCATCCTCTCAAGGAGATGCTGTTTTGCCGGTTTGATGAGCTGCTTGCTCGAATTCGGGGCCAAGATCTGTCTCCAGTGAGTTTAATATCTCAAAGCTGATTGGCTTCCGGAATTTTTTCGGGCGAGTTCAAACATTACAACTTGAGTGAGTGGGGCAAATTATGTGAATTTCTCATCTCCGCATGTATCGCGTCGTGTCCTTCTAAGCGCTTGAAATCTGTCTATATTACGCACCATAAAGCTAAAATCAGAAAATGATTCCCCATCACAAAGAAGTACATCTGTATCATATAGCACTGCAGATAGACATAAAGTTTGTATAGATCGAAACATATTTTATGATGGTAGGAATGACGTCACTACTAAGTCAGATGTATCTGTGCAGAAGCATATGTCAGCTTGAAGCTCACATGGTGCGTGTTACTTGAGTGCACCACATGAAATGAAATCTGTATTAAATTAATAACTGATGGCTCACTGGTGAATGTCCCCTCTGATACTGGGAGGTGTGGGAGTTGTCTCCCAGTGAGGTCACAGCAAGTCAGGACATGAAGCCTATTTTCTCCACTATAAGCCCCTCTCAGCTCTCCATGCTGTGGGTGTGCAGCTTTAAAACCAGATGAAACCTTAGTTATCGCTGTGGTAAAAAATAGAGCAGAGAGCCTGTCCTATATAACCATCACCATCCATCCATCTTGTCAGAGCGGCCTTCATCTCCTGCCTGTTACCTCCCTATAAGCTGCTCTTGATTAAACCGTCAAACGTCAAAAATGTCTCCTCCGGAAAAATCCGAATATCGGAGCCAGTGTTGCACCTACAGCCTCGCAGGTATAATGTTCTCAGATGTGTTCATCTGAAGCCGTTTCCTGAAACAGAATACAGACTGTTTCACATTTGCATGGGGAGCAAATACCACCGACCTCTCGTTCACTCCTTCCTGCTATTAAATGAGAGTAAATTAGGTGTTACAATATTGTGGCTGTTTTTAGTGCCTGCTGAGAACACACACACAGACACACACACACACACACACACACAAATGCACATGGACAAACATGTACGTTTATTCAGTGTTCCACCTCTTAATATGTCATCAGGTTCAAGGGGAAGTAGGCGATATGAGCAAACACACACACACACACACACACACACCCACACACACACACACACACACACACACACACACACACACACACACATACGCATGCACGCACACACACTAACTGGATAACATAGATCAGGATTTTCTTTGGCCCATGTTGTAAGTCTTTAACGATTAAATCATTTATTGGTTCAGGCTTTCATTTCCCTGTGTTAGCACATATCTGAGGGTGAGGGAAGGCGCACATGTGTAGCCCAGTGTATTTAGTGCAGGTACAGACTGTACACATGCACATGTGTGTTTACTTATAGACTCACACAAGAAGATCTTATTTATGTTACACACTTTTGAAAAGTTCTGTGTCTCTCTGATACAGTTGGTGTTCCAGCTCAGCAGTTATGGAGTGTAAAGGGATTATGTTTGTAGATTTACAATAGAAATGTATATTAAAAAAAGTAGATTAAAAACTATTAACTTTAAAGGAACTATTGCATCTGAAATGACAACTTACATTAGCCGCTTGATGCCAGTGCTTTTCTTGCTGACTTATATGGAAATGTGAAAATAATTTTAGAAATGCATTAAATGGCTTCAGTTTGTTCAACACATATATATGCATTAAATAAATAAAGACGGGGAGTAAAACATGTTGAAAATGTGAAAGTAATAGAAAAGCAATGTCAGGATAGCAGGTTAGCTCTGTATCACTGGGCATAATTATAAGGAAGAACTTTAGATTTTAATTGTCTATCATGGAAATACATACTTAAAAGCAACACATACCCTATAATTTATTGGATCATAGTATTTTGAACATGCTTCCTCTGTTGTGGAAGCATGTATTACTGTAGGTAGTGAGCTATTTAACAATCTATCATCAACACACTTTTTACTGATGTGATTTTGTTCTTGGAAAGGAAACACACATCCATATCTTTATTATAGTCAAGTAAATTGTAGTTAATAGAACAAAATAAAGTAAGTATTAAACAATTCTTCATGATTCTGTCAGTGTTGGTGTTAATGTATGAATCAAATCAATAACTGGATTTACAAGTGATTATTTGTCTGTGTGTATGAGTGAATAGTAAGTTTACATGCACAGTTACACATTGAATCAATGCAGTGTGTGTGTGTGTTTGTGCTGCAATAGTCAAATGTAAAAATGTAACAATACTTTCTCTGTCCTTCTATTTAGCAAAAAACTCAAATTAAAAACAGAAACTCAATGACGTTACATAAAAACATTGAGTTAAGAAGAAGATTAATCAAAAAAAAGATCAAATTCTTTAATGAAAACAGTGTTTGTTCGGATAACTTTTTTAATGGAGGCTTCTGCTTTAAAGTGACAAACATTATTCATACTCCACATTAATGAACGAAGGAAAATGTGACCAATTCTGGAGGCATCTAACTGTGGGATCACTGCAGTCTGGAGGAATTACACCACGGGGAAAACAAGGGAAAACTGTCATCCAAATCGAGTTTGTCTGCTAGTTTCTTTGGTGGGCGGCTGCGGGAGAGGAGGGGGGAGATGGAGGGCGAGTTCACATCCAAAGAGACAGTCATTATTTTTCACTTCACAGGGAATAAATGAGCGTTGTCAGGCTGACTAATGACCGGCTCTGCAGCAGTGGCTTCAGGAGAGAGCCTCCATCTTTCGACGTCAGTCATTTTCTGATGGACCCTGGCACTGATGGATTGTGGGATCTGGCTCTGATTACACGCTGCGCTGGCATCCACTCATCCCCCGATCCCTTTGTTATTTTGGAAATGTGTAATAAACACTCATACAGAAGACATGCATGCATCCACAGAAACACACACACACACACACACACACACACAGTTGTGTATGTATGCAGATACACACACACATTTCCTCCCGCTCTGTAGTCTTCATCGGTTTTGACACTTCACTGTGGCCTCGGCTCAGTCAGAGGCTTTGTGGTGGAAAACCAAGAACTCACAAATGAAGCAGGAGTCTGGTTTCCAGAAAAATGCACGGAACACTCTCAGTTACACTTCCTTCATTGTGCTAAATGGCTAGTAATGACATTAAAGTACAGTTAATGTTATTAAGTCTTTCTCAGACCCGTTTTTTCTGTCTTTGCTCATTACCTGATCAGTTTTTGGGGAAATACATCTTCCTCGTGATAGGAAGCAACTAAGCAGATGAGAAATATGGCTGTAATTTTTAAAAACACACAACAGCACTGATGTGAGACAGAGGGGAATTTAAAATGATTGAAAAACACAATGAATGCATTTATTTTGCATGTTGGTAAAAACAGAAACTAAAGTTCACCTGCTGCCTTAAAAACAAAATTCAACTCAACTTGAGAGTAGGAGCAGTCACACGGTTTTTAATGCAAATATTCAACTCATTGCAATTTGTGTGACCTTTGTTCTGACTTCATGGTCAAGTCAAGCTTTTTACATTAGAAACAAAAAGACCCACATGTAGAGGTTAGGTTCAGAATTTTGTGCAATAGACAATAGAAAACAATTCTTAATCCACTTCCTTCCAGGTTGTGCGACCTCCAGTATCAGTGTCGTTGGTATTAATGTCTGATTTTCATACAGAGGCTGAGGAAGTCTCCGTTTGATCTCTTGTAATTCAGTGTTTCACCCTGTGTAACCTCCGACTCTCGTCCTGTCAACGCTACAACAGGCAACAAGACAAGGTGCTGAAAGTGACTGCCTCCATGAGGGGACCCCAAAACCCCCACCCTGAACCCCCGATCATACACTCACACACACACACACACACACACATGCACGCACGCACACACACACACACACACACACACACACACACACACACACACACACACACACACACACACACACACACACACACACACACACACACACATGCATACACATTGCAGCTGATTGACAGCACTCACAGGAAGACCAGGACAAAATGAAAGAATAAAACATTAGAATATAGTGAATGTGTTTACATGATGTATTGTTGTTTTCAATAAGGATGAATTAATTTGATGTAGATGTTTTTTCATATGTTGAACTTTTATTAAAGACAATCATTTTTCACTTTATCTCTTTCATTTTGAAAACACACGTTACACAAGCAATGCACTCAGGAATACAAAATGAGGGCGGGAAATAATGATGCATCATCATGAAGTCTATATATTCAATTAAGGTTTTGATTCATCATAATTTTACAGGTAATACAGTTGTCTGTTATTTATTGTGAATAATCAAATTATCTATAAATAGTAATAATAATACATTATATAAGTTAAACAACAGTAAATCTTCACATTGAGATGTTGACACCTGATGGTATAAATGTAATATAGAAATCATACATTTTTAAACGATTTAATCAAACCTGTCTGTCATGCAAATATTTGTATGACAGACTTTTCCACTTGTTGATTCAGCTTCATTCACAGTTTTTGCAGTTTTATGTCTCCTAATATTCATGTAAATTTGGAAAAACGTTTTTCAAGCCAGTTGTGAAACCATTATTAGATGAAATAATTCAGTAGGAATTTCCATCTGTGCCAAAATACAGAATATTTTACAGCAAGGGCCAAAATGCCTCAACCAGCAAGAGATAATAAAATGATAGCAACCTCTGTAAAAATAACATTAAAGTAAAATATATATTATTTTCAATTCTTTCATGCTATACAATGGGATATCACCCAACCTACATACAGACATGCACACATAAACACTCTGTGCACAGTCACACACACATTAGTAATGAAATCCAGATCCTCCTCGGGGATGAAAACATCGTTTTACACAAAATACTTTGTCCTGAGTGTTTATTATGATTTCTGAGGCTTCCCACTCTGAGAACAGCGGGCCAGTGAAGGGGCAGCGCTGCAGGCTGTGTGCGGTCGGCCCGGCAATTCAATCACTGACACATTCTCTGCTCTGCACTATCACACTTTATTATTATTTCTATCCATTCATCCAAATTATATCTTTCCATCCATAGACTCATCTGTGTCTCTGTCTGCTCGCTTGTCCATGCATCGATATGTTGTTCTGTTTGTCCTGTCTATCCGTCCGTCCCTCTGCCCATCCATCCATCCATCCATCTGTCTGTCCATCCATCCATCCGTCCATCCACTTGGGTGGTGTAGTCCTGTGGGCTCGAATGTCAGTGGGGAGATCCTGTCTTTCAGCATCAGGATCCAGAGTCTAGGGAACACACACACACACACACACACACTCACACACACACACACACCCACACCCACACACTCTCTGACATACACATTTACACATCTTTGGTTCCTCACTCAGCAGCCCATCCACCACCCCCCACCACCCTCCCATCATGCCTTGCCTGGCTGTATTTTGACAGGTGGAGCGTTGGTCGCCACCAGCCGGTCTTTTCCTACCAACTTCTTTCCTTAGCTCAGGAGGGCTGCTGCAGGGTGTGTGTGTGTGTGTGTGTGTGTGTGTTGGTTAGAAGTTAGACTCATTATTTGAGGGTCTATAGTCGCCTAATTTGCATTAATGTATACTGCAAATCTTCCTAAAAATAATTTGCATGATTAGAAATTACAGGTTTTAAACATGAGCAGTAGTAAATGATTGAGAAGGAGAGATACAAAATGAAGAGGAGAGCAAGATGAAAGGTGAAAATGTAAGCAACAAAATAGTAAGAGCAGGACATAGCGATGGGAGAAGACAATGATGACAATGATGAAGATGGACGTGAGAATGGAAGGATTGAAGGGTGGAGAAGGAGGAGCAGAGCATCTGATGAGGATGAAAATGAACGAGTCTGACGGTGAAAGGAGAGAGGGTTCGTGATGAAAACACAACGTCTTCACTCATCACCTGGACGGCCTCTCCCTCCTCCCCGGAGGTCAGACTGCTGACTTTCTGTTTCTGCTTCTCAAACTGAGTGACGGACACTTTTTAACACTTGAATTCCCACTGAAGAAGAAGACGACGCCTGAAATAACCTCAGCGCATTTACTTCCTTAAAACAGCACAAGGATCAGTGTCGGTGCTGTACAATACAACACAGTGTATGTTATGATTTAGAACTTTAATACAATTTAATTAAATATACAAATGTTTTAATTTGGATTTAAAGTTGTATAGAGTATAACATTGTCTTTATTTTCTTTATTTATTCAAATAATAAATGGTAAAATGACGTAAAAAGCATAATATAAATGAATATGACTCAAGGCAAGGCAGTTTTATTTATAAAGCACTGGTCGAGTCAAGTTGCGGCTCAGAGACATTAATAAACAACACAGAGACCAAATTAAAACATTGTCAGAAACCAATTATTTTTTCCGCAAATTCCTTAAATTATATGTGAGGATTTCTGCTTATAGATACTATTTATAATCCTGTAAATAGTTGGTTTCTCGTTTGTTAAATACCTTTTTGACTTTAATGATGAATTTAAATTTCTTTCACTTCAAACCCTTTAATTTAGAAAACAGGTTTTGCAAACAATACACTCAGGATAACAAAATAAGGGCTGGAAATAAAAATGCATTAGTTCATATATTCTGATTCATCATAATTCCACTTGTGATTTATTACTTACTCAGTTGTTTCTTATGATCAATCAAATTGTTTATAAAACATTACTGTGAGGACAACCGCAAATTTAATATATTGTCCAACCAACAGATCCAATGTTTAAGTAACTTTAAGTAAATCTTCACATAGAGATGTTGAAACCGGATGATATATATATAAATCTTTTATTTTTTAAATTTCTTAAATAATCCAAATTGTTAATCATCCAAATATAAGACATTGATTATTTTGGTTTCGTACTTTTACTACATATCCAATATTCCGTATGTTTACGATCAAATCCCCACGCAGCAAGCATCCAGCTCTTTTTCACACTAGGCCCCTGAGTAGGTTAATACAACCATGACCTTCCTCACACCACCATGTTGTGTATGCTTAAAGTTAAATTAGTTTAGACCTCAGTAGGAAATTGAGAGTATTAGAAATCTTTACCATGCTGACCTCACAGTTGTTCTGTTACCCAGATAATTTATCATGTGACTCAAAACAGCAGAACTTTTATAAAAGGAAGCTATAGAGAGAAAGGAGAGAGTAGATGAAGCACAGGAGGACCAACGTCTTCAGGGTGGCCAGGAAACAGGAGCTGAAGGCACACACACACATGCACAAACACACACGCGCACACACACACACACACACACACACACACACACACACACACACACACACACACACACACACACACACACACACACACACACACACACACACACACACAGAACCATCTTTGCTCAACCGACCCCATCTCCCGTCAGCCAGGCGTGAGAGAACACACCAGCTCAGGTCTCTAAAAATCTGACGCACCAAAGAGCCGAGTCCCAGGGCCTCGGGAAATAATAATGAATATGGAATGATAGTCTGTATTTTGTGCTGCAAATGCAACCAGATGCAGAAGGTGGAGGGAAAAAGAATCAGGAGCAGATGTGTGAGAAAAACAAGAGGTCTCGTGTACTGTGAGCAGCCAGCGTGCCCTGCAAACATATTGTAACCTTAGCCAGTGTGAGGAATAATCACTTGTAGTCTGTATATCGCCACTTTGTAATGAGGGGAGGTATGGAGTAGTTCTGCAGCTGCTCCCTGGGAAAGTTGGGTCGCTGAGGAAGCGGTGTGAGCTAGACACAACACCGCCCAATTAACATGGAGACCTCTGACAAGCAGTGTCTGACACATTTCTGCAGCCTACTGTACAGTGGGTGGTGGGAGAGTGAGTGATCTCATATCTTCCTCCTCCATGGGCTCAGATGTACACATGAGAACTGTGCAGCTGGATGCAAACAGGAGATCCTGAGCAGTTTACTGTCGGTTTTAAACTTTCAAAAAGATTAATTTAAGCTACCTTCTGCACGATTCTTGCTTCTTTTACATTCCGACTCCATTCTATCAGTGCTGAGTAGAATTGATTCTGGCAATTCCGCACAATTCTTAATAGAGAGGACTTGGGCTTGAAGTCAGCAGGCAACTGGAATTCGAGACCTATTATCACTGTTAAATCAATTAGGGATCCAGAGTCTGTAGCTGCTATTTATAGTCAAACAACACATTGGTACTTAAAACTTAAACCTGAAACTGTCTGCATGTTTTAATCTCCTCAGACTTTTTGTAGGCAACAAGGAAGCATGTGCATTTAGAGCTGGCAGCTGCCAGATGAACCTGTTAATGAGAAAGCTGTGTTCTCTCATCATGTTGTGGAAACCATTGAATGGCCAAACAAGAACTAATGAGGTCATGTGACTGCTACAACTGTTCAGGAAAACACTGCAAACTCGTCTGTACACTTTTATTGTCTTATCTTTGTTTAAGATTTGTATATATCATCTATCAAACAATATTGTGACATGAAAAGAGAGAAGACAAAAACATGCTTGGTTTTTTATTGATTATTTTTTGCTTAGTTCATGGGTTTCAGCCATGTATCTCAATAACCTTTGCACTTTGGCTCAGCGCATTATTACGCTCTGGTTTTGGGGTTTTAAAGCTATTTTTTGTTATTCATCTTTTAACTGTTATATCCTTTTAAGCATTTTAAGGGCAGATGCAATATTCAACTCCCTTTAAATTCTGCATTATTATTCTGGCTCTTACACGATATGTCCTTGTGTAATGTTTTTGTTGTTATTTGATTTGATATATTTTTATATATCAGGTTAATTGTGAGTAAATAATGCTGCCCGTCATCTTCATTTAATTCCACCGCTTGTTCGCATTTGTTCCTTTTGTCCTCCCGAAGCCACCGTACCGTGACGTCACAGTAAAGATGGCGCTGCCCGTGCGGACAAACTTCAGAAATGTCTCTAGATTTATCCAGACCAGTTTCTCTTCTGTCAGATCCGTCTGCGCTGGAACCAGGTGTCCGGAGAACCAGGTACGATCTGCGGGTCAAAGTGTTTCATTCACCGAGGGAGTTAGTTCCCAGCTGGAAGGAAACATTACATCCTGACCGCACGAGCACACCAACAAACACACAAACACACACTCTGGAATACCACTGGATCTGTGTTAAACAGTCTCACCCTGTTAACACCGTGTCACCAGCTTCACATGTTTCTTATTTCTTTAATCCTCATCCAGGTCTCACCTTCAGATCACAGGTTCAAAACCTGCAGCAAACATGTTCATGCTCTGTTACTTTAATCCAAGAGCTTAAAGAAGACCAACAAACAGCAGTTGTCATTTGCAAAAGTTTGGGGTAGATGTGGAATTAGAGACAACATCTGGAACACTATGAGACATGACTGCACATCAGTACGGAGACCGTGAAGAACCAAAAGATAATATTTGTTATCTGGTTCTCACAAGTTGTTATCTTGTAGGAACAAATTACAATCTTAAATCTGTGATCATGGACCATAGACCATGATGCTGGATCGTGGATCAGAGATGTGATCGTGGATCCTGGTTGTTGTTGATCCTGATCGAGGACCTTTATTAGAACTGCTTGATATACAAAATGTCTGCTCACATATTCTACCCTTACTGACAATGACTGCTCAATTCATTTGTCATTGCTGCTCCCTTCATCTCCAACAGACCTTTTATTATGCATAAATACTTCAAACATTGACACACGTTTTCATTACGTCGTAGATACTGTTGTTTTGTTGATGTTCTCAGCTAAACGTGACATCTATAGTACTTCTGTCCGTCCTGGGAGAGGGATCCTCACATGTGGTTCTCTCTGAGTTGACTTTGGTAGTTTTACTCTTGTTGAGGGTTTAGGGCAGATCTATGGGACAAATTGTGATTTTTGAATATGGGCTATACAAATAAAATTTGATTGAGTCGTATTAGTTGTGTACACAGAGTTAATATCTGCGTTGTAAAGACATGATGCTTTGAAGACTACACTAAGTTGCGTTATACGTCGGCCCTGAAAGCTCAACGAACGGCCACTTAAGAAAACACATGCAAGTTGACAAAACACCAGCAAGGTAAAAAAACATCTTCATCAATTTCACAACACAACACAACACATGACAGCAACGCGCTGCAAAAAGAGAAAAGCGCTGCAAATACCGGAACGAGCTGCAAAAAGCCAAACGCGCAGCAAGAAGACAAACGCGCAGCAAGAAGAGGCCACAACACAACTGAAGTGTTTCCAGGGGACAGCTAAAAGTGATGGACACTGCTGCCACAAAAACGTCCAATACACCATATAAATTCGGTTCCACACAGGGTTCGGCCACCCGCGGCTCTTCGGCCCCTCTGCAGTGGCTGTACAGTACAATGTTGTGCATATGTTTCGCGAACGCTGAACTTAACGAATCAGTTTTCATATTATTAATAGTAACGATGTGACGTGAACGTGAGTGAACGTCACGTATCAGGCCATCATGAAATACCAGGAACGTGTGTGTGTGTGTGTGTGTGTGTGTGTGTGTGTGTGTGTGTGTGTGTGTGTGTGTGTGTGTGTGTGTGTGTGTGTGTGTGTGTGTGTGTGTGTGTGTGTGTGTGTGTGTGTGTGTGTGTGTGTGTGTGTGTGGCGCGAGGGCTCCGACCCCGCCCACTCGCTCTTTTGATAGTAAAGGTTTTGTACCCCTGCACACTATGGACAATATATTGCCTCACAAACAGGGGCTTGCTTGTTAGCGCTGTTTATTCAGTTTAACAGGAGAAGACGGCATGTCTCTAGATCGGATCATCTTCCGTGATCAGAGCTCACTGTGGCTCTCTCCGAGTGAGTGGGCGGAGTCGGAGCGCCGGGGGACGCGCGCGCGCACACACACACACACACACTCGCCCGCTCCTGGTATTTCATGATGGCCTGATACGGTGATGATTTAAAAAATGTACGTGACGTTCACTCACGTTCATCGTTACGTTCACGTTAATAATATGAAAACTGATTCGTTAAGTTCAGCGTTCACGAAACATATGCACAACATTGTACTGTACAGCCACTGCAGAGGGGCCGAAGAGCCGCGGGTGGCCGAACCCTGTGTGGAACCGAATTTCTATGGTGTATTGGACGTTTTTGTGGCAGCAGTGTCCATCACTTTTAGCTGTCCCCTGGAAACACTTCCGTTGTGTTGTGGCCTCTTCTTGCTGCGCGTTTGGCTTCTTGCTGCGCGTTTGGCTTTTTGCAACGCGTTCCGGTATTTGCTGCGCGTTTCTCTATTTGCAGCTCGTTCCGGTATTTGCAGCGCTTTTCTCTTTTTGCAGCGCGTTGCTGTAATGTGTTGTGTTGTGTTGTGAAATTGATGAAGATGTTTTTTTACTTTGCTGGTGTTTTGTCAACTTGCATGTGTTTTCTTAAGTTGCCGTTCGTTGAGCTTTCAGGGCCACCGTAGCGTTAATATCTTTTAAGAGTTTGTTAATTTCTCAGGTATAATATTTGAAAAATAGTCCTTCCATCAGCTGAGCCCGTTTTCCTTCAGTACATTAAATGATTCCCGACAATCCTGTGTCTCGGTAGCCTGGATGCCAGACGAACTTAGCCCCGCCCACAACATTTTTGGTCGGGCAGTTCGAACTGCCCGACCAAAAATGTTGTGGGCGGGGCTAAGTTCGTCTGGCATCCAGGCTAGTGTCTCGGTGCAAGGGCAACAAGAATTTCAGGGTATAACTTTCCCAGGTGAAAATAAAACTAGATCAGCTGAGTTCTCTCCATCTATGGTACAAACCTGGTGGCTGTGTGCATGAGTGATTAAAACACAACATCATCTTAAAATAATGAACTTGTTAATCTTATAGTCGAGGAGCTAGAGATCGAACCTCTGTTCCTCTGGTTAGTGGACAACCCTTTCACCTGAGGCCAACTGGCAAAACTTAGAAAAATATGCAAACCCTCACATTTTAGAAGCTCTGACTGAACACTACTTTGCATTTTTGCTTGAATTGACTGCCCAAGATTGAGAGAGTGGTAGGGTTGCCATCATTAAGGGTTTGAATAGCCGGGCACCGATATCCTGGTTTCACGGAGGAATAAGACACGCAGCCGTCATCGTTGTTTATTGGAACCAAACAATAAATAAAGCATAGACTTCAGAATAAGGGCATATATTAATAATCGTTTGAATAATCGTGATTTTGATATTGTCAAAAATAATCCTGATTATGATTTTTTTCCATAATCGAGCAGCCCTACACCACATATAGTTCATTCTAGAGCTAGTCCAATACATCCTATGTCATATATTTGAAAGTAAAAATGTAATTGTGTGTGTATGTATGTAAGTATATATATACCAATTATGTGATAGGAACTTCTCATTACATTTTCATTTGTGTAAAAAACACAAGAGGACAATCGTGTTCTCTGGTCATTTAAGGACAAATTTGCTGCAGTTTTATTGCAGAATGAGAACAATTCGGCCGAGTCAAAGAGTGAAGGTGATTTTTGTCTTCGATACAGATTCAAGCATACATGGTTACACCCTATCCCCGGGGCAGTTGAATTCTGGGAAACGGAAGGAATCAAAAACTGAAGTAGAAGGTGGTCCTACGTATAAAACAAGTCATCACATGAATTAAATGTCATTGACGGCGTTGTTATTCCTTATGGAGGATGTTTTTATTCCTTTCTGCTTAATTTGAGACGTTATTCTGTTTAGGGCTTTTCCCTCTCAGCTCTGAAAGACGCACCTTGTTCATCCTCGACTTTAGCAGCTTCCTTTTGCGACTAAAATGTTTCTCCTCGTCTAATTGAGTTTATTTTGTGCTGTTTGCTTCGTGGTCTGGCCCCTGGCATGATGTCTGCTGTAGTGCTCCTTGAGTGTGACTTCTACTGTGAATTCAAGAAACGTGCCTCCTATAACTCCGCTGAGGTTTTTCCTATTATTGCTTGGCTGCCTTGGAGAAGCAAATGGGGTGTTAAGGCAAACAACGAGTCCCCTGGCTCACGCAAGAATCACCGGTGTGTTTCAGTGTGACGAAGATCCCAATTACTGAGCTGCAGCTGAAAACCTCACCCATCTGACCACATAGCACTGTTGCTGGTTGATGTACGAGTTTTAATACAGTATGTGTGTTCACCGCTGTCCCGTCTGTGTTTTGCTAAGACGTAGTCTCGGGACAGGCCAGAGAGTTGAGCAGCTAGATGGGACGACAGGGTGGAAAGGGGAGGGGGGATCACAGCAGTGCTTCATTACCAGCAATAACATCAGAAATGAAGTGTTGGTTTTCATTTGTTTTAATTTTCTCCAAATGTGGCCGGGCGAGTGCAAACACCGGCACGCTCACAATGCCCCAAGGTGTGATGTCCGTCAAACAACACGCTTTTCTGCAGTTTTTTTTTTTTGCCCTGGAAAACTGGAAAATGTGTTTTTAAAAGGTCGCTGAACCTCGACGAGCTCAAATATGAAGTGTGACCTTCTTCACGCTTTGACTTTTGTTTACGAGAGGGCTCCGCCCTTTGCCATTTGTGGTTAAAATTTGCTGTTAATATCTACTCGTATTCGCAAATGTCGGTGAGATAACCTGCGGTAATTCGATAAAGAGGGAAGAAAGGAAGAGAGGGAAACATGAGCAGATGTAGGGGTTCACCACTGCAGTGAGGTCGGCTGGTTTCTTTCAGCTGGTTTTCATAAAGAGACAGACGGTACAAAATCCTTGTTTCTATGCGTTTTTTAAAAACAATTTTAACAACTATTAATGGAAGTTATATAATGTGATATCGTTCAGTTTAAAAGTAATGAAGACTTGTAATTACTCTGTTCATGTTTGATGAAAATCCTCTTAGAAAGAACTTGGAGTCTACATATTTGAAATAGAAGCAAAGTGAGGGTGTGGATTCTGGAAAACATGGGTGTTGAATCTAATCAAATAAAAAATGGTATTTAGTTAGAAAATTAGGATCCATTACTTCTTGATCCATCTCCTCAACTTCTCTGTAATATAGGATTTACTGGAGCAACAAAAATAATTAACAAGTTACTTGAGCTAAGGGATATCATTTCCAATAGACCAATAGAATAAAATAAGAAATAGAATACATTGCATACAATGTAAAATAAAAAGTAAGAAATATGAAAATAGGTTACAGATTCTGCAGAAGAAGTGCCAGGTTTCAATGGTATGTTCTAATGTAAATGTCAATGAGGTACAAATTCTAAATGTAGTGAAATTCTGTTCTACGTTTTAAGATTTTTTTTCTCCATTTGAAATGACTTTATCCTGACATGTCATCATTTGACAGTATTAACAGGTAAAGCTACAACGCTAAAATATAAAAGAAATCGTATTTCTTTGGAAAACAAGCAAATATTGGGGAGTAAAACGTTTTACTATTGCTAATCCAGTGTTTCCCCCAGTAAATGTCTCAGTCAAGGTGGTAAGCAGGTGGTGGTGCTGTACGCGCCGCGGCGAAAATTTTTGGGGGTATTTTGCTCAAAGATGCCAGTACGCATGAATGAAATAAACAACTGTTTATTTCAATATAAATAAACAACAGTAGGTACAAATGTTGTGGAAAACATGCAGACACTACAAAATAAAATTAAAGAACAGTGCAAATTAAATACAAATAATGGACAATACACTTAACTTTTGTATGCACATAAAAGGGCAAATTCAACTATTTACAGTTCCTTTCTGGATCTTCTTATTTGCGGCACAGCTGACAAGAGGCATCAGTGCATGCTATTCTGCGTGGCTGTGCAAAGAACAGTTCCAGCGCCCTGCTGAAATTAAACTTAGACACTGGTGGGCCATTGATGCTGATCTTCATGCAGGCTGTAAGACTCTTGCCCTGCAGCCTGTTTCGCAGGTCTGTCTTTATCTACACATAGAGTGAATGAAGTCAATGTTGTATTTAATATTTTAAATACAACATTTTAAAGGATGCTAGCTAGCTGTGCTGTCAGTCAGACTGTCACTGGATTACTATCGTATTGCTTATTTCTACAGCCAGGGAGTCAGATTGGTGAGTCAGAAACTTTTTGGGGGTTTATTTAATAATAAAGTTGGATGAATTGATACCGAGTGCAATCCATTCTGCATTTTATATTCAATTGAGCAGTTGTGTTTTCATTGTTACTGACGGACAAACCTAAGCTCTGCAATGTGGATAAATGGTTACATTCTGATGCTGGACAGGTCCATGGGGCATATGCTACTGGTACTATATCTATTAAGATAAAGTTTATGGAGTGGAGTTGCCATCAGTTATGCTGTAGTCCTACATAATGATGAATGCTGTCTTTTATTTTTAAGTTGAATAGAAGTAGTACCGGTAGTTTGAATCGGCGAAGGTTTGACTTGTTGCCTTACGTTTATTCTGCCCTCGGTGTGAGGGACGGGTCCGTTAAGTCGATGGATGCGATGTTTAATCATTTAGACCAAACTACAGTAGGCTACGGGCAAACCTGAAGTCACCGTCGTGACATTTCATATACGTCCCGTCTGTGTGTGTGAGTGAGTGAGTGAGTGAGAGAGAAAGAAAGAAAGAAAGGGAGGAACTTATTTGAAATCGGCCGTGCGTGCCTGTTTGTTGTTTATTGTTTTTGATTTAACAATATATAGGTTTAGAGAAATCTGGCTTTCAGAACTCAGTGCCTACCCACTCACTGACCTCACCGCACGTCACTGGCGGTAGATTGACAGGTGACTATGATAGACTATGCAACAATATATTCAACCACCAGATGGACCGCCCTCTCCAACGTGGAACGCCCTCTCCGTGCCTCTCCGAGGCTCCTCGGAGAGCTTTTCGTGCCGCTCTCATTTTTCTAACTACACGTCGAAATGACGGACAGCCCACGGATAGCACTTGGCTGTGATTGGTCCGCTAACGCCAGCATTTCGGAATGGAAACTTCCTGTTCCATTCCCTACATCACAATAAACCAAAATCACAACTACGACTCTATGATTAATGTGACAAGTTGGTTAAGCCAGCGGCGTTGTCCGGCTGACGGTGGCTGGTTAGAGCACTTACAGCATGTGTGTACGGTCACATACGGTTATAACGAACTTTGATAACGGGGCTAGCGGGCTAGCCACCATGCTAACTGCGGTGGGAACAGCGCAACAACCCGCTGACTTTAATCCCACGGCTCTCATGACACTGTTTCTCAAACACCGTCAGGTTAGAAGCAAACACTTGGTAGTAGTTAGTATCGGGTGTCCGTGCTGACTGTGTGTGGAAGCTGGGGGGAGCTAGCTGCCTCCGTGTAGCTTCAAGCTGTTGCAGCTGTTGAATTAGCAACGCAGTTTGGAAACAAGACCGGGAAACCGCTGCGCTAAGACACGATAACAAAAGCATTTTGACCCGCTGGGTGTCACTTTATTCAGCAAAAACTGTCGCGTCATCAACATCCTTTTTCTGTTAGTTGCCATCGTTCACTGTGTGTGAGGAGCCGGGAGGACGTAAATAAACCAGCGTGGACTTCTTCTATATACCTCATGAGGTAGGCTTGTCTAAGCTCGACTTCCGTCTCGCCATCTACTGTTCTGGCGGTGAATTGTTTTCACAACAAAAAGGCTCGTAGAACTATAAATCAAAAAGGGTCCGTCCGATCCGTCCGTCCGTCATTCCGAAACGGACTCGGAGAAGCATACTGAGGCCTTAATGTTGTAAACAGTATTACCTGAGTATTATCAATGCCATTTTTTTTTTTTTTTTTTCAACTTTTTTTTTTTTTTTTTTTTTTTTTTTCAATACATTGGTAGTCAAGGCGGGGCCCTAGTCTTGTTAAGGCGGCCGCCTTAACAAGATAGTGCTGGGGGAAACCCTGCTAATCATTTCTAAATGGTAGAATCGTTTCATGAATTACTTTATCCTGCGTGGTGAAATTGAACTGTTCTAGTCTCTGGTTAGAGCAGAGATCTGTCTGTGCAGCTCTGCAGCCCCTTCAGCCTCATGTCAGCTGTAAATACTGGGCTCCCTGTCCAGGGGTCCCTCGCCTGTGGTCCTGTTATTGGCTGATATCACTCATGTCAGCCCCGGGCTCCAGGAAAGAGGAAGTGACTTCTAATTTGCCTCTCTGTTCTCCTCAGCTCCAAATTCACTTACTCGGGTGTCAGCTAAAACCATTAGAGCTGCTCCCGCACCACATGGGAGCGGCCGGCGAGAGCGAGGAAACATGGCCTCCCCTTCGAGGATGTTCATTAACTGCCCTATTTATTTTCAACTGTCAGAAAAGCCCGCTAATTCTCAGCAGTGCGCTCTGCGTAATTAGGTCTGTCGTAGTCATTCTCCTGCCAGAGCCCTCACTCAGGCTCTGTGCACATTACCTGCTTCTCAAAACTATGCCATATGTCAACATATTCCTCTTTTTGAAAATGCATGTAAAGCTAAGTTGAATTACAGAATCGCTCTGCAGTGGTGCCTGGGGACTCTTAGTCGTTTTACCATGTTTTAGTTTTTGCCTGATCCGTAGCTTTAAGCCGAGCATGTGACATTTCTAATTAAAACGCACCAAGTATCTGGTGTCAGGGCGATGAGCTGCACTCAAGTAAATAGCCGCTGCTTTTACAGGAGGGAAAGAGTGGACTCTTCAGAGAAGCTGCTGGTGGAGGTTTGCCCTGAGTGTTACCATAATTACATATTGATAAATTCATGAAGTGTATGTCGGTTATTTTCTGCTGCGTTGTGTTTTGTGTGTGTGTTTCTGATATTATTAGCTGTCCTGTCAGTCACTTGTTTCCTGCCAGTGAAATGAAATGAAACATGCCCCATTGTCAACACAGACTGAGGAGGAAGTGGTTAAAAATGAAAGTATTTGAAAATGTGTAAGTAAAAAGTAGCTCTGGCATGAATGTGTTTATCCAACGGTGAAAAAAAGCTGCAGAGAAATTAAGCTAGCCTTGACTTTTCCAGCTGTACACAGCTGCTCTACATGTGATCATGGACATATTAGAAAAACTGCATTAGTCTGAACTTGAGCTGAACTTAGTATTATTCACTGACAGTGGTTTTAAGCAGATTTGGTTCATAACACAGCTGTTATCAGACCTGACTTATACGTTGTTGGTGACAGTCAATAGTTCTTGTGGGACGTGTGATGGAGAACTTTGTTGTAACTGCAGTTATGCTATTTGCATATTTATCTGATAAATCCTGTTCAGGTTCACAGTGGTGTCATTATAATTCTTAAATATTATTGAAGTACATTATTAATGACGATGTTTAGTTGTTTACAACGTCCACAAGCTAGAGTATTTGAGCCCCTTTCAAATTAAAGACTACTTTGGAAGTGTTGCTGACATTTTTGGAAACATTTGGAAATAATAATGATGTCTCCTGCATTTGTCTCCTCGTTCATTTTAAAGAGTTGCTGAAACTTAGCGTCAGGATGGATGTTGGCAATGACTTTAAACTTCAGAAAATATTTGAATGTGTTCAGACTTATTTTAGCCAGACCACTTTTTTGCCCAGGCGGGACAGCTTGACCCCAAAAAATAAGATTCCGAGTCGTCTGCAACAAAGGCTGATCTGTGGCTGGAGGATTTGGCAGAAACTACCTGCTTTGAACAATGAAATACATGCAAGCTTACATTTACTGTAGTTTACTTATTGATACGTCTGCTGTGATAGTTCGAAATGGAGTTTTCTGAGTTACAAACTCCTGTCACATAGTATTATAATGACCTTGCAGTGCTTTGGAAATAACAATAACAAATGGATCTGATATTGTTTATGATCTTAACACAGTCTTCCTCAGCAGAAAGTTTTCATCAGCTTTCAGCAGCTGGAAGTTTTAATTCCAATAGTTTCTAATCCTGTTTCTATTGAGATATTGTATTATGGGCCTTGCTGCCAGATGATGTTAAGTTTGTACTTCTTTGGGTTTAATGTTGCACATTTTATACTTGTGTAAGATAATTATATCAACAGGTAGTGTAATACTGTTATTGTTGCAATATCAGTTGTCAGTGTTTGTCACTTCCCATAAACTGGAGAAGTCGTTAAATGTTATGTTTCTAATGAGCCAGATTACAGTTTCCTGTCTCAAGTATGTGCTGCTTCTTTTGGTTCTGCACCCCCCGCACCCTCCGCCCTCAGACTGTATTGAAGTCTGGATCCGTCAGAAGCTGCAGCCTGTTAGGGCCGGAGTCTGGGCTGCCTGGTTATTTTTGGAGCTCTGTCGGGCCCTGTCTGCGGGGAGTGCTGTTTTTGAAGGGCCTCCAGTCCCATTAATCAGCCCAGGGACCCCACGGCGCGAGCGGGCCCCGAGCCCCGGCCCGCCACACTGCAGCGTTCTGTTCCTGTACCCCTGCTCTCTGCACAGTGTGAAGCTCAGAGGAACCTCATCAATCTCACCTGTCCCACCCGTCAACCGCAGATTTAATCAAACGCTCCTTTTGGGCCTTTGCATCCACCCCCCCCTCCAGGAGGAAAAAAAACCCTACCCAAGTCCTGACTGAACTCAGTCACACTTTTATTCTTATTTATTTAGTTTAGTTTTTATCACATTGCCTTCTCCATCACATTCTTTTCTCTTTTTTTCTTCCTGCTTTGTCCACGGCTGCATTCCTGAATTTCCCCGTCTCTTTGTTCATAAGCATTCGTTCATCTGTTTCTTTCCTCCGTGGTCATGCACTTTGTTTCAAGCTGTGGTGTGTTCTCACACTGGTCAAACGCACACACAAACACACACATTTTAGGATAAGGGGGGGGCTGTTATACAGTAAACCCCATTTCCTATTCGATACCTCAGTGAAGTGCGGCTCTGTTGGTCGCCCGCGTTAACAGGTCCCAAAGTGAGAGGAAGACAGAGATGAAGAAAGATAGGGAGGAATGGTATGTCGTGGTGCATGTCAGCAGGATGCCGGTGTTAATGGGGTGCATGGGGCGCTCAGTACTGAAGAAGAACACTGGATCCTGTGTGTCGGACAGCCTCCATCTGCAGGCCCGTCTCGATGCTCTGCAGCCACTGTCAGATCATGAGCTCCTACAAAGAGCTGACGGTAACTCACAGCGGGGCAAGCGGTGACGATCCCAGAGGTGGTTTTTGAGACTTGTTGAAATTGGCGCGGTAAAATGGAGGCGACTGTCGGCTCCGCTCATCAGCCCCTCGGTGAGAGAGATGTCAGCGGTCCACTCCAGGACTCCTGGGCTCTGATATGATGTATGAGCCCTGAAAAGCAGCCCAGAACAGATTGGAGTAGAGAACTCCACTGTTTTGAAAGTCTTTGCTCAACCAAATGGATGTGATTAATAACATTGAGCAGACTGAGGCTGTAGACTTGGGCTGGATAAGCTGCAACTGTTCAATAATAACAAATGTAAGAATAATAATGGTGAATCTTAGGTGTCTTTCCCCCCATAAGCAGGCAACACTTTGAATTCCACCATTTATTAAAGTTACAGCTGGAAGTTTAAAGTCCAATAAGCAAAAAACTAAAAACAATACTGAATGGAGAGAAAGAATAAAACTAAGATTCTCCAGTCATGATGTTATTCATCAAATTAAGGAATCTAATATGCATTAATTCCAATTTGCAGTAGTAGTGTGAGCATATGTTTTGACCAACAAGGTAAATTGTGAGCCAATTCAGTACAGTACCAGTCTAGACTGACTATTGGAGAAATACATTGCTTTATGAATCTGTTAAATAGAATTTTCATGCGAGTGTTTTGCATCTGGTCCCAGCCGTCTATATTTGTCATCGCTGCACAATCCTCTGTGAAGATGTAGTTTCATTTTATCTTGCTCTCCCTCATATTATATTTCAAAATGTTTCCTCTATTACCCACTGTGCAGTTGTTTCCATGGCTCTTGAAGGATGCTGGAGAGAAAAGGGAAATGTTTCCTGGAACTGGATTTTCTGTAGAATTGTGAGAAACCTGGTGTTGATCCCTTTTTGTCCTCAAATGAAGTGAATCCTCTCTAATGGCCTGCGGTTTTCCATCTAATGATGCAGTTTGTTTGTAGAACCAGATCAAATTACTGCTTTTTACTGGACTGTCTGATTGTTTTCTTTCCACCAGTGTTGTTTCTGATGCAAGCTGTCAAATTCACATGGACAGACACCTTCCCAGCTTCAATGATGTTGATGTAGGCAAAGACTACAACACTTGCGGACATGTGCCTGTGTTTGCACATGACCTCTACCCCCATGAATAGTACCACACACACTGATAAACGAACACTATTCCATAAAGGCAGGGAAAGTGTGAAAACCAGTGCTTTTAGTGTACGTAACCTTCTAGCTGTTGCTGTAATGTATTCAACCTATGGAAGACGATATAGTAGGACAACGCCATGCCTGTCAGTGTAAAATATGAGGAGAGAACCACCAGATGGAAAGTGGCTTCATCATTAAACTGGACGGTCAGAGTTGGTATTTTGGTTCTTATTGCTTCTTTTGAGCTTGACGTTCCTGTTGCACATGTTTTTATCTAAAAATAGCTGTCTTTCAAGGGATGGCTATGTTGTTCTCTGAACTTAAGGAACCACTGGTAATATAATATTTGTAGCCTGGCATTGCTAGATGAATTTGCATGTGGGATTGGGTCTGGAACCCTCTCCTTACGGTCGTTGCTGACCAAAACGCCTCTGGATGCAACATGGTAGACACGAAATTAATCAAAGCAACAAAACATGATGAACACGTGATGTAGCAAATCAACGCTGTACGTGCAGTTGGGTATTCTACATTTTCATAAAAAACAAACATACGGTCAGGTTGTTGTAATAATCTGATCGCGGATTTTACAGACCTCCACCAACAACAATCTCTAGGTTAACGGAAAATCATCAGCAGCGTTGTGTTAAAACCCAAGACCAAGTAGTTGTGACTTTCTTGACCGTTAAGACGGATGGAAATCTGTCTGAACGGCAGGCGCCAGACCATCTGTGACAGCTGATAAACATGGGCTCGCTTATGCGTAAGATTTCCTGGTTTTGTGGATTTGAGTGAAGGTCTGGATTATTTGATGGATAACCATGATTCAGCACAGACAACCAAGACTCCCTCAGGATAAACTATAATAACATTTGATCTAAAGCCATCATCAGGTCAAATTTTTAATGTGTCCCATTTGGTTTTGAACAATACCTGCCAAACTGATATTTACTTAAGCCTAAGCTGTCCTTTTAATTTTAGTGCAAATTCAAATTTCTGCCTTGTTAATTATGCCTGTATGGTTTCGGGTTCCATTAACATATTTAAATCTGGGCTCAAATTTGTATTCATCTGAACTCTTTGAAATTCCTTGGGTTTATTTTACTCAATGCATCCTGCTGACCACAATGTGTCATTTCACCTTTAAGATATAAAGTCAAGAACTAATGTTTACACAAATTCACTTGCACCGGTTTAATATAGTCCATGGCAAAAGTAAGCTGGATGATATTTTATTACTGTTGGCTTTGCAGGGCAGTATCGATTACAACCATTAATTGCTTTGCAACATTTACTGTCTCCACTGTCGTCACGCGCTAGTTGATTTAGTTCCTTCTCTGAGCAACTTTCTCCTCCAACAATCATGGAGGCACATCCTTGAAAACACTTCCCTCTAACTACAGGTAACGTGGAGGTGTCGTGATAACCCTCGATTGCCCAGTGGCTAGTTAGCTGTGCTGTTGACTCTCATTTAACAGTCGATTGGCTCAAATGACACCATTACCATGTCTGCATGGCTAATGGCTTCCCCTGGGGGTTGGTGCAGAAGGGGAACATGCGTTTGGCATGTCAGCTCGAGGTGAGAACACACATGAGCCAGACCCAGGGACCGTCCACACCCAAATCAACCCTGACACTTCTTAAGAGGCTCTCAGCATCAATGGCACTCCAGTGCAATTACACTGTCGGTAATGACATAAGCACCCTGTTCCTTCCTGCCTCTCTCTTGCCGAGCAGTGACCAGCTCCCTCAGGCCAGTAGACAGAGACTTTGTGGACCATGCTGGCCTCAGAGCAGTCGTTATTTGATCCCTTAGGGCTGAGAGAGGGAGAAGTTCTGGGCCACGCCGGTGACCGAGCAGCTGTTATCTGATCTCAGACGCTGTGCTGAGCCCGTCCCTCAGTCAGATTGAATGTGATGCAGTTCAGCAAGCTGTCAAGATAACCGATTTCCCAGCAGTGAGCGAAGAGGATATCCTCTGAAAGCGTCCGGTTTTAATGAATAGTTGTGATAACCTTGAAAAGTGCAGCCGGGGAACATATGATCGCCAGTCATCTTTGAGGTGATAACACGGAGATCTCAGGGGTTTTGTGGGGCTTAGGTCTAAAAATGAGATCCACTGCTGAAATGTCCAGGTGTTGGTGGTTGAAACACATTTCACGTCGAGCTAAAACAAACTTAACCTCATTGTAATCGTAAGATCATGACAGTATCAACTTTGACGTTAAGATCTGAACAGGTTGTTGAGTCAGAGAATGTAAATGAAGTTTAGGTTTAATGGGTTATTGATGGACGAAACTTTGATCATATGCAGTTCATGATAAACAGGAAAACTGGATCTGCTGAAGAGTATCTTGTGATCAAGAAGAAATCTCCAGAACAGCTTGTTGCAGTAAGATTATGTTGTCAATTATAAAACCTCGATTCTCTTTTTTGAGCGCCAATTCCAAGGTGGGGTGTAACGCCACTTTTTCAACTTAATACAATGGATAACAATGGATGAAACATTTCCAGAGTTGTTCCATGTCACTGTATTTTTATAATTCTACATGCAACATTTAGAAAACACTTCATCATTGACACCATTGGCCAATAAGTGAACTGATGTCATCACACAGTAGGTTGGCGCAAGCAAGAATCTTTGGCATCACTCAAAGCGGTGATTTGACGTGCACTAGACTGAACATAATCGACTGGGAACGTATGATAGATGATAAATTGAATTTTTTATATATATATATATATATGACACTAAAGACTGTATTTGACTGTCCAGCTCTGGCACAGGACTAAAAGAAGTAAGGAGACCTGACTTCTTTTGAGACGAAAGTTTGACGAATGTGGAGTTTGTGTTGGAGCCTGTGTTGTGCTGAAGGAGCAGATTGTTTGTTGACGTTAGCAGACTCCATTTCTAGGCTAACATAAGGGCTAACATTAGTCATTGAGGCAAGGCACTCGAGCATAAACGTCACGTCCTTAGGAATTTTCCCAGAAAATTTGACGCCAGTATTTTTATAGAGACCAGTCTTCGAGCTCTAATAGGCGGCTGCGAAAGTGCAGGAGGTTTATTTATACATGTGAATTTCTTTATGTGCTCAAATATAACTTGAATATGTTGATGTATGCAAATTCTTCAAATTTATGGATTTAATTTATTACTGAGAGCTGAACCTTGTGTTTTTATTTCACCATCTTGTTGGTACCTGTGGCCACACCAACATACAACACATACGAAGGACGCTGGCATTGTTGGCCCCTCTTTAATTCTGGCGGTTGTTGACTTCATTGTAGACCTAAACCTAGTGAAGCTTTGTTCTCACCCACATATTCCATCTACCCATCACAACAAAGACATGCATAGTCCCTCATCAACTGCTCAATTATGAGTTGGCAGGGAACTGACTCGTGGTGTTGTTGTGGGATCTCCGTGTGTGTTACCCAGGCGCCAAACACTTTGTCTTTCCAACTGCCCAAGGAAAACACAACTTCCAGTCTTCGTCTTTTTGTCTTATGCCCCGTTAAAGCCCTAATCTACTGTGTAACGGCCATAGATCTTGGATACCATATGTCATTGCGGTTTCGCGTATCATGACAGGTGCCGCCCTGCTTACTCTCTAATTGTATCATGTGGTGCCACCACAAGCAGTGGTAAAGACTTCTCTAACCAAGTGCCAAGTGAAAGCCAAGGTTCAGTTGAGAAGGCCAGTGCCAGATGAATTGAGGCAGTCTCAGGTTCTGCAGAAAGAGAAACACAATGTTTGCCCAACACTACAAACTCTACCAGTGATCTCCCTCTCTCTTTTCGAGTCTCATCTCCAACTCTTTTGGATTTGTTTCTTGTTATAATGTTGGTGACATTGTGGGCTACTATGCTATATTTGACATATTACTATTCTCCTACCTTCCTCTCTTCTTCTTTAAGTGTCCTTCCTTCCCTGTTGTGGTATTGGAGGCCATGGAGTCGGTTGGTTGGATGTTAAATGTTTTTGTTGGCCGGTGAGTTGATGCATTCTTCGTGCTGGATGTGTATGAGAGAGAACAGAGGTGCTAGCCATGGAGTTAGCATCCCAGTAATACAAGCGTGACCGCAGCTGGCCCTCCAACCTGCCAATACTTTACTACTGACACTTCAGTCTCTGCAGGCTTCTCTCGAGTTGTGACTTTCTCACCTTTTCACCTTGAGTCTCACTCTCTAAAGATGAGTCTCTTGTACTATTACAGGTTTTGAAGGCACATAAGACAAAAGCTGTTTTCAGACATGACCTGCGGGTAAAATCTGGAGAATTGGCTATGAACATAAAATGAATTAAACTATCGGCAAATTCTGCTATTTCAAATTCTACTATTTCAAATTCTACTATTTCTCCAGGAGCCTCCAGGAGGTGGGCGTGTATTTTCTGGGATCCAGCCGACTGGGGTACCCCACCTGGGCAACTACCTGGGTGCCTTGGAGAACTGGGTGGCCCTGCAGAACCAGTATCCGTTGGTGCTCTACAGCATTGTGGACCTGCACTCCATTACCCAGCCCCAGGACCCGAAGAAGCTGAGGAGCAACATACTGGACATGGCAGCCAGCCTGTTGGCATGTGGCATCGACCCAGAGAGGGCGATACTCTTCCAGCAGTCTAAGGTGAACAGGGGATGGAAAGAGGGATGGAGGGATGGATGGTGTAGTAGCTTACTAATAGAAGTACACAATTCCCTAACCTCGGTACAGTTAAAAAATTACAACATCGACATTAAGTAGGAAATTAGCAAAGAATATCAACTGATTTTATCTGTTAATAACATTATCAGTGCATCATTAGACTAGTGTGAAAGTCTCAATGAATGAATTAAGAGTGAACAGTTTATTAGTTACACCAACTAAAACTAAGTAGGACAAATAATCCTTCATTAAGGCTGTGATGTTCAGTTTAGTTGAAATGTCAGTTATTTAGCTCACATGGCTTTGAATGGGACAATAGGGACACCTGCCAAAACAAAAAAAGTGCAGCGCAGTTCAAATTGTGATAAATTGAATCAACACCTGTTTAAAAGAGTTTATTCAGAAGCTTTACATTCTTCGTGAAGGAACTGTTCATGTTTATTTCACTTCTGCTGAAGCTGCAGTGTTTATCCACCAACATGCTGGCCAGCTACGATGGCTCCTGATCGTTATCTTAACTGTATGAAAACC
This sequence comes from Pleuronectes platessa, assembly GCF_947347685.1. Classification (NCBI taxonomy): domain Eukaryota; kingdom Metazoa; phylum Chordata; class Actinopteri; order Pleuronectiformes; family Pleuronectidae; genus Pleuronectes; species Pleuronectes platessa. The sequence continues at coordinate 4,174,656 of NC_070639.1, read as the reverse complement.
CATCATGTTTTGCTTCGGGGAGCTGAGAAGGATAATGACAGATTCAGGGTTTGAAGCAAACAGCTGATCCTGCGTTTAAGGTTTAAGTTCACTGTGTCGACAGAAAGAGATCACAGCTGTTTGGGTTTTCCCATGATAATGTGAGTGTTTTATTTTCTTACTCCCATAGGTTTAAAAGTTGAAGTGTGTGTTTGTGCGTCGGAGAGTGTGTGATAGTTCAGTCCATCTGTGTTTCTCTGCCACCTCTTCCCCTGCACACGCACACACACACACACACACACACACACACACACACATCCAGTCTTATATTTGTTCCCGTTTAGCTTCATGCCACATAACTTGGCAGCTTGTAGAACACGCCTGCTCCACATGTAAAAATACGACGGCCGCCCAAAGAAAATACTTGACTTTAATGCACAAAAAAACGAGCAGAACTAGCGTTCAGCAGAGCTTGGTGGTGTCAAAAATGAATCTACAGATCCATAAATCCTTTGGGTTTTATAAAAGTATCATGGAGAAAAGTGGCGTTACTGTGTGGGACCAACTGTTTGCTGATCTCTAAAATCCATTCATAATCTGAAGGAGCTGCTGTGATTGCCGTACAATAAGTCACAATGGGTGTAATGCCCATTTGATCCGTAACATTAGCATACCTCTTGTCGCAGTGCATTCTTGCCGTGTACAGTGAATAGATGCCTCGTTCTTCCCAAGCCTTTAAATATCAAACTTTTTTTCCGCTATTGCACTTCAAATCGTATCCATCCCTTCCTGCGTTGTCATCAACATCTGTCCCATCTCTTGTCTGTGTGCAGCGTGTAATGAATACCGACCCCCTGCATGTTCGCCCGAAATCCTGCTTTATGTCCTCGCTGTCTGGTGCTGACGTCACGCTCCCCAGAATGCTTTTCAAGCAGCAAGAGAACGAGAGGATGGCAATATAGCCAGTGTCCATAAACTTTAATTAGCTGAAGCAGAGGGCTATTTCCTGCACACACACACTTTATCTCTCTCTCACACACACTAGCACGTTTTTTTCACATCCACCACAGCCTCCATGAAAGCAGATACGTTGGAGCTAATTTAACGCAGCCAGATGCACGGGCTGCGCCACTTTTACGTTCACCTCCTCGTTCCTCCACAACATGTTATTATTTGACCACATGCACAACAGTTTTTTTCAATTAACTAATTCAATAAACAAATTGCCAACAAACCTATAAAAGCAGATGGTGTGTAAAAGTTAGGGGGAAGTTTGAGTTGCGTCCTGCTGAGAGATTTGAAAAGCAGCTGTTTACTATTGCGCACACACACACACATTCACACACACACACACACACACACTAGGAAACCCTGGTTAAATAGAGGTTCAATAACATTATGCTGAAACGTGTATTTATGTCTGAACTGCATGGATCAGGGTTTATTAGCTGATATCATACATGCTTCATTGGACGCACTTAAGTTGGTGCACCTGTCTGTGTCAGGAGTGGTGAAGTGAGCCGTAGATAGGCAGTACTCTTCTCTGCCACTTGGAGGCGCTAGGGAGTTACACTCCTCTTTCTCCTTCCCAACCCAGATCTCTCCATCCATGAATCTGTGTTTCATCCCCTTGCTTAATTCCATTTAGTATAAATATTTATCTCTCAACTTCTGACCTCTGAAGTTTGCATGTGTGATTAGTTGTCTGTTTTGTAATTTAACTTCCATTGATTTTTCAATATCTATATTCATTCCCTAATCCTCGCCATGTCTTAATTGATGATTTTTAAATGCTTGTAAGTTAATAACAATAAGTCACGTTTTTGATTACAGTAAAATATGAAAGATTCAGAATGAATAAAGAAGAAGAAATGACCCTGTGAAACCAAGTTATTGCATCAAGAACAAAGGATTCGATTAAAGATATAATTTGATGTTGCTGTTAGATCTTTAGCTGCAGAGAAATGCATTGTTAACGTGTGTGTGGGTGTGGTGTGTGTGTTTTTGTTTTGAAGCAGAATATAACAGGTCATTTTATTCATAAAACTCATATTGCGTTTGTCTGAATCCTGCAGGTGTCTGCACACGCCGAGCTCTCCTGGATCCTCGGCTGTCTGACCAGCATGCCCCGCCTCCGACACCTGCCGCAGTGGAAGGTAACTCTATCTTTCCTGCTGCAAATGCTCACATATGCATGTACACAAAAAAAGAATTATGATGGAACAGTTGCAGAAACGGCTAAGTTAGTTTTTTTTAATGATTCTGACTCTGGTAAATATTGAACTTAAAATTATTATAAGACATTTTTTCTTTGAGTATTCAGTAATATTAGTGATTGTATGATTTGTGTTATTGACATTTGTAATTATCTGATTTCGAAAATTAAAGTAGTAATTAGCACACTTCCGATTAAACGTACCACATCATATTTTAACAAGCCTCTAATGACCAATGAAAAATTGTCTAATAACCAAACCTGTAAAACATAGAAAATTATTGTTTAAAATAATGTTAATATTATTGTTAAAAGACTATTTTGAAAGACAAAATACGAATATTCTGTTTCTTTATTTTTATTTCACTGGCCAATAATTACAGTTTTTTTTTTCTTATTAACTACGATAGTTTCCAAATCATAAACATTATTAAAGTAAAATCTGATGCCAAATATTATAAATAATCAGTTGTTGTGACATCAAATTAATCCAAGCTCTCATCATACGTTACCTGTCGGTCAGCTCGATTTTAACTTATCAACTATTAAACTCAGAGTATTAATTTTATAGCTGAACACAATTCAATTTTTAAATACAGCTTGAATTTCTGTGAAATTTTATAAATGCAAAACTTAATTAATGTAATCAATTAATGTAAACATTTAGATGATTCGTTTTATATAAAATAACATATATAGGGATCATTATTGAGATTATTATTGTTTGAACTCCTCATCCTCCCTCACCAGTTTAGCATTATACAGATTTGATTATCAGCACGTGTGCATTTAACTTCAGTTTGATCATCACAAATTAAGATTCTTCCTCTTCCCTCTGAATGTCCGGCAGTTACTCAACACCCCTGTTGCCTGTTTGATGGTTTTGTTTCTCATGTTCCACCTGCCACGCTTTTCACAAGTCTCAATGTTACGTCATTTTCTCCAGCCACATGTTCTCCATGATGAGAGGGACCCAGAGAGAGAGACAGTGGTTCCCTGTTCTCCGTCTCTGTTGCTTCATAGAAAACAACTTTTTGTTTACCCAGCAGATGAGTTGATCTCAAACATGGTGGAAACTGTCATGTGAACTCATCCGCATCCCGTTTGTCTGAGAACTGATGAGTCGTTAAAGTTAAATGGCTCTTCCAGGGGGCAGAGGACGGATAGACATGACTCAGTCTTTCCCTCTATCTTTTTTTCCCCTCCTTTTCATTTCCTTGTTTCCTCTGTCTCAACCTGATTCTCTCCATCGTTTCCTCCAGATTAAGAGCAAACAGAAGAATGAAGGCAGCGTGGGCCTCTACACGTATCCTGTTCTCCAGGCTGCAGATATTCTCCTTTACAAGTGAGATTCAATGCAATTTTATTTGTATAGCACCAAATCATAACATTATATCACGGCACTTGGTATAGAAGGTGGAGACCTTAAAAAATACAGAGAGCACAGATCTCTGTGAGTGTTTTTAAAATGAGTTATTACACATGTTTAAATGTGGGTAACAAACGACGATTGACCCCTTTTCCCCCCTTGACAGTAGACGACATGAACATGCTGCAAACCAAGGGGCTCGCTCTCCCCTTGTTATCTTGCCAGTGTTGCATCTTGCACAATACGAAGAAAAACAATTGCTGTTGCACGTAGCTCCTCAGATGCTAAAAACAATAATAAAAGTAAACAAAAGTCGGTGGCTATTTGTGTGCCACTGCCCAAAGGTCCAATATGCATCATAACGCTGGGCCGAAAAAGTTCCCAGGTCTAGCCAAAATAAGAAAGGAGAAGTTAGCGTTTTGACCCGGGTGTAATGTTTCAATCACGATTAAAACCTGTGTCATTTCAACCAGAGAGTGAGTGCAGATGTATTCATTCCCATAGCAGACAATAGCCAGATGTTAGTGGGTCTTTAAAATGAATTTCCTACTCAAGAAAATCTGAGTCCTGTTAAAGGATTAGTTCACTAGTAAATTCAAGTTTTTGTCTTTTTTTTAATCATTTCTTTATTTCTCCTTCTGAAAGACTGGCCACAGTTTTCTCCTTGGTCTTACTTTGCCTCTGATGAAGCTGAGAAGAAATACAGTTCATACCTCCAGGTTGAAATCATGATTTACAGCCTTTCTCATTGTTGGAACCATCCTGTGCTCGAGAGCTTTCAAAAAGATTAATCTTCATATTTGATCAGCGATTGAGCGATTGCCTGTATTTAATCTCAAAGAGAAGCTGCGGAGATGTCGACTGCATGATTTTAAACTGAAATCTGGATTTCATAAAGTGTGAGTTTATCGTTTTTAATAATACGTCTAACGTCCATTTCATTTCATTTACAACCCTTTGTTGATGATGTGTATTAAACCTTGCCAAGTGTTAGCAGTGTTTTCAACAGCTTGTCAGGAGGAAGAGGCAGTTTTTCATATTATATACATTCAAATTAAGTTATCAACTGAATCAACTTCTTGAAGTTACTTTTTCTGAATGTAGGGTAAATGCCACATATTTTGTGACGATTGTTTTGGTCGTCGTTCACTGACTAAACTGATCAAAACAAGAGACGTGTCTGTTTGTGGCTCTCGACCTTGGCTGAGATATTTCCTGGGGCAAAGCTTGAATAGCCAGGAATATCATTCTATTGAATTCAGTTGAATCTATTCCCACATTTAATGGTGAATTCACTTATAATGAAACTCCCCGTGCAGCTATTTTTCTTCTGGTCTGCCTCTGTCCCCATACAAGAAACATTTCTTGATCCTTTCTGCCACACGCAACCTAAACAAAAATTCCTCAGCATGATCTACCACCATCGAGGTTCCCGTTGCTGTTAATAAACTGTTTAGAGTTGCTTGTGGTTTATCCAGAATAATGGAGAGATTGTTTCTGAATGGAAATGTTTCAGTTTACAGTTTTTAGTGACCCAAAGTTCCTAACTCATCTGGAGCTGCCATATCAACTCCCAGGTTCTAATGACGACTGTGAAATGGTTCATATGTATAGCAGAAATGTATTCTGGTAAAAAGCCAACAAAAATTGATAAGTTAATAAGTCCCAAATAAACTCACGATAAAAAAATTGTTTTTGACCCATTCATCCAAAACAACCTACACTAAATTCTGTTACTCTTTTATGCCCCATTTAAAATTAATTTCTAACAAATGGAAAAACGTGACAGTAACGTAACATAACTTGCCAGCAGAAAAAAACTAGTACTTTGAGTTTGGAGTGCGCAGATAAAATTAAATATCATGTGCTGTGTCTCGACTGGGGTAGTAGTGCACTTCAGCCTCTTGTGGCCAAAACAAGACAAACAACAATCTTCACTTGCCTCCCGAGGCTTGTGCAGGTTATTTTATTCATTTGATTTTCACAGATGGGGAAAAACAGGTTGTTTTACTTGGGTTCCACCTTCTTCCTTTAAAAAAAACATTTGTGTGAGATTTTTAATCTGGAAAAACTGTCTGATTGTCTGCAAGTGAAAATGTGCCGATGGTGCATCAGTAGATTTAGATTTGAGCCCAGTTGGTGGTCGGATCGTTGTAACTTAGTGTTTCCTCAGTGAAAATTAATCCTTCAGCCACATGTTTCCGAACAATTTACAATTTATCTTCGGCTGTTTCTGCTTGATCCATCAAACAGCCAGAACCTTAATTTCCGGCGATGCAGCAGATAAAACCTCATCTCTATTGCTTTGTGGATTTTATTAAAGAGGAAATTAATGGACCGCTTCCTCCCGAGTGACTGCTGTAAAGTTGTGAAACCATTGCTGAAGACGGCTCCAGCGGTGACACAGAGTGTCTCCAATATGTTGCTCCCATCTCGCTGTGTTTTCAGCATGTGCAGTTGTTCAGGAAGCTCACGTTGTTTTCTGTGTTCGTCTCAGGTCCACTCACGTCCCTGTCGGAGAGGATCAGGTCCAGCATCTAGAGCTGGCTCAGGATCTCGCTCGCATCTTCAATAATTGTTATGGAGACGTGTTCCCTGAACCCTGCGCCCTGCTCAGTAAGATAACACACTGGACACATTTATGGTGGCACACACATACACTAGTTTCAGATAAAGGCCATAAAAGTGAAGCTACCAATACTCAGATTGATCTTGCCAAAACATGAGTGGTGCCAGCATTCAGTTGTTTTATTTTCATCAACAAGATTTATTCAGTGGTTTCATCAGTTTCTAATTAAAAGACTGGAGAAACCAAATGGCATTGAAAAGGATACCCCCTAAATGTTCTGAGACTTTAGATTTTTGTACTTTTATTTTATTCTGTATGTTTTAATAAAAAGAGGGCAAAAGGGGATTTTCAAATATGGTTTTTAATTGAGCTGTTAAAAATATGGGAAAAATGCTAAATGGCAGCTTAGTTCAAATTCAATTACAAATTCCTTGTTTTTCAGTACAGACACTTGAGGCCTTATGACACTGAAATACTTTCTATCATCAAACCCTGTTGCAGTTACAGGAAATATCCAGATGATATAGCATCTACAGATGTCGTCCATCTGGTGTAAGAAAAATGCAGCAAACAAAGTAATAAACAGCTATAACTGTGTTTTCAGTATTTTAAAGCTATTTCATATTTGGAAACATGCATGATATTTTCATAGTGTTTATTTTTTCGTCGATTTTATGAGATATTGACAGTCGCAGAGAGATCAGAGGGGGAAAAAACAGGGAGAAAATCACATGCAACTAAGTTCTGCAGCTGGATTTCAGATGCGGCCACAGTATCATTCATTTTCAAACTTATTTCACAGAGTTCATTTTACAGGCTATACTGTAGTTTCAGGATATATATTTGCTCTTGCCAACATTTGGATTGGGATGAATAGAAACAGCTTCATGTTTTCTGCTTCAGTCCCAGGAAGGATATTAAATCGAAGGGAGCTCTCATCCTCGGCCAATTTCAAGACTATTGCAAATTAATTTGTCATTTTTATGACTTTTTCTTTGCCTTAGAAGTGTTGATTGTTGTTTCTTTAACTGACTTTGTATTATTTTGTCTGCAACATTGAACCGTTTCCAGCCAGGTCTCCATCCTCAAACAGGCCTATAGTGAAGTAAATACAATTAAAAAGAATATATTTAAAGTAAATTGACACACCACATGTTACATTAAAAGTCACTTTGGCCTTAACGTGAGATTAAAAATGTATCATTTTATCTTGAAAAGACACTCTCATAGACGGCCGACATGTTCAGAGAACCCCCCTCCCAGCCCACCGCCAACTTTCTCCTTGATTATCATCAGCATCATAAAAGCACAAGATGGAGTCAGTCAAGTGTGCAGTGCAGCTTTGATTAAAGAAATATTCTCTTCCTCTTGTATCAAAATAATAACAGTGATAATAGAGGGGGGGGGGTTGTCCTCGGAATGACTTCAGGGGGCTCAGGTTAGCGTGTGTGTTTGCATGTGTGTGTATGTGAATGAGTAGACAGGACACCAACAGTATTTGGCTCCAACTGGTGGATCCCTTCTTTATTTTGTCATCTTTGGCGAAGCTCGGCTTCCAGTCACCACCTTCCTTTTGAAACCACACCAAAGATTTTCTCTTTAATTTGCCTGAAATAAAGTCGTCTCAGGATGATCAACAACATGTGACACGATGGATGTGGACTGTAAGTATGAGGGGGAAAAGAGCTGCAGATTGTGAGAGGGTGGAAGGATGGTGTTTATATATAAGGACTGGAAGGAAATCTCAGCTCCTGCTCATCACGTCAGGCTCCAGTAATGAAACTAAGCCTCTTCACTCTTCATTGCTCTGATTTGATCATTTAACGTCCTCTGACATTAAAGGGACTCAGATCCACATCTCTGTCACAACACGTTAAACCAGCAGGTCATCCACATCTGGATACATGTCTCATCTGAGTTTAGAAATGTAAATGATATTAATAAAACCAAACAAACATTTAATATCCCCCATTTTTTTTTGCCTTAACAAGTTCATTGATAGAAAAAAAAGTCAACATCAATTTTGATAGTCATGTTATTAATCATCAAATTAATACAAAAACAAAAAAAATGTTCCTGTTGTATTCCTATTCCCCACCTTCTATTTGTGTTAGGTGAGTATCTGTTTGTCCTTCTTCGTTTGTTTGTCATCACGATTGCCCAAAAACTACTGATTAGATTTCCATAAACTTAGCGGACAGATGGTCTAAGAAAAAACAGACCTACTGTAAGGTACAGTTACTGACCAACGGGTGACTTTAGTAAAATCCTAGAGGTACATTTTCACCAGTTTCCCAGGGAACTATTCATGGATGCTGATACATAAAATCCAACATATTCAGGGGATTGATCTATGATTGTGTGTAATTTAGTGCAGGTTGATTTAATTTAAAGGGATTGTTGGGCCTTGGAGGTTTGGGCTCTACTTAGTGTTTTTATTTGATTTATTTACCATAATATCTCAAATTTTAACCTAAAGTCCATGTGTCAAAATCACAAAGAAGGAAACTGATTAAATGTGCTTTGTTCTTACACCTTCAGCTGTTGAAGCTTTGTGGGCTCTTTTTATTTTATCAGGCTAATTCAGGATGACCTCTGTTTTTTTCTAATTAAAGTATCTTTTTATTGAGATAGTTTAATTAGATAAAGCCTGAATTAGCATGATAAATGTGTTTAAATAGAAGTTTAGGGGGATTACCGTTAACTAGTTATTCACTAGTTTTGTGAGTTTTATAAATACGGTATAGTTTTTCCAATCCGATCAGGTGCTTCACTTTGATCTCAGATGTTTTATTTCACATATTTTTATATTGATGATAGTTTTCTCTATCTTCTTTCCACAGGCTCCACACGAAAGGTCAAGTCCCTCCGCAACCCCTCCGCCAAAATGTCCAAGTCCGACCCCCAAGTGATGGCGACGATCACCATCACAGACTCTCCTGATGACATCGCCCTCAAGCTCCGCCGTGCCGTCACAGACTTCACCTCCGAGGTCACCTTTGACCCAGAGACACGTCCAGGAGTGTCCAACCTAGTGACGATCCACGCTGCCATGGCCATGATCAGCGTGGAGGAGGCTGTGTCCCAGGCCAGAGGGTTGGACACGGGAGCCTATAAGAATCTGGTTACTGAGGCAGTGATCCAGAGGTTGACGCCCATCAGAGAGGAAATCGAGAGGCTGAAGTCGGACCAGGCTCACTTGGAGGGAGTACTGGCTCGGGGGAACCGCCGGGCGCAGGAGCTGGCTGCACCGGTCCTCACAGAGGTCCGGCAGCGAGTGGGATTCTGCTGAGTTACAGCTCGGCTGGAAAATAAAGCCACATTTATACTGCGGGCCCGCTCAGTGCTTAACTGCTGCTTATATAACATTTTATTCCAATGACTGTTTACATTTCCAGGATAGTCAAGGATGTAACGTATTTATTAGAAAGGGTGTTGAAAGCAAAGGGGAAAAGACTCGACAGCAGACTCCTGTCATGTTTACACTAAAGACTCATTGGTGGACAAGCTTTTAAAGACTTTGACCTCTGTGTTGCTCTCATGGAAATGAATGAGGACGCTGTTTCTAATGATGCAGATGTGTAAACATTTACTCATTAAATTACCCTGACTTGATTTCATTCTTTAAATACGGGTTGATTTTTGATCACAGGTGTTGAGATCTGATTTTGTAACACTTGTCTGTGGTTCTGTTCGCACTGACAGTCAATCAGGTTTGTCTGTCGAAGTTGGACGCGGATTAGATTTAGGAAATCTGAACCCAGAAAAGCAGTTTATCAGAAGTGATTTTTAAAGAAGGTGATCTGTGAAAATACAAATAAATAGAGAAATGCAAGAAAATGCACCAGAAGCCCTTCAGATGCATTAAAAAATACAAAAGTGAAACAGTTAGAAGCTGCTCTGGCTGCATTGTGTTCCTCCTGCACTGCAGACTGTATACGAGCTGTTAGACAGAGAGAGAGAGGACTCCAGAGGTTCTGTGCAATGAATGAAATACATATTAATAACCAGAGTCACATCAATAGTTAATGGATCTTGATCAAAACAACCCCACATATTTAGGTGACTGATACTGTGAGTGTGTATTTATCTTGATTGAGTTTAAGGGGACTGTTGTGTCACTCTAAGTATTTGGGAAAACATTCGACAGATATTCATGTGTTTCTTTCTATCATTTGTCCTCTCACCCATTCATCTTTTAATTATTCTCCTCTTCCTAGCCCCCACTCATTCTCTCCTTGCAGCTCCTTGCAGCTCCTCCCCCCTCCTGAAGTTTCTTCCTTGCACAGTTTTAACTCTGCTCTGTGCCACCACATTTTCTCTAATTGAAATTGCATCTCCGTGTTCCTGTTATAATCCTGCAGGGACTTTCACACAGACACGCACACACTCACACGCACGCACACACATACTGTTGATGTGGACCACGCTGTGGTTTTTCCATCTCGGTGTTTACCTGGGAACAGAGCGTATCCTCACTCGATTTATTTCCCTTTGGCCTGTGCAGCTGGCAGAATATAAATATAAATATATAGACTACATGTACACGGAGAAGCGGGCTGTAAATCACAGACGCGCAGCATTATGACAAGTACTTGTCCCTGTGTAGAGACGGACACGCAGCAGAGATACCGGTGCGCTCGAACAAGTTGGTTTTAATATGAAAGCGCCACCGCAACTGACCCGTTTTACGCGCAGGAGTAAAAGGTTTAATAGAGCGGTGATAAATTTCACTTTTTAAAGACACCGTGGTAAATGGATGGAAACGGTGTGCATGGAAACAGCTTCAGTTCGGGTGGAGACTAAATAAATAGAGTTATATGAATAGAATAAAAAATGTTTCTGTTTTACTGATCCAGAACTTAGACTGTCGCTGAGCAGAGAAGGAAACTATAAACCTGAAGCCTCCTAACCTTCACACATTATTATTTTTGTTATTATTTTGTATTGCACTTTTACTCAACAAGATGCAATTCATTTATTTCATGGTGAAATCATAAGGGGAACGGGATATTTGTTTGTTTGAATTTTTCTTTGCAACCTATGGCTTTAATATCTTGAATTATTATTATTTTTTCTTTACTTCTGGAACCATGGTGTACACAATATAGAGACACAGGCACATCTTTACAAATAATATTACTTGGGCTATTACAAAATGCTTTACACGTTTAAAACAAGATTAAAACGGATGAAACAAGCATTTAAACGAATACACGAGATTTAATTAAATGTAATAAGCGACAGTCTTATATCAAATCATTACATTCTAGTAATTAACCACAATTAGTGTGGCTGCATTATATATTTTTTCAATTTCATAATTGCATCTTTAAAATAATACTTTCATATTGTTTTTTTATGTTCGATTTCACAAGACAGAAACATGCGCAGTTTGGAACTTTCCTGTTTTCTATATATTGACATATAAGTTAACAAAAGGTCATGATGACAGACCAGCTCGGCTGTAAGAGCAATGTTATAAGAAATATAAGGTAAGAATAAATAGAGAAAAAATACACGAAAGGTATACTGTCTATACGCTACTATGTATGTATAGTAATAAATACAATGTTATAGAGTCAATACTATGAGTATGTATAGACATTATAGGACATTTTTAAGTAAACGATTATTGTAAACTTATTATAAGCTTATATTCCATTATGGGGCTGATCTGGGAGCTTAAACTTTATTAAATATAGTATATATAATTATTGGGATATGTAAATCAGGAATATTCTAAAGGATGAGCCAAAGTATCCTCTAGTCCTCAATACGCATCAGTTCAAATGATCACAATATTTATCTTTTTAATTCACATGGATCTTCGAGTCAGAAGGAAATGATCTCGGTGAAACAAAGCGGCCTCTTCCTCCTTCATGTGTCCTCTGGTTTATTGACCACGTGTGAGACTTAAAAGGCTGAACTCTGACCTTGTTGCTTGTGGTCATCACGGTCACACACTTTCTCATTAAATGCACAATTTCACACCGGATGCAGCTGAGTTTGTGTTTTTCGCGCAGCAGCATCAGGTGAATGGAGCGTCTTCACCCTGCAGGCAAAAGCCTCCAACCAGGCGGAATCCTCACATCTTTACCCGCAGTTTCTCTCCACACTACTCCTCCTGCGCTCAGCCCCGTGCGGGGGTTACCAGTCCCTTGCGGGGGTTACCAGTCCCTGGCCCGGGGCAGAAGGAGCCGGAGAGCTGCTGTCTGTCTGTCTGTCTGTTTGGGTGTTTTACTGCTTTATCCTCCGGGGTCAGGCGAGGTTAGACGCTTGCTTTCGCTAATTGAATATTAACGACACGCCTGAGCGTGTCCGCCCACCTTCCACGTGTCTGAGGTCATCACAACAAACGGGACTTCGGGTTTTTTACCAAGTGTTTATGCGTAAAGATTCCAACGAGCCGCCAGTTTACTTTTAAAATGCAAAAAGAAAACCAAACAGGAAATACTGGAGCGTTTACAAGTGCTTAGATGAGAGAGAAATTGAGAAAATGTCCAAACTTGAATTAAATCATGAATTTAAAATGTTCCATGCAAACTTTGGGACACATCTGGTTCAGTGAGGATCAGCCCGTTCAGATGTGGCGCTCGTGTTTTAGCTCGGGATGGCTCGGATGCCACCGGGGCTATAATTTGGATCTCAACAGCAAACAGTTGGTTTTAGTTTTTACTGTGGGTGTTTAACGAGTTTCCCCCCGTAGGGGATTCAACACCACTCCCTCCGACACATGCGCGCACCCAGAACATTTACTTGTTCGCTGTGATATGACTTTACGCGCAAGCTTTTACGCGCAAAAAGCAGGAAATGTGTCCAAATAAACGATGCACGGAATACAGTCGCTTTAATTTTAATAAAATATTTGTTTCCCTATGTTTGTCGGCTTTCGTTCTCGAGAGTTAGTTTTCGTCTCAAACCAAATAGCGTGCACTATTTTCATCCTGTTTGTCCTGTGCCAAATTGGTCTCTCTTTATAGCAGTTTTCTAGTCTCACTCAAAGCGTAGAAGCTGTTAATGAAAACACAGTTCAATATAATGATATCTAATAATATTTCCACATAGTAACAAAACCATGCCGGTAAAAAAAACAATGACATTATGTGTCAATCAAATCTGTTTATCCAAAGAATTTCAGTAATTCATTTTATATTTAATATATTTCACACTCATATATAAATTTATATTTTAACATTCTCTAAATTCTTATTTAACATTTATTTCAACCTTTTCCGTAGTTTACCTTGCGTCATAATCCAGTTTTGCAATATCATATCCAGATTCGAATGTCCAATACGCAGCGGTGACCTTTGGAAAGCTGCGTCCCGGAGCCGCAGGTTGACTTGAAGCCTGCTCTGTGCAAACAGCCGCTCTCCTCTGGCGGATCTTGAACCTTCTTCCTCTGCTCGTCTCCTTTGGTCGCTGACAGAATACGTGACATATACATTTTTTTCTCCATGTTGGAACGAGATCTGTCTCTTCTTTGTTTCCTGTGTCCTGTGCGTCTTTTCCCGAGCATCAGGCCCGCAGTCTCTATATATGTTTTCAATAAGCGACTTCTGCTCCCTAACACATAATCTATGATGAATTTGACCAAATACTGTAACACCATTACGACATGTCTGCGTTATTTTTAGTAATGTAATTATTAACATTATTATTGTAATTATTAGCTAAATTGTAATATGGACAATTTTAGGCTATTGCCACTATTTTATTTAAATATTCTGTCGTAAAAGTTATAACATTTACTTGAATTAAATTCGAATAAGTCTCCCTTGCATTAGACAAACATTAAAAAAATTGTTCTCTAATTTGTTATTTACCTAATTAATTAAGAGACAGGTGATTTTAAAGGTTGGTTTGAGCCACGTTTATTTGGATTTGGCAGCGATATGTAAATAAATTAGCCTAATAATTAATAGACTAGTAGAATAAACAGGCGATGGGCCTTCTGGGGAAACCCTGAAAAAAATCATTACATCAGCTCCGGAGTGGTTAGCCTCTAATCTGACCTTAAATCAAACCAGTTCATTGCCCCCCTCAGATCTGCGGATCCAGAGAAACCAGTGACACCATTTCACCCGCTAATCTTCTCTGTTCCTTTGTGTGTCCGAGCGCGCAGCTCTGAGATCAGCCCACCTGTCCCGCTGCAGCTCAGCTGTCGACCCACACAATGAAGCTGTAATGTGACTGTTCCTGCAGGCCCTAGTAATGGTGGAATCTAAATGACTGTGGGATGTGATGGGCCTCACGTCGGCCTCATGGTTCCAAACCTGGTGGATCAGTGTACTGAGGGACAGGATGACTGAGGTCACTCAAACACACACATTTTAATTATTTAAATGCTTTGTTTGCAGCTTGATTAGTGTTATAACGAAGAGAAGAGATAATAAACAAAAGTATTTTCCATAGTCAACATGATGGAGTCTGTCCATTAAGCTGCTTCAGCCGGATCACGGTTCCTCTCCTAAGACGCGCGTCTCCCTAAGCTGCCATTGGCCGGAACACTTTGTCGAGCTGTCTGTTCTTACTTCTCATTGGACGCGCGGGTTTGACAGGGAGCTGGAGGGCCGCCCTCTGCGCCTGGAGAAAAAAACTCCTCCAGAAGTGAGTATCAATCAGAGAGAAGTTAGGGGGACAGAAAGAGAAAAGAAAGAAGCGGAGTGGAAGGAGCGAGAGACGCTTAAAGCGGCACACCGCATTAAAACGAACCTTTCAACCCTCCCGGACTTGATCTCATGCGCAACCAGGATGGCACAGTCTGCCGTCAGAAGTTTGATGCGGCGTTTCTAGTCACAGTTGGATTTACTTTGGACTCTTGGTGAGTTTGCGCTGCGCTGTAAACACTGACGTGTGCATTTTTGATAGTTCTGCTTCTCTGCGTTTTGGACGGACGGAGAGGCTTTTTCGCCGTGTCCTCCCCTTCGGGTGGATTTGAGAGAAATGAGTGAGAGGAGGCGATCTGCCGCAGCTCTGAGCTCTAGAGCCCACGCTTTTTCCGTGGAAGCCTTGATCGGCTCCAACAAGAAGAGGAAGCTCCGGGGCTGGGAGGAGAAGGAGCTGGAGTTGTCCATGGAGAGCCTCGCCACGGACGGAGAGGACCCGGCGCACTGTCTGGATATGGACCCGGGTCAGTGCTGCAGACACGCACCACACCGCTCACACGTCCGGATCTCCGTTATATCACTGCAGCGCAAAACAAAACCACGAGTCCCGAGTCAAAACATGGCTCCATGTTCAGTGGCCCAACCCAAGACATGTAGCTGAAAGCTCCACGGTCTCTGTGCCAGTGTGGAGTCTTTCTTCTTTAGATAAGAGATTCTGCTCTGCTGCACACAGAAGAATCAGTTTTACTGTGTACGTGTATCTTATAGACCTGGTGGGTGCAGACCTGCAGAGAATGTCAGTCACGTTGGTCTGTTCTGAATAAGTCGCACAAACCAAACCATCAAAACAACCTAAAGCGCAGTGTAGGACTTAACTTATGACAAAGACATAAGATGTGTCTTTTGTCACGGAGGGTTGGCCTGTCCATGTTTTGACTCTGGACTGGTGGATTACACTGATGTCAAAACACTTCATCAACAATAATGAGCCAGAACACAAAGTTGCGTTTCTGTTTGGCCGCTGTTTTCTTTCAGTATAAACGTGGCTGCAGGCCTGGATGGAGGCCTCGGCTGGTTGCACTCACATGAAGTCAGTGGCCCAATGCGCAAAAGAGAGAAACCAAACTGGAGATAGTTTTTATTAGATTGTCCTCCACAGCAAAACCCTGCATGCTCCTGCGTAAAATTGCTATTACGCAATGGCAGCGTCCGTTTTGCGTCATACAGAGAACCCCCAATACTTTCCAGGTACTGCAGGAGAGCGCTCAGAGAATTGAGAAGGTTTAACTCTCAATCACCCGGAGAAAAAGTGTAATTGGTTTGAATATGAACTGAAAAATATCTTTCGTCATTAAAGGGAAATTAATTGTACACTGAACTCAGGATCATGCACAAATGTTAAAAATAATCACACAAAACAATATTTCGGCTTTTTGATCAAATCTAATAAAATTGAACAAGGCAGGTAAGAGGTTTCTTTTTAATTCATATTCATAATTAATATAAATGCCGCAAAAGCAAATCCTAATTATGGGAATCGAGATAAAAACCGGTAACATTTTGTATTTTAAAGTTTGTTTCTTGAAACCATAGCACACACGTCAGTTTTGAAAGCGAGACATTTGTTTGCAATAACTGCAATTTCTGTGTGAGTATTTCATTATAAATGTTCTGTGTGACTCTTTTGCTTCAATTCAAACGCTGGTTAAATATTTGAGCAGGAAACCTATTTATTAGACCATTAAGTGTATCAGGCTCATTTAATACAAGTGTAATAAATGTATGCTGTTTATTCGCTGTTCAAACCTAAACAACTCCGATTTGGAGGTTTGAACTGTTTCAGATATCAACTTTTAACTTTTGACTTTTAGCCTCGAAGCTTCGCTCTGAGCTTCGTTTCAGAGCTGACCCTTTACAGAGCTGAGATTCTACTTTAGTCACAAATTAAGAAATAATGTTGCTTGAAAATTTAAGGTCATTCAATCTAAACTCTGTATAAATAAAAATTAAAGCCGCCTTTCCACAAAAATCTCGATTAGGTGAAAATGAAAAAACCTCGTGACGCTTGTGGATCCAGAAGAGGCCCACTCCTCATTATTAATACTTGATTTAGCTTGAGATAAACCAATCGTGTTTACTCATATGCAATTCACTGTTAATGAAATCTTTGTAGAAATATAGAGACATACAGAAGTGAAGCTTTCCATGTCTGTGTGCTGCGGGACACAGACTCGACGCTGAGTCCCGCTGCCGGTCGAAGGCTGACCTCCGGGGCGCAGCACCTTTAGGCACGGCTCCTCTCCGAAGTGAAACTGCTGCCACTGATTGAAAAGCAAAATATAAAAAAAAAAACGAAGAAAGAAAATTAAATCATTACGATGGAAGTTTTAGGAGATAAGTTTGGTCATAGGAACTCTCATGGGAGGTGTGTTGTAACTGTTGATATTATATCTGTGTTAAACGAGGACGATGAAACTAATCGCCCATTACACGGTTCACAGTGGTAAACAACTTGTTTGTGTGCATTTAAAAGGTCATAGATAATCTTCAAAAAAGAAACCTTAGACATCATTGAACGACCATGGGCTGGTTTTTCTATTTTTAAGTCTATGACGAAGAGACGTTTCACTGTTCGTCTTCTCCCTGCTTTTTGTTCCGGGTAATTTCAGGATCTGTGCCTGAATGC
This sequence comes from Pleuronectes platessa, assembly GCF_947347685.1. Lineage (NCBI taxonomy): Eukaryota > Metazoa > Chordata > Actinopteri > Pleuronectiformes > Pleuronectidae > Pleuronectes > Pleuronectes platessa. Next base: position 4,157,226 of record NC_070639.1, on the reverse strand, counting down.
TAACCCAGTTCCTAGTCCTTGCCCCCCACACTGTCGGGCTCATTAGCAGGCTTGGTTCCTGGCAGGTTCCGCTGCTCGGGTCCTAAAGCCTCCGAGTTGGCGCGTCGGGCAGCGGTGACCGAGAACAGCGAGTCTCTGTGGTCAGATTATGCGGTTTAGTGGAATCCTTAACGGAGTGATTTTTTTTTTTTACTCAAGCCTGGGCGAGACTGGAAGCTGTCTGGTCGTGTAGAACGTTTATTAGCCTCAAAGACAAGCGACTGAGAAATGCACAAACCCTGACACAGGCGCACATTTAACAGTTTGCTGAAAATAAGGAGTTTTGTTAGACCTCACAAATACAACGACAACCACATCCCCATAACAGTTACCCCTAAGACGTCAGTTAACAAGCTCAACACCATCAAGTATGACTTAAAATTGAATGCCACGTATGAAAGGCCTGATCCAAACTATGTGCTTTACAAGGTGACAATTTTACCTTTTACGCACAAATTACGCACAGAACAAATCCGCCACAAACATCGAGTTTTCGCCCTGCTAAATAATAATAGCCAACACTAATACCAAATGATCCAAAGATTGCTAATTGCGTTCAGTTATTTTCTAAAGAGTAATTTCTTCGAGGCTGATAAAAGGGTGGCGTGTATGATTGAAGTGTCCATCAGTGTTGAAACAGGTGCTCTCACGTATGGATTGGGTTACTCAGTAATTTCAGGGTTGGCAGTCTGCTACCCTGCTCTTCAGAGATCGGATGCAACTTCATTTAATATATCAACATCATAAACATAATTTCAATATAAATACTGTACTTCAATGTAGTAGCCATATTCAGATGTGTTAACCTCACACCTTCAATATGGAAAAATGCACATTCAGTCTACTGTGCATGTCGCATTTTCTTGAAAGATGTTATTGAATGTCTGAGGCGCGGAAAACCAAGATGGGAGACTACTTCATTTCTGCACCATCAATGGTAATACTGCATATTGAATATGAAATTACTCTATTCAAAATGCCAACCTGTCTGGAAACATTTTAACGATTTTTTTTTAATACGTTGTCTGTGCAAAATGTTTGGAAAGATGGAAACAAAACCAGGTTTTAGAATTGAATCTTCTTTATTAGAGACCTTTCTACCTGAAAACAATTAGCTCATACTAATGGTACAGATGATTCCCATAATCAAATCATTATTCCCATGTACATGTATAGAACATAAAACATCTATCTGCAGCGCCAATTTCTAGCTCTGCCAGGGTATAAATAAATCTATTACTTCACTGAGCTATCTACGTAAAAATATATAATTGATAACTTATAAATCAGAATTAAATTAAAATAGTTGTACATTTTATTCATTTAATTTCCTTATCAAAGGATTACATATTTCAAACTTTAAGCTTCTTCCTCCTTGTGTAATCATTAGGGAAATATTCCGCTCCTCTGAATGAAGCTGATGTGAGGGACCAATTCAGACCAATTAGTTGCCCACAACGAATGTACTAATTTTAATGAAGTCCTAGTGAGAGCTTATTGGAAGCTCTTAACCACAGGCCCTATGTGAGCATGTGTGTGTGTGTGTGTGTGTGTGTGTGTGTGTGTGTGTGTGTGTTAACCACAGGAGATATCTGGGCGGTTCTTCTGTGAGTAAATTCGTACCCGTTTTTATGCATTCAGCATAAAAAAAACAACTTAATCTTACATTTGGAAACCCAAACAGAACCATGATATTCAGTGTGATTATCGATATTGATTTGACTTTGATATAAACCCAAAGCTGTGAGTACTGGACTTAATATATGGTTCTTTGTTATTAGTTTTTATATTTTTTGACAGTTTCATTCACATTTTTTGAATTATGGCAATTAGGCTTGGTGTTTAACTCCATGAACACCTGTGTGTGTGTGTGTGTGTGTGTGTGTGTGTGTGTGTGTGTGTGTGTGTGTGTGTGTGTGTGTGTGCGTGTGGGTGTGGGTGTGTGTGTGTGTGTGTGTGTGTGTGTGTGTGTGACTGGTGAGTGGGGGAGGACAGGTCCTTCAGCCTGATGACAGGGCGGCAAGGCACAGTCAGCCGACCCCCGCTCGGCTTGAGCCGCTTTTGCCGTTTCCTCTGAACACCTGCGTTTCACACACCAACATCCAGTAGATATGAAGGTTGCTCAATGTGGCTTTTCAGCCTGTGTCTGTAGTTTTCAGTTCCAATGCCAGAAACATCCCATTCATTTAAAGTTAGCATTATATTTTCTAAGGACCACTGTGGAAAAGCAACATTTAGTTTACGATAAAACCACATTTTTGCTGAAACCAGACTGACATTATTTAATCAGTTGGAGGAGAAGGATTTTAAAAGGCCTTAAAAGACACAATTATTTTCTATTGGTTTGATCAAGCCTCCATTACACAACTGACCTGTTGTAATAAGGTCAGATATAAACCAGATATTTATACAAATTATGCAACGCTCTTAAGTCTTGGTTGCAACATGAAAACAACACCTGTTTTTAATAATATAGAGACTAATTCACCTTAATATGTGAACAATATAAATACATATACTTTGTGTGTGTAGTATGTGAAATATTTGGCAAACTGTCCAGAACTAATCAGTTACCCCTGATCTCCCCAGTCATATTAAATATCTTCATTTGCATGATCTAATCTCCTGGCCCTGAATGAGAACACTGCAGTGTGTGTAGTAATAAGTATTTTTATAGAGAGCGAGGAGGCAGCTGAACGTATAAATGTGTGTGTGGACAGTTGAGATGAGAAGATGTGGGAGAGTAATCCTGTGTGACAGTCCTCTCTGGCTGCAGTGACATTGGAAATCTCTCCTGAGGAGATGATGGAAAGTGTCTCTCCCCTCTATGCCCCTCCACTCCTCTCCTCCCTCTGCTCCTCCTATCTCCATCTCTCCTCTGTGTTTCCAGTGGGGTTGGCTCAGCCTGCACTCCGGCGGTTTCGCCTGGGAAGCCGTCCAGTCCTCTCAGCAGCTCGGCATTTGCATAATCATATTTGGGTGCCCTTAGTCTGCCAAGTCGACCTCCTCATGTCAGGGTCCTCGATAAATAATAAATGATTAGAGTTTCTTTTTCTTTTTTTGGGGTGGTGTTGGTAGTGGTGTTGGTAGTGGTGGTGGTGATGGTGGTAGTGGTGTGGAAGACTCCACTGTAATCTGTTTCTGAGACAAAATAAGATTTTGCATATGGTGATTTCATGAGAACTTTATCTGCTGTTCTGAGGTGTGGAGGTTTGACATCCAGGCTGGAAAAATATCAAACATCTTCACATTTAACCCCAAAGGTTTTTGTTCTATTTTGAAATTGCACCACACATGTATTAGGTGTCTTTTAAAGGTTAAAGTCAAGTGAAATAATTCATTGTGGAGAAATTCTGCATTTCTCTTTAAGTGGAAGTGGATTGTTGATGGTTGACAGTTTCATTTAACTAAATACCTGGAGATTAGGGAAATATTTGTATGTGATTGACACAATTATGCAGATATCCTCTGATGTGTCTTTGGTAATCCAAACTCCACATTTGAACTCCACCTCAAAACACACAGGATTGTGGATGTTGTACTTTCAAGGGTTCCTGTTATTTTCTCCACTCCATCGGGCACTTTGGGTATCTGCTTTGAAATACAGTGAATTAGTCAAAATAAAAAAGTCTGGGGGCTTGGAGTCTGGGGATTCAGCCGGATGGAAACTTCTCCTGTAGGTCTGGATGTGTTTCAGGTTTATTAATCTGCTCTACGTTGCTACAGCGTTGATGACTCTGACTGGTCAGTCTGTTAAACTCGCTTCAGAAGGAACTCTTGAGGGGAAACTTCGTTTGCCGAACGTTTCCCATCGGAATCCTTCATTGTGTGGCCCAATTTAAAATGTAATATTCCCTACAGCGCCTTTCAAACGGCTTTACGCAACATTTATTCTGCTTTTGACATCAACCCAGAACTCCATGACGAGCTGAGCCAAAGAGCCAAACTCGGCCGCTTCTGTCCAAGTTGCAGACGGCAGGTGATTTGGAGTCAGTGGAGAGAACTGCTGCGCTCTCCTCCACCCGCCAAGTTTCCTGCGTAAAACCCCAAAGCGCATTAATCCGACTGTTTCAGTGCCGCTTTCTCATCATCTTCCTCATTTCCCCCTCAGACTCGGAGGCGAGTCCCGGCTCCGACGGAGAGGGTCTGGCCGAGAGGACGTCGTGCTCATTTGGCTCACCCGCCGACCTGGCCCCCGGCCCCTGCAGTGACCCGTCGCCCCCGGCCTCCATGGAGGAGATCCAGGTGGAGCTGCAGTGCGCAGACCTGTGGAAGCGCTTCCATGACATCGGCACAGAGATGATCATCACTAAGGCCGGCAGGTAGGACCCACACGCCCACGCACACACACACACACACACACACACACACACACACACACACACACACACACACACACACACACACACACACACACACAAACAAACAGACAAACACACACGCAAACACTGAGATGCTGAAGATGGCGGTTTTTACGTGCAGCCCTGCGGTGCTTGTGGTGGAGGCAGACAACTCCAGCTGTGCGTAAAAGGCGATTTAGCATAAAAAAATAATATTTGGCAAAAATAAACTGCAAACCGCTTTCCTTTAATTTCTAATGAGGTAGGTTTGTGACAGCTCAGACTGAAGTCAATCGAACATTTTACACATTCAGACCCTTAAAACACACGCGTAATTTAAAGAAACACAGAGCGGTTCTGTTAGACAGACGCACACACACACACGCACACATAAACACACACACACACACACACACACACACACACACACACACACACACACACACAAACACACACACACACACACACACACACACACACACACACACACACACAGAGCTCTGTCTGGAGGCTGTTAACGTGTTGCACATGCAGGCCGCTCCGCTGTGTTCAGGCCTTCATGACGCTGCAGGTTCTTCCTGATGTCGGAGCATGAGCAGCTCTGATTCAGCCTCGCTCTCGGGACAACAGTCAACACCCAGGCCGAGCGCAGGAGTCGATCTTCGGGTACACAGGAAGGATCTTTCCCCGCACTCTGCTCCGCTCCGTGCGCTAGAGGAGTGCCGCGCGTATCCATTAACACCCCTCCCCCCTCCCCAACCCCTGTTCACATCATTGAACAAATCCTCCTTTAAGAACATATTTATTATCATTTAGAGCCCTTGAAGCGCTTCATGTTTATATAACTGAATAAAAGTAGCCATGGAGGGTGACGATATAAGTATTAACATTTTAAACATAAGCTGTTTGCTTGTAAATATTTCATGGATCAAAAGTTTCTCTTTTATGGTGAGGAACCTCTTCAAGACTGAGCGGATTTGAAAGTGAAGCAGTAATATAAAAATTGTTTAATTCATTAGTTTTGGTGCTTGATAAATCTACGTTGTGTTTTGTTTTGATTGACTTCCTTTATTCATAACAATAGTTTTTTCCTGTAGGACTGGTGCATTCACTGAATCCGTCAAAGGAGGATATAGCAAAAGTCTCTCAGTCTATATAGAGGAATGATTGTAGTCTAAACTATTTTCTTTAGTTTAGCAGCAAATATATACTATTAGGAACTTTGTCATTGAGTTGGATTGTGCAGTATGATTCTTGAAGGAATGATTGTTTAAATGGATGAAAAACAAAGTATAATCCATTATAACTTCGATGTGACGTTAATTTTAAATTAACTGAGCTTATTTGTGGATAAAGGAAATTTATTAAAAACAGTGGGTAGATGCTTTATCCAGAGTTTTAAACCTAATATTATTTTCTGATGTAGACATTTTAAAACCAGACCTTTTTTTCTCTTTTTTTCAAATAAAACCAAAACCTGTTTTTAATATCTGACTTCAGACTGAATCAAGCTTTCTCCCTCTTCTCCATATATATGTTTAAAACAAAATAAAGAATTAGTTTTAAATTGGTCGATCAGCGCATAAACAGTGAGTTTGCGCTGAAGCAAATTGCAGGAGGACGCGGACGCGCACGTCTCCGTGTGCACTTCACGGCCTGTTCATAATAAGCTCATAAATCCAGACGAGAAGGGAAGCAAGAAAACAGCCCTCCGTTCTCATTAGGCAGGCCCGGATTTACGAGCTCCAAATCAAAAAGGAAAAATGCAGCTTTTGAAGTGCAAAACGAGGAATTAAGTTGAAATGTCTCACGCTCCATACACACACCGTTATTTAACATAGATGGTTATGTCTTTATTCCTTTTTTCTTTTCAGTTTGTTGGTTTTCATGAGGTTTGAGCCTCAAACGTTGGTCTGAAGCTTAAAAAACGTTTGGGGCTGGTTTATATATCTTAAATCCATAAATATCAAGTTCTGCAGAATTATAAAAAAGCACATGAAACTCATTTACGATTTGGACTTGAACACAACAGAAGAGTTAAAATAAATTCCTGAAAAGGTCAGAGGTCACAGTGTCATGGACCAAATATTCACTTTACTGAAAATGGAAATTGTTAAAAATGAAAAGAGACTGGAACGATGCCTTGTTTTTTGGGATTAACAAATGATGATTAACAAACGGATTAAGGAGCATGGCGCTTTTGAGATAAACATTCTTTATTTTATAGATTCAAAAATACTAATAATTTGAAGAGCACACGTCCTCAAAGCACTAAACTGTTATGGACCAGAGTTCCAGTTTCAAAATTGCAAACTGACTTTTTTGGATGCAAGTCATCCGTTAGAGGAGTAAATCAGGACAAACAAAAGAATGAAAATGTACCAAAAAATAAAAAAGTTAACAGAGAGGCAACATTTTCTACAATGTTTTGAAACTAGTTTCAGTATATTCTCAAAGTGTTTTGATCTAAATCATCTAAAATATACTTGTTTGATAGGTTTACTCTGTATCATTACAGATTGTCATTTGTTGTCATCAGTTGGGAGGGAGATAAAAATGATCTCACATCATGCATCTCAAATAAAAGTCAGTTTTCATTCTGGATGTAATTGATGTGTTAAAACCACAGTCTCACTGGTTTGAGCATAGAACCTGACCAGTGGATTCAATGAAGGAGACACAGCTAGTTTTGTCCTTTTCTTTTTTATGATTATGTAACAGGCTGTGTGCCTTCATGCTGGATTACATCATTATGAAAATCAGGAGCACTCAAAGAAATAAAAAATGATAAAGACACTTTATGCTGCATGATGTTTGTTATGTCCTGTTTTATTTAGAGTCATATGATATAAAAAAGACAGTTGGAAGTGCTTTAAAGTGCACAAACAATCCTTCAGTTTAAATTTGAACACATTTCAATATGTATATAGAGCAATTTAGGCTTCAGCATCTTGCCCAAGGACACTGCATGGGGCACACGGACTGAAGGAGCTGGGGATTGAACCAACAACCTTCTGTTTTGTCGATGACCCGTTCTGCCTCCTGAGTCGGAGCCGACTAAACGAAGGATGTGTACATTTGCTAAATGTTTGTTTTCATAGTTAATTATAATAATCCCAGTTTCAGCTGAAGCTCACCTCAGCTTCCTGTGGCAACAGAAAACCCACATGTAATCCCAACTTTTATGTAAATGGCTTGTCTGCGTGACTGCGTCTCTAAAACACAGTTTGTATTTGTTTTTGCTGGTCGACCAGCAGCTGCTCACACTGACACGGTGTCGGCAGCTGACTGGTTTCAGTGGTAGTGGTGTGTTTTGGGACACTTGTTATTTTCAGAGGTATTTTTAACATTGTCGTCTCTTGGGACGGAAAGGGGCAGAGACTTCATCCTTACTTCATCGTGTTTTGTCTTGTCCTCATCAGGAGGATGTTTCCTGCCATGAGGGTAAAGATCGCAGGACTGGACCCTCATCAGCAGTATTACATCGCCATGGACATTGTGCCTGTGGACAACAAGAGATACAGGTATCTTCCTCACACACAAATAACATGACTGGAGATGAATGACTGTGACGTGCAACATATCAGACATCAGATATTGAATCAAATTGTCTTGGCATTCTTTATAGATGGTTCTTTCCATTTACTGGCCTCCAAAATACAAAAATGTGTCCCACTGTTTCTTTACCAAACTGCTGTTAAAAACCAAAATGATTTCGTTCCTTCTGGTTTCACTGGGGAATGTAATGTCCTGTGATGGTCTGAAAGCTGTTTCAGATGCTTCTCAGCCACGACAACAATTAAGCTGCGGTGAAAATGCTGAGTAATTGTGTTTTTGTCTTTGGCACGAAAAAAGTCAAATATACAGAGACTCCACACCAGCCTGAAATGACAGCTTCGCTCTGAAAATAGTTGCATCCAGCTTCAGAACTCCTTTTAATAAATGCACAGCTGTGCACAATAAGCACAAGCACGGCCATATATGTATGAGCAAGTATTTAAACTCTATTTTCCTGGACAATTTTCAAATGTCAGACCAACATTTTGACCTAGTTGGATTGTTCTCATCTTTACACCATTTCTCATGTCAGACCCGCACATAACAAGGATTTGGACCGAGCAAAGATGTCCCAGCTTTCCTTTTCATTTCTCTGATTTCTCATACAACTGCTGCAGGGCTGCAGGGTTTTTCTCTTGCAATCCATTGAAAGTAGTTATTCCCATCATTTGCATCCGTGACGTAAAGCGAAAGTGATTAAAGTGTGCATGTGCTGGAGGAGAGCTTGTATATGATGGATCTCTTTGGATATGCAATAAGACTGATATCCCCGGCCAACGCTCCCAGTGCCTGAAGTTGGAGCCAGAGAGAGAAGATTGAAATGTATTCATCATCCCACAGGCCGAGCCGCAGAGCCAGAGGCTGCCTGCAAATAGGATAACTCTCAGCGTTCAGATCTAATGACGGATATAACAAAAAAAAAAAACAGGTTGAGATGGAAAGAAAATTTGTGATACTGAAAAAGCTTTGGAGCTGCTGTTGTTGTGGGTGAGTGTGGTAGTTTTATTCGGTTACTTTCATGGCTCAGTATCATCATTCTTCAGGTATTATGGCAGAAATGAGGAGAAATAAGATGCAGATGGTGAAATGAGGAGGTTTTCCTGTGTATTTGATGCAGATACAGGCTGTTACTTTGTGTTATGAAGTGATAATTTGGCAAATAACCCAGAGTCTGCCTCATTTCATTCACAACAGTTTTACCAGTTAAGGCTTCTACAGGCTGTTGCTGTTTTTCTTGTCTCCAAGCTGCCAGTAGATTGATTTCTGAACTGGAATGAAGGGTTTAATTTGTGGTTTTACGAGATTGCGACTAAATGACCTCAGAAACAACATTCAGATCAAATGAGAGGGTGAAACAAGCTGCTGATATTCTTTGATCCTGCTAAATGAAAACACACACAAACCAATAATGTGTTGGTCTGAATAAAATCCACATTACTTACATGTAATTTCCTAAGGAGAGCTGGGCACTGTAGGTTATAGCAGACATTATTCAAACCAAATAAAAAGTGGATTTGTTCAGGACTTTTTTGACCTGTGGATTGATAGATATGTAGGGCATGTATATAAAGCACCAGGGCAGTGTATGCGGGTGTGACCAGAAGAATTTATTGGCATTCTTTTTACAAATATCACACTAACTTCTCTAAAACAATGGATGGAACTGCTTCCCTGAGGTGAGGCATCTGATGTCAGATGGATGTGATGATGATGCTGCTATCGGCTCGTTCTCCAGGTTTGGGTCTGTCAGTGTTGAGTGGACCCCTGCAGTCTTTGCAAGAGTCTGTTTGAAAACAACTCCTCAGAGCAGCCGGTTTTCACAAATGCAGAGATGCAAACTTCACCACATGTTTGAAAATCTCAGGATGAAGATAGAATTCATAGACCTTGAGCAGAAGAAGCATGTTGTACCGACGTTAGAGCTCATTGAGCTGCGTCACGTTTTTTTATTTTCATTAAAGACGTGAGTGTGCCACGTGAATACTCCCTCCATCTGCAGGACAAAATCATGTCATCTCACAGGGAGACGGAGAGCCCTTCCTGTCAAATCAGAGGAAAAACAGGCAGGGCGGAGAGAAATGAAGACACAAGTCTGCATAAAAACTATCGATTAATAAAAACAAAGTGACTTCTGCAGTGTGTGGGTTTGATTCGGGTTCCTTCCTCTGTCATTTCATATCGTTGTGCATTAATGTAAAGTTTTCCAGCAGAGCGCAGCAGACGTGCTGCCCTGCCGCCTCACCACGCTCTCCGAACAGCGAACCAAGACATCGTGGAGGATTTTTAGAGGCCATAAGATCTTGTAAAATTAAATAAGATTTTCTTCCTGGCTGGGGAATTTACCACAGGGCTTTGCAAACTGAGCTGGAGGCTGTCGTGGTGTGTCTCAGAATCATGGAGAGTTTGGGCTCTGGAAATCCGGTCTTTATTGGAATCCACTCACTTCACTTGGGCCTCCTGCCCCTCTTTAGGAACGTCTCATTAAATCTCCATATATTACAGTTCTTTCATGTGGACAGTCGCTCGGTTTGCTCTGAGCTCAGGACGCTGAACGCAGCTTACCTCATTCTTTCAACTGTGCATCAGAGACACACATAAACATATTGAAAATGGATAAAACCTACAAGATGATGTCTTGTTGTTTATTTCTAATCTTTATCCAATAAACTAAAATCCGTTAAACTACATCAAAGTAAAATATTAACTATCTTCATGGGGACATTTGGTACTTGTAAGTCCAAAAACACACACGCATAAAAGTAAGCACATGACACACACACACACACACCAGTACATACACAAGCATTAATGTTGCTATTCATGTGAGGTCAGTCACTGAATTCAACCCGACCCAAACCTAAATCTGATGTTAAACCCACATTGTTAAAGTTAAATTAAGTTAATCTAAACCAAAAGCTAATCTTTAATCTAAGGTTACTCTCATTTGATGTTATGTTTATTTCTGGCTCATACACTTGACCTGATATAAGTATAGAAACACACACACACTTGATACCCTTACAAAATTAGAAACACATTCTAAAGGGATAAAACACACACCAAAGACAGCTGTGGACCTATACTTGTGAGGACAATCATTCAAAACAAACTCTTGTTAACCCTGACTTTATTCGACCATAACATAAACTTAAATATGAACTGTAACTAAAACTGTAACTAATAAACACAGGGCCAAATATTAAACTGGTCTTTTTAAGTCCTTATTTTCCTATATTTACAAGGGCATTTGGTTTCACGAAACAATGTAATATAGAAATACACATACACACACACACACATATCGACACACACACACACACACACATATCGACACACACACACACAAAAACACACACACACACACAGACACACACACTGTTACAAACAGAACCTTAATCTAATTTGGAACTGACCCGGTGAAGATGTGAAGATTTGCAAAATATTGTTGCATTTTTGGTACTGACACCTGGTTCTCATAAGTATAGAAACAAAAGAACACACACACACACAATCAAATTTAAAACACATACAAATACCCACAGGCCTCTACGTTGCTTTTTCTGGGGACAGTCAATTGATCCACGTTGATAATCTCAATTTTTCATCCTAAATTTAAAATCTAATCGCATAGTCTAAGTGTAAGAGACAACTTGCAAAATATTACTGATGATGTATTCTAGTGAGGACATTTGGTGGTTCTTAAGCAGAATAAAAGACACGAAAACACATGTATAGAAAGATACGAGCACACACACACACACATACATAGGTACCTATTTAAAATTAGAAACACATTCAAAGCCACAGAAACACACCTACAGGAACTTTTGTCGCCATCCTATCCCGACACCCTAAAACAACTTGATCCTATCACTCATTCTAACGTTTAACCAATAGACAAGTATCTGAGTGTGAAACAGACTCAGTGTGAGAATTAGCAAAATGTCATCGTTTATATGTCTCTGTGAGGACACACACACACACACACACACACACACACACACACACACACACACACACACACACACACACACACACTAGTCAACCCTGAATGGGAATTCAATAACAATATTCTCTCAGTACAGTAACCTAATATACAGGCTAAGTTTGGCAAGTGTGTAAATGTGTGCTTTTATGTGCATGCCTGCGTTGGAGTGTGTGTGTGTGTGTGTGATGAGCTCAGCACACACTCCTACACACATAGACATACTCACACTCTGAGTGTAATTGTGCATTTGTGAGAATCAGGGGTGTGCGCTGCAGTGCAGCTCTGTCAGCTGTACATTTTGGTGTCGACTGGGAAGGGAAACAATCCCCCCTCCACACACACCCACCCCAACCACACACCCACCTCCTCCCTCCCCCGCCCGTCCAGTAAGAGTGTCACATAAAGTCCAGTCTTTATTGATCGTGCTGGTGCCAGATGGCAGATTTATGGAAGATGAAAGCGGGCGCACTAATCAGATTTCCAGTCCTGTTTGGGGCTAAAGTTTCCTCGTTCCTTAACACTTTCCCTGCTATGCTGAGCGTAACCCTAAACAGGGCTCCAAACAGGAAATTACAGGAACGCCCGGCACCCTTTGTGACTGTATACGTCCGGTGTGTGTGTGGAGGTGTGTGCTTCGGATTACTGAGACGTGTAGACATGTTTGTTTTCCCTCGTTGAACGTTTATCTGAGGAATGTGATGTTGTCCGAATAGAGAATTGAATGATAGAAGTGGCCTATGTCATTAAGAAAGGAGTTATGAGAAGCTTCATTACTGATATTTTCCTGTCTGGCTCATAACTAATGAGTTTATGAATGAGTTGAATCTCACGTCTCATTTTCGGCTGAAGTAGGCAGCTCTTTATAGAAGCTTTAGAGCAAAAACACTTGGCACAATCTGATCGGCATCAGGCAGACACAACGTTATCAGGTTAAAAAGTTATCAGGTTACAGCTGGATATGTATACACAAGCTGTTTGCTGACAAGTGCTCCACTTCAACCTAAAATGTCATGAGTGTAGGAGCCCTGTACGACACGTCTCCTAAAATGTAATTTAGTCAATTTGGTTTGGTGTTCGGTCTCTACACTGAGCCAAAGTAAAGTCAAATTGAGCGAATGAGTGGAAATTGTGGACATGATTAGTTGCGTGTCTAATCTTTGGATTTTTGTGGGGCCAGTTGGAACTGCTGGAAAAAATTCATGCAAATCACTATGCAACAGAGAGGGACTCGGTGAATGAATCATGACGTACATGGTGCATTCGACCTGAATCATCAGATCTTTGAGGAGCGATAATGAGACTGTTACAATGCATGAAACCAATAGAGAAGCTGTCTTCGCTACTGTTGTTGTGAACGCCAACGTCACTCGATGAGACACATAGAGGCACCAGACCGAAGAATTACAGCCCCAACTGAGCTCCCTAAAATTAAAATTTGCACTAAATCCTCCCTGTTAATTCGAAGAGTCTGTAATAATGTAGATTTGTGCATGAATGTAATGTTGAAAACATCCGTTCAGAGCTGACTTGACCTCCAATATGGCCGCCAGCGGACCAACATCCCGTGAAACGCCCCCCCCGATGCATTTTAAATCTGTGCATGTATTTGTGTTCTCTGCGGCAGAAAGAGGCTGAGTATGTATTTTTGTGTGTATTGGAATGTACTTAAATTTTATGTGTACGTGCGTGCATGGGCGTGTGTGCGTGTGTGTGTGTGTAATGGGGTGGTGCAGCCCTTTGTGGCAATAACAAAAGGACCAAATGAGAGTTTTGTCCATGTTTCAGGAGTGAGTGATGACTTTGGCAGAGACGCTGCAGATAAAACACTTTGGACTGAGCGCCCGGCCAGAACTAAAGGCAAACAGCTGTGCTTCACACTCTCTCTTCTCTTCTCCTCTCACTCACTACCTCTCTCTCCCCTTCTGTGCTCCTCTCTCTCCTCCCATTCTTCCCCTTTTTTTTCCCTCTGTCCTTCGACTGTCTCTCTCTTCATCTTTCTTGCTGATTTTCCTCATCTGACTTCACCGTCTCTGTCTGTGCATTTCTGTCTTTTCTTCTGTTCTTTTTCATTCGCTCCCTGCCCCCAGCCTTTTCATTTTGTCGTTTGTTTTTTGAATGGTGCATGCTACAGCGACTGGTGGTTTCTGGACTTTTTACAAAGGAGGGTAAAAGTCGTTTTCTATTTCTTTCTTTCTCTCTTTCTTTCTTTCTCTCTTTCTTTCTTACTTCCTTTTCTCTTTCTTCTCTCTCCCTGCTGTTTAATGGGTGGGACGCCCCGTAGTACCCAAACTCACACACAACCTCATCAAATATTATGGCTTAGCTAAATTGAAAGTGCACAGCTGAGTGTGTGTGTGTGTGTGCGTGTGCATATGGAATATTTTATGTCGCCGTTGTTAGAAATTTCAAGCACAATGAAGAAACAACAGATGAGGTTTTAAAGTCGGCGCCGTGGCAACATGTTTCCAGTGTTTGGAGTTGTTTTCCAGCGTAGTGAAAGAAGCAGAGGCGTTCAACCCTGAAGTGACCTCAGAGATTTAAATTAAGGGATTAACGATTATAAATCCTGGAGATTTGATTTAACTTTTGCAGACCAACAACCTGATGTGTGATGCATGAAAACAGATGAAAATGGAAATTGTAGTTTCAGAATAGTGTTGTGCTCAATTCTCCTCCAACACGCAGGAAACAATTGAGCCCGATCCTCCTGCAAACTGTTCAAGAAGAAACATCCAGTGTTTATATGATATTTGCAGCTCAAACTAAAACGACTCGAACAGACAAGATCCCAGCTATGGTTTACGGTGAAACATTCTAACTTTAATCGTATCAGGAACAATTTACACAAACTGAAAACTGAATGAAATAGCCAGTACAAAAAGTTTTTATGTTTCATAATATAACCGTTTATAATCTGACCACAATATTTATCTTCGCTTTCTGTGTCTGAAAAGAAAAAAAAGAAAAAAGAATTCTGCCACAGTGTGAAGCACAATTGCACTTTATAGTCAACCTTTGTGTTAAGTTTCATGTGTGCAACACAATGTTTCTGCTCCTTTAATAAAAACTTCTGTTACTGGATGTATGTGTATGTAAACACAAGGCCAATATATTAATATGTGACACCTGCTGATCCTCCCTGGTCTTGTCTTGCAGGTATGTGTACCACAGCTCGAAGTGGATGGTGGCGGGAAACGCCGACTCCCCGGTGCCTCCGCGGGTCTACATCCACCCAGACTCCCTGGCCTCAGGAGACACCTGGATGAGACAGGTGGTCAGCTTCGACAAGCTCAAACTCACCAACAACGAACTGGACGACCAGGGACACGTAAGCAGACAACTCTTCATCTTCACAGCTCCTCTGTCGCTCAATGGTTTGACAAGTTGTCAGGAAACATCTGCAAATGACTCAAGACGATAGAAAGATATTTAGAGAACAATACAAGACCCCAGGGTGCTGCAGAAACATGCACACACGGATTGAAGATTTTTCAATGCATTTGCTTATAAAGGAAAACTGAGGAGGTTCTTTGCGGTCATTTTGGTTTCATGACTCACATGAGCTATGATGCTTGTTCAGAATAGATTTTCTGCAAAACACGGCTCACACATGTTGAAGATTTGTCCGTTCTGATTATTAGCTTTCTAAATTAGCATGTGTTTGAGGGATATGACCTCATGCCCTTGTTTTAATAGGCTGGTCATTTCCTTCGTGGGTCTGTCAAGCATTTTCTAATGAAGCGGTTTCGTTATATGCACCTAATGACTGCATTTGATTTGTAGTTTGCTCCAGCAGCCACAGCACTACTGAGCTTAAATTTAGGTCTGACCACATTCGGTTTAATTTACTGCCGTGCTGGTTTTCAGGCAGTATCAGAGGTGGGGAGGTAAAGTCAGTCTGTTACTGGACTCGGCTGCTCTGAACGTGAAATGTGGGTTTCCTAGGTGAAAATATTTAAGTGTAATGCAACAAGTTCCTCCGCAATTTGTTTGATTTACAGTTTTTCTTTATGTATCATTAGCAAGCAGGCAGCAAGTGAGACCCTGACTTTATAACTCTGTATAGTTATAAACGGAGAAGGGACATGCTCCTTTGATTAATAACTCTGACTGGCCTCTTATAGCTCAAAGCTGCAAGAAAGATGAGAAAATGCTAAAAAGAACATTATAAAATGACCAAATTCTACAATAAGAAACATTTGTGCAGCTGCATTGCTGCAAAGTTTTGATAAAGTTAAAGAATGGACCTAAACATGATCCACATTTTAAGTTATTTTTGTCAGGAGTTAGCTGATATCACGCAAGGGCAAAAAAAGAAATAAAATGAATAATATTTGTTAATGTCCGACAGATGTCTAAAGAAGCAACACGCTTAATATGCCAAGATATGTCTGTCAGCTTGTCTTCATGTTTCTCTTCCACTGAGACCAGGGATTACTTAATGGATCCTTAAAGAGAACTGCTAAATGTATTTTATCTCAAAAATCCAAGTTTTTATCACCAAACCCAAACACAACACGTTGCCCAGTGAGAATACACTACTCAAATTTAACCCTCTGGAGTCACTGGTCACACGGGCGTGATCAAATGACATGACCGGTTCAAGACGTCACTGCGTCAACACAGAGCCACATGAAGCGCTGGTTTCAACCATAGGTTTCAACTGGTTGTTTGGTGTTGGCTTTGGTGTAGCCAGCGAAAAACCAGAGATGGTAGGAATTGAATTAAAAAAGACTTGCAAATAAATGTGTGCAAGATAGGAAGGTGCAGGCGTTGCATTTAATCTCACATGCTTCTCACAAAATTAACATTATCCTCTTGGAAGGTGAATGAGTTAAAGATCATGAAACCACAAGTGAAATTAAGGCTTAAAACTCAGAGCGTTCTTCTTGCAGTCTTACCATGAAACGTGTAAAACCAATTTCTGTTTCATTCAAGACTTTTTGCGGAAATTAAAAGATTGAATCGATGGCAAATCCACCTCTGTATTAAAAACCAAGTACTTTTATAAACTGATAAAATACTGGTGCAAACAGGTGATGGAGCGATTAGAAAAGAGTAGTGATGGCACCAGAAGAGAGATGTTTACAGTCCTGTGATAAAATGGCCATGCCCAGTTTGTCTCAGTGAGCTGTGTGGGGCTGTCACAGCTCGGCACATCATCTCTGTGGTGACAAATGAAAAAAACATATGGGCGTTGGCGCGCGAGGATTCACATGCTGTGTTCTCTCAGAGCGAGAGGGAGGTCGACTCTCCTCTGTTTTTGCTCAGTTTTAGTTCTTTGTTTCCCCGGGGGAGGGTGTTGGAGGCCAAAGGAAATTAATTTTTCAGCTTCCTGTGTGGGAAACCTCTCCACTTCTCGCTCATCCACCTGCCTCGAGCTGTCATGAATGGTCTGCCTCATCAGAATCAGACACAGCGCTGCATGTCGTGAATCATCAGGCGTCCCACTGCACAACAGAAGCAGATTCTTACATGAGAAACAATATTTATTGCGTCTCAGACTGCGCATCCTCCTCCAGACTGATGAACTGTGCCTCTACTAGTTAGTGATGATGAGATCTGCAGGTTTAACTGCATTTGGACCAAAGAATTTCAGAAGAAACGACACAATCCTTTATTGTTAAAAATATTGTGATCAAAGCATATGCAGGAAACAAAACCAAAACACAAAATAAACATGATAGCTGCATGAATTTGTATTTATCTGTACTCTATACTTCTTGAGTATTTCCATATTATTTAGGAAATTCGTTAAAAGCTTTCAAAAATAAAACATAAAAAAAGTATCATATAATCACTTCATGAAACATGATTTTGATTATGATTGATGGTATGATTTAATTTGCTGATTCAAAAGAAAAACACTAACTCTTCACTGGAGTGTTTCCAATCATAGAAAATACAAACCAAGAAAGCACAATGGCTTATTTCTGCTGTGGCGAGCACTAGAAGATCAAAATAAAATGACATTCCAACTGTGAATAAATATCATCGTAGAGAGATATTTTACAATTATTATTATTACAAAAAGTCAAGGATTTAAAAGTAAAATTACATCCATCCATTCATTCAGCAATCCATCCATCCATTGAGGGTTGAGTGGGGTCTGGATCCAATCCCAGCAGACTATTATTAATACCACATTCTTAATTACTTTGTAAGTGTCATTATAGCAACTGGTCAGGATGAAGCTAATTTTAAATACTTTATATCTTGTGTTTTTCATGATCAGATCAAATGTAAGTTAAATATTGAACTACTTTGACTATAGAGTTCAAGTTGAAGTAAATTAGAACGTGAAGTAAATTGAACATGTTCCCTCTGCATTGTAGAAGAGTTCACTGTTACATCACTGACTGTGGTCCAATGTTTACATAACAAATATTATTTGCTTCCAGTAAACATGAACTACTTTGACTGCAGCGATCAGTGAAGTTAAATGAGAATATTCCCTCGGTTGTGTAGAAGAGTTTGAAGTATAAAACATATTAGGTCATATTAGAGATGTAAAATATCATAATATATAGAACGTAATATTGCAGCGTGTGTTCTTTCTCATGCATCAACAATAAGTCGGGATTAGATCATAACAACATGACCAAAGTTCACAGCTCAGCGTTCTGGTGTCATCTGTATAAATAGAGGAGATCACAATGTAAGCTAACAGTGCACATTTCTGTCCTTGGGACAGCCTGTGCCCGGCTGGATCGGTTTGTCTCCGTCCTCTTGGATTCACATCGGCCTCATGCTGTCACTCTGGCCTGTCGTCTATTTCCTGTCTCTCCCCGCTGCTCTATGGGAAAATCTAATAAAACGCTGAAGCAGCCTGGACCGGCCAATAGAGGCTGTTTTTTTCATTGCTTCCATTTTGCTTTGTTGCTCATGATTGATCACATTGTAATGTGTCACTGCTGTTGCTCAAGATCGCTCAAAACATGGTGGATACAGCACAGGCTGCTTTGAGCACTTGTTTTCAGAGGCTTTTCACATGACAGCAGTGTTATTGTGGCCCCGGTCATGTTCTGTCGCTGCTGGTGAGCATCCAACTGAGAGTCCGCATCGCTCCAGTGTGTATTGAGTAATTTCACAGGGGACACGATGAGTTTAACCACAGGCCGTGATGTTTCTCTGATTCCTCATCGGTTATGGACTTTAAAGTGTTTCTTATCCATGTTTGAAAACTGCAAATCAGCTGAATTTGACGTGAGCTGATTTCCTTGGGAGATACACACGACATCTGCAGGATGTGTCGGTGTCTCTCCGGTGTGAACGTCCAGATGACTTTCAAAGGGGGATCAAAACAACGTCATTACCGACCATGAAAAAGAAAACATCACTTATTTAGTGTAATTGCATTTGAGCGTGGACAACTGTCGGCCGAGGTCCCCTGGCCGCTCTCTGGGTTGATGTTGTGAGTTCGGCGTGTTGATGTGCGATCAGATTTGACTTTACGTCCCCTCGAGCTGGCCTGAGACTAAAAGCATGACTCCTCTGGGCCTTAAGGCATCTGAGGCAGCGTGTATCAAATGTGAAATCTCTATTGCTAAAACATGACTGCGATTCCGCCTGTACTCGCTTCATGAGAGCAGGCGATGGGGTTTTGCTTGAGCCCCAGTTGCCACTAATAGACATTGGAAATCTTTATCCTCTCAAAATGTGTTTACCCTCACTTGCAGAATGAATCATCATTGTCAATAGAACATCAAGAGACAAATATCTATAAGCAGTTTGGCTGGGTTTGCAGTCATTTAATGCTTAGTGAGAGAACAGCTGCAGGAAAATGCAGCCAGGAGACACTTGTTCCTTATGGGAGACGTGATTTTGCACTTTTTACTCGAGGAAAAAGACACAGCTCCACCCACATGCTTTGATTGACATGTGATATGAGCAGAAAGTGCCAAAACACTAAAGAAATGAGCTCAGTGTGGCTCTAATGAACACAAAGCTCTGCAGATCAGAGCGTGCATCTGTGTGTTACGACTCCGCAGCCCCACTCCTAATGTGCATGTGCGTTTGATGTCGCGTGCGTTAGCCGGAGTGTGTGATTCGAGGTCTGGAACGATGCATGTAGTGTTTCTGATACTCTGAGCTGTTTCCCCCCTAACGGGCCTGGTTTGAAATGACCCCCTCTGTTGTAGAAGGGAGCGGGGTTCGGGGGTTGTTCGGCTCTGGGGAGGTTTTCTCACTCTCGGATTAATCAAGAGCAGACGGAGGCCCCGAGGCCCTGAGGCGAGGCTGGGGCCGACACCGTCTGACGCCTCCGCTCCTCTGTGAAATAATCCTCGGCCCTCATCCGAGCGCCATCTCAGGGTGAACTCAGTGTCGAGTCACTCTGAGAGGGAATCTGTGGAGCTAATTGATGTTATGAGGGAAGTGCATGTTCTGTGTGTTTGCACTCAGAGAAAATCAAAGGCAGAGAGTTAGGGTTTTGTGTTCACAAGCTCATATCGCACATGCTTGTAGAGACACTTTCCTTTAGGTGTGAAGGCCATCACTCAACAAGTTCACCTTCCGCACTCTAATCCTTTACAACTAAAAGCCAAGATCTTCTTATATTAGAATCGGCACTTTCCATGTTTTCTCTTTCTTTATTTCTATTCAGTTATTGGCCATTATGAGTGTTTCACAGACATATCAGCATCTGTTTTTCTATTTTTTTATATGAAAACTTTTATTTGACACAATAAACAATCCAGAAATGACACATACATTTAAAATGTATAGTTATTTACAAAAAAGTTTAAATAAGAAAAAATATCAAGGGTTTGATTACGACATTATCTCCATATATGTATAAGCCAATATATCGTAACCAGAACTTTCTTCCTCCCTAATATTGGCATCAGCTCCTAAAAGTCTATATCAGTCAGGCTGTACTTACTTCAGGTAAAACAGGTGACTGATCAAATCTTCTCGAGTTGGAAGTTGTTCAACCAAATTTTTTCTTTTTTTCCAAATGTCCTCAAAAAGACACAACTTCGACTCACACATAGATTCAAACAAGGACGGCTACCTACATGATTGAGCTGAGCCGTTTCAGACACCATCAGTCCTATTAATATTGACACCCTTTTCATACTTTCAGATCATCCTCCACTCCATGCACAAGTACCAGCCTCGTGTTCACGTCATCAGGAAGGACTTCAGCAGCGAGCTCTCTCCAAACAAACCGGTGCCTAGCGGCGAGGGAGTGAAGACCTTCAGCTTCCCCGAGACCGTCTTCACCACCGTCACTGCCTACCAGAACCAACAGGTCTGCACCTCCCGTTTTATTTACCAACAAGAAAATGTTTCATTCATCATTTGCTACACAAATTTGAACCATCCTGCAAATGCCAAAATGAATGATAAGTAATCCTTCAAAATCTGTATTCTGTTTTTAAGTCATACAACATTTCCTGCATAGAAATTTAGATTGCATTTCCGGAATGTTAGTTAGTTTTACCAATGGGCTAGGACCAGTTAAATCCTTCTTTTAACTACAGTGGGGAGGGATTATTGAATTTAAAAACTTATTTTGTTTTTACTTTAAATTCTGGAACCAACCATTTGTATTATGGAACCAATTAAAAATATTACACAATACAATGCAGTAATCAAAACCATCTCCTTGTCACGTTCTTCTTGTCTGCAGATCACCAGACTAAAGATCGATCGCAACCCGTTCGCCAAAGGATTTCGGGACTCCGGCAGGAACAGGTACAATATGACAGCAGCTGTCACACAATTCGTCCTGTTGCTGTCTTTACTACGCTGCCAGCAAGAGTCGGATCTTTTATTTTCTCTGTGTGACTTTTCATATGGAAATGATCCTGTGAAGTTAGCACTTAGCACCATATGCTGTTCTATATAAAAACAGCTGCTTCGTCTGCTGCCAAGAAGGAGTGGGATCTGCAGGACAGAGAGGGATTGGTGGATGTGTCGCTCTCTCTCTCTCTTTGTTTCTGTTATTGTCTCATTCATCTGATAAAGGCCCTTTAATTACAATTCTCAAAGTAATTGTGTGTGTGGTATGATTCAACGTGATGAGGGCTTAAAATCCTTGATGTCGCTTTACTCCAAACCAGTCTTTATTTTCATTAAAGATATGTCGGAGAAGGAATAAAAGCAGATCTGTCACAGGCGTTATCATCCCGTGGTCTCTGTGTAGCTGCTGCTGACCTTCTTGGTTATTAGATTTTAGAAAGTAAGTTAGAGAGTAAAGTTAAGTTGGAAAGCAATTAGAAACCAAACAAATGTACAACATCAAACAAACACTCACATATACACAGGAAAAGGATGAATGTGGTAAAGTGCACAAACACACAGACTGAAGTCCCTGTCACCACAAGTGTTTGGACGGGAGCAGGTGATATGTGTAGAAGTTTTAAAAGACTGAAGGTCATGAGTCCTGCATATACTATTTTATTAATAGTTTTAGAATCAGGGGACAGCTGTGGATTAGGAGGTGGAGATGGTCACCCACTTATCAGAAGGTCGGCGGAGTTATCCTCGGCTCCAGTCCGCATGTTAACGTGTTCAAGAACAAGTGCTGTATGAATGGAATCCATTTACCAACTTGTAGTTACAGTTTTGACAATGCACAGTTCAGCTGCAGCTTTTCATGTAGCTTCTCACCACTGCTACGTTGCAGCCATCTGAAATATCCACCTTTAATCTGAACTGTTAACGCTTTCTTGCCTTTTCAAAAGTCCTTGAGTTGAGTTTGAGGTTTCACGGTTGAAGATTAGAATCCATGCATTTTTGTTTTTACGTCCCAGTAAGGTGGATACGTCCAACGAAAATATAAAAAAAATGCCCCAGGTCACAATTTCATGGTTTGATCCAGATTTGCACCCAAATTGAATTGGTTCTCTCCGGCCCATTCCGTATCCTATTATCTGTCCAGTAGTGTTTGTGTAACGCTCCTTGATGGAGGCCATAATTAGTTCCTGGATCAGATTTCAGGATTTGTTCACACATATTGTGGATATCAATACGTTTGTGATGCATCTCCGTGACCCCTCTTCTCTTAGAGGTGGACTGAATATTTTACAAACCCTTTTTTCTACACAGGAACATAAAACTATTGAATTTTTTTCAACACGTACTTAGGACGTGTTTTAGACTGAAATATACTGTAGTCGTAAAAAGTTGCTGGAACAATGGTTTGAATGTAATTTAGGCTTTTTTAACCGAGACGTCTAGACATCTTTTAAACCTGCAAATCACCAAATCCATGCCTACGAGTTTATTAACGCTCCGTCTGAGGTAATGGCTTTTTATTCCACATTCCCACACACTGGGTGAGTCATGCAAAGTCACACATTTTAAGACTCCAGCAGGATTCTGTAAGAAATGTTGACTCTTAGCTCCTCTCGTCCTGTCACAACCTTAAATGTCACAAAGGCAGAGCACACGCACACAGACACACACACACACGCACACACACACACAATCACACACACACATACTAACATATCTGGTCTGATCCTGTCGTCCGTCACCAGCATTCGTTCTGTTCCTGCTGGGCAATCCTACTGGTTGCTGTTGCTGTAGAGTCCAAACTGGACTGTAATGGTGACTGGCTTGTATTTATGGCACAGCCATCTGGGGCAATTTGGGGGTTCAGTATCTTGCCCATGGACACTTAGGAATGCAGTACGGAGGAGCCGGGGATCGAACTACCGAATGTCCCTATACCTCCTGAGCCACAGCCCCCCCCCCCCCCCCCAAAAAAAACACGTCAGACTCACCGATGCACCTTTTGATTTAATAAGCTAATTATATGAATACATTATGTCACTGTCCTTTTGTCACTAAATACAAACTCTTTAATTTCCTTTCCTCAATTTTCCTCCTCACTTCCTCCATACATTGCTCCCTCTCTCCTTCACCTCTCCCGGTCTCTCTTCTCTCTCGACTCCTCCCTCGTTCTCTCGGTTTCTGAATTATCATATGTAACGTTTGAGGAGGAGAGAGAGGCGGGAGAGCACTGAGCCACCAGACCCCTCCGCACATGAAAGCAGGCCCCCTCATCTGGTCCGCATTATTGGCACGCAGATATTTGAGACATCTTTTTTCATTTTTCAAACAATAGGCCGTTTGATTTATGGAGTGGCATTTGAATTTCATTGCAGAAAAAGGCTACAGATGAAAAGATAAGGAGAATGAGATATTTGTCCGCGGAGAGAGAAAATGAATTTACCCTCACGTATCGCTTGTGATTCCGTCCCTTCAGCCCTGTTGGGATTTATTTAGCTCTGATTCAAGTCAGAGCTTTGGAGAACTTGGAGCGCGGACACTCCGAGATTCTGTCACCTTAAAAACCCTCTGAGTCATTTTGAATTACACGCCTCATGGCTCAAGCTGCTTTTTGATCTTTGATCGTTCTTGGATGTTGTTGGCGAGCTGCGGACCCTCGATTCTTCATTCTGCTTCTTTTGCAGAATTCTGGTGACGTAGGGTTTGATTGGATAAGGGCGTCTGCTGCTCATGAGAGAAAACTGGGGATAATATAATTTGTAATTCACTTTTATTAAATATAACACCAAAGCTGGAAGGTTTTAAGAACTGTTTTTGTACAGTGCCGCTGATGACATTTTCAATTTCGTTAATTTCCTCTACTATAAAAGTCGTTTATAGTAGAGGAAAACTACAGAAAGAAAGACATTTGCAATAATTGTAAGAGGGGGGAAGAAAAAGATAAAAACGACATTTATAACAATTCAAATCTACATTAAAGAGAAGCAGGACCCGCTGTGACTCATCATCATCTCAGGGATGGTTACATGTCAGTGTGAGATGTAGCCAAACAATAAAGTTAATAAAGGATAATCTGATTTGTGATTGGCTGCTGTGGAAAGTAGATTGCACATTTGCTTTTTCATTTTACTGAGGAAAGGGGGCGAGTCGCCTCCAGTTCCTGTATCAAATTGATCCTCCGTCTTCTGACACACACACACACACACACACACACACACACACACACACACACACACACTTATACAGACTCTTCAGTGTCTGGCCAGTTTCAAAGCGTGGGTGGGTTTACCGGTTATTTCTTAATGCTGACACAATAAAGCCTGATCATATTTTGTATAAATTAACCTGTGTTAATGGTATAGGTTATAATAATAATAATCATGTTGGTACAAGTAAATATTATAATGATTATAAACTTACATGAACATGGAGATACTCCCCACAGCTGCTGTCTACTCATATTCTGTCATCGCTGTGTCTCACAAAGCTCAGTTTCTGATTCACATTGCAGTTGCTTCAGAATCAGCTTTCTGAGTTTTGAAAAGACACGTTTCATTCCCAATAATTCTTATTTTTTAGTTGGATAATACAATTTTGAAAGTGTCTTTCAGTACAACATCAATTTTGTATCTGTATAGTGCACACAAATTATAACATTTAAATTCTTAATACTGAAATATTTGAAACCAATACTAGAAACCTTTGGATTACCCAACAAATATTTGCTCAAATTGAAAGTGGGATTGAGCGACACTTGTTACACAGGATCAGATGGACATACTGACGAGAATAAGAAAAGGTTAAAGGTCATAGTAACATTTATCCAAAAGAAAACCAGAAGATGCAGATTATGAAACAAAACGGGAGTATGAGATCCATATTGAAATTTCAAAGTTAAAATATCACAACACAAGACTGAGCCTTAAACAACTCTGCAAAATACAGAAAAATACCTTCATATTATTTTATTATTATATTGAAAGTTTTGTTTAAAAAAGTCATGGATGATGATTAATAACCCTTTAGCCTTTAATATTTCGCAGTAATTTCAGCTCATATACAGAAGTTGAAGGCTGGTGGTGGAAACATATTTGAAGTGGGGTGACATCTGCTGTTATTGTTGCTTATGTTAGTATCGGATATGAGCCACACAAACAGTCACAGTTACTTTTCTTTGGTTTATTGGCAGAACCTCACTGTGAATGTGGAACATTATCAACTAATTCCACATTCAGGGGAAATTTAGAATTAACAGAAATCTGTGCTGCTAATTCTCACACTAAGCGCCAGCTTGTTTTCATGACGTTCCTAATAGCTTCTTAATATAGAAGCCTCCTAGGGTGTTATGGTGGTGCAGTGGTTTGTGTCTGGTGACCGGCCTTTATGGCCCAGCAGAGGGATACAGCTCATTTGTTGGATTTTGGTCCAGCATCAGTGTGTCTGTATGAATGAGTGCAGTGATGGCGAGGGTCGGCCCGATTAGCACGGCACACTAACGAGCTGCCACCGACTGGGAGTCAGTGGCCCTAAAACAACACGGCGAGCGTCCGGTGCTGGTTTGCCTGGGACGTGGCCGAGTGGCGTGCAGGGAAGTAAATCAAGCAGGAAGGAGAACCGTGTACAGATTCAAGATGAAACGTCACCTAGATTTATGTGCACAGTAAAAGCCTGCTCCTTTTAATGGCTCCAGTTTCCTCCGAGCAGGACTCCAGTTTCTCCCGCCCCCTCGCTCTCTCTCTCTGTTCATTCTGATGCTCTCTCAACCAGTCTGGTTCATTTACCTCAGGCCCCTCTCAATATGCCTTTTCTTATTTATCCACATTTATTCTTACTCTATCTGTTACTCAGGTCCAGCTCTCTCCTTATCCAGTTGTGTATAAACACACACACACGCCAAACACACATAGACAGACACACAGACACACATAAACACACATGCACGTGTCTCGTCGACTTCAGAGGATATTACATTGACTTACGTTCAGTTCCTGGATACTTTAACCTTAACCATTGCTACTACCGGTCTAACCTTAAACTTAACCTTAACCTAGCCCTTCAACATGTTTTCAACTTAAAATGTAACGATATATTTCGGGGGACCTGCTTTTTGTCCCCATAATGTGACAGATTTCAGTTCCCATCAGTTCATGAGTAACAATCCCTATACGTTTGTTACATATTTTATGTCTATTGATGTGCAAAATAGTACATTTTTTAAGTGACTGTTCAGGATCAATAACTTACACTCAGGGATATACAATATTTGTTAAATATATTAAAAATTCTTAAATAGTGTTTATTATTATTATTATTATTGTTATTATTATTATTATTATCAAGTTTAGTTTTCCATCACATTGTTTGATATTTGTAAATTGTGTAGTTTAAAAAAAATGATGTTGTGAGGTTCTCCCCATTGACATAGATGAAGATGACAGAATATGAAATCAACCTTTGAATAAAACAATGATATTATATTGTCCTATTTGTGAATATGGGTTGTATAAATACAATTTTATTGAGTACGACCTAGTGTTAAAATAAATAATTGCATCACTACTTCTATAACAGTGTGAAAACAATCTAAACAATCTAGATATCATATGCTTGGACTTTATAACAGAAGGGTCAGTGGGTCAGGAGATGGAGCGGGTCGTCCACTAGCCAGGGGGTTGGTTCGACCCCTGGCTTCAGTGAATGATAGAAAAAAGTGTTATAGTAGCACTGCGAGAATGAGTGAATGTGGCTCAAAGAGCTTTGAGTAGTCGATAAGACCAGAGAAGTTTTATGTAAATAATCCAGTTACGTTTCAGTAAAAGCGACTTTAGATCACACATCAATCTACAGGACGACATCAATGATTGAAAAAATCACCATATTTCCCAAATATTTCCTCTGTGTTATGATTAATTTGGGAGTAAGTCTGAAATGATACAACACTGACATTAGAAGGTTAATTGATGAATAAAATCCAGTTGATGAAAATGATACATCAAACAAAACGGATGTGAGTGTTTGCCTCTTCGAGGACTTGAGGGAGCTGAGGGTCTGAACAGCAACGTCTCTGGCGACATGTTGAGATTTTGGAACATCTCATCGTGTCTCCGTCTGCCAGAGGAGCTCAGATGTTAAACAGCTTAGATATAAGTTGGAGCGCGGCCATGTCAGGCTTAAAAACTTGCAATAAACTCTTAAAAGTCAATCACCAATAATGTTAAAGCTTCCCCTCTTCATCTCACTCCTAATCAAACTCTCTCTGACTCTTCATCTCTGTGTTCATGTCATCTGGTCAACACACACATGCATAGGCCATTATTGTCCCTCTTTCTTTTCCTCTTTTATTTCTGCCATGGTTATTTTGTGCTCTGAATCTTCCCTCTCTCTCTCTTTCTCTCTCTGTCAGGACCGGCCTGGAGGCCATCATGGAGACTTATGCTTTCTGGAGACCTCCTGTGAGGACCCTGACGTTTGAAGACTTCACCAACATGCAGAAACAGCAAGGTGTGACAGAAATAACCCTCCAGTCCTACTCATCTACTTCATAGTCACTTGCCCAATTGTCTTTGTAGACACAGGTTTTAGAGTAACCACAAAGGAAAAACATATTTTCAGTTTCCTCAAAGCAAAAACCGGTCTCTGTGTCTCCATTTTAATGGACTTTTGATTATATTATTGTTAAAGCTAGTTGCCAATTGGCTGGAAAGATTCCTTTTGATTTATTCTGAATGGCCGACATTCAGAGTTGATACATTTTTTGTTTTATTCTCATTTCATGACGCTGTAAAGAGGCCTTGAAGAACCTTGAAAGGCGCCATATATATCAAAGTTATTATTAATAATATTGTAGCTTTTGTGTAAGTTAAGTTATGTGCTCACTCTCAAACACCTGATAGAGTTTGTCAGACCTTTTCTCTCAAACACACCTCATGTGGTGAATCTTCATCCTCGAGTTAAAGCTCAGTCTGATCTTAAAACAGAGAAACTAATTCAAACTGAAACCTGAGAGTGAAATTAAACTATTGCTCATTTCATATGTGCTCTGAATCCTCAGAGGCCACTTTGACATTTACTCTGGTTACACACACAATGCTCATTGTTGGTGTTGATGCATTTTTATTAACATATATTACCTCTGCCAAGGAGGCAGTTTGTTTATTGTTATTTTGAAGGAGTATGCAAAAACTACTGGATGGATTACTACAGAACCTGGGGGAGGGATGCTGTATGGGTCAGGATCCGGATCAGGGGGCAGATCCAGGATTCTTTTTATGTCACTCTCTTCAACATCGTGACATTTTTCAGAATTTTATGGATTTGCACAAAAAAAAAAAATCATGGATCTTGGTAAAAAAGACATGTTTAGGGGACTGATGTTTATGAGTGTGCAATTTGTTGTATTTAAATGTGGTTACATAAGGGTGACTGTTTGGGCCCTGGTGGAGATATATATTGTTTTAATTTTGCCCCATATTATTATCTTTTTTCCAGTGAGTAGACACATTTACATTATTCTACTGATTGACTTTAATGTCTTAATTGTCTAATAGTAAAGTTTATTTAATCAAATCTTCAACAATCTCAACAATCTCTGCAACAGCCATCATTGTCCTTCATGTTAGATTGGCCTTATACGTTGTTACTCTTGCCGTTCACACCTCGACCAGCCCTCGACAGTTAAACACAACTTAACAATTCGTTAAACAAACCCTGCAGCTCCGCGACACACCTCACTTTGTATGACTCCCAGCGTCAGCACACGTCTTATTCATGGCTTTTATCAAGCCCTGAAGCACCTCTGCTTCCTCACTGACCTTATCACAGGTCAGCATGACGTGATGCTGCGTATTTTGTCTGAGCAGGCAAACATGTGTTTGTTATCATTAAACTCCTCCTGAGTGATTAGGGTCCTTGCGCGGAGGTGAACCCTGCGTCACGCTCTAAGGACACTGTGGAGTACGGGCGCTGCGCTTAGTGACCGTGTGTGAGTGTGCTGCTACGCCCTGATAGTCCTGGACCATTTTCCCTTCAAGTAATCAATTATTCCACTAAAGCACCTTTACCCTCCTAACCAGAGGAAAACATGACATCACCAAACTATCGTCCTCTCTTCCCTCCTCTCTCTTTTTTCCTCATGTATATCTACCTTCCTCTCTTCCCTCGGTGAACCCCCCTCCTCATCTCTCTGAGCAGAGCGGAGCGCTGCGGCAATATTATCGAAGGCATATGGTGCAAAATCAGAACCCCAGCCAAGCAGGTCCTGGATCATTTAGTTATGCCTCCTCATGGTTTCCAACTGAATTTCTCCAACAGCAAGATGAACCCGGGCCAAATTCTCATTAATCGAGAAATATGCAATTGATATCCCACAGCTATCAATTCGCTATGAAAGGGTTGACTTAGTGGAGCCGCTTTGTGCCAACTGGGGATTTGGGGTGGGGTGGGATGGGGGGGGGGCTCTTTTGACCAGACATGGTCAAAACTGAATCCATATTTCTCTCTGCATACCAGCAGTATATTTTATGATATGGTCCATGATCTCGTACCCAGCACAGGATGAAAGAATCTGAAATCAGTCCAAAGGTATAGGTGTTTGAGCGAGTCCACATGGATCTATAATGTTATTTATGAAATTGCCGACAGGTGATTTGATAATGTGGCTCTCTGCTTGTTTATTTATCGGACTCGGTGCATGAAAACAATGCTCAAACTGTAGCTGCTTTCAGATATATTCACTCAACTCAATATATTCTCCTGAAATTATCCAAAGGGAATGAATGGCAAAACGCAAATGTCCGACTCAGCTGCCCTTGACTTTCTTCGCAGTTTTTCCTGCCAGGTCCCAAGTATGAACCCCTCACAATGTCAGAGTGAGGCCATGTGAGAATACAGCAATACCCCAAAAAAATTAAAGAAAGAAGAAAAATATTGCAGACAATGACAATCTAGATATTTTAGTGATAAGGGCGGTGTCGATGCGACGGCTTCATAAGAGACACCTTTATCAAAACTAGATTTCTTGGTTCATTATTCAACATGTAAGTGTATATCAAAAAACAAAGTCTGTAGAACACATTCTTCCTGCACGGCCACATGGTAGAGAGGAAGTGGAAGTCTGGAAATGAGAGACGTATACTAACACCTCCCCACAGGGAAATCCTGTTTGTTTCTCGCTCCTCTCCACAGGGAGGGTCAGAGGTAGATGGGTTCGGATTCAAGTCACTTTCCCATCATATCCAATTCTTCTTGTAAGAAAAAAGGGTGGGTGGACATGTGGTGGAAAACGGCTGCTAAACACATATCTTAGCACCAGTTTGTAAACTATGTACATAAAGGAATAGATAACTTGAATTATTACTGTGGAAGACTCTTGCCAACATGGGGAAATGATAGATGCCCCTCTAACTGTTCAAGAAGTTACATTTTTCTTTTACAATTATTGATTTAACTTTATGAAACCTTGAATCTGAATATGAACAATGTCCCACATCATGGTTTCAGTCAAATCAGGACTACGGACTAGTAGTCAAATTTTTTATTTATCCTTATAAAAATATTTTTCTTATTTGCGCATTTGCACTGGTCCTGATTCAAACTTAAAATATTAAACACTCTAAGATCTCTGAATTGTCTCTGGGAAAACTTAAAGAGGTTGAAAAACACTCTTCTAAAAACAAATCTTCCTGGATCCGTCTTCTGATTTGGAAATCCTTTCAGTTTTTTTTGTGTAATTTTGTTTTCAAACAAACCACCAGACAGGGATGAAAACACACCTCCTTGGCGTCAGTGGTCAAAGTCACTGTATTTCATTCTGTTTGTATTTGTGTGTTTTCCAGGTGGAAGCACAGGAACTTCTCCCACCACCTCCAGCACAGGAACCCCCTCCCCTTCTGGTGCGGCGCACCTCCTGTCCCCCTCCTGCTCCCCTCCCACCTTCCACCTGGCTCCCAACACCTTCAATGTGGGCTGCAGGGAAAGCCAGCTCTGCAACCTGGGCCTGTCTGAGTACCCAGCCTGTGCCCGCAGCAACATGGCGGCCCTGCAGGGCTATGGTGGCCTGGCCGACAGTTCCTACGGACGCCTCCAGGCTGCTGGGGGCGCTGTGGCCTCTGCTCAGTCCTCTGAATCCTTCCTGCCACAGAGGACTTCCTCCTTGATTGCTGCTGGTATGCAAGGTGGCACTCATCCATCCCTGACCGGTGGCAGTGGCGGCAGTGGCTCCGGAGGCAAGATGGACGCCTACGGCGGTCAGCTCGGCTCCTTCCCAGCCTCGCAGCTTCAGTACGTGATGCAAGCTGGAGGCGGCTCAAGCGGCGCCTCATCTGGATCATCCGGATCCTCCCAATCCTCCGCCCACATGTTCAGCGGGGGCCACCACCACGTGCAGCAGGGCTCCTACAATGCTTTCTCCCTGCACAACCCTTACAACCTGTACGGATACAACTTCCCCACCTCTCCTCGCCTAGCCGCCAGCCCGGAGAAGCCTCAAGGAGGTTTGCTCTGCTCCTCCTCGTCTGCCGGGGCCTTCGCTGAGCGTCAGTACCTGTCCAACGGAGGCATGGACACGATGCACATGATTGGCAACCCCACCGGTGGCCAGCAGGGCAGCGGCTCCTGTGACGGTCGTCAGTATGGCTCCTCCCAGATGTCCATGCACATGGTGTAGAAACCGACATCGAACCTCACAGTCCGCCATGTTTCTAAAGTTTTTCAGGTGAGAAGCAAATCCCTCATCGATGAACCCAGTTTGGCGCAATGTCAAACAGGTGTTTTCACATGAAATGTTAACGTACTGAAGTACAAAACAAACCTTTCAGAAAAGGATATCGTCTCATGTTTTTGTTTTTAAAGACTCCCCGCCACTTACAAAGCAATATAGTGGGAGTCAAAGTATTATTAAATTATCTATGTATTAATAAGGTGGAAAATTGGGAGAGCAACTTAATGCTCTTACAGTTTCTGACGGGAAACCAACAACAAACGGTGCGAGGAGAGAGAGGAGCCCACACGCTCTGCTCCAGGAGGATTATCAGTTGTGAATATGTAGCGGTGCAATAGCAGCAACAGCCTCTTCAAGTGACTCACTCCTGATTTTGGGGACTCAAAGGCCATCGGGTCATGACATCCTGTAACCAAAGAGTCTTCACTGGGATCCAGAAGTTTTTGACTTCACGCAGCACTTGAGTCGTATCATTTTAGAAATGTCAAAGGGTCAACGCTGCATCCGTCATGGTCTGAAGTTTGGGCCGGAATGAAAGGGACAACTGGACAAGATTACAGAGTGACTCACTGCTCTACATATACGCAGGAGCGTGCACGGGGAGGTATCTGTGCGCTGCGGCGGCCCGGGTCCATGTGCCAAACACGCTGAACACAACACATGGACGCAGTAAGTCAAAGAAGTGTGGGTCAGGTCGACAGAGGGATTACGTCTTCATCCTGAAAACTCCCAGCGGTGTGTACACGAGGACTCCACTACATCAACCTGCTCTCCTCAAAGACTGGAATGGTTTCACTAGGTTTCACTAGGTTTGAGTGGATTATGTTTTAAAGCATATTATATATAAATAAGATGGCAAATGCAATCAATAACATAAGCTTAAAGGTTGTTGTGTGAAAAGTTGTAAAAGAAGCAATAGCAAAACAGAGTTTTTGTTTTTGGTGTGTTGTAGAGATGTGTATTTAAGTGCTGAGCAATATAACGATTTTACAGGCCCATCGGTGATCAAATGTGTGAAAAAAAGGGAAATAGCTAAATGATCCTTTTTTTGAGGCATTTAAAAAATGTAAATACAGGTGCCAAGCACATAAAAAGCTCAATAAAATGTTTAATTCATGTACATGGCTTTGATTACCAGCTGCACGTGTTTGTGTGTCTGTGTGTGTGTGTACTTGTATCTTTGTGAGGACCATTTTCAGCTTAGACTTTGTGTAGTGAGGACATTTTGGACAGTCCTCACTTTTTCAAAGAGTTCTTAAAGGGTTAGGACTTGCTTTGATAGGGGCATGCTTAGAGTTAGGTGTATGGATTTACTCATGCTGTTGGAATCTCTCTTCTTTGTGAGGATTAACAAAATATAACAAAACTTTTAATAAAAAGAAGAAAATCTAAGCTTCAGTTAAAGAATGTATTGCCGTAGAGACGTTTCAAGCACAAGTGCCTTCTTCAGAATAAAAGCAAGCCCCCATCATGTAAGTGACAATTCAGGTACAATATTACAAAGTAATATTATAGAAATTCAAAATTCATACACGTCAACGTGACGTTCTTAGGTGCTATGCAGACAGGACTGTCTGTGTGTGTTTGTGTGTCATCATGACAAACTGTCACTCTGGCAGGTGTTTCCATGTCTGTGCACAGATCTCCTCATTGCACTGTCATCACAGCTGTTCAGGTGTGAGTCCAAGCACTGGAAGAACGAGGGGATGGACGTAGGGAAGGAAACATTTACATCTTGGATCCTCAGTAGTTACCTCTGAAAACTGTCTAAACTGTAAAAATCCTCGGGGTCAGCACGTCACCATGATGACAGATTTTCTCGTCTTCATTAGAAGTAGATTTTCAAAAACCCTGACAATGAAGATGATTACTCTGCAAAAATTAAGAACATACGTTTTATTTGAGTAATTAACTATGGACACTTTTATCCCCAAATTCAGAAGCAACAGGAGTCGCTCATATAAAATAATTTGGAGCACATACTGTAAGTAAAACTATTTATCAAGTTTATTATAGGCAATCAACAAATATTGTTGCTTTTATGGCTATTTGCTAATTCACTTTTGTAAAATGATTCCTTTATAAAATCATTTTCCCTTTAGAATAACAGAGATCCTAATGGTGAGTCACCGCCTAAAGGCTTCAATACCAACAACTGACATGATTATTAATCACATGAGAGGTTGATGCTTATAAAACTCACACATCTGCTCTGCTCCACATC
Organism: Pleuronectes platessa; assembly: GCF_947347685.1. NCBI lineage: Eukaryota > Metazoa > Chordata > Actinopteri > Pleuronectiformes > Pleuronectidae > Pleuronectes > Pleuronectes platessa. Next base: position 4,122,613 of record NC_070639.1, on the reverse strand, counting down.
ACAGGCCCGGGCTTCAAACGCTGATGTAATGTGTCGATCATAAACTAAACTGGAAGAAATAGACCCCAAAAAACACACAATTTCTCCCTGCTGGTTCTGTTTCTTAAAAGAAAAGAATGTTCTCCACACACACAAACATGGCACCTGTTTAAAGAGACAGACTAATCCCCCATGTAATCATTTGAACCTCCCAGAAAAGAAAAACAAGGAGCATCTAGGGTCCGTCCTGCAGCTTTGTGGTTCCCCTCTTGTTACACGGACACGGAGGGGATTCAGCCGGGGGGCCAATCAGCATCCATTACACGGACGTCTTTTGAGCGGCTCCCCCCCAATCACTTCCTATCATGTGTAGGGCTCCAGCCATGAAATATCATATCTGAAGCATCATGAGGAAACGAAAGGGTTGCAGCACCGCGGAGACAACGACTCGCTATTGGAAACACCTGTTTTTCCAAGCATGACTCCAAATAATGAGCAGGGCGATGCAGCGGAGAGAAGCGCATGATTTCATAATTTGGCTCCGCTCCATCTATCTGGACAATATTTCCAATAATTATTCACATTATACGTCTGATACACTCGCTCTCTTGTTCCAGCAGACTACAAAATGAAACCCCCCTCCTCCGTCTTCACCGCAAATTTACTTCAGGGCCTGTTAGATTAGGAGCCGTATTTGTAAAGAGGAGCCGTGCACATGGATCCACAGAGCGAGCTGTGTGACATAATGCACATCAGGTCTGTTTTTATACCGTAAACCGTCCATCAGGTCCCTAAGTGGAAAAGAATGGCTGGGCTTGAGTAACAGCCACTCGCTGCCTTTCATCGTCTTTCATTAGAAACAAAATATGCAAACAATCCCATCGACTGATTAACTGCAGAGAGCAGCCGGCCTCGCCACAAAACAAGACAAGAAACTGCCACAATATGCGAAACAGGACCGGGTATTTTAACGAGATGCTCTGACAGAGATGAGAGGGATCCGGTGCCTCGTCTGCTGCTCCGGGTACAGTTTGAGTGACAGCACGCTGACTGGAGGGTATCCCATAATCCCCCACCCCGTTTCAACCATTGATCTTTCTCTCCGAACACATAGAGACGTTTTTACAGACTCAGAATCACTCTCTGGAGAACTCTTCTAGGTGCAAGTCCAGCCCAGGGGGGTTCAGTGACCACATGCAAAAGAGGAGAAATATTGTTTTAATTCCTTGGATGTGAGGATCTGGTTTTGATACGACAGTGTGAGCTTATAGGAGACGCTCCAATCAGAAATTCCTGGTAAACTATTGCCCTCTTGTGTTTATTCCTCTCTTATGCTTGAGATTCCTCGGCTCGACTCATCTTCACCATAAATTACAGCTGACAGGAGACGTGGACCCACTTTTCAGAGGTGTTACAGTGCGCCTGACATGTGTAGCCTATTGAAGCACTAAATCACGGCTCTTTCACAAAGGGCTTTCACATACCTTCAACCGCCGTACACCAGTACTTTTCTTTTTTCCCTCCTTCAACGAACATCTTGAAACTATTTCAAGACTGATAAAGTCATGATTCAGATGTCAGGCTTTAAAACAGACTGGTTATTTGGCCAGTGTTTTGTACTAAAAATTATCTCCACTGAGTTAATTAGCTCATCCGGTAGAAAACACAATTATTCCAATTATGAGCTGCTTATAATATGATGACCAGAGGTGTCAAAAGTATTCCCATTCATTACTCAAGTAGAAGTACAGATACTAGGGTTTAAAAATACTTCTGTAGAAGTTGAAGTATCAACTCAAGCTTTTTACTTAAGTAAAAGTGTAAAAGTACTGGTTTCAAAACTACTTAAAGTATAAAAGTAAAAGTAATGTACCATATGTGTACTACTGAGCATTAACATGCGTTTCATGGAGCGGTAGACATGATAACTAGTTGCCAATAAGTAATGTAATAGTGCAAAAAGTCAAACTTCAGTGGAATCTCATCAATAACCTTCATTGGAAGAGACCTTGAGACCTTTGGACTAAATCCTGTTCAGCCGCAAAAAGCAGCAGGTTCTCAAAGTTATTTGAGCCTATGCATGCTCTACCTGGCCTGAAGATGAGCCCTGCAACACTCAACAGTCTTTCACAGGCTGCTGAGGCCCTGCCCTTTGTACACACCGCCCCTCGCTACTACCGATTGGATGGTTTAGTGAGGTCCTCCGATCGGCCCCGCTGGAGTCGGTAACGGCCCTGGCGGAGCGCCGAGAAGACGATCAAACTTGACTATCTAGAGGAAGTAAAAGTTGTAACAAGGTTTCCGTAGGTGAACCTGCGGAAGGATCATTACCGGTACAGCCTGAGTCGACTGCATGGCACCCAAAACCCCCCCACAAGTGCTTAGGGTCCCGCGCTGCGCCCCAGGGCCAGCGTGTCTCCCGAGGCCGGGGTTGTGTTGGTGTGGCACGCGAGTGCTCTCCCAATCTCCCCCCCAATCCTTCTATTCTTCTGTCTCCTCCACTTCGTCTGAGCACTGTCCATGACCGTGCGGTGCTTCCTTCTCCGCTCTTCCACCCCCCTCTGTGCGCCTTTGCCGACCTGCTCCGATGGCGAAGGACCTGACAGCGAGGTGCGTCAGCGGAGGCGGGAGGATGGCTGATGCTGCGAGGACGGTGCCACAAGCCACACGCAGCTCTGGCTTTGATCTCCTCCTTTGCGGCCTCGGCCTGGCCGTCATCCCGTGCATGCGGCTGGCACCCAACTCAAACTCTCCTCGTTCGAGAGGGGTTTAATGTCACCCAAAAAATGTGTGACATTTTTTTTTGTGTGTGTTTTTGAGCGATGACAAACCGGAATGAAAACAAGCCAAAATGAAATAGGAGTAACGAGGCTATTTTTAAAATGTAAGGAGTAGAAAGTACAGATATTTGCGTGAAAATGTAAGGAGTAGAAGTAAAAAGTCGTCTGAAAAATAAATACTCCAGTAAAGTACAGATACCAAAAATGTCTACTTAAGTAAGGTAACGAAGTATTTGCACTTCGTTACGTGACACCTCTGGTTAACGGACCTCTACTAAATCCAGCGTAACTGATGCCGATTGAGAGAGACTGAAATGAAAGAGTAGGACATATCTAGACGGAGGGGAACCCTACGGAATGGGTTTGATTTCGGTTCTAGGGAGGGGCCCTTTCTGAGAGGAAGGATACCCCCTCAACCTACCAGCGGGAGTTGGTATTTTGTTTTATTACATATTATAGTTTCATGTTATGTTTTATTGCACGTTATGCAATGTTAAATGTTCCTTGTTTACTCAACCTACTGCTGTTCAGGTCGCCTAATAGGTTTATTGATTTAGGACTAGATGGGCACGACTGTTAGACTGGTGTCACTTAATGTTAATGGATTGAATACCCCCAAGAACAGGGACAGGTTTATGACGAAACTGAAGAAGGACAGAGCCCAAATTATATATCTGCAGGAGACTCACCTTAACAAAGTAGAACATGACAAGCTAAAGAGATATGGTTATAGAAATCTGTACAGTAGTTCGTTTAAGGGAGGTCCCAGAAGAAAAACATTTTTAGATTGCTATTCGATGTAATCGCAGCCGAAACAGAAGGGATTCTAATTTGTGGGGGGATTTGAATGTAGTTTTAAATTATAACATGGACACAATGAGCCTCAAAAAATCGAAGTTACAAATATCAAAATACGTAGATACATTATTGGAGGAGATGGGATTGGTCGATATATGGAGAAATCTACACCCGCTAGAGAAGGATTTCACACACTATTCAACGGGGCATACGGTAAAATCCATAAAATTAGGGACCCCCTTACGAACCAGTTGATAACAGAGCCAGAGGATATAGAAAGAACATTCCAGAGATATTATGAGGAGTTATATACACAGCAAGAGTCTGCACAAAGAGAGGAGATTAAGTCTTTTTTAAACACACTAGACCTATGTCACACCTAGGGTAGAAATGACATAACAGAGCGGACGGAGTAGGTTTTACCATGTACAACGATGGTTTTATTGTAGATTTCTAGCGGTGCAATTATCCAACCAAAACACGTTAACAAAACGTCTGCATCAAATCCAAATGACAACTAGGGCTGAACGATTAATTGCATTTGCGATAAAATCGCGATATGTTAAAACGCGATTTTCTAATCGCAACGTGCGCGATTTAAACGTGCGAACGGGATTAGGGCACTGGGCCCCTTTACCTGCTACAATGGCATCTGGCTCAACAGACCTGTCAGAAACTGACACAACTGAGACGTTAGTCACAAAGTGGCACAGCACGTCGGCGGTGTGGAATTATTTTGGTTTTAAAAAGGATGATGATGCGCAGCATCAGGTGTTGTGCAGAGCATGCCGTGCCACCGTGGCTACTTCACGAGGTAACACCACGAACCTGTTCCAGCACTTAAAAAGTACCATAAAACTATGTACGATAGTTGTATGGCGAAAATGCCGAGCACCAGTGCGCCAGACAAGCCAACTACGTCAAGACAGGGATCCCTGACCGAAATGTTTGAGAGTGTGACTCCATATGACCGCACTTCAAGACGGCACGGGGAGATCACTCGGGCGATAACGGAGTTCATGGCTAAGGATATGGTGCCTGTCAGCACGGTGACCAAGCCTGGGTTCACGGCGTTGATAAATACGCTGGATAAGCGGTACAGTATACCCTCCCGTACCTATTTCAGTCAGACTGCCATACCGGAGCTATACAAAAAGTGCAAAGACAAAGTGGCCGCGGAGCTTAAAACACTGGAGTTTTTTGCCACCACCACTGATATGTGGTCAAGCCGCACATCTGAGCCTTACCAGAGTCTCACTCTACATTTTATTGATGGAGATGTCAATCTCAAAGCTCGCTGCCTACAAGCTGCCCAGACGACCACACAGGGGAAAATATTGCAGCCGGCCTGAAAGAGGGGCTTGCCAGCTTAGTGGAGGAAATAACAGCAGTATTTTGGGGAAATAGTTCAAATGGTGATACAAGCATGAAATTTGGTACAAATCATCTTTGAAGGTCACTCTTCGATTTAGGAATCGGGGCCACTCGAAAATCAAAAATGGCCGCCATTTATTTCAAGATGGCCACCATGGTTAGACTGATTTAGCATTTCAGCATAATCTTTGCCTATACTTTGTAGATGTCAATAATATCGGACTCCCATAGTATGTTTACCACAGGAGTTACCAGTTATAACCATCTGAAACATTTCTAAAACATGTCATAGGCTAACTGTGTTATAGGTCACGGGGAAAACTACGCGAAGTTTAGGGTTAATTAGAGGGATAGAGATATTTGGGGGATATACAGTATAGGAGAACAGTAAAAATAGTAGCTAGATTTGTGTGATTGGCTGTCTGGTACTATATAAGGAGAAGCACTACCCTCTGTTCTCATTCCATATACAAACCAACCTTTAAGCTATGTGTAGAGGACAGTAAAAATAGTAGCTAGATTTGTCGCTATAGTTGCTTTTTTTGCACTGTAGCATGTGACACTCTAGATTTGTTCGCTAGTCACTTTTTCAGATATCGAAAAAGAATAGAATGAACGAACAATTTGATTGGCTGTCTGGTACTATATAAGGAGGAGCCCTTCCCTCTGTTCTCATTCCATATACAAACCAACCTTTAAGCTATGTGTAGAGGACATAGCAATAGGTCTGGAGAAGCTGTGGATTGCTTTTGGTCAGGGAGCCCATTCACGATGGATTCCAATCCATGACATCGTTTCAACAATTGGGCCAGAAAGATCCAGTGGCCTACCATTTTTCCATGCATTTAGTGGGTGTGACGTTGTGTCTGCATTCTGTGGCAAGGCTAAGAAATCTGTATGGCAAACATGGAATGCGTGTGATGAAATGTCAGGGACATTTACCAAGCTCAGTCACTGGCCCACCACCGTTGATGATGATGACCTCCAAATGCTGCAGAGATTTGTGGTCATAATGTATGACCGATCAAGTGCAGCCACATCTGTGAATGATGCACGACTGCATCTGTTCGCCTGCAAGCAAAGGCCATATGATGCCATACCACCAACAAGTGCAGCCCTCAAGGAACACATTAAACGTGCAGCCTACCAAGCAGGAGCTGCCTGGGGCCAAGCGACTGTCACTCAACCAGTTTTACCAAGTCCTGCAGAATGGGGATGGAAGCTGCAAGGACAAAGGTGGTTGGTGAACTGGACAACACTTCCACCAATTGCTGCAAGTTGCCAGGAATTGGCAAAATGCTCATGCAAAAACAGCTGTACTAATGGTAGGTGCAAATGTTTTCATCTGACTGTCTTGTAAAGCCTTGTGCAGCTGTGAATGTCACTGAGAGGTTTGAGGCCCAATGAAGTTCTTTTGACTTGACACAATTGTCGAAATATTTCCCCAAATATGCAAGAAATATAGTTGAGAATTGATGATTTGGCGGCCATCTTGAAAAATGACTGCCATATTGGATTTTTGGATGGCCCCCATTCTAAAGTTAAAGAGATGACCTGGAAGAATGGTTATGCCAAATTTCATGCTTGTATCACAAAATGAACGATTTTTCCCCTTATTTCCTCTACTAGCTGGGATCTCGACGAGGAGAAACACGTCTGCATCACGACGGACAACGTTTCAAATATGGTGCTGGCTGCACGGCTAAATGAATGGATGAGGCTCCAGTGTTTTGGGCACCGATTACATCTCGCCATTGGTAAGTTATCATGTCGTGTGTGTGTGTGTGTGTGTGTGTGTGTACGTGCAAGAGAGAGAGAGATTCACCAATTTACAGAAATCAGTGTCGGCCTATAAGTATTGTAACGTCCCCGCCTCACAGACGTCACGGGACTTCTTCTCTGTTTAGTTACTTTATTATAGTTAACACAGACATGTCAGACTTGTAGTTGCTACTACTGACATCCCACACAACCCCACCCCATTGGTCCAGAACCGTGACATGTCCCACCCCGACCCCATCCCTGACCCTCCGGACATCTCAACACTCCTTCAACACGGTGTTTACTGAACATACGTCATAACAAAACAAACATAAACCCAGTCCGTTACAGTATAAAAATCAAATGTGTTGATTAGTAATCAGGAAGCTGAATATACAAATATATAAATTATGTTGAATTGTGGAAAGTGGGTGGGATGAAAGAAATTCATACTTCCCTCCCATTCCTTTTCAAATGTGTAAATTGAAATATATATTTTGATTTTATGTGCTTAAATGTCTGTCTGTGGTGGAATGCCCACCCTTTTAATTTTTTTTTTTAATTTTGTACATGTTAGAAATAAACACACACAAACTGTTTGTGTTGTGCGTGTGTGAGATAGAGAGAGGACAGGGGTGTGGATGTGTGTATTTCAGAATGACAGAGACTGTGAGTGTGTAATGCTGATAGCCTTGTATCACAAAACTCAAATTGTTTGTAATACACTACTTTTTATTTCTTTCAGAAAATGCACTCAAAGATGACAGAGTGTCAAGGGCAACAGCACTGTGCAGGAAGCTGGTGGGGCACTTTTCCCACAGTTGGAAGAAGAAGGCAGCACTGACAGAGGCCCAGAGGGATCTCAAACTCCCTGAGCACAACCTCATAACTGAGTGCTCACCAAGATGGGGGTCAAAAGAAATGATGATTGCCAGAGTGCTTGAACAGGCCAAAGCCATTTCTCAGGTATTGTCTGGTGATCGATATGCACGCTCCCTCATCCCAACCTGGCAGGATATTGATGTGTTGGAGTCAATTCACAAGGCACTGCATCCTCTACTGTCTACTGGAATTTACAGATGCTCTTTCTGGAGAGGAATATGTGAGCATCTCCTACCTCAAGCCAGTTCTCCACCTTTTTGCCACATCAGTCCTGGCTGAAGATGCTGAGGACACTGACCTGACTAAATCAATAAAAACCAAAGTCCTAGCATACCTCAATAGCAAATATGGAGACCCAAACATCCAGGAGCTTTTGGATGTTGCTTGTTTCCTGGACCCTAGGTTCAAAACAAAGTTCATCAGTACTGACAACATCCCTGCCATCAAGACCCGACTGAAGACAGAGATGGTAGACTTAGCGAAACGTACATATCATCGGGTAAATGATAATTATGTATTTCACAGAAATACAATTTTTCTGTAAAATCTAACTGGAAAAGTAATGGCTGTTTTTTTCATCTATTAGGATAAGAGGTCTCGCAAAACTGTTCCTCAAAGTGCACAGCCCTTGGGGGGAAAGGCGAAGAGGTCTCTTGGCAGTTTTTTCAAGACCTGTATTGCCTCTCCATCTTTGCCTGTAAAACCTGAAGATGTCGCAGAGGCAGAGATAAACAGTTACCTGATGACTCCTGCCATTGATGGAGAAGATGATCCCTTGGTCTGGTGGAGGCTGCACAAGATCAGCTACACACAATTGTCCACCATGGCAAGTATCTTTGTGTACCTGCCGCCAGTGCTCCCTCAGAGCGTCTTTTTAGCACAGGAGGGAATATTGTGACTTGCACTCGCTCATCATTGAAGCCAGCAAAAGTTAATATGCTGTTTTTTTTAGCGAAAAACCTGTGAGCCACTGAGACAAAAACTGTTGGATCAGTATGGCTGGCAGTGCCATACTCATTGTGAAATTTAGTCTATGTGGTTGTTATTGTTGTGTATTTAAGTTGAGTGAGGTTGATCTGTATTATAATATTCAAATTGTTTTTTATTGTCTAATTTACAAAGTTTCTGTAATTAGCAGTTCATTAAAAATTTAAAATGTATCTAATATTGTGTCGGTCATATTTAAATCATTCATTAAGTTTTGTTGGGGTTAGGGTTAGGGTTAGGGATTGCATATTAAATCGCAATCGCAATATTTGGGAAAAAAATCGCAATTAGATTATTTCCCCAAATCGTTCAGCCCTAATGACAACGCACAAAGCCAAAACAAATGATCAGCACAACAACCAGCAGCTTAGGCAGTGTCTGCTGCAGGTCGAATCCCCCGAAGGAGGAGGAGCCAGAGCTTTTAACGAGTCAGGTGAACCTGCGTGCCAGGTGCAGCCAATTAAGGCTCGTCACCTCCAATCAGCCAAACTGCACACAGAGACCAGAGGGCACAAACAAAGAGTTAGATACATGGCATGGAACGGCACAGGCCAGCAGGCCGTCACACCCTCCCCCTAAAAAGATGGAAACCCCCAGGTTTTCACCTGTCCCAACTACCACCCCCCACCAGATGTGTACACAATAGACATAAACAAAATTCAGTCAAAAATATAAACATTACATACATCGACAAAAGTACATTTAATTACACCGTGAATTTATTTAGCCTGTAAAAGTGAAAAAAAACTACTACCCTGAAAAACTTTCAACCAAACCATTACCAGCACCTGGAAAGCTAAATAATTGGCTAATGTAGAAGACATACCAAAACTGACACACACACGCACAACCGCACTCGCAAGCACTCTCGCACACACACTCGCATTTGCGCAAAAACACTACTCAGCACACATATGGGCTCGTGACAATGCATCTGCAACTATATTCTCAGAGACCCTAATGTGGCGAATATCCAAATTGTATGGCTGAAGAAAGAGACTCTATCTCATCAGCCGTTGGTTTGATTTTTTGAGAGAATGTAGAAATGTCAGTGGGTTATGGTCGCTATAAATAGCCACGGGCGAACAATGCCCAACCACATACACTTCGAAATGCTGGAGTGCACATACGAGCGCGAGGGCCTCCTTCTCAATTACCGAATAATTAAATTGATAGTTCTTGAATTTTCGCGAAAAGAAACATACAGGATGTTCTACGCCATTGTAATTTTCTTGTATTAACACAGCTCCAGCGCCGACGTTACTGGCATCCGTTTGAATTTTAAATGGTTTGTCCAGTCGTGGAGCCATCAAAGCGGGTGCGGAGCTTACCAGAGCTTTAACAGAGTCAAACGCGTTTTGACAGGTGCCTGTCCACGTATAAGTGGCCTTTGCTTTTAGCAAATAAGTCAATGGCGAGACTACGGATGAAAAGTTTTGGCAGAATTAGCAGTGAAAACCCACCATTCCGAGGAAGCGCATTAACTCGCGTTTTGTAGCAGGAAAAGGGAACTCGTCAATAACCTGCACTTTGGCATGGATGGGGAGCACTTGCCCCTGCCCCACTACCTTACCCAGGTAGGTCATGGTCGCTCCAGCAAACTCACACTTGGCTAGATTAACCGTGAGCCGTGCCTCTGCAAGGCGCGAGGAGCAGTCGCAAGCAATCCAGATGTGATGACCAGGTATTACTTACAGTAACCACATCATCCAAATAAACAGTTACCCCTTTCAGCCAAGCCACAACACGATTCATTAATCTCTGAAATGTCGCTGGGGCATTACGCAACCCAAATGACATGACACGATTTGAAAATAACCCTTTAGGCGTGATAAAAGCGGAAACTTCACGACCCCTCTCAGTTAACAGCACTTGCCAATATCCTTTAAGGAGATCTAATTTTGTGACGAGTTTGGCTGCTCCGACTTTATCAATACAATCCTCTATACGAGGTAAAGGAAACAAATCAGGTTTGGTTACAGCATTGAGCTTGCGATAAGCAGTACAAAAACGAAACGTACCGCCAGACTTCTTAACCAATAAGCATGGCGAAGACCAGCTGGAGAAAGACGGTTCGGCTAAGTTATTGTCAAGCAAATACTGAACCTCTTCGTCCCTGGCTGCTAACATCAGCCAAAGCAGGGATTTCAGCGTTGAATGAAAGCGTTCCAAAGCACCTTGGCTCTGAGCGTGATAAGCGGTTGACAGATTTAGCTTAATTCCCAATTGCCTGAGAACGTCTTTGAACAATTTGGATGTAAATTTACTCCCACGATCAGATTGAACAACTTTCGGCAACCCGAAAGTTGAAATAAATTGACTCAATGCTTTAACAATTGCTTTCGTCTTAATATAACGTAATGAAAAAGCAGCTGGGTAACGAGTGGTCTGACAAATAACCGTGAGCAGGTTTCGAGTACCAGCGGACGAAATTTAGCAGGCACCATCACCTGGACAATTGGATCACCAACAAAACAATCGGTGTGAGGACACCATTTCCTCAACAACACGCCGTCTTTAACGAAGTAGCCCCCCGCTTTATTCCGAATTTCATTGTCAACGTTAACGAGTTCAAACAGAGATTTCAATGTCTCATCTGATTTTTGCTCTTCTGCAAATTCCTCACGTGATACACAGACAGGATAATCAGCGAGTGAAAAAGACTTTGACTTAGTTGACTGCACTCTGTCAGTTTAAGTCTTTTGACTGGCAGAGCAAGTAACTACACATGCGGTAAACACCTTTGGATACTTTTTCGCACTCTTGTCGGTGGACAGCGACAGTAACCACCAGAGGAGAAGACGTATCTGACCAGATGTGTCTTCCTGCCAGCTGGTTCCCAAGCACCAATGAGATACCCTCAACAGGTAGTGCAGGCCGAACACCAAGCTCTACGTCACCCTCCACTAGCTCACACTCAAGAGAGACATTGTGCAACGGCACTGAAATTGTGTTTAAGCCAATTCCACGAATTAACAGCGAATTTTCAGTGTAAGACTCATTAGAGAAAGGCAACACCGACCCTAATATGAAAAGACCCACTAGCCCCAGTATCCCTCAAAATGTTCACTCAGACTTTATGACCACCAACAAGTGACACAAAGCCATCAGAGATGAATGGATCAAACTTCACCTCGCGGTCTGCCACACACGCAGAGGTGCACGCCAGCCTGTCAGTGGGCAACTCCAAGTCAACGATCGCAGGCACTGGAACAGCCAGGATCGAAGCCTCAGTAAAAACAGCATTGTACATGAATAACTGCTGGAAGGTTAAACGATTGAGCTTTTCTGCTTTGAGCAGTGGCCATTGCTACATCCAATGACCTTTTGCAAAACAGTAACCACATGCATCCTTATCCAGAGCAGGCCTTTGCACAGGTTGATATTTTTTAGCAGACCGCTGCTCTTGAGCTTAAGGCACAGGTATAACGTTAGGCCATGACCGAAAATTACCTCTATCCATTTTTGTACGATCTAAACGTGAACGGTGCGTAAGCTCCCATTCATCAGCCAGCACGGCTGCCTCGGAAGCAGTGCGCACCTTACGCTCCACAATGTACGTAGCGACATCTTCGGAGAGCATGTTCTTATACTGTTCTAACAAAAGTAGATCGACTAAATCATCCAATGTAGCAATATTTTCGAATCTTCGCCAACGAGTAAACTGCAAAGTTAAAGCTCTCACGAAATCGACATTCGTTTGGTCGTATATCTTCCGAATATTGCGGAAACGAAAACGGTATGCCTCTGGCACCAGTTCGTATGCTTTAATCACTGCAGTTTTCACCTTATCATACACCTGACTGTCAGCCACAGACATAGGTGAGCTGAGCGCGAATCTTCTTTTCAACTTTTAATTTAGGTGTAGGTGACTGGCCACCTGGAATTTAACCAACTCGCAGCAGATTGATTCGCTGTTGTTCTTGATCAAGCTTTATTTTCTCAACCTCTTGCGTGAGGATTGATTTTCTCCATCTCCGTAGCTTGCTCTCTATCAAAGCGCGTTTTGTCTTGATCAAGCTTAATTTTCTCAAACTCTTGCGTAAGATGGATTTTCTCAAGCACCGTCTCCCGCTGCATTACCAGCATTACCTGCTGATCCACTAACCCGGCCACAACTACGCACCTAACGCTCTCTTTTAATGTCTTTTGTACTAAGGAAATGACGATGTTATAATTGTCCGCAACCTCGATTACAAGGGATATCTCAATAGAGGAGGGAGTGGAGGCAATAAACAGATAAAAAAATGGGAAATCACCGGGTAGTGATGGATACCCAGCGGAATGGTATAAGACATTCAAAGACGAACTGTCTCCACTGTTAGTGTAATCGTTTAATTGGACATTACAAAAAGGCAAATTACCACCAACATGGACAGAAGCAATAATAACGGTCATACCTAAACCGGGGAAAGATAGGGAACTATGCGGAAACAATCGACCAATATTTTTTCTAAATTTGGACTACAAGTTATATACATCTATTATTGCGTGACGATTACACGCCTTTACACATGATTTGATCGATGAGGACCAAACAGGATTTGTGAGCGGGCGACAGACGCACGATAACATTAGGAGGACTCTGCACATTATAGATCAGGCAAACAAACAGAAAAGAGACACGATTCTGGTTAGCGTAGATGCCGAAAAGGCGTTTGACAGGGTAAATTGGACTCTTATCCACAGTGTTAGAGTATGGAGGACCATACATGACTTAAGTAAAAATAAATAAATAAATAAATGTATAAATAAATACAGAAATAAATAAATAAATAAAAAAGGATTATTTCCACATTTATTCCAACTTTTATTTTTCGATTTCAGTGTCCTTATGCTAATGTGAAAGGCGGGCCTAACCTCAGTCTCGAGCAGGATTGGTCAACTGAGCTACACACACACACAGCCCCTGCGCTCCGCCACATACTCGCTCAGAGACACGGGCAGTGACTGAGACTTGAGCTTTTCACCGTGAAACAGCCGGTCAGTGACTTTGTAGAACAGTGGAAACAGTGGAAACACAGAGTTTCTCTGGTCACATCTGCTCAGAGATCAGCGGCTTCATGATCAGAGCAGAAGCTGCAGGTGGTTTGTACCGAGCTGGAGTTTCTGTTTCCTCCTTCTCCTCTCGGCTCGCTCCTTGTGCTCAGTACAACACCAGACGTGACGCTCACAGTCAGGACTACCAACACCTAAATCATCCCAATAAAAAATAACCTTAACTAACCCTCTGAACTTGAACTAGTTCATTTTAAGTGTGAACTGGCTCAACGCTGCAAACAGCTACTGGACACCAGCATTGAGAGGCAGAAGTAGTAGGGCTGGATCATTACACTCTTGTGACCAATCCTGCATGAGACTGAGGTTAGGCCCGCCTTTCTCATTAGCATAAGGACACTGCAAATGAAAAGGAAATATATCAGGGAATAAATAAATGTGCAAATATATTTAAGACATTTATTTTGACATTTATTTTGGTATTAACATATTTTTTTTTTTCTGTATTAATTTATTTATTTCCTTTTTTATTTATTTATTTATTTCTGTATTTATTTATACATTTATTTATTTTTACTTAAGTCATGTATGGTCCTCCATATAAATCATCCCAATAAAAAATAACCTGAACTAACCCTCTAAACTTGAACTAGTTCATTTTAAGTGTGAACTGGCTCAACGCTGCAAACAGCTACTGGACACCAGTCAGCATTGTAGTAGTAGGGATGGATCATTACACACCTGTGACCAATCCTGCATGAGACTGCGGTTAGGCCCGCCTTTCTCATTAGCATAAGGACACTGCTAATGAAAAGGAAATGTATCAGGGAATAAATAAATGTGCAAATATATTTAAGACATTTATTTTTATATTTCTGTTGTTATTAAGGTATTTATTTATTTATTTCTGTATTAATTAATTTATTTCCTTTTCTATTTATTTATACATTTATTTATTTTTACTTAAGTCATGTATGGTCCTCCATATTAGAGAAGTTTGGATTCAACAATAAATCAATACAGATTATTCGGACTCTATATCAACAACCTACAGCTAGAATCAAAATAAATGGAAGCCTATCTAACAAGTTCGATCTACAGAGATCAACCAGACAGGGATGCGGTTTGTCACCAACCCTGTTCGCATACTGTATTGAGCCATTGGCCCAAGCCATATGCGAGAATAGACAAATCCAAGGGGTGACAGTGCGCGGAGTAGAACACAAGGTCGGCCTCTTCGCAGATGACGTCATTGCATTCCTTGAACGGCCTAGTGAATCGTTGCCTGAATTGCTAACCCTAACCCTAACCCTTGGATGTTGGAATTTGATGAGGCAACCTGGTGATATGGACTTTAAAAGTATAGTTTCGGATTGGTGGACTTTGGGAATAATAACCGAGAAACATTACTCGCGATCTCAATACAAGGGTCAAATACATGCATTTCCCAGCCAACACGGGAGCCTTGACATCTACAGTGAAACTTCTTATGCAAGTTTATCCTCAAATGTAAGAAGCTGTGTTTTAACTGTGTGGTAAACCTGGGTTTATCAACGTTAGTTAGTAAAGGCCTCAGTATGCTTCTCCGAGTCCGTTGCGGAAGGACGGACGGGCGGAGCGGACGGACGCTTTTTGATTTATAGTTCTACGAGCCTTTTTGTTCTGAAAACACTTCACCGCCAGAACAGTAGATGGCGTAACGGAAGTCGAGCTTAGAGAAGCCTACCTCATGAGGTATTTAGAAGAAGTCCACGCTGGTTTATTTACGTCCCCCTGGCTCCTCACACACAGTGAACGATGACAACAGAAAAAGGATGTTGATGACGCGACAGTTTTGCTGAAATAAAGTGACACCCAGCGGGTCAACATGCTTATGTTATCGTGTCTTAGCGCAGCAGTTCCCCGGTCTTGTTTCCAAACTGCGTTGCTAATTCAACAGCTGCAACAGCTTGACGCTACATAGAGGCAGCTAGCTTCCACACACAGTCAGCACGGACAGCCGATACTAGCTACTACCAAGTGTTTGCTTCTAACCTGACGGTGTTTGAGAAACAGTGTCATGAGAGCCGTGGGATTAAAGTCAGCGGGTTTTTGCGCTGTTCCCACCGCAGTTAGCATGGTGGCTAGCCCGCTAGCCCCGTTATCAAAGTTCGTTATAACCGTATGTGACCGTACACACATGCTGTAAGTGCTCTAACCAGCCACCGTCAGCCGGACAACGCCGCTGGCTTAACACACTTGTTACATTAATTATAGAGTCTTAGTTGTGATTTAGGTTTATTGTGATTTAGGGAATGAAACAGGAAGTTTGAGGTCCGGAAATAATGATGTCCCGAAATGCTGGCGTTAGCTGACCAATCACAGCCACAGTTTTTTCTTTAAAAAAATGATACTACTAAATAGGAACATTTGGGGTGAGACATTTTTTAGGTTGCTGTAGAGGAACCACAGGGGAACCAGCCTTATGTTTTTCCTTTTAGGTTCATTAGTTTGATTTACAAAAGCTTTTACAGAGTAAGAGTAGGCATATTACCTCTTCTACGTAAGACTCATAATCTCAAATGTGTGATGCATTACAGGAGTGAGTGACAATGACACGCTGTAGATTCAGGATGAGGAAGAGAAGAGGGGAGAAGATGAAAGAGGAGGATACAAGAGTAGAGGATGACAGAGGAAAAGGGAGAAGAGTGGAGAGG
Organism: Pleuronectes platessa; assembly: GCF_947347685.1. Classification (NCBI taxonomy): domain Eukaryota; kingdom Metazoa; phylum Chordata; class Actinopteri; order Pleuronectiformes; family Pleuronectidae; genus Pleuronectes; species Pleuronectes platessa. The sequence goes on along the minus strand of NC_070639.1, from coordinate 4,106,358 downwards.
AGTTGAGAAGAGTAGGAAGAGAAGACAGGAGCGGATACGAGAGGGGAGGTATGGAGAGAAGAGGACAGGATAAGATAGGAGAGGAGTGGAAGAGAGAAAAAATATCAATCCCAATGCTCATGTGTCTCAAAGTTCCCGTTCAATAAATTGTTGTTCATCTACAGATTGTTGCATTATTTCATGCATTGATATATCAATAAGACATAATCTCTAAGCATTTACAATGTAGTAGCGATGTGTCGGTCGTGAACGATTCGTTCGTTTCAAACGAATCCTTACAAGGACTCGGGAGTAACGAGTCCTCTCAAAGAGAGATTCGTTCATTTTCTCGTGGCCGCGCATCGGGACTGTTGCATAGGCTGATGCAGGTCACGTGAAAAAGGATCCAAAGACTCGTATCCGGCAGATGAACGAATCACTGATCCGAAGAACGAAACACTGATCTGAAGACACGGTCGGGAGGTGAACGATTCGTTCATCTGCCGGGTACGAGTCTTTGGATCATTTTCTACGTGACCTCCATAGGCTCAGAAAAGGAAACAGTTACCTCATTCCCTTTCGCGTGTTAAAAAGCAGCCATGACTGACAGCTTTTGTGTGGCAGATCATTTTTCTTTGAGAAAACCTCCTCTATTATATACAGTAAAACATGACAGTTTGTATGGTTTTAAATTGTCATTTATTGTCACACTGGCATTTAATTATCATGGGAAATAATTACACTGCACTAAACTGTAAGTGTAAATGTAAAGTAAAAATAACAAAACCAGTCATTATGACTTGTGAATAGGGCTGAACGATTTGGGGAAATAATCATATTGCGATTAAGATTTAATATGCGATTCTTTTATTTTATCCTCTCTTTCCCCCCCCAAAAAAACGTAATGAATGATTTAAATATGACCAACAGAATATTAGATACTGTACAATATTCTTTCCCACATTTTTATTTAACTGCTCATTACAGAAACAAGAATAACAAATCGGTGTGCATTTAAGTAATTTAATCAAAGTCATTGTAAGTATAAACCCAAGGCATGCACTTTTTAAAACCTGTGTGCAAATTTACCATCTTGAGAATTTTTTTTTTTTTAAATATAGGTGTCTCACTACTCTCAAGTCAGTAACATTTCCAGTGTTGGGAAGGATACTTTCAAAACGTATTCCGTTACAGAATGCAGAATACATGCCCAAAAATTTAATCTGTAACGTATTCCGTTACATTAACTAATCTGAGTAACGTATTCTGAATACTTGGATTACTTCCACATTGAATTGCATTTTATAAGTGTAGGAATGCGGCGTTGTTATAGTAAGTGGAGCAGCAGCAGTTTAAGCCCTGTGTCCGCGGCTGCGGCGGGCCAGCTGGATGCGCTGGAAGGGCAGCTTGCGGATCAGATTGCTCCGTAGATTCCCGTTCATGTCCGGGTGGACGTGCAGCGGTATGGAGGCTCCGGGCCTCAGCAGGAACACCCCCATGCTGAACACCTCCGTCTCGCAGATGTGCATGTAGGCTCCGTCCGCCGCCCGCACCGCGGTCACCGGCGAGATGAGCTCGCTCTGTGTGGCCGACACGTCGGCCGAAGACTCTGTGGGCAGATTAACAAATCATTGAACCGAAAACACAGTCGGGAGTTGAACGATTCGTTCATCTGCCGGGTACGAGTCTTTGGATCTTTGCCCCCCCCCCCCCCCCCCCCCCCCCGTTGAAACGAACGAATGACTCAAAAAGAGATTCGTTCATTTCACTGAACGAGATTCAAAGAACCGACATGGTAAAAAGATCCGAACTTCCCATCACTACAATGTAGACTTGACTGGCACATCTTTTAAATCAAGTTAGTAGTCAGGTGTCCTAGGGGGTTGTGTTTGTGAGGGGAGGGGGGCGCGGAAAGCTTCAGGGGCCTATAGATCATTACTTAATATGGTACCTGGAAAATCAGGAGGTAGCATGGAATTTTTTTTCAAGGCAAGCGTGGGAACCCTGCTTCTGTTCGGAGCATAATTTCTCCCCAATGGAGCGACTCCAGACCGAACTTCCCGACCGAAAATGTTGTGGGCGGGGCTAAGTTCATCTGGCACCCAGGCTAGAGCTGATGTATCTATGTATGTACACAGAGAATGATGTTCATGATGGGGACTTGTATCTATTCAAGATACTCATGGTTGCAGGTAAAAAGGCCATCACAAGAAAATGGGGGACTGAAGATCTACCCAAGTAGACTCATCGGGTGGACACAGTGGGGGAAATAAATGTTATGGAAAGACTGACACACAGGCTACGGCTGACACGATCACAGATGGACAGTAAATTGAGGAAATGGACTCTATGGCAGTCGAAACACAGAATTGACATGACAGCAGGGTTTTCATTTTTAATTTTTTTATTTCTGGTTGTCGATGTTGTTGATGACTTGTATTGGTGTACTTATTGTTATAAAAAAAAAGAAATAAGATAGTACATATCAAGTACAAAATTTTTACAGAAAATAACTTGATTTAAAACATTTTATAGTGTGTATTTGTTTTACATATTTTTTTCTTTCTTTTCTTTAAGGCAACAAACTTATTCAGATCGGTGATAAAGTAAACATAATTTGGTGTTTATTGGCACCGTCTTAAAAGATGTTCAACTCTATAGATCTGCTGACTGTAAGGCAACAGTATGGATTTCACAGCATTTACAACATCATTTGCATTCCGAAGGACCCGCACTGGGGTGATAGTGCTCAGCAGGCCTGGTCCTCTGTTCCGGCTGACGCTGGCGAGTGTCCCAATGATAATCTCTGCCGGTGGAGCTGTCATTTCTTTCTTTTCCTTCCGTCATTTTGTGACAGCACATCGTCATGATCATCTCTTTTTGTCTTCAGTCCCGAGTGAGCCTGACCCTCGGTCCTGGTGCTGTCCGAGGGACTCGTGCTGGGCTGATGGTGCTCAGCAGGGCTGGTCCTCTGATCCGGCCGACGCTGGCGAGTGTCCCAATGATAATCTCTGCCGGTGGATCTGTCATTTCTTTCTTTTCCTTCGGTCATTTTGTGACAGCACATCCTCATGATCATCTCTTTTTCTTTTCAGTCCCGACTGAGCCTGACCCTCGGTCAAGGTGCTGTCCGAATGACCCGCGCTGGGCTGATGGTGCTCAGCAGGCTTGGCCCTCTGATCCGGCTGACGCTGGCGAGTGTCCCAATGATAATCTCTGCCTCTTTTCCTTCCGTCATTTTGTGACAGCTCATCGTCATGATCATCTCTTTTTCTTTTCGGTCCAGACTGAGCCTGACCCTCGGTCCTGGTGCTGTCCGAAGGACCCGTGCTGGGCTGATGGTGCTCAGCAGGCTTGGTCCTCTGATCCGGCTGATGCTGGCGAGGGGGCCAATAAAAATCTCTGCCGGTGGCTCTGACATTTCTGTCTCTTTGCCTTCTGTCATTGTGTGACGGCACATCGTCATGATCACCTCTTCTCAGTCCCCACTGAGCCTGACCCTCGGTCCTGGTGCTGTCCGAAGGACACGCGCTGGGCTGATGGTGCTCAGCAGGCTTGGTCCTCTGATCCGGCTGACGCTGGCGAGGGTGCCAATAATCATCTCTGCCGGTGGCTCTGACATTTCGGTCTCTTTGCCTTCTGTCATTGTGTGACGGCACATCGTCATGATCACCTCTTCTCAGTCCCGACTGAGCCTGACCCTCGGTCCTGGTGCTGTCCGAAGGACCAGTGCTGGGCTGATGGTGCTCAGCAGGCCTGGTCCTCTGATTGGGCCAACGCTGGCGAGGGTGCCTATAATCATCTCTGCCGGTGGCTCTGACATTTCGGTCTCTTTGCCTTCTGTCATTGTGTGACGCCACCTTGTCATGATCACCTCTTTTCAGTCCCGACTGAGCCTGACCCTCGGTCACGGTGCTGCCAAAAGGACCCACGCTGGGCTGATGGTGCTCAGCCGGCCTGGTCCTCTGACCCGGCCGACGCTGGCGAGTGTGCCAATAATCATGTATTCTGGAGCTGAAGTCACAATTTCCCTGGAGGCTTCTTTTAGTATTAGACTCATCAGTTTCTTTGAACTGGGTGCTGGTGCAGGGAAGTAAGCCGGTGTGGTGGGGCTGGTGGGTTTTTCCCGACCCAGCATGAGATGGAGGATTCGGCTGGACGAGGTTGGTAGCGGTGCACTGGGGCTGCACCAGTGGCCCGCACACAGCTGTGCTACTGTCAGAACTCTGGATTTCCATCATTTGAAAACAGGACAAGACACTGCAAAAAAAGAATCCTTTCATTAGCTAAGTTCATCATGTGTGTGAGATAGTAAAGATGAATAAGACATATTGTAAGGACCTGTACATGTTTTCCATATAGATAGAAAACATTCAACCGGATCACATCGATGACTTACTAGCTGCTTTTTTTCCTCATGCTGGCGATGTGGTGCATGCTGATGAACTTATGCTCCAGCACCTCACAGGGTGTCGCCCTTGTGTCGGGATCGAGCTGAAGCATCGCCTTCAGCATGTCCACAAACATGTTGACGTCGGACATCTCTGCAACTCTATCTGCAGAGTTGTGTGTCTTGATGGGTTGGACCTAAAAAACAAACATGTCATTAGTGAGATCCAGCAGCGAATTTAAAAAACTTCTCTGGGACATTTGGAGGGTTTTCTTTTGATCTTAAAGAAATAAGCTCATGATGAATGATCCAAAGAAGACATACATCCACGAGGTGGTCCAGGGAGCTGAACTTAAAACCCCTGTTCTCCATAGGCTGCTTCCCCGTGGCTCTGCGGTACTCGTCTGGTGTCTGTTCAGAAAGTGTTGTTGTTAGCAGAGTACATCAGCCTTGCACAAATGTATAGAGGGAACCAAATATGTTACAGCAAGTATATAGAGATATTTGAATATAACAAGCTGTTTCAGGTTCGGTACCATGAGTTTCCAGACGGAGGAGGTGTTGTTGACTGCTCTCCTGAAATATTTTTGAGTCTTACATCCTTTGTTCAGCATGGTGACGGGGAGCTGGCCCTGAGTCTCCATGATGAACGTGATCTGAAAGTACAACACAACTTAAAAATTCCACCGGAGTCGAGGGGAACTACTACTGATTTATGTATGTAGAACAGAAAACAGTGCACTTCAAGTAGTTTGTGTACCATTTCATATTCACCCAAACCAGGGTAGAGCAGGGCCCCGAGGTAAAGAGCAGCGGCCGTGCAGCCCAGAGACCACATGTCTATGGCAACTGTGAAGCGATTCCCCAACAAGATTTCTGGAGATCTGACAAAGGAGCAACAGCCACAGTCACATAAACCAGGACAAATATTAGATTTTTTTTTTTTAAGGACACCTCAAAAACTCTTACTGCTGCGGGAACAAAACACCTCGCAAAGACATTTGTGTCAATGGATAAAGACAGAATGTTTATATTCTTAGTTTGCGTGCTTTTTCAGTTAATAAGACACCAATAAGATCTGTCATGGTTCCAGCTAACTACCTGTATGGACGGGTCTGCAGGTATGACCCCACCACAGCAGCTGACACCTCATGCGCCAGTCCGAAGTCGATCAACTTGACTCTGTAGGGCTGCCGTAGCTGATCAACCAACATGATGTTATCCAACTTGAGGTCTGCATGGATAATCCCTACAGCCTTCAAGTGTTTCAGAGCTTGGGCAACCTGAAAAGTTATTTTCATAATAATGTCAGCAATGTGCCACAAGTATATATATTCATACTGCTTTTTGGTGCAGAGGAGAAAACTGGTGGACACACCTGCTGGACAATTGGTCTTATTTCTTTCACAAGGAGAGGTCTGAATTTGCGTTCCTCCATGAAATTCAAAAGACTTCTGTCTAGGTGCTCAAACTCCAGGCAAATGTGTCCTGTGTCAATGAAGTACTGGTTCCACTGAACAATGTTGCATTTGCTCAAGTCCATCGATTTAAGTTTCTTCAGAATAGCCACCTGGAGACACATGACAGGTGAACACAAAGATTGTGTATCAGCTTTACACATGTAAACTTAAACAAGGCAGTACACATGTGTGGATATGGATGCAGGATGTTATAACTTAAACTGTAATAAGCACACAGTTTTGTTTCTTACCTCGTGATTTACCATCTTCATATTATCGTCACGCAGTTTAATCATTTTGATGGCCACGATGCTCTTGTCGTTCAGATTCTTGCACTTTACGACAGTTCCAAAAGTGCCCTGGCCGAGCAATGACTCCACCTGGTAGCTGGAAGACCCAGAGTTGAGCAGGCGTGTTAGATCCAACTGGCTGTTCTTGGCATTACGCATGGCAGACATGTTTCCTCAAAATATGGCGTCAAAAGGAAGTAAAATGCTTTTTCTTGTAGGTGTGCGAGAGCAACTGCTTGCTGTGATCTATGATCATGGCATTAATAGGTTAATACTTAATAGGTTAATACTGTAACCTTTAGTAAATATTCAGTGGCTTCTCTCTCTCTCTGTCTTCATAGGTTATGGCTTTGATCCATAACCATGTAGATAATAGATACATTGTAACATTTAGTATATATTCAGCTCTCTCTCTCTCTCTCTCTCTGTCTTCATAGGTTATGGCTTTGATCCATAACCATGTAGATAATAGATACATTGTAACATTTAGTATATATTCAGCTCTCTCTCTCTCTCTCTCTCTCTCTCTCTCTCTCTCTCTCTCTCTCTCTCTCTGAATTTTGTGTTTTTCATATTTCTACTACAAGAGCTGTAGGATTGTGGTGGTGCCTACTATTCAGGTGTCCAGTAGAACAGGGAGGGAAGCTGTTTGCAGCAGCCAGAGGTGTCAAAAGTATTCCAAGTAGAAGAGTAGACTCAAGTAGAAGTATAGATACTAGGGTTTAAAAATACTTCTGTAGAAGGTGAAGTATAAACTCAAGCTTTTTACTTAAGAAAAAGAGAAAAGTACTGGTTTCAAAACGTAACGTAATGTAAGGGGAATTTTTTTTATGTAAATACATTAAAGTACCATATTTGTACTACTGAGCATTAACATGCGTTTCATGGAGGGGTAGACATGATAACTAGTTGCCAATAAGTATTGTAATCGTGCAAAATGTCAAACTTCAGTGGAATGTTATCAATAACCTTTATTCGAAGAGACCTTGAGACCTTTGGACTAAATCCTGTATGTACAACAACACTACCGATAGGCTTTGTTCAGCCGCAAAAGCAGCAGGTTCTCAAAGTTATTTGAGCCTATGCATGCTCTACCTGGCCTGAAGATGAGCCCTGCAACACTCAACAGTCTTTCACAGGCTGCTGAGGCGGTGTGTACAAAGGGCCTGCCCTTTGTACACACCGCCCCTCGCTACTACCGATTGGATGGTTTAGTGAGGTCCTCCGATCGGCCCCGCTGGAGTCGGTAACGGCCCTGGCGGAGCGCCGAGAAGACGATCAAACTTGACTATCTAGAGGAAGTAAAAGTCGTAACAAGGTTTCCGTAGGTGAACCTGCGGAAGGATCATTACCCAAAAAACCCCCACAAGTGCTTAGGGTCCTGCGCTGCGCCCCAGGGCCAGCGTGTCTCCCGAGGCCGAGGTTGTGTTGGTGTGGCACGCGAGTGATCTCCCACCTACCCACTTTTATTAAATGGTCACATGATGATAGTTTAGGCGATGCTGAAATGTTAACTTTATTGTTCCACAAAGTGAAACATTTGTCTTAGGCTCTTCACCCATGCTGCAGCCATAAAAACACACATAAACATACACAAAATCCACATTATACAATAAACATCCTAGTAATTATGTGTTGATACATAACATTAGTGCTACTGTACTGTGAGTACATGACCATATTTTAAATACATGTACGTGTACAAGTACAAAGGTTCAAAGGGTTAAAGTCAGCAAAAAAATTAATCCAATATAAAGAATTTAAATTAGAAATCATCCTCCAGTGCCTGGCTTCATCTCCAGCCATTTAAAAGGTTACAGACACAGGGATAAATTACTTTTTAAATCTATTCAACCTCCAACACTGACAAAGACAGGAGAAACTGGTGAGGATCACTGGTTCAGGAGCTTTAACTGGACCAGCTGCTTCATGAAAGATTTCAATGTGGTGTTAACTTTAATGACAGATTTGGCTAAGATAGCGGACGTTAGCATTTCTGACTGCCCCTAAATGCACCTCCTTGGAAGATGTCAGAGGAAATTATGGCTTTAAAACTTGTTGTAAATGAAAATTTTAAACTAAACCAAGTTCTATGAACAACAGTAAAACGAAACTGTGAACCTGGAATAGAATCAAACAAAGATAACTGGGTTAAACGATCATTTCAGAAGTATATTACACTCACAGACACACATATGAAAAGTCGGAGTAAAACACAGAAACATTCCCACACGCTCAGAAAAAAAGGCCTCAGCGATGGCATGCAGGTCAACAGGAAACCGGCTAAATGATTTTTCTTCTTCCTCAGGAGGGAAAAGAGATGTTTGAGATAGTTGACCCCCACAGGCAGGTGGTTCTGATAAACCCAGATGGAGAGAGGCCCGTCCCAGGCTGTCCCATGGTTCCGTGCCTGCTGTGTACAAAGACTCCCCACTGGGAAGCCCCTGTGTCTAAATGAGAGAGGTCCAGTAACGTGCAGCACTTTGCAGGCAGTTCCTCAGAGATCCAGCGGATAGTGTGACTGACTGGGCAGGTGACCTGGATATTGAGACCCCCGTGGAGGGTTGGTAATAGAGTGTGAGATCCATAGAGGTGGAGAGTGAGAAGGATGTGCAGCGGTAAAGGAAAATAAGTGGAATTGTGCTTAAACACAGCTGATTAATTGACAATGGAGCATCAAGTTATTCATCAAGCAAAATAGTGTATTCATTTGTTAATTTGAACAACTTAAATATCAGAAATTAAAAACTTTTCTTTGTTTTTCCTAACATCATCATGAGAAAAGATTACTTGTGTAAAAGTTGTTTGTTTCGCCTGATTGGACACAATCCTTTTATTTTTCCACTCGTATGAGGTTTTCTCCTTGTACATTCCTCGCATTAACATATTATTTCAACATTTCAGTTCTGTTTTTTTTTTCTTTTCGTTTTCAATTAAATTTGTTTTGTTGTTTATTTCTGTGAGTAACTGATGGTTAAATGTCTCTGTGTAAACTTTTTTTTTTTTTTCCAGAACGTGTGTCATTCTGTTAAAGGAAACTTTAGTATAAATGTCCATGCACACCACAGAGTACTGTACATGTTTTGTATATCCTCTGGTATGAATAAAGTTGTTTTAAGGCAAACGCTGCATGTATGTGCGGTCGGACTTTGTCCTTTCCTAACTCCTTACGTTTTCTACTTCACTTCTTTCCATGACCTTGTGGCGTATTCCATCGGGGTCAAGGAATAGTGGTTAGGAGAGGAGGTTATTTGGACTTTCCGAACGCAGCCGATGCATAAATGCTGGGCAGCAGATGAGAGTAATGAGTAACAGGTGATGGTAGGGAGGGACGTTTCAGTGATTGGAAATGGAAAACAGACGAGCAGGTGGATCTGGTGACAGACAGAAAATCCGGGGCTGTCTTGTGGGCGGGTGGAGTGAAACTGACGACCAATGACTGGAGCTGAGACAGAAATCAGGACCGACGGCTTGTTTTCTGGCCTCGGACATGATCTGTGTCTGATGACTGCTGGCATTAAAACGTAAGAGCTCTGCATTCCCAGACGTCCACTATTTGTACCAGAGAGTAGATGTCAAATCACGTTCAACACAGACGAGTCCTGCACTTAATTATTCTGGTCCGTTTAAGCAGAGGTGACATCACACAGAACCACCCAGGTTTTACAAATTAGCAATGGTTTTGGACTGTTTTCTCTTTCTTGTACCGATACCCGATGGCTTCAAGTTTCTATTCTGGACTTTCAATATTTAAGTGTGCAGAGTATTTAAAGGAACATTCTACATATGCTTGCAACAATGTGAAAACCACTTTGCAATAGAGCATATGTGTAAGAGGTTATGGAGAAAAATATGTTTTGTTATTGGTGCATGTTGATATATTAGAATGAGAAGCTATAAAAAGGCAAATATAAGAGTGCGTCATTTGGAATTATGTGTAAAAGAACTTCTAACATAGAGTCTGGGTGGGTTAGGTGTGTGCAGAGAGGAAGGGAACAGGAAGTCCAGCAACTCGAATAAATGGGCGGAGTCTTTAAAAGGGGGTGGGTAGCTCACCTGTTTAAAAGCACAACTTTGATAGTGAAGCTGTGGAACATGTGATTCATCTTTAAGCTCGTTGCATCAAACTAAAGATTTGTTGAAGGATTATTAAAAATGTGTTTTGTTCGATTCTTGGTGTTTGGTGGGGGACTGTGACTCGGAGTGAATGATTCAGCCGTTCCTCCAAGTAACTAGTTTAAACTTAAAGAAGATGCTTTTAAGTAGATGTTTAGTCCTTTTAACATAAAATGAACATAGCTATTTATAAATGTAGATTTCAGTCACCTGCATGCTTCTAAAGCTGCTGTCAGACCTGCGCTGAACTCCATAGCTCTTTTGGAGTTTCTCAGGAGAGGCTGTATGTGTGAACACAAATATCCGAGTAAGGTCTTTTATATATATCGGTAGAGTAATCTAGTTTATTCTGGATCTTGTGCAGTGAGTATCACCGGGGTCACGATCATGTTGTGTCTAATGCATTTATCTTTAAGTTGCATTAGCTTGGTTTATACATGGTTTATGTCCCTTTTGCACTAAAATGTTAAATGTAATAGACTTTGTACCAGGGTTTTCTTCCTCAGGCCGACAAATGAAATCTCTAAGTGCAAACTATCATGACAGTATTTGAAAGTCACCTTTTTGTATGATTTACCGCTGGAGCTCCCTGAACTGTCCCCTGCACTAAGCTCCACTCACCTGCTCCCACGTGCATTTTACATCAATGCACTGAACTATTTGCCGGCGTCGGGATCCAGGTCAGCTCTGACTGAACGAGTACAAAAGAGAACGAGCCAGAGGTGAGTGCCATACATGACGGGCCAGCCCATAAAAACAACAATGCTTATAAGCATGTGCCTGCAACAGCGGTGTGCCTCGCTTGTCCTTGTCAGGCCCTCAGAGGTCACTGACAGTTTTCCATTTGCTGCGCTCGTTATTTTCACAGGAAGTTTGTTTAAGCGGTTAATGTTTGGATGATGCAAACAAGCAGGCAGATTTGAAAATGTGGCCCTGATACCCCCGACCGAAATATTCTGAAGACCACATGCGTTCTATAAATCACCTTTTATAATGCTTGTCTCATAAAATGTTACTATACGAGTGTGGGCTTGAGAGCATGTCCGCTGTGTTAAAGCTGGCCAGTGCAGCTACACAGCTCCTGCACCCCCCCTGCCACCATCAATCTATCTATGGGGGCCATACATGCCTGCTGGTGCGTGTCTGAATGCGAGTTTGAGCGTGGCAGCTGCGCTCTCCCCTGCACCTCACCTGCACCGGCTGGGCAGAGGCCAGGGACAGATTCGCAGAAATTTCACGGTGACATTTCTGAGGCCTTCAGTGAGCAAAGGGTCTGACTTATTGCTCTGATAAAACAACATTCTATTGTGGCCCCGATAACACTATTAAACAACGGTGGGTAATCCCTGGTAACAGGCCTGCTGAAAGCTGAATCACACCGCGCTCATTCTGCAGCCCGGCCGGGGTCGAATTGCGACGTGTGCGGAGAGGGGGAAAACAGGAAGCCGGGGTCCTCTCTCTTTTCCCTGGTGGAATTTGGAGTGGCTGCACATGTTCAGCAAGTGCATGAAACCCGTGTGTCAAAAACACACACTAGCCAACTGCTTGAACTCTGCCAAACCCTCTTTTAAGTCCCTGAAATGCACAGCTGGAAGACAAAACCAGCCTGTGGTTGTGTGTGTCTGTGTGTGCTCTGTGAGAGGCTTACTGTGTACCTTACAAATACAGTAGCCTAGAAGATATTTCACAGAAGTTGTGTGTTTGTGTAAAGTTGGGTAACCTCATTAGTCACTCCATTAGAACACATGTGTGCACTTCATGGATATATAGTTGGCTCGTAAGGACGTATTGATGTACCCTGTAATGAGACGATCAAGGATAATGAAACCATCGAATATTTAATAAAAGCAATGTTGGCAATAAAACAAAACAAATATCGAGATTAATTAAAAGCAAGACTATGAAATACATTTTGAGCAGTTTCTTAAACACATGAATCAAGGTTGTTTTTCGTTAACTACAGAAATCTGCTTCACCGTATTTTTTACAGGTTTGCATGTGGCACATTCAGTGAAGCAGCTCAGAGCGACCTCAGCGAAATATTTATAATGTTACCTGGCCAACAGAGAGATTTAAAATCTATCCTCAGCATTAAACTAACAATTTAGTAGCACTTGAATGGCACCTACTTATAGCACTTTGTAGTTTTGCATTATTTTTTAAGAAATTGTACTTTCTTGCTCCTTGTGGTTCTGGATTTGTACCCTCGGGGTTGAATGCACTTATTGTAAGACGCTTTGGATAAAAGCGTCCGCTAAATTAAATTTAACCGGGAGTGTGGTGTATAGGGCTGGAAAGGGCACATGATCTCCCTTCACTTTTTTCGCTTTGCCCTGTGAGCCCCTCTGTAAAATGAGCGGATCAAGGAAGCGAAAAGTTGACAATAAGTGGTGACTGTTAAACACTTTTAGAACCCATTGTGGCCCGCGAGTCAAAAAGTTTGCCCACCCCTGTGCTAGATCCATATTTCTGGATTTAGTCAAATAACTTTTATGAGGAAACTTGTTTAAAATGTGAGGTGTTTGAGAGACCAAGGATGTGAATGACTTGTATGTGTTATGGTTTTGGACATAGCTCTTTTGTCACTTGTTCTTTTTTCTGAGCGTTTACTCACTCATGTCGTCTCATGCTGCCATTTATCTACACATGTCTTTTAATATCTGCATGTTAATAGCTGTTAATTTATGCACAACCTACTCTTCACACACACACACACATCAGGAGTGTGTGAAACAGCTCAGACGTCTCACAACATGTTCAGTTTGTGAACGCCTCCCTCGGCCTAATCCCTCGCACCTGCTCCATAAAGGAATGTAAAGTTAAATTTACAACCACGACTAAAGACCCAGTGGAAAGAAGATTTTAAACCGTGGCTGACGTTGGGACTTCATAACACAGTTGTTTGAATTGCTTTGACAGTTTATTGCAGTAATCTATCTGCCCACTTCAAATGAAGTCTTAATTGTGGGAGGTAGATTTAAAATAAGCTGAAAACTGCTGTGAAAACTCAACAAGTGGGTTAAAGGTCTTTGCAGTTGCAGCCTGTGATTCTATGCCGGTGCCTGAGTGACGAAAGTTAAAGGATCAATAAAAACAGTAAATTGAATAGTTTAGACATTGTAGGGAAACATGTGGTTTAGCTTATTGTCACATTGTCTGTAGTAGTAGAAATATAAAACTGGTACTGCTGTCAAACAAGGTTGTGTTTTACCTTTGTCTCTTGTGGTATTGATGACAGTTTATGAGTTGTGACAAGTTTGTAGATGATTCTTAAAATAGCAGAGGCCATGGAAGTAAATAATGTGTGTGATGGTAATTATTATATTTTCATTTGAGCCACGAGTTTATAATTATAAAACAAGTTTAAGGAAAATGTTGATATTCTTATCTTGCATTGTATTAGCTGTGTGATAACATCCTGGTTTCTCACCTCACTAATAGTCACATTACAAATTTTACAAATTTTAACTTATCATCTGATAAATGATTTGTGAAAGTTGTTTTATTACACTTTGTTTGTGCATGTTTCTAATTTAAATGAATGTTGTATTTCTGTACAATCAGGTCTCTATTTAAAAAGATGTATAGCTGAATGGGGATTAATTAACGTTATAATTATAGGTTAAAAGTAGATAACATAATGGTGCCGCTGCTGCAGTAGGTAGAGTGGGTCGGTTCAATTCCCGGGAACTTCCAGTTTGTATTAAGTGTACTTGCAATATATTGACCCACAAGTTGCTCCTGTGCTGACAGTTCATGAATGGTGGGAGATGAGATTATGTGAATGTGAATGTTTTCATGTACGGGTAAAGATAACTTCTACAGTAACGCGCTTGACTGTAAGAGCTCTATAAATACATGACCTATATTTACTATATATACTGATCCATGTCTAATATTATATATTTTACTTTGCTGTTCCTCTGTCGCACACTGTTGTTCTCAAACAGCATTCTAAACAAAGCGGTTGCTATGTGAAACCTTGGTGCCGGTGTGTATAAAGTTTTGTGTTCACAGGTGGGCCATTTTACAAAGTCTTCAAATGTGGCTCAGCCAATCAGATGTGTGGACTGGAGCCATGCTTTATAACGAGCAGCGAGTGGGATGTGCGTTACCAGCGCAGCAGCCATGTCTGTTTTCTAGATTGAGACCTCACGCTCACTCGCAGCCCAGACAACAGGTTGTGGTTTGGACCACACACCTCTGGCCACAGCTTCTCTACCCCGTCTGACACCTAATCCACTTAAAGCCAATCACAACACCATTACTGTGATCGCCTTCCAGAAAATGACAATGGAGTCTGTGGTGGAGGGAAGCAGATGGCAGGACACGCCCTGAGCTCTGGTCGTGTCCTCGTCCCCGTCCAGCAGCTCTGGACTCACTTCTGTCCCTCACACTTCACTGTTATACTCATTAGTCTCAGTCGAGATTGATATGATCACTGTTTTGGCGATAGAAGTAGAAAGGTGTTGATGGGTCGGACAAATGAGATTTAGAAAGTGTTTGAGGAAGGTCCCAGGGCACATGCTGCACTTTGACGCTCTAATTTCACCCACATTTCATAAAACAATAGGTTTGTGTTAAGCTGCTTTTACAGGATTTCAAGGGTTTTCACAGAGTCTGTAAAATTATGATAACCCTCCCAAGTGTTCAGTTCTCGTTGCTCAACTTGATAGAACAAAGCATTTGTGGTCATTTATATTTATCACTGAGGTTGAAATCTGTCAACAATCTGGTTTCATATTTCATATTAAAAACAATGCAACCATGAACATGAAAGTGAGTTACAGAAAGGCTACATCAAGATCACAGTGAATCATCTAAATATGTGCTGGATTTGTGCTCTTCCTAAAGTGTGTGTGTGTGTGTAGGATTTTTGAAGACATATTTGCAAAAATGTAACATAATATTCATGATTAGGTTTTCATCAGTGTTAAATCACGTGAAAATATTTAAGATAGGGACCTCAAACATAGCACAACCTTTCTGAAATGTAAAAGAAACATCAGGTTATTGTTGCAGTTCATAAACAATGTCATGTTTTGTTACTCATTAATACCCCAGACCTACTGCAGTGCGATGATAAGATTGGATCAGAATTCAAGATAATTGTTTTTGCATTGTCAGCTCAGTAAAGACACAACATCTTAACTGCAAAAACGTTTGATGTAGATTGAACGAAAGAAAATCAGTACTTAAATTATTAGCTGTTTTTTTGTTGAGTGTTCTTTCTTTTGCTGGACAGATGGAGTTATACGCTATGATAAATAAAATGTTCATAAATCTGAAACTGCTAAATAAAAAAGTTTCGGTAACATCTTTCATAAAAGTGGGGACAGTCAAAGTTGATATTTTCCACGTTGTCACTCTTGAAGAACAACTCCATCTAAAAATCCAACTGCAAACGACCACGGAGACTCTTCCCGAAATTACTGAAGGTCTTTAAATCCAGCAGCTGCATGTGAAGTCTCAGTGTCTGTTAAGAGGAATGAAAACTGTTTCATACTCAGTCATACATACAGATGTGTATGTGTATGTGTGTCATTGTACATATGGCGAACACACGCACACGCTCTCCAGCATCACATACAGTACAGCATGTTGATTTAATTACACAGGAAGTCGGCCCTGCAACATATTTCTTTTTATTTATGATGTGTTGTGGCCATTTACATCTAAACCAACTGAGAGGGGGAAACCCAGGGCAACAGTTAGTCAGGAATTCAAACCACTTGTGACGGGAAAACACTCGTGTCACAATAAAATGTAAACTATCAAAACAAAAACAACTGTAAGGAGAAGTGAACGATTATAGGTACAGTGAAGCCCCATGAGGCATCTTGATGTAAGAGAACAATGCCTTTGACCTATGAGCAGGACATCATGGAGGGCATAAATGCAGATATTTTTTATATGGCCGCTCAACCGCAGGCTTAAAAAAAGCTGTGTTTAAACAATGTTTGTTACCTCTGCTGAAGAGATTCACTGTTTGTCAGATTTCTCATTCAATTTCAGAGCTGAAAAGGATAAATGGCTGCATCCAGGAACTCTTTCTTTACTTCCTTTTACATGGAGAGATAGAGCTTAGCCTCGGTGGAGGGATGTGTCCTCTGATGTGTCACATCTTTTTATTGCTTGAGTCAGAGTTACGGACAAAAGCCTCTGTTTTCCACAGTTTAATTTAAAATTCCTTGTGTGCAGGTTTAGAATGGTGGTTATTTGAAGTGCAACAGATCAATAAACTCTCGGTTTCGGTTCAAATCATCGTTTTTAGTCACAGTTGGATCATTTATCAACGAATTGCTTTCTATGAATTATGAACTTAAAGAACAATTATGTCATGTCATGTTCTCAATGTTCAAACAAAGTAAAATATGTGAAATATGAACAATAGTGGATAAAAAATACTCTATATCATTTTGTGCCGCAAGTTAATACAGGGTGATTTTCTGGTGGCACAATGCCTACATACCATTATGGTTTTGTCCATCACTCTTCCATCATCAGTATATTTACCAGGAACGCCAAAATGATGACGTACATGTGACTTAAATGAAGCGGGAGGCTTCTCCAATACATCTGCTTCTCCCTTAGCCAGTTCTTTGACGCTGCATCTCAAATTGATGCAAATATTACTTTAGAAGGTGACAGTGAGCGTAAAACTGCATTTAACACCAATATGAACTCAGCCCAGACTTGACAGGTGCCGAAACCTCCTGCACGGTCCTATGTTATAAAACAGTAAAAGGTCTCATCTTTCTTTAGGTCAGGGAACCATTTTCCTATGGAGGGCCATTAAACCTTTTATAACATCCTTCAAGGCTCTCACAACAAATCTAGTTTAGCTGAATGTTTCCAGCTGTGATGATGCATGAGTTTGCTCGTCCTCACAAACCAGACACATCGGCTTTGTCTTTTAATTTCAAAGACAAATTTCATGGAAGAATAGTTTGCCCATTTTTCTTTGGAAGTGTGAGATTGTGCATTTAATTCTGTTTCCTTGAATGTTGCCATAATGCTTCTCAGTGATGACGCGGAAGTGTGTTTCGTTCTCCCTGACCACAGAGGCCTCCAGCTGAAAGAGACCACCCTGAAGTAACAAATTTCATCTACTATTTTATCTTATTTTCTGTCAATGCAGAAATATAATCTGTGTCGTGAGAATCTTTTAAAATTGTTGAGGTTTTGTAATTATAAATTGATCTCTCTGGCTGTAGAATGTCTCGAGGCCAGAGGTTCCCTGCCCCTGATTTAATGCAATAGTTTCTGGACACACTGAGAAATGCTTCTTAGTTGTCTGGATGTCCCAATGTAATTTT
Source organism: Pleuronectes platessa (assembly GCF_947347685.1). Lineage (NCBI taxonomy): Eukaryota > Metazoa > Chordata > Actinopteri > Pleuronectiformes > Pleuronectidae > Pleuronectes > Pleuronectes platessa. The sequence continues at coordinate 4,088,804 of NC_070639.1, read as the reverse complement.
ATATACTTTTTTGGAGTGAGTGAGTAAGTTGCCAGCTTTAGTAAGAGTAGGCACACTAGGAGCTATCCTGTTACCACTGCGTGTGTGTGTTTGTGTGTCTGTGTGTGTGTGTGTGTGTGTGTGGGGGTGTTTGTGTGTGTGTTTGGCGTGGAGAAAGGCGGGTGGTGAGGGGCCGGGGGAGCGTTTGTTGAGTGGAAAAAGGCCTCTAAAGCTCCTCTACTCACCTTTCGCAGTGACAACATTTAGCACGGTGTGCCGAAACCACCACCCCCCCCCCCCCCCCCCGCCACCACCCTCTGCCCCTTTCTCACCCACTCACCACCCTCTGCTCTCCCCCCCTCATCCACATTTCCTTTTTATCGCTTCACAACCTGTTTTGGGAGTGATAGAAGGATGAAGTGATTCTTCAGTAAATGCCCTTCAACAGATGGTCAGACATGACAGCGGATAGTGGGCGGTGGTGGTGCTGGTGGGGGGTTACAGTCGGGGTCTTGGTCAAGCTCCCACTGCGTCCGAATGTGACAAAATGCAAAGTGGAATTCGCCGGCCCCTCCCGTCCAGAATTGGCGCAGGGAAAGAGCATGTGAGAGGCACGATGGCATGTCCTTCGCGGTCCGGGCGAGTTTGGGTGACAGCTGCGATGTTTATAGGCCAGCTTCGATGACAGTCGGGGGGGGCGGCTCGGATCTTTTCAGACAGGAATTAGGTTTGTCATCAGATTCTAAAATCCCTCTGATTTATGACATTTCCACTCCTGTTTTCCCGTCCACCCCTTTGAACCCCACTCGCAAACCCCCAGCAGGGAGACGATGACATTCGGCAAAATTGTTTGTTTGTTTACCTCTTTACTTTCATCACAAAGGATGGATTTCCCGCCCACATCGACACACACCAGTTAGCTACGTCCACACCACCTCTTTTACCACGTCTGGTAAAATGATAATCAGTCTGGGATCTGTGCAAATTCATAGAGTAGCTGAGATAGAGTTTTATAATTGTTAGTGAAAATAATTTTGGGGGGATTCACCGTTACAAATTAATCTTCAAACCATCCAGCAAAGTCCCTGTGATAATAAGTTATAATCAAGTGTCCAGACACAAATAAATCTGTCATATCCTGTCCATACTTCATACTGATTCATACTTCATACAGACTGAAAAGCCCCTGGTGGTTGACTGCATTATAGGTCATATACCCTGACTCCTCCATGTTAGCAGACGGGACATGGGTTGAGTGTTTATTTTCCTGGTATACTTGATTTTATTAGTTATTTCATGATATAAAAACCGGCTGACACATCATGATTATCAGCTGAGAATGTCTCGTGATTGGTTGAGCATGTATAAAGGCAGGACTTTGATACCATGGCTCTATTGCCTGATGTATATTGCAGCATTGCTTAGTGTGTGGTGTCCATCGCCCAACTTAACCCGTCATGATGACTTTTCCTTTTCAATGGTCCCTGATCTCTTAGATCCACCAGACCCCCTCCCACTACCCTGTGACACCCAATTAAAAGAGATTATCTAAACCTATCATTTACATGGAAACGATGAACAGACTGATTTAGAGATTACACAGTGAGCAACGTCTCGGTTGAGCAGGGAATGAAATGACAAAATATCTCGGCTGACGACCAATCAATAAGATGATACGTGGAACATCTCTTTAATACCAGGAGGGCCGTGTGGTGCAGTTATGTCGGGAGGCCGTTTCAGAGGAGGCAGCCCCCACAGATTATTTTGGGAAACAGCCTTTCGGAAATAACTGTGAAATTTTTGGTTTCATGATACCAAGTCAAGGCCGGGATCAGAGATAACGATTCTCTCTGTCGTACTTCAGCTCAGATAATCAGCTTGATTCTCTCTATGATCTTTGTCCAACTCCATCATTACCTAAAATACACGTACTTGTATTATATGATAGTTATTGTGATTATTGGCTGGTAATTAACTCAAGCAGCAACTGGTTATTATGTCTCAGTATTTCAGATGTAGTGCTTTTATGCCTGGTCTCTATGTCTGATTTTAAAATACAACGCTGTTTGTAATAACTGTTTATTTTTGGTTAAACACATTTATTAAGCAAATACTAGGCTGCAATAACACAACTTAAGAAAAACATGAACGCATGCGTTTATATTTACTGCTGTAGAAAGATGCACATTCACATTTGTAAAAAGCTGAGTGGAAACCTGGTTGCTTGCATGGCAGAGAAAACTACCTGTGGAGTTCAGGCTTCTTCAATCCCCGACACCAGGATTCTCAGGACCAGGTTTATCGTTTGAGATTCACAACCCAGTGACTAAAGTACATGTGAATGTACTGTATATATTGTTGTTCAATATTGTTGTTGTTTTTATATTGTTGTTTTTAAATTGTTGTTTGTATATTGTTGTTTGTACAGTGCACCAACCACACCAAGGCAATTTCCTGTATGTGCAAATATACATGGCAATAAAAAGAATTCTGATTCTGATTCTGAATGCAACCGCATTATTAATGCCTTGTTTTGTCTTTCCACTTCCTTTCAGTAGGGAGCTTTTTGCAGGACACATTCTCTACTGTACCTAAAGTATGTGAAAGAAAATGATAGTTAAGTCAGTGGAGGAAGTTTTGTTGAAGTTCTTGCAGTTTCACCTTTTTGATATTTTTATTAACTTCTCTTGTATCCAAAGGTTTGCCATATGTACGTGGCAAAAACACAACATCTGAACAAGTCAACACAAACATGTCAGACATGTTTTTTATTGTCAGCAATTTGATAACTTGACTCAATCGTTGAACAGATTCGTAAACATCCAGTTGGTTGTTAGAGAGTGAGTCGAGTCTAAGAGATTTAACTGCAACTTTGTTTCTTCAGTATTTTTGTATTTAACACTTTTGTAGAGAACCATTTTTTATTTGATCCATCAGAGCCACCATTTCCAACTCTTCTTCTCCATCAGTAAAGCCTGGGGAAATTATTACTACTTTCAGTGCTTCTGTATTTCAAAAGGAAATGAAGCTCGGCGGCATTTCCTCACATCTTAAAAAAATGACACCAAGCTATGTGACACTTCCCCTCTCCTTATCATGGGAATTTATAAGCTCTGCTCCGTGCCAGGTGCTCCAACTGGAGAATGCGCCCACACACTCACACGCACACGCTGACACAGGCCTACAAAGAGAAACTTACAGTGAGCGGTATGTCCTTTATATGGATCCTCAAATTAAAACACATATACAGCCTGGGACAAAAACTTAAACAGCGACCCTCTCTCTCTCACAGTGTATGGACTGCAGATATTCAATAAGCTTTTGTTATAGCTATACATTTTCCCTGTGTCCAAGAGCAGATATATAAATCACAGAGGGCACTGTGGCCTCATGCAGGAGGTGAGCCGTGACAGGATTTGCAGACCTTTGCCCCAGGGGTCACTGATGCTATTCCAAACCCAGTCGAACTGTTCAACCAGTGATGGGAAGATGAGGAGTGGGAGTCCGACAGGTCCAACACACATGTGAAACATGCATGTCAACATGTATAACAATCATCCCATAGTAGCTTGTGTGAAAATGAAATTACTTTTTCTAAAGTTACTGACACTGAGCTAGATACTCAAGGTCAGAGAAAGTGAGCAACAATCTGACAAATATACTTATCTAAAATATTAATCCCCAAACCAAACTTCTGCTGAACACAACTGTTTGCTGTCACTGTTGAACATGAGGTTGATAAGATCTGTGAGACTGAAGCATAAACTAATAATAGTAAGAGGTCATATAACCAGAACAATTAGCCAAAAGAGGCTACAAATATCAGCCGTCCTGCAGAGTTGAATGATAATGTTCTCTTGTTAATAGTGTGACCCCTGTGACCCCTCAAAATTATTTGATGCATTAATATGTAAATGTACTTTAAAGGCTGTGGCACAGGAGCTGAAGCGACTAACTAGAAGGACGCTGGTTTGATCCATGGCTGCTTCAGTTCGCATGCCAAAGTGTCCTTGGGCAAGATGCTAAACCTGCTAAACCTATGAGCCTATAATTAAATAGAAAGGATAGTTCATAAAGCTGACTAGCCTTGCAATGCAGCTTTAAGTGTCAATATGGTATATATATATATACCAGAGTTGGTCAACTATTGAAGGACGAGCACGCTACACAGGTTAAGTTTCAGTCTGGAGTCAGATTTGTTTTGAATCTGTGTCCTGGCAGAGTGACGGGTAACTACAACTGCTTGTGGGTCCACGTGGAAGAAACACTAAGCAAGTCGTCCCTCTACGGTTCAGACCAAAACAAATAAATGAAGCTGTGATCAAATCCCAGTGGATGTTTGGGACATTCCCGTGTTTGAAGCCCGGACACGAGGTCGAGGGCTGTGGTTTGTTTTCCCCAAACTCCTGTGTTGTAACAAGATGCCCCGCGCTCCCCTCCTCCATCTGATCTGCTCCTCTCCCACTGATCCATCATCAGGTGACAGTATGTGTCCGTAGCTGAATCTCTGCTCCACAAATAGCCCGGCGAGACAAGCCTCACTTTTTTTGAGCCTCTGCTATCCGCAGTAAGTCTTGAGTTGCGAGCGGTGGTCTGTGAACACACTCGGCTCGAAAGAGAGCACGGCGACCCCTGGTTCTGCCCCTGCCAACCCCCCACGCCGGGATATTTTAGGCCCATAACCCCCTGATCTCAACTGGGGTCCGTCCTCTCTCTTTCTCCTATTCCCCCGTGTTCATGTTATCTCTCTCTGCCTCCTCTGTTGTTCCCCCAACTCATTAATCATCTGCCTGCTGGAGGTGAAAAAACAAACACTAGCCCCTCCACGACAAACGGGGCGACTTTCGAGCGGAGGCAACAACTTTGCAACTTTTCCAAAAATATGCCTTCTCCCAGCGGGAGATCTCAGTCTGCGTTGGATTTGGTCGCTGACAGAACTTAGAACTTAGCAGGGTCTGTCAGTAACCTCAGTCCCTGTCTGAAGGAGAGACATCAACACCAACAATTAGAACTTAATAAATCAGTTCCTCATTTTAACACCTTGATTCTCCTCACTAAGGGTGGAGGCCCCCGGAGGATGATGTCTTGGTTGGAGATGTCGTCTTTGCTAATTAACCGTTCAGGCGGGCGGGGCGGGAGCAGAGAAGAGTTTGCCAGAGGGAAAGTTTTAGGATTGTAGGAATGTTAAAGGAAGTTATGTTACATGAACTGTTTTCTGTCATTGAGTCAATTAAACTTAAAAATAACAGCTGTCTATAAAAAATTATCTTAGTCGCGACAAACTGTTAATTATTACCTCCATCAATGTGGTTGTTTTCATTAGCGCTTATTTTTGTGTTTGTTTGTAAGTTAGCAGGATTACCCATGAACTGCTAAACTTCCATGAGATTTTGTGGAATGTTTAAACATGGCCAAGAGAGGAAGCCATACAAATTGGGCCTCTATCTAGATAAATGGACAGATGAAGAGTGTTGCTCTAGAGCAGCCGAGATCTACACCCTGATATCTTCCAAACAACCCGCTAAGGAGGGTCATATTTAAAATGTTTTGCAATTTCTGTTAAAGGCTGAATGTACGAGCATAAATATAAACAGAGAAAGTTGATGTCCTCTGTTTATTCTGCTGTGAACCAAAATGTTTATCCGTCTATGACACAAATGTATTTACAACAATTCCCAGACCTGTTTCAAAGTAACAGCACTCCAGCGTTTCCCTTTCTGAATCATACATTTGTTTTAACGGGGCTTTGGTTGTTATCGATAGACCAACAGATGTGAATCTTCATACAGTAGAGTCCTGACTTTTAGTTTAGTACATAAACCGACTTGTTTTGAAGGAAATGCGGAAGATAAACCAGCAGCTCCACCAGCAGCTCCTAGACCAGTAGCGGATACATAGTTCATGTATAAAACAGACAACGGAAACACAGCTGATCTGCGGCGTGTCGACAGCCAGTGAGTCCAGAGAGTTTGGGGATCGAGAGTGAAGACTGAGAGATCGACCGGTAGATTGCGATCGGCAGTTTGGCGATCACTGTTCTTGAGTAACATCATGAAAATAAGAATCGATCTGGCTCTTTTATTTTCCTTCTTCTGAAGAGAGAGAAGACGGTTCTCTCTCTCCAGTTGCTCTTTCTTTTCCTGCTTCTTCATCTCTTTTGTCTCCTTTTTGACCTCCTTGTACGAGTAGGTCTTCGAGGCGAGTTCCTGAAAAGACACAGACAACATAAGTTTTAGCATTTTCTTCTTCAAAGTCTAAACATGAAGCAAACCTACAATATTATAATCCATATAATTCAAATCTAAAATAATCTGATGCAACGTACCTGAAGCTCAATGTTCTAAAGGATCAGGAGTTTTTCCTAGAGCTAGAGCAGCATTCTCTGCAGCCTGCTCTTTTATTGCAGAGTTTTCTGCAGCCAGAGCAGCGTTTTGTGCCACTTGCTACTTCAGAGCAGCATTGTCTTTAGCCAGAGCATCATTCTGTTTTCAGTTGCGTCCTCCCAGCGAGATCCTTGTTGTCCCTCTTTGAGTCCAGGAGTGACTTGTCCAAGTGACTGAAAGACACAAAGACACAAATATACATACAACAGGTAAAAACAAAGTCACATCCTAACTTCAGATATATTCAAAGAGACACAGCTGGATTTATTTTAGCTATTCACTAACATCTGCTTTTAAAGTCTGTAAAACTACTGTAAAGTTAGATGAAAAAATAGAAGACAATTATATTTTGAAAAGTTATAAAACTAAAAACTGTCTAACTTGAAGTCGCTAATGCTTAAAACAAAACTTACTTCGTCGATTGAGTAGTTGATCCTCTTCATGTTGGATGAACACCGGTGATCAAGTGTAACAAAGTTGTTGTAAAGTATTTTTGCCGTGAAGTGCTGCTCTACCGTCGTCTGTGGCAGTTTAAGGAGTTTATCAGAGAGTCTCATGCAGCTGACGACTACTAATAAGAGTAGAGAGACTGATTCTGCTGAGAAATGTTTATCTTTTATGTGTCTTTTATTCTGTTCAGGAAAAATCCCGAGTTCTAAATGTGACATCAGGGAAGTGTTGTCTTTGTCATGTGACCTGGACTGATAATAGAATATTATTTCTCTCTAGAAATATAAGCACACTGAGCTCATCTGTAGTTGTGAGGGTGCAAGGACAGTTACGTGTGTGTGTGTGTGTGTGTGTGTGTGTGTGGAACACCTGTGCGACAGGCAATCTGTCTCTGTCTAAAGAATGCGAGTGTGACCCCGGCATGAAGGTGAGCATGTGTGAGTGTGTGTTTCAGATGCTCCGTTTCTGTTCACAGTTTAGAGGCGGATCTGTAATGCAGCTTTGAAACCGAACTGTAACAAAGAAACGAGGCCTTGAAACCTAACATTTTTATTATCGTATTACTTCCAACAGCTCATTGTAAGTGACTCAATGAACACGAAAATAACTGATGATAAACACAAACCAGAGGCCGAGCCTTACAAAGTGAGAGAGAACGAGGTGTATAGCAAAAGAAAAACAATATTTTGTTCTTAATGGTTTTGAGTAAACAGGGGAGATGGCATGTACCACAACCCCCAGTCAGCGTTGTTTGGCCTTTACAAATTTGGACCATCACATTTAAGGTCATTACTATTGTCTGCAGGTTAACTAGAATTACATGTTTACTGTCCCTCTCTCGGTGACTGATGCCGAACTTGGCCTCTGCCATCAACACATGCTGACCAACATAATTTGTTTCATAATAATAACAAAATAGAGCTGACATTAGGGTATTGTATGTTGAAGCTTCAATGCCAACAGGGTTCCATTTTTATTACAACCGCATTTCACACACGGACTGACTCTCTTGGCCGACGTGGCCCTCACATCTAATTTTTTATTAGCTAAAATGTTTGGTTGACTGCTACAACATTAGAAGGTCTGCTGAAACTGAAACCTGGTCCCAGACATCACCTCTCGTTCTCACTTGGTATGCTCTGGATGGTCAAGTGGAACATTCCAGCAGGCTGCATTTCACTCGGTTGGCTCGGATCTGCTTTAATCACTTCAGCGATGGCTGTGCCGCAGAGATAGAGTTACAGCACCAGAGAGACAGAGAACTTGGAATTACTTTTCCATCATTGGGCCAAACAAGGTTTCACAGAGTCCGAGAATGTTCATTTGCATCTCACTTTTATATACCCTTGATTTAAAAGACATTAATTCAGTTCCCAATTAGGTTTCGAAACTAAGACAAACAGAGCCCGTCGGCTAACGACAGACGGCAAACGGCCAATATGACTTTTAAAAAAAACAATGTTACTTCTTGGGTTGTTTTTGGTCACTACTATATTTTGTTTGATCTCAGCTAGGTGCATATGAATAAAGATAACTTAAATAGCAGATAACTAATTGCTTACCTGCGGGTAGGGGCGGACTGCAAATCACGAGCACAGGGATCGTGGTTACAGTTAACATAAAAATACCTTGACCCAGACCGAATCGATTCTTAGATATTATTTAAATGACCGTAACATTGATTTATCACGAAAACAACTCTTTATAAATACACAGACAATATATATGTATAATATCAGCTCCCGCTCCTCAAGTCAAACTTCACGATGACCCTTTTCAGTCTGAGGACAGATCTCATCCATATATAGCGACTCGTACTGTTGCTGCGGTTGAAACCAGTCATGTGGGCATATAATGTAATATTATACAGAGCCGTCTTTCTCCACCACCCCTCCTCCCTCAGCCCCCTCTGTCATAATGGTATGGGCCTGATCGTTTACACCACTCATGCTGCGTGTCACCAGGTCATTACGATTATTTTAGATGGCCACCAATTAGGCAGCTTCTAATTAATCAGCACTTTCCCTGATTCCACATGTCACACTAGTTCGGTCTATCAGCACGGTGGAGCGGGACCAGTGCTTTTACAATTGTCAACTAAAGAGCATGCAATCCATCTTTGTTCGTTTGGACAGTGTCCTAAAGGAGCTGGCTGAGCTTCAGAGCTAATCTCTCCACTGCTGCGGCTGTAAACAAGCTATTTCTGATCATTTTATTTTAGGTTACCTTTGATATTGCACAGCTTTTCTTTTTTTTTTTTCCTTTTTATATTGTGTATATATAGTTGTGCATTGCCTCAAATAATAATAATTATTAAAATGTATTTAATCTGCAAAGCACTTTTAACAATGCTCAATGAAAATACCATAAAGTAGATAAAAATGACTATCTACAGATATAATGTATAAATAATAATCACACATCATTTAACACTGTGTGTAGTATTATTAATCCATTGTTTGATGTTTTTTTTATGTTTAACTTTCCTGCCTGGCATTTAAAAAAGTTAATATTTAATGATGGTTATAGATAAATTGGTGTCACATGGTAGATACATTTTTGTAATGACTTTATTACCTTTTGTTTTAAAGGTGCTAATAAAAATGTAGCTTATTATTCGCCTATGACTTCGATAGTTAAATTAAAGTTTTAATAGATCAGGTTGTTTGAGTTCAATATAACACACACAATGGGTGTCCACACCACTTGAGAAACAGCTGCCAAATCAGTCAATACAAATTTAGATCCTGAGCGAATTTTTGCAAACATCTTAATTCATTAAAAAAAAGTTAAGTTAACTGTCACTGTCTCAAAAGTTGCCAGGTTTTAGGGTAAGTGATCGTATATTCAAATTCATGACTGAGATGTTCCTAGAACTGAGTTTGCAACATATGGAATCTACGTCAGAGGACTGCGTCACGGTTAATGATACATTCATGTGTTCTAATGTTGACGGTAATATTTTAAGAGTTTGTTACAGAAACTCCAGGACAGAATGTGCATCGTAATACAAGAGTGAGGACACCATAGGTTCAAAGTTGAATAGAGATAAAAAGAGGTTCCAGATAGAGACGTTTACTTATATTCTCTATAACATTTTGATACATTAAAAAGCTTTAGTCATTTTCACATCACGTCATTTTATTTGACATGTCAAAATGATTTTATAGTGAGAGATTTTTAATCAATTGTACATTGTATAAATCCCTAAATTATGGTGCAATTCGTAATAATACCTGGAAACACTGGTCTGATGTGCACTATGTCTATTTATTTACATAGGCTGTAGAAGCTACAAACAAAATGAGATATATTGTCAAGGTAAATAAAGTGTGATCTGACGTCAGAGCAACATAACATGAAAGGACAGAGAGTTTTGCAGCACATTAAAGTATTTCGCTCGATGCATTAACGCATCGCTGCCTGCTGGATCATTATTCTCCTTGCGAATGAAAAGTGATTGAACATGGATGACAGGATGAGAGCAGCGTTCGCTTTGATCACTCCATCAGTGAAAATAGCTCGCTATGTTAATCATTTCAGAGGACACGATGTGAGACCATGCTGACTGATGAATAGTGATGTCTGTAATTATATCCAAATTGATTTATGAGGAGACATTTCCAGAGCGCTTCGGCTGCATGTAAGGTTGCACCTGTTGCGGGCCAGATGGAGATATAGATAGAACCCAAGGTACAGTGCATACGTACAATGCACACGCTGTATAAATAGAAAGGCTGCATGGTAATACAGCCAGCAGTCGAAATGAAAAGTCCTTTTCCTGAAATTACGACAACCGCTGCATTCACTTGATATTTCCTTTTACTGCAAATACCTTTGATTTAGTGACAAAACGATGAGTCTGGTTTTAAATCAACTACTTTTCTGAAATGCAAGTTCAGTCATGTGAGCCACATTTTAAGTTAATACCAATAATGGTACAATAAATCTGTTATCCGTGCACATTTACTCCTTGTTATAGCTGCAAGTTTCCGTGGAGCAGTAAGGGATCTGGTGAGAGATTGACGGTGCTGACTTGGCGTGTTCCTGGTTGCGGTCATTGTAAACTTTGTTACTTCATTCGCGGTCAGTTGCATTTTAATACGGCACTGTCGGGGCCCCCGGCGCGGGGTCAGTGCAACCTTTCCCGTCAGTGAGTCACTTCTCGGTTTTAGCGGCGAGCAAATTACAGCGGCGGTGGGCTTTTCACATTAAAGACCAATGGAAATCTGAAAGCAGGGAGAGGGAACGAAGCCCGGCATGCGGGTGGGCGGCCGCTGCGCCGTGTTCCAGATCTCGTCACGTCACATGAAGATTCCTCACCGCACACATCAATCTCTCACCAGGACGACTCACTGTGACCTTGTCTTTCGTTGCTTGAGAATTTGTCGCGCCGCTGGATTGGGGTTTTCTTGAAGAGCAGTGTTCAGACCGCTGGAGTTCAGATCCTAATGTGTCTTTTCAGTGCCGTGTTTTCTACCCCTGACCTTTAACCCCTGCAAGACGATTATTTTAGGTAAAAATGCACCTACAATGCTTCAAGAAAGAGGTACACCACAAATGCACAAACTGACCTGATCTAGATTTGTCCAAGAAATGCAGGTTTACTGAAGTTTAATTTAAAACCCTTTTCCATTTCTTTATCACCTGAGAGTATGAAATTTCCCTCTCCTATTTATATGATCAAATATGGCGGGTCAAAGTTGAACTCCACGCAAAGTAAAGCAATTGTTTTATTCACATTCTCGCTTGCACAGATTGGAAGTGACAGGAGGCAGAGATTTGTATGTGACCGCGTGGCCACATTGTAATCCAGCTCCGGGTCCAGTCCAGCAGTATAGTCCGTCCCCCAGGAATAATAAACACAAACAAAATTTGAATTGAAATCTCCACGGATTCATATACTGTTAGTCTTCAGAGTTTACGATATTGTTCACTCGGCCGAAACATTCACTTTTGTACATGAAACAACATGTCATTATCTTTGCTTTACATTGATATTGAAGACCATGAACCATTTTAATCACAGTATTCTATGGTATATAGGTAAAGATACTGTTAATCTAACATTTATATCTCGCTTCAGATTTTTCAGAGCTGCCAGAGTGTTAAGTTACCTAACTCTAGAAGCTCCTCCCTTCTTCACAGTCACACAGTTATCCACACACACCTGAGATCTGCCCGGTTTGGCCACAGTCCTCCTCTGTTGGCCTCTGAGCTTCTGCAGCTTTATTAATTCCCTCCTTCCCGCTGTTATCCATCAACATTTCTCTGGATCTCAGTGCTTGGACCTTTGGTTCACAAGCCTTCTTCTCTAACCTTTAGGCTCCCGCCCCTGCCCCCGTCTATTCGATCTCAGCAAGCCTTAGCGTAGGAATGTGAAAGTCAAATAAAAGTGCTGAGGAATCAGAGCGCTGGGTTGTAGGAGGAGGTGTTTAAAAATGTGCCGCACCAAAGTTCACCCTGTTTTGGCCAAAGATACACTGGAGAGATAGCCAGCGCCAGAGATTACATCTTTTTTTAAAGCAAATAAATGGAATTATGATGTTTTTCTTGGACTGCTACAATGTTTAAAAAGCAGAGAGAGCAGTCCGTTCACACTTAAGGTGATAACTACAGTGGGCCTTTGTGAAGGCCAAGTGTTGGCTCAGGCTCGATGGTTTACTTTGGAGGCTAAAATTGAGCTCAACTTTGTGTGCAAAGTTGTCAGGATTTGTACCTTGTTTACAGAGCATAACCCGGGTTGTGAACTTGTCTGTGTGTGTCTGTGTGTGTGTGTGTGTGTGTGTGGCGATGCAGAGCGTGAGTTTAGCCTGTGTTTGAACATGTGATTAAAGAATCCTATTATTGAATGGAAGATATTTTTATGAGTAAGAACATGTGTCGGTGTTTTTTTTAGTTTTATGAAAAAAACAAGTCGGCTCTGGCAGGACACGGCCTGAATGATTGATGTTTTACTGAAGCAGAATAGAAAAGAGCACAATTTGATACTATAACAAAATGCTTACTGAGGGTAATTCAGTAGTGTTTCCAGTAGTTGTGTTTATTTAGTCGGCAGACGTAGCCAGTGGTTGACGTCCAACTGTGATTAAAACTGATTCTGGCTGATTTCAAATGCAAAATATGTAACTTCTGCTGTTAGGAGGTCCCTCCATTAACAACAACAACAAAAGACCTAGTGTGATGTCATCATTAAGCAGCTTAGGATCATGGGATTTGTTGCTGATGAAGATCTACATGATGCGACTCGGGTAAAAATCATGTTGATGTTACTCAGCAAAAACTGACAACAAATAATCAGCTCCATTTTGATTGACCGATACAAACGGAGGAAGGAGAAAACAGCTGATGGGCTAACTGGCTCCAAGAATGTTTTCCTCACTCATACATCGTTTGTCCTGAAACTTAAAGCTCAGACGGACAACGCCGTTATTATTAAAATTGACCAAATCATATCTCTAAAGCCTATATGGCTTTTATTAGACATCATTTATAAATTATTGTTCCAGATTACATATTAAAGAGAGTATTAAAAATGTTCTCATCACAATAGTTGGGGTGAAGTGGGTCTGTTCACATCTAAACATAGATGCTGTCACCACCGCAGGCCTGCTCATCTTCCCGGGGACGTCGGCCCCTCCCTCACCTCCACTGCTGCTTACAGAAAAGTCTCTGAAAGGAAGTGACAGGTCAATACAAGCAGAAATATCAGCTCAGTCATTAAACCACGACCGTAGCAGCTTCCAGAACATCCCACAAGCACGTTGGCCCGCTCCTCTCCGAACGTCCCTTGTCTTTTTTAGAAAGTTGATAATTTTATGATCCTGCAGATGCTGGAGAGACGGTTCATTGTCGATGCACACCAACGGAGAAATGTGTCGTTCGCGTTTTCTTTTTCCTTCTCTGGGATTGTTGTGATTCCGGTGGCGGTGATGCGGATGTGGCTGCTTCCCACATATCACCCTGTCAATGACTGATAACTGAGTGCCCAGACTAACTCACTTCTGTCTCTCAACACCCTAATACGTGGAGGTGTTTACTGACGCGTCTTCACACGCGTATTACAGTGGGTCACACCGCTGTAGCAGCCCACTCTCACAGCAACTCTTAGTATGAGCACACACTAACCTTTACTACTGATAATCTTCAAATGTGTACGCACCCTATTTTATTTTTTCTTTCCTGGAATACCAGGGAAGGTGAAGCACATGCCACCACTCGGGCTGAGGAGTCTGATGCTGCGACAACTCACACACTGCGACCATTCAACACAAGCATGTTATTACTCAATTCATCATTATTTATCTTTTTGTAGTTGATGAATCTTCAGAAAATAATAATGCAAACACAAATCACTTCTGTGTTGAATAAATGTCAATGAAATCTTTGGAACTAATTTAATTCACTGATACAATTTGATTTCATTGGATATAAGAAAAACAACCTTATTGCACACACACACATACACATACACATACACACAGACACACACACACATACACACAAATATAATTATAAATGGGCTCTTGATAGCCATAACACACTGGGAACATGATTTAAATAAAACAAAAATAGTCTGTGCCAAACCTGTATGTTATACCCCCATATAATATTTTTGTCTTAATTTCTTTAAGTTGTTTTATTTTCACTTCTTGTACTTGGATACTTTCTTATATCAGTTGTAGACTAAAGAATATCAAGAATTGTACCTGGGAAGCAGTAAAGCTGTAAATGTAAATAAAAAAGGGAAAGCAACCTTTCAGACTTTTGAAATTCTCCTGACAAAACAAAGTACAAAATCCTCACAGGAGTAATACCTTTTAAATAGTTCTACTATATTGTTGCATATTGGAAAAAAGCACATACATTATACTAACTCAAGCTTTAGACATTTATTCTCATTCCAAAAATAAAGGAAGCGCAAAAAACTAAAGGCATTCAATGGATCCCAAGAAGTCTATTATTGTAAAACATTAACAAAACAATGCACTTCTAAAAGTTTAAAACTGGATTATTTCCACAAAAGTGCTGCAGATGTCACCCACATAAATATTGTTAGGACATTACAAAGAAAAAGCTATCAAATAAATTATACTGTTTTTAATCTGTCACGCATCGGGCAGAGGTTTCAGTTATACCAGCGTCGCTAAATGTCCTGTCATTAACTTCAAAAATGTTCAAACCAGTGGGTTGCGGTTCCCCTCGTGTCAGGAGACCAGACAATTCTCCTGTTATATCAGTCAAGGTTATGGTTATGTGTTGTTTTGTTGCCGTCTGAACTTCATGATGATCTATTTGAGCCCTCACTTGAAAGACCTCTCTGTCACATTAATCAGCGCTGCGGTGAATACCAGGCAGTGTTTTCCTGTCAATCCAGAGGACTCTGCCCACAGTGGCAGCGATTCATGTAAAAAAACCGGCTATATTTGTGGCTGCAATCTTTTGGCAGGACGTCACATCTAATACTTTTCCCCTGTGCCAACACTCGAGGCGCGACGAATCAAGATCCCCACACAAACGCACGATTATAAAGATAGAAACACGCACACACACACACATATAGAAAAAAATTCGATGTACTGTAAGTGCACACATAGCCAACTGACACGCAAACGAACACACAACAGATGCTGTCTCTTTTTCGGTCAGTGCGGAAAATCCGACTCTACATCCATCTGCTGATGTTATTCCTAGCAACCGAAGTTATACTGCTATGGTAAAGATCTCCCCACATGAACTTGTCTGTCAAGCTGCAGCGACTTCATGTTGTTATTGTTCAGGCGTCTCACCCCATCGTCTGGTGCCATCATTTTAATTTTTGTTCATTCCAACATTGTGGTTTATCGTTGTTTATCCGTTTACAGCTTTCCCCTGCACGCTCTCATTAAAGCGACGCCGTGTGTCACAGCTGAGTGAATTAAAGAGAAGAGGAAGAGCTTTATGTTCACAAGACCGAAAAAAAGTCGCACATTTCAGAGTTTCCGAATGAGAAATTACTTTGGTTTTCAAATAAAAGGGGAGATTATAGCTTTGCGTCTCCCTCAGGTGCTGGAGAACAGTGTCGCTGCACTAAATCGATCAAAATGTGCTTGTTGCAAAAACTGAAAAGGTGCTCTGTACAAGCCGTACATCATGGTGGCTAAGAAACCACATGTGTTTAGACAAATGTGTGATTTAGTGTTGTGGGTTTAGGGGAGAAAAGCCAGGAAAACTTGATAAACCACATAAATCCACCATAACCGCAGAAAGCCTCCGTAAACGAGAGTAATGCCCAAATTAAGTGTGAGAAAAAGGAGGTAAAGAATGACTTTGTAATACCTTTAAGGACACGGTTTACTCTAGGATGAGTGTTGGGTTTCCTCGGAAAAATTGCCACGTCCGAAAATGCGGGGTGGCATTTGTCTCATTTTGCACGCTGGCTTACGCTTCGGTATTACACTGGAAATAGTTATGCTTGGATTTCAAGCTGTTGTGCTGTTGCACCAACCATTTCTTCTTTTTTTTTGCCCTTCCGTTAAAAATCGGCTTCACTCCCACAGTTTGGTTTACTGATGAGGTTGAGGACATTCGGGGAACAGTCGGAGACATTATGCAGCATGAAGCACATGTTTATAGACCTGGTGACAAAATTTGTTTAATTATCACAGGAAAAGTTCGATCCGTGATTTGCAGTAATAGAAAGTAACAAAAAAGAGGGGTATATAAATAAAATAAGGTACTTTAACTTTATTTCCACAATTCACCTCTCCAATTTTCAGTGGCAATTATTGTGCTTTTTCCTTAACTACAGTAAATTGACCAGTTACTTTGCACTTGTTTAATATAAATGCATAATAATATAATTTATAATACTGCTCTTGTGTAGCGTAAAATTATTTTGAAGTAGGCTTTTTGTACTTTGCATGAGTATTGAGGATCCTATTTTAATATATTTAATAATCATATATTTTTTATATTTAAAGTTTCATAGATACAGTTACAAAATAGTCGATTTTGAATAATAAAATATCCTACATTATTACAGGGAAATATCCCAAAGGTTTTTTTCATTTTAATTAATTAAAATGCTTTGACTTCCTGATATATTTTTATCTAGTTGCACAAAATGAAAATTTCCTAAAATTGATCATTTCAAAACATTTCAAATAATTTTGTTATAAATATATGTATATACTTAAAATACAATAAAATATATGCGTTACTGATAATACGTAGCAATATTTTTTTCATGGGAGTATTGTGAATACTTAGTGTGTACAAGTGATTATAATAAATTGAGTTTGATGAACAATAATTTGTAGGTACCTAAGTGTCTAATAAGCCGAGTGAGTCTCCACAGAGAAAAACATCCAGTATGTGTTCTGATGTGGATGCAGGATGGTAACAGGTGTTGAATCCCAGTGACGTTGATGGATTTCTGTGAAGACCCAGGGGCCGACTGCGCTGCCCAATCACACCAGCACGCTGCGGACCCCGGCTTGTTATGGACAAGCTGCTGACCGGCAACCATGCAACCTTGCTCTGCGGTTATACAACCACGACCTGACACGTATGGCCTCGGGAGGGATGTCATGGAAAAGTTCTCAGCGTTTCCTGCAGCACTGTTCCCACTGCAGGCTGATGCGCTCGGCGGCCTCTGGTTTCCCTTTGTAACTTCACAGTCGCTGAATCTCAGCCGGTTCTATAAAACCCGGTCTTTAAATGCGAGGCGGGCAGCAGGTGGGGGTTCCATGCCATGCCAGGAATGCCGAGCAGGGGGAAGGACTCGGTGGGGGCTTAAAGATGCCCATTGGCACCGTGGAGGAGACCTCTGTGGGGCTGCTGTTCCCGGCTGCACGGCCAGTGGGAACGAAGCTCAGCTCAGAGTCTCTACATGTGAACCTGTCACTCTTGCAATCTGGACGGTTGGTGGAGAAGGAGGGGTGTGTGTATAGGGGGTGGATTTAGACCATTAGTTCTGGGCTGCCCAGGCACACACTCACATGTGTGCGGAGAGTCACTGAGGTCTTTCTGCTAATTATAGGCTGAAATCTGACAGAGAAAAATTAGAAGGAAAAGGGACAGCTGCAGGGTCCTGTGGACCACGAAGGGAAGAGGAGAAGAGGGGGGGAGGGTTTTTTGATTTCTTACTAAATCCTCCAACCCCCTCCTTGAGCCGGAAAACAAAATTCAATCATCTTGGTGTCCTTCTCGCTCCCTTATCCCCTCTCAACCCCACTCTCTGCCTCGTCCTCCCAGACAGGAGGTCAGGGGTCACCCCCAGATGGGATCAGAGCTGGTTTCACGGGACGTCCCATCTTTTCCCTGAACTAATGCTGTTTTCTAGGGGGAGCTTAGGCAGTGCAAGAGCAAGATCCTGGGACCTCCCCAGTGTGAAAGTGGTAGATCAGCCTCTATCGTATCACACACACACATTTAACACCTGTGCACACAGACACACACACAGACACACACACACACACACACACATGCTAGGACTCATGTCCTGTGGCACTAAAGGTTTGAGCATATGCACATTGTTTTCACTTATATTTCCTATAAAGTATTGTAAAGTAATTTTCTTGAGGCTCTAACATGAAACTTTACATAAATCAGTTTAGTGTCAAATTTGAGTCGAAAAACATTTTTTCAGTTTCAATGCTAAAGGTCTTATTTTGGGTCCTGCTTGGTCTTGTGCACCTGTTTTTATGAATTATCCATCGTACATTTACATGGTGTGTACTCCCATATAATACATCAAACTATATAATGGTGCAGAGTTGGATCAAAACCAAATAACAACATTTACTAATTGACATTTTACATTTAATAAAGTAAAAGACACACGTATATCCAATTCATATGAGAGACAGATGCTATAGGAAAAAATGAAATCATAAGAAAGAAGAATGCTGCCTAACTGTTTATCATAATTAATAAGGTCTGTGATCAAAATATTGTGCATCTTAATATCTAAAAATAAAAATTCAGAATTTGCTTTCACAACGCAAAATGAAGTAGCAACACGTCCTCATATTTTCTGTCAGATTTGGACTGTAGCTCAGGTATAACTGCTGAGTTACAGCCAATATAAAGTCATCTTCATGAGACAATTTGATGATAACATTGTTCATAATGCGATGAAATTTGCCTTTTATTGATATTATTAACAACTTGCAGGTGATCAATATTGAGTTTTAAATGTTCCTATCAAATACTCCGGTCACTCCTGAATACTTGGCCTGGCTACAACCTGCAGCAGGACCAGTGTGTGTTTATAGAAAGTACCTCAAGTATAAAGCCCTGCACGTAGCCAGCACCTCCTTTAATAGATGCTGGTGTGGTACAGCCTGCGATTATCAAGTTGTCACGAACAAAACAGACCTTTGAGCTTATCTTCTGTTACAAGGACATCAACTTTACAGGTTTTGCAAGTTGTCAATTAATTTATTATCACTTATCTTTTTTAAACAGAATCTGAACTTTAGATTTGGTGTTAAATTATGTTTTGCAAGGGACTATATTCCCAGTTTATTGTGAAAATCCATGAAGAATTCAAAAACTTTATGATGCTGTTGTGCTTTTCATCGCACACTTTCTAATACACGCACACGCACACGCACACGCACACATACACACACTTGGTTGGATGGTTCAGCTTCCCGGCAAAAGCAGAAGCGTGTGTTAAGTGCTGAGGAGTATGTTACTCGTCTTACCCTTCATAATGTGCTAGTGTGCAAAATGTCTTTCAATGTCAGTGGAATATTGTGGGATCATCATCTTGTTGCAGGGGTTTCTGTGAGAATCTCCTGAGCCTCACAGCTGAGGCACAGTAGCTAAGTCCAGATCGTTTCCCTCCGCAGCCTGATTGACAGGTGTCCAACAATCCCCCTGGCTTTATGCCGGAGATCCGAAGAGTCTGAGCGGAGGCCCCGGTGCAGACGGCGCTGACCTTGCTCGGCTCATCAATAGCCTTCATTTCTCCCAGGCTGCGCGCGACAGGTGCTCAGGCCCAAACCTCTGCTCAGCCCCCACCTCCCCCTCCAACCTAAATCCTGCCTGTTTTTATTGGTCCTTCTGCCTTTCCCCTCATCCGTTTCCTCCAGGGACATTTAGGAGCACGGCTCAGGTCTCCTCTGGCTTAAATTAAATGCCTGTGGTTAATTAGCCGAGGCTGCTATTACCAGCATAGGTGGAAACCCTTACCAGTGCACCCAGGGCTGGGAACATTGGGAGCTGTGTGGCCTCCACTCCGAAAACAAGACGCCATTTGTAGTTTCCCCATTCCTGCTCCAAACCTTTAATGGGACACACATCCTGGCGTCTCCATCGTCCAGAGTCAAATTCATCTGTAGCTCTGAGTGCAGAAAGACCAGAATAAGACTCGCACCTCCCCCCTAGTGGCTACTACTGTACATGCATCCCTGCAAGGCAACTCCCAAGGTCACTAAAGGAAGTTTTGCATTTAGATTAGCAGCAATTTTAAAGCTGCATATATATATATAAATATATATATAAATATATATATATATATATATCTAGGTTGATATTCAGGAGTTATTTTTAATTTGCTAAGGAAATCAAATTTCTGTGTGATTGTGTACAAATCCCAAAAATATTTTACTATCATTATTATAGTAATCCAGTTATAGTAATAATAATAGTTGTCCATTGTAGAGCGTACATTTAAAATATAAAATTAAAACTTTAATGCTAAAAATGATCTATAAATATAATTATGAATCACACAATGATTAAATGATTGAATGAATAACGTATTAATATCTGTAGCAATGCAACTGTATGCACAATATCTAGATTAGTATACATATTAATATAATATATAATATAAGGCTGATCTATAACACCAAATCATAATTAAACTTCATTTAATGTCAGACATGTTTCTGTGTGGACTTGGTGGTTCCTTGGTAACAAATCTGTGTTTATTCCTAAACTTCCCGTATGATGTATCACACTCCAGTAAAACATGGCCTAATATCAAGGTCTCAGCAGGGATGCCGTTGGGCCTACTGATAAAATTGTTAAAAATGATATCTACTCAGGAGTTCACCCCCTCCACATATATACTGCAATTAGTTACAGGATGGTAGGAGTCACAACGTGTGTCCATGTAGAGAGTCGAGCAGCTTTTCTCTCTGAAATCCCCGGGGTGAACTGACCCTTTAACACCGTTAACAGGATTCTCAGCTATCATTGGAAAGCGATCTTGTGCCATGCTTCATTTCGCTTTATGTTCAATTTGCTTTTTTAAATGGCAGAGAGATAGAAGTACTTGTTCCTGTTTAAAATGCTCTGACATACTTATTATTCAGGCAGATGATTGTATATAGATCTTTTTCACCGCTGAAATCGGATCCGTCCACAAGTAAAAAATGTTCTCTTTTCAAGAGAGTAAAAAGAAGACTGACTCGTCTGAAAAATCTGCAGGCCTCTCTTGCATAAAACACTAAACTCAAGTACATTTAAAAAATTTCCTCTGGTGTCCCCTCTTCCCTTGTTGTGCACAGCCTGTGCTGCTGTATGGCTGCACTGTGTGAGAAGCTGTTAACACCGTTATTCCTAACGCAGATGAAGGCAGAGGGGCTGCTCGTTCACAGACCTGAAGCCTCCGCGGCATCCTGTGGGACCCCAAGCCGAACGGCTGTCACATGACCGACGGCATTAACTCCTAACACCTTTGGGAAGGAACAAAATAGCCTCGCTGCTTGCAGCAGTTAAATATCACAGGCGATAAGTCTTGTGACTTTGTGCTGATCAGTGGTATTCCCTCACTCTTACATGTGTTTCGTGTTATGTGATGTCACATGAGACCTAAGAAGTGAGTGAAAATTGTTCATAGTGAGTCCTTTCAAATTTAGATCTCTTTGAGTTGAGCTTATTGCAGTTTAAAGGAAAAACGTTGATAAGACAGAGTGGTCATAACTCCAGAAATAAACCCCATGTCTCATCCAGTTAAATAAGTTTAAGTGCGATTTTAGTCTATTAAAAAAATATGACTAATGTTCCAATCTGACAAACACCAGGTGTTACGTCACGATGAATTTGTGATTTATTCCCGTGAGGATTTGGATCATGCAGCTTGTGAAAGGCCACAAACTGTTCGGTCATGTTATCAGATATGACTCATTGCCAAGCAATCTAAAACACCCTGATCACCTTATGAGTCATCAACCATCATGATAATGTGTGGATTGTTCCCAGCATCAGAGTTCACTGTTTTATTTATGATCATTTGAGAGAACTGGTATGTTTGTGTTTCTGTATCCTGAAAAAAGTGGGATTCTATGGTCGAGAGCTTCAGACAAATCATAGAGCAACTGGGCGATTGGTCTCTAATGGGTTCCCACAGCGCTCTGCAGGGAATGTACCAGTAGGCCTGTCGCAGGATCCAGCTCAGACAGTCTTAAACTATGTCCTCAGAACAACCACATAGACTCACGAGGATTCATCCTGTTACCTGTATTTTACCGTAATCCTGGTTTTCCCCTTCGCCGAGTTGATGGTGTCATTAGAGTCTGGTTATACTGGAGCCCTCGCTGTCGATTAGATTATTAGATTACAGATAATTACATCAATGTATTTATCCATAAGAGAGTCAGTGGAATCTGTTTCCCTGCCTCTAGCATGTTTCCATTTTCTGCCTCACACAATCCCACAGGAGAAATGTAGCCATGTGTTTTGGTGCGAGAGCATTCCTAAATGTGTTGCTACACATGTTCAGAGTGTGTTACCGTGCATGTGCCTTGTGTGTGTGAGAGGTGCTGAGCTCTCTCCTGCTCGTTAGGGACTCTGTGTTGGGGAGGCAACGGCTAATGAATCCTCATTGAGCTATATTGCGCGTGCAAAAGGCTGTCATCCAAAAACCACTCGCTCTCGCCCAGACAGCGTCAACTGAAAGCATATGGCAATTGCTGTATGTGTTTCTGTGGGTGTATATGTGTGTGTGTGTGTGTGTGTTCTGCACACCTGACAATGTCATCTGATGCATCCTGCAGAGCTGAAGGAAAAAAGTACTTTATCTTTAAGGACGTCAACAAAACATGGCGACAGTGGAGGGGGTTGGAATTATCGTAAGAAAGTCCTCGTACCTGTGAGTGGGCAAAGTAACTTCTTATAGATGACAACAGTTTCTCACAAACTCTTATCAGCTACACTGCCCCCCACAATTTCCAGTGGTACTGCTCAATTTCTGCAGTAATCGTAAGAATACGTGCACGACTATGGATTAAACAAACGGACTGATAGAAGGCTTTGCCCCTTTCTGTTAATGTGCATTTTTATTATGTTTACGTTAGCTTCTGTATTAAAGAAAGGTTTTTGCACTAACTTACCCCAAACCCCAAAATCCGCCGTGTGTTGTGTCGTGTGGCTTTTACGTAGTTTGAAGATTTACTTGCAAACATCTTTTAAACACGTCAGTCAAGTCCAAGGTGTTAGGTTGTGTGCGAATGCTTGGGTTTGAGTGTTTGTGTGTGTTTTTCATACATGCATGTGAACGCGAGTAAGTGTGTGGGTTTCAGCACCGTCAGCAAAGCCACTCAGCAACAGTGAAGAATGAAATGTGACGGCTCCGTGCGTAGACGCCTAAATCCAAACTCCATCTGCCTCTGTGGCCTGTGTGCACCCCTGACAGACACCGACACACACACCGACACACACACACACACACACACACACACACACACACACCTCAGCGCTGCCTTTATTCAGGTATAATTTCTCACCATTTACCTACCATCCAGTTCCTTTCTTTCTTCCTCTGTCTCTCCACGCTTCATAAAATACCGCTGCCTTTTTACCTTTGTCAAGGCGGCTCTTTTTGTTTGTTTGTGTGTTATTCAACAGGGACAAGAACACAAGGACTACTTAGTTTACTAATTATGTGGCATGGGTCAGAAAAGGGCCCATTCACTTCCGGTGTGGATCTGGATCAGGGGGTGGATCCAGGAATCTTTTCTCACTTTCTTTTAACACTTACATCTAACAAATGTAGGATGTTGGATGTTCGACTGTTGAGGAGACAGGATATTAAAGGGAGTGTTTGCAATATGGTGCAGATTCCAAATAAATAATAACGTATTTTTTTCTGTCGCTAAATTCTGTATAGGTTCCAGATCTTGGTATTCGTCATCAAGAGAATAGAGTTATGAGCTACAAACTTTTTAAAAAATCGAAAGGTCACTTAAATCACGAAGAATCCAGTTGTAATTGGAGAGATTTGGGATTCAAAATGTCGTACTGGTCAGATAAAATGTGCTTCGTGATGCCGAGGATAGGAGCTGATGATTCTCTATCAGCTTGCGGGGATTAGTCTGTGCTTGTTACACCCATTATCACACACTCACACGTTCTCTCACTGCCACATTTGCTCCCCTAACATTCTGTACACTTGTGCATTCTCTTTATCACAGCGGGACAAACACTTGCTGTCGCACACCAACATTAGAGGCTTGAGACGCGGCCAGGCCGTGAGCGCAGCGAGGCCACATGATGTTTGGAGGGAGATTTGAGAAGGCTTATCTCAGGACAGATAGAGCGGCAGACTGCAGCTGTGCTGAGATGATTTATCTGGCAGAAACACTCACACAGACGTCTTGAAGCCTGGACCCACAGTCGTGTGCATGCGTGTGAAACACAAGTGCAAGTTATTGCAGTAGAATTGCACATGACACAAATACTTGGCTGTAAAATCGATTTGCACATTTTGTCTGTGACTGAAACTGCTGGCGTGAGTAGATTGTTGCATTTGTTTAGTCACAGTTTGGAAAGAGACACATTTACGGTTTAGCTGAAAATCTGTTCACTGCAAGATTTATAATTTGATCAAAGGAACTATTAAAACTGCGTTTAGTTTGTGAGTGTTGTTTGCCATAATGCAGACATTTTGCAGTAACTGCAGTATTATTGTTCATATACCTTGTGTTATTTTGCACAGAATGTTACACATGTTAATTTTTTTATGTAACAGAAATGTTACATTCAGTTTGGTTTCGTCCTCGTTGTAATTGATCCATAATTCTTCAAGATTGTCTGCATTGGAGACCGAGCGTCATCCAGGCTCAACAAAAGTCTGCAAACTTTCATAGCAGGTAACGTAAGTGATACTCCTTCATTTTCCTCCTGCAAGTTTACATCAGAGTTTCCCTTTTTGGCAGAAGCTGCACCGAATTACACACACGTAAAGATATCAGTCCCCTAAAGTGGTGATAACAAAGAAAAGTTACAGAAAGTTATGAACATTTCTTTAATCCAGCCCCTGATCCGGATCCACATCTAAACTTAACGGGGTTCTTTCCTGACCCGCACCACAGCCTTCCTCTAAATTCTGCGTTAATCTGTCCAGTAGTTTTTGTGTACTCTGGATAACAAACAAATAAACCAAACACTAAATAATAGCATGGGGTGAAAACATGACGACCTTGGCAGAGATAACAGTATGAAGCTCTTTGAAAGGTTCGCTTCTCATATTTAGATAAAAAAAAAAAAACTTTCCAAAAAGCCAAAAGATGGTAAACTGGACTTTTACTAGAAATTTCTGGTGTTAGACTGACACATTTAATCAAACCAAGATTGTTGTTCATATAACGCGCAAACTACCATTTATTTTGTAGGCAAATTCTATTTGAGAGAAACAGACTTGTTATTTGGCCAAAGTGTTTATCTGGGAGGAAAGACATGCACTTTAAAAAGTTTTTGTCAAACCAACATGTAGCTTAACTAGATACATTTTCAAGATAATCAATCATTTTAAAAACTTAAAAACAAAGTTTATTCCTTATTTTATCCAAGCATTAAATAATTAAAGAGAAATCAAAATCATCCATAAACTCCAGACAAAGACTTTAATTCTAAAGTTTCATTTCAGGTGAATGGTTCCTATCAGTGCGTGGTGGAGACGTGAGGACGTTGTTTTTACTTTCTATCTTATTTTCTATTCATACAAGACATCAAACTTTACTTTTCATCTCAAAGTTCTTGTCATGTAGCATTAACATGAACTTCGGCCTATCACATGGCCATACCATTTCCTTGTATAAATTATTACCACATATTTTTAGAGATGTGATATGAGATTAATTGATAGGCACCAAATAACAGTCGCCTCTCATGAGACCAAGTGTATATATCTATAAATATATCAGATGTGAGTGAGAAACTGAATCTGATAACAAGTGGCCCCATGAGATGTGTATGAAAGGGGGGGGGGGGGGGTGGGGGGGGGTTGTTGTCAGGTGTGAGCTGTAATCCATGTTCACTGGATTTAGACACAATCCGGAAACACCGGACACGTTACAGGGTCTGAGTAGCGGTCAGCGCGTCGGGGCCGATGTGGCCCTGGCAGCGGAGCCTGGATGAGGCCGCTGATGGATCTGTGTGGTGATGCTGTCAGCACAGTGAGATCTGTCACGTTCACACCACAGCCACACTTGCTCAGATACCCAACATGTCATTTTGGGAGCACTTTCCACAGCTTGTTACCAACGCAGCCGTCTCTAATCTTTTACTAGAGCAATGTAAAATGACTAAAAGACAGAGCTGACCTTCATATCAAACCTCGCAAAGCCTTTTAGGTTGACGCCAGCCGGAGACAAAGATCAACAGATGTCACGAAACAGGAAGTGAACATTAAATGATCAATGATCAATGGTCATCTCTGATGATTATAATCTCTATGGCCACAGATCGTCAGTATGTGTCCACTAATGCACAGCCCCACTACAGTCCATGTGTATTAAAGTGGTTCAAATTTAAATCTCATACTTCAGAGACGGGAGTAGTGAAGAATAATTAACCCCCAGACCCCCAGGGTCTATTTTACTAATCAGCAACCCCCTCTTCCTTGTTGCAAAAAATGAGGTTTTTATTTGCTCCATATTTCTTTTTCACAACATTATTATATGAGCTTTGGGCAGATAACAAGCGTTGGTTATGTTGTCAGAATTCCAGCGATGTTATAAGATTTTAATAAAATGCCTTTTCTTTTATCCGTCCATCTATGAATGTTTGCTCTTTAGTCTGACTTATATAGATTTTTGGGGCCAATGCTGATGAGCAAAATAATTTATAATTTATAATTTAGGCTTGGAATTGTAGTGAAATCAAAATCTATTATTATTCTCAATTATATAGAACCTGGATGAAAAAAATGATGTTCTTTTTTTAATTAAATATAAATGCACATCTTGTCTGCATGCTTTATTCTGTAAATTAAAAGGTCAGCAAACATATGCTGATACTGATATGTATTGGCCAAACTTCTTTATTTCAACTAACAACTGACAAACAGTCAGCTTCTCCTCTTGAGTCATGTCACATAATTATGTTTCCATTTGGCCCGAGAAAAGAATCTTAATCACAGCAGATTTAAATCTAAAGAAAATAAATATTAGATCATCATTTGCTACTTTTATTTTTTAATTTAAATATATTGACATGCATATTAGCGGTGCTTTAAACTCTGTTTGTGTATCGTGTGCACTTTCTATCCAGACAGTGTTGGATGTGACGCAACTCGCTCTGACGTGTCCTCTCTTGGCAGCTGTAAAGGTGAGTGTTGGATATATATATAGCTCTCGGTCCCAGGACCCTACAGGGCAGTGCGGCCTGCAGATGGCGGGGGTTTGGGTTACGAGGAGCTTAAAGTATAAATTAAGAGAAAGTTTGCAGTGGCACTGAGACGAGCTGACGCGATGCACTTTTCTATTTTCACTCCCCAAAACCCTCCTCGCCCCAAACAGGGTCTTTGCTCTGATGCCGTTAGCAGATGCATGGGCGTTATTGAGGAGAGGGGAATTGGATGTTCTCCATATACTGCACTATAAATATCACTGTGACATTTATTGTACTCGCCAGGATTCAGGTGCTAAAGGATCCTACATACTTTTGTCCTTATTTGTCGTTGCTGTCCAATCACCTATGAGCTGTATTGATGAGATTATGGGAAACGATATGGGAAAACAGGAGAAGACAAAGTGATCTGAGTGGCATCAAAATCAGAAGTGGGAGTCAACATTTTACAAACTAACTGACCTCATGGCTCGTTTCAGATTGAAGGTGGATTTTAAGCACAATTCAGATGATACCTGACTTTATATTAATTATAATAATTATATAAAGTCAGGGGCGGCTGTGGCTGAGGGGTAGAGTGGTCGTCCTCCAACCTGAAGGTCGGCAGTTCGATCCCCAGTCTGACCAATCTGCGTGCCTAAGTGTCCTTGGGCAAGATGCTGAACCCCGAATGGCCCCCCCATAGAATAACAAAGTGCTGCGAATAGATGCACTGTATGAATGTGTGTGTGAATGGGTCAATGTAAAACTGTACTGTAAAGAGCTTTGAGTGGTCATCAAGACTAGAAAAGCGCTATATGAATACAAAACCATTTACCATAATCAGTTTTGCTCCCTTCAAACACAAAGTTAGAACAGGAAGTGAAGATCATGTCATTCGTGTTACGTAATTGCTATTTGTTGCCATAGTAACAATTATTCTCACATTCACTGTCACTGGTAAAATAATGAAAAAATCTATGGTCTTCAAATTCATTTTACCCTATTGTCCATTTTGAATGTTAAAATAAACAAGTCAAATTAAACAATGAAATATGTTGTGAAACCCTCTGCAACAACTGGTGAAATGAATAGTCTTCAAATGTTGTTTGTAAAGGATGTTAAGCTCTTCAAAATGCCTTCTATGTCAGAGGTGCTTTATAAATAAACATTTAAAATATGAATATATGGTTTTTCTCTCAAAGGAACTACTGTAATTTAACAGACATAATTGCAGTTTAATTGTTTTGCAAGATAATAGTTAAGTGTTTGTCCTTTGGTGTAATTTAATAAAACCAATCAGAAAACAGGATCATTCGATTTTCATTAAATTGAACAATTGATATTGAAGGTTAGTAAAAACATTATTGGAGTAGATAGGATGTAAATGTATAATTGCATATTTGGATCAAAGTGTTAAACATTATGAGCTGCCGGGAAGCATTTTAATGTTGCATAGATGAACCAAAGCTAAAAATAGCAGAAAATGAAACCTGAGTTGACACCGACAACGTCCTGAGTTGAAACTTCATCTAATTAATTCAGGATTAAATGTACGTCATGGTGAACAGTAAATTTAAGATGACAGACACATGTTTTGTTTAATATTTTATAGTTCTGTCCATCAATTTCCGGAATTACACCAAACGTCATTGAAACCAGAGTGACTACTTATCTTGGTCTTTGGGCGTTTGACCCAGACCGAAGCAGTCTTTACCTCCTTGTGAGGTCGGAGGAGAACATGTTTTTCCTGTCCCTCAGCTGTGCCGATGCAGCATCCTCAGCGACATCGTTCACCAACAGGCTGACTGAAAACTTCACATGGCTAACCTTTCCACTAATCCCCCCCTGAAAATGAGATTAAGGCGTCTCCTTGCATTTCACTAGGTATGCACATATTCACTTTATCGTCTTTTCCAAGAATATCCACCAGCAGATCATTGGCAAATTGAATGGGACATCTGGCTATGGAGAGGGGATCTCCATATGACGTGTGTGTGTGTATGTGTGTGTTTGTGTGTGTCAGAGAGATCAAGTTGTATCTGCACAATTAAGAGGCAAGTAGGTAAGAAGTTACGTCTGATATTCCTGAAACATGCAATCACTATTACAGGACTAAATATGTCTTCATGACTTAATGTAGAATTATAATTCGTAGCAACATGACTGATGTTTTTGAAGATGATAATGTGGCCGCCAAGATCATTCGGGGACATTTAATCTGAGAATATTTTGTGATTCCCAAAAGAAAACCGAAATCCCATTCATCCTGTTGCTTCTTGGCAGACAGCTGTGAACGTCCATCACATGGTGCAGCGATGCTAAATTTAGCTGCAATCTTGTAATCAGACCTAGCCGTGCTCACCAAATGTAGATAAAGAAGCATATAGCTGCCATTATTGTTGTTTCTGACCAATGCACACAAAGTAAACTGTGACATCATCGTTTTACTAAATGCAAAAACAAAAATGACTTTTTGGATGTCTGCACTTTGGAACCTTCTGGTCTTCCTTCTTGAATCCCCAATTTGAGATTCCCATTCATGCCAAATACCCGGAACCACTGATATCAATTCAGTTTTTGAGATTTCACCTATCTTTATGAGTCTGGTGTGAATATCACAGCCAAGAGCCGCGGTATGGACCAATCCCAGCCAACAAAGCTGTTTTATAGAGCCCTGCTGAACCGGAGGGCCCCTCTTCAGACTGCTCTCCCTGCAGATGGTCTGAATTACCTCACTGTATGGCTTAGGGTTCCCTCGAGATTGAGAGCAAGTAGAAGTTGTGTGCCCGTTTTGTGTGGTCTCAACCTTTTCACGTTATTTCTCTCTTTCTCTGCTCTCAGATAACAGTCCTGCTTCCCGTGATAATATGAGAGGAAAGTGGGGATATGTTCATCTCCATTTTCTCTATATATCACTGGATTATTCTGCTCTTTCCCCCTGTGCATCTTCCACATTTTCTCATCTCTGTATTCTCTTTAACTCCTTCCTCCATTCAATCCAGACAAAACAGACGTGTTTGCATTATTGGTCCTGACAGATCGTGCTCTTTAGAGGCTGAGAAGTAGACATTTGAGAGCGGAACATCCTCTGGCTCCTTCGCCGTGCAGGTTTATCCTCCAACCGAAAAGAAGGAAACTCCCTGATTTATAAAAAAAAAGTTCTTTGATGACAGAGATGTACGTATAATAAGGAATGTGAACATCAGAGACTTCCTGCTGCACATGTCCACCACCTGTTCTCCGCAACAACCTGAATCACAGACTTTTCTAAAAGGCTCCTCTGTGTCAGAGCCAACAGATAAATCAGAGCCGGTGTAATATAATCGCACCCTGTGCTACAATACATTATACGGGTTTATGTAAAAGTTTGGACGCCTCAGGCAATTTACCCATATTGTTGATATTTGAAGTAAAAAGAAGTGAATGAATAAAAATCTCCTGCAGCAAGCACAGAATAATTACTTTTCTTAAAACAATCATGAATTTTATGTTTTATTAACTTAATATATATATATATTTTTTATATAAATATATATATTTTATGAAGCATCAATTGTGGTATGTGCAAATGTTTGGAAAACACTTTAATTTTGAATTGTGACGTTGCTGCTGATACCTTTTTTTACTAGTTTTCGATTGGGTTGTAATAACATGGGCACATACACCTCGAGCAGAAGTCTGTCTTCTAGCTGCCCCGACCTTGGCTTTTAGAATCCTTGCTGTCTTCCATCCGTGCCACCAGCCTTCAGCAGAGATTAGATGTATCAGACGTCTGAAAAGTCTGATGCATCGCCTTGGTTTGTCCTTTTTGGGCAACTGTAGAACTGTAGACACTCCATGGCAGAGGACCCACACCCTAAATACACAGGCTTATGTGAGGTTATGAAAACACAGCCAAGTGAAAACCTAATTATAAATGTTTTATTCCATTTCTGCCTACAGATAAATTCAAATCTTACACACTCAACCTTTTTAGTTGGCTTTTTTATAGCCTTGGCTAAATTCCTCAAATGTCAATTACAGGTCATGGATCTGTCCTTTTCCCCCTGATTTCATGTTTTGGGTTGTGTTAACAAGCCCTGAGCGGACATAGCAAACCTGCTTTCCATCCCTCAGCTCCTGTCAATGGACTGTACAGATCCACAAAAACGAATGTGTGTGGGAGTGTGGCCCGGCAGATGTAGTAGGTGGGGTTTAATGGGTGGAGGCAGCTCCTTTGTTCCTTCAGTGAAATATTTCCAAAGTTTTACCAGGTGACACCAACAAACCTCCATCTTCTAACGTGAGATATAATCCCAGATAGAAATGTGGAACGGCCACTTCATGGCTTTTCAGGTGACTTGAGCTCTTTCACGGTGGCTGAATGTGAACCTGTAAACCTGACTCCTTTGGGAGTCACATTCTATAATATTAAAATAAAGCAATGACCTTATAAATATAGCGGGATGTGTGTGTTTATTTACAAACATGTTCTTGGCTGAGTCAAACCAGGCTGGTTTTATATTTCAGGTGTTTATGTGTAGACAAAGCTTCACTTGGAAATACACCACATAACCTAATTTTGGAAAGCAACCTGTTGTATGAGTCATTTCTTTTTTATTCTGTGGGATTAAATCAGATGAGCAATATTTCTTTTTTGTATCTTGGTGAGACATTAATAGATGACGTGTGCAGTTACGTGTTTTTTTTTCCTCAACAGAAATGAGTGATTGTTATCCTGTAAGAAATTGCCTCTGCATGAGCATGTACGTGTGAGCATGTGCACGTCCGGGGTAAACTATGGGGGTCAGCGGGGGGTCGACTCTGTGTCTCCTCTAGAATGTATTTTCATCTGAAACTCCAAGGTCAGGAGTAATGTTTTCTCCCTGGCTGTGTCCCTGAGAGGGGCAGAGAGATTAGCCCGTCATATTTCACCTGTCAAACACTTGAAAAGGGC
Organism: Pleuronectes platessa; assembly: GCF_947347685.1. Lineage (NCBI taxonomy): Eukaryota > Metazoa > Chordata > Actinopteri > Pleuronectiformes > Pleuronectidae > Pleuronectes > Pleuronectes platessa. Next base: position 4,056,503 of record NC_070639.1, on the reverse strand, counting down.
CGGTGCGGGCCGGACAGAGAAGCCTGTGGGCCGGTGGCTCCCCCGAGGTCGAGCTGAAGGGCAGGGCCTGGTGTGCTGGGTTTGGTAAAAGTACACTCAAGGACACCACTTTGTAAAACGTGATATCTGCTGATGTAATGCAGACTGACCTTTAAAGCAAGTAATCTGATATTCTTATCCACAGTTATCTGATATTTAATCAAACTATGTAGCTGTGTAAGGATCCTGATTAACCAGTGGCAGTGCAGCATCAGGGACCTAAGTTTTTAAATGATAATCTGATTCAGTTAGATCTCTAGATATTTTTAAATGTATACATTTTTTGCTCATGCCTGGAATCTGGGAAAACCTCTGACTCCAATCAAATAACTGTCTGGTTCTGGTCGGGCTCGGGCTCAGACAGAAAATTGCGTTATTACACTAATCATGAGGTTTCGAATACAGGAAGCCTACAAGCTCTCTTTATAAACTGTTAAACTGCTCTCCCAATTGTGTGTCTGTGTCTCCTAAGATCTGATCTCACTTCCTCGCTCTACATGCAGATAAACACATTTTTCGTTCCTGAAGACCAACGTGTAAATGGTTTGTATTTATTTTATTTATATAGCGCTTTTCTAGTCGCGATGACCAATCAAAGCACTTTACAGCACAGTTTGCCATTCACCCATTCACACCCAAATTCATACAGTGCATCTATTAGCAGCATATTTTTTTTCTATGAGGGGCAATTCGGGGTTCAGCATCTTGACCAAGGACACTTCGGCATGCCAATGGGAAAAAGACTGAGATTGAACTGACCGCCTTCTGGTTGGAGGATGACCGAGCCACAGCCTTGTGTCCAATGAGGATGATTGTGTATGTGTGAGCAAGTGAGAGATCTAAAAAGAAAGTGAGCTTCTATGTTTTGGTCGAACGAGCCCAACGGGTGAGAACAGGCAGTTAAAAGGTGGCAGCAGGTTAAGTGTAATTGACTCCTTTTTAAACCAAAGATAGGGAAAAAAACAGCTGTGAAAATTGTTAAAACAGGGGGTACAGGAAGATGGAGAGATGTGGAGTGGTGGGAAGACAGAAGAAGAAAAAAAGAGCGGAAGCAGTATTTTAAAGTAGGAAAAGGAACCGGGTAATAATTTTAGATGTTTACCTGGGGAATTCCACATAACGACTTCCACAGATACACGATTTCCTACAGTGTCACCCCCAAATCGTGTAGTATCCCATGCAGCCCCCCCCCCACACACACACACTCTCCTACCATCAACCCTCGACTCACTGATGATGTCAGATCCACTATTTCACAGCAAGAGGCGGGCGATGACATGGACAATTTGGCCTTTGAGTTCTCCACCGCCTCGGACATGGTGTTACGATTACACGCTCCACCGCAGGTCCGACATGCCAGGGATGAAGGGGTGACGGTGTGTGTGCGTGTGTGTGAGAGGTTATCGTCTGTGTGGACCTTTTAAAGAACTTTCATGGAGTACAGCTCTCTCCTTCTCTTTCCTCGTAAAACAGACCAACACTGAAGGATGTCCAGAGGTGCAGCGAGGCGGACGGAGAGAACAAGAAACGAAATGTTCATTTCTCCGCGTTCACTTCCGGTACAAATGGCTATGCGAACATGAGCAGTAGCAGCAAAAGGAATTTAAATTCATTCATTTAAAAGCTTTAGCTGGTGCATGAACACCACAGGAAACCCAGCAGAGGAAAGTGAGATATTTGATATGAAATATTCTGATGAGTAACAGGTATGAACCTCCAGGCCTCAGATGCTTCCGTGGGACATGATAACATGGGGCTCCAGCAACAAGAAAATACATTGCACTATATTAAAAGTCTTGACATTCAGATGATGAATTATGTTCATGTATAATACAGGATCAGTTGGCCAATATGCTGCTACTCTCATTTGACCACAAGGTAGAAATTAAATCGATTTTTTAATACTTTTCATTTATGATGTTATTTCCCTCATTTTTAATATGGCAGACAACTCGAGCTGCGCTGCGCCAATCATATTACATACATCATGTGACATACATCATGTGACATACCTCAATCTCCACAACCATCTATAATACACACCCACATTGTCAGGTGGTCTTTTTAACCAGAGAGACATTTCCCATCAACCCCTCTTGCTCGCACTGCTGCTGCAGTATTGCTACCTGTTGCTTCAAACCCTCCACCACCCCAGCATCCACCTGTAGGCTCCAACGGGGGGTTACAAGTATTTGCTCATCACTCCCATCATTCCTGTGTAATCATATGGGGGAGTGATTAAGTTGGAGCCTAGACGCCAAACACTAAATCTGTTGTAATAAATATATTACATGATCGAACGTGAATTGTCTGACTGAACTTAGTCTGAAAATGCAATCAGTCATATTTTCGAGTACAGTAAAGCTCAGAATGCAGAGAGATCGGATCACGTTACAGAGCGCTCATCTGTGTTTTTTCAAGTTTATTAATATTGAAAGTTTTGCTTTTCCAAATCGCACCAAATTTGACACCGCACTTCCTTGGGCCCATGACACTACACATGCCAAGTGTAAACCTGAAAAATAAATTCAGATTTTTTAAAATACTAAACAGAAAATGTGGAACACACAATACACATAGAGGATTTTACAGCCTTAAATAATTCAAATCTAGCTACTGGTCACCTCAGTCATCATGACAACAATTAACCCCAACGAGAATGTTTGTGTGATATTTAAGGGAGCAGTAATTTTTAGAAGCACACAACATAAACAAACCCCTTGACAGTTATTTCCTTTGTAAACATAAAGCAGTGGGTCAGTGGGATCGTGTGTTACAACAACAATAAAGTCCTAAATGAGAGAGGCTGTTTGGTGTGGGCTCACAGAGGCAGCCTGAGTGACTTTGAGACGACCTTAGCTGTCAACAGACAGTAAATAAGGTGGAAGCCACATGTGTTGAGCAGGCTGTCATCGAGTCCGCTAATCAGGTCCTCTCTCCGACCTTCTACTGTAATGTTTGTTCTGCATGAAGAGTCACATATAAAATGGCTTTTTACCAATATTTTCAAGCATAATATGGATTTTTCCCACTTCTTCATTGGAGGATTTGTTTAAAACAAGATAGTTTGAGTTTGGCTTCATCCTCAGCACCTTTCTTTATTCAATATAAACAATTCCAATCATAGAATATGGAAACCAGTATTTCTCTATTATTTTCAAATAGAACAGGTCAGATTAAAGTGAAGGCTGCAGAAGCATGACATAAATCACTTTAATGATGATTTGTTTTAGATACCGCAATAAAAAAGCAGTCGAATAAATTAAAAAGGGTTCCAACTGAAGAAAAGGTCACAATGGTCACAAATTATTAGTTTGTTTATTAATTAATCTAAACTCCTCAAAAACACATTTTCTAATAATATTATATACTTGATAGAGCAGGATGCAGTGTCAATATAGAACAATTACATTTTAATATGTTTTGAATAACTACATTTCCAAATGATTGTCACTAACAAGACACTCATCTGAATTGTTAAACATGTGGCTCACGTAACAGGCAACAGACAACTGGGATTTTTAAATCAGATTAAATGTAATTGTTAGTGTGGGAATCTATGTGACTGGCTCACATGACATAGTCACATGACCAGCCAGTAAGCAGGAAGTGATAACAAGTCTACCGGTTTCAGTAGGGAGCCCCTTCACCCTGCTGCGTGCACCTTGTTGTGGTGGACTCTCCCTTTCATGCAGGGTGATGGGCAGAAAGCTGGAATTCTCCGTCCTTCTTCCTGCATTACTGTGCTACAGGAGCTTGTGCATTTTTGAAAGGACCAGGCCAGCCAATGTTTTCTACTGTTATTTTATGGTTTTGTTAATTTTAATTTGTTCATCTCCTCCCACCAGCGGTCTGCTTGTCGGGTCCAGTAGATGCCCATCATATTGACACTTGAGGTTTACCTTTAGTTGATTAGGCTGTAGGTACTAGGTGCCTATTACTATCTCCTCCCTTCTGTACTCATAGTGGATGATGTACAAGGCCAGGTCTCCTTTATGTTGTGGGACTGTGCCATTTATAATAAACCACAATTGTTATGTACAAAGTACTCCTCTTGCCAATTGTTCCTTTCTGGGTAAGCCACAGAGCTGGTCACATGATAGACTGATAAAGATGAAGGGTTTAAGTGTTCCTCCTTCCCCTAAGCGGGAGGTGGCATTGTCAGGACAGAGGTTCTCTTGCGAAAGGGCACCACAGGAGAATTGATTGACTCTCAAAAGTTGTTTTCAGTCAATGTTTGCACAAGTGGATCTGCAGTTTGTCTTTCTCGTTTAGTGAATGCAGAAATAGGAAAAACCTTCAGATGAGAGATAGCGTTTCAGTGCAGCAGCAGGAAGCAGGACGTAACGTATAAAATCACATGTTTAAGTTGAGCATATCGTCACCAGGGTTAGCTCTAATCTCCCAAAAACTCTTGACTCATTTTGACTTTCCATGTTGACATCTTGGACAGAGTTTTCTACATTTATGGCTCCTCTTTTGTTCTATCCTAAGATATTTCTATTCTTTTTGTTAGCTTGATTTATTTTTTGGGGTTGTGGATAGTTTCAGGAGAATATCTGGGGTTCAGTGTCTGAAACCAGCTTTAGCCTTTCATATCTTCAACTTCTCTACTTGTTTAATGCCTGTAGCTAACTGAGATACATGTCAGGTTGTATTCTCACACTCATATTGTTTAATTTGTCACTGAAAGCTCCCCGGTGAGACAATTCATCCTCAACCTTCTCTGCTATTGTTACAGCTCGGATTAAGCATGTGAATAACTCAACACCTCCGCTGACCGTCCCTCTTAAAACTGCCAGAATTAGTGGCTCTGCGGGAGTCCGGGCGGCCGGGCCTCGTGTGAATTCTCGACACGATTGTGGAAGTGTCACTTCCACGTCTGATACATCTGACCTAGAACGGTGAATTATCCGGCTCGCAGGAACTGGCTGCCATACCTCATTCACAGGAATCCAGCAATGACAGCCCTCTCCCCATGGAGGAATAAACGTGGAGTCCTCACTCATCATGTCTCCCTCCGCTCACACTTCTTCACCCTCAGCTCTGAGCCATCCTTCTCTCCTCTGCATACAGATATCACTGCTGCACAAGGTGTGTGCTGACAGGAGCAGCCATGATAAGAGTCGATACAAAGCAGGAACCAAACTAGGGGCCAAACCGTTTTATTGTCTGTCTCTCTGCTCCTTGTTAGTTTATTTGTTTTGTTTTGGTTAGATTTAAATGTCTCACATTCAATGGTCCTTCTTATTTTACTTTCGGAGCTGAGATTTTAGATTCCAATAAATGCCCATAAATTTATCTTTAAAACCCACTGAATGAAAATCCCTGTTTACACTCAAATCAGCCCTGTTGTCTCACGTTAAATGTTTGCACTGGACACTGTGATTTGCCATAATTAACTGTGTTTTGTTACGTGTAATACTACAGTTTCTATTTTTGAAGGGTAAGTTTAAGATGAGGGCAGATGCCGTGGAAAAAACTAGCTCCAGCCCTCACAGACACTAGGGCATATTTCCAGTCCTGTTGCCTTTTCATTGAGAAAATTCATGAAGCATAAAAATAGACACAGTTCACAAAGACACACTTGGATTCTTTTCTAAAAGATAGATAATCTTTATTGGAAGATAAAAACATTTTTTATTTATATTTTGAGATCATCATCTTGCTCCAAACTATTCACGACACCACATTTCCTCATTTTGTGTATGGATTGTGTATGAAGATGGACGACGCTTCTCAACTTCCTACCACTATCCAGAAAAGAGGCCAAAAATATCCCAGATGTGAGGCTGCTATGTTGTGCCAACTACATAATCTGGAGTCTTCACAGTGGTGATCGTTGTGTGGAGCCACAGTAACGAGGTCAGACGCTCAACCAATAGCAAGTTGTCAATCGTGACATTTTAATCATTAAACAACAAATTGAAAACCAAACTTGAACAATTGTCAGTGTGATATGAACTACCTAAAACAACAGAAACCATTTCGTAGAAAAATGTATATAAACGTGCACTTTTTTAGTTTGTCCTTTCTACTAACATGGAGGAGGCGGGGTTAACACATATCTAGTTTGCATAACAGCTCTTTCAATCAGTGACAATTTCAGTGAAAGATCCCGGGGCTTTCCTCTCATCCACTAACATTCCACCACAAACCCCACCCGACACAACACCACCCATCATCCTGCTGCTGTTGTTCTAATAAACCATCCGTAGGAACAGACTGATGATGAACATGCATTGGAAGTAATCCTGGATTTTACAGACATCTGCATTTTATAAACAATCCCAAAGAAATTGTCTCTGTGGAGAATCCATGATGGACCTCCTGCTGCGGAGACACGATCGACAGGATAGCGTATTTAAATAAAAGTCTTTGCTGTGTAGAGATTCATGATTTCTCTGCGAAATATCCCAGATTTATTGTATCTGGATCCAATTTATGAAATATCCCCTAATTTATTTTGTCTTACTTGTGTTCTCTTACAGTTTAGTTGAAGTCAGTCCTTGGAATGAGGAATTCTTACACTGCACCAGGAATGTTTCACAGTTGGACACTGATCCCTGCATCTTTGTTCTTCATACATTGGTGTTTGACCACACTGTAAATACCATGGCTGTCACTTTTCATTCAAGAATGAACTACTCAGCATATGTTGTTGCAAGGATAAAACATATAGGCCAGGTCAGTTTTACAGCAGGTCAGATATCCACACTCTAATTCTTAACAGTTGATGCTCAGGAACAGTTCCTGGTCATCGGTCCAAGAAAATAAATCCCTGCTCTTGCGTTTCACTATTTGTTGTTCCTCATAGTGTCTTCTGTAACTAAGAAACTAACTGCACAGTACCAGCATCCACATGCAAAATGTATGTGAACGATCATGTGATGTGATCAGTCTGCCCCCCCCCCCTTCTCTACTCTTCTCATCTCATCTCATTATTATATACCAACCCACTGTCCATCCCTTTACCGGCTATACTAGCCCCATGCAAAGACTTTACCACTACATATTCTTATTTATTTATATATATATTATTTTTTTTCTGCTGTTTTTATATATATGTTTTTTATTTTTTATTGTACTATCCACTCCAGCAGCACAATAACACTTTCTTACTGGACACTGACACAATCACATCATTGCATTCCATTCCTGTATCTGTAAATATGTTCTCTGTATGGGATTTATGTATGTATGTCAGTGATGTGTTTAAGTGTATAAACTACTGGATGATCTAAATTTCCCACGGGATTAATAAAGTATCCATCTATCTATCTATCTATGTGTTTTCAATAGTCTAGGCAGATCTTTTCTCGTTTTAGCTTTGAAAAACCGTTTCAAAAGCTCATCCTCACTTGTGGATATATCTTTAGTCTGATGTGTGATGTGGACACTGAGTTTAAACTCTTGTTGAGTCAGTGTTTGGAGACAGTTTGTGAACAAGGTTTGGTGAGAGATGAGCAGCTAATCTCTCTGCAGCTCATTTATTTCATGAGTATCTCACATAAATTTACACAGCTGTTCAGCAGTGAAGGGATACTGTGTTCTAACACACACACACACACACACACACACACACTCATACATGTACACACACACACACACAGTGCCACAAGATGAAATTTCAGATTGGGTACGAGAATCGGATTTATTAAAAGTTTTTACTGCACAATCACGGAAGGGGTCAGCAGCATTGACCGTTGAAATGTGTTCCATTCCCTTCAATGAACAAAATAAGTAAAATATGAAACAAATACTGTTTTAGATTGAAATCTCAAACACATATGCGGTTTGATTAGATGTAAGGCGACTGTTGGGCCTTGGCGGAGGCCCCTGTGTGACGTGAGTGTAAGCGTGGAATGGTTGCAACGTGTTCAGGGTGAACCTGGCTCCAACCCACAGAGACCCTTAAGGCATAATGGTAGACTACAGATAATGGATGGACGTGAATGTCAGCTTATAGTCGTTGAGCTATTAAAAAAATATGGGCCGTGCCTGACACAGCATTACAAAAACATATGATTAAATCCCATTGAATCACAAGCAGGAGATATTGTTTAAACATACATATATGTACCAGACGCGCCTCACCTCTACACACATATACAACTGACGTATCTCTGATGTAGTTGACCACATATTGGTCAATTCCACATTTTCGGGGACAGTCAGGACATTTGAAGACCTAAAGAAATGAACATGCATACGTACAGATAGTTGAAAGGTTGTCTGTCTTTAACTTGAACTGCTGTAGTCCATGTAGTGCTGATATGATATATGCGGCTCCCTCTGTCTGCCCATGCCAGCTCTACCGGAGGCAGTGTCATCTCTCTCTGCAGGGAGGAGCAGATTTATGGAGCTGAAATTGTGTGTCTGTGTTATTTTCTAAAAACTCACCAATCTGCACCAAAATTTATAATGAGAAAGCAAAGCTCGCTTTTTTATTTATACACAAATAAAGAGAAAATGACCCAGTAGAAGAAATGATTTTACTTGAAATCTTCCTGCGATATTTGAAAATCCAGATGTTAACGCATAAATCAAGAATGGCCGAAAGAAACGTGATTGATGTGGGAAGGAAATATGAAGAGCTTAACAGTTAAGTTGATGAAACTGCATCCGACAGGTACGTTAGTTTGGGTCTTTTTTTACCACTCTGACACACACTCTCTCACACACATGCACACTCTCCTGTGTTTACGGACAGCAGGTCTCCCTCCTCCTGTTTCCTCCGTCCTCCAGCCGGCCTGCCTCCTGCTGCTGAGCCGTAAACTGAAGTAATACGTTTAGCATGCTCAGCGATCATCTCACTACCGCTGCTCAAGGCCGTTTGCTGTTGTCATATCAGCACACCGAGGCCACGAGGCCATCGCAGGATACATAATGCTGATATACAGTATCTGAAAGCCAGCTGGTTTCTGATTTCATTACAGGTTTTATTGTAGCATTTTATTTTACATCCCATGCTGTTTGGCCTCTCTCGGATTTCCTGGCTGAAACAATCTACTACACATGCATTCCAAAGCCTAGCACTTTTCACAAAGACATTTTTACATGTCACAGTAGAAAAAGCAATGTGCAGATAATAAAATGACATTCAGCTGCTTCTGTTTCGGAGTCCAGGTCCGTGTTGGCTCACTGGTACACTAGAACAGAACAGAGCCCTTGTTAAAGCAACACTATGCAAAACATTTTTGATTAAAAAGAGTTTGATGGTTGTGAACATGGAGAATTTCCTACTCCTCACCCTGAACTTCTGTTCTATGTAACTTTGGTGAGTGGGTACGATTAGAATGAGGTCCAGCTGGTTAAAGAGTAAAGCTGAAATGTAGCTTAGTAAAAAAAAAAAAAAACTTTGTATCCAATGTTCAGCAGGAAACTTTTGAAAATATGAACAATTCTAAACTGAGTTTGGTGGATTTATTAGAGCAGAAGTTCTTCGGGTTCAGGAAGCTGGGGATCATGGGTAATATCCACTGTTCAGTTGTGTTTCAGGGACTCCGCCGTCAGAGCTCAACTCAAACATTGATAAACTTTTTCTCTGTACATTAAAAACTAATAATTGCTCGGACGGTGGGCGCTGTTGCTCAGTCAAAGGTTCGTAGTTTTGCTTTAATATTATTTATAAGGGAAATTATTGTTTTGAAAAAGCCAATTTCTCTTCAGATGCCAATTTTTGTAAGCTCTGTTTGCTCAAGACAGAAAACCTTCCCTAAAACTCCCCCCCAAATATTTCATAGTAATATTAATGAAGCTTCTTTCAGGCATGCACTGAACTCAAGAAATTTTCCTGAAATTGCATGTGAGAAAACAAATTTTGCCTAAAAAGCACAACTGGATCTTTATGGTTTCACTCAGCCCATGAGATTTTCTGCGGCTCTGCCTCTGAGATATGACTAGTGCTTGAATCTGAGCATAAATGAAATTCAATCTGCTCCATGCATACTGCACATGTCCATGCCAGCTGGAGTCAGGGACAGTCGAGCAGACAAATAGACTTCCCAGCACTCAACTCCCCTGAAAAGAGGCTGAGAGAATAAATCTCATAGAATGTATAATGCTCACACACAGGAGGGCAATCAAAGAATGGGCCTCCTTCCTACTGCCTCTCTCTCCATTTCGTTCTTCCTCTTGTTCTCCTTCGCTTATCATCTACTCGCCAAACCTCACTGTATGTTAAAGTGTCATAGCTCAAACCCAGCATGACTCTGGGAAACGGTTCAAATCCAGATTCGCCCGTGTGCACAGCAAATGATGATCTGATCAGGATTAGGGTTTAAGTAGGAAACCCGTGGTTAAGTTTCTCCGCTCCTGTGTGTGTGTACGTGTGTGTGTGTGGGGCTGTGTGTGTGTGTGTGTGCCAATGCCAAATGTTTCCTCTGAAACTCTGGATTTTCCATCCCACCGTAACCTGTATCTTTTACTACAGTAGACAGATACAGTAGGGACCTGCTCGTCGTGTACAGCTTTTTTAAACCATGACTAATGAGGCTTATAGGGGGACTTATTCACACCTCATACTGTGTAGTATTTGCAAATAATCACCGTAGTTTTTTTTGGACCTGCTTGGAAAAGCAGATGAAAGAATTTTGTCATGAAGCCAGAGAAAGGGTTAGATCCAGGATGTTGTGTTTATTATTTTATCATTGCAAGACATTACATTTCCCATCGAATAATGCATGGAGCTGTACGGAAAAAAATCAAGCATATTTAGGGGACTGATATCGTCTGTTGCCAATAAAAATCCAGATCTAGCAGATTTAAACGTGGTTTCATGAAAGTAATGAATATACAAACTTGTTAATAGCATCACCGTGTAGCTGAGATAATGTGGCTTAAGAATCAACAGTTTGTATGTACCTGTAATAGTTTCAAAGCTATATCCAAACGAACTTAACTGATTTGATGTCGGATTAAGGAGACTAGCCTTGCCGGAGTTCAGCCTTCAGTTGAATGCCTTTCTATTTATTTATACTTTATTCTGGACTGTATTGAGGGTTTCTCTTTATGTCAGACTTCAAGTGTGGATACAAGTAATGCGCTTAAGAAAATGTAAGAAAATGAAGTAATAAAAGTGGAGACAAAGGGGACAACCAGACTTTGATCCTCATCCTTCCAGTCAACCAGAGTCGGGGGACTCACTGGTGTTAAAATAAATGCTTCTCTCCCATGAAGATGCTGGTGTACCTCACAGGTTAGTAAACTCCAGATCCATGTGTTACCTGAGACAGAGACCATGATGAGGATGTAGGTGAGGGGCTTTGGGTCTCATATGTTTTATACATTTTGTGATGTAACGTGAAGGCTCTGTAAACAATTAACAAACACATAATGAAGCACAATGAATGAACTTTCAACCTTACAGTAGCAACTTTCCAAAATGAAGACTGATAAACTTCCAATTATCCTCAGTCTGCAAGCAGGTATACATACATTTTGCTGTGTGTTACTACGAGGTTCTAACTTGCATGAGTATTTGTATACTTTCCTGTATGTCACCATTTCCTGGAGCAGGAAACAGGCTGACTACATGGCATTACAGAAGAACTCAAAGAAGCACAAATAATTATTAGTGAAAACGTTTCATCCCAGGTCTGGTCGTATAACCCTCGTGAAAAGGGGCTCAGCATCTTCTTTCAATTCATCAACCTTCACCTCCGGAGCAAGTCACACTGAGACAGGACGGTTGTGGCCCAGAGGGGTCAGAGATATACTGCCCTGTGTGTCCACATCGTCAGGCTGCTTCCTCCTCTGACATATACACAGGCCTCAAGGGGCCAGAGGATACCCGGGAGACTTTCACACAGGAGACAGGGAAACTTTGACAAGCAGTCCACATTCATGCTGCCTAAAAATAAAATGCATAGTGCATCGTTGAGCTTATTGTTTTTGATAGATGTATTATATTTGTCTTTCTGTGGTTTTGCATGTATTTCTCTCAGGTGCTGCAATAAATAAGCAACATACCATTACGTACGGCAAACATTATTTTCAAATATGTCCATAAATAATGTTTTAAGCCTTAACCTATCATTTGGGTAGTCATTTTGATTTTTTTATTATTTCTCTAGAAACAATGGGATCAATTGTCACACTATCAACAGATTCCACATTTATGATGAAGACGGGGTGTTTTGGGATATTTTCCCTCCAGTAACCCTTTCTATTATTATTTTTTTTTGTTTAAAGCTTAAAAAGGGCATACATGCATTAACACTCAAAGCTTTACTTAGTCAGGGAATGAAGAATGTATGACACTAGCAAAGTCTACTGAATCCTCTATATTTGCCAATTTCCCAAATGTCTTTCCAGGACTGATACACACTTAGGACTACATTGACTGACATAAAAATATCTCCTGACAGATGTTTGATGAGCTGAGCCTAGTCCTCCACCAAAGAAATAAAATGTTAGAGAAAAATGTTCATCTTATGAATGCTTCCTTAAACCTTGAGCCGTTTGTAAAACACGGCTGCAAAACCAAGGGCAATAAGGCAAGCAACAATGAGAAAGCCGACAGTCACCCCAAGCCCTACAGTAGATTCATCTTTTTCTCTGGCAGCAAGGGGCTTCTCTTTGGACTCGCCAGTATCAGCTTTGGTGATGATCACTCCAGAGGTGACAGTGTAAGTTTGGTCAATACCCTCTGCAGTTGTGTCCACGGTGTTCCTTTTCCTCCTCCGGTTGCTGCATTGCTTGAATGCGCTGCAGGTGCTTTCCTCACACAGTCGGGTGATGCAGTGAAGGAGGTAGCTGGACACGGTCTGATCCTGCTGCTCGATGAAGCGGAAGGCTGGGAAGTAGAAGCGGGAGCTCTGGCTATCACCGTTCTCAATAATGGTGGTGAACTGATCCTTGGAGCAAGGGACAAGCAGGTTGAAGAAGCTGGAGTTAGAAGGCAGTGGTGAGATGGTGGCGTAGCACCGGTCAAGCAAGATATGGTACTGGCCCGTCAAGTTAGTCGCCTTGACCTCAACATACACCTTGGTCCTCAATTCAATGCCCAGCTGTGGAATGACCATGGGTATTTTGTAATCGGAATCACTGAACAGCTTCATGCTCAGGGTGCTGATGAAACTTCCATTGTTGTCTTTGATAGCAATGGAGGAAGAGGACACATCGATCTGGGTGTTGTTGACCAGATATTCTAAGGGATAGGCGCAGGAGTAGTAGTACTTAAGCTCAGCATTGTAGGTGACTGTGCCAGTTGTGAGATCAACGGACCGAACTATGCCGCTGATGTTGACTGCCTGGATGTTGGAGAAGTCGGAGAATATACCTGTTCCAGCAGCACTGGTTGTCCGGAATACACTTCCACAGGCGTTGGTCTTGTTTAAGGGGAAGTCGAAGCGGGCAACAGGTGGACTCACAGATTCATCGAGGGTTGCTCTACAGGTTGTGTCCAACATTGAGTTCAGGATCAGTAGAGTGTCGTTGTAGCCAGTGTAGATGACTGGGCAGACTTGGATCGCCAGACTAATGGATGAAGTACCACACTGCACTGTAATGTCATCAGCCCGTGGCCTTCTTGCTTCGGTTCCACACTCATCCACCGTTAGCTGATTACTTTTGACTATCAAGGCGAGTAAAAGTAAAAGAGTCTTCATTGTGTTTCTTTAGCGTTGCCTTGAATTTGTTAATCTCTCCTCTGAAACCTTGAATCTGCTGCTTGAAGGCTCGTACGTCTCCTAAGTTTGTTCGAAAGGGTAGGGCTGCGTTCAGGGTCTTTATAGGTAAGTGTGTCCTCTGGGATTGGTCCAAAAGAAGGTCAAGTACCTTGCTATTTGTTAACAACTGCATTGTATTAAGTTCCAGTGTGAACAACATCCTAAGGGCAAGAGCAGAAACCTGAAGCATCTACCTGTTTTGAAATACAGAGAGAATGGCCTTTTTCCTTTGTTAGCCATGCTTTAAATTTAGATTTTCAGGCCCCCTATCACTAAGCTACCATGAAGTAAGTGAACATAACAAAATATGAGATGGGGTCGTAAGAAATTCACACAATGCAGTTAAGGTTCTTCTATCCAGTTTTAGCCCCACATCTTCAGTTATGACCTGGTTGGGATGGATGGCAGTGACCCACAGGATCATTTCGCCACTGTGCTCTTACTTCATCCTGAAATTTCTTTGACATTATTAATTTTAATTTTAAACCACGCATAGAAGAAGGATGATTTTGTAACTAAACAAATCTTCAGCGTGAGATCTAACTCAAAGATCAGACTCGACATTGCAATGATGGGGGTTTTAGGCAAAATACATAACACGTTCTATTCAATTGAGTCTTTAAATTAACATGTTTCTCATGTTTTACAGTATTACGCTGCTTCTTAATTATTTTGATTTTGACTATAACAATTCCGGTGAAATATATAAAAAAGTTAATAACAACAACATTCTCTCATTGTATGTATGTGTATAGGATTGGGCAGATTTTGCCTTCATCTTTGTGTCACATATGGGGCAGACATCAGCCTATTATGTGTTGGGACAATACATACTGGTCAACTATTGTTGCTAGCTTATATTCAGAGGCTGTTGATGAAAGGACAGGCTGACACCGCAGGATCAGGATCATAAAGGTAAATGAATCCAAGCAGTGTAGACAAAGATAATAATTCTGAACAAATGATGACAGAGAGCAGGCAGGTCTTCAATGACACTGCAGTGAAGTAAAAAAGTATATGTATCATTCTAATAAAAACAAACTTGTATAAACAAACCAGAACAAAACAACAAACTCGTTGTATGTGTGTACATGAGCCTCTGCTTGGTTTAGATTTCAGGTACATGGTGGTAACAGGTGTTTCAACTGTTTGACAAAATGTAATAAAATTAGATCTTTTGTTCTTGTTTTGAGTGGTCGAAGTTACATTTTGTATGTTAAATTAGTTTGTGTTACTATTCGACCATTTGCAATTAACCTTTTCTTACTGTAGACCAAACTCTTATTGTTACTGAAAGATACTGACAGGATACCACACACCTATTTAAGTAGCAAAGATACTGTCTGCAGTATATGTGTGTGACAGCTTCTACCATCTGTGGTGAAGTGTCTAGTACAAAAGTTTATTTGGTAAAGAAATAATGCATGTGCTGGAACCTTTATGACATTTTGGTCATAAAAATAGCAAAATGTAAAATGAACCCTTTTCCCTTGTTGTATTTTATTATGACACCTCTTGTCTGTAGTGATGACATCAGGCAGGAAGTGCGAGGAAAGACGACAAACGGACCACGTCAAAGTCCTGCTGTGAATTTATTGGGGCATGGAGATGGTGTTTGAGGGATGATGGGGGTCATAGGGTGGGGAGGGAGGTTCTGCGGCTGTGGCTGGCTGTTAAAGCGCTCCAGCCTGGTGATTAATGCTCCGAGGTTCCGAATCAGCCGGAGGGTCTGTGGCATTGAGAAGTCGCAGAGGCGGAAACGCTGCAAAGGGAGAGAAACGAATTGGGAATTCTTTGTGAAGGAGAAATATAACCCTCTGTCTCTCTTTTACTGCACAGGTCAGGACCAAACGACCCTCTGTTATGATTGGGCCTTATGGGTTATTTTGTTTAGCGGCCAGAAGCGGTGGGGTGACGATAGCTTCTGAGATGGAGGAAGTGATGTGATGTTCTATCAGCAAGATTTTACGGGGGGCACAAGCTGAGCATCGATCTCTTCTGCTCCAGAGCTTTTGTGGTTTAAATAGTTTGAGCTGTTACAGTCTGAAACAATCACAGCCATGTATATACATGTATAGATACCTATATACCTCCCATCATGCATTTGTCCCAACTGTCTCAAATTGATACAGCTGATTATATATTTTTGAACAGTTTGTGATTCGTGACTGAACCTTCAGTACCTACCTTGAAAAGCGAGTAGGTGGTTTAAAGAGTCACTTTCTAAATTCAGTTCTAATCTTTCAATCTCAGCTATTTCCAAAACACACACCACCAGGATCATGTGTGCAGTCGATTGTGTTGTTCATCATTGTAATAACTGGAATAGAAATAGAAGTTTGATTGTCAGCAGGATTACACATAAACAGATGTTCACGAAACTATCTGTGCCAAGATATAACAAAATTCTGGCATGGATCTGGACAAATGGGTGTGTTTAGGAACGTTGGGATTTCTTTGTTTTTGTCACAGATTTGTCAAAAATCGAACATATTCAGTGGACTATGAACTAGTCACTCACAAACAAAAAATATGTGTTTAAAATAAATATGAATTTGTCAAGAATATTTACTTTCTAAGACTTTCAGAATTGTGAACCCTATATGGCCCCTGATTTAGAAACACCCCAGGTCAAAATGTGAAAACGTATATTCAGCCTAAGACCGGAGACGTCAAGTCTTTATTGCTGCAGCTTTAGTTTGACAAGGAGTCTGCAGCTCTGGTGATTTGTGGGAATTAAAATGTTTAAGAAATGAAACGAAAACAATCCAACATTTCTCATTTATAACAAGTAGAAATTCTGGTAGTGCTTAGGTGCACAGCACAAACACACATGCATACATGAAGCCTTACCCTCACACACATATGTATAAATACACTCAAACCACACCTCTTCTCACCAGCCCTGTACTAATTGAAAGGTCGTTTGTTTCACTCCTTCGGCCATTTCCTTTGGTGCCGGTTGGCTGCTGCGCTGCCATTATTACCACTGACCTGGTTCACACCAGATAATATAGCAGCCTGTAAAGCGAGCTGCTATAGAAGTCAACCCAACACCCAATTGTTGTGCTAAGGAAATGAAATGTCACATATGGAATGTGTTCATGCATAAGGGTACCAGTTAAACAGCAGGACACACTGTGAAATGCAGATATCTGAAATAGTGACGTAATGGAAAGAACAGAATTGATTTGTCTTGTGATCACTGTTTGGTGCAGAGTTGATTGATTGGCTCAGAGTGGATTTCCCTAAAAGTTGGCATAACCAAGTTGAACCAAGTTGTTCCTATACCACTGCAGTAACCCACCTTAAAGCAGCCATTTTGCTGAAAGGTCAGTAATTGAGAGCAGTGAAATTGAGCCTTTATTTTCTATACATAGACCATAAATGGAACGAGGTCAAGACAGCTGGGACAATAAAGTCAACTTTCCTTGGTGGTAATTTGAGGTTTTGTTGAGGCCTGTGTTGAAACCAGAGTCTTCTCACAGACACAGTGTCAGTGTCACAGTGCTGAGCAGAAGCAAGGAGGAAGTTTTAGATCCACAAAGGACAAGATGATAATTGCAGGATATGCTGTGCACCATCACCAGTTATTAGTGTCTATCCATTTCCAAAATACAATAAATACAACACACATAAGAAAAGCAATAAAAATAAACAATATATATTTACTCACTCTTTACTTCTTATTTACTCCCTTTTTCTAATATTTATACAAGTAACATTTATTTAGACATAAACATCTAAATAATAGATAAAAGAAAGTGAAGTTAAAAGTGAAACACAGTGAACAGTGTCAGATTGCAATATGCAATGTAATGCAGTATAATATAATATAATATAACGTGTCAATTTCACACATCCTTGAGGTGTGGGGGTGGAATAAAAGTCAGAGTCAGGTGGGGGTCCCAGGCCTTGTTGATAAGGCCAACTGAAGCCGGGAAGAAGCTGCTCTTGTGGCGGCCGGTTTTGGTCCTGATGGACCGCAGCCTCCTGCCCGAGGAGTATTTGTTAATATTTTGCCACAAAAACTGGGCGATTATTTGAAAATACTTTTGTTTTAGGTTGTATCATCTACGTAATTTGTTTGAAAAATAACATCACATACAACTTTAAACAACCCTTGTCTCTGGCACCATCATGTGAGACATATTTCATTCCTACAAAAAACAGATCAGTCATTCTCAACATGGATACACATTGTATGGCGTACTGTATGCCATACAAGCATAGTTGCAGTATGTGTGCACGACTCACTATCTCACACACACAAATTGTTCTGTTAAAGTCGTGCATCAGGGTAGCGCTGATTTATGACACAGTTTCTTAGTGAAGCCTGTTGCTGCCTTTCCCTTTCATGTCGTACGTACAAACACACACACACACACGCTTGCATGCGTGTACACACTATGTGACTGTTGCCCTTTCATGTGTGGAAAACGGCAACTGCAGGGACCAGCTGTTAAGAACTGAAGATACAGTATGTCCTGCTTCCCGGGAGCAGTTGCTTCTTTGATGCTAGGTCCGACACACACACACACACACACACACACAAATGTACATACACACAAATGTATAGTGTGACTGCTGGAGAGGCTCCTGTTAGTTGGGAAGTATAACTTATAAAGAACAATATCTGAAAACTGAAATCACAATATTACAAATTCTGTACATCCTCCTGTCCTGTCCTGTCCTGTCCTGTCCTGTCCTGTCCTCTCTATTCCGCTCTTTATTTCAGTGGTACTACTGTTCTTTCTTCTCCTCTTTGCTCAATTATTAGGGCCCGAGCACCGAATGGTGAGAGGCCCTATTGAATCTGTAAGGATTTTTATTATTATTATTAGGGCCCGAGCACCGAAAGGTGAGAGGCCCTATTGAAATTGTAAGGATTTTTATTATTATTATTATTTCCCTTCGGGGGGCTTTTTCAGGGTCTAGACATGCTCAAAAAGTTGTGAAACTTTGCAGGAAATTCAAGGTCTGCGGACAATTTAGTATTCTGGAGTAATTTGAATTGGGCGTGGCAAAATGGCTCTACAGCGCCCCCTGGAACCAGCCCCTAGGTTTCCACATAACGGATTTTCATCAAAATCTGGATATAGGTGTATCGTGACTAGTCATGAAAAAAAGTCTCATGGAGCATTATGAAAAACGCAACAGGAAGTCCGCCATTTTGCTTTTAGTGGCCATTTTGGCAATACCCCACATTTTTACTTTTACGTACTTGTCCCAGGGCTTTCATCAGATCAACTTCAAATTCAGATGAGTGTCATCACAACAAGATGGAGATAAAAAATGATTGAGGGATTTTTTTTTTATCACACCGTGTGACCGTGGCATGGCGTTAAAAATTGGTTACACGCCATCAAAACACGGGCATCTGTATCTCGGACATACATGTTCCAATCAAGTCCAAACTAGACATGTAAGACAATAGTCCCCGCCTGATGACATCTATGCATAAATGATGACTTAAAACCGCAGCGCCCCCTGGTGGCAACAGGAAATGTCTTGTTTTTTGCTTGTCTTACACTTGGATGAATTTCTCCTCATCCACTGACCTCAACCATGTCAAACTGTATCAAATGGGTCCCAAGACATTGACAATGAAGACATAAGATTACCGTGACTTTTCGTCAAACGCCATATGAATGGCGTGGCATTAAAGTTCATCAACTCGCCGTGAAACACGAAATTGCTGTAACTTCAGTGTTCATGATTCTATCTCTCTCAAACTACATGTGTGTAACAACAGCCCCCCCCTGAAGATATTCATATGGTTTTAAGAAATGGGCGTGGCAAAAAAACTGACCAGCGCCCCCTATAGGGCAACCCCGGCACTACGATGGCCGACATTTATACAAATCTATCGGGACATGTGTCGTTTCATAACAAACAAAAAAATATCTTGGATAGGTATGCTTGACCAAACAGGGAGGCCGCCATTTTGGATTAAGTGGCCATTTTTTTTCCATATTCCACATTTTTACTTGATGCACTTGTCCCAGGGCTTTCATCAGATTAACTTCAAATTAAGATCAGTGCCATCACAACAAGATGGAGATAAAAAGTGATTAAGAGATTGACCTTTCGTCACACCGTGTGACCGTGGCGTGGCGTCTTGAGTTTGATTAAACGCCATCAAAACACGAGGTTCTGTATCTCGGACATACATTGTCCAATCGAGTCCAAACTAGACATGTAAGACAAGGGTGCCATCCTGATGACATCTACACAGAAATTATGACTTGAAATTACAGCGCCCCCTGGTGGCTACAGGAAGTGACATGTTTTATACTTTGATGAACTGCTCCTGGCTGATTTACAATATACAGCTCAAATCAGATCAGTCAAGTCATTAGATCATGGTCAGAATTGTGACGTTTCCTCAAACCGTGTAAACATTGATGTGCGGCGAAGGATTTTCCTTCGCCAAAGGACACGATGTTATCATAACTCCACTGTGCATTGTCCTATCACTACAAAACTTCTGTCACATGGTCAGAGTCCAAGCCTGAACAGCTCTATGTGTCAATATTTCCTCAGTGTCATGGCGCCACCTACTGATTCGCCAGGAAACAGGAAGTACTTTGTTAATCCACTCTGCATTATCCAACCGGCTCCAAACTACTGACCTATGATCACAATACTGATCTGAACAGCTCCACATATAAATATTAGATCAGGGTCATAGCGCCACCTACTGATCAGTGTGAAAATTAAGTTGTGTTAACATTGTCCAATTGACACAAAATTGCTCACGCTACATCAGAGCGTCTACATGAACAGATATATATGTCTGTGCGTAATAATAGTGATGGCGCCACCTACTGGCAAACCTACTGCCGCAGAGCGCAAAACGCATTTAACGTGGAGAAGTGCATGCTCGATCGATGATGTGCGCTTGGTCATCGATCGCTCTCTCCACCGACCGCAACAGGCTTCAACGTGCGGGTGCTCGGGCCCGCAAGTGCTACAACGTAGCCCTAGTTATTATTATTATTTCCCTTTGGGGGGCTTTTTCAGGGTCTAGACATGCTCAAAAAGTTATGAAACTTTGCAGGAAATTCAAGGTCTGCGGATATTTTAGTATTCTGGAGTAATTGGAATTGGGCGTGGCAAAATGGCTCTACAGCGCCCCCTGGAACCAGCCCCTAGGTTTCCACATAACAGATTTTCATCAAAATCTGGATATAGGTGTATCGTGACCAGTCATGAAAAAAAGTCTCATGGAGCATTATGAAAAACGCAACAGGAAGTCCGCCATTTTGCTTTTAGTGGCCATTTTGGCAATATCCCACATTTTTACTTTTACGTACTTGTCCCAGGGCTTTCATCAGATCAACTTCAAATTCAGATGAGTGTCATCACAACAAGATGGAGATAAAAAATGATTGAGGGATTTTTTTTTTATCACACCGTGTGACCGTGGCATGGCGTTAAAAATTGAATACACGCCATCAAAACACGGGCATCTGTATCTCGGACATACATGTTCCAATCAAGTCCAAACTAGACATGTAAGACAATAGTCCCCGCCTGATGACATCTATGCATAAATGATGACTTAAAACCGCAGCGCCCCCTGGTGGCAACAGGAAATGTCTTGTTTTTTGCTTGTCTTACACTTGGATGAATTTCTCCTCATCCACTGACCTCAACCATGTCAAACTGTATCAAATGGGTCCCAAGACATTGACAATGAAGACATAAGATTACCGTGACTTTTCGTCAAACGCCATATGAATGGCGTGGCATTAAAGTTCATCAACTCGCCGTGAAACACGAAATTGCTGTAACTTCAGTGTTCATGATTCTATCTCTCTCAAACTACATGTGTGTAACAACAGCCCCCCCCTGAAGATATTCATATGGTTTTAAGAAATGGGCGTGGCAAAAAAACTGACCAGCGCCCCCTATAGGGCAACCCCGGCACTACGATGGCCGACATTTATACAAATCTATCGGGACATGTGTCGTTTCATAACAAACAAAAAAATATCTTGGATAGGTATGCTTGACCAAACAGGGAGGCCGCCATTTTGGATTAAGTGGCCATTTTTTTTCCATATTCCACATTTTTACTTGATGCACTTGTCCCAGGGCTTTCATCAGATTAACTTCAAATTAAGATCAGTGCCATCACAACAAGATGGAGATAAAAAGTGATTAAGAGATTGACCTTTCGTCACACCGTGTGACCGTGGCGTGGCGTCTTGAGTTTGATTAAACGCCATCAAAACACGAGGTTCTGTATCTCGGACATACATTGTCCAATCGAGTCCAAACTAGACATGTAAGACAAGGGTGCCATCCTGATGACATCTACACAGAAATTATGACTTGAAATTACAGCGCCCCCTGGTGGCTACAGGAAGTGACATGTTTTATACTTTGATGAACTGCTCCTGGCTGATTTACAATATACAGCTCAAATCAGATCAGTCAAGTCATTAGATCATGGTCAGACTTGTGACGTTTCCTCAAACCGTGTAAACATTGATGTGCGGCGAAGGATTTTCCTTCGCCAAAGGACACGATGTTATCATAAGTCCACTGTGCATTGTCCTATCACTACAAAACTTCTGTCACATGGTCAGAGTCCAAGCCTGAACAGCTCTATGTGTCAATATTTCCTCAGTGTCATAGCGCCACCTACTGATTATCCATGAAACAGGAAGTACTTTGTTAATCCACACTGCCTTATCCAACCGGCTCCAAACTTCTGACCTATGATCACAATCCTGATCTGAACAGCTCCATATATAAACATTAGTTCAGGGTCATAGCGCCACCTACTGATCAGTGTGAAAATTACATTGTGGTAACATTTTCCAATTGACACGAAACTGCTCACGCTACATCAGAGCGGCTACTTGAACAGATCTATAAGTCTGTGTGTAATAATAGTGATGGCGCCACCTACTGGCAAACCTACTGCCGCAGAGCGCAAAACGCATGCAACGTGGAAAAGTGCATGCTCGATCGATGATGTGCGCTTGGTCATCGATCGCTCTCTCCACCGACCGCAACAGGCTTCAACGTGCGGGTGCTCGGGCCCGCAAGTGCTACAACGTAGCCCTAGTTAGGGCCCGAGCACCGAATGGTGAGAGGCCCTATTGAATCTGTAAGGATTTTTATTATTATTATTATTATTATTATTATTATTATTATTATTATTATTATTATTATTATTTCCCTTTGGGGGGCTTTTTCAGGGTCTAGACATGCTCAAAAAGTTATGAAACTTTGCAGGAAATTCAAGGTCTGCGGATATTTTAGTATTCTGGAGTAATTGGAATTGGGCGTGGCAAAATGGCTCTACAGCGCCCCCTGGAACCAGCCCCTAGGTTTCCACATAACGGATTTTCATCAAAATCTGGATATAGGTGTATCGTGACCAGTCATGAAAAAAAGTCTCATGGAGCATTATGAAAAACGCAACAGGAAGTCCGCCATTTTGCTTTTAGTGGCCATTTTGGCAATATCCCACATTTTTACTTTTACGTACTTGTCCCAGGGCTTTCATCAGATCAACTTCAAATTCAGATGAGTGTCATCACAACAAGATGGAGATAAAAAATGATTGAGGGATTTTTTTTTTATCACACCGTGTGACCGTGGCATGGCGTTAAAAATTGGTTACACGCCATCAAAACACGGGCATCTGTATCTCGGACATACATGTTCCAATCAAGTCCAAACTAGACATGTAAGACAACAGTCCCCGCCTGATGACATCTATGCATAAATGATGACTTAAAACCGCAGCGCCCCCTGGTGGCAACAGGAAATGTCTTGTTTTTTGCTTGTCTTACACTTGGATGAATTTCTCCTCATCCACTGACCTCAACCATGTCAAACTGTATCAAATGGGTCCCAAGACATTGACAATGAAGACATAAGATTACCGTGACTTTTCGTCAAACGCCATATGAATGGCGTGGCATTAAAGTTCATCAACTCGCCGTGAAACACGAAATTGCTGTAACTTCAGTGTTCATGATTCTATCTCTCTCAAACTACATGTGTGTAACAACAGCCCCCCCCTGAAGATATTCATATGGTTTTAAGAAATGGGCGTGGCAAAAAAACTGACCAGCGCCCCCTATAGGGCAACCCCGGCACTACGATGGCCGACATTTATACAAATCTATCGGGACATGTGTCGTTTCATAACAAACAAAAAAATATCTTGGATAGGTATGCTTGACCAAACAGGGAGGCCGCCATTTTGGATTAAGTGGCCATTTTTTTTCCATATTCCACATTTTTACTTGATGCACTTGTCCCAGGGCTTTCATCAGATTAACTTCAAATTAAGATCAGTGCCATCACAACAAGATGGAGATAAAAAGTGATTAAGAGATTGACCTTTCGTCACACCGTGTGACCGTGGCGTGGCGTCTTGAGTTTGATTAAACGCCATCAAAACACGAGGTTCTGTATCTCGGACATACATTGTCCAATCGAGTCCAAACTAGACATGTAAGACAAGGGTGCCATCCTGATGACATCTACACAGAAATTATGACTTGAAATTACAGCGCCCCCTGGTGGCTACAGGAAGTGACATGTTTTATTCTTTGATGAACTGCTCCTGACTGCTTTAAGATATACAGCTCAAATGAGCTCAGTCAAGTCATTGAATCAAGGTCAGAATTGTGACATTTCCTCAAACCATTTAAACATTGAGGTGCGGCGAAGGATCATCCTTCGCCAAAGGACACGATGTTTTCATAAGTCCACTGTGCATTGTCCTATCACTACCAAACTTCTGTCACATGATAAGAGTACAAGCCTGAACAGCTCTATGTGTCAATATTTCCTCAGTGTCATAGCGCCACCTACTGATTATCCATGAAACAGGAAGTACTTTGTTAATCCACACTGCCTTATCCAACCGGCTCCAAACTTCTGACCTATGATCACAATCCTGATCTGAACAGCTCCATATATAAACATTAGTTCAGGGTCATAGCGCCACCTACTGATCAGTGTGAAAAATAAGTTGTGTTAACATTGTCCAATTGACACGAAACTGCTCACGCTACATCAGAGCGGCTACTTGAACAGATCTATAAGTCTGTGTGTAATAATAGTGATGGCGCCACCTACTGGCAAACCTACTGCCGCAGAGCGCAAAACGCATGCAACGTGGAGAAGTGCATGCTCGATCGATGATGTGCGCTTGGTCATCGATCGCTCTCTCCACCGACCGCAA
Organism: Pleuronectes platessa; assembly: GCF_947347685.1. Classification (NCBI taxonomy): domain Eukaryota; kingdom Metazoa; phylum Chordata; class Actinopteri; order Pleuronectiformes; family Pleuronectidae; genus Pleuronectes; species Pleuronectes platessa. Next base: position 4,031,567 of record NC_070639.1, on the reverse strand, counting down.
CAGGCTTCAACGTGCGGGTGCTCGGGCCCGCAAGTGCTACAACGTAGCCCTAGTTTGTTTTGGTTCCTAATCCCTATCCCTTTTTGTCCCCCTACCTTTTTCCAGCCGTCCTTTTATTTTAATACACATCTCTCTCTTACCCTCTCCTCTCCTCTCCTTTCATCTCTTCTCCTCTGCTTTCCTTTCTTTTCCATTTCCATGCCTGTCCTTGTCTTTGCTTTCCATCCCTCTTTTCTCCTACATCTTTTTTAATTTCCTCTCCTGTCCTGTCCTTTCCTTTCCATTCATTCCTCTCCTCTCTTTCCCCTTCCTTTTCCATTTCCATTTCCATTTCCGTTTCCATTCCATTTTCCTTTAGCTTTTCTTTGCTGTCCTCTCCTCTCCTCTCCTCCTCTCCTCTCTTCTCCTCCTCTCCTCTCGGTCCCACTCTTTAGTGAGGTTTGCTGCCATCACCTGCTGAATCACCTCTCCCCCCCCCCCCCCCCCCCCTCTACTTTTGAGTTACACCAGATGTGGACCCTCGCTGTTTGAAAGATTGATGGATTTTCGACCTAACCGCAATCCAGCTGTTGTGTTTGTCAACAACCTGCAAATGAGCCTCTCTTACTTACTCTGTAGATGTTTTTGAGTTTATTTTCACAGGATAATGAGACTTCTGCTTCCATACAATAAAGGTGGATGGAATTTGATTTGTGGTTTTCACAGCATTGTTTAAAATCCTTCAATGTGACCTTCAAAAAAACTTGTCTGCAATGTGAGTTTGTTGGTTTTCTTAGAGAATCCAGACAAAATGCTGTACAAAAATGTCAGTGCAAGTATTCAGATCAAACTTCAAAACTCAACATAGTGTGTGAGATGCAGTGAGGGCAGCAGCAGAGTTTGGGGACAGAGACAGATGGAACATTCTTCTTCATGGACTCGAGCTGTTCACCGAGTTGCTTTGAAAAAAAAAGGGTTCTTAGCGAAGCCGACCCATAACTATGATTGATCGTCCGTCTGTGTGTGTGTGTGTGTGTGTGTGTGTGTGTGTATGTGTGTGTGTGTGTGTGTGTGAGTGTGTGTGTGTGTGTGTGTGTGAATACTGTACATCATAATCTCTCTGTGTGTTCGTGTGAGTTTGTGAGGCTTGGGTGTTAGTGTCTAGTCTCCTACGATAGAAGTATGTGTGTAACTTGTACTGTACTGCTCGTCATACTCCCTGTACGTAACACCTGTGTGTGCCTATAATGTTGTATGTATATGTGTGTGTCAGTTTCACAGTGTGTTTTTGTGTCTATATAATTGTGCAAGTATATAGAACGTCTTTCAGTCACATACTTACGGACTGCAATTTGTGTGTGAGGGCGACCGTGTGCCGAAGTGCAGGTGCGACGATTAGTGTGTGTGTGAGTGTGTGTGTGTGTGTGTGTGTGAAAATTAGGAAAGTGTTGTTTCGCCTATCCGTCACCTTAAATCCGCATATGTATGCAACACAGGGTCCTCACTAGTCTAGAGATATCGTTGTGTGTATTAAATACAAAATGTAAGTGAAGGAATGCCTGTCAGTGTGAGTTTCCACAAATTTGTATGAGCACGTGAGTGTGCTCTTTGTTTTACACACACACACACACACACACGCACACACACACACTTGCAGTCCCTCGGCGTGCATGAGTGTGTGAGCAGCGGTCTCCAGGGCCCGGCCATAACAGTGATGGATGGGCCGTGTGTGGAGGCCGTTATTATTTGTTATGTGAGCGGGTGTGTGTGACTGGGCCGAGCGGGACATCCACCTGCTGCGCGCCCAGAGAGCCCCGGCGAGCTCGGAGAACAGCTGGACGCATTGATTTAGCAGCTCGCTCCGCAGGCTGCAGGAACAAATCAAGCAACAGCTAATAAACCCGGCCTTTATGATGGCTGCTCCATTTGCCCTCCGAAACAACTGGCTACATCATGTGTTTTTCCAACACCCGCCGCCACACAAAATTAAATCCCGGGCTAAGGTGTCGCCTCTGGATGCCGTGGAGCTCGGGGCTTAATGTCTGGCTTTAATGCTGCAGGGGTAATCAATGTTGCATGGTGTGTGTGTGTGCGTGTGTGTGTGTGTGTGTGTGTGTGTTTGTGTGCGTGTGTGTGTGATTGCTTGCACACAACTGACATATGCGCTCTTTAAATATTTGTGTGCGTCTTTGTGCCAGCAGATTTGTTCAGAAATATGTGTGTTTGCCTTCACGCCTTAATGTTAATACGATCAATACATTTCCCTTCACGTGAAATAAGGGTTTGCTAAATGCTGCGGCCAGGTGAATGAGCTCTGCACATGTAGTAAGTCCAGCCGTTCCGTGTGTCTCTGTGCTCGCAGAACGTACAGTGACTCTATTGTGAGTCTATTGTGACGTTTTAATCACGCCTGCTGAGCCATTGGATACAGAGGAACAGATTAAATAAGCTTTTGCACTTTGTTTGAGACACATTCTGCAACCGGAGACGTCATCCATCCGTCATCCATCAGACAGATGCTACAGACACAATTTGTCCTATAGGAAGAGAATGAATGGTGTCACTGGTGACTGGAGGCACCGAAACCAAGGAGCCAAACATCCCAGATCTCATTACTGTAACACGTGGTGCTGACCTGAGCGTCAATATCCATCTCAACTGTATGTTTTTTAGCTCTTCTTAAACTTGCAATTATGTAACTTAGGCTTCTAGGGGTCCCTAAATCAAAACATAACAAACGACCTCTTGTGAAGCAGCGTGGGATCAAATCAGATCATGTTCACAAATGACTTCACATATTCAAGGTTAACTCTACGTAGAAAACAGCGAAGAACAATCAGATACGAGTGATCAATAAAGAAGTGGAAGGAAAGAGGGCCGACTGGCCAGCAGTGCTTTTTTCCTTCATTACACATGATGAGCAAACAGCTAAAATGGCTGTGATGCAATTTGAAGGTGAACAAAACGAATCATCCAGTCACCTTGAATAAAAGTGGGGATTTCTCTGGTTTTGCACATTGTTTGAAACATTTCGGATACTTAACAGCTGCTGCAATTACAATTTCCAACCGACTTGGCGTGGGGATGAGGCCTGAGCCCGTGGGAAGAACTTATTAAATTATGATGTAGATGAAGATAAAGAGCATTTTATACTTTTTTCACTCAATACTTTCATTAATGTTCCAGGGAGGAATATAGGGATCTTTAGTGGGCTGAAGATTTGTGTGTGTACAGTTTGGGTTTAAGGATTTGGATTTTGTTTGACACGGCAGAGCAAAGCAGAGCAATAGTGCAATCAGTCAGCTATTACCTGTTGAAGCTTAGTTGCTTTCATCAATGTTGACTTGAGCAGCCACGACACACTCCAACACTGCTGCAGTTTCATCTGACGGAGCCTGTTTAATAGTGATCTGTCTATGAATCATCTGAGAGACTCTCCAGGCCGGTGACAGCTGCTGCGGCCCGTGGGGTGCGATCCTGTCAGAGCAGGAACCGGACCGAGATGACATTGAGTCCACAGGGTGCTCTGAGCGGGCCCGCCTCTGCCACAATGTGAATCGCACAAAGAGGTGACACGGTGTCACCACAGTGGCTGCATTAAATAGCTAAAGTGTGATGCTGTGGCCAATGCTGTGACATTGTAAAACGGACACGGCGCTGGTGAGTGGCACCACTTAGTGTCACACTGGGGGGCCGATGACAACAGAGAGGGTCTGGCGTTTTCCACTGTTGGTAAAAATAAATCCCAATAAAAGATTTCACAGGTCAACAAGTTAGAGGAAAGATGAGGGAGGATGACGGCCGAGCAGAACTGTGATCACTTTGAAAACGACAAGAAATATTAAGAACTTTGTCTCCTCGTCCTGTGACCTCGCAAACATTTGTAGTGACTGGTAATAAAATTGGATTCAATAAGTGGAACAAAACTGAGAAGCTGGATAATTGCCTTTGACTTTGTAGTCTCACCCACTTCTGTGCTCTCTGCGATATCTATTTCAGGAAACCTGCCGGCCAAGCCAAGACTGTAAAAACCAAAGTTGGACTTCAGATGTTAAAGCCATCAGCTGCGGGCGAGCGTGTGTGTGTGTGTGCGTGTGTGCGCGTGCGTGTGCACATACAGTGGATGAGCTTGCGTGCTGTTTAGTAAGGGATGCCTGCAGTACTTGCAGTCCATAGCTAAACCACCGTTCCATCATCTTTATTCACCCGTGTGATAGATTCCCTCGCCAGTGTCAGTGTGAGCGATGGAAAAAAGATGTGATGAGCCTCTGGTTGCGGGCTGTCCTTCACGAGTGATCTCACCATAACACACTCGTTTATTCTTACAGAGGAAGAATAGTGCGGCGACATCAGCCCTTTAAATGAGTATATCCAAATAACTAAATTACAGTAAATAGTAATTAGTCTGTATTTATATAGAGCTTTTCTAGTCTTGATTAACAAAACGCATACATTCATGCGAGTGTATAGGCAGCCGTACTATGAGAACTATGTCAGTACAATATCTAAACTATATCTTCTCACATATATCTATAGTAGCATCTAGTTATTAGTTTCATACCATTAGCATTTATGTAACCAGTGTTGGGGGCTTAGAGCAGTAAACCAAATTTAAAATTAGATAACAATTAATAAAAACTAGAATTGGACATCTCAGCTAACAGTTACCTCATGGAGCTACATTTAACTCCACAAGATCCAGATTTTCATTTGGCTCTGCAACAGATTGCACACGCTCATAAATATCAGTGCCAGATATAAGTTATAATTTTATGAGAATGAAGGAAAAAGTCAAAAAACGCCATCTCATCTCCAAATGTTAGCGAAAGTAAAAGATAATTCCTGGATTCCCACCAAAGTTGAATGGATGCTTCATTGGGTTATGACCGGGACTTCCACAAAATCTCAACCAACCAAAACCGAACAGTGGAAGGAGGTAATAACAAAGCAACGTCTTCTGTCCAGTAACTGTATCCATGTTAATCTCCCTAACAGACGTCACTATCTTTCATTTCCATCTTCCAATTTAATCTTTATTAATATCATGTACTGAGGAATGATTGACTTTTTAACCTTTTCTGTTTTTAGATTTTTTCATCTTCTTGATTTAGCTGATTTAAGACATGACCTCGGAAAGTCCTTTACATAGAAAGAGCACAGTAGGAGATTCTCTGATCAGACATGCTCCCTCGCAAAGAACCATCCAGATAATCTCCTGAGCTGATTCAGACATTCTCCAGAGTTTGTACCAGGGGACCGACAGGAGAAACTCAGATAATAATCCCCTGAAATTCCAGTGCATGTCTGAAAGCAGCTTCACACGTCTCCTTATAGGCTCCAGCATCAGTGGGCCGGTCAGCCAATCATATTCTCAACCACAGGAAATAAATTGTTTCCTACAAGGGTATAATGATAAACCTGCAAATGGCAATTGTCAGTCAACGCTGCTATGACATGTCAAATTGTATCTTTTTGCATTTCCTTGTTTTATGTTTTAGAGGGATCCTTGTAAATACCTTTTTATTATTCAAACACAAGTGAAAATGTCTGAGGCCTCCACAGTAAACATTCCTCCCTTGTTCTCTCCCTGCGTTCAGCACGTCTGGTCAGTTCATCCTTCAGAGTCGTTGACCCGAGGTCAAAGTCAAACATGTTCTCTTTGATGTCCTCACTTTACGTGGTTCACCTCTGACCCCTGCGTCTCTGAGGTCAGCCGGACCACACACTTCCTGCAGCAGGTGAGTATGGACTGTGGAATGTCGTAACTTTTACAAGTCTGGAGGCAGGTGGTGCTAAAGAGACCCAAAGTCATCACCCGACAAGTTCAACTGCTATTTTCAGCACCTGTCCGTCAGCGTCACAGCATGAAATATGACAAATAAACTATAAAACACAGTAACATTTAAATATATCAGAATGTGGAGAATACGTCTCTTCAACAACCGAACTCAATCATCTTCTCTGGAACTTTCCAAGCATTTTGCGACCATGTGGAAATGAATTTGAAGGAGCTATCGAGTTAACGTCGTTTCCATGAGAGCACAGTGGTTCTGAAGGTGCTATTTACACACACAGCAAGGGGTTGCTGATAGTTGGACATTTATGCTCTTGAGCGAGGCTTCAGTGGACGGCGGGTGATTCATACCCTGTGCCCACTGCTCCCAAGGAACAGGCCCTAAATTATTGAAGGGGAAAAGGCTGCCAGACTGACAATTAAGGAGGAAAAAACTTTTCAACGTGAATTATTCACTGGACATGACTCCGGGGCCTCAGACGTCCCTTTACGGCTTGGCTCCCAGCTTCAGACTGAGTCTACCTCAGCTTTTTTTTTTATTCCTACGTCACAGAACAGTCTACTCGTTTAATGCTGCTCGATCCCGTCGCCTAACGCCTTTTATTATCACTCCTGAGATGTCAGCACAGACCACTCTTTGTCACCTCCGGAAGTCGCTATGAATTCTCAACGTGGCCGTTCCTGCGGAGGGGTGTACAACCAATGGACGGTGGAAATTACGTTTGCTCTTCTGGCGGGGACGGCGAGAGGCGAGACCTGCCATTTGGCAAAGCCATCAGGGGCACTTTACGCGTCTGACCTTCACGTGTCTACATGCAGTAAATATAACCCCCCTGGCTTTGGTGGATGAGCCCAGAGCACTCGGACTTCCACAGGGAGAACGACGGAGAGGAGAGCGTGAGAGAGACGGAGATGGAAAGAGAGAAGTTTAGCTGGGAAACTTTTTTTTGTAGGAAAACACAGTCATCTTAGTTTGAAAAACACAGTGGGGCTGTTAGTGATTTCATAATATTTTCCTAAATAAAATTATGGTAGTGGCCATCATCACATCTGTACGCTGAAAATGTATGACTTTCAGCTAACCACTTGTTCTATTTTACTGGTTTTACAAATTAAATGTTTTCATGAACCCTGGAAAACAGTTTATGTTTAAATGTTATAAATGTCACAATAATAAACACATTTTCTCTATTACTTTTAGTCTTGTCAATAATTATCTTTTCATTTTTTTAACATTTCCACCTCTGACATTTTTGCCTTGAGCTCAGTATAACAGACGTTAATACATAATTTTGTTAATGTGTGTGGAAAGATCTTATTAAAGATTTTCAACATAAAGATTTTTCGACCAGAAACATTTTTCTGTTTACTCTGGATAATCCACTGACCTCACGTGGTCATGTGGTCTGTATAGAAATTTACATGAGCTGCTGAACAGTGGGTTCTCGCGTTAAAATAAAGATTATCCCTTGAATTTAAGGACGTCCTTAAATGCAATGCTATAAATATATCTAATAATAAATATAAATATTAAAGGTTCCTGCCTTATGTAGGAACAGAGACGTCTATCCAACCGTCACTGCATTGGCATGTTCACCAGCAATACATCCACTAGTGGGCAGTGTAGAGGAGAGTTTTTGACGACCCTGGAGGAGGTTGTGATGATACACCTCTAAAGAAAGAGGCTAATACAGCTGCATTGTAAACAGCGATGGTCTGTGAGTCCAACCAATGTATCGACACATTTGGACGATTAAATCATTGTTGACTTTTCGATGGTTGTTTCGCTTGAACTATTGGCAACACCGCCCCCCAACGATTACCGATGGTGCTGCACCATTTGATCAGTTTCTTGCGTATCCGTAAGCTTTCAGAAGACGTGCACATAGAGTATTAATTGTATTAACTTCTTATGGCATGAGTCCGACTTTGATAAATCACATTTAATACCCTAAATGCATCATCCACCAAATCAATTTAAACGAGACAACATTGACCTTAACAGACAATTATTTCATGGCAAAACACTTTAAATATGAGTAAACTAAATGCATATTTAGTGAAGTTACAGTCAACATAGAACTGTACATTTGTGAATCCATGAATGAGTGTCACTCTCTGTCAGCAGCACACACACACACACTTGTGATGTGTGTGCGTGTGTGTGTGTGGGGGGGGAGGCAGAGCCAAGTTCCTGTCAGAGTTTGTGTCACTCCTCTCCTCAGATGGAGGCTGTGGAGGTGAAACCTTTCACTCGGCAGCACATCTGGAGGCCAGCAGTGGCGCTGGCTCAGCGTCCGGCAGACCACCTCTTTTCCACAGCTCTCTGCTGCCGCTGCAACGCTCAGGTTCTCACCACAGTGTTTTCAAGAGCTGTGTGTTAAAACTGCAGGTTTCTAGGTGTTTCCAGTTGGACCGTTAACACCACTGAAAAGCTCTGACACCTGTGCAGGGCGTGGGTGAATGGTTTGAAATTGATAATTAAAGTCATGTTGTATGAATTGTGAAAGCTTTATTTCACTATGGCATGCACACTTTTTTATGGTTAAGTCTTGTGTAAGATCTTCTTTAGAGTTAGGGTTTTCCACTTTTCAAATTGATGTGACAAATGAATGAATATAAACCAGGGAGCTCATCAGACGACTGATTCAGACCTGCACTGAACTCATGACTTTTTCCTGAAATTTTCCAAAGGGACAGTCTTTGAGAACACAACTGCCTGAGTCAGTTGCTCCCGACATTTTCCGGAGGTGTTGTTCTTTTCAAATGAGTGAAATGTCGAGAAAATGTCCCAGTGAAGTGAGAAAACAGCTTGAAAATTCCCAGCGAGGGTGTGGACATGTAAACAACGTTTCTAACAGGCGATTGACACAAAATTGAAAAAACTTTTGGTGATTTGCTGTAAACAAAAGTATTAATGTTACCGCCATGTCATGTCTCCTGCATGTTTCTACCCAATGTTACCCCTCAGCAGACATTTTCCCTTTGTTCTTTTTTTATTATTTTTAATCCAATAAAGTAATTCCGGTGACATCTGGTGTTTTGGCTCTTTTCCTCCTCTGTCAGTCAAACACTGTGGGCTATGGTTGGTCATACCACCTACACATAAATACCAAGTGACAGCACAGAGTGCCTGGATGGGAACTTTAGAAGCTGCTGTGAGGGATTGAGAAACAAAATGGAAATTGGTAACGTCAGAGTCGTCAGAGGGGTTGAAACTGCTCGACATGTTTCCACATCAACATTTTCTTTCTCTTGACTCAAACTCTTCGACCTCTGCCCCAGGAAGCGTGTTTCGGTGTTGCCGGACATTTCAACGCACAGATTGACAGAAAACAAACATCAGTGTTAATGAAAATGTAAATCATGTGAAAGTGGTGAAAGGCCTCAGTGCCCCTGGGAGCGGAGGCGGGATACGCTGCAACAAGAGCTGAGAGAAAAGTGCCGTTCATGACCATTTAAACAAAAACTGACAAACTGTCGCTTCCTGACGTTAATCAAGATTAAATAATGAATTATTATTAATGTATATGTCGGTATAGTGGGCTAAAATTTGTTGAACTAATAAAGAAATAGAATGAATATTGTCTGTATGTTTGATTACATATTTTTCTCTTTTTTGCTTTAAACATTAGAATGGACATAAAATGTAATTTCAATATTTGATGTAAAAATAGTGCAACTTCCCATTTTAGACCTTCTGTTACATATGTTACCTGGAGCTTTCAACCATCTCATAAATCCTAATTATTTTAGCGTAATAGTAAGATATTATCTTGTTTTATTTACCGTGACAATAAATATAACATTCTGTATCACACCTTCCATTATCCTGTATTCTTCACTTGAGCTGTAGTGATTTAAGGGGAAATCAAGTGGATTCTATGTTTTACAGAATAATAACAATAATAATAAATAACGGCCTGAGGATATTGATATATTGATGTTAAAATCTAATTTGATTTAACTTTATATTGCTGTTACTTGTGAAAAATTGAAGCATTTATTGCACGTATGAGTTTCTATTTGGGTTTCAGTTACTTAAAATCTGTCAAATACAGTCCAATGACCATTAAATCGTCCACAGAGAGGAAAGCATTTATTTGTGTATCTTTGTGTGTGTGTGTGTGTGTGTGTGTGTATACACTGCACAGATAGGGTTACTTAGTGACTCTGTGACTAAAGAGCTGGTGGAGGGATTGCTATAAATTGAGCAGCCATGCTGACATGCTGCTCTCTTTGAGGTCTCTCTTTTTACAGCATAAACGCTCTATCAGTCAGCACAGACAGTTCACCGCTGACAGAGCAGATCCCGCTTTAATCTCTCCCCAGGCACGAGGGTGGTTAGATCAGATCCTGCGTACGGGGGGAAATACCACAGAGCCTTTTGGTGCAGGTCGAGAAAGTTTTTCTTCACCTTTTCGCTGAATGATAAATTTCAATGCAGATTTTTCAGATGCAGATGGTGAAACAAAACTTTTCCAAGTGGAGTGATTACATAAGTAGTTTTCTTGATGGTGATCATTTGTACTCGTCTTTTGTTAAAGCCTCCACAGGAATAGTACAAATATTTGAGCTTGTTGGTATAGTATTAAAACAAGATTTTGTGGACATCAACACAATCTAGATTTTGCCTGGGACGCCCAATTTTCCTTTAAACACACATGCCCCTAAACACAGACACAACCCAGCATCAGGTCAGGCTACAGACAAGCCAACTCCGACATGGGAACTTAACTGAATTTCACATTGTTATCCCTTCCACCACTCGCTGCTGAAAAAACAAATCACTTTCCTGTAACGCAGTTCTGTATCGGCCCGTTTCATCTGCCGCCCTGACGTGTTTGAAACGCCAGCTCGTCTCCTGCAACCTGTGAAATCAGACACACTTCACATCCCATTTAGACAACATTCATCTGCAAAAGCTCTTTTCTTTGTTGTTCCAGCCAGTAAGAGATCACAGGGCAAGATAGAGTTGAGAAGAATAAAGCTGAGGGCTCTAAGAGCTTACATACTAAAAACCGTCCAGTCCCCCCCCTAGCCTCTGTCCCCCTCTCATCTCCTCCTCTTCACCCTGTGTCACCCCCTAAATTTAGTGTGGGTATTTTGGGGGCAACCGCTGTGACCTCTTCTTTGTCCCCCGCGACCTCCTCTCTCTCTCTCTCTGCTGGCATTTTCAGCTCAGTTTGTCTTTGTCCGTGACAGTGCGGTGGTGATCCGTCCGGGCGCAGCCTTCTCACTGGGAGACGCAAACCTTCTGATAAGCCGTGAACAATATCTTCACACGTAAATGATCCCGTCTGGAAACAGGATGTATAAAGCCGGCAAACACACACACACACACACACTCCCATTTGTGTTTGAACAAATGCTGCACCTCGCCAGCCCTCATCCCTAAAGATATTCCCCTAACAGGCTATTCTTTTGAAACTGGACTTAGCGGCTAAACTACAGGTATTTAATAAATGTTAATTTATTAAACAAGAGATTGTCCTGTTGTTCAGTCTGAAACAAATGGCTAAATCTAAATGGCTTTGAAGCCTCAGCATACACGTTATGTGGAGTGATAGAATCCGTGCTAAAACATTAGCATGCATTTGTTAGTAAGCACTTTCATGCTAAGTTACACGCTGTCATGAATTGCATGGATGCTAGTTTCTATTGAGTTCTTGTTCACAAATGACTCGTTTAGGGTCATAATCATCATCACGGTCATCAATTCTGACATTTGCTGCTTTTATAATTTTACCTTTTGCGATTTACTGTTAACGCCCCCTGGGCCAGAGGGTGTTGTAACTTTTACGTTTCCTCCATTAGAATTATTTTAGACACACTGTCCTCCCTTAGAAAAATCCACATTCGTTAATGGTAATTACTGTAAACAGCCGTCATAAAGCCGGTCTGACGTATGGTCGTAATATTGTAAAGACATTGCTTTGCTTTCTACCTAATTTGTTTCCATATTTACAGACAAAAATACACTTCAAGAAAATTTGACTTTTTGGAACTGATCTTGAGTTTTCCTATTTTCCTGCAGGTGCTTTCAACGTTGAGTTGGCAAGTGATTCAGACAACCGCAGACGTCAACCCCAAAACACTTTGAAGGAAGACAGGGAAAGATGTGTGACAACTGAAATGAGTGGGTGAGATGAGAGTTGTTTAAAAGATATAAAATGTTTTATTTATTATAACTCTGCAGGTAGCCAATCGAAGTAAAAATTCGTTTTGCTTTTGTTGAGTAAAAACGTTTAAATTCTGGTGATTTCATTTGGAATATTTATGAGGTCATTATTACTCTTGGAATATTAAACTCGTAAATGCACGGTGGTTGCTTTACTGTCTGCACATGTAAATTTATCACATTAGAAATGTGACAGTGATGAAAACTCATTTATCATTTTTTGCTCTTCTGGAAACCTTCTCACTGGGTGTGTGTGTGTGTGTTGTACCTCCATGTTTCTTTGTATAAGTAGACGCATATACAGTTATTTCACACCATTTGTACACTTTCATAAGGGTACAACATGTGTGTGCATGCATGGGTCCGTGCTTCTGGATGTGCGGATATGTGTGTGCGCGTGTCTGTTTGTGTGCGTGTGTGAGCAGGCTGGGTCTGTTTGGCCAGCTGTTAGGAGGGAAAGCCTGATCCCATGTGACTTTGTGTTTCTACAGCTGCTCTCGGATCAGAACAACCAGCTCTCTCTAACCCAAACCCTGTTTACTCTGCTTTTCCTGCTTTTCTTTATCAGGATTATTATTGTTCGTAACAGTAGTAGTAGTGACATGACTTGTGCAAGGAATTAAACCTTTAAGAAGAAGATCTCGGAGCGTAGACGTTAAATTGAAAATGTTAAGGTCATCTGTAGCTGATGTATAAAACTCTTCCCTGTGGAGGTAAAACATGGATTTGAGTTCACCATTGCATTACATGTTAATTTATTCCTGATTGATCAACCTGATAGAATAACAAGCCAATTTACTCTGAAAGAAGAGAAAGAATGACAATCTTTGGAGCTTATGATAAAAGTAAGGAAGGAGTAGGTAAAGGAAATTTACTTATATTAAGATGTTTTGGTAAATAATGGGAGCAAGCAAGCAACAGGACAGAAATAAATATTCCTCAAAATTGCTTTAAATTATTACTTTGCTGTTTTACAGCTGTATATAATAACTGTTATATAATAACTGTTATATAACTTGTATTTTATACTTTCATCTTTTCCCAACTTTTCCAAGTGTCTGTGGTCACAATTTGCTTCAACTTACAAGTTTCACACAATTGTATCATATTATACATTCCCTTGGCTAAATTCATTATTTTCAGAAATGTGAAAAGAAAAATATTTTCATAGATTTCTCTCAACAGACGATGCAGTAGATGCTATTTTTCTGTCGAAATTAGACCAAATTAAAGCGCAGGAAACTAAGCGTCCGGAGGTTGGTCGGGCTGCCTTGGTCGACCGGGGTCGAGCAGGCTGTACCGGTAATGATCCCTCCGCGGGTTCACCTTCAGAAACGTTGTGAAGAGTTTATCTTACTCTAGATTGTCAAGTTTGATCGTCTTCTCGGCTCGGTTCAGTTCAATCTTTATTATTAGGTCTGAAATTTGGCCTGCAGCAAAACTGCACTGTGTCCAGTGATTTTTTTTATTTTCTGTACTAGCACTGCAGTCTGTTAACAAAAGAGAAACTATCTTATTGTGTGTGCCTAGATCTTGTTTCCCTTTGCTGAGTTATACACCACTGACTAACAGGTCGAGCACATGCATTATTAAGTTTGTTGCGGTAAGTGGAGAGAGCGATCAATGACCAAGCGCACGTTTCTGCGTTGAATGCGTTTTGCGAACTGCAGCAAGGATAAACGCTTCATTTTACTATTATTACATACTGACAGACAGATCTGTTAAAGTAGGGGCTCTGATGTAGCGTGAGCAATTTTGTGTCAATTGGACAATGTTACAACAACTTACTATCACACTGATCAATAGGTGGCACTATTACCCTGCACTAATATTAATATATTGAGCTATTCAGGTCAGGATTGTGATCATAGGTCAGCATTTGGGGGCCGGCTGGATAATGCAGAGTGGATTCACAAAGTACTTCCTGTTTCATGGCGAATCAGTAGGTGGCGCTATGATACTGAGGAAATAATAACACATGTTCAGGCTTTGACTCTGATCAAAAGACAGAAGTTTGGTGGTGATAGGAAAATGCACAGTGGAGTTATGACAACATCGTCTCCTTTGGCGACGGATGAGCCTTCGCCGGCACCTCAATGTAAACACGGTTTGAGGAAATGTCACAATTCTGACCATGATCCAAAGACTTGTCTCAGCTCATTTGAGCTGTATATTGTAAAGCAGCCAGGAGCAGTTCATCGGGGTATAAAACATGTCACTTCCTGTAGCCAGCAGGTGGCGCAGTGATTTTAAGTCATGATTTCTATGTAGATGTCATCAGGCCGGGACTCTTGTCTGACATGTCTAGTTTGGACTCGATTGGACCAAAGATGTCCGAGATACACAACCTTGTGTTTTGATGGCGTGTAATCAAACTTTGACGCCACGCCACAGTCACCGTGTGACGATTTTTTTTAATACAAGGTCGTTTATATCTCAATCTTGTTGTGATGACACTGCTCTCAATTTAAATTTGATCTGATCAATGCCCTACTACAAGTTCGTAAAAGTAAAAATGTTGAATATGAATCCAAAATGGCGGGCTTCCTGTTGCATTTTTCCAATTGTACCATTAAACTTTTTGTTTGTCTGGTCATGATACACCTAGGCTACGAATTTTGTGAAGATCGGTGAAAGCTAACTGAGGGGCTTTCCCCAGATGGCGCTGTTGAGCCATTTTGCCATGACCATTTCAAATTACTCCAGAATACAGCTACTTTTTGGGGTTTTGAATTTCCTACAAACTTTGGAATGAATTTGAGCATGCATAGGCCCTGAGAAAAGCCCAAAGGGAAGTAAAAATCCTTCTAAATACAATAGGGCCGCCCACTTTAGGTGCTCGGGCCCTAATAAATATTATAGTGAGTTGTGCTCAACACCTAAGATGCAGTTTCATTTCAGATAAGTGTGTAATACCTCGCGGGTGACAAACATCCTGAATGTTGTTTACCGTCGTCTTTGAGGTGACAGAGCTGCAGGAACTGAAGACCAGAACATGGATTCTCCAGAGGGGAGACCGGGGATCAGTGAGGTGGTGACACCTGTCGGCTTCACACTCACGTCTGTTACACACACACACACACACACACACACACACACTGAAGTTAACAAAAATGCACACCTCTACAAACACATGCACTAACACACATAGGACACTGGCAGGTTGTACACTTGTCTCATACTGCATATAAACACACACATTCCTGTACACACATGCACACACAAAGCATGTTGTAATGAGAACATTATCATACATCAGACATGTGTCATGCCATCCACGCCATGTATTTATAGAACGAGTAAAGACTTTGATCTATGTGTGTGTGTGTGTGTGTGTGTGTGTGGGGGGGGGGGGGGTTGTGTGTGTGTGTGTGTGTGTGTGTGTGTGTGTGTGTGTGTGTGTGTGTGTTACTTGCATGCATGTGCTTGTGTGTGCACCAATTAAAATGACAGGAGAGCGATCACTGTCAACAACCAGGTGCTGGACGTTAGGTGGAATCTGACGCGTGACCGTGACAAACCTGGACACCTTTCTCACAAGGTACGTGACAGAGAGACGGACGACTCTCCAATCCAACACCAGGTCCAGGTTGAAATGGAAAGAGGCTGTGAAGTCAAGACAGATACTGAACATTCTATTCAAAAATTATTTCCATAAAAAAGAATATGTCTATTTGCATTGTGTATATAATATACATCAACGTGTCTGATTATATGAATAGGTGATATTTAATGTTTAATGAGTTATTCTCTAATTCTCCTTATTAATTTTATTAAACTTTAAAACCATCATCACTATTCCTTTCCATGTCATAATTTCAATAAAATAATTCAATTTGCGAATATTATCAAAGAGGACAGTTTACATTCAAAGATAAAGAAAACGTAGGGGAGAGTGGGGTGATGTGGGACATTTTTTACATTTGCTCCCCTCTAGGCGAGCTAAAATGATATATCAGTAAAATGTACACATTTCCCATTATTTCAGGATATTTTCAAGCAATGGAAATGATCAGAATGTCTTCAGGACAAAGGGCAGTGAAAATATGATTGTTTTAAAAAAAGTGGTCTTGTGTCTCACTTTACCCCAGCTACGGGGTAAAGTGGTCCACTTACTTGTTCCACTTTAAAACTACAATAACAACACATGTTGTAATAGTTACAATACCGACAGCTAGATTGACAACCACTAATATCGGACTAGTAACAGAATCATGGGGATTGGTCAATTAGGCACATTTATGATTATTATGATTCATCTGATCTCTTGCAGACCCTAGCTTACCTGCACATTGTTTCTCTGTCCAATTGGTAGGGACAGGGATATTGTTTTTCTCTGCGTATTCAAATGCCAGTTCACGGCACTTAACTGGAGCAAGGCCATGGAACTGGTCAGCTAGTTGTTTCAAGTGTTTGGGAAGCTCCTCCTCCATCTCATCTGTGAATATTCTCTTTACCTCAGCTACTGCACCCCAGGCTACTGATTTTACTTTCCCTTTCTCTTTTTTCTTTATGAATCTTTTGAGGGTTGTCTTATCAATATTTCTATCCCTTCCAGCTTTTCTTAAGGACTTCTTTCCTTGCATGACCTCAGCGGCTGCACTCTCCATCTCTGCGAGGGGTGTTTGGCCCCAGGTTGTCTTCCTGTTGTATAGTTTCTTGGCATGATGGCTTTTCTACAATGTTTATGACATTAAAAATAAAACATATATAATATAATATAACACTAAAATAGGTTTAAGACTAAACTTAACTTGTGCTTCATGGTGGGGTACAGTGAGACACTGTCCCGCTTTACCCCGAAGCATTTGTCCCACATTACCCCGAAGCCACAATTTTAGAAAAACAACATCTCTTATCAATTCAGGCTAATCTTCAGCTAGCATCAATGACACGGTTTTATATGTTGGAAGTTCAACAACATGTATGATATAAGTTTTTCTACCTTATTCAATTTGGTTTGACACAACAGTTGATTAAGTTCAAAGCAAAAAAATTAACTTTTACATGCAAAAAACAAATTTTTGTGAAAAAACATACTTTCCACAGCACCTGCACCAACTTCTCCTTCATGGCAAGGGGGGAATGGGAGGGGCTTTTAAACATAATAGTCACATGACCACAAATGTGTTCCGTTGCCTAGATACAGGGGGTGTTTCAAATCACCCGATGTCCCACATTACCCCGCTCTCCCCTAAACATATTTTGTTTTCAAAGAACAAATTGTTCATGTTAATCATGAATGGTGCAAATTTAGTCAACAATTAAAAAAAATAGTAACAACTGTTCGCTGGAGTTTTTTAATATCCAACAAATGTAAGGTGTAATGTATGTATGTAATGTATATGTCATAAAAATGGCTTAACAATATGAAGCTAAATTTAGAACATTAAATAAAAGTAGAACAATAATTCTTCAGTGTTCATGAAGAACAACATTTTTCTTTGGAAGGAACATGCATTAAATGTATTTTATAGTTCACGTTAAATGATCTGAAAAATATATTATTTGAATCATTGCAATTATCTATTATCTATATAGTAAGTAAAACAAGGCAATTAATATGTAAGATATTTCTTGACGTTTATATACAGGTCATTTGTCCTGCGGTGAGACGGACAGACAGAGTCCTCGACATTTCCAGTAATCCCTCGTCTGTTCCCGGCTCTTGTTTACAGATGTCTCTGTCTTTACTGCTCAAAGTTCAGTGATGTTTAAAAGTGTCCGAACGGCATTTTCAGAACTTTCAACTGCCGATGTGGATTCAGCTCAGCTGGTCGCACATGTCTGTCAGCACCGCTATTATCATCCTGCCTGAGTGTGTGCGTGTGTGTGTGTGTGTGTGTGTGTGTGTGTGTGTAAGTGTGTGTGTTTGAGAGTGTGTGTGACTGGGTGGGGGGGTACCCTGGGCCTGTGACCTTGAAACTAACCCTGAACATTATACTCAACACCTTCCCCCATGCACACACACACACACACACACACACACACACACACACACACACACACACACTCACGATATTCTCAGCCAGGGGCAATTGACCCTTTTACTGTTTTTACATCGAGAACACATGTTCAGAACTTTGCATTCAGCGTAGTTTGAAAACTTGTTTCATAAATCAACCAACCTGCAGGGAAGCCAGATCCGCTTTAGCTTCGGTAATTTTTTAAGAAAATGGTTTGTTGAGTTTTTCCGGTCAAAATTCAAATTTGAAAGTTCACCTCTTTGTCAGGATCCTCATAGATTGTATCTGGAGGATTAAAGAGGATGAAGATGACGCATCTCTCTCTACCTCCTTCCACTATCCAGAGATGAAGCCATAATATCCCAAATACGAACGCTGCCATCTAACGCAGATTACGTCATGTGGAGGCTGTGCAGTAGCAGTCGGGGGGCGGGAGCCATGGTATTGAGGTCCCACTGACAACCAATCGTAGGTCAGTTTCAGCTGTCAATCATGATTCTTCTACCAGTTTTTATATCATCAAATAACTAATTAGATCCAAGCAAATCTGAAGCATGAACTCTTGAACAAACATCAGTTTGACAAGAACTACCTGTAATGACAGAAACCTTGACTTTAGTTTGATGCATTGCCCATCTGCTAATATGGAGGAGTCTGGGTTTATTATATTTATTTTAATTTGTTATTGCACAGGTTAGGAAAGTTAAAAGAGAATATTCAGGATATATTAAATACAAGAATGGCGTTAAAGGATTGCAAGGTACATGTAAGGGCTTAGAGAGAAGACTGAGAACTTCAACATGATTTCGTAAATTCTGAACGCCACCATCGTCATAATGTTGCCATTGAGTACAATTCAGTGTGCACGATTAAGTCCTGTAATAGAAGACACAAATAAAATGTGAAGCGTGATAATAAAACACACAGATGCAGATGCTAGGTGGTCTTTCCCATTTCTTTAGAAGGCTCTCCTTTCATAATATTCTGCTAATAAGCGCAAGGTGATAAGATTCATATTCCTCCATTACGCCAGCTTTCTTTACTTCCTGAAACTTTCAAATGAATGATGCTGTCCTCATGTTCCACGGCTGCTCAGAATAATTTATTTGTGTGTGTTTCCCCCCGAGGGAGAAGTGTCGGAGCTGAAGTGGCGCGGTGCTAAAGTGAAGAGGCTCAGTGGCCATGACAATGTGCTAATGCTACAATGGGTCTCTAACGAGTGAGAGCCAGCGCTAATTTCCCTGTTTGACAAAAGGACTCTATGATCCTTGGCAGTTAGCGGTTTGCGAGACTAGCAGGTGTGTGTATGTTTGTGTGTGTGTGTGTGTGTGTGTGTGTGTGTGTGTGTGTGTGTGTGTGTGTGTGTGTGTCTTTGTGTGAATGAGTGTGTATGGGAGAACAAGACCTGAACTGAAACATATTATACGCCAGCTCAGAATGATACAAGTAGTATGTAAACTTACATGTTATAATACACACATCAGTGCACTTGCCTGATTTCTTATATCTGAGTCATGGCCGTGTGCGTGTTCGTGTTTTCACGTGCACACAAGTGATAGCTAAGGTCATGGGGTCGGCAGTGGCCTGCTGGGGGTTACTGGTCCAGGTCTCAGAGTGGACAGGTTGAGCGACAGATCATTTATATCTCCCAGCATGCTCTGTGTGCTCATGCCACACCAAGTGCCACTGTGGCCATCGTCTCACAGCAAAAAGCCCTGATGAAGACGAGCTGTCAACCTGTCACACGGGACACCCACAGCAGATAAACATCGATTATAGAGAAGCAGAGAGAAAGCAGAAGAACATCCAGAATAACCAGCAAATAAATCATATGAATACTTTATGTACAATAATGTTAATTATCTAAAGTCAGGTTCTGCAACATAATCAGACTCAACTGCTTGACTGTTGTTTCTAAAGAAGAGTATAAGGGCCAAAGATAAGAAATATAATTACATTTTGAGAATTAAGTAAAAATGTCAAGTATTAAGTCGAATCAAAGGACAAATATTTTTTTTGCATACGGGGAATAAAGTCAAATTAAAGAAGCTTGATGGTATTTTGAACTATCAAATCTAATGAATGCCTCGACAGAGTGCTTTTTTTTAATGTCTGGTACTCAAAACAGTTGTATTTGTGAAGGGCTGGATGATAAAAACGTATTATCTAAAAATAAGTTCCATCAATATCTGTATAACAAAGTTAAGTATGTATATGACACGAATGCCTTGTGCAAACATAATGCGAAGGGTTAAGACATATTATTTAATATTTTAACCCATAATCCAGGAGCAAAAATCTGTCTTTAAACTAAAAAAAATCATAATTTTAGTTTTGGCCATATCACCCAGCCCTATCAACCACTGTTCCACAATATTTACTTTTTTTAAAAGGTTCAAATTCTATAAGCCAATGTAGCTGTACATAATAAATGCTAATTTATCCTTTGGAAAGTTAACTCCAGTGCAACAGAAAAATAAAACCAATGATCGGTGTTATGTATGATATATGTGTTATAATAATGTTTATTTTTCATGAATGTTATTCAGGGATTCTTTTTACATAAAAACAGCGTGGTAAAGGCAGGAATAGAAAAAGGGAGACACATATGCATGACATATAGGGTGAGACACTGTAAGACTCAGAGGTTGGTTGGGAATAAGGAGGATGTTTGCATCTCACTCATATTCCTGCTCCAGTCCAATTCCCACAGAGGAACGCCGTGCTAAAAATGTACACAGCCATAATGCTGCATGGAACGTGGGATAAAAGTGTTGACCAGATACCACATGTGAGAAGAGGAGACATCGCTATGTGAGAAGATGAAGAGGAGACGGAGGAGGAGCTAGCCTAGTGATGAACGATGGGAACACAGGGGAAGGAGACGAAATTGGAAGAGACAGAGAGACGGGAAGGAGGACGGTGACAACTCTGACAGCTCCAGGCCTTGTCTGCTCCTCCAACCTCCAGGATAAATTTAAATCTGAGGAGGGGGGTGTGCTGCCCTAGACCTGTCACTGTGATAGTGTGTGTGTGTGTGTGTGTGTGTGTGTGTGTGTGTGTGTGTGTGTGTGTGTGTGTGTGTGTGTGTGTGTGTGTGTGTGTGTGTGTGTGTGTGTGTGTGTGTGTGTGTGTGTGTGTGTGTGTGTATGCACAAGACAGTTTTTCTCTATATCAAGATTATATTTATTTACAAAAACACAAACCCACAGACTAAAACTCTTGGTTCTCCTCCCTCCCTTTATTAACCTTGTTTGGGTTTTCAGATCTGTCAGGGCTGGGAATAAAAGAAATGAAAGTAAGTGTTCATTTTGTTCTACTTCTCTCTTTCTTTCTACCATAACTTCCTCATACGATCACTTGACTTGTGGAACTTGAGGTGTTGCATTAAAACTATTCCTGAGTATTCCTGAGTCCACTAACCAGAAGGTTGGTGGGTACTGCTCCTCTAGTCCACAAGCCGAAGTGTATGTCACTGCCTGTACACCTCCATGCATCCTTCACTTCTGCAATGTTATAAAGTAATATATCCACCACAGTGTGACATGTAGACAGTGGAGGAGATTGCTATAATATTTAGAAAGAAACAAATGTGTCTGCGAGTGTGTCTTTGTACGTATCTTAACATTGAGCATGAACATTAATATATATATATAGTAGCATATACAGTAATGTGTGAGGATGGTCAAAAATTCCTCAACAGCTTCACGACACTCCCTACTATATTGCAGCGTTTGACTTGATGTACACCCCTGATCAAAATCTTAAGACCAGTTAAAAAATTGCATGAATTTGCATTTTGCACTGTTGGATCTTAGGAAGGTTCTAAGTAGAGCTTCAAAATGCAAAAAGAAGAAATGGGAACAAGAGACCAAAAGTTGTGAGCAGGCAATTTATTGAAAATAACAATTTAACTCAAATAGGCTGTTCATCAGCTGATCAAAAGTTTAAGACCACAGCCTTTAAAAGCCAAAATCTGTGCAAAAATTTGGATTCCATGTCATTTCCTGTCAAGTAATCACACTGTGAAGATCTCTTGATGGCAAAGGCAAAAAAGCTCACCGTCTTTGAACGTGGTAGGATTGTTGAACTGCATAAACAAGGCCTCTCACAACGTGCCATCGCTGCTGAGGTTGGACGCAGTAAGACAGTCATTTTGCATTTCTTAAAAGATCCTCAGGGTTATGGAACAAAAAAATCAAGTGGTAGACCCAAAAAACTCTCACCGGCGCTGAGCCGGAGGATCCGAATGGCTGTCCGTCAAGACACGGGACGATCCTCATCCCAAATTAAGGCCATTACTGGTGCTGACTGCAGCCCAATAACCATCAGACAGCATCTGCGAAGGAAGGGCTTCAAAAACAAGAAACGTCTTCAAAGGCCACGTCTCCTTCAACGCCACAAAATTCCCCGTTTAGACTTTGCAAGGGAGCACCAAACATGGGACATTCAAAGGTGGAAGAAAGTTTTATTCTCTGACGAGAACAAATTTAACCTTGATGGTCCTGATGGCTTCCAACGTTACTGGCATGACAAGGAGATGCCACCTGAGATGTTTTCTACGCGGCACAGTGGAGGGGGCGCCATCATGATCTGGGGTGCTTTTTCCTTCAATGGAACAATGGAGCTCCAGGTTGTGCAGGGGCGTCAAACAGCAGCTGGCTATGTGGAGATGTTGCAGCGGGCATCCCTCATGACTGAGGGCCTAGTCGGTGTGGTAGCGACTGGGTTTTTCAGCAGGACAACGCTCCAATTCACAATGCCCGTCTGACCAAGACTTTTTTCCAGGAGAATAACATCACTCTTTTGGACCATCCTGCGTGTTCCCCTGATCTTAATCCAATTGAGAACATTTGGGGATGGATGGCAAGGGAAGTTTACAAAAATGGACTTCAGTTCCAGACAGTGGAGGCCCTTCGTGAAGCCATCTTCACCACTTGGCGCAACATTCGCACTAGCCTTTTGGAAACACTTGCATCAAGCATGCCAAAACGAATTTTTGAAGTGATCAACAATAATGGTGGAGCTACTCATTACTGAGTCAGTTTTTGACACTTTAATTTCTGTTTTAGGAGTTTTTTTGTTTTTTTTTAGCTGTGGTCTTGAACTTTTGATCAGCCGATGAACAGCCTATTTGAGTTAAATTGTTGTTTTCAATAAATTGCCTGCTCACAACTTTTGGTCTCTTGTTCCCATTTCTTTTTTTTTGCATTTTGAAGCTCTACTTAGAACCTTCCTAAGATCCAACAGTGCAAAATGCAAATTCATGCAATTTTTTAACTGGTCTACATGATATACACATACGTGCGGCCTCCTGCACTTCTTCATCTTTCTAAGCTCCAGCAGGGATCTTGAGTCTGCTCTCCACATCCCTCTCTGCTGTCTGCATCCTCGCTCACATGCACATAAATCACTTGGTGTACACAGACACCCTGTGGTGGCCGGCTGGCATGAGTGTCTGTCTGTCAGTCCTTGTGTCTGTTCTCCGGTTGTCTGTTTGCATTTCTCCCTTTCTGCCTCCTCTCACTCTTACACTCTCACTCCTCTTTTTTACTCCTGCGCTCAAGTGCACGGATGCTAAGTGGGTGTTTGAGTGGCCTTAAGAATTAGGAAGAGTGATGAGCGTCTCCGGAGGACTCGTGAGACTTCAGACTGAATTGTGCACCTGCCTGCCATTCTCAGGGATCATTCTTGACGAGAAAAAAAAAAAAATACAGGGGGAGATTTCAACATTTGCTTCATCGGTTCTCAACCATTTGCTATATGGTTCCTCGCATGTGTTCAGCGCTAAGGCCATCTGTTCTGGCACGTTATTTTTATCACAGTCCCCAAATAAGCCTAGAGCGTGCTGAGATGGTAACAGATGAGGGGAGAGAGGGTAAAGATTTAACTTGGCATTGGACAGGACAAGCTGATGAAGCGGGACACTTCGTACCTCTGGGGACGGATCATAGATTTCCCTGCATCAAGTTATGCTCCTTCTTGTTTCTCAGATTAGTGCCTCCAGTTGATTCAGTGCCCACGTTTTCAAAAAGGACTTATCATAGTGCTTTTCTAGTCATACACTTAAGTGCTTTCAGTCACATTCAACCATTCACACAAACATATAGTGCCTCTATACGCAGCATTTTTTCTTTCACTAAAATTGGCATTGAGCATCTTGCCAAGGACAGTTGGGACTGCAGAATTGAGGAGCCAGGGATCAAACTGCAGACCTTCTTGTTATGGAACGACCTTTTCTACCTGCTGGGCCTGCACCCATATATCTCACTGCAGTATGTGAAAAAGAAATACATATTATTTGTGAAATCAGGACGGATGCCATAAAGAAGTGCATGATATATATTTCTGAAGTTTGTACCTCTCTTCTGATGTCTGTGATGTAGAGGAGACTTGAGCTGTTGATTATCTGCAGTTTAACAACATGAGTTCTCGGCATGATAATGAAATGTGTTTGTTGTGTAATTTTCCTGTAATTGTTTAGTTTGATACCAAACTTCCATCACCAGCTTCTTTCTGTTGTTAAATTGCTTGATCGATGTAACCAGGCACCACCGCTGTGAGCAAATTGATTTTTACGTATCCTAAAAGGAGTTGTCTCATTTTCACACTGCTATCACATGACTCACTGTGATCTGCCATTGCCGTGTAACGGCTGGTGTGGATTTGAGATTAAGACTCCAGCTGTCCCACACAACCTCCCCATGCCTCCATATTTGTGTTTCCCGCAAAACGGGATAACCTTTCCGTCCCTTGAGGGCCAAGACAGAAAAGCTGGGACCATCTGACACCGGATCACCCCGGAGGAATTCGCGGAATGGCGCTGTCCGTCCGTCGTGCCCACACCACAGGGGAGGTGTCATCTTTGAATTGTGTTTATTTGTTGGCACCATGTCGTGAAAACCTTCCCATCAACTGCATGTTAATCTTGTCAGTAAATGACGGCGCAATTTTTGTTTTCTCAAACAACAACCCAAAACATTTGAACTGTTTTTAAACCTCTCTTTGCTTCTTCACTCCTCATCATCTTGTTCATTCTGTTCATTGACAATTACTCGTCTTCATCCCTGCTGCTGTGCATGCAGACTGCCCCGTCCTGAATACACACACATGGCCTCGATTGAGTTTTGGTGACATGCGGCGGTGGGAGTGGATGGCACTAAAAAGGCTCCGGTGATGAAAAACCTTCTGGTCGTCCAGGGAAGGCATCTTCTGTTTCATACTAGGCAAAATTTATGAGTCCAGCTCTCAGCATCTCTGCTCTCCTGGTGAAATGGACAGAGATATTCAGAGAAAGACGTGTGGAAAGAGAGAGGGCAATGGAGTGAGTGCAGGAGATTGAGGTGTAGAGAAGCAGTAATCGGTGGACAGATACAGAGTAAATGGCTGAATGGAAAGTAGAAAGGTCATTAACACAATCAGTAGGACGTCAAGCTCAGGTCCTCAGGCTTTCTGCTAATGCTACCTTAATGATGTTTACTAATTCACCATATCATTGCTGAGCAGATAGAACTGGTAACCTGATACTGTTGGCAGCTCCTGCTGACCACGTCAAAGTGTCCTCGAGCGAGACACCGAACCCCAAGGCTGCTGTCTCTGATATGCAGGTATGTGTCTGTGAATGAGAGCTAAATTAAAAAGTGCTTTGGATGGTACAAACAGTAAAACAGAGCATAGCGGACCATAATGATGTACTGATGTTCTTTTCCATCTGATAAAGAAATGTAGTCAAAATTGCAACATGCATCATAAAATGGTGAAAATCATTTGCAACTACTTAACTACTAAAAGTGTAACAGCCTTCTTTAATTGACCTGAAGGTGGGGATGTTGTCTACCTTTCTTAGTCGAAAAATCTTACTGATGATCCTCTGTTTACCTAGCACAGGTTTTCATTACGACCAGACAGCTCCTCCTTGTGGAGAGTTTACAGTTTGCAAGACAGGACTGAATTAAGAGCTGGTGAGTGACAAGACAGTTTCACGAGGTGATTTGCAGCCAGTGGAAAATGTTGCATGTTGCTAGTTGAACAACTGCATGGATAGCAGTCGGGTTACCTATCGTTTGCATTTATCCTAATATACATTATGTCTGTTATTGTTACTCATTCATACATTGATGACGGTCTTCAAGCAATAAAAAAATCCCCACAACGAAAAAGTCAGTAAATTATATTAACCTCCACTTAATCCTTGAGCTCATCCCCTCACACAGTATTTAGTGGGAACGCTGTTGCCTAAATCTGTCACACTACTGCCTCCAAAAGAGAGATTGATTTACTCAAGTCAAGAAAAATTACCCCTAACATCCATCACCAAGTAAATAAACTTGGTTATGAGATCAATATTTTGCAGGGAAGCTTTCTGGAAAGTTTGATATCCTGACAGAGTCGAGCCACATGGAAATAGCGTCCCTCGAGCAGGCGGGTCCGGCTGATCCAAGACATATGACCAAATTTAGTTTTGTGCCTAAGATGGATGAGGGAGCTGAAAAAAGAACTCCACCGGCAAAACATGAGAGGGTTTTCAGTCAAATCAAACACAACCCAACTCCTGGCTTCATTACGTCAAACAGAAACCCACTCCGGCAGATGAGGGTTCACGTGTTAAAGGGTCACTCTTATGCTAATTAAAATCCCAAATGTCAGCCAAGGCCCCAGGTCACTTCAGTTCCTATGCTGGTATCTCTGCCTGCTCGCTCTCATCCTGCCAACGGGGCGTCAACGGGAAAATCCAAGTGTATGAAGATAATCGGACGAGTTCAGACGGCAAAAATAACAAAGACAATGATCATGGTCATAAATCGTGATGCAGACACATCAAGCTGTCTACGCACTCTCAATTTGAGTGTCAGCTGGTTGTGGAATGAAAACACTTAACCCCATCACAGCTTCAAAGGTCATAACTCACAGCTCTCCTCTCTGACCTGAGTTTCGTTAGGACAGGACATCCCCGTCTCTCACCTTCCGACGCTCCTGTCCCTTCCCTGCCTTGCTGTCCCATCTGCGCAACCCGCACACGTATCCATTCCTGGTATCTCTGGGGTGCCGAACAAGATACTCTTACCCAACCAGACAAAAATGTGCCACAAGTGTGCAGTGAGAGGAAGTGAAAGCAGCGGTGGTGTCACACACACTTTATTTTTACAATCCGGACACACGACGCTCTCATGCGATACGGGTGGTTAATCTCCACAGGAGTAAATTTATATTCTATTCAAGCGGGGAATGAGGCAGCGTCCGTACGAGGCCCCCCCACCGGTCGATGGCACTCTGCCCGGGAGACCCCCACCACCTCTACCACCAGCGGATAGTGGTCCTTAACCCTCTCAACACTCCCACGCCGCCAGAATTCAGAAGCAGCCTCATCCCGAATCCTTTCATTTCCAGGGCTCTGATTTATCTGAGGCTAAACATAACCCTCAACACAGCAGTTACATCGTCGGCTCTTTTTAGCTTTTTCAGCTCAGGCCGGGGATGAAATACTCAGGGCTTGAATCAACATGGACTTTCAGTGGACTTTAAACATTAGTGTGATGAATGACGGATTTATACGGCTTCATAGATTTTTCTTTCCCTTTTTCTGACACGGTAATTTGGGGGAATAAAATAAAATGTGCTGCCAAGGCGATGTAATCGAACCGTGGGAGTCGCCCTGAGCAAGGAGAAAAATAAATCGCCCATTTCACAGCATGCTAGCCAGATAGTATGTTACTTGAGAAGTTGAAACCCCCGCTGTAGGTGTTTAAAATAAAGGGGATACTGAGAATGAAAGACAGATAGATGAAAAATGGAGGTAAAGAGCAAAGGCCTTTCTATCTAATGATCTCCCACATATGCAGCTTATCTCATCTCTGCTGCAGCTGAAGCTCCTCTCTTCTCCTGACAATGATAACACAAGTGTGAATTTTTCAAAGAGATTTCTGATCTTTTTTTCTATCTCTCCCTGACATCCGATCGCGACCACAGCCGCGACCTCTGGAGACGAGGCCTGCTCATGTTTAAACAGCCCCCCCCCCCCCCCCCCCCCCCCCCCCCCCCCACAAAAAGGAGGTTATCAGCTAAGTAAAGATCTGTCACTGTGGGGGAGGATCGGGAGGAGAGGAGCGATGAGACTGTAAACGAGCAGGAGGAAGAAGGAGGGATATAGTGACAAAAAAGGAGGAGAGGTGTTGAAAAAGTGAGGAAGCACTGCAGGAAGAGGAGGTGGAAATACACGGGTGTGAAAGGATGAAAGTGCAGCGATCACTTTTTTGAAATTCAAATATTGTTTCTCACTCGGAGGAGCTGAATATCCGAAGACCAACTTGAAATGTGAGGAGCCTGTCATCAACATGACAATTTTCTCTTTTACTTCTGTTCATGCAAAAGGTTTTAGGTGTTGAATCAAATATGTATTATCATTCAAATTTTCAAATGTTTCCTGTTGATTATCAACAGGTAGAAGATTGAGGCTGCTCGGCTGAACAGAATCTTTAAATACCCACCGGTGATCCATGGAGGTCAGACAGGAGGCAGACAAAGGCTGGACGTAGCAGAGAGGGAACAGGAACAGGTTGGTGAATCTGGAGCAAAGGAAACAGGAATCAAGACAAGGCACCCAAGCATAATGTTAATGAAGAACAAGTTGGTATAGACTAGAGTGAAAAACCAGGGCTAAAGTGTTGTCATCAGATTCATGATGGTGTGCAGGAGAACTGACCGGTGCAGGTGACTCAAGGATATTACACAACATATATTATAAAACAGGTACATGGAAAAATATAAGAACATAAAGGGGATATTTGGGGATAAAGAATATGGAGCTATGGTCTTTGGTCATTGGAATATAATCAATACTTTTTAAATGGAAAAACAATGATTACTAGATTTCAAATGAAAATTTCACCACATTGCCCTATTTAATGTCCTTAGCCCTTTACAATCTTACAGTGTAACCTGCCTTGATGCAATGCATATTGAGATTTGATGATATTGTCTACAGATAAATCTCAACTGAGCTGAAGTATTGACTTAACTTTAAGTATTTACCAATGCTAACTCTCTGCAGATTGTAAACACCCATAGTAATGTTTGATAAACATGTTCAAACCATAGCAGGTATAGGAAAAGATACAACATGACAGCTAAGAAAACATCTTGATCATCCCCTGGTGGATGGCTGCAGCATAAGTTTAAATGCCACCTCCTCCATGTTAGTGGATGAGACAGGGGCCAAATAAAAGTGAAGCCAAATGTTCTTAATCGCCACCTGATGGTTGGCTGGAGTAAAGGTCATAGATCCCGCCTACTCCATGTTAGCAAATTGGACATCTTTTTTTCCAAAATTACGCGTCAAATACGTTTCGTCAAAGATTTGTTTCTCTCATTTTAGATACATTTTCTTAATATACCGATTAAAATGTAAATTCTTCTAGTAATTTATTACTTTTAGTCACCTTATGAGATTGCAGCTCCACTCCACGATCACTTCTGTGTAGCCTCTGGCTCCAACTGATGTCAAATTGCAAGATGTCAGCATTTGATCTGATTTCTTGTGATTTTATGTTTTTGCTGAACCCTCAATCATTGTATATTGGATTTGAAGGCCGCCTGCTCCCTACAACATATTGTAAGTTCAAGATAAAATAGTCCAACCAGCTTGTCTTGGCAGCTGTGAGCCTGAACTTTTGGCTGGAGGGCCAAACTTGAACCTCGGAAAGTAAAGCTCGGACACTGTCGGGGAGGAAAAGGCAGATCGGAGATGAGAGCAGGTAGAATGAAAAGAAAACAAAAGGCGGGCACACCAGAGACAAAGCAAGGGAAAGTTTTGTGGACAGAGGGAGGCTCGTGTAATAGTCTTATTGAGTTAATCGCATGAGTGAGACATCAGCGATGGCCAGAGGCGGCTGTCGGGGCAGCGATGCCACAATCTGCTCTTCCTGGCCTGTGATCCCAGGCAGCAGGAACGCCAGCTCACAGCCATGAAAGAATAGACGGCTTCAATTGAGTTATTGGACTGTGGAGCAAGAGAGGTGGAGAGAGGTCTTTTAACTTAATTAAACTCTAATATGAAGCAGCGCCTCTGCCTTTTTTCTATAGGGGCTTTCATGTGTGTTGGTGTGTGTGTGTGTGTGTGTGCGTGTGTATGTGTGTGTATGTATGTGTGTGTGTGTGTGTGTGTGTGTGTGTGTGTGTGTGTGTGTGTGTGTGTGTGTGTGTGTGTGTGTGTTTGTGTGAGTGTGGCTAGAGCTGCATTCTTTGACAAGGAAGACCCCCCTGTAGTGTCCAATACTGGCCAAGTCAGAAGTGTTATTAGATGAGGATAGAAAGATTAGTGTGTGTGTGTGTGTGTGTGTGCGTGCGTGTGTGTGTGCTTGTGTTTGTGTGCTTGTGTGTGAATGTGTAACATTGGGAACAATTCTCGTGACAATATTTACAATATTTTAGTAGGATTATTGTCCAGCAAACACCTTAAATCTTGAACAAAGACGTTAACAATATGTCCTAAAATATGTGACATGAAGCACAGTCTACACACACGTCTGCTAAACTCACTTCTTTCTAGCTCCACACACCCAGATGTTTTTCATTTTCAGTGCTGCAGTCTTCAGCCCCGACCACTGTCAATTTATCATATTTTACACTGCTCCCTCTGGAGCCACAAAAGGTTTCACACAACTTTGTTTCACACAAGCAGTAGTTCTGCTCAACACAATACAAAACTTGTAAACAGGCCTTGATGAGTAAAATCAGCGCCTCTAATTATTCAGCAAAGGTCCAGGAAAGAACATCTTCTTTTTCAGTATGACCCAGTGCATGAAGCAACTTCCTTGAAGGAGTAGCGTCCCTTGCCCATCAAAGGTCGGACCTCACTAATGCAACTGAAATTGAGCAAATCCCTGCAGCCAGGTTCCAAATTTGTGAAGTTTATGGCTTTCAGCATTTAAGGTCCATGGTTTGGGAATGATATGCTCAATAATGACAGGCCCATAATGCATGTATTAAAATGTCTGCATTATTCAGGCCAAATACTGTAGAACTGAAAAACTACAAGTGTGTTCTGACTCGTGGTTAAATTGTCAAAGTCAAATAAAAATTCAACCCATTCATTTAAAAATACATGTTTTTGGTAAAATATTGCATACACTTATTGTTGCCCCATTGCACCTTTGGCTGGATTTTTCAATTTCGTATGCATTTTTCAGTAACTCATTATTTGATCATAAATCTTTATCCACCAGAAGCTGAATTATGAGTTCACAGGTGACTGACAATAAGACGGCACCTTAAAGTACCAGTGATTTGAATGTGGTAGACCATTAGATACAAATCCAGCACCGTTATGTTGACTGTTCAATGTGTTTCCCTTCTTTCTCCACAGCCTCTGACAATCTTTGACTAAGGTCCCTATTTACATCCCTGACCTGCTCCATCTGTACAGCCTGAGTGGGTCACTCAGCTCCTCTGACCTGGTTGTCCCATGATTAAAAACTAAAGGTGATCACGCTTTTGAAGAGGATGTCACACCTTGTTAAAGCTCTATGAGACGAATTGTGATTTGTGAATATGGGCTTTTCAAATAATAATTTGGTTGAGTGAAGTTGTGGCTCCAACATCATGAAATACTCAACAGAATCTGTTGAAGCCTTTAAAACAACTGAAAACAAATGTATCCACTAACTTTTGTCTCTTATTGTTTTGGATATAATTATTGTGTAGTTGTACTTACTGGAGTTCATTTATTTATGTGAAGCCCTTTGTTACAATGGTTTTAGAAAGATGGTATTAAATTAACTTGATCTAATTACTTGATTTTACACACTGTAGATAAATACAGTCTTGTACAGTGTGTTTAGTGTGTGTAGTGTGTGTGTGTGTGGGGGGGGTGGGGGCTGTGGGCTCAATAGTAAAAATATCACTGGTTTGTACTTAGATGTGTACTAGAAGGGACAAAGAGTGGTGTTTTCTCATGACGTGCATGTTCTACTATCGACTCTGCAGACCCTCCATCACTGTTCATACATGAAATAATATAAGCTTGTTGCTCCTTGTTGAAATCTGCTCCATAAAAACTCTTCGGCATTGACACATCACGCTGGGATTTCAACATCCGCTGCCACAATATCTTCCCATCCGAACCACATAGTGCCAGTCTAACAGCTCAGCACTGAGTGGTCCTCAGTGTTTTCTGATATGTAATTTGACTGTCATTACATGAAAGGATTGCGTTAACATCAACTTCTCCTAAATCTCCCTAGATTAGCCAGATGCCAGAAAGCTGTGCGGTGGTCTTCACCAAGGCTGTGGGTTATGTTTGGACTGATGCTAAAACTCCAGGTTGGTGGGTTGATTGGTTGGTCAGGAGTTGGTGAGTGTGTGTCTGTGTGTGTGTGTGTGTGTGTGTGTGTGTGTGTGTGTGTTACTGGCAGGAGGTCCAGTCATTGACAGAGGGATTATTGCGAGCTCGGAGTTCAAGCCTCTGCGCTGACAGACAACCTGCCCCTGAGAGTCAACACACACTCTGGAGACACACACTGCCTGTGCCCTCGCCTGACCCCGATGTGTGTGTGTGTATGTTAGTCACGGCGATGATTAGCCAGCATTTCAAGGCTGTCTTTATTAAGCTGATCAATATCCCCTTATCCTCAGAATACCTGTTTAACTTGTTGACACTGCCTATAAATCTGCAGCAGCTCCTGCAACAGGACACGGGGGATGCAAACTGGGGAGATTTGCCAGTAAATTCCCAAAGAGGGGTGTTTATCCTAAATGCATTAGCTATTTAAAAATGATCGGCACAATATTGATTATACTTGATATCTAAAGTCTTTTAATAATGTATTTCTACACAGGGAAAGTTGTATAAAAGTCTGAGGGACTCTTTCAGAATTTTTGGGGGTCAGAAAAATAAGAAATGTAAGCATTAAGTTAAACATTGATTTAGGACGCTCGTCAGAGAAAAGGGAACCCTTGCACATATAGATAAATAAAGAACTCGCACACTGCAGCAATATATCCTTTAAATGGCTTTAAGAAATATAGAGCAATTCTTGACCAAGAAACAAAACACTGCAGTGTTTATCCTCGAAATGGAATGATTGACAGCTCCCTATTCTATCTGGGTGGTCTCTGTGTGGCTGTGTTGGAGGTGGAGTTGGTTCTGGTAGCGTTGGTGAAGGGGTCGACAGGGTCTATGTTTCCCTCGCAGCTATTTTTCATCCCCCCCCCCCCCTTTTAAAGGGAGCAGCCACATCACCCATGTCATGGCTCTGTTCCTCAGCCCGGAGGCGAATCGGACGTGTCAGACAGATTGTGACACACCTCAGTTTAAGAGACATGCTGTCCTCATAAACGATTTCAGAGCCTTTCCCCACTAGGGATATTAGGGCAGATTTTACTAGGGTTCAGTCTGGAGTTACAGCTGAATCTGGGTCCAGGACCAAACAATAATTCAACCAGAACAGTACAGTCATTGAAATCACTGATGTAAGTTCAGCTGACGAAGCCATACTTTTTTATTTAAGTCCACTGATTGTCTGGGATTCATGATTGATAGATTTGATTGTAGCTCACATAATGGATTTAGAGTTTCCGATTTGCACAGGGAAATCTGCAAATGTGAATTCACTATATGTGTTTTCAAATGAATGTATAGTTCTGTGAATGCGTGGATAAAATTGAATTGCCCAAAAGAGTGTTTTGCTCCAAGAGCCGAAACTCACAATCGTCCGTTGTTTTTGCTTTACTCTGGCAGATCAGCAAATGCAGGTGGGGATTTTTCCCTATTCACAATGTTTGTTTACCCTGAGTTTATGTCATTTTGTCAAAAAATAAAATGTTATACTTACCCATGGATTCCCTCAGTGTTTCCAGGCCTCAGTCATCCTCCACCTGCTCCCAATTCTCCCAGCATCACACGTTCCCTCAGGTTCCACCAGAAATTCTATTGCTCCAGTTTCTTGTTCCAATGCTTGTGGTTCAAATCACTCTGGCTCCCCAGCTCTCTGTGTGATTTGAATTATCAGGCTATTGTTTCACTCCAGATGAGGCATTTTTGATGATTTGTAATGTGTCCTTGAAGAAGTACGTTGCATACGATTCTTAAAGGTTACACACGTTCGACTTGTTTATAGCTGCTGAGCGTTGAACTTTCTCCGTCCATATTTTTCAACTCCATCATCTGACCCTAACTGGCAACCGTCCCATCACAGGCTTTCTTCCTGCTCCAGGCTAATAACCATATCCTTGCTGAAGGCTTAAAACAGCCATTGACCTTTTCCCCTTTGGGTGTCGTACCTCGTCCAGATGTAGAGCTTCACCACCAACCAGACTTCACAGGCATTCTTCACATTGTTTCTCATTTTTCCTGATTATTCCTTGTTTCCTCTCACGGACTCCACGGTAGTTTTGACACCTTGATCTAATGCTAGACCAAACACGGAGCCGTGGCCATGACTGCAGGGATGGACCACTGATAATGTCTGTGTCAAAGCCCTGGAGGATGTTTGGGTCAAACGGATGAATGGAACTTGGTAATTGGCTGTTTTGGTTTTCTGCTGAGCCACCAAGGAAGGACAACACTGGGCCTGCAGGGAGATAAGAGGGACTCTGATGTTGTAGACTGGTAGAAAACAGGTGTATTAAACATACAGAGGCAGCAATGATGGTGAAGCTTTTTCTATCAGGTGGATTATGCCTGAAAAGGATTTCCATTAGCGTTTGCTTGTTGGTTTATTTTCAGCAGAATTGTGCAAAAACCAAGGAAATGATTTCCATGAAGTTGTGTGGAGGGTGTGGGCACAACCAAAGATGAACCCATTATATTTTGAAGCAGAATGGCGACATAGAGCATTTTTCTTTCAATTTACTCATCTACTCATTTATAAGCATTTCCTTTAAACCTAAACTAGAGGTATAGTTTAATGATTTCCATAAAACTAGAGGTTTTAGGTAAATAAGATTTTAAGCAACACTTTTACTCCTTTTGTATGAGGCTGATGCATATGGAATTTTGTAGGGCTCGATAAGGGAGTAAAACTTTTCCAATATGATTTATCAGCATATATATATATACTAAAACTAAATTGTCAGTGATTGCTTAGGTGTTGTTATCAAACCCTTGTGACGAAATAAAAACAAGTAATAAAGGCATGATATTCACCTCCACCAATTTAGGATGCTTTGTTTTTGTCTGTGTTTATTTGTCAATTAGCAGGTTTACGCAAATATTAATCAATTGAGTTCAATGGCGTGACCCAAGAAAAAAAAACTAATTTTGTTGCTGATCCAGATCAGGGGGCAGATCCAGGATTTTTTTTTTTTTTACCTTCTTTCACATTGTTTGATTGTCTTTTCTCAACATTTTCATTGATTTCTCAGAGAATAATTCATGGATCTTGATGAAAATACAGATTCAACGAACATAAATACACATAAAATAAATACTGATATGACTGATATCAAGTGATTATTGTCAATCTGATTTTGCACTCGGCGCTCAGATTAACCATCTATGAGCTGTACCAAATATGTTTTCGTGACGAGTGACAATGCTGAAATATTAAAGAAGAAAACACTTGTTTCTGTTTACATAAACTCCAATTCTGATCATGTGAAAGACTAATGATCTAAACTAGCGTGTTTCTATCTTCAATCAAAGATTTAAACCAAGATTGATATTTTTTTTTATAATTTACTGAAGGATTTATGATGATGTCAGAGCTTTGGTTAAACGTTTGACTCTGCTTCAGACACAGAAGTGTTGGTGTGTTTGTGTGTGTGTGTGTGTGTGTGTGTGTGTGTGTGTGTTGGTGCGGGATATTTATGATGTGATCCTGCAGATTTGTGGTTTTACATAAAGCAAGTAAACTTTTCAGGCCAATTGTCCTGTCTGTGTTTATGGATTTTCATAGGAAATACCGTAAAAGTAAATGGTCGTGGGTTTTTGTAGGAAAATGTGAGTTGTAACTCTTGAGCAGCAACAGTCTGACCGTCTCTCGTCTGACGTCCTCTGCCAGTGGTTGGACTATTACTCATTCACAAATAGCTTCTGTCCGTGGATTTCTTTGCTGCATGGATTAAGTTAGTGTTTTCTCACACAGGAAATTGCATGTCTGTCAGGAGGATTGTGGGTCAGCGTCTTGCTCCTAAATCACGGCTCTAACAGTGACCATGCTCTAACTCCATGTTATTTTAAATCGCTCTGCTCCCTTCACCTTGTCGATATACAAACTGTTATTTTTCAGCAAATGATTGTAAAACTTGCTATTTCAATATTTTCTGACATCAATTTACTCCACAATCCCCTCCAGGGGATTTTCTGTTTCTCATCGGAGTTAATCCCTCATGCAAAAACGTTTAATCGTTCCCATTTATCGCCCCCATTGTCCCCCCCCCCCCCCCCAAAAAAAACCGCAAAGTTGAATAACAGACTCAATTCCTCCAGTATTTTCCACTTTAGTACACAATCGATGTTATGCTTCTCTAATCCACATTCATGCTGTGGCCTATTAAGATAATAACACAGATTAAACCTTCAGCAAACATGCAACTCCATGTAATTTCATCAAGCCAACGCCACCCTGTAAATCCCCAAGCAGAGGGCCGTTGTTAAAGTGTTTCTGGAGCAGAAACTGGGGCCCAGAACAAGACGGCTCCATTTTTCTATTTATTTTCGGTGTTTAATTGGACAAATGAGTAGCATTCCAACCCGGGAGCATAGTGGCATTATTGTTCTCAGAGAATAAACACAGAAGGGTCCTGCGTGGACTATAAAACTCCAGAATAAACAGCTCTCTCAAAGCCCAGTATTGAATGTCTGTTTATGACTTGTAATATGAAGTGCAGAGCTCTAAAATCACTAATTACATCAGCTATGTGGATTTCTGGGGAGAGCTCTTAAAGGAGGTATTGGTGGATGTAAGTGTGTGTGTGTGTGTGTGTGTGTGTGTGTGTGTGTGTGTGTGTGTGTGTGTGTGTGTGTGTGTGTGTGTGTGAAGCTTAATATGCCTAATGTCTTTGTACCCTCTTGGCTGTCTCGTGCCTAAAGTGAATATTTTGCTCCGTTTTACACTTTTCTAAAAGTCCTGAGTGCATTTGCTTGATTTTAACTCTGCCCGTGTGTGAGCTACAGAATTACAAGCCCGCCTTGTGCATGTTGTAAGTGTGTGTGTGTGTGTGTGTGTGTGTGTGGCTTCATAACAACCCACAGAGGGCTGACCCCGGTGCAGGGCGGGAGGAAAAAAATGGTTTCCTCTCCCCTGATCTTTGCAGACCCTGGTTATTAAAACATGTTTCCCTCTTCCGCTGAGATGAGAGGAGGTGAGCTGCTGACCCCTCAACACGTGCAGCCAACGGCACCCTCTAAATTCTGACACTGAAACTAACCGTCGTACAAGAACAGATATAAATCATTTACTAACTAAACTGATTGATTTCTTGTTGGATCGACTGCACTTCCCAGAATTTTATTGAAGATTTATTAGTTAAACAACCACAGTTTCAAGACGTAGAAACACTTTTTGAGACCTTTTGGAATCGACCCAGATTTTAATATTTATTAGGTAAGTAACTTGTACCGTAATGTAGAAGTAAAATAATTTTTATTTATTTTCATTGCAGCTCTATTGACTTTGTTTAGCTGCTGACCCCCTAAACAATGACGGCTCTTTCAGCCAACAGCAGCTTTATAACTAACAGTTTTAAAGAAATGGATGAAAATAATTTTATTGAATAAATTTGTTGATTTAACGTGGTGACTTTCAATGTAAGAATAAAGAAAATGTTACTTTTACTTATGATTTTTGTTTATTTTCATCTCTGCAAAATAAGCATTTTAATCAAAACTAAAATGCGTGATTTCTTTGCTGTCAAAAATTGCGGTATGGAGCTGCAGCATTTCTTCATCTTGGTGAAACTTTGAGCCAGTATATGAAGAAATTAGCTGTGAGGGGCGATCACACAAACAAACATCACAGAATGAGGTGTGAGAAAGTCAGAGGACAGCTGAAAGACGGGGGAAAAGAGGCAGAACGCAGAGAAAGGAAACATTCATGGCCGTATGTGTGCAGCTCTGCAGTTCAGTTGAGTTCAGTCAGTGGCCAGTTGGTTCTGTTGGCCTCCTCTGCGTCCACCATCACCTCATCACTCAATGGCCTGCCTGGACGCCCTGAGGCCTCCGCCTTGCAGCTCCTGCTGCTGCCGAGGCCGCCACAGTACGACTGCGACTCGTCAGAATGACCCGTCACCTCATATCTCAGTGCAGGTATGGGCTCATTCATGAGTGCTGGACACAGATTTAACACGAGGCCCGTCAGTGGGATGACTGGTAACCTGGCAGGCTGATGGACGGCCTGTCTGACGTCTGACTGGACGCTGTTTTGACGGCGCTGAGGTCAATGAACCAAAATGTGCTGCTCATAGTCCTAATCTAGGAGCTAGTTGGCAAGTGGGTAAGAGGGTAAAATAAACATGTTCTATGGGAAGATGCATCAGTTGAGATAAAGTAAAGCATGAAAAATCTAAGGGCATCAAAAGGTTTATACACAGCGTCATTTTCCAGGCAGAGCTTTGAGTTTAGTTTTAATTCCTGGAAATAAAGGGAGGGAATGGCAGTAAAATACATTTAATGAAATGACTGTCATGCAAACATTTGACAAAAGTGCCAATTGTCAAAAGCGGTAAAAAATTTTCGACATTTGACTCTACAGACACATTTGTAATTACCTTGTAAATGTACAAAATTAGAATGATTAAAGAACGATTGAATCAAACTGTTGAGAAGCTTTTCAAGTAAAGTCTGGTGATCTTGCATAGTTTTACTTATTGTCCACAAATCGCAAAATGAGAAGAGCAAAAACAATATGTTTAATCCATTTCATAAAACTTCTCTATGTCTGCAGCTTTCATTCTCATAATGAGGTTTATTTTCCTTTTTATAAACCCCAAAATTTTGATTCAAAGAGAAGGAAATAGTAATAAAATAGTATAATATCTGTGGTGGAAGAAATTATGAAACATTTTACGAAATATACTAAAGAGCAAAAGTAAAAAAAAAAGGGATTCTTTTAAAATATACCTGAAGTATTGATCGTAAAAGTACTTGCAGAGAGTAGCCTGTTCCTCAATGCAGTGGTTAACTACATCATTAACTGTACTGACTGTATATTCTGTTCAAAAAGAGAATAATACAGATTGTCATTTAAATATATGATGATTTATTTCTGCATCCATTTCTGGTGTTTCTTCTTCTGCTACTGCTGCTGGAGGCGGGGTCTAATATTGGCTTGTAATAATTATTTACTTTTAATGAGGGGGAACAATGAACACAATGCCTTGATTAAATATAAAGGAGGAGAAATTAGTTTTTGCTGACACATGTAGTGGAGTAAAAGTTCAAATTCAAATCTACCTAAGTAAAAAAAAAACAGATCCATGAGAAGTGTATTTAATACAGTCACTAAATAAATGAAATTTGTTGTATTCCAGATTCTCCTCGTACCACAAACAAATAACATCACCAAGGGATAATTCATGTTAACTAAAAATGTATTAATTAACACTCTGTATTATAACATGATAGTTGGAGCCTGTTTCACTGGATGTTTCCCATTAAAAGTAAATAAAAGGACCTGTTCCCTGTGTTTTCCTACCACTCCACACCAGGCCCGCTGTTTGAGTTGCTGTGCAAACTGCTCCTGTTGTAACGGGACGCCCGTCACTGCCAACAGCATCCATCTCGAGAACGGGTCATACGCATTTATAGCTCGTATCGTATTCGCCGGCCATAGACACCACCAAATCAAGTCAGCAGCTCCGAGTTGATCGTATCCTGCAGTATATAATGTCATGCAGACCATATGATGACAGACTATAGCAGGGCAGACCACATACAGTAATACTATCTCCTGTCCGTCAAAGTGTAATGCAAATACCGGCTGTAAAAGAACACATTACACCGTGTGGCGAAGGCACAGCACAGTCAAGGCCCGGACGCCTGGTCGCTGCCTCCAGGGAAGAAATCCTCCGTCTTTGGGGGAAGTGATGTGTTTAACATGTCCCCTTTGTTTGGACTAAACAGTATACGATGATATAGATTAATATCATGAGCAGTATTATGGCTGATGTGAATAAATAAACAGGAAGAAGAGGGCAGCGTCTAGCAGATTTCAACTCGTGGCCCAAACTGAATGGTGTCCCTGAAAGCAGCAGATCTGTCGCCTGCCGGAAGACGTGGCCTCTGGCTCAAAGACTATCAGCGCTAAAAGTGTGCTTTTCTCTGCGGAGGTGACTAACCTCCTTTACACTGACTCTCCCTGACCTGTGTCTGTCAGTGCTGGACCGGGTCCACCTGTGTCTGTCAGTGCTGGACCGTGTCCACCTCTCCACTGTTATGGACTGAGCTCTGCAGCAGCTGGTGGGAGGCCTCGAAGCCCCAAAGGTGGAGCAGCACATGGGTCAGCTACCAGGGGGAACGATGCTGGAACGGTCTAACGAAAGGCACGACTCCCATCTAGTGGCTCGAAGAGGACCTGCATTCAATGTCCTGATGGGGTTCGATGTTTCTTGGTAAATTCTCTCTTGAAATGACTGCTGCTGTTTTCTGAGTGGTGTACAGTAGTATACTGTGTAGTGCTGTTTTAAGATATGTAAGAATTGTTCTGTAGACCACGTTCAAAACTTGCTCTGACTTAAATTGGGGTGAACTCTGGTGCGAACTTTATATTTTGTGTTTTGCCACCATTGTTAATGTATTGAGACCTGCTTTACACAAGAAACTTTATAAAGTAAGTTGAAGCATATTTATTTTGCTAAAATGTCATTGAATATTTTCTGTTCAGTTTATTAATAAAATCTTAATTTATTTTGGCAATTTACCATTTTACAGTAAATTGATGCTTTGGATGAACTGACTTTGGGCAATGTGCAGTTTTGTGTTGTTGTATTACTTCACGACTGAGCAGCACTATCCCCTCACAGGCAGAAGTTTGATTCCTGGCTTGGTTTTTCTGTGTATAGCGTGTATGTTCTCCCCATGTGTGTGGGGGTTCTCTCCGCTTAATCTGGTCCCACAGTCCACAGACATGCACAGTGGTGTTGGGTGAATGTTTTAGTCTCTGTATCTTGGCCCTGTGATACACTAACGACCTGGGGGAACTCCGCCTCTCACCCAATTCAGACAAACGTGTGAATCAAACATTGATTCATGGACTTAACTTGTCGCATTTTTTCAACCCAATTTGTGGTGATTAAGTTAAACTGCTGTTGGATGCTGAGACTGTGTCACTGTTTGTTAAAGAGTGTGTGTGTGTGTGTGTGTGTGTGTGTATGTGTGTGACTGTGGTTTGGCATTTTCCTGAAGAATTTTTAATTTTGGTAGGTGTGACATTTACGGCCTCAAGACTAAATCCAGCCCTGTAAAGAGCTGCTGCCGCCTCCCTCCATTTATTTTACGGCCCAGTAAATACAGAGTTAATTTGTTCCTTGTCAAAACTGTGAAATTAAAACTCCAACAATGTGCGAGAGGTGTTTTTTTTTTATATCCTTAAGGTTCATTTCATTATTCCACTGTGCCCCACGGTCAGGAAATAAACACAGTAGGAAAATGAAATGTCTGATGTGGGTGTGAAACTTCTCGAAAGGTCGCAGGATTAGAGGCGCGAGAACGCTCACATTCATCCGTGAGCAAACACAGAGCTGAAAACCTAGAGCCAAGATTTTCTGCTCCCGTTATGAAATACGTTCACCTCATGTACCGGCCCCGGGGCAATAAATTCAGGCAAAGTTACAGCGGCTGTAAAGTCGAACCACATATCTCGGAGTCCAGCGGTGGACGGCTGCAGCAGCGAGGCCAACAGGCGCCAAGGGAGTTCTCCTCTGTGGGACAGTTCGGTCGCTCCCAGGTGGTCTGGGGCTCAGGCCGTCTCTGACAGGGTTCAAACCCCCCACCGTGTCCAAAACATCCTCAGCCTGGTTTGGCTCCGGGCCTCAATTGCTCCCTGAAGCCTGTGGGACCGAAACCAGCTTAAATCATACCTGCCCTCTGTGTGTGGTGACCATGGAGGGAGCGCCACTGCTGCTTTTAGCCGGACTTGTATTAAAAGTTAACAGTACGACGATGTATTTTGTGTTAAGATGTGCAGCTGCAGAGGGAACGGCTGTGAACACACTCTACATTTCCTTCTGCCATCGAGGATTTACTTGTTTTGAAAGCCCCCAGCACACGTGAGTTACTGTGAGAAAGATTCAGACACAGGTTTATTTGGGAGATGAAGCATGTCACTGAAAAACACTGAGTCAGATCCATTCATAACATACAAAAACCAGCAGAGTAAACGTCCTGGTCCGGTCCTGGAAGCGGGGAGGAGACGGAAGCGTGTGTTTATACACAAACAAAAAAATGTCCATCAGGATTCAAGCGATGGTGAGGATGGCTCTCTCCCTCCTTCTCCTCTTCTTCTTCTTCTCCTGTAGCTGTCCTGTGGCGTCGGCGAAGAACATGACGTCCTCTTTGCTCTCGATCTCCCTCTGGAGGAACTGCAGGGCGGCGCTGTTGAAGCCCATTATGTCCTGAAACACGGAAGGAAAAGTGGTGAGGAAAAGGAGAGGAAAGGCCAAGATGACAAATACTAATTATTTAGATGTTACTTACTCTAATTTCCCGAACTTTTGAGAGAGTATTCAACCGCAGCCCGTCGATGACAGTCACCAACATCTGGTTGCTGGAG
This sequence comes from Pleuronectes platessa, assembly GCF_947347685.1. Lineage (NCBI taxonomy): Eukaryota > Metazoa > Chordata > Actinopteri > Pleuronectiformes > Pleuronectidae > Pleuronectes > Pleuronectes platessa. The sequence goes on along the minus strand of NC_070639.1, from coordinate 3,988,943 downwards.
ATCTGGCCAAAATGGATCCTGGAGAGACAGAACGGGAGAAATAAGTCAGGGTTAGGGTTAGAAGACTGGAATGTAACTAAGTGCAGTTATTCATGTACTGCACTTCTGGTACTTCTTCTTTTACTTGAGTATTTCCTGTTCAACTTTGCACTTAAAACAGCAGTCATCTACAGTTCATGTCCTAGATTACAAATGAAAACTTAAACAAAACTAAAGAAGAGCTAATACATTTAAATGCTTCAACAATGTATTTAAAATATAATAATGCTGATTAATGGATTGGTCAAATAATTAAATGGTTAATATTTTTGATTTGAGATAAAGAGACACTCAATACCATTTTCCCTTTCTGATTCTGATACCTGCAAAAATGTATATTAACAGCTGTGTGCTACTAACCCTGCATGGGAGTGATTATTGTGATCATTGCTCGCTACACTTCTTCAAGCGTAGATGAAGTGATTTCAAGGAAAATAATGTACTTTAAAGACGTTGTATCAGAGTACATAGTCAGTCCATAGATTTGCGTACTGATGCCCAACTCAGCATTTTTCGGAACATCTTTAATTTTGATCACCATTTAACATTTTGTCCCATAAAATTAATAAACATTAAAAAAGTCTGTCTTCTATCAAGATTTTTTGAGTATTTGCTGCGTTTTCCTTGTGATTATTTCAATAATGATAATAGTTAAAAATGATTAAACAATTAACTAAGAAAACGAGACCTCTGAAAGTAGTTACTAACTTGAGCAAGAAGAAGAGGCAGCGGCAGACCAGCTCCACCTCCAGGCCCTGCTGGATGTAGCTGTTGAAGAGCGTCAGCAGCTCGGGGACGTAAGGGAACGGTAACACCAGCAGAGAAACCTCCAGCTCACTGATGAGTACAGCACAGACACAGGAAAAAGAAAGATGAGTGTAGTTATTTGCACAAAGACGTATGTGTTTGTTCTTGTCACCTTGACCTCATGTCTTACCTGGATCTGACTTTCTTTATGACGTCTAAAATGTAGCGTGACGGCTGTAAGATGAACAAAGACAATACATTTAGGCTTACTATTAATTTTGTTGTCAGGGGGGTCAATGTTGGCAAGAAGTTCATTCTCCATAACTCTTCTACTTACTGAAACATTTCCAAAGGCCACAAGGATAGGGTTGGGCTTCGGAGCAGGAAGCTGCAAAGCAAGATTAGCTGTTCGTCAAAACTATTTGATGAACCATACAAATCGAAAAATCATAAAAATGCAAAAATACAGTAAACAACTGTGCAGCTATAGAGCACAGAATTATTGGATGATGACGTCTCTACCTCTTTGCCTGCGTGTATGCAAGCATATTTATGCTCTTCCGCCTTCCTGTTTTCGTCTCTGTAAAGCTCCAGAGCCTCCATTATTCGCTCCGCCTGCAAGGAGATCCCACGAAAACAACAACATCATTAAAAAAACATGTAAAGTTGCTTGTATGCGCCTTTTAAAATCTAGAGGATTTAAAAAAAAAAACTTAAACCCATCAACTACAGCCTCAAACTAAGCAACAACCTTTACCCTAAACATCTATCACTTCAAAGTGATGCCAAGTAGCCAAATAGGCGAGAGAAAGGTGTTCTTGCTAAAAGAGGTGACGTCAACTCACAGCTTTCACTGTCTCAACAGTTTTCTTAGCGGCGGGTGCCGTTTCTCCTTGAGTTTCTCCAGGTACCTGCAGGGGAGAACACATTAATGCCTCAGTTACATCCATTTAATACAACGGCAGAATAAATGATCTTCAATAAGGAGGTCATTTTTCACCTCTATCGGTTTGTTAATTGTTAACTTGTTTGCAATCAAAATATGATAAGACGAGGACTAAGAAACCAATTACATTTCGGGCAGATCCAGGGAATTATTCATGGATCTGGATTTTTTTTTTTTTTTTAATGAGGCATGTTTAGGAGTGTTAATATTTACCTGGTATAAGTTAAATGAGATAATGTTGACCCATCCTCATGACCAAAATCACACAGAAATAAGTGAAGCTTGAAGTTAAAAACTCACCACAGGCGCATCTCCTTTGGCCATGCTCTCCTCAAACTCTGCTTCTCGTTCCTGTAAAAACCAAAATTGTTTAATTCACAGATACTAATTGGGTGTGTGTCTGAATATCTGTAAAGCCTTCCAATCGCTCTTCCTCACCATCTCCCGCTCCTCTTCCAGGATGATGGGCTCTCTGGTTCTTTCCCACAGACGCAGGGACTTGTCGTGGGATGACGACACAATATGGTCGCCGCTGGGGCTGATGGTCAGACACCAGACCTCCCGATGGTGGCCCTGTACGGCAGAGAGAAGATACACAAATATGACACTCGCCTGGAGAGAGGAGATAGAGAGAGCTGGCTATCTTAATATGTGTTCATCTGGTTGTAGAATTTATTTCCCGTCTACTTTGCTTTGTGATTGCATGAACAGCCTGCACATCATGTCTGCAGGCACAGAGTGGGAAAATGCAAGTGGTTATTGCCGTCATCACAACGACCAAATTAAGTTATGACGGTTTTGCATTTCTGTATTTCAGGTGAGAGGGACCTTTGGGTAAAACCACTCAACTCTAAAATATAAAGAACATGGAGAAAAGAGTCACCTCTAGCGTCTGGATGTGCTCAAACTTATCGGCGTCCCACTGTTTGATCTTCTTGTCTTTTCCTGCTGTGAAGAACAGATGGGTCTTCGGGACAAACTGGAGGAACATGACGCTGTGGAGAAAAAAGAAGAGTGAGGGAAGAGGATCAAGACAAACAATTCAAAAGCAAGAATGGAAAGAAACTCAAAATGCATTAAATCAACAAAACAAAAAAAAAGAAGAAGAATAATGAATCAAAAGATCACAAAGGCTTGGAGTCATCACTGAATAAGCTAAAACTTAAAATGACCCAAAAAGATTATTAAATAAAGCAAAGTGAAGAAAAAGAAAAGCGGTGAAGACAGAAAGTGAGACGATCCATGAGATGAGCGGAGAGATGAAAGAGCAGCTGGTGTGAAGTCACAGGGCGCCGTGAGTTAACAGCACATGGATCAGAGTCTCTGATCACCACAACAGATGAAGTAAGAGCTGGAGACGCAACAGCCCACAACCTGATTTCATTAGCAGACGTTGAGCAGAAAAAGAAACGGCTCCAGTGAAGCTACGACTGTTTGATTTGTGTCTCTGTCGTTGGGCGTTACCTGTCGTCATGAGCGAACATGGAGCGGTGACAGTCGCCAAAGTCCAGACCCCAGATCTTCACGTTTCTGTCGGCGGATCCAGTGGCGATAAGCGTGTTGTCCTGGTTAATGTAAACACAGGGTCAGAGCCCGGGGGCCAAAGGGACTGTTGCACTAATCCAGGAGGATTTCTCAATTTAATGCAAATGTTTCATATGTCAAAACAAAAGACATATTGTCTCGCTTAAATCCAGCTTTGCCACTTGTGTTTACTCACATGTGAGATATCCAGACAGAGAACAGGCAGCTTGTGTCCATAAAGTGACAAGAAGAACTAAAGTGGGGAGAAGAAGAAGAAGATGTGTTCATCAATGAAGCAGTTATACACTTAATAAATGATGTGCAAGTTTTGTGTGTGATTTACCTTCAGTGTGTCTGTGTAGAAGACCTTGACGGTGCAGTCTAACAAAGAGACGGCCAGCAGGCGGTGATCAGGAGAAAACTTTACACATAGAACGTCCTCTTCCAGCTGCAACGTGCGTGTGTGTTTCACCGTTAGCCTCCTACAGCACGCACACACAACATTTATCATACAGAACAATTAAGTACAAAGACTATGCCATTTATTGCAGCATATTTCACACTGTGTGAGTTAAATCAGAACAAAGAAATCACCTACAATGAAGCTGTGATGATGTCAGACATTTTCATTTCATTTATAAAAGCGGAGCAGAACTTTCTTGTGTCATGATATAATTTTCTCAGTCTTTTTAAACTGAATTCCTGGTCTGACATGCGTTTCCCGATCATGGAATGAGGGGGTGGCTTACTTCTGTTCACTCCCCTGGTCCTTGATCAGCTCAAATTCCCAAAACTTCACCGTCTTGTCTGCACTTCCTGTCACGATCCCCCTCTGTGGGGTTGAACAAACAAAATAAATCAGCTCAGGAGAGTCATTTAATATAGTTAAAAGAATGTTCCAAAACCTGGTCCAGACATATTCGTAGATGTTGTGTGACTGCAGACGTTACCTGGTCTGGGGCCAGGCACAGGGACCACAGGGCTGAACCATGAGCATCTACAGTCTCCAGGAGGCTTCCTGAGGACAACTCAAAGATCTGCAGCTTTCCACTCTGACAGGAGAAACATTTTAAAGGTTTTTTAAAGACATGGCACTCTGACTCTCTGTATATTGCAAGTTACCCCTGACTAATGAAAAGACCAAGTACAACTATTTTGATCCATGTACCTGGTAAAACAGTGATTTAAACTTTTCTACAAAAAAGATCATTGTTCGGCCTCAAAAACCTGCTAAACTTCCATCAAGGTCTTAGTGTCTGACCGAGTAGGTTTGTGTCTGAATACCTTGGTTCCCAGGATGATCTGTCGGTCTCCAGGCACAAAGAGGGAGCAGAGAGCATATTCACAGGCCATGGTGCGAATCACCTGCAGAGTGGATCTGTGGCAGGAGATGGGACGTACAGTTAGAGGATCACTTACCAACTGCAGCATGAAGAAAAACATTTTTCTGAGAGTGAAGCAGTTTCACCTGTTCCACACTTTGACTGTGTCTCCAGAGGCGGAGAGGATGGCCAGGTTGTCGGAGCTGAAGGCCAGGGTGCGGACATCGGTGCGGTGGCCGCCGAGCGTGAGGCGAGACGTCTTATTGGGTTCGGGGGTTTTGTCTAATGTTTTCAGGCTGTAGGTCTCAATGGTGTTGTTCTGCAGGAGGAGCGCCACCTTCAGCTCACCGCCTGTACACGACAGGCAGTCCACCCATCTGAGAGGGGAGGGGGGGGGACGTATGTAAGAAGTCTATCTTTGTGATTTTCCTTGACTATCAGGGATCTCAGCTATCTGACCTCTTAGACTCCAAACTTACCTGATCTTGGCAGATGCTTTGATGTTCGTTAGGCGGATGATCTCGTCTTTCAGCATCTTCTCCACCACCGGCTCGGCCGCCTCCTCTCCTGCTTCTTCCTGAGCTCTGCAGCAGGGAATCAATCAAATTCAATCAAATGTCATTTGTAAAGCCCATATTCACAAATCACAATTTTTCTCATAGGGAAGCAACACGACAAACATCAGCATGATTACAACCACCATCACTGAGTGAAGATGAGCAGCGGCAATAATAAATTAAAAAAACTTAAAATACTAGTTGAAGGGGAAGCAGTACTAGCAGTAGTGTATTAATAGCCAACTGATAATTCTGTTGTGCTCTAATAACAGCTCTGAGTTTATATCTACCGTTCACCTTGTATTTATATCATAGTAAGATTAGCATTGATAATCAGAGCCCGACTGAAATAACCAAAACAAACGAAAACTACTTTGAAATTTTGTCATTAAATAGATTGCCCACAGTTTATGGTTTAAGTGTAAAATATCAAGCCTCAACTACATTTCTTTGGCAAATTGGTTTAATAACATCTTAAGAAAAACAAATATATATATACATTGGCATTGATATTGTTTTAATCCATCATATCGGTGTTGACCCCATAAATCAGGCTCCAGTACTAAGAGAGACAGTGAGGATGTAAATCTTTTACAGGAGCAAAACATAAATCATGATATTTCCTGTTCTTACTTGGTCGCCTTCTTCTTTGCTTTCTTCAGCTTCTTCGTCATTCTCTTCTGAACTTCCTCATTTGTCAGAACTGTGAAAAGCTCAAGGACTGAATCGTTGCCCTGGTGGAATGAGAGGAGGAGACATGTGCAGCGTCAACATCTTTTCTATTAAACATCAATGTAAACAATGTATTTATTTGAAGTCACACCGTCTCACTCCAAAAAAATAAAAAACACAGATGTAAAAATCTCTCTGGTTATTCATCAGCTCAGCTTCATAAATAAACTTTTGCCTTGGTCCACCTGATATTAATTGAAAACACAGCAAACAGCTGACGGGCAGCTGAACACAGACGAGCACGTTCACTGAGCCAGAGTCCGCATGAAAGTAAAACAGGCTCCTGATCCAGAAAACACAAACAACGACAAACAAAACTAACGAGGAAACAAACAACGCTCGTGGCATCACAAAAGAAAAGAAAGGTTCTTGACATGTGTTCGCAACACAAACTGACGACCGGACTCTAATTTGGAACTGGGCCTGTCAAAGTTTTCTTTTCAGCAACAATGAAATCCCGCATCTTGTGTTCCCGACACTCACATGGCAGGCGACGACTCTGGCCCTTGTGTCCGATGTCAGCGAGACGACTCTGTCTCGAGCTTCCCTCAGGATGGAACCTGCTTTCTGACAACTCAAGATCCGCTGAGCGACAAAGAAGGAGACACAAGACACAGTTTAACGTCAAGTTTGGAATGAAGCACAACAATGTCACGGTTAAAAATATATAGTTAAATATGAACATTATAGTGTATGTGATTCTGGGTCTCCTTAAGTGAGTGCTCATGACGCAGAGATGCAATCTTTAACAATCTGAGACATAAATATAAAAAGATAAAGCTGAGTTGAAAACATTATCAATGCACTTGATTACAGCATTTGCATCACTGATTCACTCATACCTCTTCAAGACTTTCGTCCACTCCTTCTTCATTGTCTTCATCATCATCATTCTCCTCCAGCAGAGTTTTCCCCTTCTTCACTTTGGGCTCACCTTCAGCTTTTGCCTGAGACAGGGACGGAGCCTTAACAACAACTCATGCAGGATCATCAACATGACATTTAATCAATAACAAAAAATGACAAATGCATTGTTGTGTCCTCACCTCCTCTAAGTAGTTGATGTCCCAGGCTCGGAGCTCGCTGTCTGCAGAGCCTGTTAACAGCCTGTTCTCCCCATTCAGCAGCACCATGCCCCACACCTGACACACACACAGATTATTTAACATAATATATAAAACGTCTCCATCTCATTGTCTAAGAGTTTTCACTCACTAATATCCATATAGGCCCAAAATATCCACATCAGTGAGGCTCTAGTCCTGGAGACTAAAGAAAGATCTTCACTCACAGTGTTGGTGCAGATGTAAATGACATCTCCAATTCCCATAGTAAACTTAAAGCAGTCAATATGCATTACAATATATCATGGTCAAGATAAATAAAAGACAGGTCCCAACTGGCCGGGATGACAAATTCCGCTACGTGCTCTCCTCTATGATCTTTTGAGATAGATTAATGTTTTTTCTCAATGAGAAGTTTAATCATCAGCCTCCATTCAAGTAAATGACTCAAAGACTGTTAGTGTTTCATAATCTGGATCTTTTTCTTTCAAATGGAAACTTAAACCGGAACAAACCAAGGCTAATATGATGTTAGGCAGTTAAATCAATCGAAATGAATATCTTCTTTAGTTATGTACTTTATATCCCATTGCCTCTGTTTATGATCAAGCTCCTCACCTCACTGCGGTGGCCCACCATGGTCTTGAAGCAGTGCTGCGTGTCCAGGTCCCACCACTTCACAAAGCTGTCCTTGGAGCTGTTAGACAGGAGAACAAAGGGATGGGCAGACTTTGTGCTATTAATATGTTTTCTACTTACAAACAAAGAATTAGAAAAACACATGAAATATTCAATTTCATAAAAAAGAAATGAGGACTCAAACACAAGTCACGTAAAGCAGCTACAGCCACCAACATATTGTTCAAAATAACATCATATAAATACATTTGTCGATGAGTCGAGGCACCGGAGGACAGACGAGTTACCTGGTGACCAGGAGGTTCTTGTCTTTGAGAAACAAAGCCTGTGTGATGACGTCCTTATGACCTCTCAGTCTGTACAGACCACACTCATTGATGATGTCCCACACGATCACATCTGTGTCCTGAAGGAAGAGGAAGAACAGGTAATAAATAAATAGATAAATACTCAACACATGCTGTAACATAATAGACAACCAATAGTACGGAACCCTTGTTGGAATCTGGTTTATTTTTAAATGAACAGGCTACAGAGGATTTGCTCAGATCTTTGAGAGAAAACAAGAGCATGAAACCTGATTTATCTTCTTCTGATTTGAACACATTTGCATCTCAGGTGAAACTCAAATGTTGCCATCTCCTCAACACTTGATCCCCGTTTATGACTGTAAAAATATTCCCCCACAAACCAGAACAGCCGTCTGCCGGACGTACCTTGGACCCAGTGACAAGCCGTGCTCCCAGTCCGTCATAGTGTATGATGCTGACAGCCGACTTGTGACCATTGAAAGAGACGTTGCTCTCGCCGTTCAGGAGGCTGAAGATTCGCACAGCGCCATCCTCGTAACCCACGGCGATGTGGACACCATCAGGAGAAGGGCAGAGGAAGGTCACCTCGTGTTTCTGGCCCTTCAGGATCAGGATCTTGACAAAAAGTGACGAAAATCAAAAGTTAGGGAATAAAACCTGGAGTAAATCCCAGTCAAGAGAGCTTAGGCCTGTCTTCTCACCTTCTCTCCTTTTCGGACGTCCCAGATGAAGACATGCTCACAAGCAGCCACGGCGACGTAGCGCCCCCTCTCTCCTCCTCGGAGGGTCACATATGCAATGTTGGCCTTCTGGCTACCGATTACTCCAAACACCGCGCTGGTGACGTAGCGCAGGTACTGTTTGGTCAAACCCATGACCAGCAGCCTTGATGGGATTCCTCTCCCTGTTTCAAAGAGAACATTGGAAATGATTGCACTGAAATACACAGTGTTACGCTTTGAAAGGTCAAACTAAACATCGAGGTATCACTTCCTTCTCCAGCAGGAACATATGGAGAAAGAAAAAAAACTAAAGATGGTCACAAATGTGTATTACATGATCTCAAGTGACAAATAACATGTTCAAATCCACACACAAATATCAGGGACATGTAAAACAGATTAAAAAATACACACCTAGCTAGATGAGGTAATGTTTGCTTTCAAAACAGTTTCCTGTGTCTCCAGAGGTCTAAAAGATCTGTGACATTCTTTTTACTTATTTACAGATCAGTCAAATGCATGTGCACGGATCACCTGATCAGCTTACACATCCAGTGCACTTAGGATAAATTCATTTGAGCCTATTTTATTTTCATAGGAACTTAATTCTTCGATATTTAATGTTTCATCTCTATATAAAATCCTCATTGCCCACACCAGCATAACTAACATTATACTACACCAAATATATGAATTGTTCTTTTCGGAAATATTAAATTACCATAACACTATGACATCATCTGGACTTTGTTCTTAAACATCTGGAAAGTTCACTACCTGGACATAAATATGTGGACGACTCTCCATTATCTTATCTTCATTATAAAGGAGTAAATCCATGCGTTTAAATCCCCAGATACAAGTGAGGTTGCGACTTATGATTGTTGTCATTATCGATTGAGAGATTTATCGATTAATCCTTTTGGTCTGCTATTTACCCAACTTTATAGATTAGAATACTTTTATTGTCATTCCACAGTGTACAGCGAAATTGAGCAGTAATCCTCAAGGTGCATATAATAAATACAAACAGCATAAGTAGAAGAAAAAGTTACAATATATACATAAAATCATAATAATGATGTAGACTGTTTATAGTGATTAGGACGGTTTTAATCCGCGGTTGTGTCATTTTAACATTAAAACAGATGTACAGTTGAGTTTCTATATTTAAAATGTAGCGATCAAGTTGGTTAATAATCGATAATTCTCCTCAAGACGTAGTTGTAGGTGAATTTCTAGACGATAAGAGCTCGATAGTCTTTAGTACGAGGAGCACTCGTTTTGTGACAAATCACTTGCCCGCGTGTTCGGTGTTTAGAGCTAGAGACCATTGCATAAACTGAATACGCGACAAACCCCGCCCGCCTGGTTAACAATGTGCAGCAAATAGAGTAAACACCGGTTGTCCCTGGACCCACGTGTTGAAGTTATTGGTTTAAATTTTGTCCATTACATCAGATATGACGCAGATTATATTCTTCGAGTGTTGTAAACAAACAACTTATTTGTGTCTAAAACCCAGCGTGTTGTTGTTTTGGATCAGATTCTTCTCTTACCTATGAAAAGCTGCTGCTGCGAACTGTAACCCTTTAGCTGCTAGCTGTTAGCGAGCCTGTGCTGTACTTCCTGCGCTGCTCATTCAGACCCAACTAAACGATCATAAAAAAGAGCAGAAAACCGAACAGAAGGAAATATAGTATAAATAAATATAGAAATCAACTACGTTAAAAACATAAATGAAAGGAAAAATTGAATTAAAATACAGCTAAATTAAATGAAATATGATGAATGAAAATGAAAAAAATTAAATATGATAGGATAAAGTAATTCGAAAAGAAAAGAAACTGATGGAAAAATATATTTAAATTTCAATAAAAGGAAATACATTAAATCAAATTACAATAAATTATAATAATCTAATGATAAAATGTGTATTACCCAAAGAGTTCTCACATTGTAATGTAGTTGTATTTTGCAGTGGAGTATTTGTTATTTTACTTTATTAATTACACTCCTGATCAAAATCTTAAGACCAGTTAAAAAATTGCATGAATTTGCATTTTGCACTGTTGAATCTTAGGAAGGTTCTAAGTAGAGCTTCAAAATGCAAAAAGAAGAAATGGGAACAAGAGCACAAAAGTTGTGAGCAGGCAATTTATTGAAAACAACAATTTAACTGAAGTAGGCTGTTCATCAGCTGATCAAAAGTTTAAGACCACAGCTAAAAAAACTAAACAACAACCCTAAAACAGAAATTAAAGTGTCAAAAACTGACTCAGTAATGAGTAGCTCCACCATTATTGTTGATCACTTCAAAAATTCGTTTTGGCATGCTTGATGCAAGTGTTTCCAAAAGGCTAGTGCGAATGTTGCGCCAAGTGGTGAAGATGGCTTCACGAACGGCATCCACTGTCTGGAACTGAAGTCCATTTTTGTAAACTTCCCTTGCCATCCATCCCCAAATGTTCTCAATTAGATTAAGATCAGGGGAACACGCAGGATGGTCCAAAAGAGTGATGTTATTCTCCTGGAAAAAAGTCTTGGTCAGACGGGCATTGTGAATTGGAGCGTTGTCCTGCTGAAAAACCCAGTCGTTACCACACAGACGAGGGCCCTCGGTCATGAGGGATGCCCGCTGCAACATCTCCACATAGCCAGCTGCTGTTTGACGCCCCTGCACAACCTGGAGCTCCATTGTTCCATTGAAGGAAAAAGCACCCTAGATCATGATGGCGCCCCCTCCACTGTGTGATTATTTGACAGGAAATGACATGGAATCCAAATTTTTGCACAGATTTAGGCTTTTAAAGGCTGTGGTCTTAAACTTTTGATCAGCTGATGAACAGCCTATTTGAGTTGAATTGTTGTTTTCAATAAATTGCCTGCTCACAACTTTTGGTCTCTTGTTCCCATTTCTTCTTTTTGCATTTTGAAGCTCTACTTGGAACCTTCCTAAGATCCAACAGTGCAAAATGCAAATTCATGCAATTTTTTAACTGGTCTTAAGATTTTGATCAGGAGTGTATTTGCTGTAAAACACCTGAGCACTCTCACATCCCAGACTGGGTGCTTTTTCATCGATGATTCTGTTTTTCTATTGGTTTGGCCTGTGACCAGAGGAAGACGCACAAACACGTGATAAACATATGATTGGATTTTCTTCATCTTCATCATGATTTTCCACAGTTTCATTATTATTATCATTAATATTATTGAATTATAGTTTAGACAAGAGAAGGTCTCTAAAATCAAGCTGAGCGGAAATGTGTTTCTCTCATCAGTCAGCTGATTAGGACCCGATGGGATACGTCAAGCTGAATCCAAACAGCAGGAATAGTACCAGTTAGTAGATAGAAAATAAAAGCCTGTTTAGGATTACAATTGGGAAATGACTTCACAACCATCACAGTGGAGAAAGAACAGGGCAAAAAGGCCTAACAGCACAGGTTTGATATGGGGCATATAGATCTCACCATAGCCAACATGACACAAAACAAATCTTTAAGAATAGATTATTTTGTATCAGTTTGGCCTAGCTCGTTTGCACAAATATACAACAAACTGCTCCGAAATCTATTTGCATCAGCTACACCCTCTGTAAGTGCAAAATTTCTACTTTAAACTCTTGAATTTTCATGTACATGAAATACGTCCATGAAAACAAAATCACTTTTTTTTGTTGCAAATTAGCAAAAGCAATATTTTTTTTTTAGTGTGAGTAAAATTAAGAAATATCAATGAATCCATTCGAAATAGGACGTGCAATACGCGAAATTTTTACACACGGGATGGAATAAAACTATAAAAAGAGCTGATTACATTTTTTTCAATAAAATAATTATGTAGCTTATGATTTTATTGGGTTTTCAAGACCAGGGCATAAATTAAAAACTTTAAAAGTAGCTTGTGGTTTTATTATGAAATTCAAAAGCGGAAGTTGTTAACTGCACTTCCTGGTTTCTTGACGTAGTAGTGGTTAACACCTAGCATGTTGGCTAATTGTGTAAACCTGCTCATTTGGCACCTTTTAAAGTCTTAAGTGTGATTTTGCGGTGTGTTCGCTCGTTAGTATGAAAACACCGAGGGACGACAACACTTCCTGAGTCCACACACGTCGTGTCGACATTTATCGATCATCTTTTCTACATGTTTTATTGTCGTGGACATCACCTGAGTCTGGAGGAACCACAACAACTGGCCAGTGAGGAGGTAACTGCTGACCCTGTGGTTTATACACACACCGGCTGGTTTACTGGGTTAAAAACACTATTTCTGAACATATACAGCAGGTTACAGTCCGTTGAACTGTCATGAACATGTGTAGGAAGATAAATGATTTCATCTGTGAGGTAGAGATGTGTGTTTGACAGTAGCTGGGATGTTTCTTTCACCAGTTCTGCCTCTGACTTTCTTACTGCGGTTAATCCCTCGTTATTTTTAATGACATTTAGCTGTTTTGGAGCCTTGTATCATCCACACAATTATAAATATATCATTATTCATCCTTGGTTATCATTTAGCAAAAATTTAAAGATAAACTTAAGCTGCATTACTCTTAGGCAAATTCATTTATTCCAAATTTTTCGAATAAACTGTTTATGTTTATTCAGTGTTGCTTTCAGTACCAGCCAGGAAGATGTTCACTTTACAAATATGTAAAACAGAGGAAGGCACCATTTATTTTACAATAATGGACTTATTTTGCTTGCTAAATGGGTAATCAATAAATAAAGAATTCAAGGGAAAACATTTTTTCAGTTTGACGTCTGTTATGCCAAAACAGGACTGACAAAAATCTGCAAATCCTCAAATTGTTCCACCTAGAAGAGCTGGAACGAAGACTTGAATATAACCAAACTAGATAATATAATGTAAATGCATTGATTGTGAGCACCGTTAAAAGCTCAAGGTCAAAATAAATGATGCGTTCAAACTGTCTGATCAGTCCAAACCTGGAAGATGTTCACTTTACAGTGAAGTTAAACACAGCATGAAAGCAGATCTTCTCAGGTGACAAGCTTTAGTGTGACCCAATAAGGTATATTTTATGTTTTGATGTGGATACTAAAATCCCCAAATTAGAGTATGAAATCACCTCCAGGTATTTCTAGCAGAGACAATCAAGCAAACTGTTTGAGCACTAAAATAGCAAACATCAAGGTCATCCATTCTACCGAATCGAAGAGCAGGGTTTAGCTTCATCAAGCTAAAAAAGTTTTTAGCTTCATCAATGATTTGAATGATTGACAAATCAAATTACTTAGTCACCTCTACTAACTACTTTTTCAATTGTTTATCATACAATCATCTCTTATGTTACTGAATAATTAGAATTCCTCTCTTGAACCCTTCTTGCAGTGAAGCTGCTCAGAGATCTGGTGCCATCCTGTTTCTCCAGAGGGGATGGATCCTCTGGGTGCTCGCTCTCAGTTTGTAGATATTCAGACTCTCCCAACGTGGCAGCAGCAGCTGGGTGAGGATGGTGAGGAGCCGCAGGATCAGAGCGACAGTCTGCTCAGTCAGCAGGCCTTCCCCTCTCCCTTCCCCTGCAGACCAGACATCAACCGCAAGATCATCCTGTTGTGAGTCACGCCAACATTTTGCACTTTGTTGCTGCTGGGTTAAAGTCCCCTGCAGATGCTCAGTAGCTCAGATTCCCTGTGTCCGTTTTAAATGGAGGATTATATTCTCTTTTGAATGGAGATACAAAATATAAACAAACCTAAACTCGAGGTGCAGTGTTTTGACACAAAATGAAGATGGATCACGCGTCTCCGCTTCCTACTGTTGCACAAACATGAAGTTAAAATATCTAGGAAATGGATGGGCACAGTTTTGATCAAGTTATGCAGCCATGGTATCTACGTTCTGTTGATATACACACCCGACCAATCAAACGTCAGTCTCAGATGTCAATAGAATTTTTTTTATTTAACGAATACGTTTCTTACTGTAAAAGTGGACATTTGAACACAATTAGAACTACCTTACATGACAGAAACCATCTTTGAGAGAAATTGCTTGTCCTTTGCCTTTTTATTTAGAAAAACATAGGTGGTGTTTTGCGTATTTTATAAATGATATAATTTATCAAAGTATGTTTTTATTTAAATGCCTAATGATTGCCACAGATTGTCTGTTACTCAAAACTAGCTTTGTTATCTTGACCTTTTGTAGATGTGTCTGTGCTGTTTCAGACGTTTGCCCAGTATTTAACTTTGTTACCATAATTATTCTAACTTTCGAATTATAAATCATTCAAATTGTTCTGTTGCATTGGTGTCCACATGCTGATATTTTGGCTTTTAATGCCGCCGTACCACCGCAGTTTAAGCCGAAGGCATTCACATTTTTAAGGGTGTGAGTCCACAGAACACTTCTGGTGTCTCAGGGGTAAACAGCATTGCAGCCGACTCCAACGCAATTGAAGCCAATGGTGAGTCCTTCTTCAGACGTAATTATCAGCAGAAAAAACATAACATGCCTCAAAACTGTTTGTGTAGTGTCATCCAAGCGTCCGCAAGACCCGACATTCATATTCGACTCGAAAGATCATCACTACGGCGTGTTTTTAGCCTCAATTTCCTCTGATAGCCTCCACGAGGTGCCTTTACGTACCCTTGGCACACCATCGTGTGGCTACGTCCGCTAGCATTGCCACTTCCGGTAGTGGACATTAGGGCTTAAAACACAGGGTGAATTACCTAGCTTCGAGTCAAATATGATTGTCGTGGGCTTGTGGACACGTGGATGGCACCACACGAGCAGTATGGATACATGTTATGTTTTTTCTGTTGTTTTATTACGTCTGAAGAGGCGGTCGCCTGGGCTGAAACACTGTTTACCCCTGAGACTCCAAAACTGTGACTCAAACAATTCTTCCACCCCTCTATCTGCATAGTGGTGAGTAGATAATGGATGAATTTTCATTTTTCAGTGAACTATCCCTTTAAACGAGATTGTTCTAGCTGAATTTCTTTGATATTTTGCACAAACATTAATTTGGACTGAGCAATGAACCGATTAACTTTAGTGGTTAAGGTCTCACTTTAGTGGTCAAGGTCTCACTGGTCACACAAGGTCATATGTTGAGTATGAATAAATACACTTAATACCTTTCCAAGTCTCCACAACATTTGTATCATGAGTGGACAGCCATGGATTTAAACTGCAGCTTGCCTGGTTGGCAGAGACTTTCAACTGCAAGGCAGTAATTCTAATTTTGTTTAAACGGTCCCTCATCTGACTGTTTGCACTTCAGACATTCAATTGAATGAGCAGAATTAAAGCCAGATTTACTTGCTTTATTCATTTGACGTTTGAAGTGGATCAAACATCTGAAACTTTGGAAAATTCGATTTACACCGATCTTACTTCTAATTTATCTGTGAAGTGACTGAGAACAGTTGCTTTGTTGTTTCTGAGCAGAAAGATGTTTGCAATCAGAGTTTCTCCTCATGTTTATCTGATTTTTGTTTTTGTTTGATCATTCATGTGAATCTCCAAGTACATTTTTTTTTCTACATAGTGAAGAGCCCAGCGTGTTGGTAGTTATTTGATCATTTTAGTCAAGGGAAACTGGACTTGACTAAAACATTTTTATGGTATCTGGTTGTCTGTAGTTCTTTAAATTTCAGTAATAAATTGTGCCAAATGTTAACAAAATTTCCCACACATTAAATCAACCTTCATTCGATTAGAAAAATAGTTTTAGCCCATTTAAAGTTTAGGGGTTTAAGTCGATGTCAAATATTGCGTGAATTGTATTCGATGAAAACAAGTACTAGAATCCTTTGGGGGAAATTATCAAAGGCAGAGTCGGCACAAAATTTTGCTGCCACACGATTCTCTATGCAGGAAATACCCTGTCATCTCTGTCACTTTTATCAGATGTGAGTGACATCCTAGAAAATGCAGGAGCAGCAGTACAAACTCCTCAGGTGTCACTAGCAGCTCTGGGTTCATAGTTCAAATGCTGCCTGTGTCTCTCCGAGTGCTAACCCAGCTCAGTCCAGAGTCCAAATCACTTCATAAATCCTCTTTGTGCAGGAGCACATGACCGTCTGGTGCCTGACATGGCGGCACTTTCTCTGTGAGAGCCTTGTTGTTGGAGCAGGCGTCAGGAGCAGGCACATTCCAGCTGCACGACTATGACCAGGAAGAATTGACCCTCGAGCAGTGCTCTTTATCTTGTGACCACTTGAAACAATTCTTCTAGTGAGCCCTTGTTAAAGGTTGCATGAGTAAATAGTAAATATATTTTCCCTTTTAAACTGTTTTTGAGTTTAAAGCCGTAAGATATGCTGTAGCCTAACGTTAACC
The DNA here is from genome assembly GCF_947347685.1 of Pleuronectes platessa. Lineage (NCBI taxonomy): Eukaryota > Metazoa > Chordata > Actinopteri > Pleuronectiformes > Pleuronectidae > Pleuronectes > Pleuronectes platessa. The sequence goes on along the minus strand of NC_070639.1, from coordinate 3,972,015 downwards.
TTTCAAGAAATCAAACTACACATTTTAGCTCCTGTCTCTTTAAAGCCCCGCTCTCGAACACTTGTTTGTGATGGTCTACCAACTCCCACATGTATAGTGGGGGAATAATTTGGGGTATCAGGCCGCAGGACAATGACATAACAATGGTGCTGAAGTATAGTCTGGACTTAATAAGGTGTTTCTGGCGCAGCAGTGTTTTCTGTGGAGGAAAGGAGCTTCCTTTGCTACGGATTTCGGAATTTCTTACTTTCCACGAAAAACCTGGTAACACACTAGAGGAAAGAAAAAGTACACTGCATGTGATTCAGTGTCAAATCAACATTGTAACCCTGATCAATAAACCTGCACTTTTGCCTGTTTTGCCCTTAGAAATAAATGACAATATGAATTTTTAATTTTTAATAACTTTGAATCAAAGAATCTTGACTCGCATCAAATCAATTAACAGTCTGACATTGATAACTTTGTTATCAAGGTAAAAAGATCATGACCTTTTATAACCAAACTGCTGCAGTGAAACTTTCAGATAATTTTGTTGCTGCTGAAGTCACGACATAAATCACATCTTAATGTTTGCTGCAAACAATGTCACTATTATTAAGACATGTTCTAAGAGTCAACGAGGTCGGTTTCTCAATGCAGTTATTTTCTGGCAGTGGTTGGCTTTGGATTGTGACTCATCTTTTATAATCCAAAGAGGGTTGATGTGAAAGAAACAAAAAAAACTTGTTCCTGGAAGCTCAACCTGTCTTGTGACCAAATGCTTTCAACACAGTCGAGTAGTTCCTCATTGTTCTCTCCAAACAAACTGACTGTACTGAAGCAGTAGAAAAATAAACACATTACTTTGGCTAAATGTGTATAAAGTTAATGCATAAATATGTGCATATGTGTGTTTGCTCAACTAATCATCCTTACATAAAATACTAAATATATCAAGAATTAATTGAATGGAGATAATTATTGAAAAAATCTATCCGAGAATTTACACAAGTGGCAAAATATGATGCAGATATACTTTCAACAATATACCAAACACAATGATATGATTAAAAAGGTTTTAATTTAAGTTGGACGATATGATTGCTCCCTAAAAGTGAAGCCAAAATGTCTTAATTGCCCCCTGGTGGGTGTCTGCAGAATATGTCAGAAACCCTGCCTCCTCCGTGTTAGCAAATGGGACGTGGACCAAAACTACAAAGTTTCTCAAAGATGTTTTATGTAATTTTAAGTAGTTCTTATCACACCAATAGGTTTCTGGTAAGTTTGCTCTTAATTATTCATTTAATGCTAAACGTAAAAAAAATTATTGTTTAACACCTGAGACTTACCCGCTATTGGTCAAGCATGTACACTGAATGGACCTCGCTACTACGGCTCGATTCTTTGAACTTCTGCAGAAACTCTGACTCCGAAAGCATGACTCCGTCATCAATGCAAGGCAGTGTTCATATTCAGGATATTTCGTCCACAATTCTGCATAATGGAAGGAAGTGAAGATGCGTCTACCATCTTTATGTACAATCCATGCAGACAACATACAGTCTTCCCCAAATCTTTGTTTTTGGGCCTTGCTGTACACACTAGGTGTGTATTTGTGCTTATATAACCATTTTAATGCTGCAACTTTTATTTTTCCCACGACAGCACTGGGGACATCGCCCTGCTGAACTGCACTGCCATTGTGAACACCAGCAACGAGTCCCTAAACGACAAGAACCCGGTGTCTGACAGCATCCATCATCTTGCAGGGCCGGAGCTGCGAGATGAGCTGTTCAAAGTTAAAGGTAGGGCTGATGTAAAAAAAAAAAAAAGAAGAAAACTCGAGAGATGAGGTACAGCTGTCAACCTTGTTGATTCGACTGCTCAGTGATGCTGTGAGTTCACGTCTGGAGGCAGAATGAAAAAAATGTCAGCATATGAGTGCGTACTCACTGGTGGTGTTACATAACCAGACACATGCTGCTCAGTTGCATTTATTAAAAAAATTTAGTATTTTTTGCAGCTAACTTTATACCAGCTTGTAAATCAGTTTTGTTTGCATGTTTCCGTGCAGGATGTCGGACAGGTGAGGCGAAGCTGACCAAAGGCTTCAACCTGGCGGCTAGGTTCATCATCCACACAGTGGGACCAAAGTTCAAAAGCAAGTACAGGACGGCGGCGGAGAGCTCCCTATATAGCTGCTACAGGAACATCATGCAGCTGGCTGCGTAAGAACCATCAGATCAACAAAATCCAATCAACTATTTTGTCAGTCAGCCCATCAGTAAATCATAAAACCATGCAGTATTAATGTACTAGAAACTTGTATTAGTACTAACTGTTCCTAATGTTGTGTTCAATCTGATAAAAGGTATGTGTTGTATAAGCAAATCCAATCATTTCTTATGGAGTTAAGCTGTCATGAGTCATGACACAGTCTTTAGATTTCAGCTAGATACATTTGACCCCTCAGGGTGTTTGCTATTTAATGTTTGTGCTTAAATAAACATGAATTTGATGGAAGAACACACAAAATGCATTACAGAGATTGTAGAAATAGACTTCCCAAAAACAATGACAATATATTATAGGTAAAAAAAAGATGGAGCCTCAGGAGCAGGTACAAAATATCAATATAACTTAACAGATATAATAACTAAATGAGAAATCTTTAGTCCCCTTTTATTTTTACAAATCTACTGCAAAACATATTTAGGTCTCATAATGTTTATTATTACATTTTTTGTTCTTACATCATTTGATGTGCAATGTTATGTGTAGTTTATGTGTGAGTGGGAAAGGAAACCGTCAAACCAATCACTGGTGTGCAGTATAAATGTTATGTTAGGTGTGTGAGATGTGGTTTCTTTTCTTGCCTCAACAGAGAGCAGTCAATGGCGTCTGTCGGTATATGTGTGGTGAGCACGACCAAACGAGGTTACCCACTGGAGGATGCTACACACATCTCGTTCAGTAAGACGCATACACTCACACGAGTGTCCGTACAAAAACACACATGCAAAGCTATTCACATGTGAGGCACAGACATACACAACATGTCACACATCACAGATTCTGTTTTCGTACAAACACCCAAACACATAGAAAGAGACAGGGACCCACAGAAACGATGCAATCATATACCTCTTATCTTCTGTCCCACAAAGACACACAACATGTGGCTATACTGTATATACACAAAATGAGGTAATCAAGTTATACAGGCAGACAGACATTTATTTAATTATAACACATATGTCATCCTGTGTGTCTGGATGTCTTTTATTGATCAAAATCTAATAATCTGATTTAAGAAACAATTTTAGTTGTTATCAGTTCTTCTTTAATGTGCTGATCTGCTACTTTATGTCTGCACTGTATCTCAGTAATATGGAGACTTCATCCCATGTGACTGGTATTTGTGTTGTATTTTTTATAGTTGTTTTTGGCTTCAGTCCTTAAGGGTATGATATTAATGATGTGTCAGTTAACAGGTGTGAATGTGTGTTGACAGGAACAGTGCGCAGGTTCATGGAGAGTTTTGGAAACCGCATCGATGCAGTGGTGTTCGCCGTGTCAGACACAGAGGAGGTCGGTATCGTTCACCTCGATGAGCAAAAACATTTAACTTCTCACATGATGTGAATAACATTGATTATCTCGTAAAAACAGCACATGTCAACAGTCTGTCCTCATAGTCTGTGTGATGGATGTAGATGGAATGACCAGGGTTGAAAACAGGATGACATGGTACATCTTTAAAGTGTTACGACTTATCGGGTGCTTCCTGCTCAGCAGGGCATTGGTTAAGGGGCTGGAACAAGTACTAGCTGAGGCGGCCCCACGTCTCATCTTATAGAACTTAAAGGATCTGTTGCTAACGTCTTGGTGCCAGATACCACAAGGGACCTTAAGATGTCTTGTTAAGTCCATATCGGACTAAGCCTGAGCTGTTTTTACAGCCAAACTGCACATTAGACCGGGGTGTTCATAATGTCTTTGCTCATCCTTCAGACAGTTCATCCCCTTGAAAAAGTGTTAAAAATAGTGTCTATATGCTAAAAAAAGAAATAGAAGCTTTGCAGCATTAGTGTGAATATTAATATGAATGTTTGTTCCTTCAGCCGGTGTTCAGGAAGTTACTGCCTCTGTACTACCCTCGCTCAGAGAAAGAGGAAATGGCCTGCCTGCCTCTCATCCCAGCTGACATTGGCAACTCTGAGGGTGAACCCGTTGTCCCAGAGAGACAGATCCGCATTGCAGAGAAGCCGGGCAACCTTGAAGGTACAAAACTTCAACACAAATCTTGTCATTTCGAGCCAAGTAGAGCAAACAGACCCCTGTCTGTTGGGTTGTTTCGCAGGATTACACAAAAACTTGAACGGATTTCCACGAACTTGGTGGAAGAATGGGACATGGTGTGAGGGCGTTTTTAGATACTTTTACCAATTTAAATAATAATGAATGGATCTTGATGGAAAAAAAACACATCTTGAGGCTACTGATATCATTGAGTATATGCAATTTCATGCAAATCCACATAACAAAACAATCTAGGGGATTTAAATGTGGTCCGGTGTCTTCTGCCGCTATACAGTAAAGCATGGGGATAGAAACTCCAATCAATGTTTCGCTAAGACAGTGCGGCCTCAGCTATAGAGAGAGGTTTGAACCTAAGAAGAGTGTTGGTCCTTGGTGGAAGTATGTACTCTACTGATGCCATTCTGGTTTGTTTGTTGTGATAAAATGTTTCCCAGCATTAGCAAGGGAACACACTGTAACAGGATTCACTTTCATGTCAGCAATCTGATTATTAGACGACCAATCAGATGTTTTCAAGTGGCTGATATATAAATTTGGAATCAGTCTCACTTGTGTCATTAATAATACAATCAAAGGTCAACTTAAGTTGATGTTTATGACTGTAAAATTCCCCAAATAAACACATAGGGGCATAATTTTATATTTTACTCCTCCCTGTTTCTATTTTCGCTCATCTCACAGTAAGATCTATTGAAGCACCAGTCAGCCACTTGAACATGAGGTCAACTACATCGGCCATTTGTGAAGCCGGTCAGTCACACATCCGATGTCAGTCTATTAATCAACCACTCAGCAGCTCTTCAAACCAAAACATCAAAAGTAGCCAAAGCACGAATGACAGGACAAAGATTCGATTTTGATGAACACAGTGTTCAAGCTTTGCTGCTCCATGATTCAGTCAACTTACATCAACAGCAGTGTTGCTGAATATTTTGTGTCTGTCAATGGAACATTTGGCTGCTCGGATCCTTTAGTTCACCCATGTGCCTTCTCACACTCACACATGTTTTTCTTACACAAATTCTCATTCATTCATTCCTTTCGGGGATGTCATGTTTTCCACAGAATGTCATCCGCATATTACAAAGAGCTTAATTTGGCGACCGACAGCAGGTCTAACACAGAGCAGGTGTTTGTTCTGATTCCACAGGTTTTTTAAGGACATCACATTTATTTTTGCCTCCTAATGAAAGTCCAGTTTATCTGAGAAATGTGTGTAAATGGTTCATTTTGCAGAACCTTGTAACACACACAGTGTGTGATACAAGGTGCTTTTGTAGTTTGTATAGAAAATAAGTATTCAAAAAAGCTTCAGAATAAATTCAGAAAAGACTCTTTCAAATATATTAATAAATGTACCATACAATTGGTTAAAGAACAGTAAGTTTGTAGGGGAGAGTGGGGTAATTTGGGACATCGGGTGATGTGAAACACCCCCTGTATCTAGGCAACGGAACACATTTGTGGTCATGTGACTATTATGTTTTCAAGCCCCTCCCTTTCCCCCTTGCCATGAAGGAGAAGTTGGTGCAGGTGCTGTGGAAAGTATGTTTTTTCACAAAAATGTTTATAAAAAAACTTATATCATACATGTTGGTGAACATCCAACATATAAAACCATGTGATTGATGCTAGCTGAAGATTAGCATGAATTGCTAAGAGATGTTGTTTTTCTAAAATTGTGGCTTCGGGGTAAAGTGGGACAGTGTCTCACTTTACCCCACCATGAAGCACAAGTTAAGTTTAGTCTTAAACATGTTGTAGTGTTATATTACATTATATATGTTTTATTTTTAATGTCATAAACATTGTAGAAAAGCCATCATGCCAAGAAACTACACCAGGAAGACAACCTGTGGCCAAACACCCCTCGCAGAGATGGAGAGTGCAGCCGCTGAGGTCATGCAAGGAAAGAAGTCCTTAAGAAAAGCTGGAAGGGATAGAAATATTGATAAGACAACCCTCAAAAGATTCATAAAGAAAAAAGAGAAAGTGAAAGTAAAATCAGTAGCCTGGGATGCAGTAGCTGAGGTAAAGAGAATATTCACAGATGAGATGGAGGAGGAGCTTGCCAAACACTTGGAACAACTAGCTGACCAGTTCCATGGCCTTGCTCCAGTTAAGTGCCATGAACTAGCATTTGAATACGCAGAGAAAAACAATATCCCTGTCCCTGTGCAGGTAAGCTAGGATGTGCAAGAGATCACATGACTCATAATAATCATAAATGTGCTTAATTGACCAATCCCCATGATTCTGTTACTAGTCCGATATTAGTTTTGGAATGTGTGGTTGTCAGGATTTTAACTTTTACAGTTACAAGTGGTCTTGTGTCCCACTTTACCCTGTAGCTGGGGTAAAGTGGGACACAAGACCACTTTTTTTAAAACAATCATATTTTCACTGCCCTTTGTCCTGAAGACATTCTGATCATTTCCATTGCTAGAAAACATCCTGAATTAATTGGAAATGTGTAAATTTTACTGATATATCATTTTAGCTCGCCTAGAGGGGAGCAAATGTAAAAAAGGTCCCACATTACCCCGCTCTCCCCTAAGTCTGTAGGTGTCTTTAAGTATCTTCAAATATGGGAAAGTTTTAGTGCTCAAATTCGAATCGGAATCAGATTTGCAGCAACGTAAATGTTTGCATACAAAATATATCAGTTAAGATCACTTAAATGCTAAGGTTTTTAATTTGTTTTCAGCACTGCTTAATTTAAGGAGGATCTGAATCTTTATTCTCGGACTATAAACGTTATCCAGCCTTAAATAATCCACAGTTTTTTAAACAGTTTAAAATTGAGTAATTCGACTTTTAGGCCTTAAAAGTTTCAAATATTTTTTATATTTCGTACTATATCGGAAATACATTTACGGAGGTTTAGTTATGTTAACAGTCCTTGGACAGAATTGATGTCGGTTCAAACTGCTTTTCTGTGGGGGAAAAGACTATGGATACCTAGTGCCTTGTCTGTAGTTGGAGAGATAACATAGAGCATAGAGTTTATTGACTTGACATAGATCTTAAATGTTCATTCATTATAATCTTAAAAGGGTCTAAAATCTTGAATGTAACTTGTTTGAAACCCTGTTACAGTCGGTGACTGAAACCTAGCAAAATAATGTCTCTCTGCTAGAGTTGCAGCAATTTGAAGAATTTATATCAAGGGCACATTGAAGCTGTATTGGAGGCTTATCGTGCCTCGACACTTTACAAAGCACTATAGTTAAACTGAGTAGCTTACCCTGCAGCCATAGTGGAAATGAGAATAGTATAAACTGTGCAGTAATTTGCTTTCTTGCATATAAAGTAAATCGACAAAGAAGAACAAAAACAGGAATTCAGATATTTTTACTCTTAGCAGCTTCAGTTAAAACTTCCTTTCAGGCCATTAACCCTCATATATACTATATTTTGCATTTGTTTTCCAACCTCAGCTTTTGCTTGCACATTGTCTAAATGTTAGTTTTCGGTGAAGAGGATTGTGAAAGTAACACCGGCCCATGTGTGAGCGAGTGTTTGTGGTTTCTGAGTTGAGCCTGTTGACTCCGTTGACCTCCAGTCTGGTGTCAGCTGGCAAGACGTTTCAAAGAGACACAATGTGGCTTCGGGGTGTCGATCCAAAGCAAGCAGGCCACGTGCGAGCAAAACCCAACAAGAACAGGCTAATGTACACATGAACGATGACGGACAACACATGCCCATTTAAGCACAGTTAAAACGCGGGGACATGCAGATAACGATACATGCGGTCACAGTGAAAACAAGTATGGAAACAGACTTGAACCTGAACCTGAGTATATGAACTCGATCACAGGTTCTTCACAAGCACTGTCATTCTTGCACAGTCAAGTGTGTGGCAAATGTGGTTAACAGACTATTGATCTGGAGAAAGAATGTATACAGTTAAATATTAGAGGAAAATCAAGATGTTGAAAATCAGCACGAAGCCAGATCCAGGATTATTTACTGTGTTCATTTTGTAAGGAGTATTCTTAGGTCATATGCCACAGCGACCATTACCATTAAGTCCATCAAAGCACGTAAATTAAATTATTAGTAGATAATCGCTTATCATCTACTTTTTTCTTTGTGTGTTTAGATGATTCAGATGAAGAGAATCTAGAGTCAGATCTGGGTCAGGTGGGAAATCATGCTTTCGCCCGGATGGAGGGCGACGTGGACAAACAGCGGAAGCTGATCCTACAGGGCCAGATGTCAGAGGCAGCCGTGCAGAAACATCACCAGAGGAAGTAAGAGTTCGACCCAACTCAGAAAAACATGGAACATACGATCATGAATGTGACGTATTATACCATGAAGCACATGGCTCCAGTTCTCAGTGGAGCCAAGTCAGATTAATTGTAGCATTACCAATATTAGCATTAACGAAAAACAGTTGCAACAAATTAACATGCTAATAGAGTGTGTCACATAATGTATAAATATCAGAGACCACTTATAGACAAGACATGGTACAAAAAAGCATCCAAGAGTAGAAAAAAAACAACCACACCACAGGTTGTCAAGGAATATGTCTTAAACAATATTTAGCTAAATTGTAATACCCAGAGGAATTTAACAAATATTTTGTTCATAGTAATTTGACATACAAAAGGTTTTTACTGAATACATTTGTAAAAAGTTCATTCCTTTAGCAGAGATAATGCACAACTCTCACTGATTAATCACAAGCCTTCAACTGTCCCAAGATGACCTTTGACTTTATGTCTTTACATGGAGTTTATTTGGACACTAAACAGTTGCAGTAGTTCACAAGCATATCCAAATGCATGTTTTATTGATTGAATAAAATGATATACGTGTGTGTGTCTCCCTCCTCCAGTTACAATCGCTGGCTGTGTCGAGCGAGAGCAGAGGATCTGTCCGACGTCGCTGCACTGAAAGCTTTATATCACACTGGTATGTGTGTGTGAGTGTTGTGGACAGTGGGTGAGAGGGCCAGAGGGAAGTTAAATATTATATTTCAGTTATTTTCAGGCTGAATCATCTGTGATGTAAATATAAAACAAAATAGAGGAACAAAAGGTATATTAGAGAACACGCACACTGTTTGTGTGTGCGTGCGCGTATGCATGCTTGCGTGCGTGTGTGTTTAAGATACAACTGTTATAAGGTGCAGTTGAAAGCCAAAACCACTAGGCAGCAGTGTTGTTATTCAGTTCAACTCCAATGTGATCTTACCCTTGAACTTTGATATGATGTTTTATAACTTCCATGACTTTGAAAAACTTGGTTCATTGAACCAGTGAAAGTTTTAAACCATATGACTAAACTCTTTTCTCATTCAGTTCTGAAAAAAAAAATTGGGGGATGAAACTCAATAACATAAACCTGATGTATCAGGAAAGTAATTTTTCCTCATTTAATTGTCTTTAGATGATTATTGAAGAACTTAGTTGAACTGTTTTTAACGGGAACTATATAACACTGTGTCTTCACTTAACAAATTACTGAATATTTATATCAGGATCCCACATCACAGGGCAGAATATATTTTCATATTATGTGAGGTAGAATGATGGTTGAAATATCTCCTGTGTTTCCAGAAAATTTTAATCAAATAATGAATCTTTGGAGTCTGAGTAAAATGCTGAGTTTTGTGGAAATCTTGTCAGCAGTTTTTGCATAATCCTGCTGACAAATAAACAGACAGGTGTGAAAACATTTACCCCTTGATTGAGGTCAAAATTCTAAGCATCATCATAATTCTGTGTACACTGGCAAACTCCTGTTTCTTTGTGTTTGTCTCTTATGGTCGTTCGACAAAACTGAAATGAGAGAAGAATAAGTAAGGGATAGAAAACAGTAGCTTGGGAACATTGGACACAGATTACTGATACCAAAAATAGTTTAAACAAAACATGGACCACAGAAGAATTTCTCACAGTGCGAAGCTGACCACTGATCACTGTTTCCAAGCTGATGTTGTCACACCATCTGTGGGGACAAGGTTGGATTTCCAGGGCGAGGCAGGACACCAAGTGCTAGAGGGGCATAATGAGCTCCAAGCGGCTGCCTCAGAGTGAAGGTGTTTACCGGTCGTTAAGTTCACACAGCTATTACTAATATTCCGGAATAGTGATATTGATGGCCTCTGTCATTTTATCATTGCAGTGAAACTAATGTTTCAGATGCAGATATTCCCATTTGCTCCCGTTTCAGAGCCACCATTTAGAAATAGTGTATTAATTAAACTAAATGCTGTTACTCGGCAGCAAATCCTCAAATTTGAGAAGCAGTAGTCAGTGATTGTGTACCAGTTGACTCCTACTGACTTCTGCCAGCAGCATCTTTCAGGATTTGCTTTACCAAATAACAGATATACATTGATTTGTGGAGATTAAAGACTCCACTAAGATGGGCAGAACCACGGCTCAACAGGAGAAGAAAAGAACCGCAGAAAGTCAAACCCCATGAACAAAAACTCCAGTGAAGAGGACGTCAAAGTCGGACCCAGATTTTAGCAGCATTGAATGCTTGTTGAGAAGCTCTGGGGTTTCTTATCTGATCATCATTCTTAATTCTTCTGCCTGTGTTTTTGTCCGTGTTTAAACTGAAACTGTGTTTTGACGTTTGTTTTTGTCTCCAGGTGTGGACATGTGTGGCAGGACAGTCATGGTTATCGTTGGACGAAACATCCCAGTCACCCTCATTGACCTGGAAAAGGTAACAAAGTAAAAAAATGTTTACCAGTCAGAGCTTTGTACCTTCAAACTCATTTTCATCTTTATATTTATTTAAAATACCAACATGGTGTGTTTGTCTTCGGATGTGTGTATACATTTCTCTGTTTCAGTAGATGCATCTGTGTGTTTGTATGTACGGTTTCATAAATCCATCTGTATTCACATATATTTGTGGCTTTGTGAAAGTTATGCAAATGTATATCCAAATATATAGCATAACATAGGTTCTGTATTTAGATATATATATCTGCATACTAATCCATCTGTATAAATTCAATGTTTCAATAAGTTGCAAGTAGTTGTTTAACACAAAATATGTTCAAAGTAAAAGAAAACGTGTGCTTTTCTTACCGGATGTTTGGTGAAAAAAATTCAAGTACATACATTTTATACACTGCTTAAGTAGTTGACAAAAAATCAGTTTGTCTTATTTCTACTGTCTACATCTGTTTTATTTTAGTTTTACCACTGCAAACCAAAAATACAAAAACTTGAACCAAAGCTTGTGTATAAAAGAAACATGGATGACTAAAAAGTAACTGAACTTGCTATCAAATCAAGTCATAGTGAACTGAAATTCAAATAAATATGTAAAACTGTAAAAGAATAAACAGAGAAGTGCAGAGTCCAGGACTATAGAAGTGTGTGAACACTGATTCTGTTTGTGTGTGTGTGTGTGTGTGTGTGTGTGTGTGTGTGTGTGTGTGTGTGTGTGTGTGTGTGTGTGTGTGTGTGTGTGTGTGTGTGTGTGTGTGTGTGTGTGTGTGTGTGTGTGTGTGTGTGTGTGTGTGTGTGTGTGTGTGCAGGCTCTGCTGTACTTCATCCATGTGATGGACCACATCACGGAGAAGGAGTACGTGATGGTTTACTTCCACACGCTAACGGGCGAGCACAACCACCTCAACTCCGACTTCCTCAAAAACCTCTACGACATCGTTGATGCCAAGTCAGTCTGCCATTTTACACTCTGTTGTTGTTAAGCTGAGCCAGTATCACGGGGATTGAATTGATCATAAAGTCAAATGAGCATAATCTAAACCTCACACCCAATGCATGCGGGGATATGTTTCATTTCATTGATGTGCAACATTTTCAACCAGAAATGTTCCACTTTCCACTTGTTGGACTCCTCATTCTGAAACTTAAGACTTGAGTACATTTACTCCAAGGTTAAATAGAAGGCTAATGAGATCAGACATTAGCTCTGCTCCCTTGTTTTAGTCTTTCTTCTTTCCGTTTTGTATCATTCCTCTGCCACACACGGTTATTGAGGAAAACTCAGGAGCTCTTATTGGATTAACCTCCAGCCCACCCAAGGGCACCGGCTTTAACGTTCTGTGCTGTATCTTCTGGGTTTTACAGGAGGAATAACATGATTTGGTGAACTCCGCTTGCCAGCCGCATTTGTGATTGTTACCATCCAAAATTTTGAAAGATAGAGCGTGAGAGTTTTTCTGGAAAATGTATTTGAAAATTCCTCCAAGTTGAAATAGCATCTGACGGTCTTTGAAAGGTCCCTGGTAATTATTATTGTTTTGTATCTATTGTTATGGGATGTTAAAACCTAGCCAGGTGCAGAATGTAATTGAAAAAAGTAAAAATGCAAAGTGGAAATGTTCCTCCTCAGTGTCGTATCTATAGCTGGATGTGATCATCTTTGAGGCTTGACTCTGGTTTGACCCTGGTTTGACCCTGGTTTAGTCTTCATTTGGCTCAGACTTGGTTCTCTTCTTGCCTGTGCTGTCTTCTGCAAGGTCACTAGTGCAGATACATTGTTCATGCTACAGTGTGACACCGCCAAGGATACAGCATTATGATGTTTTGGAAAACAAAATAAACTGTGAAGCGCTTTTGTTTCGGGTTATTGGAAAATCTGGAAGGCATATTTGGAACAGGAAACCTAAGCTTGGAGCGGGTTCTCGGGTGATGTATTGACTGTGACTCATCCTTATCAGAGGGTTGGAAGTTTTGGTCATTGCTCTGAAGTTCATTGGAATCACTTAGAAAATGTGTTGTTATATTAGTTTGTGGAAGTGTTAGTGGAAGTTGATGAATGCTAGCTCAGTGGCAGAAATCCTGATATCTTTATATAGAGAGGGTCCCTACAACCAAAAAACGCTTGGAATATTTGCCCAATTAACTCTTAACCACATTTAAACATAAATTATCTTCTTCTTAATAAATACAGGATTGAGCCACGGTCATTCACTTAAAAAGATATACCTGCCTCTCTTAAAGATCAACATCTCTTTGTCTGCAGCCTGCTGTGACGGTCGCCATGGAAGAATATTTTCTTCAAGCTTAATAAGGGCCACATCCTGCAAATGAAAACCAGTTGTTTTCAGTTCCACACAACATCAAGCTTTTTTATTATCTGAAGTAATATTTAAGCTGTTCTACCATTCGACTCTTGATGGTTATTTTATTTTAGTACTGAGTGCAGTTAAACTCTGTTTAAACCCGAGGAACAAACATTTCTTAAAGTACCAAAGATGTGAAAAAGGATGTGAAAATTAGGTTGAAATGAATCTTGAAGTACTTTGCTTGCAGCAACGGTGCAGTCATGGAAAAATGACATCTTAGGTTCTAGGAGACGTTCCAGTGCGACAAGAAACACAAACAGTCAGACGATCAAACTGCTTGAAACAAACCCGCAGATTAGGCTTACTTGGATGAGAATGCAAGAGTGAGTTATAATCTTAGACCGTATTTAAAAAAAGGCAGATTCTTATCTCTAGCTATCACAACCGTACATACTTCCTGTGTCAGTGGGGAACTCCATGCAGCCGTTACGCACCTTTCAACTCTTTTTCTGAATGGTCATTTAGTTAGTTTCACTACAAAATAAAAAAATTCCCACAGCATTTTGTGGTTGTATTTCCTGATGAGATGTATAAGAACACATTCCGAATGTTTTTAGTTATTTTACAGAATAAATTTGATATAAACTTGATTGCACCTCAAGGCTGTTAAAATCATCTGCCTTCTCTGTGACAACACACAGTTAGGGAATTACGATAACAAAAAGGACACAGAATGCAAACAGTCAAATTAAGAATATGTATAAAGACACCTTCATTCAACTTGGAACTGGGAAACCCCATCGAGTCATGTGATGATTGTGACTGCTGCAAGGTGATAAATACCTAAAAACTGCCAAAGTTACTGTAATGTTTTTAGTTCCACATATATTCTGCAAAGTTTTAGATCTGACTCATTGAACTTTATATGACAACTTGGACTAGACACGGTTTGACAGCTGAAATAAATGTTTTAGAGCTGATTGTTGTGACCTGGACTTTGCCCTTTGGCTTCCTGTGAGGACATTTGTTTTGAAAATGACAGCATCTGAATGTTACCTCCACTAATGAGGGCAAGTTTTTCCCCCCGTCTGTTTGTTAATTGGTTGATTTTTGTGATTGTCAGCACGACTAATCAAAAAACTACCAAACACATCTCCACAAAACCTAATGAAAGGATGGATCTTTGGGTGGATCCAGGTTTTTGTGTCTTTCTTGAACATTGCATGATAGTGTTTTTTTATTGACATTTCCACCAATGTCCCAGAGAATCATTATTTAATCTTGATGGGAAAAATCTGGCATTATTAATCGACTGATGTCTATGAGTTTGTGAAATTTTTGGTGAAGCTTGATTGAATTTATCGTGACTTCTTGAGCCTTGGCAGAGCTATGGGCTCGACTTAGTTTTATTCTAAGTGTTGCCATCTAGTAGTTATTTACAATTGGGGGCTCTACATGTTTTGGTGAGCCTCTTTTATTGTTTAATCCATATAAAACTTCATTGTACAGAATCAGTTTAGCGGAGCCAGACACCCCCATTGAGAATGAAACCCTTTCCCCTCTGCTACTTCTGTTAATGTCATTCAAGGCGTACAGTTTCTATTCATGGTCCAAGTCTTGTGTCAGAACGTGTGACTAATTGAGAAGCTTTTTTTGTTCTCAGTTTCAATTCTTAAGCGGTCAATGTGCTTTTTACTTGGCGTAGCACTGTTGATCTGTGCAGGCAATGGAACCACTAACCCAAGCCTGGCGCCTACAGCTTGTTCAACCCATCAAGCTATTGATTGCCTGCAGATGCATTGTGGCTCCAGACAAACCACCAGCAGTACAAAGCCAAACATGAACACAAACAAGTTTCCAAGACTGTGTGGCTAAGTGGGTCGATTGATTATTTTCTCCCATTGACAGATGAGTTTGTTTAAGACTATTTATTTTTGTTCTCCCTTTGTCCATCACTGGATCAATGAAGAACGTCCCACGTCATGTTTTAGTTCATCTGAATCCCCCTCAGAGTTAGTTCGTCAATGAAAAGACCAAGTTCCTCCCTCTTTTGTCTAACTGTGATGTGTTACATGACAACAATGCTGCGTGTCCCAGCCAAACCACCACTTTTTATATGTGAACGGCTTAACAATACAATCTGTCCCAAATGTGGCGAGTTATTTTCAGTGTCCTGCCATGAATTAAAGAGCTAAGTCTGTCCTTGTTTTCCGGAAATTTGAATATAACTGCAATTATATATATATTTGTTCAATGATCAGCGTGTAAATACAGTTTACTTCAAGTTTGTTGTTGTCAGAGATTTTTCCTCAACCTCTGGGTATGTTTGAGCTGCCAGAGTCAGGTACTCTGACTCTTGGGGGCTAGATAACATTGGTGGTTTCTTTCTTCAAAATGGAGTGATGAAAAGGTGGTTTGCTGACCTCAGGATGGTTTGTGTGATTTGCCCATGAGGGGGTTTTATCATGCCTCTGTGGTGGCAGCAGTGCCCTGATTGTGTTTTCAGGTTTACTGTCCATGTGTCCCATTTGTTCCCAGTTTGACTCAAGAAGGAACTGTTTACGTTTGTGGGTAAAAGGTCAGGGTAGCTGTGACCTTACAAGACACAGGTGTACCTGTCCAAAGACACCTCCAGGGGATTTCTTCACATTAAGTACAAGAGTTCACTGGGACTGAAAGATGAACTGAGTCAATTTTGTTAATCAAAGGCACAAACGTTCCCTGTTTCCTCTTGAATGTTTTATCTTAACAATGCTTCCAGAGAATCCTGTCAATTTGGCATAAAATGCTCACATAGACTGAAGTCACATGTGACCTCATGAGTCAGGAACAAATATATCAAAAGTGCAGTGGTTGACGGCAGCACACAACGCCAGGGCTGTAATTATAGTTGCTACTTTGGACTGCGACCTCCAGAGGGGGGCGCTGTGCAGCTGAGGGAAAAGTAGGTGAGATACGGGTCACTGCCTCCAGATTTAAGGAATTTTGCAAGGTAATAATGGATTTCTCCCCCCTGGTTGGGAGTGAGGTTCTGCCACACAAGTTGAAGTGTCTTGTGGACCTGAAGTTGCATGACATTAACATGGGCTCTCTGTTAGGTACAAGCTCACATCCATGTTTGTACCGAAGAGTCAAATGTTTTGAGATATTTTCTGCACAAAATTGACTTCGTCATATGTTAGTGCTGTTGGCTAAAAGTTAATCCTGCCAGCGCTATTTACGATATCTTGAGAAGAAGTAAAATGTTGCATAAATGTAGTTGGTCCCGACGTCATGAAGACACAGCAGGAAAAGTCATGGAGCCTTGAAAAACGTCATAGGATTACAATTTACCCGACTTTAGCATTAGCAGCATCACCATTGTTTAACAGATGAGAGAAAAAAAACACTGTTGTGTTTTATGTGTTGCAGGTTTAAAAATAATTTAAAGGCATTCTACTTCGTACATCCAACATTTCGCTCTAAGGTAAGATTGCCATCATCATCAAATAGATACTTACAGGGGTAACTGTTGTTTACAGTATGTTCTGCTGCAGTGACCAAACTTTCATCAGGGATAATTAAAGTGTCATTAGTCGTTATGTAGTTTCAGTTTGTGTTGCAGTCCATTTTGTCTTTGTCGGTCATGAAGATTAAAGTTTTAAAGTCAGATACCATCTATAACTGATGTGTTGTTATTTTTTCTTGCTTACTGACGTTGTTTCTTTAAAACCAGGTCTCAACGTGGTTCTTCACCACCTTCAGTGTGTCGGGGCTGAAGGACAAAGTCCGCTACCTGGACAACCTGCACCAGCTCTTCACCTGCATCAAACCGGAACAGATCGACATTCCTCCCTTTGTCGTGGACTATGACGCACAGGTACGCACCATCACACACAGACACATGGACAGAGAAGCTTTTGTACCTCTTTATATAATGTGCCAATCTCATCCTGTGATCTTACTAAGGAGAGGATTGACATACAAACAGCTTACACACTTCCATGATATGCATCCAGTCTGGGCAGGGTGGAGGATGAATCACTGTAGGTGGATGTTTTACTTAAACAACCATGTGAGAAAAGAGTTCAGCCAGATACATATAACATACCTTATTTCACATTGGCAAAACAAAAACCTGGGATACGTTGGAGCTCTCCATTTTTATATCCCATCAGTCTTCCGTTTGCAGGTGAAATTCCTGCGGTTTGAGTTGCATCCCGTACAGCTTCACATCTGCTTTCTGGCTGTTTGTGTTTTAATTGAAACGTTACCTCCCCTCTGATATCTGTGGCCTCAAATGCTAAATACAAACACTTAAATGTGTTTGCACTAGTTTATTTTCTGAGCGCATTATTCATTAGATCTATCTGGAAAATCTGAGTTGGAAAGGCTCAAAAATACTTGATAGGATAATTTGAACACCACCTTGCTAACTGTGACCCATGCGTATGAACATTTTGGAGATGGGAAAATGACGAAGCAAACATGAGGTGGTGAACTGAAGCAGATTATTGATCCACTTCATCATTAAGATTAAAACCAACAGCGTTATTTTTGCTTAAGAACATTCAATTGAAAAAGATATGAAACAACGTACAGCAAATTACGTTTAGATAAAGACTTACAGAGCCGAGTCATTAATAGTTTTTAATAATATATTCGGACACTGTGTGTGTATCATCCAGGACGAGTGTGTGTAAAGTCGCTGCAGTGAAAGTGATGTGAAAATATATAAACTATTCACTTTCAAACTTCTATTTCCAAATAATATCCCAGAGTGGAGGTTAGGCTCCACTGATGTGTGAAGTAATCGGCCAAAGGATGACTCCTACGCACTGTTTTATAAATAAGGCCCCTGGTCTGTTTTATTTTCTGTCTTTATGATATAAACCAAAGAAAAGGGCAAAAATCAGCTAAAGACTTGTTAATTGTCTGTAACAATGTGTACATTTGTGGAAATGACACAAATGAATCAGTGTCCATGATACCATGTTGATTTCTCTTTGAAATCATGGGTATCACTGGATTTAATGCAGCAAAGCCATGGTTCTGTGAAAAAACACAACTGTAGATAGATAGATAGATAGATAGATGGATACTTTATTAATCCCGTGGGAAATTCAGAATACAGGCTTTCACCAGCTTTATTCTTCCACATTGACTTGTGAGAATGTGTCAGAGAAGCAAATGAAGAAATTGTTTAGACAATAGACTGTAAATTAAGATGGGCGATGGTCCTCTACTTAAAACTAACTTAAGATACCCTGGATGATGAGCCACCATCTTGCACTTTTGACATCATTTTGACCAGATTCTACTCAGTACTGATAGCGGTGTGGAGCCGCAGGGTCAGATTCCCATGATACAAATGAGATCGATCGCAATTCTCAGCTGTCAATCAGGCCGTTTATCTCTGTTTTTATAACATCAAATGACGAATAAAAACCAAACTTATCAGTAACAGGAAAACCTAAACGTACATCAGTGTGATAAGAACTACCTAAAATGAAAATTGGTCCAAAAAATGATTTAATATGTTCTTAGACTGGGTTTATGACCGATACCACAGCCAGCCACCATATCATCCACCTTTATATACAGGCTTGGATCAAAACCATCAGACGAGGATAGTTGACAGAATTTGAGGCAGCTTTTAAAAAACAAAAGTGTCAAAGTAGGACTCCAAAAATGGTGGGTTTCATGTCCAGCTCCCCAAGATGCTTCCTAAGATTCCTCATGATCTGTAAATGGCTGCCATCTAAATCTGTTATAGCGCTTTGTGGCAGTTTGTAGTTTGTGTTGGCTGATAAAAGATATACATGTCTTCTCCTTCGTTGAATCTTGGATGAGGACTGAGTTTTATTTGGTTCAGCTGAACAGTATCATTCACCTCATTTTGTGCGTCAGATTCTCCGGTGTGGATTGACACATGGGCCAATTAATTCATTTTGACATAATTTTCATGGATTCGAGATGTCAGGGGAGTTCAAAAGTAGTGTAAGCTATACTGTTGGAACCAAGTACATGGAGTAAATTACTCACAGCCACAGTTTTGTACCAGTGAATCAGGTCTGCTCTTTTGCACATGACCAAATGGTACCAGTATTTTTAGAAACCAATTTGCTACTCCACATATGGGATCTTTCTCACTGCTGGCATTGTGAGTTGGCTTCAGGGTGAAGACCTGCAGGTTTTAATATGATGGGAGTACTTTTCAGCCATAAATCTTTTTTTGGGATAATGCAGCATAAAAGAAATAGACTTAAAATTGGATTTCGGATTGATTAATGCATTTTTGACAAACAATTCAGCACATGGACATGAGGTAGTGATTACATACAGTGTTTTTCTTGATCATGTCCTTACATGACTGAGAAGACTGATTTTTTTTAACATAAACCAGAGAGGGGGTTCAGGGTGAAAACAGCAGCACTGTAACAATGCACTGTTCAATCTGTATCATCATCATTGGAGGTTATGGAGAAAAGTAGTTACAGCAATGTGGTTATAAATTGTCATCCTTATGTTTTCAGGTGCTGCTTAAAGTCCGTAGTTTTGAACCTTCTCCCAGATTTTACTTACTCATCAGGAACCTATTTTAGGTGAACCTCAGGTCTTGGTAGAGGATTTAACTGTGTAATGGGCTGTTAAGCTGTAATATAGTATATTTCCTCCTTCAGCACCTCAGCCTTGCATTAACTGGACAGTAACATTCATATCAACACCTTTTTGAGTCGCTGTTATCCAGAAATTGTCTGGTAGGAAATACAGCTTCTTTCTGTTCACTAAAATGTGGCCTGACAGGAGAAGTAACATACAGCACACACACGCCATCTTTAGACTCAAGCTGAGTGTACAGATCATGTTTGAAAGAATATATATTATTCTATAAGGACAGAGTGCCATCTGATGGTTTTAATAACCTTAAAGGGAGCGTTGCACTAATAGTAATACACGTACAGAGCACTGTCATGTGAATCAGCAGTGCCCTTTCTCTTTATAATGAGTTTAATCTAATCTTTCACACATCAAACTTGCAAATGTACTGTTCCGGTTCACTCTTACTGCTGTTATAACCTCATTTCTGCAGAAAAAGCTCTAAGTGGAAAGAATAAGTTGTTACTGCAGGTTTAAAAGGTAACTTCTATTAAGGGCTTTAAAGTGTCTTAATATCTCACTATAATGCTTCACCTGCTACACAGATAAGCAGCGTGAGAGACGAACAGGTGAGCTCCAGTTTCCCCTCTGAGATCAGCTAATCATAGCTTTCCTGCAAAGTGCACTGAAATGACAAAGCATAAAAGTTTTATCTTTTCCAACAATTTATTGCAACATACCAAAGGGAACTGTACTGTGTAAGATTTTGTAAGAGAAGTTTGCCAGACTTTTAGGAAATTATTCAATAAACTCAACTGCAAACCAGATCAGGGAGAAGTGTGTGTGATGTGTGACAGATACTCTCTGATCCAAATATAATTTTACTGTATAATGACGAAATTTAAAGTGACTCTACACGCTGCAGGCTCGGTTACTTTCCCTCCATCTGAAATCCGGTTTCTCCTCATTTGATAAATGCCAGTTGTGACCAGTTTGCATTTTCATGTGCAGTCACTGAAGCTCCTAGCCTGACGTTGTCAGACTCACAATTCTAGTCAGAATGTGAGTCTGAGACCGCTCCATTGGGCTGTGATTATGGGGCGTGTTTCAACTGACCAGGAAGTAAAATTCTTCTTCGCTCAATTGGATAGACCTACAACCAATCAGAGCAACGTAGTATGTGACGTATGCTAAGCAACGCATTGTGAGTTATTTACTGGGTTCACACCGGACGCTTCAGCGCAGCGCCAAGCCTTAAATAACAGCTGGCTCCCATCCACTCCCATGTTAAAACTTTGTGCCGGTCACACCGGAGGCTGAAGCACTGCGAGGCAGCCTTGACGCAGCGCGGTGCTTCAGCCTCCAGTGTGACTGGCACAAAGCCGTGCAGTGATCTACTGGATCAACGGGTGATATTATTAGCGCTGCCCGGCGGTTCAGCGTCGCTTCAGTGTCCGTTGTGAACAGCCAAGCGCCGGGGCGATAGGGATTAGCGCGGTGCTTTGGCGTCGCCTCCACGTTCTGTGTTCCTCTTTCAAAATGAATGCGCTGTCGATGTCTTCTAAAACAGACTCAATGGCAGCATCTACACATCTCAGCTCGCCAGCGGCAGGCATGTTTGTTGAAAACGAATTCAACCCAAGGGCACTTTGATGACGTGGTTGATTACGTTACCGTTGATCATCTGTCAATCATCGTATAAAGCCCGCCCTGACAATCTGATTGGCCCGGTCGGGCCATAATTTTTCCTCAACGGAGCGACTCCAGACCGAACTGCCCGACCTAAAATGTTGTGGGCGGGGCTAAGTTCGTCTGGCATCCAGGCTATGAAGCTCCTCCTGCGTCAGTGTTTCACAATAGAAACTCTTCCAGCACCGCACAGAGCATCCTCCAGTCCCTCCAGGCTTTTCATTTCAAACAGGTGTACTGACAGCAACTCAGTCACGGTGAATTAAAACAATATTTGTAATAAAATGTGATCCGAAAGCAGAACATTGGTGGATATGACTTAATGCTGATGCTGGGATGATGCCCGTTTTTAATTACAGTTCTTTGTTATGTCCAGTGACCTCAGCTAGTATTTCAATACTGTTGCTTGATTTAAGCCTTTAAAAAAGCCTCTTGGGGCCCGACCCTGAACCCAACAGGAAATCTGCCATTTTCTATTTATTGGTCAATTCGATGTATTTATTTATTTGTTTCCTCCACCTCAGATGAATGGACCCTACCGTCCCACCAACTCCTCCAGTCTGTGACAGGCAACCGGCCGGACCTCTCTGCCGGGGGGGACAAAAACAAATGGAAGCTGGATGACATATGGGGACATCGGTGTTGCCCGTGTTGTCTGACCTCCTCACCTCCTCGTCAAGGCCCTGAAGCAAAGGGCGGGAGGAGGGTGACTCTCCTTTTGTTCCGTCCCTTATGAAAAAGGACAAAATGAACAGTTGCAGGCCACGTTCAGAAGCTTCTGGCGCGGTAAGCGGTCATTCTCACTCACCACAGACTATTTCGGGATCTGGTATGGTTTTTGGATTATGCCTTACACCGAGGGTTCTTACTCAGCAGTTTCCTCAAACATCCCTGAATATGAAGCATCGTGTCACGCCGGACAGTTTCTTAAATTGTGCCGCCGTATCACATAATCTCGCAAATGTGTCCGACTTGTTTTCCCCAAATGCTGGAGGTGCTGCCTGGATTTCCACACTGTTCTATCCTTAGCCTGCACAAGACTTATGCTGCGTTTCACTTAATCAGATGTTGGGGTACGACATTGTAATAACAATCCTTCCTGTGGTCACACTCAGAAAGACGGGAAGAAACATTTACTTGAACGACACATTCATCAAACTAGTATTTATCCATCTAGCAAATTCAAGGAAAAGTTAAACATTTTCTTATGAAGGTCAATACCACTCTCACATATGACCCAACCATTTAGTTAATCATCCAACTGTAGCTGTCGCTTTTACTCTTTTGTTTTTTACACTTTTGTTTTTGCCTGGATTACACAGACAACATGTGGCACATTAGTTTATGAGCTTTAAAGGTGAAAGTAGGCAGATTTTCTTACAGAGCCCGACGAGCTGCAACTTCATTTTTTAATTCCCAATATGAAACATTGTTTTTCCCGCTTGTAGCTAATGCTTGACAGGAGAGCATATAAGGATATTTCCTAATAGGTTGAAATACTCTCTAAGCTTTAAATCCATGCATATTGTTGTCGGTGATGTGCTGGAAATGTTAATTAGGAGAATGTGAAACTCTGCTGACATCTGCATCACTTAAACACGGTTGGTGTCTGGCTTTTCTGTTGCTTCATCTTATCATTTCTCATGTGCTTCTGTCTACAACTCACTTATTAAAAGTAGCAACAAAACAGTAAATCCATCAGACAGACAGCAGATCAATCGTTTGAGTGTCAAATGTTTACTGGTTTCAGTCCCTCAGTTGTAAGAATTTGCTGCTTGTTACGTTTTATAAGTTTCATACCTTTGGTCACGTTAAAATTGTTAAGGACCACACCCTATAGGCTGGATGCATTGATCAATAAGGGCGTGAGTGAGAAAACCTCTCTTCTCTAGGATCGCTATGTGAAGATGCTGTTACTAGTCTTTCTTGAATCCTAATTCTGTCTTCAGAAGCATCATGAACCTTTATGTCTCAGCCTGGAGTTCAAGAGAGGATATACAGGATTACAAACGATATTCTTCTATTTCACTACTTTATTGCTTCATTTATTTGCTTCCAAATCGTCTTTTAATAGTCATGATTGCTGGAAATTTGACAGCTAACATTCAGTGTTTAGTATAACTCACTTTGTTCTAAGGGAACCCAAGCCAACAAGGGTGGGAACTGCTGCTTTTGGTCCATTCTCACTTTCACCTTATGAAAGACACTAACATTTGTTAATTTTTTCTTTTTTTCTTTGCCAATAGAGCTTAAAATCTTTTGTGCCTATTTCTTAAAATGAGATTATAATTTTTTTCTGGGTTATTTTTTCTGTATTCTAGATTATTATTTCTTTTATTTGTACAGTTCGTGTCACTCTTCTTCACTTTTCCCAATATTCACCCCTGGGATGACTAGATCGGTGGGTTTCTCTTTATCAATGCAAATGTAAATCGAATGTAGTGATTTTTCCAGCAGTCATAATGTAGTAGACCTCGTCGCTCTGGTACCACAAGAGTCAACACTATCATCATATATGTAGGTGATTGTAACATGTCACGGTTGGCAGGGATTTCATTTTTACCTGCATGTAGTTCTCTCCTCACCAATTCTTGCCACACACCTCGTCCAGACGTCAGGGATCTGCAGCTTTAAATCATTCCAGTTCCGGTGCTGGCAGCAATGGCTCTTAGTGGTAGAGCTCTTGTCCCGAGATGTCCTGGCTCACAGAATCCTGATGTAAGCAAGTCTGCTCACACACACACGAAAGTCACGTGACACCATCATGCAGAGTTCAGCCTGAATCCTGAGGCTTCTCACATTGTGACTGACACGTCGTTAGATTTTGTAGACTCATCCGCCGGGGAGAGGTTTGCTGTGTCAGCGGCTCAAGGACATTATGGTGACTCCTGCACTCAAATGATTTAAAATACAGTTATTTACTCTGTCAAGGACATTCATAAAGGTCATTATTCAACTGATAAATGTTTTTAATCATATTTTTTTTTAAGTAAAATGGAGGAAGAACACATCCAATGGATTGTTGCTTTGAAATCCTGCATCTACAAAATACCCCTCATGCTTTAAAGAAAATAAAGATTTAAAGACTGGGTGTGAATTTAAGAATGTTATAAATACAACTGCGGAGAATTTGAGTAAATCTTTTGTTGCTGTTTTCCCTTCAGTCGCTTCCTCAAATATGAACGACCAGAAACGACTTTGGATCAGAGAAGTCGTTCATGTTAAGTTCATCATCAGAACTGTGATCATGTGAGAATGTAAATAAATAAACAATGAGCCAAATTTTAACTTTCTGTATTAATATGATCTTTTTGTATTATTATTTCAGTGATGAAGTGAAGTGAGGAATGCGAAAGGTTTGGAGGAAATGTTTGTGTTGACATGTCCTGGTTTGTCGTTTTCTTTTCTTTTTTTACTTAAAACTGATTAAAATAATTTTTGTAAATGTGATTTTTTTTTTTTCCCCTTTCCTTTTTGGTGATGAAAGCCACTGGTTGGCCAAAGAATTGATTGCAGGAAAGTCGCAGTATAATTACTTGAAACTTGATGTGGTCATAGAAGAAGTCATTGTCAAGAATCCATGGAAAGTTTCTGGTCACCTAATAAATTTCTTCAGATCGGCTGCCCTGTCGTTGAGCTACCATTGTACAAAATAAAATAGCTGAAATGGGGGAGCTGCCCTCTTGTGCTTTTAGTGTCACAGTTGTGATTGTGGAGTGGATGTCCCATCCGCTAATATGGAGGAGGCTGGGTTTGTGACATACACTGCAGCCAGCCACCATGCTTAACTAATAGGGACTTTTCATGTTGTCCATTTGTAAATACAGTCTTCTTCATCTAAGCTGCAGTTGAACTCTTGTTTGTGAGCTGTGTTCTACTTGCTTTTCTTCTTTAGAGGTTCTTTTATTATATTTTTTCCATAAATAACACCTCTAATTTAACATGTTTAATTGGACCTGAGTGATACTTAGTCAGAATTCCGAGCAAACCAAATACTCAGAAGGGATAAAAAGTGTGTATATACTTAGAACACTGTGTCAGGAGCTGGGCTGAATTCATTCCAGCCACGAATGGAAAAGAAGATCCATCATTTGCAGCTGATAGGTGATGAATGAATAAAACCCTGGTTTGCCAGACTCCAAGTCGGCTAGTACATGTTGGTGGACTTCCACCTGAACTACAGTCAAATTGTTCGGTGAAGAGGAAATTCTTCAAACAGCGTTTACTTGGAAGATGTTTGAAGGAGACTTTATGTTTCAGAGAACCTCCTGTTGCTTGAGTTCAACCCTTTCAGGATGAGTGTCTGCGCCGAGAAGACGTAAAGCCATCACCCCTGTCTGCCACTCTGTTCAGATACGGGTGATTTAACCCCCTCCGCGAATCCTGAGCATAGAGAATCCATCTGCAAGCAGAGGGAGGATGATCACCAAACCATAAAAATTGAAGGTTTCGGTGCAGGGAAATAAGAATCCAAAGGAAATCCTGCGAACGGAGTCGTGCGTCATCAGTTAAAGTCTTGCTGGTCTCTAAAGTAACTCTTAAAATGTTAGAACCAAAAGGTCAGAAAAAACTAAGGTCAAGAGCCACAAACTTAAGAGGTTTTATTATTTTTGTATTGTTCTTGGCATTAAAGAACCTAGCATTACCCTGGACAAAACCTTGGAGCCATTGTGATATTATTACAAAGTGATATTAGGCTCATAAAATGATACTCACAGTTAGAGTCAGGGATGTGAAGACCAAATCACACAAAGTAGCTACAGAGGAGATGTTGCATTGATGTTGTGTCAAAAGTATCAGCTGAAACATTTACTAAAGTTTAAAAAGGAAAAAACACGTTATACAAGGGAAAGCTAATCTTTGAGATGGTGACCTCAAAACAAAATATAATAACCTTGAAAAAAAAGGATTAAAATAATAATAGTATAATAATTTAAACAAAAAAAAAAATGAATGCCATAAGAAGAAAAGATCACGTCAAGTCAGTTAATATAAAGAATGGGAACCATAAAAGTGAGATTAGTAAGAGAAAAGCAAATTAATTTTTAAAAAAAATATCGAGATAAAAGGCTGATCTTTTAAAGGGATTTAAAAGATTTCACTGATCTGCAAACCTTATCTCCTTGGGCAGATCGTTTTAAAGTTGGAAACCTGTTGCTCTAGTCACAAGTTTCTCAACAGTTGACGATTCGGGACCTTAAAGGGGGAATATCGTGATTAGTTTCTGACAGTGCAGTTATATACTTGACCATCAGCTTTATTCACTATATTGTTGCATTGGTGGTGTATGCCACGCACATATGGTTAATGGTCGTTAATGGAAACAGATTGATCTTTGTGAATGTTGGATGTAACAGATTTAGCTGCCAACCTGAGATCTGCAGCCTTTAACCACACAGACTGAGACACATTAAGTGTCCAGGTTCGAAGGAGAAGCAGCAGGTGTTGCACTCAGTGTGTGATTTCTATTCCATCAGTCTCACCTTCCCTCCGCAGAAAAACAGCATCATGTTTCAAGAAGTGAAGAAGTGCTGATTAAAAACCTCCAACCTGCATGTCTGCTCTCCGCTCTCTACCTCACCACCGTCTCTTCACCTGCTCCCATCCTGCTGACCCTTTTTCATCCTGTCTCATCTTCCACTTCTTAATCTCTCTATTCATTCCTGCTGGATTAGAGCCCTGAGCAGGAGATGAGGATGGGAGGATGCTGCTCTCTGTTCTGTAAACAAAGAGCTGTAGCAAGTGGACGAGCAAATCCATCTTTTATGGACCCCCCTCTGTGACAGGCAGGGATTAGCTGCTCAAAGGAACAAAGCAGACACACAGGAAACCTTCGGTCAGTGTTCAGACGACTCTAAGGAGGGAAAGGGGTAATAAATAAAAGTTACTTCTTTCAATTTTCATGGATTTACAAATGGCTGCTGTCATACGAATTAACACAAGTAAAGCTCATTTATCATCACGTCCATCCTCATTTGATTTCTCCAAACCTAACTGTGAAAATAACAATTAGTAATTTAATGGGGGGGTTAACTAGCTGCATAGCAGTGGTTTTAAATAACAGGCTTTTGTTCTACCGACTTATAAACCTCAGAGTTCATCACTCAAACATCTAAAAATAAAACGATCATGTGAACAAGCCCACGTTTCCTCAATTGCGTTTGCATTGAATTTAAACCGTGGTGACGTTAAACAAACTTGTTGCTCTGAGCTCAGACTTTATGTAAAATGTCGTTTTAATTAAGAGAATGTCACATTTTAGTTCTAACCTTTCTCTTATAACATGAGCTCATTGTGAGGAGCTGGACAAACTTCATGGGATTTTCCCTTAAACCGACATTTCACTTCATAGACTTCCTGGAAAAATATTTTTTTAGACCAAACACTGACTGAGTTTTATGAACACCAACACTTCTTTTATCTCAGCAACACTACTTTTATCTCTCTTTGGTTAAAAGAACAAGGGAAATGAATAGAAACCTTTTTATTACCATATGAGTTAAAATGGATGGACTGGTGCTTCCTCTTTCAAACAGATGTTGATGGAATCGAGTGATTTATTGTTTATCCCTCAAAGCTGGAATCACACAACTTCTGTATGAGGCCAAGAGAGAATTGATTCAGCTTGTTGATGGAAACATTTCCCTCACATCATTTTGATGCAACATTTAACCTTGTTTCTTTCAGTGTGGATCTACAGTGCCTTGCATAAGAAGTTGACATCTGTTGGGTGCATAAGTATTCACCCCCCTGTGTCCATACTTGGTAGAACCCCCTTTCGCTGCAGTTACAGCTGCAAGTCTTTTGGGGTATGTCTCTACCAGCTTTGCACATCTAGAGATGGAAAGGTTTGTCCATTCTTCTTGGCAAAAAAAGATGAAGCTCAGTCAGATTGGATGGAGACCGTCTGTGAACTGCAATCTTCAAGTCTTGCCATAGATTCTCTATTGGATTGAGGTCTGGGCTTTGACTGGGCCATTTTAAGACATTAACATTCTTTAATCCAAACCATTCCTTTGTAGCTCTGGCTGTATGTTTAGGGTCATTGTCCTGCTGGAAGATGAACCTCCGCCCCAGTCTCAAGTCTTTTGCAGACTGCATCAGATTTTCTTCAAGGATTTCCCTGTATTTGGCTCCATCCATCTTTCCCTCTATTCTGACCAGTTTCCCTGTACCTGCTGAAGAGAAGCATCCCCACAGCATGATGCTACCACCACCATGTTTCACTGTTGGGATGGTGTGCTCAGGGTGATGGGCAGTGTTGGGTTTTCGCCACACATAGCGTTTTGCATTGAGGCCAAAAAGTTCAATTTTGGTCTCATCTGACCAGAGCACCTTCTTCCACATGTTTGCTGTGTCTCCCACATGGCTTCTGGCAAACTCCCAACGGGATTTTTTATGGATCCCTTTCAACAATGGCTTTCTTCTTGCCACTCTTCCATAAAGGCCAGATTTGTGGAGTAGACGACTAATAGTTGTCCTGTGGACAGATTCTCCCACCTCAGCTGTGGATCTCTGCAACTCCTCCAGAGTAACCATGGGCCTCCTGGTTTCTTCTCTGATTCATTTTCTCCTTGTCCGACTCTTCAGTTTGGGTGGACGGCCTCCTCTTGGTAGGTTTGCGGTTGTGCCATATTCTTTCCATTTTCTTATGATGGATTTTATGGTGCTCAGAGAGATGTTCAAAGCTCTGGATATTTTTTTATAACCTAACCCTGCTTCATATTTCTCCACAACTTTATCCCTGACCTGTTTGGTGAGCTCCTTGGTCTTCATGATGCTGTTTGTTCAGTAATGATCTCCAACAAACTCTGAGTCCGTCACAGAACAGGTGTATTTATACTGAGATTAAATTGCAGACAGGTGGACCCTATTTACTAATTATGTGACTTGCAAATGTGACTTGTGAATGCAATTGGTCGCACCAGATCTTTGTTAGGGGTTTCACAGTAAAGGGGGTGAATACATATGCACTCAACACTTTTCAGATTTTTATTTGTAAATAATTGGGAAATCCTAATGTAAAAAATGTAATATTTCCCCCCACTTCCAAATGATGCACTATTTTGTGTTGGTCCATTACATAAACTCACGATGAAATACGTTTTAATCTGTGGTTATACCATGACAAAATGTAGAAAAGTCCAAAGGGGGTGAATACTTATGCAAGGCACTGTACCTGGTTGATTGACTTTTGCTTGTTTTCAATATTTATGATAAGTTGAACAGCTCACGTTCACATTTACTGTACCGGCGTGATGGTTGTGTTGGTTTTCTCATTGAACTGCAGCTGTTTGACACAACAGTGTGACGACACATCAGTGTGTGCACCTGCAGGGAGGAAATGGGGGACGGCAGTGAAACTGGATGATTCACCCGCCGGCTCCTTGAACAACAGAAGGTTCACATGTTTGCACTTGTTCAAATCAAAGATCAATACGCGGCTGACAAGGAGGCTAAACAGACAAAGCAGCATCAAACGCAGACGTCAGTGCAATGAGGGCTTGTAACTACGTGGTCAGCACCAGGGTGTGGATGTAATCAAGACTGTTCATCACCACCATGTGCTTCCATCAGGACCGAGAATCTGCTTTGAAGCAAAGATTGAGACGGAACTGAGTGACCCCTTGATTCATTCAACCAGGTCGGATCTCCAGATGATGACAAGTGGATTAAAAAGAGCCGTAATTGGGCCGACATAAGGAAGAGGCTGTGTCTTCAGTCAATATCATGGTTCAACCCATGATAAGTGTGGGGGTGCACTGCTGAGACCTCCAAGGCAATACTGAGTCTTTGAAGATGTCTTTTGCTGATATTTGCCCTTTTTTAAATGAGTCATTTAAGGGTTGTGCATTTTATTTACTGTCATTCGTCCAATGTGGCGATTTGTCCCTTGCAACCACTGGTAACCACAAAAGTGTTTGTGATCCCATCTGACCGGTCCAAGATATCTGGTTTTCAAATCAAGAGAAGGGAACACAGAGTTAGAAAAACAGTTTAAATGTCTACAGGAGCAAAAACCAGAGGAAAGTCTGACGCACACCAGCTGACGTGACACTAAAATCAAAGTGCAAGCACCAACTAGACTGCACCAGAGTTTACAGCCATGCAAGCAGCTCTGACCAGTTGTATACATTTTAATTCAGATGCTAAATCAATACTATATTTGCCAAATTAAAATAAAATTGTCTATAGTGCCCCTTTGTCAATAAGCAGGTGTAAATTATTTAAGATTCCAATTCTGGGGCCAACGAAATCCTGAAGACAGTTTCATGAAAATCCATCCAATAGCTGACAAATGTTTCAGTCTTGACCAAAGTAGTGAAAAACTATAAGATGACTAGATTCAAAAGAAAAGAGAAATTTAATGTTGCAAAAAAACAACTTAATCCACCAAAACGACTCAGGTCTTGACGACTGCGATTCTCAACACAACGCCATAAAACACAGTTCACTCATGGAAACTTCTCGGAAAGAGACAGAGTTTTATTTGCGTCTGGAGGCAATACTTTATCACAGAAAACAATTTCATGGAACCCAGGAGTGTGGAGCTCAGCCTGCTCGCTTCTCTGTGTGTGAATGTGTCTCAACTCAGTGGTCCGGCCTGTCTTTTATCACGGCCCAGATACGTGGCAGCTTTTCAAAGTGAGCATGTGCTCGCTTGATTAGAAACGAACGCCCACCCTGGCTCTGCCTCTGTGAGTGGTGCGTAATGTTGGGGGGGCAGGATGGGGTCAGGACACAATGAGGACGTGTGGCCACAAGGGGGACGAGCTGGCTTTTGGGTGAAATATGCTGCCCACTGCTGGAACCAGCTCCCAGTGGATATCAAATCTGCTCCAACCTCAACCTGCTTCAAAAATGAGATAAAACCAGCTCGATTTTCTGGTGACTTCAGTTAATTAATTTTTAAGACGAGTTACTAAGTCTTTATTTTATGCTTCTTCTCTTTATTTTAATGCTGCTTTTATTTCTGTAAGGCACATTGCATGAACTCAGAATATTATAATATGCTATACAAATAATTTTGCTATGTCTTAAATCAACTTGGAATCTGCAGGTTTGAAACTATTCTTTGTCCCCATTTTATTTTTAATTTTATTTTTCAGCTCTGTATTCCTTCAGTTTCTGTTCTTTGTATTTACTAGGTTTTCTATCTTTTTGTAAAGCAGATAAAAGTGCTTTTACTATATGAAGAGATGCTTTCTCAGTGTATTAACAGCCCGTATGGAAACCAGGTTTCACTCAGGATGCATGTGGGATCTGAATGCAGTGCACATACTGTCACAGTATCAATGGTGCAGATTAGCACTGATGATGAGAACCTTCAGTACAACATCTGTGGTATGTTGACACCAGCGAGGCAGTGAGTCATTTAAACCCACGCACGCAGCAAATGCACTTTATTTTTAGGGAATGTGATGTTCCAGTTTTATCTGGAACATTTAGTACATATTGATTTTATAAAGGCTTGACCGCTTCTCCAAAGTGATAAAGGAAAGATTTCAACGACTGCAGAAATAGTCAAACTGTAAACACACTGTGATCCAAACTGAACGTTAAACATCAAACACACAACAAATGATAAATCGCAAACCAACTTCCGATATGGAGCTTAGTACACATAACTCAGAAAGAAGCAAGAAGTCTCACACAATAAGCCAAAATTAAAATGTAATTTAGTGAATTTACTTATAAAGTAGAAAAGTTGTACAGAAGTATTTCTACTTGATGCTACCTGAGTACTACACTACATTTTTTAAGGTGAAATTTATTTCAAAACTGTAGAAAGTGAATTTTACATTAATTGAAAAGTTTGAAAAATAAAGTGCACTGTTCCCAACATTCTTTTATTTTATTTTATGAGAGAGTTATTTTAGAGTTTGAGGTTTTAGCCAAAGAGACGTTTCCCCTTTGAACTTCTCAAATGGTTTTGTTTAAATGTCTGAGGCTCGAAGATCGGAGACGAGAGGAATAATAAAAACAGATTTTTGAATCCAAACTTCCCTCTTCTTCCCTACAGCATCAATGATCTCATCACCCTTCAGATTTATCTGGTGGCTCTTTGGAGAGGCCCGGACTCAACAGGACTAAACGATACACAATTAACTTCCACTTGTTTGAACACAGTGATTGTGAGTGCGCTGGTCTCAGCCCTGATAAACCCTCTGTAAACTACCTGCTCAGCTCCAAACAGGGAGAGTTGGCGACCAGCTGTTGGACATGGTGGAGCACTTAGCAGCATCAGATCCAGATGTTTCCATCAGACGTTTTTCTCAGGTGGAATATTTGGTTCTAATCATAAACAGGACACAAGCATGAAGTATAGACGTAATAGAAACATAGGGATAAGCTTCAGAGCCGTAAATGAAACCTGCGGCTCATTATCACCCTGTCTACAGCTGTAAAACGTCAATTAAAGTATGTTTAAAAAGATGACTGCTTTGGTTTTATGATCAACTTTTTAATGGAGAGCTACCCTGAGGGTGTTTTGGCCTGAGGCGACATCTCGTTGAAGGACTTTACAGCAGCAGCTGAGACGATGGGGATGTGCTGTTACTTCCTATAGAGACTGATCCAGCAGACGTTAACTCCAGCAGCTGTACACAGGGATTCCCACCGAGTCCCGTTCAGGTGGACGCCTGAAACGGCTGCAGCTAAAATGCCTCCAATAAACATATGGAGCCCATTATTTCTGTTGGTCGTATAGTGACACACTAGATTCACAACAGAGTCTCACGTTCAGGAAGTCATTCCAGTGTGTAAATCCGTGCATGAATATGGACGAGATTAGGCCGGGGCCATCTGTTCATTTCCATCCACGTATCGAACGTGGAACATGAAGCAGGCCATGCCGTCACTTTCTTCTGCGCGCTTTGACTTTTATGAGAAAAGTCCGTTTTTGAAGTTGAAAGTGAAACGTTGTGTTAAACATCTGTAAAAAAAAAAAATGTTTGCCCTAGGGATGTATGGCTTCAAATTTTAAATGCATTAGTCACCACTCCCCAGGCGGAAGGCTTCGGAGCAATTTGACAGAGTTTGTGAAAAAAGGCGTCTAAGACTGCTTTCAGAGCACAGACGCTTACACTCGGCCAACAGCTGGGGGATACAATCTGAGGTTTTGCAGCATTTATGGCCAAACACATGCTGAGTTGGCAATGTTTTAGGTCTGAGAGCTCACAAACACCCTAACACACACACACACACACACATCATAATGAATCTGATGCTGAGGTATTTGTGAATCCTCATCATGCATGGATGTGCGAGGCTGTGGCTGTTTCGCTTTACGTAGGTTGACTGGTAGAAAG
Organism: Pleuronectes platessa; assembly: GCF_947347685.1. Classification (NCBI taxonomy): domain Eukaryota; kingdom Metazoa; phylum Chordata; class Actinopteri; order Pleuronectiformes; family Pleuronectidae; genus Pleuronectes; species Pleuronectes platessa. Next base: position 3,938,115 of record NC_070639.1, on the reverse strand, counting down.
GGGGACGTGGGCGTGCTGAAGGGTTTTAATGCCACAGTCCTTCTGGGAAACCAACCAGCTGTGCTTTGAAAGGTTTATGAGAACATGCTGCAGCGTACTCCACCCCCTGTCCCTTTCTCTGTTTCAGCCACAGGTCGCCAAACACCAGCCGTCACCTGTTTCTCGGGACCGTGGTGACCTCCTATATTTGGCACTCCTCTGGGGCCCAGCACAGCGGGGGGGGGGGATGGAGAGTGGCTGGGGGTGTTTGCACAGCTTGCCTGATTCCTGAGATGGGTGGACGGTTTACATGAGCTGCTCAACTTCTCACAGTTCTCCTTTTTTTTAAGGCACATTTGTTTCCTTCACAGGTCAAAGTCCAGGCAGCCGCCACATGGAGAGGACGATACTGGGTCGGATGGACCTCCAGGCTGTGACACGTCATTCCTGCCTCTAAATCCTGGTGCATTTCCATGAGTGGGTGTCAGTGTTTGCATGTGACGATGGAACACAGACTGGGATGCATTACATTCAAGATACCAAATGTTCTATAGTGCTGATGAAACTTAGACTGTACGACAGCACCCTAAAAGTGAAGCCAAAGCATCTTGATCAACCCCTGGTGGCTGGCTACACCATAGGTCATAAAAATTGCCTCCTCCATGTTTGCAGATGGGAAATGGACCAAATTGTTAGACCAAAGTACAAATTCAATAATTTGATGGTTTCAATGCTACGATGCTCCTTTTTCTCCAAAGATCTCCAGAGATCAAGTTTATTGATCTCTATGAAGGAGATGGATGTTGATCTTGCAAAAGATATGCTCTCACTTGATGTTTTGATGGTTGGTGACGACACTCAAACATCTTCACAGCTTCATTGAGACCTTATATCCTCTGCAACAAAGGATGTTGATTGTCTGCAGAATTACTCAAAAAACAGTCAAGGCATTTCCACACATCACGATGGAAGGACAGTTCGATGATGTGTGTATAACTTATCTGATAACGGTTCAAAAGAAAATCCAGATCCAGTCAATTTAAAATGTGGTCTCATAAGGCGATAAATTGAGTGTCAGTCTAGTTGCGAGTAAAACACTTTATTGCAGGCAGCTCCAATTGGCATCAGACAAGATCTTTCCTTAAAAGGTCAAAGCTCAAGACTTAGATATTCACCCAGTACAGACCGAACTGTGACCACACGTAACGAAGGCGGGTTTGTACTTTAGTTTTTACCGTCCGTGTCATTTCCTGTGGGCAGAGGAGTTTCCTCTCCATATATCTTCACAACATCTTCATTTGAGAACACACATGGTGAATCTATGGTTTCAGTTCAGTGGGTTTTGATTCTCAGCCACAAACATTTTCACCGTAAACTGTGGCCTGAGTTGATTCCTAACTCGTCTCTACTCGCCAAAGCTGTTCTCCAAAGGGCTGTCAACTTCTGAGAACTTTGTTTACACAAGAATAAAGCACAGCAATTGCATTTGGCGTCTTGGCTCTGATGCCTCAATTCACCACAGCGTAAACTTACAGTAGCTAATCCTGCAAAGAAGTAGCAATGGCTGGAAATGATCACTTCATCTGGAGCCAGTCTACAGGTGGAAATATTCACACAGCACTGACACGGCTTCAAAGGAGGAGGAGGAGGAGGAGGAAGAAGATGATACGGGGCATATTTGCAAAAATGGAAATGTTTGCAAGTGTTTCAGACAGAAGAGCATGTGATGTATAGCAGTGCATCACCATCCATCCAGCACAGTGCACCTGCATTAGAAGGGTTAAAAAAAACATCAACCCAGACTCATTTCATAACCATCATATCACGTCAGGTTTCACTCCACAGCAGAAATCTGTTTGAGCACCTCACTGGCTCACGAGGTGCAATAATCTACTCTGAACTGTTGTGGACTTTATTCCCTGACACACACTGGTTACTATTTACACCTCATATTACCGCAATTTATATGTATTTTATTTAGCCCACTAATAAATGCACTTTGCTGGATGGATGGTGGTCTTGTTAACTTCTGAGAAGTTAACAGCACTTTGGCGAAGCCCCAGTTAATTGACGTCTGGACTCTGTTGGGGGAGAAAGTGTGGCGGTCATCACTAGTGTTACAACAGCTTATCGTCTTCAACGGAATCAAACATAAGTGGGTAGGTTTGTCAACACACTGATTCACACACAGCAAACCCACAACAAGACACGCACACATGCCAACATCCAGGAAAACAGATGCTATCACAGCTCATTGCTTCTGCATCGTTTGCATGGATGCTGATGAGGTTTCTCAGGGATCGACAGCAGATCAGCTGTAATCTCGCCAAATACTATATAATCTGCTCCAACCCTGAAGCGTCCGCACAGGAAGGAGCAGAGGGGACGTGAAAGTATTTTTTAACAATAATCACCTCACAAATGAGCTTTCGGCTACAAGCCAGTAACCAGCAGCACCTGCGAAACCCTGAAATACACCACATTTCTGTTTGCTGCATATCTGGAAGCACTGCAGCTCAGGACGAAATCATGGTTTGAGGATCCCTGAGACACAGTCCATTCAGAATCAGAAAGTATTTATTGCCAAGCAGGTTTACACCTACAAGGAATTTGCTCTGGTTAGTGGTGCATACAATGAACATAAAAACATAAAACACAGTAAAACAACACACATAAGAAAAGCAATAAAAAGAAACAATATATATTTACTCACTATTTACTTCTTATTTATTTAGACATAAACATATTATATATATATATATAAAAATATATATAATAGATAAAAGATATAAAAAGTGAAGTAAAAAGTGAAATGCAAGATGCAAGACAGTGAACAGTGTCAGATTGCAATATGCAATGATGAGTCACTAAAGCATTACTCTGTCCCAAGCAGTCAAATATCAGTAGGCCTTGTGAAACTCGGGTGAAAGAAAAAAATAGTTAAGTCGTGATCTTTGCTGTTTATTCAAACATTGTTCTCCTGTCTGGAACCGTCAATGAGGTAACAAGGGAAATATCAGCCGATCAATGCGGCATGGTGGGACAGTGGGTAGCACTGTTGACTCACAGCCCAAGAGACCTTGTTTGGTCAACAAGTCTGAAGGAATTTTAATGAAGGTTACAGGAAGGTTGTATTTCTGTTCCTGTACCTCAGACAGGCAGTATGAAGGAGTATGGTGGGTGGACATGTGTGATATTGGTTTAGGAAACAACACCTTGTTAGTAAAAGGTCATGGTTTGGTTAGTAATGAGTCTTGTTTTATCTTCTCTCACCTTAACCAACTGCTGTGAAGATTCACACGTGTGTAAAATATAGACTATAAATAAAGATGTGTCCTCCCACTGTCTACAAACACTGCCAGCTCACACATTTGGATCTTGAGTCTGCGCAGGAGCGTCCAGGAAATGGAGCCACGCCATCGAGATTCTGGAAATACAAGAGCCCTGACCAATCACAAGTTAGTCTCAGTTGTCAATCATGTTTCACTGCATTGTTATGTCTAACGCGTTAAAACAAGACTTCTGAGCGGCATGAGCACGTGAACAGACATCAGTGTGATGAGAACAAGATACAATGACAGAACCCATCTTAGTGCGTCCTGTTGCTCTAACTGCCATCATGAATATTTGTTGACCTCTGAGAGAAACCTCTGTGTGTGTGAATCAGAGACAGGTGGACACACAGTGACTGTTGTGTTCACTCTCCATTATCTCACTCTCTGCTATGAACACTGGTGTCGGTATTTTTCCAGAAATTAAGCATTGTTTGACCTGGCTAGCAATGGAGGGGGGTTTCACTATGTGCATGTGTGCTTGTGTGCGTGCCTGCATGTGTGCGTCTGTGTGTGGTGAGGGTGGAGGTGTTAGGGGTCCTGTGTTTTTGTTGAAACACCCTGATAAAGACCAGTTGTCATCTCACTGTGTTTCTCTTCCTCTGAAACAAAAACTAAAAGGGAAGTACATGTGTGTATGATATATATATATATATTTATTTTGTATACTTGTATATACTTGTATATGGTATATTAACTCTGCCTTTTCTGGTCAGATACAACATTTTTTCCTATTAAGTTCCCAGCAGACACAGTAACTCAGATACCAATAGGTCTGGTGCGTACCTCCACCAGGGCCCAACATTCTCCTTAAATTCAATCAAGCAGCACCAGATTTCACACATTCATAGTTGTCAGTTCCCTAAATATGTCAGATGTTTCTAAATCAAGAGCCATGAATTACTCCCTGCAAAACTGGTGAAAATGTCAGGAGAAACATCCTGTCTCACACTTCCCCCTGATTCAGATCGAATATAAAAGATAAATTCTTCTCTGTATCACATCCATTTACCAAGTATCTTGGTATTCGTCCTGTAGTTGTGTGAAATCTATACAAACAAACCAACAAACATGTAGTCTCATCTTTGTCAGATTAAACTAGAATGAGTACTCCTTCAAGGCCCAACAGTCTCCTTAAATTCAATCAAGCTGCACTGATCACACACTTACAGATACTACTCCTTTTAAAACTGCCTGATTTCTTTGTATCATAGTATGAGAGTTATTTCATTGGAAATTAGTGATCATGTCAAAATCTTGTGTTAAAGAAAGAAAGATAATGGATCCGCCTCAAAATGCAGTAGATTATTTTTTGGCCTTTGTCCCACCCCTCCACCAAATCTGCTCTGTAGTTTGTGTGTGATCCTGCTGACACACAAACACACAGCAATGAAAACGTGTTGACAAAGGGAGAGGGAGGAGGAATAAAGACATAAAGAGACACAAATAAGAAGGAAAGGGTGGAGGCTGTCTGGAGAACAGTTTGAGCCAAATCATCGTTCAGTCTCACTGTCGTCATCAAGTCCGTCAGTGAGATGTGGAACCAACGAGTCTCTGAACCAGAGAAACATGATTAATGTGTGTGACTGCTTTGATCAGGGTCATGTGTTTCATATTGAAATCTCAGAGGTTTTCATTACTTTTATTATTGACTTCAAATGAAAATATTTCAATATTAAAAACTGGTGACTCCAGCATTGATAATGAACCAGATAGGGGCTCGGAAAATCCACCTGCTGCTGACTGGACTGTTTAAACTCAGTGATTTGCTTCTATGGTGATGAGATTGTGATGAAATGTTGCCAAAATACTGGGAGATTGTTAAATTAAGTTAGTCAAGTCAGTCCGTTTGAATTAGCAAGTTGGTTAAGATAAATCAACTTGAGTTGGTGAAGTCAGTCATGTTAAGTAAAGTAAAGTTAGACTTGATAAATCCTCTCCAACAGGAAACTGACCTTTGTATTTGCCATCAGTTTTTTTACCATTATAATACCATAGCCATACTATGAAATCATTAGATGTTATAGATATTGATAAGTTACGATACATTGTATGTAAAAGCAAATGTATACAAATGTTTCAGGACATTGAAAGCCTGCTAAATTGATAGACACAATCTAAACTCTCCCCCAAATCAGAGAAACTGCGGATTAGTCAGGGTCCTAAATTCACCAACTATTAAAAAAAATACTATCTATGGTGGTTACAGACGTTATTGACAAAACAAGGATATTTAGAGAGCAGAAGAGGTTTGTCTTGAAAAAACCGAGCCACTTTCATCACTTAAACTTTGCAAACTTCACCATTTACCGAAGTAATGTCACAGCGATATTTAACCTCTCACCTCTTAACTAACCCTCAGATCAATATTTACAATCGTGGGCGATGGTTCCAACTCTAAATCAATTGTTGATTGACTTAAAGAAATCCTGAGCGCAAGGCAAGATCAGCTCATCAGAACGATTCTCGGGATTTGGGACTGGTTATGACAAAGTAAAAGCTGCATGAAGCTGGTTTCATAAAAAACAGCTTTGTCACACAGACACGAAGGGAACAGGTGCTGCTTTGCAAATGATACCGGGAACTGCTGCGAGAAACTAGTGCTTTCGGGGGACACTGCTGATACAGTATATTGCACATAAAGTTTTATTCAAATGTATACAATCAAATCCGATTTTTTAATGATTAAGCAGACAACTCAAAACAAACTTGAAACTGGAGTTGAGGAGGCAGAGGAAGAAAGGAGATTAACTCCGGGTTGGATTAAAAATAATAGGTCAATAAAATCTATAAAGCAGCATCAGCATGTGGACGGAGAGGAATTGAAAACGAGACAGTGAGGGCAGATTGCTGCGTCACGTCTACACAGTGACTCATTGCCCCCAGATAAGTCAGTGAGTTTTATGAATGGCAGCTGGTGACTCAAACCTGAAGTGGGCTGGGTGGGGGAGCTTCCTGTCTAAATGGAAAAAGGCATAGCAGGAAAGCGTGTGTGATGGGGAAAACACATTCTCACCTCAAGTCACAAAATCCATTAGCAGTGAAATCCTCATCACCGTGCAGAGCCTGTGTTGGTGTAAATGTGCAGCGAGGCCGACACACTCTGGATTAAAAGCACAGTTCTCAAAAGCAGAGTGAAGGCTGTTATTACCCAATAAAACCTCTGGCTCGAGTGTTTTCCACTGCACCCAGATCAGTGAGACGAGGCCTGAACGCTGTGAGTGTCGAGCGGACGGAGCTCCACCGCTAACTGCCTCCACAGTGATGGAGACGGAAAACATCCACGGTTCAAATCAGCATCAGGATGCCCACAAGACCTAAGTGGAGGAGTCCAAGAAGTCAAAGCTGCAGATACAAGATGGAGGAAAGAGACATGTTGATACCCATTTCCGTAGGTGCACTCAAGATTCATATATATTCTTAACGATCATCTTAACCAATTTTACTGCAACATAAATACCAAATATTTCATTTGGAGCCAGAGTAGGGATTTTAGAGTGGAGTCGAAGTATGTAAGTCCCACCCATAGTCAAGCATGAACCAATCACAAGTCAGTCATGACATTACACTACATTTTAATAGCATCTTTGCAGGAGGTGTCAAGGGGTCAAGATAGATTCGATCTAGAGGCTGATCCAGGCCTAATTAACAGATATGTAGGATTTTCTTCCATTAGATGCAGCTCAATAGAATCGAAGGAGATTTGTGGGCATTGTTGAAAAATGTGCTCCATTTTACCATCTGTTTTTAACGTAAAAATATTGCATTTTAATGTGTTAGTCCAACTGGTCTGACACTTCAATGCTGGAATGGCTTCAGCATGAAAAGCAAGTTTAACTAGCGAACATGAGAATTATCAACACACTTTTACACATAAATCACCTGAAATATTTGTTTAACAGTTTGAGAAGATGCCAGTGAACAGAAAAAGCTGAAGCAAGATGCTGCATTTAATATTCTTTATTCATTATTTCCTCTTCAAACACATTTTCCTGATGTACACGTACATTTCCATTCAAAGGAAAAACTCAAGTGAGGTAAAAGTGCTGATAAATGAAATAGTATAATAGTCGTAACCATCAAAGTTTGTGTCACAATCACAAAGCTGACAAAAGCTCTTTTGCATTAACTATTTCAAAAATAATATATATATATAGTGCCACAAATTTCTTACCCCCCCCCCACTTAAACTTGCACATCCACAAGCATCCCATCATACACCCATGCGAACGAGCACACACATCCACGCATGAACGTAAACACAAATCTGCTGCAAAAAGAAACAAAGACTTCACAACTCGCCACACAGAAACTGTAGGAGAGCGTCCACACGGCCTCTTTCAGTCCTAGGGTGCAAGACTGAGTATCTAATCCACAGCTTCCTCCACACCCTCCTCTCCCAGCAAAGGATACATCTACAGGTGTTGGGAAGAAAGACACCCACAACACACTGCACTGATAAACAAAGGCCCAAACCATTGGACCACCAAAAGGCGAGGTGAGTGAGAAGCAACGGGATTGACAACACTGACAAGTTTACAGCAGAAAAAAAAGTGGGGGTCAGGAAAACTAATAGGCCAAAAAAAATACACTTCATCCTCTTTTTCCCACAGTTTTTACATAGACATAAATACATACGCCAGCACCGACGAAGGAAGTGATTTCGTACGAGCCCTGCTGCCTATATAAAGCTTTCATTTTTTCATCAACAGAAACTTCAATCGTCAGAGAGAAAAAAAAGCTGTAATAACCGTAAACATGTGAAGTTAACGTGTACACACACAGGATTAACATTCCAGGCTGGCTCACCATTGAATGTCTCGTTAATCTAAGTTTGCATCTCGTGTTTTATTCTGACCTCGATCGCGACAGAATTAAGTGAGCGATGAGAACATGGAGGCCTGAGAAGAGACTCGTCCTCTCCACTCACGGCAGACGTCAACCTGCAGCTGTGAGCCGCGGCATAACCGGAAAACTGGTACTGAATGTGGCCTCAATAGGATGGTTACAGGGGGGGGAGCGATTGAGTTTTTGGACCGACAATCAAACGTTTCGTCCCCTGAATTTAAAGGCAAAGATCGTGTTAAGTTTAAGAGTTGGGCTTTTGGATGACACTATCCACCGGGTGATAAGGTTTCAGAGCATATGAACTCAGATAAAACCCTGACGTGAGGCCCGAGCGACCTCAAGTCTGCTTCCTCAATCAGGCCGGATTGACCCGAATGAGAACATTAAATTCAGCTAAGACGAGGAGAGTCAGAGAGAAAACACGAAAGACAGAAGTTAAAGGCGAGTAGTAAGAGGTGCCGTCTTTATGTCAGGGGGAGATCGAACCAATTCATCGTCCCAAAAACTAAATGGGGACAAAAACAAAGCCCTCATCAACACACTGTCCCTGAGAACCAGCTCAACTCCCTCAGAATTTGACAACATTAGCTTATTTACATTCCTCTCAGGTGGCTGGGTTAGAAGTAAAACAAGGCCCCTTTTTAAAGTGCGTCTGTGAGTACCGGCTCTCTGCTGGGGAACCTCTAGCTACTGTGCCACAGAGCGGCTCGTCAGTGCACTTCAGGTATTGCATTGGTTCGGATCTGGAGAGAGCTGTCAGCAAAAGAACAAAAAAACTAACTAAATTTTGTCAGAGCTTAATGATTGGCAGACTTTTAAATCAAAAAGATGTAAATATGGAACATCTGTTTAGATGATCACAATGAATCAAAAGCTGGATCTCAAATTTGCCGATGCAAGACTGAAGTCAACATGGCTTCCAGAGACTGCAGGAAACGACAAAAGAGGGAGTCAAACAAAATGGCAGACAGGAATGACAACACAGGAGGGGTTTCAAGGCACAGAAGTGTGTGGGACTGATACTAAAAAGAAAGAAACAAAAAACTCAAATTCAAACCAAAGAAATTTTACTCCCCAACCAAATACATGAGCATTTCCCCAGAAACCAGGATCTAATACAGCGATGACAGTGGTCATGATTAGGTTTAACTGGGGCTGAAAATAAAATAACCTTTTGCCAACACTTACCCTCCTGATCACCATAAAAACAAAAACTTTAAAAGGCTACATCATTTTCAAAAAAGTGAAAAGGCACTTGATTGCTTCAGTTGCTGGTTTTAAAGCAGCCTTTGGTCCAGAGTGAGAGTGTGGCACCTCACTTGTTGTTAAAGACTACGGCAGTTCCTACACCAAAGCTCAGCCTCTGAGTCAGCACGGCGTGCCCCTGCCCTGGGCGTGACCTGCAGAGGAGGCCGAGCAGGCCTTCCACTGACCATTCTCAACCAGCCAGGAGCTGGGAGCCAGCCAGATAACAGTCGCTCCTGGTTATCTGCGGTAAACATGTGCTGCAGTGAGACGAGTGGCAGCAGCAATGCAGTGAGCGAGCTACGGCTTCAAAGAAATGGGGGGGCTTACGACACAGCAGCTGCCACTATGTAAGAAGTTTAAGAACAACTCCGACATGGATGCTGCGACGTCAGGAAAGCAAAGAGCAGAGATTACTGGTTTGGTTCAGAGCTCCGCCCAACTGCTCGTAACACCACACTGCAAATGTTCAAAATTCACAGCTAATAATACGTTTGGCCAGAAATAGAAATTCAGAATAAGGGGGTGCGGCCTCGTAGCTCAAATCAGTTGTGGCTTCCAGGATAAATCAAAATTCACTAGGGGGGTGGTGTCCCTCCAGCAGACATGTTGGCGTTTCTCTAAACATACCAAACTCTACTGGTGTCCATGACCACAAAAGGTGTTCAAACACTGGTGGTCCCAGCAGGGACCAGGAAGTGATTGTGTGCCCCCCCGCACTGAAGGTGGCGGTACTGCTTCTGCTGGCACACCAATCCCTGGCTCCCTTTCCCACCTCCCCCAGGAAAAAACTGAAAAAAGGATAATTATAGCCGGCCTTTATTTTGAGAGCCAGTTGCCGAGCTGCGTCAGAGGAGGATCCCATTTCAGGGCTGCCGTCGAGCCTGCAATGGCTGTGAGGGACGACCCTGCAGGGCCCACCATGTGCTGCTCCTTTTAAGGGAAGGGACAGTCACTGCAGGACTCCCAGCCGGTTCTGGCTCCAGGCAACAAGGACAGCCCCACAGTGTTCACTGCGTCAGTCACACCCACCCTGCAAAAGCCAGGATTTGGACATGTGGCGGTCACTGGTGAAGCTTTGGCAGTGACTTAAAAAAAACTAAGCTCCTCACTCCTCCTCAGTCGGAGGCCTACACGGTCTAACTACAGTTTTAAACTCAAAGTACAGGACTGAGTAAGCAGGAGAAAGGGGGAGGAGGGGAGCTCGTCCTGTACTGAAATTCACAGTGGAAAATAAAAAATATACACTTTGTTTGCTTATTCACAAATCACAGGCACTGCCGGTGTATTAGAGTGTGTCTGTGAGAGATATTTACAAAATCCATTAAAACAAATCTGTAAGTCTCGCTTCCCCTTCATTTCGGATTTGTCATGCATCACCTTACATTATTCCCAAGTGTTTAACACCAGTGCTGTTTTTTTTCTTCTAATTGGGCTGAAACATTTTATATCGTCTCTTCCCAATAACAGCATTTTGTCATTATTTCAGTTTTTTCAAATTTTTTTTGGGGACACCAAATTCAGGCTATAACGTTTTCTTATTCCCTGTCTACAAAAAAACAGCCCATATACTTAAATAATTGGGAGATAAAGCTGGAGGTTAAGGCACAAAACAGAACTCCATTAAGAATAAAGTTGATAAACAGGGAAACAACCAAACATTATTAGAGAGAAACCTAAATAACACTTAAAAATATCACTTTCTATTCAATGACCTAGACGCCTCTGTAGATAAGGAATGAGAAAGGATTGCAAAAACAAAGCAAAACACTTGTCCACTTAAATATAATTGTGCCTTGAGAGGAACTTTACATTAATTGCCTCTATATCATTTTTTTTGTTTTTTCTCTGCTATTCCTCTATTTTCAAACGCAGCAGTGGCCGTGCCCTCTTCTACATCCTTTCACGTGGTTGTTGACTCAGTTACATGGCAGCCATGTTGGAATGTTCTGGTTGGCCACGTAGTAGTTGCTGAAGTTGTGGTCTCGGACGTATGGAGCTGGCTGATAGTAGCAGGTGACACAGGACGCGTCTGGGATGGCGTTCTGCTCCGCCAGTACCCGGAAGGCCATCAGCGAAATGAGGTGGAGGGTCTGCCGCCGCTCGTGACCCATGAGGCACACCGTGCTCTCGTTGACCACTCGCCGCAGGATCATTAGGTAGTCGTACTTGCTCTTCTCCTCACCTATGAAGTGGCTCTGAAGGTAGGCCTCCACCTTGCGCTGCTGCTCACCGAGGTCAGGGAAGTCAATGAAGAAGCGTGAGCACATGTACCGCTCCAGGCCTTTGAACTCCTCCTCGCTGGCCGGCCGGAAGTCCCTCACTAGCAGATTGCAGTATTTCAGAAGGCCGCCGCCCCGGATCTCCTCGGGCCGCTTGGTGGCGATGAGCTTGTTGCGCAGGTGGCTCAGCGCCATGTTGAAGTCGCCGTACACGCTCTCCCCGCTCACAGTCGGGTGGAAGGCCTGTGTCATTGGCGTCTGTGCCAGCTCGTAGTAGACGAGCATGGAGTCCAGCACAATCTGAAAGGAGTCCACGCTGAACTCAAACTGCCGGCGTATTGTGTCCACAAACTTCAGCTCTACGTTGCGGCCATTGTTGTTGGAGAGGGAGATGAGGCTCCAGCGGTCCTGCTCTGTGTTGACCTTCACCAGCTTCTGGACGTAAGCCTCTTTCAGGGTCATGGGAGTAATTTTATCTTTGTTCACTCCCTCAGGCAGAAAGTCCAGCAGGGTGCCCAGCACCACGTCCTTAATGACGCGGTATTCTCTCTCGTGCGGCAGGTCCACCCTGAAGATGACGTCCAGATCTTTGTAGCTCCAGCCAATGTCCTGCACCAGCACGTGGCTGGCCGTGGAGCCGTTGAGACGAATGTCCTTCACCCGGATGCCCCTCAGCTCCAGGCGGGTACGCACCCAGGCCACAATGTCTTTGAGGCGCACCTCTAAGGTGGGGAAGTTGCCTCGTCCGTGAACAGGCACGACCGCGGTCAGCACATCATTGAGCCGGCTCACTTGCTCCCAGGACAGAACACTGACTGAACTACTCTTTGATTCCTCCTTGTTCTCCATCTTCTCCATCTTCGCACAAGGTTCTGATTAACTAAGTTGACAGGAGAGAGCAAACAAACGAGTGTTAGCTTCAACCACAATCATAAAACACACTGAAACATCTCCACAAGAAAACAAAATCCTTCAGCAACAGTCAATCAGGGATGTGACCACTTTTGAAAAATAAAATCTATTGAACAAAAAGTTTTCTGCCTGTAAACAGCAGAAAACTAAATGAATTCCCAAATGGAAGAGCTGACCATTAGGTCTCTAGTAAGGGAACAATTTGTCAATCAATTGTTTAGGTGGTCGGTCGATAAATCTCAAATCTATGTCTCAATATGTTGGTTTTTTTCCTGCTCAACAGTCCAAAACCAAACGGTAATACATCTCAGTCCATACATGGGTACAAATTCTCAAACTATTCAATTGGAGTTGTTGATCATTTTAATGTCATTATCGATCTTTTAATAGTCGCCCTGTCAATAACAATTTCAAATATTGATAAACATTAATGGACTATAAGGTTAAATCATGTGAAACATCATCATCCTCATGTTCAGCACGAGCGCTGCACAGAGTGAGCACGAGACGACCCGTTCACAGAGGGGAGCGCGTGAGGCTTCCAGAAACAGCGGAGTGCACGAGCGTGGCGTTTTTATTCTAGAACAGACGCACGCGGGGTTAAGGTGCACGTGGGAAACGTTAAAAGGCACGACACACAATTCACCAAACCCCGATCTGCTCCAGCTGATTCATCAGCGAGCCCGCAAACTGCGTGGAGAACACCGCACTGCGCTTTGAAGGCCACTAACCGTGACTCGGTAACAGTTTGGAAGAGTCAACGAGGGTTAAAGAATCGAACTGTTGCGGTGAAACATCCCTGCATCGCTCTTTTGAATCGCTGGTTTACGTAAACGAGGTTGTAGCGGTGTGTCCATGCTAACCGCGCAGTTCACGCAACAGAAGCAGTCACATTGAGGATGAAGTCGATACGTACGTTTTGTTGAAAGTCTTCAGAATCCTGAAGAGAAGAAATAAAGTTCGTTCAGACTCATGATCCAGAGGAAACACTCTAACACACACACAGCGGAGGAGTCAGTGTCCGCACCGCCGCGCACACACCTGCTTTATACAGCCGCAGCACGACCCACTCACACCGCTGCTCCGCCGAGACAAAACACAGTCCCTCAGATACCAATGCGCGGAGCGAGCCTCTGATTGGTCGACGGGCATTTTGCGTTTCCAGGCAGACGACCAATGTTGAGGATTCGGTTTATCTGTCAACTGATATCATAATAACAATAATAATAAATATTATTATAACTATTAATCAATCAATATTAAAAATGCTAATAATAATAACAAATGAAAACACTGCACTGGTTTTCCTCATGTCAGTCTACTTATTTGTTTAAATGTATCTATTCTTTCTTTATTTTTATTGTATATTTATTGTATTATTTAAAATGTTTTTTTAAGTAATGGCCTTTACCTACACTTTGAAGTGTTTTTCACAGAGCCACAGACTAAACATGGAAAACAGGTCTCCACTTCCCCCACCATCACTACCAGGTACAGAACCACGTCTACTTTGCTTGAGGCTATTTGGAAACAGAACCTAAATCATACATTCATAAGTTAGTCTGTAAATGGATCAGATTCAAGGGATCACATTTATTAATGTTATAGATTGTAAAGAAAGATGTGTCTCCACCATCTCCTGTTTTACAAAAGCAAAGCCAAAATATCCTGGATACGAATGCTGCCATCTTGTGTTGGCTTCATTTGGAGCCTGAGTCTGGCTGGAGTCATGGGGGTGGAGAAGTGGTATCAAGGTGTTAGTCTCATCTGTTTCATCTCATTCTTATAGCATCAAACAACCAAATTGAACTTATCAGAAACATTAACCCACAAACACATCAGGGTGATGAGAACAACCTGAAATCACAGAGAAAAATGTATTCAATGTATTCTCTGACTTTGCTTAGCAGAACCCCCCCCCCCCCCCCCCCCTTCCCCTCACTTCAGAGGTGTGTCGCTGTGAATCATGCAAAGAAACCACGAGAAGGATGCAAATGTAATGATTCACTGGAACGTAAACCCCAGGTATACACAGGAGAGTCCCCCCGAAACAATAAGAGCTTGTTGCTTTTATTTTGAAACAGAAACATTTGATAATGACAGATTAAAGTGTAGAAAACAGAGAGAGAGAGAGATAGAGGAATGAAACCAAGATCCATGGTTGTGAAAAATGTGAGATACATAAATGGCGTGAAATGTATTTACTCGTTGGTTAACACCAAACACAGGCACCATTGTTTGTTCTCACAGGAAAGCAACACCATCACATTTAGCAGAGCGGGTAAATCCATTATAACATTAGATCATATCACAATATGTTTTTTGTCATAGGACTCACTCCAACCACGTCTGTAGTTTATAATTGTCCTTTCTAATTGAGAACATACAAATACAAACATACACAGAAATATCCAGAATATATAAATACAAATATCAATAAGGAAAATTGAGGCACATCTTCAAGGTAATAATTGTTGTCCGTGTAATGCAGACCACACACATTAACATGTTAAAAATACCGTCTTCAGTGGAACAATTATTTAACTTTATGATCATTCATGTGAAAATAAGCCATAGAAAGACCATTTAAAAAATGTAAACATGTTTATTTATTGCTGAGAAAAGAAAGACTAACATCTTCTTTTCCTGCCGTGATCACACTCCTTTTTCCAGCGAAACATGAAGACACACGTGGGCTGCAGGAAACCCACGTCAAGAAGAAGCTAAAGATGCAGTTTCGCTCAAATGAACCTTTTCTCTGCAGCGTCAGTGGCGGAAACAAACACCACAGTGAGCCTCAGCAGTGCAGTTGTACTTGTGTGTGTGTGTGTGTGTGTGTTGTGAGGAGAGCCCCTTACTGAGTGGGGTTGTACATCATCTCAGTGTCAGTGTGTCAGTAGCAGAAACCATAAACCAGAGGGGATCCCCTCCCTCTCTCTTTGTGTGTTTGTCATATCCTCACTCATATGAGATTGTTAAGGGAAATTTAACAGAATTGCCACGTTTTACTCTCTCATTAAAGATTCAAACAGTAGGGTTGTCAGCAGTGGACATTTGAACACACAGGAGGAAGATGCAAAGTAAAAGGCAAATTAAGTCACGGTACAAGTTGAGCTCTCCACCTCACATTAAAACAGAGCAGTGTTAAAACCTAAACAGGATTTCAGCAGGAAACTCAGTTGTGTTTCACTTCAGTGGGATGACGCAGTCAGAGCTCCGGCTTTGTTTCCTCTGTCTACATGAGAACCAGTTCACCGCTAAGACACACAGTGCAACAGAACTAATCACCACACTAATAATTTAGGTTATAAATACTAACACCTTATTATTTATGCCAAAGACCATAAGACCACAACACAGACAACTCTCCGCTGCACATTCATCCTGGAACAGGAAGTGTGTTGCTGCTGGAGTTCTGCTGCAAATTTACAGTTAACTTTGACATAATAAAATGAATATTAGGAGTAATTTGAGATGCTTAAAAAAAAATCCGTCGTCTGACAGAGTGAAATCATCTATGTGTAGAAATACATTCCTCTGACATCGGAGTGAAGAATCTCTGAGGAGACGGCAGATTGTTATCACAGCGCCCTTGATAAGAGATGGACGCCAGCGAGTTTGTGAGGTTGGTTGACCTGAAGCGTGTGTGTGTTTGCACATGTGTGTTTGTGTGTGTTGGCCGTGCTTTGCAGCTGCAGCTCTGCCATCTGAAGAGTGACTCACTGCGTCCAGGCCTCGGATGAGTAAGCAACACTGGCCATTAACACATTAAACACACAATGAGATGCACATTAGCACGTACGTGGACGGACACATTGTCCCCATGTAAGCAAACAGACGGACACACAACACAGTTCCATTAAAGGCTGTTAAGGAGAGCGCTTGCTAATCTCTTCAGAATGAGTCAGTCGGACATTTAAAAACCTGCTCTCCACCTGACGTCATAGTTGTTATCAGACACACACACACACACACGCACATACATACACTCTCTTCAATATGCATATTATTACATTAAAAGAGTTTCCCCTGCGTCCTCTCTTTGACAGTGATTCATTTCGTCCTGCAGAATCACTTCCTGAATCATTATTATGTGCATGTAAGAATAAAAACAAGTTGCTGCTGAATCAACTGTGGGAAAGTAGAGATCTACAGGCGATGTTCACAAACCTTCTGAGAAAGCTATAAACTTTCAGTTTCGGTCGAGGAATCAATTTAAAAGTTTCACTGAGGAAATGTAAAGTCTGCATTAGATCTTTGACCATTTTCACTAATAAATTTATTTCTATTTTAAGGTGAATAACAACAGGGTAAAACTTTGTATTAATAGATTACACCAGAAAACTCCCCCAATTGATTCTTTGCATTTAGAGAAATATTTTCGGTATTGCCAGTTTTCTAAAAATATGTGTTTAAATATGTAAATGGAGGATTATCTAATAAAAACATGCACTATTTCCTGAACAAAAAATTGGACCAGTGACTGAAAGCCGGTTTAAAATATCTGTTTTATAAAATGCCTTTAAAGAGGGAATCTTCAACATCTACTTTTATTTCTCCGTAAATCAGAAAATAGAGTTGACGGCCATAACAGTAGATTTTAACCTGGTTTTCTGCTGTGAAATGGTTTTTGAGTCAGTCTGTAAATTAGTTATGGACAAACCCCTTTGTGAACATTTCAGGATGTAGACAGAAATAAAACTGGAAGGTCCAGTGTAAGTAAATGAAACTGAAGTAGAGAGAAACTTCAGTTTGAGAAAACAGCCTCTGAAATCTGCTGTGAAATGAAACAAAAACATACATTTTGAATATTTGTCATTTTAGGTCTTCTCACCCTCATGTTTGTACAAGTACATGTTTCCGATAATTTTTTTTGAATACAATAGATAGTTTAAGCATTGTTAATATTTCCAACCAGTTATGGCTCCTGCAATGCAGTGCACTTTCAAAACATGGGAGATGACAGATGTAACTTCCTATACACAAAGATTTCACAATTTGACCCCATTAGGCATGACTCATTTTGGAGTTGAGTTTCACCTTTGCCAGGCAGTGTTCATGCGTAGGCGAGGAGTGATTAGATGCCGGCGATCTTCGTTTGTTGTGTTCTGGAAGTATGTCATGAGAGCTTATGGTTGGAGGCCGAAGAGAAAGTACAGAAACACCAAGGCTAAATAAAACCCAACACATCCACGTTGTATATTCGGATGAGTTGGGACTCATCCTTCCCTTTTCAAAGGGGCTGATTGTTTCTCTCGTCATGTAAACTAGGATTATCTCCGACCTCAGTTTTCCTCACGTTTCCACTCTTCCCTCGTTCTCTAAACACGCTGAGTCTGTACACCGTGAGGCCAAATACAATAATGCGGTTTTATAAACAGCTGCTCGGCAGAGTGAAACGTTTGAAAATCCTCCCGGCTGCCTACACACAGCCTTGAAATGACACGCAGCGACTGGAGAGGATTACAGGAAATGATGACAATGATTGCAAACATGTTTGTAAAAATAAAACAAGTGCATCACCACAAAAACATGTTCCATGTTCAGCACCATAGCACAGCCCACATTTTGCTAATAAAACAAAAAAGAAAGTTTTTACAAGAGGAAATACCATTATGATTTTCTGCCAAACTGGTTTGAGAGAGAAATTCCCCAGTGTTTTTGGTGAAGCAGATACACTTCCCTCAACAGAACAGGCGCAGAAACCATTTACACGTTCGCGTAAACTGGTCGGAGCGGAAAGCTGAAAAAGTTCCAACAAATGTTACATTATGTCAGACGGTCCATCAAATGTAATGAAGGATTTATTTCCTCATTTACATTTTTTACAGTGTGAAGTTAATGTGTGAAGAGCGAGACTTTTCAAACAGAGCAGTGTGCGTCTTTAATAACTGCTCACAGTGGTGGCACATGGAGAACATTAGATTGTGCAGCAGCCTGAACCCACATCTGTGTGCATCCTGAGAACAAACCTGAATTCATCTGTTAGATGTGGTTCTGGGGGAGAAGAGGATCCAGGTTTACACTTGGTGGTTTGTTGGTGAGTTTAAGAATTCAAAAGTTTCCTTTGCAGCAGCAGAGAAAGTTCAGGTGGTAAAGACTCAGATCAAAACTGAAGCTGCGACGCCTCCCAAGACAAACACAGGGGTCACACACAGACTCTATAACCTGTGTGCCAGGAACATTTTTTGAGAACATGTTTGACTCACATAAAAGTTCAGTTACTCTTTACTTCTCTCTCTCTCTCTCTCTCTCACACACACACACACACACACACGCACACAAACACACACACACACACACACACACACACACACACGCACACACAGACAGACAAACAGAGACAGGTCGGCTCAGGCTGCTGAATGATGCTGGAACTTGATCAATCTAAATATTTGTGTGTCATAGGAGACTAATGTTTGTCACATGGGCGCTGTCAGTTTTTATAAATGTAACTGAATCAGTGTTTTCTTTTCCAGCATAAAAAATAACAGGAGTTGAGCCAAAGTTCCTTGTAAACCTGGTGAAGGAAAAACAATATGAAGGCAACACCCAACACTGAAGTGACAATACCTTCTCATGTATCAACACTGCTTGTCAACCACTGGGAAGTCAGCACAGCTATATTACTATCAATGAGTCACAGAGCAGGTTGCTGTGAGTTCCACGGCTTACAATCGCAAATCCAAGCAAATGTATTTCAATACCTAAAGTAAATGGAGTGATTTTACATGAGTGATTAGACCTTATTTCGTTGAACTTTTGTGTCATGAAAAAACATTTGGAGTCTCAGGGGTTAACAGTGATGCAATTCTTTGAACATATAAAAACAATAGAAAAAAAAAACCCACAACATGCCTCCATACTGCTCCTCCAAGTGTCCGCAAGCCCAGACATTAAAATTCAAGTCGAAACGCGGCATTTACACCACATGTTTTTATCCTAAGAGTCCTCGGCCCTCCACACGATCATGTGAGGAGGATAACCTGTATATTATGCTGTTTCAATTACTGCAATTCAGTTCATTTAATAGTTTTGAAGTCAATTGTATTGGATTTGGATGCAACACTGTTCCCCCTGAAACTCCAGCAGGGTTCTGTGGACTCAAACAAACAACCCCCCCCCCCATCGGTATAGTGGTGAGTAGACTATGAGTGAATTTTTCCTTTTTCTGTGAACTATAAACCCTTTAAGTTGGAAGCACTTTAACTCAACTGGCACACAAACTCAACCCCAGCGTGGTTTCGGACCTCAACAAGTTCTACATCATATGGGTGGAACCGTGAATAGCTCTGCTTGTGAGAGAAAAAACTAAACAGTACAATGAAGCAGTGATAGAAGCACCAAGCCCATGTTTTTTGTACACATGTACAGTATTTCCTGGCAGGACAAACACACAGAGCAGGAAGTCACCTCCAGTATTCACCTCTGACGGATTGACCGGTCTCATTACTCTGAGAGTCGCTCAGCAAGTTCAGTTTGTTCACAATTACTGGAACAACAAATCTAACATGAGTGATGAGAAATTTCCTCATGACATTTATAAATCCTTTGTATTCTGCTGAATGAATGTGAGACCAATCTTTCCCGTCATTTTCTGAGAAGAAAAGTTTGCCGACATCAGGCTTCAGCACCTCGTCGGTTTCAAAGGCTGCAAGATGCATCTCAAGGCGACAACAGCAGGTAGCTCAGCATTAGTTTAGCATAAGATAACATGAGGCCCAGAGAGCAGATCCCAAACCCAGATGTTTCCTTGTTCCTTGGCTCATTTACACCTCTCATGACCTTGCATATATATAGTTTATATATAATAGTGTATCTGCAGATGCTGAATCAAACTCTTATTAAACAGAATTTAATGATCAAGAAACACGACATCAAGCTGAGGCTTCAGGTGCTGTCATTAGTTGTGCAGACATTTTGTCGTTGGACCTGATGGTGGCGCTGGATGAAGATTGAGAAACCTGGAGATTCGCAAAGCATCAGATGATCAAGCAAAACACTCGGATCAATTTTCATAACATCTTTATTGACTTTGTGTCTCAGTTTTAAACGTATTTACAGATACTTTAACTTGATTTTTTTTAGTTCAGTAAAAATACAAATACAGAACACTCAATTTTCAAAAGCGACGTCGCTCCCTGCGACTCGTTGGCCGCCCATGGGTTCCTCCTTGGGCTGCCTCCTTTTGGGAAGAAAGGAGGTGATGATGTCGGCGTGATGTCAGAGACCATGTGGGGGGAGAGAGAGGCTGAGAACCAAAACTGAAACGCTACTGACGACTGGAGATCAGATGAAAGAGGAAGATGGAGGTGATGTTGGATGAATGATGAGGGAGAGAAATGAAGAACTGGGCAGCAAAGAATCATGAGCGTACATTTGAGAAAAAACCCAACTGCAGAAGCCTTTTGCGTCACATTATTGATTTTAAACAGAAGAAAAAAGGAAGATTGATAAAACATTATCTCACACTCTAGGTCAAAGCCAAGTTAACAAGATAATAAGTGATCAGACCGTGATACAAAAACTGGCTTAAAAGTTGGTTACTGCTGCAGACGTTTTCACATATCAGGTCCTAAATCTTTCTGATCACAGCTGACAACGATTAAACATGTTCCTGATAACGTCTTGTGCTTCGGATTTTTACTTTTACTTTAGTATTCTATGACTTTTCAATATTACATCGTGTTATCATGATAATCTGTATCCTTCTCGGCTGTCGGATGTTCCGATGGTCTCCTGCAGCTATAATCTGTTTTGTGAGCACAGTGGGATTTGTTGGTTCGTGGTGCTGGATCACACAGATCGTCTTTATCACCAAAGAAACAGCTGCACACAGGGTGAATGTCAGAAAATTCCATTTCGGTCGAAAAAGGGAGTGTCTGGGTTTCTTAATACAATTTCTGGGGAGTGATCATTTGATACTTTGAACTGTCATCTTGTTTTTTTTTTTTCTCGTCTGCTGTCCCCATTAATTGGGCTCTGACAACATTTTGATTCCATGTGCACGCCAGATGGCAATCTGTGCAAATAAAAACAATGACAGGAATTTTATATCACAACACATCATATAAACACAATGTAAATAAAGAGCACAGTGTCACCCAAGGAGTCACAAATGCAAATAAGGCTCGAGAAGGAAACCAGATATAAACCTTCTTGGTTCAGCGCATTTTGGAAACGAGATTCATGTCAAACAATCTGGTGACGAACTTATAGAAAATAACACATTTTTAACACACCGTCATTCTCTCTGTTGCGGACACACACAAATACACACGTTCATAGCACAAGTGTACTGAGCCCATCATTAAGCTGACTGTATTATGATAACATTAGTAATATATAATTCTTCATAATGGTATAAAATCATGGTAAAACCCAAAGCCTGTGTTTAAAGAGGGACGACATGACGGTTCCCAAAAGTGAAACCCCCCAAAAAAATCTGTATTTGCCTCTGGTGGCTGATAATAACTCATCCATGTGAGCATTAGTATTTGTTATTTGCTACAAAAAAAAAACAATCAGCTGAGACTGACCTGTGATTGGTCGAGTGCATGTAACGTTAAAGGAGAAAGATGGCGGAGCCCAAGTCTGGGATATATTAGCTTCATTGTACAGAGGGTGGAAGTGGAGACGTGTCGTCCATGTTTATTTACAGTCTACGCCAGAAACTACACGTTTCCCTCCGACCACAGTTTCTTTATAGTTTTAATGTTCTAGATGTTTTTGATGATATGATTCATTTAGTTGTTGGACAATGTGATGAACGGGGTCAGATCCCGGAGCAGGTTCACAGGTGAATGTTTCTCTGAAAATGAAAAAAAGTTTTTCCCACATTTGATTTAAAATCTATTCAAAATTATTTCACTGATATGAGATACGGTTTCATTCTTTGCCAGACTTTCCAGAAGAATGTGTGAAACCCTGAGACTAAAGTCCTGAAAGTTCTAAATCTTCTTCTGGTGGAGGAGTGACGCCGGGATTAAGACGAAGGAAACGAGAGAAGAGAAAATGGATTGTGATTTTTAAGAGCACAGAGGGTTAATGAAGCCTTCAGTTTTGGTGGCAGAGCAGTGATACAAGGTCGAAAGGAGTAAATTGTGGAATTGGCCATCTTCGTTTATTCAGCTCTTCCAGTGCTACACCTCCACCCCCCTCTTCCTAGACAAAGTGCACAAACTTTTGATTTACAGCACACACACACACACACACACACACACACACACACACACACACACACACACACACACACACACACACACACACACACACACACACACACACACACACACACACACACACACACACACACACACACACACACACACACACTCCTATGGAAGCATGTTTGGGTTCAAGCCTTGAATGGTGTGAAAATGATGAGATGTGATTTATGACAAGGTGGGAAAGAAGCAGACAGGAGAGATGAGAGAGGTGTTGAAATAAGAGATGGTTTGATAAGAAAAATGAGAGAGATGAAAAAAAAAGCAGCATCCAATCGAGTAGCAGCAGAATGGTTTGGGGTTGATGTGTCCAACTGGAGGAGAAAGTGGGAAGGTGTTGAGAAGTGGTGAAGATGCAGGGAGGCCTGCTGCTGTTTCTGGTCTGCTTTGCTGAAAATACAAGGATCTGAGGAGGTGGGGAGATTTGCCACAACCCACTCTGACACCAAGGATGTGACGAGCTGCTGACAGTTCCAGGTCAAAGTTCATCTGATAACCATCACACGGGGAGTGGGTCGGGTCAGGAGAAACGGAGGGCTTTGATTCAACCCTGTGTCCCCATTCAGGATTTTTCCACCCCCCCAAAAAATATATCACACTTTATTAACAGACCCTGTAAAGACCTCGAGTCTGTCTGTGTGGAGAAAATGACACCTCCATTAGGCCCAGTGTCAAAGTGACTGCATTGTCCTTCACAAAACCCCACAGAGCACTCGCAGTGCCTCCAGTCTGTGCAGGAGCAAAGTTTGGTCAAATAAAACACAAAAAACGTCAAGTCAAGCCACCAGCTTTGGAGCTCGGTCCTTCAGAGAAAAGAGTTTGTTCAAGCCGAACTTGAAGCTGAGCAGCGCACCCACCGTCCTGAGCAGAGAAGACAGAGCGATGGAGAGAAAAAGTCAAAGATTTAAAGACAGAAGAAGAGAACCTCTCTTCTCCTGTGGGAGAACCTCAGAACCTCTCTTCTGTGCTGGAGGCTCTCGTTCCGTCTCCTGTCGATGTCTGCAGTCCGAACTCAGTTGAGAGTCTGTACATCAGAATGTAAGTTTGTTCAGTGTTTGTGGGTGGTTTTTTTTGTTTTTGTTTTTTTGGGGCAGGTGGGCAGACATGTGGCGCACCCTGGTGCTGTTGGCGGAGGGAGAAAGGTCTGTCCATCTACCGCTGAGCCGGCTCGCTGCCGGGCAGCGTGATGTTGCCCAGGTGGAGAACAGGAAGCGGGTGAGCCTCCGTGTTGAAGACCCAGCTTTCCAGCGGCATCAGGTCGTCGCTGGAGAACAACAGGTACAGGTACCTGTGGGTTAGGGTGTGGGGGGGAGGGGGGGGATGGTGCGAAACAAACAGAGGAAATGGGGGTGAAGATGGGAGGTAAGGGGAGAGGAAGGACAGAATACATAGTTATAGGTTATAGGGACAGCAAAGTCAAAATCCACAGGTTTGTAAACATGTCTGACTCTGATACATCTCCACTGATGTGTGATTGACAGTTAGGTCTCATCAGTGTTGACTTTTTGACTCATCGGGCTCTTTGAAGTGAAACAGGAACATTGGCTGATTTATCAACGTAAAATTCCAGAGAAGTTTTTCAAGTTATTAAAAATAATATTTGAATTACTCAACTGTGAAAAGTAAACAGTATCTGGTTAACACCTAGTGTTCTGGGCTCATACTGGTGACATATAATTGTTTAAGGTTGTGGGAAAATACTCACAATTTTCTAAATGAGTAGTTCATAGATCTTGATGAAAATAATTCATTGTATTATGGAAGAAGCTTTGCAGAGTACATAGACATAAAGAAACACATTTCTAAATCAAGTTTTCCATCATACAAATCTGCAATTAAATCCACTTGTTAGGTGCATTTATGTGCACAGACTTCAGGAAGTTTTGAATAAAATAAACAAATTTCACAAAGCAAAAGAAACTGTGCATTTGATGAATAATCCTAACACAGCAGAGGAGCAGACGTTCCGCTACTACATCTTTGTACAGCTCCAATCAGGAGCCTGTTTGACACAGACGTCTTGATGTGACGACGACAGCGACACAGTCAAATGTCATCGTCTCAAAGAGTAAGCAGCCAGTGTGGCCTGTGACCTTTAAAGACTGATTGAAATGACCGTTCTGTGTCATTTGATTACTTGTGGGAGTTAATATCAGAAACGTTAAAGTTAAAAGTGAAGAACTGAGCAGCCGGGTAAAGAGGATTGTTCTCTGTTTGATGAATTTCTTTGACCCGTCACAATGTCGGACTCACAGTATAAACTCTGTTCACTTCTGGTAATTCAGGTCCGTTACAGTATTAATGGGAGAAGATTCAAAGAGCTACCAGCAGGGGAGGGCAGAGAGCCACATTCGGCTTTAATTCTCCCTCTGGCTTGAGGCCTGTTAATCTGCCTTTCTCTCCCTTCTCCATCAGGGATGATGATGATGACGCACCACAGAGAAATAAGAGCTGGCCTTTGCATCAGTCATCCTTTTAAACATTTTGTGGCTGCGTACAGAGCAAAGGTCTCTAATGGAAAGGAACAACAACAGAGGCCAGCGAGTTAACCTGTAATTCCCCTTTGACAACACTCTCACAACATTCGAACACAGATGGAACAAGTAAGTGATCTATGGTCAAGTGGTTCTATATGTAACCGGAAAAAAGGTCTCACCACAAAGATAACGTTTCTAAAAGTTCCGTAAAGTTTTAGATACATGTTAATATGATTAGAAACAGTTTTCACAAAACTATTTAGTATGAATTGATCATATCTGTGAGTATCTTTACTGTAGTAACAGTATCCAGGACAATTTAATTAGTTAGTTAATTAGTTAAACTAATTATTATAGTTAATTATTATAAACTAAATCCAGTGCAAGGCTGTTTTCATACCGGAAAGTCTGAGCCAAGCTTCATGTTTGTTTACATCTGACGTGTTTGTTTTTCGTTTCAAATTGTAATCACAGGGGCACATTAAAGTTTGTTGTACTACATATGTACTAGGCGTGGTTGATAAATAGATTATACTCGATGTATCGCGGCTTGTTTGCGTGAGATGTATTAAATGACTATATCGCAACCATCGAGTACAAATTGTCACGCATCAGCATAAAATCTTTCTGGAGTTTCTCTTCTCATGCCCCTCTCACAGCAGACAGCTCACACCCCTGCCCATCCAGAAAACTCTTGTGCACGCATGTGTGTTTGTGTTTCAGGAGAGGAGGCAAGAGACTCAGAGAGCATGAGAGAGAGCGAAAGAAAGTGAAGAGTCTCTGTCTCTGAAGAGGTCAGAGATGGTTATTGACAGTTTGTTTACATTCTTTTAAAACTTTTAACCAGACAAATCAGTTTACAAATGAAGAACTTGAGCGGCGTTCACTCCAGCGCGAGTTGACACTTGTGTGTGTGTGTGTGTGTGTGTGTGTGTGTGTGTGTGTGTGTGTGTGTGTGTGTGTGTGTGTGTGTGTGTGTGTTTGTTTGTGTGTCTGCTCGGACAAGTGAAGCAGGTAATTGACTTTGTCGAGGAACAGTTGAAACAAACAATGAAAATACAGAGCTTCCTCTATGATCCACAGCTGCTCAATGATCAGGAGGTTGGTTTGTCCCGAGCTGGGGTTTTTGTGTCCTCCACTCTGCCGCTGACCTGCTCTCACTTTGACTTCTACACTTATCACAAGTTATTAGGACCTGATCAGTACATGAAGTTTACTTAGAGTTTGTCTGAATCGCTCCCACTCCTGTGATGTGAGACTTATTGATCAGTGAGGTTTTCACATTCAAAGCCTTTGTGGTTTGGACACAATGCTATTTTTAAATTTACCATTTTTTTTTTTTTTTTTTTCTTCATTGTTTTTATTGCAGTTTTTTTGTTTCCATTCAACAAACAAGCAATGTCTACAGAACTAGACACAAACACAAAACAAACACAAAACAAACATGACAGCTCCTACATGAAGGATGAACATATGGCATGATACAAGAGGTGGTGAATCTCACAGTACACGAATGTCGTTCAAGTCCACAGCAGTCCTTTTAATAGGGTGGAGGAAAGGTCTGGACCGATATAGTCCAAAAATGGGCGCCACACTCTGTAGAACTGATCTACACTGTGATGTATGACGTTGGTAAGATATTCTAAAGGGATCAGTTCAAAAATTATTTTGCGCCAACCACAGACAGAAGGGACCTTGTCACTGATCCACTGCAAAAGAATATTTTTCCTAGCTGCAAACGTCAAAATATTATACAATCTTTTGTTGACTGCTGTTTTCAAACAGTCACTTGGAAGACCTAGGATCAGGGATACGGGGTCCATTCCTATATTAATATGAAAAATTCTCTCTATTTCCCTAATAACTTCAACCCAATAACTTTGAAGTTTATGACAAGACCAGAAACAATGAGTTAAAGTTCCCACATGAGTTTTACACTTGAGACACAGAGGGGAGAGAGAGCGGTTGAAGAAATGCCTGCGGTGAGGGGAAATATGTAATCTGTGTAAAATCTTAAGTTGTATTTCTCTTGTCCGAGTGCAAATTGAAATCTTTTTTGCAAGAGACCAAATGGTATCCCACTTGTCTTCATCTATGGTCACAGACAACTCCCTCTCCCACACACCAGTAGTGGAAAAACCATTAAGCACATGGTAAAATGAGCTCAGAGACACTTTCAATTGTTGATGAAACAGAATCCTCTAAACAGCAGATATTTCAGGGTGATCAATAAGGGTTGTGCTATGAGTGATATAATGCCGTATTTGCAAAAAGCGAAAGAAATCTTGTTTGGACAATTTGTATTTGTTAGTAAGCTGTTCAAATGACATACAGTGCCTTGCATAAGTATTCACCCCCCTTGGACTTTTTCCCATTATGTACTGTTACTAACTGGAATTCAAATAGACTTAAATAAACTTTTTCCCGTTTGATCAACAAAACATGCATAGTACTTTGGAGGTGCAAAATAAATTTTATTGTGACACAAACAATAATGAGAACAAAAAAGTTGACATCTGTTGGGTGCATAAGTATTCACCCCCCTGTGTCAATACTTGGTAGAACCCCCTTTCGCTGCAATTACAGCTGCAAGTCTTTTGGGGTATGTCTCTACCAGCTTTGCACATCTAGAGATGGAAAGGTTTGTCCATTCTTCTTGGCAAAAAAGATGAAGCTCAGTCAGATTGGATGGAGACCGTCTGTGAACCGCAATCTTCAAGTCTTGCCATAGATTCTCTATTGGATTGAGGTCTGGGCTTTGACTGGGCCATTTTAAGACATTAACATTCTTTAATCCAAACCATTCCTTTGCAGCTCTGGCTGTATGTTTAGGGTCATTGTCCTGCTGGAAGATGAACCTCCGCCCCAGTCTCAAGTCTTTTGCAGACTGCATCAGATTTTCTTCAAGGATTTCCCTGTATTTGGCTCCATCCATCTTTCCCTCTATTCTGACCAGTTTCCCTGTACCTGCTGAAGAGAAGCATCCCCACAGCATGATGCTACCACCACCATGTTTCACTGTTGGGATGGTGTGCTCAGGGTGATGGGCAGTGTTGGGTTTTCGCCACACATAGCGTTTTGCATTGAGGCCAAAAAGTTCAATTTTGGTCTCATCTGACCAGAGCACCTTCTTCCACATGTTTGCTGTGTCTCCCACATGGCTTCTGGCAAACTCCCAACGGGATTTTTTATGGATCCCTTTCAACAATGGCTTTCTTCTTGCCACTCTTCCATAAAGGCCAGATTTGTGGAGTAGACGACTAATAGTTGTCCTGTGGACAGATTCTCCCACCTCAGCTGTGGATCTCTGCAACTCCTCCAGAGTAACCATGGGCCTCCTGGTTGCTTCTCTGATTAATTTTCTCCTTGTCCGACTCTTCAGTTTGGGTGGACGGCCTCCTCTTGGTAGGTTTGCGGTTGTGCCATATTCTTTCCATTTTCTTATGATGGATTTTATGGTGCTCAGAGAGATGTTCAAAGCTCTGGATATTTTTTTATAACCTAACCCTGCTTCATATTTCTCCACAACTTTATCCCTGACCTGTTTGGTGAGCTCCTTGGTCTTCATGATGCTGTTTGTTCAGTAATGATCTCCAACAAACTCTGAGTCCGTCACAGAACAGGTGTATTTATACTGAGATTAAATTGCAGACAGGTGGACCCTATTTACTAATTATGTGACTTGCAAATGTGACTTGTGAATGCAATTGGTCGCACCAGATCTTTGTTAGGGGTTTCACAGTAAAGGGGGTGAATACATATGCACTCAACACTTTTCAGATTTTTATTTGTAAATAATTGTGAAATCCATGTAATATTTCCCCCCACTTCCAAATGATGCACTATTTTGTGTTGGTCCATTACATAAACTCACGATGAAATAAATTTTAATCTGTGGTTATACCATGACAAAATGTAGAAA
Organism: Pleuronectes platessa; assembly: GCF_947347685.1. Classification (NCBI taxonomy): domain Eukaryota; kingdom Metazoa; phylum Chordata; class Actinopteri; order Pleuronectiformes; family Pleuronectidae; genus Pleuronectes; species Pleuronectes platessa. Next base: position 3,908,952 of record NC_070639.1, on the reverse strand, counting down.
AGTCCAAAGGGGGTGAATACTTATGCAAGGCACTGTAAGCGTATCATCTGACAATAGGTCACTGAGGGAATTAATATTCTTATTAGACCATTGTTGAAAACCAGGGTCCGAAGAACCTGGGGGAAAAGCAGGATTATTAATTACTGGGGTGAAAATGGATGTTATATTTGATCTTCCCTCAAGACGGTGGACAAGCCGCCATGCTTTTAGAGTGCTGATTGTTACAGGGTTTGCACAGAAAGCTTTGATTTCTTTAAAAGTATTAAAAAATAATAGATCACTTAGTCTGCACTGAGATAATGCTGTCTCAATATCCAACCAGATTGAAGTTTTACCCTTAACCCAGTCGTTTACAAATCTTAAATGGGCACAAAGTTGGTAAATTTTTATATTAGGTAAGTCCAGGCCACCCATTGAGCTTGGTAGATGTAATACTGCCATCTTAAGTCTGGGTCTACGCTTGTTCCAGATAAAAGAGCTGAGCCACCCATTTATATCCTTCAACACCCTTTTAGAGAACAAAACAGGAATCATTTGGATAGGAAACAATAACCTAGGCAGCACATTCATTTTGACCAGGGCAATGCGTCCTAGCCAGGAAACAGGAAGTGGCATCCATCGCTGTAGGTCCTGCTTAATTTGACAAAATAAGGGTGCAAAGTTGGCTTTATATAATTGATCAAAGGATAGTGTAATGAAGATTCCTAAGTATTCAAACCCATTGGGAGACCATTTGAAAGGAAATGAAGGTACAGTAGTTGGTATTGTTGAAAGGGTACCAAGGGGCATAGCCTCTGATTTAGCCAGGTTGATCTTATAAAAATAATCAATCCTGGTTTGACACTTATGTGGGGCGGAGAAAAATGTATATTGTTTGTCAGAGGGGTGGGTGCATCTCCAAGCATCAATAAGTCCAAACTCCTCACATAGAGCATGGAGCGTGTTGGCCTGAGGAGAGGGGGGCACGTTACTATGTGGAAATTTGTCAATAAGCGGATTTAATATTAAATTAAAATCACAGCCAACAATAACAGTGGAATTAGAAAGGAATGGAGCTAAGTCCAAAACCATTTTGGTAAGGAAGGTGACTGGGTGGGCAGATGGAAAGTACACGTTCATCATTACAATATTCTGACCCTGCAAAATTCCTTTGATTATCACATAGCGACCATTAACATCCCTAACACAGTCAGATACTATAAAAGGTAGGTTTTTCCTAATCAACACTGCTACTCCCCTACTTCTTGTTGTAAAGGATGAGAAAAATACTTGTCCGAATGGCCCTTGTTGCAACTTTAAATGCTCTGTGTCATCAAGATGCGTCTCCTGTAACATAGCAACATCTATATCATCCTTCTTTAGACATGTAATTATTTTTCTCCGCTTAATAGGGCTGTGGACACCCCATACATTCCAGGTACATATTCGCAGCTTATTCATTATTGGTATTATTCATGTATCATACAAAGCATATTGAGCCAAGAGACCCACCAAACACCGGGTAAGAGAAAAATAAGCAAAGAAAGAAAGAAAGAACAAAGAGCTGTACAACAAAACATTCAAAAATAGAAATTTGGCAACGACCCTACTAAACATGTAGGGAAAAACCGTCCTTCTCCTGCCTGCGGCTGAGAGCCGACAGGTACGACATGCGCTTGACACGCGCCTACTCATAGACATAAACACACTACTGTCCGCCAAGAACACGGCGAAGTAGAACATTTCACCTGGTTGATTACAAGCAGTAGGAAAGGAAAGGGGCAAAGTCACACACGCCTGAATTTGGCAGATACTCACTCAGACACAGTCCAGACGCAATGTTAAAGAAAGGGATATTCCGGTGGTTACAGAGATTTACGGAAGCGTTTCCACGTTTCTCACCACACCGTTGACAGACAGCCTCAGCGTGGCGGGGTATAGAAGGGCATAATCCACGTTCTTCCTCCTTAAGCCTGAAACATGCTTCTGCGACTGCGTCTGCGTCTTTTCACGCCGCTGTGGCGCAAGACTCGTTGTCATTCATGCTTCCCCAACCGTTGCGCGTCTTACAAAGCAATTCCGCGCCAGAACACTAGGCGGAGTAATGCTTTTTGTCGAAGACGACCTGAGAGACGCCTTCTTTCTTCTTCGTCGATTGTTTATTTACATAGCTACTGCGGCTCCTTGTAGCCTATTTCAGGCGGACAAATACGCCAGTCAGTGAGGGGTTATACAAGTGGACATACTTTCGGATCTCTTCTGCCAAACGCTCTTCTATTTGGTCCATATTCATTCTTCTAAATCTCCCGTTGTTTCTGCCTGTATTATGGGGCATGAAACCGGAAATGCAGCTCCAGAAGGGATGTAGAGCAGACCAATCACAGCCTTGCGGGCTGAGTGAGCTTGCGGAGCTTTGCCGTAAATTTTAGAAAAGTGGGCCGACGCCCGTCAGCACGTAAGAAGGGATACATAAGCACGTAAGGGACCCGGAAGGGCTCTTGCGCTTACGGGCCCTTCACCTCGTCAAAAGCCTTGCGTTTCCTGGCCACCGCCGCCGAGTAATCATTGAAGAAGGAAACTCTGATCCGGTCCGCTGGCTGGTCCGCACCAAGGCGCCGGGCTGGTTTGACCTGGCTGGTTTGACCACCACTCGTTGTTTATCAGCGAAGTTGTGAAGTTTCATGATGATGGGTCTGGAGCGCTGGTTAGTGCCCGGCCTCGGTGCTAGGGAGCGGTGCGCGCGGTCCAACTTGATCTTCCCGGATTTAGTTGTGAGATTGAGATCCATGAAAGTGACCTTTCCTTCCCTCCCTCCCTCAGCCGAAGGGAGGGAGGGAGGGAGATGCAACCTCCGTCTGGGCTGCCCCAACCAGACGGAGGTTGCATCTATGTGATCTGCCATGTCGGTTATTTGTTTCTCGAGTTTTGTCACTTTACATTACATGTCATTTAGCTGACGCTTTTATCCAAAGCGACTTACATTTTTAGAACACTCAGCATTTATGAGGGGCCATTTAGGGGTTCAGTATCTTGCCAAGGACACTTAGGCATGCAGACGAGATAGAGTGGGATTCAAACCGGCAACCTTCTTGTTGCAGAGGACCCGCTCTATCCCCTAGGCCACGCTCTCCCACTCCCACTTTAGCCTGCAACACGTCCATTGTGTCTTCCACGCCGGAGATCCGTGTCTCGGCATCACCGACCCGCGTTGCCAAAGCCTGGATCTGAGATGTTTGTTCGCTTATAGCAGCGAGCACAGTGTTAACTTTAACATCCAATGACTTTGTAATGTTGTCAGTTATCTTACTCAAAGCCAGAAGAATACTTGGGTTAACAGCGCTCCCGGGCTCCTCGACCTCGGCAACCACCTCGTTAGCATCTTCGGGTTCATCCGCAGCAGGCTCCATAGCGTCGCTAGCATGCTCTTCAGAAGCAGTATTTTTCTTGGGTTTGGACCGAGGCATTCTCAGAAAATATTCATCCAGGCTCATAATAGACCTACTCCTACGCTCGCTTATAACGTTTCACCAGGTGAACATGTATTTTAGACGGATATTTCAGTGAACCTCACCGGAGCTCAACAGGCAGGTGTTCACACTACGACGCCATCTTGCCAACCCCCCAAATTTACCATTTTTAACTTGATCAAACAGAAAAAAGTACACTTACATGGTTTTGAAATATCTTTCTCAAAAATTCTTGTTGAATGCACGTTTTTGTTGCTTTGAGCTCTGTTTTTGTTAAACGTCATTGAACTAGGCCACAGTAGAAAGGCCTACCATGACATTATTTATTTTCATTTGTTAAAATCTTATGAGTGTAGCTGCCTGGCTCAAAACAAAAAGTTAGCTAAATATAAATTGATTGTGATTGACCCCATTGTGCATGCAAATAAAAAAACATAGAAGGGTCTACTTGAATCATTACACTGCTGACATTTGGGTATCAAAGAGTTGAATAAAAAATGTGTACAGCGATTCAGAGGAGATTTCAAAATATATATTGAGTATCGCGATATACCCTAAAAATATTGCGATATTCGTTTTAGGCAATATCGCCTAGCTGTAATATGTACTTCCCGGACATACTTTTGGTAAATTGCTCTGCTGAAACCTCACACAAGTTTCTAGATAGACTTAAAATGTAAATTATTTTACAGGACAAGATTTGTTGTTTTTTCACAAAGCAATTACATTTAAATCTAAATAGAAAAGGATCTTGTCGGGTCCAGTGTTTTAAAAAAGTGACTTGAATTGAAAGCCTGTGATAGACATGACGAAGCTTTTGTATTGCTTTTGTCATTTAATTTTGAAAATGTGAGTAATCTTTTCAATCAGTCTGCCTGTGAGTCCCCCAACAAATCGCTAATATGATTAATCAATCAACGAGCCAAATGATGATTCATTGATAGGGCCAATAAAGAACCAATTACTGTGGACTTACTTGAGCGTCTCTGCGAGGAAGAAGCTCTGCTGCACGTCGTCGTAGGTCGGGTTGGAGGAGTAGACGTCCTTCACTCCGGAGAAACCTCCGCTCACCCTGCAGTACTTATCAATGGCCTGGAGGAGACGAGAATGGAGGGAAGGATGTTAGGAAGGGAAGAACAGTGGAGGGGGCAAAGGAGAGCACCATTTTAATAAGCTTACAAGAGCATGCTGTAATTAATTTCTTTGCTTGTGACAGATTAGAGCGAGTCCTAGGCAGACGCATGCAGGAAACAGCAGCTGTAAAGAAAAACATAAAACTCGAGGAAAAGACGATTACCACAAACCCCCACACTCTGCCTCCCCTGCATTTATATCTCATTCCTTTCAAATGTCGCCTCACAAAGCAGCTTCCTAATGTGGGAGAACTGCTGCTTAATGACACAAAGCTTTTCTTAAAGTGATGCACAGCCTGTGGGTTCATTTTTACGATTTCCTCCTTAGGTTGTCTTTACACCTTTATTTGAAGATTTCCACACAATGGGAAAATGATAGTTGAGTGGCAAAGTGCATCGTTTCTTATCAAACGCATCTTTCGCTCTTAAGTTCTAGCTGTTCACTTTCTTTTTGGTTCACAGCTGCTTGAGGAGAAGGAAACAGCAGCTTTTGGACGTGTAATTGGTTTGTGGATGGATTTCAATAATACTTTTTCTTTGAAAGGCTGACGTTTTTTGGATTAACCAAAAAATCGTCCAAACATGTAGATGATTCAACAAGAACAAAATCTACAAGCATGGAGGACAGCCAGTCAGACCAAACCCAGCCCACAGCAGAGCCCAGAATATTGTACTGTTATATATTTCTGTACGTGATGCACTGTGAGAAAAAACATCAAGAATCAACAACACTTTTAAAAAGGTGTTGGATCCTGTAATATTAGTCAGAAGAACTCTGTCACCTCTGTGTTACTATGCCAATAAACACTGCAGAGAAATAAAGCTTAGAACCAATAAAAACCTTTTATGACAACTATGGCTACATAATTAACCTGTGATATCCTTTTCTGACATATTAGATAAAGTTATTGTATTGTATCAACTTGCAATGACAGAGCAACTCAAAACCAAAGAGATAATCTGGTTGACTAATAGAAATAAAAAAGATGATAAATCAAATAAATGAACATAAATAAGTATTATCAGGAGATGATACATTCATCACGCTAACACTAAAAAAGAAGCCAAATAAATCTCACAATGGTAAAGGAAGAGATAAAAACAACTTCCTGGATATTCAATTTTTCCTGACCACCGAAATTCAATGGGATCATTCTTTGCCCATGTGCCACCAAGTTTGATAGAAATCTGTTAGGTAGTGTCTGCGCATCCGTGCAAGCAACCAACCGTACAACCAACCAAGCAACCAGCCGTGCAAGCAACCAAGCAACCAACTGTGCAACCAACCAAGCAACCAGCCGTGCAACCAACCAAGCAACCAACTGTGCAACCAACCGTGCAACCAACCGTGCAACCAACCGTGCAACCAACCGTGCAACCAACCAACCGGCGTGAAAACATTACATTGGTGCAGGGAAGAATTATTAGGTATAATAATAGTTTCATAACTAACTACATGTCTGTCGTGTCCTCAGGAGCATATAATTGACGTTTTACTGTTATTGCTGTGGAATCGCTTGTTGATGTGGATCTCAACACTTGATTTGGATCTCAGGGGCTGATTTTAATTTATATTATCAAAGTGAGCAGCACTCTACTTCTATGTTGCACTTGCTTATTTCTCCAAAACAGTTGAAAATCAGTGAGCCAGTCATCATCACACGTAATGACATGTTTCCCACACACCTTGATGAGCTCAACTGCAAATGTTAAAGTGCCATTTTTCGGCTCTTAGGAACAGAAATGTGTTGCCTAATTGAAATGAGACACAAGACAAACACACAAAAACGAGTCTGTAACGGCTCATTAAAAATGCAGCGATCGTCCAGCTGGTGATGGCGAGAGAGCGCCATTACCTGTGTGTGCTATTCATTTGCAATGAGCACTTGTTACGGTGAAACCGGCGTCTCCATAAAAATTCTGGCTGCATGACACTCCTGCTCAAACCTTATACATTTTTACTATTAATGCATGTAATTGAAAGGGTTATCGCTGTCTTTCATTCTCTGTATTGCGCTCGCTCGCTCACTCACTCACTCACTCCCGTGCCTTCTCCATCATTTAGCTGTCAGCAGATTTCTGTAGCAGGCAGTTTCAACCTCAAATCCTGTTCTACATGGCTGTTGTGCCAGACGTGTGTTTGTTCTTCTGCATCCATACTGCAGAGTCTCACAGCAGCCTTTGCGTCACACACACACACATTCATACACATTAGTTCAATTGAGTGAGTTTATATTTCATTACGTGTGAGAACTGAAAAGACGCATTCAGACTCCTGTCACATTTTGGAACTTCAACCAATACAAATGTGGGTAAAAATCTGCAGTCACTAACGAGGAAAATATAAAAATCAATGCAGTAAAATATAACAATATACAAAAATACCACCTACATTCTAGTTATATTTTTCCATTTTTCTTATATCTGGGATGTGAACTTGGCAGTGAGTGACATTTGAAGGTACATATATACAATATTTTTTTATTGATATGAGATGCAAAAGTATGATAACAAACGAAAGAAATTACCACATACAGGGGAACCCTATACTAATATTTGCGTGTAGTGTGGATCTGGGACACAGCAATAAAGTTGTGTATTGAGAACTGATAATGAAATAAAGATAATCTGAGTAATTCAAGGATTTCAGGGTTATTAATGTATTAGGAATTAATAAATTGCTGTAAGATGATGCTTAAACCTGCTACAGAATGCACACACTAGTTCTGAACATGTCAGAGCAGGTGTATAGTGTTGGACTTCAGCATTATAATAAGACACAAGACAAGGTAAACAAAAACAACTAAACATGACACGTTTGGAGAGCACATGCATTCACAGAGGCCAACATCATATCTCGTCATGTTAACGAAAGCAAAAATAAATTCCTGTATTTATCTGGATCCACTCCGAAATTGAATGGGTTGCTAATTTGGAAATGTCCCACCCCTCCACACAGTTTTGGAGTGATCCTGCTAACTGACAAACATCCATGATAATGATACAATTATATCCTCCTTTGCAGAGGTAATTATGTTTTTTTTTTTTATATTCTTCTAATTATGATAAATTTATAATAACAGGTACGAAATAACTTTTATATTTTACCTTTGTAATACTTTTTATATTGTGTCTTTCAGCTTATTATTTCCTAAACAGGATGCAGGCACAATAACACACTTCACTGCACATTGTACCATGAATAATTGTGTATGTGACAAATAAAGCTCATCTTATCTTACTTTACCTTCTAACAATAAGGATTCAAAAAAATCGTAAATTGTTGTATCCTCAATCTGTTCTTTGTGTCGCACATGTCTTTCTTTCTCTTCTTACCCATGTTATATGTGGTACCAAGAAGAGATTAAAACAAAACGATTACCAACCCTCATCAGAGAGCAAGTTAAGCAATATTTTTCTTTAGTTACATTAAAGACTTTACATAAAGTTTGTGACTTCTGAATGTCAACATGTTAAATAGAAATAAAACTATAGATATATGCAGCAGAGCATAGAATAGGAACTGTCATATAAAATTGTTCAAGACAGGCAAGGATGAGCCCTTCAGCAGCGGCTCCCCTTTGTGTCACTCTCACTAGTTACAAACACACATAATAAACACACTTGAGAATAATTTGTTTGGCTCGTGAGTGTTTATCCACTTACTCCCACTTACACAAACAAAGAGAAGCAGCTACACTGCTGAGAACCACAAGGGGAAAAGTTGAAAAGACGATTGGCAGGCAAAAGCGAAAAGGGGGAATATGAAAACAGTGAAAGGAGGGGAAATGGATGATGAGCAGGTCGGCTGAGATTTACACAGAGAAGAAACATCGACTGCCGGATAGAAGACGAGCTCTTTAATCCTGTGTCAGAGGAAGTGGACCCACTGATTAAAGACGATAGAGAGGGCTTTCGTTTCTTTTCTACTTTCATAAAGAATTTAACATTAAAACACAAAGGTAATTAATAACTAGTAAGTGGTGCCAACAGCCATCAAATGTTTGCAAGTGTGACACATAATTATAGACTGTAAATAAAAATTGGCGACACGTCTCCACTTCCTCCCACTGTAGAAAAATAAGCACATTTTAAACTGCAAATAGTATTTAAAGATACTGCTCTATAACAGGAAAAATAGAGTTCAAAGGTGAAATAAAACCATGTTATTAACGAGAAGATTTGAAAAGCATGAACCTTCCACTGGGGAAACCGCTGATTCTTTAATTTCATCTACGATTTCATAGGTGCCCTTTAAATGCATCAGCCACAAAGCAAATGGAAAGTTCTTGTGTTTTTAAGTAAAAAGATGGATGCTGAGGTCAGGTCAGAGAAAGATGTACTTTCCTACCATGCTCACCAGGGTCATTGCTACAGATGTACTATTTGCTTCAAATTCTGTTAGTCTTTTAAAAACTGTGCAACATACAAAACAATTAATTTATAGAGGCTGGAAAAAAGCTTGCGCTGACTGATGTTTTGAACGTCCTTCAGCAAAATGATTAAAGAAAAATAAATGTCTCAAAATAAAACATCATTGAATTTTGTGTCCTTCGCAATTCACTTGTACTTTGGCAGAAACCAAAAGGGAGAAATGTATACGTTTCATTTCTTAGACTTAAATGCCATCTGACTTGGTACACAACACATACGCCACATACTTTTAATAAATGTATCAATAAGATTGTCTTTGACAAAAGTAAAAATAGTACCTTAGAGCAACAAATGCCTGCTAATTTGTATTTACGCATAATTTAAGATATCCAAGTTGAAGCAAAATTAGATTTTAATCAGTGAAACCAAACCCAAACCCTATCCTCCTTATCCACTTTGGAATGTAACTATAATTTCTTAATTTCAGAGGGAACGTCAATGATTTCATCTCACGAATCTCTGTAATAATTTCAAGGCAATTGTTATATCTAGGTTTAAGTCTCATCTCATCAGACTTCAAAGCATAAATACATAGCTTTTCCTCAACTTGTTCAATGACCCACCGGGCAAAACGTGACCTGCTAATGTCAATTTAATCAGTTTCATCAAATTTAAATGAAATGCTAGGCTTATTTAATGTTGCAGTTTGTAGCCGTTCTGTCTGCAACTATTTTCAAGAGCGAGACATTGGAGTGAAGAGCCAAGGATTCATGGAGTCAACACTTTCTCTCTTTCAAAGCTGTGTTTGGGTAAATGTGGTCTTGTATGTTTTCTCTGCAGCAAAACGTGTTAAAACGAGTTAAACCAATGTGTCACAACATCCTACTTAGAGTTTCTCCTTGTGCAAATCAGTGTATAGTTGGGCTAAAATTGCTTACAGCCAGGAAACTCAAAATGAACAAATAAGTTATCATCTGATGTAAAATAGTTTGACTAAACCATGACTAATCTCTTTTAAATTATATACATATGTATGCTTCTTTACCTGTGCTGCCTCCCAGCCCCACTGCCGGTATTTGGGATCGTGGGTAAACCTCCACATGTACCAGTAGGTCTCGATGACCTCCGGTCGCAGAATGTAGTACTTCTCATTCTGGCGCACTGCCACCGCCTCAAGCCCGCTGTCGAACTTAAAGGCCTCCGGGCCGAGCTTCAGCACTGGAGGGAGAAAGAGTTGAGAAAATTGTTGAAGTGCTGTTGAATACATCTCAGTTTAAGAAGCAGTGTGTGTGTGTGTGTGTGTGTGTGTGTGTGTGTGTGTGTAAAGTGTCAACCCCCCATGTTTTTACTAGTGTTTTCTGCTTATTAAGTGTTTAGAGTCCAACTGTAGAAAATTACTGAGGAGCTGACACACACTCACTGGCTGGCTGCTCATTAAAAAGTAAGAGGCCGACTGTAGACAGCCTGACCGTTGCTATTTAACTTGCTGCCACCTCACCAGAAAGTAATTTTTCTTTCTCCCGACCTCCCTCCCTCGCTCGCTCTCTCCGTCTACATTTGTTGCCTCGGTAACCTCTACTCTTTCTCAGCCCATCCCCATGATCTCTGACTACACACACAAAGACTGCGGTCATGATGCACGACCACACACTAGTATTTCTTTGCGGAGAACTTCTGATGTTTTTTGAAAAACATCCCAGGGGGAATGTCTGAAGGTCACTGTTGAATAGATAATATATTTCACGCTTTGAGCGGCTGAAAATATAATATCTTCCAAAAAAAAAAGTTAGCACCTGATCTAGCAGTCGAATAAAACTAGAATTCCTTTGACCGATGCAGTAAATATTGTGTTCTCTGCTCCGCAGGTGAAATAAACAAAATTAACATATTATTCTACAGACAACTCTTTATTGTGTTGTCCTGCCAGTGAACTGATGCTTACAACACATGCGCAGTTGTGTGTGTTTGCGACTCTCACCCGTCCTGTCGTAGGACTCGTGGCAGGTGTGCGCGATCTCGGCTCCCAGCTGCAGGTAGTGCCCTGCCTTGTCGTCGGGTGAACCATCAGCGCCCAACGCAAACATGCCGCCGGCGAAGCACGCCAGGTGGCCCATCTTTCTCTCCAGGTGGCCGTTCTTCCACTCACCAATGAAGGTCAGACCGCCGTTGGATTTGCGTATCAGGTGGCGTTCGATGGCCTAAGGAGAGAGAGCAAGTGTGGAAACGTTTTGGAAACCGTAAATGATGAATATAGGAGATTTATGGATTTGGAGACAAGTGAGGTCGTTTGTGGGAAGATGGAAACCCAAAAAGTGGAAATAAGCAGCATATTTTCAGTGAAGATGTGGACAGAGGTTGCAGATGGAATACTAAGTGTGTGACTTCATTTGTATGCAGGTAGGGATAGAAACGATACACAGCGACGGATAGAATTTATGTGTTTGAGTAAGAATGTGGACATTTGAAGAGATAAGTTCACAGAAGGGTTAATGACACGGTATTTATTTATTATAGCGGGAACGCGGACAGAGGGTATAAATGGAATTTTAAGTGTTTGTGCATGTGAATGTATTACCGTGGTGAAGTTGTGTGATTGGGGAGTTTATATTGAGTGTATGTATGCCTGGGATGGGAACAGAATACGACGGAAGAAAGTGATGAGAGAAGGATTTAAAATCGCTTCACATCGCTCCCTCTGCTCTGCTCACTCTGACTGACAGATTTCTTCATCAGTTACAGAGCAATCACATCTGTTTCCTGACAATTCTACTCTTACTTTCTTTGAAAAAGCTTAAAGGACATCCCTCATTTGTACACACGAGTATTGGGAAAAATACATACAATTATGGTGACAATTACTATTGGAGCCGTTACTGTTCTGTTCTATAGGTGTACAGTGGAACCGGGATTACAGATCTGAGTCTGTGCAGTTCACTGCCTAGATTTATGTCGTTATTACTTCAACCAAAGAGATTGTTTTTCATTGCCGTTTGTATTTCTGTTGGCAGGGTTAGGAAAAAACAAAGCGATCTTGTTTAAACTTGGTGGAAGAGTGGGGTATGGACCAAGGAAGACCCCATTACATTTGAAGGCTGATCCAAGATCTTCTTTTTCACTTTCTTCAACATTGCAAGTAATTTTCTTCCCCACTTTTTTAACACACATACAAGGAATAATTTAAGGATCTTGATCAAAACAATCAGACTTATTCAGGGGACTGATATGTATGAGAATATTGAATTGTTATGGTGGAGTTTTGGTGGAGGTGCTCTTTTTTTCAACCAGTCTACAAACCCTTATTAGCCTAAATAAACTAATTAATCAACAAGGAAAACTGCTATTTAGAGGACAATAATCATTTTTAATCAATTATTTGACTTAAAAACCCAGAAATAAGCCAAATTTGACTGACTCGAAGACTCAAGTGTTAAACACAAAGATTGCATCATAACTACTTCCAAATGTGACAAGGCTTGCACTTTGTCACATTTTAAAATGCAGCCTTACTGACAAGATTTTTTGCCTTTCAATAAAGAGTAAAATACTGTTAAGAAAAAGTAAATGTTTGATTACCTCCTGAAGGATGCTTATATTCTTTCTGTATGTGTCTTTTGCCAGTAGTGAAATGTATGAGATGGTCTTTAATGTGATGGTTTATCTCAAAGTGTTTTAACACACCTCAATGATAAATGACATTAGCTAACTGAAGAGTGATGAGTTTTCGTTTGTTTTCTTCACAGTATTGACAGTGTGTTACATGGTAGATGGTAAAATCCTTGGTTTAGATTGTACCTCGATGGCGTCATCATACGTCTTTCGGGCCTCTGTATCCGTCTTGTCTGACATGAGCCATGCCTTCAGCAGGTATTCGTAAAAACTGTCCCCTAGTCCTCCAACTGAGGTGTGATCTGCACAGAGACAGGGGGTGTGGGGGGAAACAAGTTAAAAACAGCAGTGTTAAAGGAAACAAAGGGGGAGAGACAAAGCAGGAAAAAGGGGAGACAGTGAGACGCAGGCAAATGAGAGTCAAAGTGAATTATTCATTTTTCAACTGTGCCTCAAAGTCCTTGGCAGAGAACAACATATGGCACGAAAAGCAACTATCCTAGCTCCGGGTGTTTTTTCTTCTCGACACCCACAATATATTGGCAGTGTGTTTCCTTTCATTTCCTGTTTTGTTTACCCTTTCCCTGATAAGCTCACAATTAATTGTCCCCAGTCGTCCCCTCTGAAGTTTGCACAGCTTTCATGTCTGTCCTAATTTGCAGGACACCACATAGTGAAGATGGGACATTAGCCAGCAGTCACCAACGAAACAAATTCTTTTCTCCAGAGGGTTTTTCTGAGTCCACTTCATCTCATTATTTAATGGCACTTTGGTTCATTTAAGGGGCAATTTCACTGACCTTGTTTAAGCAACAGATAAGAAATTAATACAGCTAAGAATCATCATCTCATTATGACAGTACAAATATAAAGGTTAGACAAATGATGAACCGTTTTCTGTAAAATGGGTTTGGTCAAACTAAAATCACTAGTTTTTGTTGTGTTCTGTGTAGATATAAACACACAAGTACTATATTTTAAGGGATATCTAACTGTAAATGGTCTTATCATTATATCCAGTAATAGAGACAATTAAAGCAAAATTATGCAACATATTAACTTAAGTTAGCAGCTTGATTAAAGTGACTTTGATTGTTGAGTGAGTGTGAACATGGAGAATGTCTCCTCTCTCATTCCCACTCCTCACCCTGAACGTCTGTTCTATGTAACCTTGGTGAGTCGGTACGATCTCCTGTGAGAAGTGTGGAACTGACTGAGGGTCACAGCTTCAACTGTTCATCAGGGAACTTTTAAAATGAAGGAATATGCAAAGACAGAACCCATTGAAGAAATTAATTGAGAGTTGCTGGTATTACATGGGTATGTAATGTATACATAACAGAATTTTTTATATAAACCCATTTTAAATCACATATTGAGAGATAATGCTTTTAGATATTAGATTAGATATGGAGATATGATCTGAGATCAGTTTTAATAGTGTTATTCTAGGGTTGTGTGAATAGGTAGAGCCAACTACAGGTACAATACGGATGCCAGTATCAAACCTGTGTGGCTGCTGATTCAATATTTTTAGGACTTAAAGGGGCGTACTGGTATTTAGTGCTGTTATTTTTTCACGTGAATTATAAGCAGGTGTTTGTTCAGCATCAGCAGCACTGAAGCCGTCACGATGACCCAGATTTCCTCTGGGGTGTTGTGGGTTTTATTTGGCAGTTAATGATGCATATGTACAAAATAAATGTTTCCAACAACGTAGCATAAATACTGTCGTTTCAACAATTCCCCTGTTTCGGACATGGCACACAAACTATTCTATCCTGAGTGGGAAACATCCAGACCACCTCAATGGATGCTGGTAAATGTCGCTCTGCTCGGCCAGCCTCTGGCAGGTCACCAGTTCTTTTTTGGTCCTCTTCCATGCTATGATAAAAAGAGAAAAACTCTTTTGTTCGACTACAGCAACATTTCACCTTTGTTCCCTTGGTTGGAAAAGAGACCTTGTTTGTGGCGTTCGTCCTGGTGAACATTCTCTGAACAGCTATTTATTTGCAATCTCTCAGTTTACCAGTCATTCTATTTTATGTTGAATTGTCATATTTAACTTAGACCTCGATAATTGTATCAGTTCATGATTTAGGCCAAGTGAAAAATTAAAAGCTCAGGTAAGGTAAAAACTTTGTGCAAATACCACACTTATAATAATACAATATTTTAGCAAATTTTCATATTGATACTGAGACTGTTGTATGTTCCTTTCCAAAGCTCATCTCTTAAGTTGAATTTATATATGAGATGTTATTAATGAAGTAGTGTGATTTAATGAGTATGTTTTAATTATTATGATCTTAATGTTAGGACATTATTGTTGTTTGCACACATTAAACAGTGTATATTTACTAAATAGTTTGGGCAGAGAGACAAGTGACGGCTGAGACAAACATCCTGCACACTGTCAATGTGCCACATGGATCTGCCATAAATAACCACACTTGGTAATAACCACTCTCTGGTTCCAAGACTGGTTGTTGAACTGATCTCATATTTTCTTACTTATGTCTCCTCTGACTTAACTATTAATTTTTGCACTAAAATAGGTGAAAATACACCAATGAAGCAAAACTACTAGATTAAAATACAAAACCCGGATGTGGCGAAGGAAACGCAAGACACAAATCAGTAATAGTAAAACACATTAAAAGAACAGTTGAAAGATGGAACACCGCCCACAGCTCACAGAGGGTTTGAATGTAAAGAGGAAAATTACCAGACGACGCAGATTCAAATATTAATTAGTAATTTGTTAAATGACCCATATGATGATTTTACCTTTATGCATATACATCTTTGTTTTCCTGATCATCTCTCACAATATTTAAAATAAGCATCCACCCACACACGCACTCCCACTTTCCCCTCCACTTTTTCCTGCCAATGAAAAGATCACGGGGAGTACCTGTCAATCAAATGCAAGCTTCTAATGCACACTAAACCTCAGACACATACTCATTGAGAGAGACGTCATCACAAAGGTTCAAACACACAAACATTTTGAGCCAAGGGCACAAGCTGCTGAGGTAAAACAAAAATATCCAAATGTAATTGAGTTTCTTTATTTCTACACAGTATTCAACTTATTGAATAACAAAAATATGACTAAGGCTCTACTTTCTTAATCATACATCAAACCCATCATTTGGACACACAACAAATAATTATTTAATAACTCTGCAGGGTGGGACATGAGCTTTACTTTTGAAAACATATATAATAATTAACAGTCAATATGTCCAAGAATAAAATATAATCTTCCATAATTAATGACTGATTAAACTTACTGGACAGTAGAGAAATTAATTAAAAATGTTAAAAAAAAGACAGAAATAATGCAAAAATCGCTTGATTTCCTGTTTTCAGGAAATCAGAAATCTGTTGTTGGGTTCACTGCCGGCTGTTTACCCAGCTGGAAAAACAACTGAGCCAATGAAAGCTTTGTAGATAGGATTAGGAATAAAGATAATTTTCCTGTGCCAGAGCAAGAAAAACATCAACAGAAAAGCTGCCACAAATCAGTGATCATTGATCAACATACAACATACTTTAAATGAGCAAGAGTTAGCAGTATAGGGTATTTATATATCCTAAAAACTGAACATTTACATTTGGATCATCAGGCTATAGAAAGGCATTGAGGGTCAAACCTTGTCACATTTATTACTGCAAACTAAGCCTGACGTTTTTTTTTTTAACTGAACAAGAAGCGATCAAAAACTTCCAACATTGCACACAAACCCATGCAGCTGCAAGACACTTGAATTAACAACATCCACCATAGACGTATGCAATGAAGGAAGATTTGACTAGTGGCTGGCTGTAGCAGAGGTCATGAACAAAGGTCACCAAATTCGACAGAACTAATAAGTTAAAATACACGCCATGAATATGATTTCCATAATATAAAGTAGTTCTTATCAAACGATGTATGTTAAAGTATATAAATGGGGTGAGACGTCATGTTGGTCGAGCACGGCCCTATTCCCTGATAGGGTTGTATAGACTCTGGCACCCAATGTTGACAGACGGCAGCGTTCCTACCTAGGATATGTTGACTTATTATTTGGATAGTGGAAATTTGTCATCCATCCTTAGTCACAGTCTGATCAGGCCACTGAAATATGGTCTACGACTATGACCCAGAGACCAAACAACGATGTCTTCGAAGTTGAAGAGCCCGTTCAAGACCCAAGAAGGGACATCTGGTCATGTGTGAAACCATGAGGGTGCTGGTCAACAGTGGTGAATTTGTCTCCAGGGTCAGACCCTCTTGTAAGTCACTGACATTCATCAAAAATTTACTGAACTAGTGCATGATGGGAACTTTGCGTTCCATTGTAATGCATGATGCTCAAACTTATAGCCTCTTGAAAACTGGCAGGTTTCTTAGTTTTACCCAAAGTGAAATTCAAGGTGAAGTGTCGGCATTTTGACTCAGTGGAAGATATCTGACAGGAGGCACAGATGGTGCTTGACGGGCTCACACAACAGGACGTCCAGACAGCCCCTGGTGTGGCTGGAGCGCTGGGATCGCGTCCAAAATTAAAATCAGGTACTTTCTGATTGCAACATGTATAGTATGTTTCTGCTTAAATGGCTGCTGTTGGGAGACAAGGGAGAGAAAAATATTTTTTCAGACTTCAACTTGTCCAGACTATATATAAGATATGTGGATTTCTGTAAAACACAATATGAACAGTTTTATTTTTTCTCTTTCAGAGATTTCACTATGTGGAACTCTAGTGATGAAGGAAGGACTTTCGAGTATCTGCATTTGTGAGCGAAGACGAGTACCGGTGGGTACATTTAAAAGAGAGAGGGGAAAGTGCATGTATGTGTGTGTGGGGTGGAGGAGAGTATTATAGGAAGACAGGGGAGTGTGTGTTAATAAGACTGTCAGTCACAGCCGGATCTAATTAAGACGGAGGAGCTCAGCCTCATTCCTCATTAGTCTGGCTTAACTACTGTCTTTACACCTACACACCGCAGCAAGGAACACACAGGGTGATACATGTGTCGGATCATGTTGCAACCCTTTCAAACATTTCACACATTGTCTCCAACGCAGGCACATGTTCACATATAGTCCTCAACTAACAGTTACAGCTTCTCACAAATCAAAAGTTCATAAAACAAGTGGTGCATGCACGACTCTCACACATACACCCACGGATATACCTTATAACCTAGGACTGTAATTTTTTTACTCTAACATTCATTCAAAGTGGGGGGAAAAGTTTTTATTCCAACAGTTATGACCTGTTTGAATTCAAACTATAAAAACTAGAAGCGCAGCAGATGGTCTGAAGTAGTTTGACCGAAGAAAAAGCAGAGGGCGCTCACAATCAGCCTGTACAATTGCTTAACCTATTGACCTATCAGTTAGGTAAGCCAGTTTTGTTATGTTGTTTTGCTACAAAAATGAAGGACGATAGCAATCATAGCCGTCATGAGCGGACAATCAGGACATCGAGGAATCAGAGAAGCGGAGTGTGGACATCTTTTGAATTCTGTACCATAGAGGCCAAAAGAACGGACACAGATAAGGCTGTTTGTCATGTTTGTACCATGCAGCTGCCTTTCTCTTCACTGATAACAAATCTGCAGGCTCACCTTGAGGAGGCACCACAGATGAACTGATCAGCATTGACTGTTTAGTTTGACTGCGTGCATGCGGGTAGAGGGGTCAGGTATTCAAATATATTTCTTGCCACAGCAGCTCATAGAACATAGAACAAGAAAGAACCCATACTACTTTTAATATGATCCAGATTTCTTTTTTTCCCCCTTGAAATTGACATTTTTAGCAGTTTCCCAGAAAACAATTCATGGATCTTTGATGTGGTGCGGCTGGATTGAATTCAAAGGGGAACTCTTAGAGAAGATATGCTCTCTATTTGATGCCAACCTAGTTCTAACTGTGAACATTTAACCATGCACAGATTCCCAAATATCAATATTCAAGTCAATCTGAAATCCAAGTACACATCTGTTCGGGAATCAGTCTTCATATCCTTGGTATTTGAACTTGACTGCTTATACTAGTTATTACCAAGGAAGGAATTAAATGTAAATTCCATATACTTTTTAGCTGTGATTTGAGCGCTGTCTTGTGATTTGATTTGTAAAATGAACACTTGACCGTTTGATCATTTGGCATCGTCACAGTTGGACTCACAAGACCCACATTTTCAATACAAAACTTGATGCCAAAGATAAAATAGACCAAAAGTGACGTCTTACTAACTTCTACTTCCGGAGAGCTATAACAACTGATGTTGGGTCCTTGTAAAACTTAAAACATCATAAAAACTTTTAATCAATGCTAAATGGCATTAAAAAAAAAGAAAAGAAAAGAGGATTAAATGTAGTAGTAGTACCACATATTAAGTTCCAATCTCCTGCTGCCATCTAGAGGTTTGAAAACTTTGACAGTGTTGTAATGAGGATAAATAGATATCTTCTTTTTGGAAAATGGAAAAATGTGGACAGAACCCTTATTTTTCTATTGTCCTTCCAGCAAAGTTACATACAAGAGCTAAATATGATTTCATTAAGATTGTTTGCTTCATTAGGGCTGAGGTTTGTCAAGGAGTAGCAATGAACTCTAATTGAACACGTGTTGTAATCAACAGCTTGTTCGGGCAACAAGGTTGGAAGGCACCTCATTAGTGTGTCATCGCCTACGACCACAATAAGCATGCAAATAGTTTAATAGATAAGTAGGAGGTGACTTTGACAAATTAAAGCAGGAAAAAAAATACGTATGTACAAAAAGTAAATTTTTCTAATAAAATAAAGACTCTGACACACATTCACACACATACAGAAGATATCAGTCACCACCTGCCACACCAGGCAGCTTGCCAGCTAACTATTCATCTGTTAATGGACTATCCCATCCATCAATCAATCTGCCCTCCCTCCATCTTCCATCCATTTGTTTTTTCCTGCCTTTGGCCCAAAGTTTGTGAACTTACAAGTACATCAGTCAGACTGTCAACCACCTGTCCGTCCATTAATGAGCCTCTCCATTTGTCCATCCTTCCATGAGCGCTCTCCATTTGTTTTGTCTGTTTCATTAACTTCTCTGTGCAGAGTCTATGTTTATATTTTGTCTTTTTCCCATTTACTTGAATGTTTCGAAATCAGACAGACCAACTATGGTGCTGTCGCAATTCACTTCACTGGACAACAAAAAATACCACAAAGCAACTTTAAACAGATTTCATCTCAAAAGGAGACTTGTATTTAGCATATAGTCATGTCTGATGGATGAGCAAATATTACAGTATTCAGCATCAAGGAAAAGAAACGCGTGCATGAGCACAGAAAGATAATTTATTTGTTTATATAACTTGACCCTCATGTCACATTGTCTTCCAGCATCAACTATAGGTTTGAATTTGAGTAAATGCCTATAATGTTTGAAACTATTCCGGCTGAAATTTTGAAAATTAACAAAGAAATATTTAATATGCATGAATGATAATTCGAAACATTCCCATAATTCCGATCTAAATATTTTCTGCTTCTCTTTTCATGTATTTCCTCAAAGTGACCACGATGACACTTACGCTGGGTGAAATACGTAATTATTGCATGTAAGCCGACAACACATTTGACGTCTCGCCAGTTTTCAATTATACGGTTTGTCGAAAATTACTTTAAGCATTAACAACAGATTTAAGAGTAGGTACAGCATGTCAGTGCATGTTTAGATTATCTAAGTGAGATGGTAATTTCCCTGGACAGATGGCCAAGATGTAATCAATACACTGGGAATACCGTGTTCCCACCGCCTTCCATCTTTTTCCACTTGAGTAAATTTGTTCTCATTTAAGTAGAACCATTGGACGGCACTTCTCTTCTTTTCTCCCCTCAGAGTTAATTCTTTCCGTTTCTCATCATAGCACTTGTGAGTACTAACATCATTTGATCATTGATCAATTACTTTGATAATTTGGAAAATAACTGTTTTAAACTTTTCTACTCGTAAATCAGTGATCCAGGGATTCAAGTGTATTCTGAATTAAAAGTTGAAAATGTAATTGCATCCCCACAACACCTCGAACATATTTATATTTATAAGCAACAGCACAAATGTACATGTACAGTTTAAGGCATTAGATGCAGCATAGTAACACTACAGCATAAAGTAGTGATTAAGTGCCACAGAGGCTGAAATGTCTCAATGCAAGCCCTGTTGTTTACGCTTCTTTGAGTCTATACAGAAAAGTTAACTCACGTTGACCCCAGCGGCCCGTACGGGGGTTCAGGTAGTTGGGGTAGAGCCCGTTGGGTCGATCCATTTTGGCGAGCAGCTTCCGAATGTGCATCACCTGTGATCATCACCAGACACAAAAGTTTTAATCTAAATCAAAACAACAAAAGATTGTCTTTCATAAATGTAATTACAAAGTATCACCTTCTGGTAGTAGGCAGGGTTCCCTGTCAGATACGTGAGGTGAACAAACTCCATATGAAGAGTCCCAAACTCAGCCAGGATGCTGCTTCCTGCTGACGCCCAACCCCAGTTACGACCAACGCCACTGGAGAGGTAGTGAAGAGAGGGGAGAAGATGGTGAAGACAGAGAGAGAAGAAACAAGTGGGTTGACGAATGTGAAAGATTGTTGAAATAAAAATGTAAAAAAAAAAATGACAGAAAGAGAGAGGGAAGATGATCCAGATAAAATCTTTATCACTGTATTTACAATGTGATTTTTAACCTTTGCCCAGAGAACAAAATTATCATAAATTGTAATCCTTGGATGACAGGCTTTACAAGTCTGTGCTCTTCACCTTCATAAATAAAATAAATAAAAAGTAGTAAGAAGATTTTCAATCAAGTTAAAAACTCAGCAGAGCTAGAGTTGGATCAATCTCAGTTTGTACAACAGGTGTGAGGCGGAACAAGAGTTTGTGTTGGTTAAATTACAATAACACACAACCATATGGGACACAGGAGGCATCTGGAACTGCTTACATTTTACATGAGTGCAGGTAACATTAATAGGTTGTGACTTGTGTGTGTGTGTGTGTGTGTGTGTGTGTGTGTGTGTGTGTGTGTGTGTGTGTGTGTGTGTGTAAGCAGCATTTTGTATGTCTTATCAAGCAGAAAAAATAAAGATGTGTCCCTTGTCTGTTTTGTCTTAAGAATTTAATATTATGTCTACAATTATTCCCAAAGGCTTATGAGAAAATGTATATGGTGTGTGATGGGAGATTAAGGCAAAACATTGAGTGTCGGCTGTCTAACGAATTAGAACTACCTTGAGAAAACAAGGCCTTCTCTTGTACTACCCATATCGCTAACAATAGACCAATGAATATAACAGGATGTTCATCCAACACACGCAAACACTGAGCCCGGGTGCTTAGCAACAATGTAGCCTGCAGATTAATAAAGCAATTTTATTTAATTTCCTTGTTTCTGTCATTGATTATGTAAAGTGGGGGATGGACGGACGTAGACAACAAACACAATCACACACACACATTCTCAGTGTCTTCCAAAGTACAATGAAATAAAACGCTAATATAGGACATCAGTAGAGATTGACAAAGGGAATAAATAAGAGCTCAAATGTAGGGCTGATGGTTTTTCAGTTGCAGTGTCACTGACCTCTTCAGGTTGACCATGGCCCAGGGGATTCCTGTGGGAGTGTTAAAGGCAGGGAGCAGCTTCTCGGCTAACTGGACCGCCTTAAGCTTGAAAACCTGGTAACAGAGAAAAGAAGGGTTAGTCTAACACTCCTTAATTAAAAAAAATATTTGAATATTGAGCTGTCCATCCCTTTGCCTGCTTAATATTCTCCTCAAACTGCTGACAAGTACAAGCATAAATCAACTGCCAACAACCAAAACAAATAGCAGGACGAAGGAAAATAAGGCAGAGTGAGATGACAGGAGACAGACGATTGCTAAATGATGGCTGCACAGTGTCAGAGCTGAACAGATTAATGGGGGAGACTGGCAGCCTAATATATGCAAAACCTTCCTTTACACTGCGCTGCAGTAAGGTGAATGTTGCAGAATACCCCGAAGATGTCTACGAGAAAAGCTCGGAGGTCAAACTGCATCAAATGAGCAGCGGCAGAGAAAAAAGAACACAGTCAGAGTTGGATTTCTATTATCATGACTGGCGTCTAATTTATACAGAGTGATGTGGAGGGGAGGATGTGTTCGTTTTGAGATTACACAGGTTCTTGCACTCGTCTGACACATGAAGGACCGAGAAATTCTGCTGCAGCCCTTGTTCTTTTCTCAGTCTGCCAATCAAAAAGATGAAAAGACACTAAGGTTATGATGCCGCTGCACTAACTGGATATGTGGCTGTGCACAGAGGTAATAACAACAGTCGGATGAATGATGTAATACTGCAAAGAAGAAAAAAATTCACAATGTAATTCTAAGCAAACAGCAAATACACGAATAAACAAGTTTACTTTTTCCTAATACAAGTTAAAAACTAAAACTTCAATAAATCAGCTTTTACCAAGAATGGAATATTTTAATGCACCCATTGTTAGTAATTGCTTTAATTGATGTATTATCTTTTTTAATTTTCTCAGTATTTTCATACAATCTACACAAATTGAAAATATTGAATGGAATACATTGGTATTGATATGTGATTATCTGCAATATCTTCGAATGCTTCATATGTCTAAATTCTGTACAAGCTGAGCTAAAACTCTGTGTAATTCAATAAAAAATAAGGAAAAATTAAAATATTGAAATTGTGAATTAAATAAATGCATAGATATTGCATGTTGTTGACAAACGTTTGCTAGACAAACAGAATATTGATCCAATATATTTCTAAATATAGAAGCATGTTTATTTCACGGAAGGTCAATTTTTAGAGGGTTAAGACAAATTTTCATAATAATTGCCCTTCAAGGGTTACCTAAAATAATAAATACCTCATTTCACATGGCAATCATTAGATTTTATCTATATACATATACCAAAATATTGTAAGCACGAACTGCAAACCATTATGGAAGTCAACTTCTGTTGAAAACATGACATTAATGAACCATTGTGCTCAAGAAAGTCTTAATCCCAGTCGACACAACTGTCAAAGTGAACAGACACCAAAACCTCTGTGGACGAGCTGCGACACTTTACCACATCGTTACAGTGACAGAAGACTGAGTGCTCCATCGTGTTTGCGCAAACATTCAAGAAGTAGAACATTTTTAGATATAAAACTTTGTTACCGAGGCTTACACCAGGGACAATCTGCTTCATAAAAAAACATGAGATAAAACCTTTACTTTTTTACTTGTACGGACACACTGGGGGTCCGCCTGCAGGCGGGGGGTATAATCTATCACTGACGTAAATACAAGTCTCCTTTTGAGCCTCCTCATGGACGGTGGTACACACGTGCATTTGTTTACAGGCTGATGGAAAAAAACTGTAAAAGATGGTCTGATATTTACCCTTGTTCAGTTTCTTACTCTGTCGCTTTCTATTTATCTATTCTTTGATTCCTCCTTTTTGGTTTATTTGCTGGCTCTGCCATGGGGATCATACTGAGAACACCAAGGTGGCTTTTTCTTATAGCTAGCTGCTGTCTACGACTCTAGGTGTGTACTTGTGTGACATTGGCCATAATATATGTCGCAAATGTCCCTGTATGATAGACTATAGCTACATACAAGCGTTCTGGCAGTGAAATAAATGCTATTATACTACTATACTATCTATGTTCTTATATGAGCTTGTGGACAATGACCTTTATTTGAAGCTAAAAATAAAAACACACCGTGTTGGTTTTAATAACAAAACACCACATCCTTCCAACACAAGCATGCAAACAATTGTGAATCAAAAGGTGCTACCAATTTAAAACCTTTTAAACTGCTGTGCAATTTTGATCCACTTTGTTGGAAAAGTCCTGGAAAAACTTTCCACTTTAACAATTTTACTTAAGACAGTTGTGGAATAAATATTCAAAGAGGAAGCCGACAGTCAGGTGGAGCAGACCCACAGAGAACAGCACTTCAATGTGAGGCAGGCACAGGCTGATTCATCAACACAATCTGTCAGGGCTGAGTAGTTTTATAGAGAGACCAGATCTATGGAAAATTCTTGCTGTCTCACAGACTTATAGGGAGCAATAACACATGCTGCTGTTTGCAGAATTCTTAAACAGCCAGTGGGACATCTTACAGAAGACTTGGAGGTCAAGCTGTGGCGTTAAACAAGAGACAAACACAGACTGAGACAGGGAGAGCGAGAGGATGGTGCTGTCAGATGTTGGGATAGCCCTGGGTATTGAGACATTATGAGATAGTGCAAGAATACGATAGAAAGAGAGCAAACATTAGAGAGAGGGATCAAAGAGAAAGAGAGTGATAGAAAGAAGCCTGATGCCAAGAGATGATGACACAATGATGGAAAACTTCACAGAATAATTCCTGAGGACAGATACAGGCCAAGCTAAGGCTGCAGGCAAACATATACACGCACATACACACAGACCGACACACACACTTTCTGATGGGCTGGAAACAAATTTGAAGGCTAGTGTCCAAAAACAGTATTACCAGGAATTTTTGGAATCAAACTTTCTTGAAATACGTCTATTAAAGCTGAAATGAAGTACATTTGACGCACTTTTCCTCCAGGCAAGAATGTAGACTGTGGTAGACTTAATACTTACTAATACTCATTTTCACACTTGTTCCTTCATATTAAAAGATCAAAAAGATCATCAAACAAAAGCTTCACTGTTATTCATTCTCAAGCCCCAAGGACAGATCAGTACCCTATAGTGCTCCAAATCAGAATAACAGAAACAGAAGCATAACCGGACATTAACGGTAGCATTTACCTAACTAAACTAACTAAAAATAACAAACTTGGAACATGAGACAGGACCCATCACCTTAAATGGCTCTTATAATGGAGTATCCTCTGGTAGCCGTGAAGAACACATGTTCTCCTTCTTGCAAGTTATTACTCAGCACAAAAAAAACAGCTGCGTTCCAGTAAGCTGACAAGCTAATGCTAGTACAGAAACCATGACCACAGACAACCTTTATGAAGCCGAGAGTTCACAGATCCCTCTAAGGGTAAGGAAAACAGGCAACAGAAAATATTGACACATCATTACCAATGACAACAACATCTACACATTCGAAGGGTGCGTTTATTTGCATCTCAGGTGGGAGAACATGTGACTTGCTTTTAAGCTGGTGTGGATCAGGCTTTGTGTGTACGTGTGTGTAACTGTGTGTGTTTCTGCTTAATCATCATAAACCCCTCCTCTGATTTGCGACCCGCCCGCCGGCTGCACTGAGGCCCTTAACCAACTCCATCGCCTTTTATTGTCAATCCCGCTGCTGATGTCATCAAGCAGGGACAGGATCCAAACGACCCATCAGAGGAGACAGCCAGCCGCCTTCACCGATAAAACGTTACAGTTTATGATCATCATCTTCCTCTGCCGCTTTCATCTGGAGGCAGGGATGAGAGAACAGGCTGCTCTCAGGGAAAACGCAGCCAGACCTTGTGAGCAAACAAGGCTCATATTGTTGGTTGTTAAAGAAAGTAAACATGCTGAGAGAAAGAGGTTCAAGAGTTTGCTTCCTAAGTGACTCTAGGTTATCCTTGTCTTGTTTGAATTACTACAGAGCATTTTAAGAGTTAGGAAGAGTGGTACTCTATCTCGTTTCACTTATGTAGCTAAGAGGGTAAGCAACATATGTTACCAGCGGCCGGTTGATCTTTTACGTTGTGTTAGGTGCTTCAGACATAAGTAGATATGTGTGCAACTTTGTGTACAAAAAAAGATTTGTTCTGGAGCAAAAAACATAAGCAAGAAAAGTGGAGGTTACAGGGATCATTCAGGACTCCCTGCATCCCCCAATTAACTAAATGAACTAAAGACTAATGTGCGTTTTTAGCACGAGCCCCTAAACTCTTACAAATTGCTATTAGACAATCGACATCCGTTACTACTTTTAAATCCCTTTTAAGAAAAACATTGATCTGAGTAGATTTTTTGTTATTTTATTCAAATATTGTTTGATCCTTTGTAACTTTGTTAAGAATAATGCAATATTAACAGATGAAGCTTATTCTTATAATCATTGAGTGCTATTTAATAGGACTGTAACTACTGATTAATTGTCTCATTTAATGCAGCATATTCTATTGTTAAAAATAACCATCACAATTTCCCTGGAGCACTAACTCAGTAACTAAATAATCAGAACCCTATGATATTTACTTAAATGTAAAACAAGGAAAAGTAATTCTCACGTTTGGGAAACTTTTGCTTGGAAAGTTACACAAACATTGAGAGACAGATCTTTGGCTTCATTTATATTTGTATAAGGCCTAAAAAATTCACACAAATAAAAATGGAATCAATGCTGTTCTCCTTTAAATCCCATATTCTGGTTGTAGCTATAGGTTTTCATTAGAAATAATAAAAAATGTCCCAATAAAATTGACAACATCATACATAGATTACCATCAAACACGAAGGGGGAGAGCTTCGGCAATGAGTCCCTCCTGGATCATATCCTCATTTTGTATTCCTCCTACTGAATCAAGTTATTCAACCTTCACTCTGACAATCTGTCCTATTCAACCAGTAACCACTGAGTTGTGAAATGTACTACGCTTAAATTGTCAACGAAACAAAAGTTACGCTCGTGTCCTTTTCCACCTTGACACTTCTCCAAATCACTACAGCAAAACAAACCACGAGGCCCATGTGCATCTGTACTGTGGACATTATATTTACTGTGGAAGGGAGACATATATAAGAATATAGTGAGCTTTCAGCTAAAAATCCTTGGGGAAGACGAGTGTGGACAGTTTGCTGTCTGGTGTTTCCAAACTGGTTTCCATCATCCTCCCTCTAGGGCTGACAGCTTTAGTGTTCAGCCTTTTAAAATGCATTACAGCACACTTCAATATCGATCACTGAAGGATGAACACGCATACACATGCAAGCATGCATAGAGACGTCTAACCATAACAAAGTCCGTCCAACAGAGAACGTTGTTCATTTTGGATGTACATGCCAATATCCAATCCGATACACATATTTACTTTACTTTAATGCTGATTAAATAGCTTTTTTTTATTAAAAGAGCACAGATGTAGAGTTTTTAATCTTATTATTTTTTATGAGCTTTTTAACCCAAATACTGAAAGTTAATGAGCTTAAATAAAAGAGCCCTACCGGCTTATCTGTCGGCTGATAAAAACTGTCTGATATGATATGTCAGTATCAGCGTGCATGCTCGAAAACGTGTGAAAATTTTCCAGAATTAACACTGCAGCAAAGATGTGCAAGTTAACTTTCCAATTTACGTCAAAAAATGTCTTATGTTTAATGTTTATTCTAATTTGAAGTTATATATATTTGGTTGAATAAATGGTTGTATCAGAGTGAATCCTCCTCAGTTAAGCCCATCAGCAATTTACTCAAAGAATCAACATTAATTAGCGGCAACTCAAATGATGTGTTGCTGTTGACGCTTGTCATCATAACCTGTGAAAGTGCCACTCAGCACCGGCTGAAACTGAGAAGCTGCTAGCATAATGTTTTCAACAGCGATAGTAAAGCAGAGTTTAGTAGCTCCGTACTTTTCAAACCTTAGAGTCTGAACTTGGAGTCTCTCAGTGCCCAAACAATATTTCACATTCAGACGTGCATATTTTACAGCAGCTAATGTCGTGAGAAGCTGCTGTGACGTGTGCAGCTGTCTTGAAGGCAAGGAGCTCAGAGTACAGTGCAGTTTCATACAGTTATGAAAGAATCAGATTTTGATCTCTATTATTTGATCAGATCCATTACAATGTGAAAGGATCGTTCCCTTAGGGAACCGCTCTGGACACCTCAAATGTTTGTATTGACTTTTATTATTTCAGCATCCAAATAATGGTGAAGCTGTTCTTGTTGCTACCTGTTAACTGAATATCACAAAATAGATTTATCAGATTATTCAGATATATGTTCAGTATAATCCAGTATAATCCAGATATAATTACAATACTATCAGACTCCCCTATCCTTTCTACTCCCATTTATCTTTTGACTGTTTCCACTTACTGTTTCTCTCTACTCCCCCATTAGCAGTATCCTCCACAACCATCCCTCACCCCCCATTCCATTTCTCTTCCCCTTATCACTCTTTTGTCCATTCTCTCTCCCTTTTTCAGGATTAGTAACGACCATAGCCTGCTGGGTTGTTTGTTTCAATGAGTCAAAATCCCAGACAGCTGATTTAGAGTACAGCAGGGAAGGGTGAGCGGGTTAGAGGGGAACACAGGCTGGTTTTGTGGCCCTCATGGCGAAGAATGACGTTAGCTCTGCCAGGGGGTGGGAGGTTTGATTTCTTCTGGGACTGGCCAACAATGCAAGGAATGCTCCTGTAAAGTGCTTTGGATTAAATCATTTGCGAAATGGAACATCAATGTTACGTCGCAGGGAGAGCTGTAATCCGCCACTCAAACATGTCCCAAACTCAGCCAATGATCCAGTTATTACACATGAGGATATCATTTGTAAGCTGTGAGCAGCTGGGAGAATCTGAAACGGCTGTAAAGCAGAGCTGGGGCTGAAAGAGATGAGTCTAGACAGAGACACGAACAACACAGTCTTCACAAGTGCAAGAAGTCACATATAAAAAACCCAGCCACATTAAACTTAAAACACATTTATTTAATCCTAGATTTGTGAAAACTTTATTCTGCATGAAAAACAAAATGAATGTTGGTGATACTGTGGAACCAGAAAAAGAACAATACTCGAAGCAGATTTTTGCATAGACATCCTGAAGTCCTCACAGCAGTGTTTAGGTATTTCCTCTTCTCAATCTTTAATAATCAGATTCTGTTGCCGCCGTCGTTTAACCAATCATCTCTTTTCTATTGCATTTTATAAGTGTGCCTTGTGCGGAAGCTTCTACAACACAAAATTTAGCTATTTTTAAGTTAAATAAAATGCAAGTGTATGCATGTTTTCATCCACTACTGTTAGAATTTGGTTCATTGAGATGAGCAGTTGGTGGTGCTAACTCTCTTATTAATATATCCAATATAATCTGACTTATATTTATGTCTAAAACCATTTTTTAAATCTCTCCCGTAAAAAAAGCTTGTATTCATTCAAGTCGGCATTTCTGTGCATCATAACTTGTCCGTTTGCATCATAACTTGTCCGTTTCCATGGCAGTTAAACGTTTTTATCTGTCTCATGCGCAAAAACATATAAAAAAATATGACATCATTGGTATTTCTAAGCTAGAAATGTACTTATTCATTTATTTTGCTAAATAAAAAAACCCTGATGTCTCTTAGTATAATAACATTCTAAAATATAATATGAATTTCTTCCATTCAATTAGCACAAGTAGCGCTGATTATTCAAATCCAACTTAGTCTCTAAAGCTGTTTGAAAAGAAGTAAGACTAATACTAAGTATTTGCCTGAAGGACTTAAAGATCATAATTTTCCACTGCAATAAAGAATCTGCTCATACGTAAAAAAAACTACATACACAGACTGAACCCAGGCAGACGCACACTGTACACAAGCAGACACGGGTGTAAGCAGTGGGCCACTGTTGACATGTAATGGAGTCTCCTAAACGGATTAAGTGGTAGACTGTGAAATGTGCTGAATGCGCCTACATGGTTAGACGGACCCCAAGGCCCCATAGGAGAAACAGGATTAAGTAAGCAGTGAGTGTGTGTGGAGTTACTGTGTGTCATTTCCATACTTTGTCATGCCTCTTCATGATCAGCTGATCATTCACTCATACTGTTTAGTATCCAGTGGCCTTGAATCAAAAGCAGGGGGGAAAGATTTGAGCAGTGACAGAGAAAACCTAGACTGAATCATTAGATCAGCTCTGTGACAGCTTTGATTACAGACATCCCACAGTCATCCTGCCAGCTGTCACCTTTAGTATTGTGATGATTCTGAAAGCAAGAATGCAACCACTAAACATAAGGCCAGAATCTTACACGTGATGCAGGACGACAGGTGCAACCTGTTGAGATCTCATTACTTTATTACTTTAAATTTCAAATTTAACACTAACCAAAGGATTGTTCTGTTTAAAGTGCGGGAAAGACAGATATTTTGCATATATTTCTGGTAAAGTCAGGGGCCTAGCAACAAGGCAGACAAAGCCGACAAGCCGACTGGTGTCAAAAAATTGAGAACGTCTGATCCACGGCAACGACAATATTTTCAGAACCTTCCTAAATTATACTATCGGCTATGAACAGGAGACTGTTCATGGATACTGTAACGACGCCACAACCCATAACAAGAGTAGTTTTTGCTAAAAGCATTGGTGTTTTGGGTAGGAGTCTGATTTGACGTCAGACCCCGTAGATTCCTTTTGCCTGGAGCCCACAAATTCCCTTGAAATGAGATGGATAATGACACTGAGATTGGTGACACCAACGGCCACATATCAGTGCTGGCTGGTTGTTATATGTAAGTCGCACCTACTGTACCTTGTTTTAATCATTTAGATGATCTTTTCTTGAATGTTACCTACTTGTTCTGTGATGTATCATTATTACAGTTGAGTTTTCTGAATTTTTCTTAGGGATAAAGGGAGAAGGGGACTTCTAGTCTAACTTTTACATGAACCACTGTACACCATCACTCTCTTTCCCTCATTGAATTTATCCCATTTGTCTCCATCCCTTTTCCTTTCCTGTATTCAGTGAATGGTCCATTTCTTCACATCCTTCTGCTTGCCACCTCTGCAAAAGATATCTCTCACTCTTTTTCTGGCCTCTCCCGTTTCTCTCTCTTCTTCACAGCTCTCTGACTTAATCTCATTTGGACAGCCTTTCTACCTTTTTCTCCTTCCAACTTTCTATGTGAGCTTGCACCTTCCAGCGTGCTTGAATCAAATAATAAAATTTTAATATATCCAGTTTGCCGTGGAATGACAAGTCATTTGTTTGCAGAGCGGAGCTCATGAAGCTGCAATGAAATTTTAATTTCAGTTTAAGATATGCCATCTTGGTTTTTCCTTACTCTCTCAGTATGTGTGTGTGTGTGTGTGTGCGTGCGTGCCACAGCAGCAGCCAGCTACTAAGCATGTCATCACAGCAAAATCTGTAAAAGACAAGAATGGTTCCCGAGGGAAAGAAGACGACTGTTGCTTGAAACAACTGGGGTGGCCAAAATATATGCTGCTCTCTCACTGACATAAACATCAGTTAACTGAGATTTCGCCTCTTCAATGCTGTGAGATGAAACAGACAGCCAGCGGATAAACTGCAGTCTGCAGTCACTGGACAAGAGAAGAAAGCAGTAAAGTTTGGAGTGTTGGCGATTTTTATGTACTAGATATATTTAGTTAACTTTGTCTTTTGTCTTATTTTTTAGACCTCTTTTATGACACAGCACATAGATTGAGGTCAGAAGAACACTTTCCAAATACATCACATAATGGTTTTATATAACATAATATCCTTTCTTCTTGTGCCGTATTGCACAACGCAAGGTTGAGGACAACAACTTGGGAAAGGTACAAATTATCTCAGAGAATGGTTTGGTGAGACGAGCCAAGGTTTAGAAGTTCTTGTCCAATAAACTAAGCATATCATTTATTGGCATTTGTAACCCTGCTGCATCCAGTATTGAACATAAATTAAGACGTGATCTGTCAACCGAAAAACCTCGTTCCAACACCCTGCAAGGCTCCCCAAACATGAGGTCATGAAAGAGATGGCAGGAGGACAGTGAGATGATGAGGGGGTCAGATTCGCTTTGTGGCAGACAAATTAGGTGCCATGTTTTTATATATTCATTTTTGTTTCTTTGCCTCCGTTTTGTTTGGTATGCCATATCCATTCTCTCTTAGTCCTTCCTTCTGTTCTCTTCTTCTTTTTTTCCTATCATCGTTTTTATTGCTTTTTCTCACAACCACTCTCCCTCTCACTTGCTGTTCCATTTCTGCCATTCTCCAATCTCTTTACCTCCTTCCTTCTCTCCATCCACGCATCCAGAGAGTGGTTTGTTCTGTAGCGTCAACGTCTGCAGAGTCTGCAGCTTTTCTTTCAGACGCTCTCACCTCATTATCCTACATCACAATGCCTGGCTGCTTCCCTGACCTTCTCCCTTCAGCGAATATTCTGCTGTTACTTCCTCATATCAGACCTGTCGCGCTCATCCTCTCTGGATAATTTTTTGTCTAATGCAACAAGGGGGTGAAAACACCTGAGATTCTGTTATCTTTCTTACACATATAATAGGTGTAAACCATAGACTGTAAGATACTTATTTCACACCATTTGATATTTCATACACATCTTTCTGGGAGATGTCAATGAAGAACTAATGCTAAAAGAAGTAGAGCGCATATAGGCCAGGTCTCAACAGTCCACTGAAATTCTGCACCAAATTGCATATACTCAGAAGCTGTTTCTCAATTCAGTGGCCACTTCATTCCGAGGGTGCTTTTTGAACACCAATTGCGTAACAATGGTGCATTTTGAGCATCCCATTTTGAAGGCTCCTCCAAATTCTTTCCATCCCTGAGAAACGAAGGCTGGTGGATTCTTCTCGGGCCAACCTATCCCAGGATTCATCGCGCTTCAATGACAAACCGTCTTCTCTATGAGGAAATGGAGCGGCAAGCAATGAGACGTCAGATGCTAGTCTCAGGCTTCAACTCAACTGAACAGCTGAAGGTTAACCAAAGGTCATGTCCAACAGCAGCTCTATTGCTAGGCTACATCAAGTGTTGGACAAAGCGGGTGAGGCCAATCAGAGAAGTCCAAATTGAAAACATATGTAATTTCCATGATGCCTGCTTAATCATCTTTCTTCTCACATATGTTTTATTACTTTATAGGGCTGCTCGATTAATCGAAATTTAATCGTGATTACGATTATGGGGTCAAACGATCTCCAAACTACTATAATCGAGTTGAAACGATTATTTGGCATTTTTTCGAAAGAGACGCGCATGCGCAATTCAGTCCTT
The DNA here is from genome assembly GCF_947347685.1 of Pleuronectes platessa. NCBI lineage: Eukaryota > Metazoa > Chordata > Actinopteri > Pleuronectiformes > Pleuronectidae > Pleuronectes > Pleuronectes platessa. The sequence continues at coordinate 3,875,376 of NC_070639.1, read as the reverse complement.
CCCCCAAAGCATTCAGCGCTCAGCTGACTGGCTCTCACTCTCAAGCAGCTGTAAAGTGAAGGAGACGAGTTGTGTGTGTGTGGTGATCGGCGGTGAAAAAAACAGCACGAGTGGAAAAGCAGGGAGGGCAGCAGCAGACCATGTAGCGGCCGCGCTTCGCACCGCTATTCTCAAGCGCGGTCTTGCCTGGCTGTTCAGACCGGACCCGCATTTCTCCGCGCCGGTCAGCCGGTCAGAGAGTGTTAAGGCCAATGTATGCTTCTCCGTTTTGACGAACACGGACAGATAGGACCGCCCTCTCCAACGTAGAATGCCCTCCCCGTGCCTCTCCGCGGCTCCTCGCAGAGCTTTTCGTGCAGCTCTCATTTTTCTAACTACACGTCGAAATGACGGACAGCCCACGGATAGCCCTTGGCTGTGATTGGTCCGCTAACGCCAGCATTTCGGAATGGAAACTTCCTGTTCCATTCCCTACATCACAATAAACCAAAATCACAACTACGACTCTATGATTAATGTGACAAGTGTGTTAAGCCAGCGGCGTTGTTCGGCTGACGGTGGCTGGTTAGAGCACTTACGGCATGTGTGTACGGTCACATACGGTTATAACGAACTTTCATAACGGGGCTAGCGGGCTAACCACCATGCTAACTGCGGTGGGAACAGCGCAAAAACCCGCTGACTTTAATCCCACGGCTGTCATGACACTGTTTCTCAAACACCGTCAGGTTAGAAGCAAACACTTGGTAGTAGTTAGTATCGGGTGTCCCTGCTGACTGTGTGTGGAAGCTGGGGGGAAGCTAGCTGCCTCCGTGTAGCTTCAAACTGTTGCAGCTGTTGAATTAGCAACGCAGTTTGGAAACAAGACCGGGGAACCACTGCGCTAAGACACGATAAGAAAAGCATTTTGACCCGCTGGGTGTCACTTTATTCAGCAAAAACTGTCGCGTCATCAACATCCTTTTTCTGTTAGTTGCCATCGTTCACTGTGTGTGAGGAGCCGGGAGGACGTAAATAAACCAGCGTGGACTTCTTCTATATACCTCATGAGGTAGGCTTCTCTAAGCTCGACTTCCGTTGCGCCATCTACTGTTCTGGCGGTGAATTGTTTTCACAACAAAAAGGCTCGTAGAACTATGAATCAAAAAGGGTCTGTCCGCTCTGTCCGTCCGTCAGTCCGCAACGGACTCGGAGAAGCATAATGAGGCCTTGAGGCCTTTAGGGTTGCCATCATTAAGGGTTTGAATAAATGGGCACCGATATCCTTGTTTCACGGAGGAATAAGACACGCAGCCTTCATCGGTGTTTACCGGAACCGGACGTGATTAAAAAAAATAAAGCATAGACTTCAGAATAAGGGCACATATTAATAATCGTTTAAATAATCGTGATTTTGATATTGTCCAAAATAATCGTGATTATGATTTTTTCCATAATCGAGCAGCCCTGTTACTTTATATCATGCACTTCTATGTTCACATTTATCTGCAATTGCTTTTTCTATTCCTCTCCTTTCTTTAATATCATCCCTGAAAAGAAAGCCACAACAGTCTGATATTTGTTGTCTTGGGTTTCCGATTTTTAGTTAAATGGAAGGAGGAATCATCGTCAACAACCCTTTATTCAACAGAATAAGAGTCTGATCCCTTTATGACAAATCCATCTATGCCTGGAGTATATATTTGTATCCTACAGATCACTTAACTGCTGCTGCTCTTTGGCTGTAACAATAAAAAGGATGAGAAAGTGATTTTTGTAAGGTAAGAGATTGAAAAAAGATGTGGCGAACAGTGCCATTAAGTAAATTAATTCAAAAAAGAGTAAAGAAAATAATAATGGAGGCTAAGAGGACAATGAAGCACAATGAGTGCAATAAAAGAAAGACAATCAAGGGATGAATAACAGCAGTGAACTTGATGTGCAGACAAAGCCATCTTAAAGTCAAGAACCACCAACCGGAGACAAACTGAAAAGACAATTAAGTTTTGGAGGAGTCAGGAGAGACAAAATAAATTGTATAAGTCAAACTCCGAGGCACATAAACCCGATTCCTTCACGGCTCCTCCAAAACTCCTCGACTGTAAATGTCCACATCGTTTTAATATCCGTATCCATAGTTTTTAAAAAAAAAGGTTTTGTTAAAAAAATATATGTGTTTTCTCATTATGTTCTTAGTTGCACCACAAAGTCAAAAGACAGCAACTTCAACAGAAAACAAAGGATTTCCAGAGCAGTTGGTCTAGGCTGTTTTGAGGACATATGAGCCAACAGCTAAACATCTGATTATTAATCAAAACACAATGCTTTCAGTAAAAACCTGCTCTGAATTTTTTTTTAAAGGATTGTAAACACAATGATTTGAAAGTACTGGCAGAATGGACGTGGGCAAACCACAAGAGTTTCTGTTCATTTACTTGCCAGTGAAGCAATTAAACTGAAGGCACTTTACAGAGTAGGGTTGAGACCTTACAACATGACTGATGACTTTGTATCATCATCAGTCACTGTAAACAGTAGAGGAGCAGAGCATCCTCGAGCTCTCCTCTACCTCCTGCTGCTTCAAAAGTCATTGGCTACCCTCAAAATATAAGGTGCGATAGACATATGGAGATAAATCCAACTCAATAATAGTTAGTTTTTCAAAAAAAAATCCCGTTCTGCATTTGGGTAAAACCTACTGGCAAAATATATTAGGCTACAGCAACAGGGATAGGTAGCTACACTAAGGCCCGAGAGTCAATCATGACCTTTAAAACCAAACACTTGAACAAACCTCGGTGTGATGATTACCTAAAATTAAAAGAAACTACCTTTGACAAAAGAAAATTACTTGACATGCAGTTCAGCTTTTTAGTTTGGTCCATGTCCCACCTGCCAACATAAAGGAGGAGAGCAGCATCGTTTCAATTTTGAATAACCCAATTTGACTTTTATTTGCTGATAATTAACCTCTATATTTGTTTGTCCTTGTTAAGAGCCTATTTCTGTCATTAAACAAATCAAAGTTGCTCTTGACCTGGCCTAGAATTCAATATGTATTTTCTACTTTCCTTTTTCCTATTCTTGTTTAGTCCAGCTCCTCGTCTTATTTTCTCTACCTCCTATAAACTGTTGTCTCTCTTCTCCCCCCCCCCCCCCCCGGTTTCAAAAAGATTATAATAACGGCGAGGGTACTGCTTCATATTCATACATTTACACATAATTTCCCCAAGGGGATAGCTGCCGATTGACTGAGGCAGTTGAGGAGTTAAGTGCCTAAAGGACATATCCCCCCCGAGAATGAAGAATGAGTCTGTACTCGCTTTTCTCTCCAATCAGCCATTCATCATCAGCTCTCTCCACTCCCATCCCTCTATCTACAACCATAACCTCCAAACACCCTCCACTCATCCTCACCATTCCATTGTTAGATTTCCTCCTCCTGCACCTCGCTGCCTTCACCACTGTCTCTCCTCGGAGCCCTCCCATGCACCATCTTCCCTCCTTTCCCCCCCAAACTGCTTCTATTATCACTTGCCTGGGCTGATGAATGACTGATTTGGCTGGAGGAGGTGGATTTGGACGAGAGAATCGCCATTAGGAGTGACATTAGGTTTTTGCTTGTAAGGCACTTTAGCTTGTTTTGTTATTGAGAGTGATTCAACAAAAATCACTGTTCATCAGTTTCAAAAAGCCAACCTGCAACCTTTGCATCTCCCAAGCTGGGTATTTTGAATATGGGAAAGTTGAATGTGGGTGAGGGCCACTCACCATCAGTCATCTTTGTCATACCACGCTAAATGAACATGTCAGTTATAAACCAGAAAACAATGCAGCTATTCTGAGGATAATTAAGGCATATGTCATTATTTATCCACAGATTAATTAGGACAAACTTTGACACTTGTGTCTGCATTATCTAATTAGCTTTTTATTTGATTTCACTGATCATATAAGCACAAAAAGCACTACTAGGAACTCCTGATCACCTGTATATTCTTGTAGCTATCCCATCACTCGGCCACATTGCAATAACATTTTGAAATTCTACTTTAGCAGCTTCAGTTTATGTCCGAGTCAAATATCAGAAAAATTGAATGATAATTTGAGTACTACAAACTAGGGCTTGGCGATATGGCCCTATACGAATACGGCGATGCACGAAATGCCGATAATTTGATTCTCCTCTAAACCCCCGCCCATCCAGGAAACTCTGGATGGTCGGGGGAGTGAGAATTCTGCTGGGAGAGGGGCATGAGCAGAGAGAGTAATCTCAGAGATGCTGCTTAAAACATGCACGTGAAAATGTCCTTGATGGTCGCGAAAATCATTTTATTTTGCACGTGGTACATCAAGTATATTTGATATATAGCCCCCCCCGCTATGGCAAACAATATGAAAAAACACTGCTCTGCTGGCACAGCTTGCTGATGCAAAATGCAAAATCATTCACTGAAACTGGTGATTATTTTTTCATGCCATGCCATGGTTTTTTGAGAGGTTTGGTAGAGGAAATCGATCAGACTTCAGAGAGTCAATACTATAAGTCAGTGACTGTGTTTTCAGGCTGTGTTGTAAGTAAAACATCTGACAACAAGATAATAGGTTTTCCCCCCCGATACAGATATGTTGCCCAGTGTTTGCAAAGACCACATAAAAGAATGATAGAGAGCACAGTGGAAGTTGATGCTGAATAAAGCACATATTTTATGTATCCGTCTCCATTAAAGAGAAGGCCCAGCTTGGCTAGGCATGAGAGCTGGGGTGGCTGGGACAGAGGGACCAAGAGAAAAAGAACAGAAAAAGGGGGATGCATGGCTGGATTCAACTTCCAACCAGCTACTTAAATGAGAACCAAAATCTGTCTCCCAACATGAGGGGGCAGAGGAGAGGATGGATGATAGGGGGTGAGGACAGAAATAAAAAATGTCAAGGGGAGGAGGGAGGGAAGAGGAGATGAGGCGAGATGTTGTTTTTGTTTTTACTTTTCCCATCTTTCACCACTGCCATTCAGGTAATAATACACATACAAAAGCCACACACACAAACATGAAGGTCAGTACTTACTTCCTGTCCAGAGAGGTAGTAGGCGGCCAGCAGTCCTCCTATGAAACGAATGTTGACCTCAAACACTGAGACCTCAGAATTCTGGAAAAACATAAATGAGGACCAATTAAAGAATACTATACATCGAATTAACACAAACAAATCCCATTTAGTTTGTGTTAATTTAGACCTTTTTCAAGGTAGGTTTTCATTACATTCAGGTCGCTGTAAGCCATTTTACAATTTTCTTTAATCTTTCTTTCTTTTGGAGTTAGGCTTTGTTTTTTGAGCTCTTTGGATGTTTCTGGAGCAGAAGCACAGCTTGAGTTTCCTTTCATGTTTTTTCACAAGTGTTTGTATCAAACTGTTTTTACGACCTATAAAAATATAATAGACAGAGAAGGCAAGAACTGTTCTCTTCCCAAAACAGCATTTTCAAGCAAAATAAATGAAATCAAAGCCAATCATAACAACATTACATCTTTTAATTTAAAAACACAGACTTTACCCCCCTTAAATCCTTTGTTTTAGACGACTTAAGATGCATTATGTAGCCCATGACATACAAAAACATCTAAAGCAAAATACTGATCCCTCACATACCCCTCTTAAACTACAACTCAGAAAACACACATTAAGAAAGTGTAAATTCTTGTAGAAAATAAAACTGATTCACTTTCTAAGGAAAAATTCAGTCAGCCATAAAAAACACTGGGCTACATCCGAGTGAAGACTGGTTCTGTTCTGAGCAGTTGATAATAGTTAAATACATAAAATGTGAATAGAGAGAAACCCCAGATATACCTGTATATATATATATATATATATATATACACACACACACACACGTACACACATATATATATATGTGTTCAAGATGTATATTTGAAAATGTTATTTTCCTCTACAATAATATGGTTTAGCTGGGGATTTAAATATCAGTCTTAATGATAAAAAAAAATGACATTTTACTCAACATAAACTATACATTTATAATATGTTGCACAACTTTTGAAAATGTCTGACTTTGTCACAGACCAGTCGAATTAAACAAGACACTGTGGCTAACAACATTGAAGCCTGGCCTTGATGGGAGATTGGTGAGTCACACTTGTAGCTTGGTCTCATCACTAAACAAACAAATTGTATGATTTAATTGAGCCCAAGGTTTACTCCCTGGCTATTATTTCCTGCTTTTTGAGAAGTTGATGTGCTGGTAACTTGTTTGCAGAGCACAGCTTAAACTCTCAACAAAATACTCTAATATACACCAAAGAATATTCCCCTTGTTGCCAGTCTTGCAGCTTTCCCAGCTCACACAGTCCATGGCCTAGAATTATCACGTGAACTGTCAGCCACTTACTGCAAAATACAACGTGGTGTAAAAATGTTTTTGACTATCACAGTCAGTTAATTCAAGTGAAATTAGGATATGTCAATGTGATGGACAACTACCTTGACAACATGGGAATACTGATCGACTGAGATGCCGTGCAGCCCACGACAGTCAAAGGATGAGAGCTATCTGCTAACTAACATGTGACCTTGCTGTGATACTTCAGTTGTGAAGAGAACAGAGTAAATTACCAACTTGAAGACAAATGAGTTGTAGAATGGCTTTCATCTCCACTGCCTCACCTATGTTATTTTCTTCCTGACTAGATCCCACTTTGTTCAAGAGTATCATATTTATCTTTGCTTTTTTTCTTCCCAGAGGTCGCTCCCTCTATCTTTTGTTCAGCATACACTTAACAGTAGGCTGGTGAAGAATTTAAAGCAACACTATGCAAACTTAATTTGTATCCTAAAACTCCCAAAAAAATTGATGGTGGATTAGGAAGACTCATCTCTCTAAACACCTGTACTTGCTCTATGTAAATCTGGTGAGCTGGTGTGATCTTCTATGAGAAGTGCTAAACTATGTTTGTAAAAGCGATAACTCTTCTGGTTCTGGAAGCTGGAGATTATGGGTAATATCCACCATCCAGTTGTGTTCAAGTTCAGTGAGTAAGACTATACGCAGTCAAAATTCCACTCAACACGTTGATAGACAGAAAACAATAGATAGATACAAAACAATTTAATCACTCGGACTCGGAGCCCAACTGAATTAGTCAACAAGCGTAGCTGCAAAGGGCGCTGTCGCTAAATTAAACCATTATTTTTTAATGATGCATGCAGCGATGGGCTTTTCAAATGCTGTATTTAACTTATAAATGTTTCCTGTCAATGCCCAATGTTGTTAAAGTTAGAACACAATTTTCTTAAGTGCAAGATTAATCTGAAGAATGAAAGAGCAAACGCACATAAGGAAGCACACATCAAAACAGCAGGGGCTGCGAGTCACACAGCGGTTGTTGTTGAGCTGAGTGATGAAGGGACGGGAAGCTCTTAAAGCTGAAGGCCAGCTTTGTTCTTCAAGACCCATCGATCTACCTAACCCTGTCCGTCAGTCGGCCTCACTTGTTTGCCATTATACATGTAGTTTAGGAGCACGAACCCCAATGAGCAGCAGAGCTATAAAACAGACCTGCAGTGAACACACATGAAACAGCAAGGAATCATGTAGGTTGTGCAATGACGCATGAGAGTAGCACACGAGAAATCTGAGTTTCATGATTTGTTTTGGTATGAAGCTTCATAAATAGGGCAGCATCATTTCTTTATGTTCTATCATAAGACAGCTCTTAATGACATACTGTACTCGCTCTCCCCTGTGAATAACATCCACTTTCCACCCCTCTCTACTTAGTCTATTAATATCCACCATGTGCCAGTATAAACAGGAACACGTCAAGCCATATTTTTAAGACATTTCATTCCTGTCACAGACAATCTCTGATGTTATTTTAATTAGATCCTGCCACTTCTGTAAAAGCACCTCTTGCTAGGATCGAAACTCAGTGGGTCATCAAAATAGATTGAATGTATATTCAACTAAAACTCTGCTGCTTTTGCAGGTCCATCAATTGAGGCTTGTCTTTTTATACTCAACTTCCATAAAGTGTCAGCTGAGTGTCTATCATTATTTACAATCGTTCAATCACCATAAATGTAAAATGCAGCAACTTTGATAAACATTTTATCATTTTAAAGAATATATGCCAACATTTCACTGGTTCTAAATTCAAAGGGGGTTTTATTAGGTGGTTTCTTCTTCTGCATATGTCTCAGATTTCTACTGCAGAAAGTGGATATTATATTACAAAACACAAGCCTGATGAACTTCACTAAAGCATAAAAAAATAAATTGATGGCTCTGCAAGTCTGAAGGGAAATAACTGGAAAAACATGTCATCCATGTGACGCCACTGAGACATTATATTCTCCAGCTACTTATCATCCCAGGTGACAAGAGAGATAATGCACACAAGGCTGGAGAAGACACTGTCACATGTCTTTGACCTTCAGTAAAACGCTTCGGGGGAAGTATAAAAGAGATGAGATGAGGGGGCGTCATGACAGACATGAGAGCTGATTTCACCATGTAGGACCACCAGCTCAGCAAGTCATGCACCATAATGAAGCCACCTCTTTCGCTTCTCTAAAGTACTAGGAAAGACAATTTTGCATTTGCGTGGAACATTGAAGTGCTGACACACAACAAAATTTGAATAAGGAACCGTCACTCTTGTCAGATTAAATCTGGTTAATCAAACTAGGCTGGAACGCAGGCTTTGAAAGTTAGAATTAATGTATCTCTCCATCTCTGCAGCATCATCATCATCCCTGATCAAATCTGCAATCGAACCAGGATTATTAATGCATTACTTATCAGAGTCCATTAATTTGGTGGAGCGATGGATGCAGACCTCATGCCAACACATTCATCATATGAGGACAAGCTGCAGTGAGGGGGCTCCATCAGGACATTGGAGACTCAAACAATGACTCACTGCTTGGCTCGACCTGACATGGCAACTATTCAATCATTCATTAGTGTTGGAGCTCGTGGATGTGCTGGTGATGGCAGGTGGGTGGCTGAACTGATGGGAGCAATACACATAATACAAATGTGCACATGATAGTGGAAACATAATTGTAATTTGAAGTAGGGAATATCCACAGAGAACATTGTAGCAATGTTGCCATGTTCCTAGATATAATCTATCTTTCTATCTATCCATCTAATAACTGTGCATCCTTTTGATTAACTGATAAACTAGCTTCGCCTCATCTTCGTTTGTTTGTCTTAAGGACCAAGCAAATCCTTTTTTGGGGTTTGTGAGCTGTTAGTTTTTTTTTAACTAAAAGTTTGCCATTTGTCCAGCGACATCTTGGTTTTTTTAAACAGCCTGACTGAGAACTCGAGGACACTGCACACTCACCTATAACTGCCTGCATCCATTAGACCAGTGATTTTCAACCAGTGTGCCGTGGCACACTAGTGTGCCGTGAGAGATCGTCAGGTGTGCCGTGGGAAATTATCTAATATCTAGTGTTGCACCGAAGATGTTTACCGACATCTGCACATCGGTAATAAACTTGACTTTCACTGATATCATTGGTATTTGTGGTTAAACCGCTGGGCACGTGCCGCGGCTGGGGGAGCAGTCGCCCCGTCGCCCTCCTCTCCACACCTCCGGAGACCCGGCGTGCGGCACGTCTCGACGTTTTTTTGGGGGGGGAGGTCCTCTTCTGCGGTGCCTAACGACTTCAGTGGTGCGGGGGCTTTCTTTCTCTTGGACCGTGGGGCGGTGTCCGTCGCCGGTGCGGAAGGCGGGCCGTTGGAGGGGACCGGGTACGGCGGTTGGCGGAGGCGACTCTGGACGCGTGTCGGGCCCTTCTCGCGGATCACCTCAGCTACGGCGCCCGCTGGGGGAACCCTCCGTTCGCGCGGGGGGCCCCTTCCGGCGGTGCGCCTCGGCTGGCGCCTAGCAGCTGACTCTGGTGCGGACCAGGGGAATCCGACTGTTTAATTAAAACAAAGCATCGCGAAGGCCCACGGTGGGTGTTGACGCGATGTGATTTCTGCCCAGTGCTCTGAATGTCAAAGTGAAGAAATTCAATGAAGCGCGGGTGAACGGCGGGAGTAACTATTGGCACTCAAAACAGGTCAATCTGTTTTAGACAGGGTTAAAATGTCCTGTTTTAAATGATCCTTGTGGTATTTTGACCAAAATATGTTACAGACATTTCATTAAGACCCCAAGGAACCATATCAACTGTGATAAAATGGGTATAATATGTCTCCGTTAAATAAAGTTTAGTTAAATCAAAGATTGTTTCATAAATCTGATTCAATACCTCATTAAAAGGTAAGAGTAATAAAGGGCTGAAATAATTTAAAATAGTGCTTTTTAATACATTTAGAAACTATATTACTAATTATATGTATTATATGTACTGTGTTAGGCCATAGAGTGTCATTTTGTGTCATTTTGGTTGGTGGTGTGCCCCAGGATTTTGTAAATGTAAAAAATGTGCCGCGGCTCAAAAAAGGTTGAATATCACTGCATTAGACGGTACTAGCTGGCAATCTCACACATGCATACACAGTCTTCTTCCTCTCTAATTGTTCAATGGGGATTTGCAGGTCTTTGGTGAATTATCACCACATCCTGGCAGTATTAAAACATTACTTACTAATTTCTATTAGGCAAAATCTGTTTTCTAAGAAACTAGTCATCTTAAACTATGTTTGTTTTTTATATATGAAAACTATTTGAAAATCATGACTTATCCATAGGTCCACATCTCATACTATGACTTGATAAAGTGTAAAGGGGTCAAAAAACCCTCATCATGAAGGTCAAACTGTATCTAACTGGGATGGCAAACACACCCAGCGGCAGTTCAGTTCAATGTAATGTTGAGGGAAACTGAACTCGCGCATGCATGCACAGGAGAGTGATTAAACTTGACTAAGAGTGATGTCTTTAATCTCCTAAATGAAAATCCAGAATATGCCTTTATTTTCTGGTAAGAGATGTCTGGTGTGGCTGCAACCTTGGGTTGAGCAAATCTTTGATTTTCACAGGGGCCAAGCTTAATAACACTTTTGCCACAGATTACACTGCCTGGCCTCTGCAGGCTTGAAATGTATTGCTCCATATGAGCCGGGGAATTTCCTATTTTGTAAAAGGCCTGAGCAGAAGCCAGAGTTATGCCATGGCCCTATTGCTAAGATTGACCTTAAATTATCCTAACCTTTCATGAATGTAACAGTAGCTGGAAGCTGATGCCCGAAGCCTTTGCCTAAGGCATGCAGGTACAAGAGCACCAAACCAAGCCGTTAATGAAAGAACAGTGACACACCTCCTCCTCCTCCTCCTCACTTTCTCCCCATTAACAGCTCCAAGTCTCATTTTGTCCTCTCTCCTCCTTCCTCTCCACCCTCTAATCCCATCTCTGCATTCCCCTCTCGTGTATCCAAAGGGGCTTAATAATGTGTAAATCAAACACTGTTTGTAAGGTTTTATTACAATGGCTGCTCCTGCAGGGGTTCGACTGTCACTCTGCTAGAATACCTGCAAAAGGCTTTGACTTATATCTAATGAATCTAAATATTGACAGCGTCAGGTGAATGCGTTGTTATCCCTTTCTGCATTGATTTGCTGGGTGACCGATAACTAAGATATGGCTCAAGTTCAATAAGATTTTTTTTTTAAACATTTTGCAAAGGCTTTCACACTTTGTTAAGCTTCATAGAGTTTATAACCTTTAGTGCTTGAATGACACAATTTGTATCAAAAGTCGTGCTCCATAGTCCAAAAGTGAATATCAGGGCTGTACCGTACACATTTTGACAGCAGTCAGATTTAGCTGTTCAATGCAAATATGCTTTAAAGATTATTCGCCATTTTTCATAAAGACTTTCAAGTAAAGCTTTATTGTACAGGATTTGTTGTTACATCAAGTGATCTCTTTGATCGAAACATGTGGTAACTAAGTTAACAGATCAGACATGTGCAAGTAGTTTGTTATTTTTTGAAAAACCATAGACGACTTGTAAGAGGGGATTGATTTTACCTCAGAGAAGAGCGTGAATCTGAGAATGGCTCCGTCTGAAGTTGTGCAAATTGACTTATGCCTTGATTTACAGATATCCATTAACTAAAGGGACTGTAACTGGGGACTCAAATCAGTGCTGTCAAACGATTCAAATATTTAATCGCGATTAATCACATTTATGTCATAGTTAACTCAAAATTAATCGCGATTAATCGCAAATTTTTATTTATTTAAATGTCCCTTCATTTATTTTTTCTCCATAATTTTTTTTTCGTTTTAATGCTCTATCAACATGGAAAAGTTGATTGGCTTGCTTTATGCAAATGTTTTATTTTATTGAAAAACAACATTGCCAAACAGGGCGGTACAAAATAAAATTATAAAGTGCACATTTCAGGTTAACAAGGACTCCTATAGTGCAGTTAAACCATGGCTTAATTTTTTTTTTTTTTTCAAGTTTGCTGTGAACATAGCAGTCAGGCCTCTTAGTTCAGAAACAATGAACCGTAACAGTTAGGTTACCAATAAAAGGTCAGACTGGAGGCGAACACAGATACTGAAGCTCGGTAGAAAAAACTGCAGCTTCTGCTCTGATCAAGAAGCTGCGGAGCTGATCTCTGATCAGCTGAGACCAGAGAAACTCTGTGTTTTCACTGTTTCCACTAGGGATGTCCCGATCCGATATTGATATCGGAAATCAGTCCGATATCAGCCAAAAAAGTGAATATCGGATTTTATCGGACTGAATCTAAAAACTCCGATATAAGCGCTCCGATATAAGCTGTCCATTTACCACTCCAGGACTTCTATAATAGGTGACTCTGGTTTGATCACACTCCAACACAGTAGGTGGTAATGCCCCTTAATTAACGTTGGTGCCGGCCGCGGAAGAAGAGCGTCTCTGATCCAGCATGCACAGCCCACGTGATCACAACAACGACAACGTGTGTGCCTGCAGCAAGGTGTAGTGATGTCGGCTGTGTGGAAGTATTTTACCGTAAACTCGGACAAAGACGTTGCAGCTAAATGCAACATTTGTCAGGCGCAAGTGTCCCGTGGAGGGACAGAACCGGGAAGGTTCAATACAAGCAACCTCATCGCACATTTGAAAAAACACCACAAAAAAGAACATGAGGATTTTCGCGAGAGCAGCAAGGCGAAGCAACAAGCCTCTGGCTCGCTTCAGCAACCCACGCTGGCCGAAAGCTTTGCAAGACGTGACAAACTTAGCCTGGATGCCAGACGAACTTAGCCCCGCCCACAACATTTTGGTCGGGCAGTTCGGTCTGGAGTCGCTCCATTGGGAAAAAATTATGGGGCGTGTTTCAACTGACCAGGAAGTAAAATTCCTCTTCGCTCAATTGGATAGACCTACAACCAATCAGAGCAACGTAGTATGTGACGTATGCTAAGCAACGCATTGTGAGTTATTTACTGGGTTCACACCGGACGCTTCAGCGCAGCGCCAAGCCTTAAATAACAGCTGGCTCCCATCCACTCCCATGTTAAAACTTTGTGCCGGTCACACCGGAGGCTGAAGCACCGCGAGGCAGCCTTGACGCAGCGTGGTGCTTCAGCCTCCGGTGTGACTGGCACAAAGCCGTGCAGCGATCTACTGGATCAACGGGTGATATTATTAGCGCTGCCCGGCGGCTCAGCGTCGCTTCAGTGTCCGGTGTGAACAGCCAAGCGCCGGGGCGATAGGGATTAGCGCGGTGCTCTGGCGTTGCCTCCACGTTCTGTGTTCCTCTTTCAAAATGAATGCGCTGTCGATGTCTTCTAAAACAGACTCAATGGCAGCATCTACACATCTCAGCTCGCCAGCGGCAGGCATGTTTGTTGAAAACGAATTCAACCCGAGGGCACTTTAGTGACGTGGTTTACGTCACCGTTGATCATCTGTCAATCATCGTATAAAGCCCGCCCTGACAATCTGATTGGCCCAGTCCGGCCATAATTTTTTCCCAATGGAGCGACCCCAGACCGAACTGCCCGACCAAATCTGTTGTGGGCGGGGCTAAATTCGTCTGGCATCCAGGCTATGACAAACTACCACGGGACAGCAAAAAGGCAATGGCCATAACAGAAAAGATAGCCCAGTTTATTGTGCTTGATGACCAGCCCCTGTCGGTGGTGAGTAATGTCGGGTTTAAACGCTTAATGGAGCACCTCGAACCTCGCTACATTATTCCTATAGTTTTTGTTGTTTTTGTCCCTGCCCACAGTTGTTTCCAACATATGCTGACAGTAGAAAAATAACTGAAGTGAACTTGAATTGTTTGCACTTTAAAATTTAATTTATTCTATTCAATTGTATAATGATGTTGGTAACCAGTGGTTATTTTGCACTTTAAATATAACATTTTGTTTTCATTGGATTTGTTGAGGTAATACTCTTATTTTGAAGGTTAAAATTTATGTAACCAATTGGTTAATAATAAATGGGTCAGTTTTTCCTATACCTACTGTTGCTGACTATTGTTTTCTGTTATATCACTACAACATCAGTAACAGTAACATCACTTTATCAAGCCTTTTCTAACATTCCACACAACAAAATAAGGAATAAATATATGTATGATTTGTGCCTATATCGTATCGTATTGATATCGGTATCGGCCAATACTCAAGGCTACAATATCGGTATCGTATCGGAAGTGAAAAAGTTGTATCGGGACATCCCTAGTTTCCACTGATAAAGAGCAGTCTGTCACTGAGCGACTGCCTCACCCGAACGAGCTCTGATCTCACTGTGTCTCTCTGAGCGAGTGAGCGGGGACAGGGGGCGGGGCTACGGTGCGCTATCTGGAACCACACACACACTCGCCCGCTCCTTGTACTTCATGACGGCCTGATACGATGATGTTTTAAAAAATGATTGTGACTTAGTCAACCACCAACATGCAAAAGCGTGTGTCACACGGCTCAAACTTGAGAGTTGGCAGCTCTGCGTTAAGCGTTAAAAAAATGTACGGCGTTAAAATGGGTTTGCGTTAACGCCATTAATAACGCGTTTAACTGACAGCACTAATATATATATATACATACATACACTAACACACAATGACTGTTAAAAGCCTGTAAATAAAGGGAGTGCGAAGAGTTAAAAATAATTTCTTCTTTCTTTCAGCCGTCTGCTTCTTTTTACTTTGCTAACTTTGTCTTCTCCTCTAATCTGTCTTCCTCCATGTCTTCATTGGTCTATTCATCCAAACCCCATCTTCTCAGACTGCCTGATCTTCATACCTCTTTCTCATTCATGCCTCTTATTGCACCTTTCCTTTCTTGTGCCTCCATCTCTCCAGAACCAATTTCTCCCTCGTCCTCCATTCATCCATCTAAGCTTTTTTCTTCCTCTCTCTCTCTCTCTCCCTCCCTCCCTTGTTCTTCCACACCAATTCCTCCCTCCGACCTTCTTTCCGCTTCTCAGCCACAGTGATCCTGAGGTTAATTAGCCTTCCAAGTGTCAGACTGTTAGATCCCCTCCTGCCTACCTGCGAGCTGCCCTGTGATTGCCTCTGTAGAGGGACTAACAAGCTTGGGCGTCAGACATTGGTGCAGGCAGAGAGTAAGGAGTAAAAAAAAAAGGATGGGGGGGGGGGGGGGGTAGCAAGGATAAGCCATACATGGATAAAATAATGATGTCAACGGAGGGAGTGAGAATTCAGCGAGAAAAGGGGAGAAAGGACAAGTGGTAATGGAGAACAAAGAATCACAGGATGTTTAGTGAAAGAAGATCAGAGGTAGGAACCCTCTATGACAGGTGAGGAGATAAATGACAAAAAGCGTAGCTTGGTGTGAATAAATGTGAAAGATAGTAAGAACAGAAAAAGGATATTACTTTCTGACTAGTATTCGGAAGACAAACAACAGGTTGAAGACTGATGGAGGGAAGGTAGTGATAGAATAGTAGACTGGAAGGAGTGAGAATTATCGAGCGGGGAAAAGATGAAAGTAAAATGAACTCTTACGATGGACAGAGCGTGAGCTGGATAAGAACAAGTGATAGTTGTGGCAGAAGATGAATGGATAGATACAAAATTTGAGTGTTAAATGTAATGAAAGAGGGGAGACACACGGACAATAAAGTGGTCAATTCCAGCACGAGGTTATAAAAGAAAACACAAAGGAAGTGCCTCAGTAAAGACAAAAATAGATACGAAAAAAGAAGGGAGGATGGATATGGGGTCGTAAGAATATGCGGGGAGTAGAGTAAAAAAGGAGTTGATGTGGATGTGATTGGCAGTTGAAAAGGGGAGAAGGAAGCTGTAATGAAAGACAAGGATGGAAATAAATGAGCAGAGAGCTGCAGATGTGATGGACAAGATAGGAGTGTGTTAAAGGAAGAGTGTGATAGAAGAGAAAAGGGAAAGAAAATGGATTGAAATGGACAGAGAAGGAGTTCTTAGAAGTAGAGCTCATGGATTTAATGGTTGGATGATCTGCATATGTATCTGCATTTATGTTTGCTGATACAAAACATTTCATTGCACAGCATCAGTGGAAGATGTGCATTTATTCACAACCATGTGGACTATTTAAACAAAAAAAAGGACTCTACATTTGGGGAAACAAAATTCAATACTGAGAATTTAAATTAGGCCATGATTCTTAGTTGTAAAAGATCTGACAAATTTTGGAAACTGGGAAGGAAAAAAATGAAAAGGGGTTTATGAGACTGATGAACACAAACACGTAAAATGTTGGGAGTTCACATTTTTCAATCCTAATCAAAGCTACTGTTTTGACGAGTCCAATATTTGCTAGAGAGCGATATATATATATACACCCAAATACGTGCAGCTTCTGTTCATATTCTAGAATAGTTTCAATATGATTTGATTGATGCGGTGCAGAACACTGGTGACACTGCCAGCGCTACTAGGGTCTGATCCCATATAAGTGTCTCTTGCATGTTAACTATGTACTGATGGTGCTGGAGGACATGTTGAAAACCATGTTCATCCGATAAACTAAAGTATCGCTAACTCCTGATCTTATTTAATTAATACTCCAGCATCATTAGAACCCCATTAGAAAGGGTGTGCTATGCTGTCAAAGAGGTCAATTGACGAAAGTAGAATAATATATATTTTTTAAGGTATTTCTTGTAAAAAGCCTCCAGCCGTTCTGTGCTCTGGAGACCTTTTGGTCCTTTGTATCAGTCAAGAGCTTAGCTCACAGCTAAAGTCAGTACGGCAGAGTCACTGTCCATCCAGCTTTATACTCATGTCTCTAAAGGGGATTCACTTCCAGTTTTGGACGATACACAGCTCTTGCTTCTGCACAGTTTGAATGCAAGTGTCTGCCAAATGAATGTAATGTACTGTAAAGTAGAAGAGTGTTTTCACAGCATGAGCAGGAAACACAACGACCTGTGAATCCTGATATTTTTGGTTTTAAAACAGTAAAAGACATCATGATTGACTGCGGAGACTGACTCACGATTGGATGCGTGTGTGTGTCGGCGGAACCTATTCTCTATATCTCTATTACATGATCACAACTGCAAGGGCTGACTCCGAACGACCCCACCAGAACAAGATGGCAGCACTCGCATGAAGGATATTTTGGCTTCAGATTTACATGTCATCCATCTGTATTAATATTCTATGATGCTCATCAACATGGACTGGACCTTAAATCTAAAAATGGCCTGATTGTGATTTTTTCATTGATGTAAGAAGAAGTCGTGTACTCACCACACCAAAGTCCAGGTTCTGTTCAATCCACTCCTGTCCGTCTTTGAACTCATCGTGCAGACCCATGATGTACAGAGTGTCTAAGGCATCCACAATGGTCGCCCCTAGTTGGGAATTACCTGCAAAATACAAATAGAAAAATTTGTTAATTTATTTTTGTTACACACGACCCAATTAGCTTTATTCAATAAACCTACACCTCTGGGAATTACTAGGAAAAGTAATCAGCCAGAATAAAAAGAGAAAGAAAATATACGACTGCAAAAAAAAAAAAGGCAATGATCCATTTTTTATGGATCACAGCCATTACATGTGATTTATAGGATTAAAATATGTATATATGATGCACAGTTTGACCTCTATCAATCTGCTTCTGTGACAAGTAGGAGGTCTGACATTCAGATCTACATTGCCTTAATTACACGAGTCTGTAACTGACAGAGTAATATCTTGTAACAGAGATGGGACGTTAAGCTAATTAGTGCCGAGTATAATAGCTAAGGTGTCACATCATCACTGAATGATAATCTGCCTCATTCACTTGAGTTTCATAGTTTGAAGATCAGGACATTACGGCTGAGACAGGATGTGATTCTTGTCACGTGTGTGCAATACAATTCTCAGACAACAGGAGCGAGTGATCCAATTTTGAGTTTGAACCAATTTTAAAAGTCAGAACTCCAAAACAGTGGAGCTCAGCACTGCAGCTGTTGTTTCACTACCATTGGTCATCCACCCCATACACCACTGTAAATATAAAACAGTTGCATTTCCGCGCACCACAAAAATGAAATTCGACTTACTGCCCCATTTAAGTAAGCTGCAATTCATCAAGGACTGTTGTTTCTACTCACTGTTGTATTTTAATACTATTCATCACACTACAGCTGAGGTCAGCATCTCCAGCTCTGGGGCTTCTATAGCCTAATAATGCACAGCAATTTATGTTGTGCTTATTTAAATACTACAGGCTTTCAAGTTATCATCAAAAACACATCTCTGTGTAAAGGGATTTGAGGCTTATTTATAAATGAGGAACACAAATCTAATTAACAGGTCAGTCGGTCATTGTCCTTTAACCTAGACAGATTCATTTGTTTCCCCTAAATTGTCTTGATGGCCAACAGCTAATGAACTAAATGCAGTGTATGCAAAGATAGTTCTCTATGTACAGTATAATAATACATACAAATTGCTCAGGTTAATGCTCAGATATTTAGCATTAACCTGTTGATGATACATATTTAATGGCTGAAAAATCTGAAAGTGAAACATGAATACACGTGCTAAATCTAAATTTCCACAACAGCAGACATCAGCAAACGTTATGACTGACACTGATATACGACTGTGGAAGGTTGCCACTGACCAATAAATCAGTTTAGCTCCACGAACAATTTAACTCACTTTTGCCAGATTGGCTAGATGCTTATCGCTGCATGTTTGAATAAATAGGTTCATACCTGATAGACAGGAGGACATTTAACATGTAAACTTAAACACCAATTTAAGTTAGTCAAGTAAATCAAAGTGTATTTTTATCCCAGTAGACCTCAAATTAGTAATTTTATTCTGAGGATATGTATTACATCATGTGATTACAATTGCTTATATTTCTACTCATATCACATAAAACTGACTACATATCTTAAAAGTACAGAGGAGTCAAAGCAGATTCTAAATGTCCTCATTTGTATATAAAACAATGCAGCAAAGTGTTTCAAGATCTCATCAGAACATATTGATTCCCCGTCTATCACCAAATTTAGTCCAGTTTGTTGCACAAACATTAACAAATATGCCATTGGTAAATGTCATTCTCACTTCCCTTTAAATGATTCCCTATTTCATATCAGCAAAGGTGTGCACTACTGGAATTCCTGAGTCTCATTACTGTCCCTTCTTATCTACGACTTCATTCAAAGGAAAAGGGAGATGTAGCGTTAGTACCATTATAGAAACGAACCGCTAAATCACTGGAAAAATAAACTGCAGCCAAGCAGGCATAGCGGATAGCGAGATGCACTGGCCATCTGCCGGATCTTGACAGATTGGCCTGGACCGTTGGGGGAGCAGAGCCCCTCTGCTGCAGCAAGAAACCCCCATGTCTGTCCCTTCTGTCTCTTTCATCACCCACAGGTTAAGCTTTAGGCATCATAGCAATGTGAGGCCAAGACAGAGGCCTGTCAAGAATCTTAGGTCAGGGAATATTATTTGATGTCAAGGTTTTCTCCAACAGCTCCAGAATGTTACGCTTTCTCTGTGTTCACATCACAGTGAGCAGTCACCATCACTGGCATGAATGAAAAGAGTGTGATTTTCATATTAAGTTATCGAGCCATGTTTTTGCTTCTGAAATACCAAGAGGTGTAGCCCTAATTGTTTCAGAATAACCCTCTCGTAATTTCTCAAAACTGTTATTGGATTTCTGCCAGAGGCAGCATCAGTGTGACAGTGGCACTATGAGTAATTGATAGGGACATTTTGTCTGAGGTTTGCAGTCGATACATCGTCTTATTTAGACATGTAAAAACACAACTTGTGAATATACTGAAAGAAGGGGAAGTATAAATGTGAAACAAGGCATACTATTATATTACATGGTCTATAAATTAATGACAATACAATCATTAATTTACTCTAAAATTCAGAGTATTAAAATGTAAATTTACTACTTCACACAACCTACTTTGTTTGGGCTAATTTCAGATATTTTAAATCATGATTAAATAGTCTTCATGTCTATATTAATATCACAATAATATTTCTACATTACTTAAATTGGTGTGTCCCAGCATGATGAACTATTAATTCAGTCAAATAAAAACTAATCAGAGGGCTACACAAACTAAACAAAGGCAGCAAAGAGATACAACCAGCAAATATTTCCCATTTCTGTTTGACTGAATGCTAAACAATAAATTAATCGTCAGTTTTTCATGTTTTCTTTCAATTTATGACTTAATTTATATTAAGCATTATATTGTAAGACGATTAGCGAATTATATTTTTGCCCAATATACAGGGAACCTATAATGATTTTAATGTTAGGTTAAAGGGATATAATACATGTTATGTATTAATGTAGAGTATAATATTGCTATTGAAAGTTACACAATGACCTCAAGAAAGACAAATGGCCCTAAATAATGTATCGTTGTATTTTACCTGCTTTGAATATTTCTCCAACATACAAGGGCGATATATGTGAACGTTGTGGTATTATATGGTATGCTGTTTTAATCGGTGCATTATCTTATTTTCATTTCCGTCACTAATAAAGACAAACACTATTCCACATCTTTTTTCTAATGACAACCATTCAGTATTCCTTTCACTTCTCAGTGGAAAAAGAAGGTGCACCCTTGGATTTAAAAACTGCATGGTCCAAACTCTTTTGGCAGCAAAAACCTCAGATAAGGGTTTCAGGCAGCTGTGGATCAGACCTGCACAACCACATCTTCCACACAGAACCGCTGCAGCTCTGCAACATTCTTTGGGAGTCTGGCATGAACAGCTCTCTGAAGTCACTCCACAGCATCTCTGTAGGGTTAAGGTCTGGGCCACTTGAAAAAGGTTGTCAGCAGCAGCCATCTGTCCTGGCCCAGAGGCAGCAAAGCATCTCTAAGTCGTGACACTCTCTCCCTACACTGCACTTCACTGTTGGGATCATGATCTAAACCCTGCTATCATCACTCCATAAAACCTCTTCCCTGTACTGTGGAGGTTCTCTTAAACCACATATGCAATGCTGTTTTTGGACAGCAACAGCTTGTGCTTTGGTGTCCTGACTTCAAGCTGCGTGCAACCATGATTAGCACACAACACTCATTTTCACGAGCAATGTTACGCCAATCTCGTTTCATTACAGGACTCCTGCTCACACCCAGCTTTTGCTGATCAATAAATATCGACAATAATATCCGATGATTTGTGCTATAAGTGACATCGTAAATTGACGTCATTGTTCATTATTGTAACTTAGATCCAGTTATTATTAAAATGTGCACTTGTATTTATGATTCTGCGACTCTTCTGTGACCTTGAAATTCTTTGAATGTTTTGTTTATGACCTTGAAAACACACCTCATCAGTCTCACCTCTCTCCATCTCCTTTCCGCTCCACATGTTCATCTGCCCCTACTTCCTCTCAAAAACATCTCTTGGTTCTCATTCATCACTGTCTCGCTTTCTCTCTCTTCCATGATCGCTCCATTCAAACCCAGATACAAAATAAACTCCTTTAACCTTCTGTTGCCACATCATTTCTGTTCAGCATTCTCCTCATGTTAAATCTCCTTTTCCCCCCGGTTGTCTGGCTGGACTCTACATTTACCTGCGGTCTGTCTTCATATCTCAGCCTTGAATTGTTTCACTGCCATCCTTGTCAACACACACTGCCCATAGCTATCAGTTTGCACTATCCTCTGTACATCTCAGTGCTGAACAGCCCTTCTTCATACAAGGCCAACTGCAAGAAAGAACTGGCACTTCTAAGAGTCCTGTGTGTTCAGGGTAGCCAGGCATTGCTTATCTGTGACAAATTGGCCAGGATGAGGTTTATTAATTTGGGGAATTATCGCCACAGCCTCATGCAAACAAACTCTCTCAATCTATCTCCCTCCACTCCTATGAGTACAATCCTATTCCTTTGACTGAATTCACAGCACACACCTTTTCTCTTCCTGAACTCAACTCTCCAACTTCCTCTCTCCATCCATCACAATCTCACATATCTCTCCTCTTCCCTTATCCCCCTCTAACACTAAAATACTCACACTCCCTCTCTTGGTCCCTGTGCCAGATTCATTAGGAGACAGGTTTCAGAGCTCTACGGTTTTAATTCACACAAGGCAGGAAAACGTGATGACATTATCCAGTCTCCTTTCGCTGTGTTTTGTTAACCGTCAGCTGTGAGAGTAGTGGAAGATGATAGAGCTCAGGTGTAGTGGTAGGTGTGTGCGTGCGTGCGATGGCTTTAGTGTTGCACAGGTCAGAATTCAGCATTACATCCCAGAAGGAGGTTTTGTTGTTTTGAGCAATTTTCATATTTTGTAAGTAATCGGAAGGGCATTCATCGGAGAAAATGCTTCTGCCAAGACTAACACCTTCTTCAACATTTATATAACATATGTATTTTATATAAATCAATGGGTTATATGGTTCATACCCCAATCCTCCTCAAAATGTATGGAAATCAGTTATGGTGTTTGAGTAGTCCCGCTGACAGACAATGGCAATGAAAGCATAACCTAAAGGTATATTTAATCATTGTGTGTGTGTATATATATATATATATCCTGAAGAAGACTTTGTGCTTGAGAATGGAAGAGCATGTAAGGATGGAGTGAAAATAACATGGAAGTGGTTTTAGTTTATGCATGTGTGTGGTTGTCCTTGACGTTGTTTCAATGATTGATGAATGCATTTTTTGTGCGTGTTTCTAAGCATGATGATATTTTACTTGACAAGAAAGTATGATTTGGACTGCACTTCGGAGTTGTTACTTCTCTACGACTCCCTCTTTGTGTTTGCTCTCTTGCAGCTTCTCTGATTTGGCTTTTATCCTCTTCATCCATCTCATTTCATCTCTTGCATTGTGCTGCCTCTGATGCCCTCGACACAGCCATCTGCACTGGCCTCAGTCTGTCCACACTGCTGTTCATCCTTTGCCTACATTCTCTCTCAGTTATATCTAACACATCAAAACTCTAGTTGTACAAATGAGCAATATAAAAGGAGCAATACTGCCTTAACAGTGATTAAGTTGAAAATAAGTCTGTAAATAGGATAATTACTGCTACTTATTCTTCTGTTGCTTTTTTTTATAAATACCATTTCCAGTCCTGCGACCAATGCAAATTAAACTGTTCACCTCCATTGTGCTTGGTAGATATATCAGAGATGGATATTACATTGCATGTGGATTTACATACTTCTCTGCCAGCTCAGTTGATTATTGTTAAAAATGAACTCTGCTGAACATAAGTTATATTACTTTCAATTTGATAAAAGAGTTTAACTCCTAAACTTTGTCCTCATAATCAAACAGTGTTAATTATAATGAATAATAAACACAACTTTAACCAAACAGGCAAAGCTTACCAAGTGTTAATTTGTATTCAGATCTCAACTTTTGGTTTTTGATCTTCGTTGGCCCTTTTCAGGTTTGAGTATACATCCACTCACTATCACAGCTAGCTTCTCCACATTTCCTCGTCCGCTGTTGCTTCACAATGCATTTCAGCTTGTTTTGCAATGAGCCTAGTGGCGATAAACGTAGCCAAATCAAATCCCGAGATCAACACAGGCCAGTCTGGCTGCGAGTAGACAACTGGTTACCAACTTATTTGGCACCAGACCGAAACATCTGCTGTGTTTTGTTTTTTGCCTCAGAGGGTTAGTGGTCAGACTGGGCCTTCCACTCAACATGAGCTTCCCGACTAAACCCCAGCCTGAATGCATGTCTCCAGGCCCCGTGCCAAAGGGTTTCAGTCGGCTGCACGGTTTTTACTATGAAGCCATTTTAATGGCATGCTCTAGTCTGGCCACAGAAAAGGAAATAAATTGCTTTGAAGCAATATAGCAACAGTTAAAGCAATGTGTACAGGATAAACGTGTGTAAAATGAACAGATAATTTATCAAAAGATCGGCTCAACTGAACTCACAAAGCATTTCAGCTTGTTTTGCAATGAGCCTAGTGGCGATAAACGAAGCCAGGCGGTTTTCAGGTTAGAGGCCAGTCTAAGAGCAGCTTGCCATCACCCAATGGAAGTGGGATAATTGGATGAAGATTGGGCCGATGTATTTGTCATACTTATGAATTGTGTTTCTGCCTATGCAAATTAGGACATATTCAGTAAGTGTGGAGCTCATGTGCATTTTCATTTCATTCATTTCAAAAGAAACTTGTAATACAAAAAGCTTACTTTTCATGTATACTTTTACCATGTAAAGTTGTATTGTGGTAGGAGTAAAGGAAAGAATTAAGCCTATTTGAGTGTATGTTGGCCATATTCGATTAGTGTATAGCTTATTTGCATATTCAAATTCCTTTTCAAAGAAAGTTTCATTTTGATGGGGAGTAGAGGAAAAAAATAGCCCCATTGGGGTGTATTGTTGCCTCACCTTATTGGCACACATCTCGAATTGATGAGAATTAAACATATATCCTCAACTAGGATTTCTTAGGACTTTTAGTATGTTTTTCTGGACACCTCAGAGAAATGATATATGCTGAGTTAATCATTTACAATTAGTCGGTCGTAAAACGCTACTTTGCCTGTACTATATTGGACCCGAAAATACAGAAGACACATTTACTTATTACAGAGTTGTAAACACACTTTACGTGATATTGTTCTGATATGTTTACATATTTTATCACTCAACACTACAAGAGGTCACATGTTTTGTTGGTCTTAATGGTTTTAAGTTTGTTCTTCAACTGTTGATAATCGATATTGAAAATTAACTTAGAAGTTATACACACATTTGCGAATAAGAAATGGTCAGGCAATTACAAGATGCCCTTATTGAATCAAGTAAAATGCAAAGACATGTATCTACAAGAGTTTTCATTTACAAAATTGTAATTAAACAAATTAGTTGAAGTAGAAATTCAATAGAATAAATTGCATGACTATATATGTCTATCTACATAATTTACATATGGAAACAATAGCACTGCATTTTACCCAGCCCTGTTGCTGAATTTCTGCCATGGTAATATAAACATGAGTCCGCAGGCAGAAGGACCAACCAGGTTCAGCCACAACATTTCTACAGCCACCAAAGCTCCCTGCACTGTACTGAAACAGCTCCATTAACTCTGTATCAGGGTAGTTATATCAATTTATAGAAACTCTAACAGCTTCAGAGTAGAGTTATGTGGCGCTGCATTCTGGGCATTTGATCCAGAATGACTCATCCAAATTTTTATTGGCACTATTTTTTTTATTCGAGCCCTTATAATGTGTTTGCATAGAATGTAGAGAGTGACAGAAGGAAAAGCTGAAGCCATTGATTTTAAAGGGGAATACTTTTCATAAAATGTCTCTTTTTTTTACGCCGTTTTCTCAGCAGACAAATCCGCCTGCTCTGAAGAAAATGTTGATGTATTGTCTGGATCCGAATTCAATTCTTTTCTGTCTCATTTGCAACGTAAATGAGCAAACCAAAGTCTGCAAAGTTAGAAATAATGTATTAGGCTCACTCATCTAAATGGAGGTATACCCATTACTGCAAACAGGGTCACATAAGCCTTAAAGTCTTAGGTCTTAAAGGAATCCACATCCGATAAAAACATATCAAAAAGAAAATTGTAATCTTAGACAAACATTTTTGCAGGTTCCTGGTGACATGAGCCTAAATTCCCTAATGACATTTTAATATTCTCTGTAATTATCAGCCTAATGGCAAATACATTTCATCTGCCATTAATTACTACTAATTGATTGCTCTATAGTGCTACAAAACACGGACATTAGAGACAACTATCTGTACCCTCTAGTATAGACACATAGTTCCTTTCCATGTCCGAATTGTCATAATATTATGGGGACTCAATTAATAAAAATGCAATCAAAGCTTTTGAAATCTTTTTTAAGAATTAACTAGCTATAAAGAGCTGATAAAGGTACCATGCAGCCATATTGTCCAGAATGACATAATTTGCCTTGGAGGGCTTCAAAATCTATATCATTGCACCCTTAATTTGGATAAGGCAAAGACAAAATCTACCAAGAATGAAGGAACCATATTCAGGAGGTGCAAAAAAAAATGGGGATCCCTATAATCCTTTATACAGACCAATAAATACACAGCGACTGTTGAAAATCTGTTAACTGCTTTTGTCTAATTTTGTGTGAAATAATGGAAACAACCATTATCACTATTGTCTTCCTATTGCCCAAACCCCAAGTTCTCCCCCTCCTCCCGTCACAAAGAAAGAAGCTTTGGGGCCTCGAGGCAGTCATTATAAAGTGATCATCAGCATTGGGCGCCCACCGTGGTGCCAACCCAACACACACACACGCTAAAAAAAAAAAGAGCGAAAAGCCTGATGTATGATCCTTTCCAGTGCAGGATGTCGCTTTGTCTCTCATCCAACGAGGGAAATCATTGCATTCGTTTAGCAGACATTTTAACCACAGGAACAAAATATTGCCGTTCATTGTGATAATGTGCATTGATGATTTGTAATGGGATATTTTAATCAGAAGGCTGATGGGGGGAGCAGCTGTGCATGTGAGCTTATGAATATGGCAGTGAGGAGGAAATGGTCCTGGGGTTGAGTTAAGCTTCATCACACGAACATCCCTGAAAGTCGTAGGGAAAATGGATCTTTTTAACCCAGATAGATCAGATGTTAGATTTTGGTAGATTTGGGGGGGAAGAATCACTGTTCCCTTTAGCATAAATTAAAGAATAGAGAATAAATTAACTAGTACTGGTAATTTTGTAGTAGTTAACAAAATACTATAAGCACCATTCTCCTCTTTACAGATACTGGCACTCAGTCTCTCCCACCAGAAAATGTCCAATTCCAGCAACTAGCCATAATCCCGCTAACATACAACCAAAAGACAAACTAACGGAAAAGGGCCAAAACATAACATCCTTTGTGTAGGTAACAAGCGATGATCATTTCAGTAGCATCCAAACAAACAGTAACTTCTACCAACAACAAATAGATTCCTGGTTCATTCAGGTGAAACAGCAACAGCAGATTTGGTAAATATCTTTGGAAAAAAAAACATGCAAGTGTGGTGCAATTGTTTTTTCATTTCTCAACTCACCGTTAAAGTAAATTATAGTTGAGGCTGAGTAGTTACTGGAATCATCGTTGACAAAAACTGTGTTAATGGAATTGGTACGGTGCTTTGTATAAAACTGTCCAGATGACAGCGTGCTGTATCCTTAATGTATAAGATAATCACTGAGGAAGATTACCGTCTGCAGATTGTTCAATATCTTGCCATGCAATCCTAATGGAATCCTAAAATGGAATGAAGTCCTTCCTTTATTTCAGGAAGGACTAATGAGACTATTGGTATATTTTAGTTTTATATACTTTCACCGTACTGTTGCTTTTGAAAAGCAGATCTATAAAGCCTCTCACATTTTGTGTGGAAATGTTCTCTTTTTCCCCCACTCTCTCACTCGTCCTTTGGCATTTTGTTTATTCAATGTCCTTCAGCACAAGGACTGATTACTTAGGACAAAGTAATTCTTAAATGGCTACTGAGCTTTGCTTCAGAAGAAGGTTACAAGCAGACCATGCACAAAAAGAAAGAAAGAAAAACTTCTCTTCTCAACTCAGATGTCAGAAAATCAAAGAGACATGAGTGGAAAGGAGGGGCAGACGTGGGATTTCATGTCCCCCATATGCTGTTGGGATGTTGTCAGACTGAGCGATAGAGAAAATGCTTGCAATAAACGTTCAATGTAAAATAAACCAGTATGAAATTATGTTTGTCCACAATCCAGGAGACATAACACAACATGTAATCTGCAGTACAATAGAAATATTAGAATACAATTCTGTCCAGTATCCTTTCTCACTAAGGTTTACATTTAAAGTATCATGTACTACTTGTATCACTGGTCAGTCCAATACTAAAGGTCTTGGTTTATGGGACTAAGCATGGACTGAATATGTCCAGGGCCACAGAGGTGTTTTTTTTTGTCTCCCTCTGCTGTGTCTGAGTCATTGGTCTTCACCCATGGGGATGCATTTCTATGGCGCCACTGTGCAACCTTTTCCAGGACACAATACACCGTTTCGTCCTGGAAGACAATCATGTGAAGACACGAGCTCGACGGCTGCAAAAAAATGCTGCATGGCTTTGAGGAAGAGCGGACTTCTGAATCCACGGTTTTCACGGCATCAACATGAACCCCTCAGAGATATTACGAGAGGGAATTAATATCCAGTAGCTCAACAAAAGATTACACTCCTCAGTGTATATTGATTAAAAAAAAGCTAGAAATCAAAGCAATACCTCATCTGGTATTGTGGTTCTTTGGGATTTTGGTTGAGGCATTATCTCAGAATCTATAGTCAGCTGACTCCCTTGATTGCCCGAGCAGCAAGTTTGATCAAGATTATCAGAGAGAGGGAATTCTTGCCCAACAAAGAACGGTGGCTCGAGGTAATTACAAACTAGCAGCAAAGTGTTTCTGTTCTAGTGCAATGGGATGACTTACAGGTTTTCTAAGTGATTAAAAGTTTTTTTTAAAAAAGAGAAATGGGAATACAATGTATTCCTACCACCTTAAAAAACATAGGAATGTGCCAGTAAAAATATATTATGTAAAAAATTATTGACTAGGATGATGCTTTCGTCTGCCAAGGCTAACGCTTTAACTCGGCCTGTTTAGGAAAATCCTGGATCCACCCATTCCATCCAATTGTTATTGGGTATTCGCCCCACCACAAAATTTCATGAAATCGATTTAGTAGTTTTTGAGTAATCAGTGATACAAAAACAAGTCAAACCGGGGCTCATATCTCATTTTCATTTTCCTCATCAAGATCCACGAATTGTTCCCTCGGGAAAATGGTAAAATATCACTCACAAAAAACACACGTAAAAACGAGCCCCTTTGACAATATATAAAAATCCTGGATAGGCCCTTATTTTGAGATCCTTGCCAAAACTGAATGAGTTATTTCTTGGTCAAAGCCGTGTCCTTTTACCAAGTTTCGTGGAAATGTGTTCAGTCGTTTGTGCATAATCCTGCTGACAATCAAACCAACAAATACAAAAAAAAAATAGACAGACTGGCTAAGACATGACATGTATTACATGATGTAATACACATTTAAGACAAGCCAATAGTGGTATTAACCAAGTTTTTATTTATTATACAAAAAATTTGAAAAATCATGACCCAGCCGTTCTTGCAACACCATGTCTGTGTTACATGAGACTTGATACTGACAGATAATCTCCACGGGCAACAAGATGCACAAACAACCATAGTAATAAAGTAATGGACAAAGCAAGTGTTATGAATAATGAGTGAGCTCTCTCAAGCACTGGACTGGCAGAAAGGCCAGTTGTCCAAAATTGATTCCAGTTTTGCATCATCTCCTCCGCCTTCTACCCAACAGGCATCGAGCAACAACAAGCCTCAGGCAGTCTGTGATATCATTTAAGTGGAGCATGTCAAACTGCCTCTGGGAGAATGCAATGTGCCTAAGAAGTGAGAGATTTGCACCTGTGGGTTATTTTGTGCTGACAGACATGATGGGATTCAACAAATGACTCAAGTAGGGTTATGTCAAAGTCACAAATAAAATCTAGGAAGTAAATAAGCAACTCGAGGAAACAACACTCGTTGACCTTTTGCTTTTACCTCCGTCTTGTTTCTCTGTTGGTTTCTTTATTGTTTGACAAAATTAAATTAACATTAAATTTAAAGGGGACTTCTAGTTCTTGACTCTGCTGAGTCGCGTTCCATCTGAAATTGTTATTGTTTAACATTATATATATTATTCAGTCTGTGTCGCTCATGCAAAGAAAAGGAGGTCTCAATTAACTTCACTATTCCAGATAAGAAAACCTGTAGAATCTTGAGTTGCCTAGAAAGAAAGGAAGACAGTGGTGTGGACTTACATTCACACTGAAGTCCTAATTGATGTAACATGACCTTCGCTTGCTGTGAGCATTTTCCAGTAAAAATGCCCATCTGAAGCCTGGCCTTCAAGCTGTCTCACCCACAACGTCACCAAGGGTCAAGAGTTTTCAACCAGAATCAATGGTGGCTTATGCTCTTCACAGCACTATCCATAGATACCATTACTCTGTGTGTGTTGGGAGGCAGACAAAGAGTTACAACCTAGAGATGAATAAAGTTAAGTACAGAGCTAGTGCGACCAGAGCTACAAGATACAAAAAGCCCTGAACTGGCAGTCTGCGATTCACACAAGTAGTTTACCAGGACCATAACTTAAACAGTTTTTAGGATGTAATTTGTCTGACCAACAATCTATAAAATCTCTATGTGTTTCAATTACTGAGATGAATGATAAAGAAGAGCTGTAAATCCCTATATTGGAGAAGCTGAAATTATTCCAAAACATAAAATGATTTACACACAAAAGGTATATTCATATGTAATGATTCAGTATCCATAAACACAAAGACGAAGATGTGGATGATATTCAAGCTAACTATGAGGGGAGGAGGGGGAGAACTTGGGGTTTGGGTAATAGGAAATAAAATAGTGATAATGGTGTTTCCTTTATTCTTGATAGATAATTTTTTTGCCTTATCAAAATTAAGGGTGTAATGATATAGATTTTAAAGCCCTCCAAGGCATTTCTCATTCCGGATAAATTAGATTCAAACGTTGCTGGATCTTGTCAACATGTAGTGATTGCCTTGTGTGTGCGCGTATGCACAGCTCTATGTTAGTGTACATTTACTGTAGCTTACTGGTTGTATCTGACACTGCTTTAACTGTGCTCTCTTAACCCAGCTTGAACAAAATTTCTTTTCCAAGGCCATGCGTTATCCTTGCTTGAACCGCTTACCCTTGAGACAAAGCCTGTGTTTGAATCTGTGCTCAAAATCAGCTCTACTCGATCTCCACAGAGCAGAAGAAAACAAGAGCCAGGCACTGGACTCAATGTTATCTGAGCCTGGTACCACAATAGCCCCTTTTACACAGTATGTTTAAGGTGGGAATGTTGTAAATTTTGCATTCTGTATAAAAAGGTACAAACACAGAATTTGATTTGTCGTTTATTCTTGCAGTGGACATGTTTACTGAATAGCTTATCGTCTAAAGATCTAGATTCAAGTTTTCTTCAAGACAACTTGATGGTCATTTAGTAAATTATGGTCCCATTTAGAGTCAAATAAACGATGAATCATGTTAGGCATTGGGGGCGTAGATACTGGATGGTTGACAGCTAGGCCCATCTAATGGGTGCAAGTGGATTTGCAGTGTCCTTGAGCTCTCAGTCAGGCTCCACCCCCTGCTCTTAAAAAAATAGTTAGTTTTGGTTGCTCTCTCTCTTTCTGCTTGTATCTCGCATGTTTTGTAAGGCCACCCTAACAACCTGCAGATACCCAGACTGAATCCAGCCATGACAACAAGGCAGGAGAAATTAGCAACACTGGTCAACACATAGACATTAAGAAACACATAGATGAACACTCAGCCAGGCAAGAACCAACCAACAAATGGAAACACACTTAGCATCCATCTACCATTTAGCAGCGGCTCATAACACAGACGCCTCATCCTTACCACCCACCCCCACGTCGAATTGGCAACTCAAACACTTGGATGAATAAACACAAAGCAACATCTTACCATAAATATGCATAAATTCACACTCATGAGCAGAGACAAAGACAGTATTCCTGCAATCAAGTACAGATTATTGTGAATTTTAACTTGAAATACAGCTGTGGACATTTTTATACTAATATAATACTGAAATAAGAATTTTCAGTAGTCTCAAGGATGAGAAGTGAAGAATATAAAAGGCAAATGTAATGTCTGTCAATTAAGGCCTGCAGCACCCACAGCTGTTCCATAAAGAGAGAGCTCACCAGGAAATGTGTTTATTCAAATTATGCCTATCAAGCTGTCTCTGCGGCCTGTAGATCTCTGGATATTTTTAACACTTTCCTCATCCTCTGTGACAGCTACACGACTATAGAAGACAGGAATATGTGATATGTGGGGCAGCATCAGAGCAAGTGTGGAAAACAGGGTTTTGTCATAAGTGTTTGCTCAGAACATTTTCCGGAATAATTGGAGAAGGATAATTTATTTTGTGTATGCATATATACCACTATCAGCTTCTGCCCCCAAAAATTCATATTGAGTCTCTAATCTGAGTAGCCTGAGTGTCTTAAACCATGAAGTGAGTTCAACTTATTCAGACTCTCTTAGGGTTTATCTGCTTCACTGAGCCCATTTGAGCACAATGTCAAATGCGAGGCCTTGGTCAAAGTGGGTAACCTCGTCATTGCTCTAAAATGGTCGGGAACAACTCGCAAAGGTGTGAAGATTCTCCTGCTGTGACAATCAAACAAGTTCCCTCATGACTGGACCTTAAAAAGTCTTTAACTCCCACTGTCTAATGCAAAATCTCATATTATAACCATTTCATTGTGTGAAACATTTATTCAGGCTTAAATATTGTTAACCTAAGAATGAGATTACTTTAACTAAAGGCATAATATTGTAACAGGAAAAACTTCATGAATGTAGTATTGTCTTACGACACTGCATAGTTTGACAGCTTAATTGGTTTATACATGGATAAAGATCATTACCAATGCTTTAAACATTTTCAGATTTTCTGTCTTATCTTACATTTCAATGATGCATGTTCTGCTAATTTTGTGCTTGTAGTCTTCCAAAAGTAACATGCTTCTTGGTGGAGGCATATTCAGATAACTTTGACAAAGAGACAGGGTATTTCTACATGTATGTTTCTGTAAGATTGTGTATAAATGTCAGAATCCATGTGTGAGCAGACGGATGATTGGCACAGAGAGCAGAGGGATAGGGTGGGTTGTCTTGACCTACCAAAGATATTAGTGGAATGTCCCTTCTTGGCGAGTGGCTTCAGCTCGTTATGACCCCAGCCGTACTGTCTGTAGCTGTCCCACGCATGTTTCATCATCTGCAAAGAAATCAAAATATTAAAATAAGTAAGTACATCAATATATGAGAATTTGCGTGTGACAACTCCTTTGGACAACTGTACGTCCAAATAAATGCTGAGCAGAGACAACTGAAAGTAACCTGTGTGCACGTGCAGCACCGTTACTGCAATAGATTCTTACAACGGAATCAACACTTTTCAAATCCCAAGAAGAAGAAAAACACCTTGATTTGTGTTTTTCTTTTATTCATCGAACAAGAATGTAAGGACAACAATCCACCCCAAAGTACACGTGCAGAGACACACACAAAGAATCGCTGGCAGGACTAAAGTGAGGCCATGACCCTAAAGACTTTAATCTGGAAGATGTGGCATCAGAGTTCACATACACACAAATATATACACACACCCACACACTTCATTGTTTAAAGGAGAGAATATACAACTGCAGATGTAATACTCATATTCAGTATCACAATGTCTTTGTATTTCCCTTTAGTGCCTCACTCTTTTTGCCTCGTCCTTGTGTCTGTGCACATTTGTCCACCAGGTAGAACAAAATAAGATTGTATTCTTCATGTGACCTTTGAATCCAGGCTGCGTGAGACAGGCTTGTGAAGGGGGAAGAAGATAAAAAGAGCAAGAGATTGCGAGATGAGCTCTGACATGGAGGCTGATGTTGAGAAGAGGCGCTGCAGGGCAACGGAGAAGATGACAGAGCCGAAGAAGGAAGAGGTGCCAGTTTTTACTGAAGCAATGCTGATCTCTGTCACTGTCTAACCTTTTTTTCATTCCTCCATAACCTGAACTCTCAGAAAAGTAAATTTACTGTCTTTCTGGTAATGTCAGTCACTCTGTGGACATCTGTTGATTTACTTATCTACATTACTCTGTCCTTCTACCTGGCAGCTTTCCTATATGTCCCTCTGCCAGCTGCTCTCTCTCTACATGCCTTCAGCTCATCACATTATCTCAGTGATGACCTTCATGTTGATGGGATGCCGGTGATCCGACTATCCCACAGTTGTTTTAGTTTTTTTACTCTGTTTGGAATTAACAGGGACAATGCCATCAATAAACATTCCTGTAAATGAGCCAGTTTAGCCAAATTGGCAATTTTTCAAATTTTTCAAATTTTGAGTAAATGTTTTAAAATAAACCTCCATTCTTTGACCTCTGTTGAACTCCAGATTTTCAGGTTTAGATTGTTCTCTCCCACAGCTCTAAAATTATTTTAAAAGACTCACAGCTGAGACCAATTCCTACAACTTTTTAAAGGAGCTCTTTAAAAATCTATCACCAGTCGCATTAGACTGACAGTTTACAAACCACAATCCTCATCAATAGAGTATTGTTGCCAGTCGTTTTCAGAATAAAGATACATTCACAGAAGACAACACGTATTTACCCTATAGCAGACTAAACCCATCTGCCAAGCAATAAAGCTCTACAAAAATGCATTACTTCAAATCAAATCATAATTTCATTCATGAGGTGCCCAGATGGACTATCTATGTAGAAGCAAGGCTCCTTGTGTAAGCATCTGCTCCAGTGCAACTTTACTTCAATTTTGTTGTATTGTAAGAGATCCTAAGATTTCAGTCTAAGAGGGATTCTGTTGGGTGTGGCCCCTGGTTGTTTAGTCGAAACAAAAGGTGATTTCCCACTGGTCAAACATTCCCCAGGACTTGGTTCAACTACCTTTGCTACCACTGGAGGAGCCAGGTTTGAAATCAAGTTATGGTAAGACAGTTGAACAGTGTGTCTCTGGGTATCAGCGCTGTGATCAACTGGCGACCTATTCAAGGTATACACCGCTTGCCTAACGTCAACTGCAATTAGCTCAAGATCCCTGTGACCCTATGATAAGTATTAGGATAATCATGGCTGATTTGTTAGGTGGGTCGATGGGAAGACGGAGATCGTTTGACCCCAAAAAATGTCCCTGCTCCAGGTGTAGTACTTTTTGGATGTTGAGGAACTTTCGGGCTGGGGTTTGAAGGGCTGACTTTGCTGACTGGTCAAGCACCATCACGTTCTCTGCAACATTTGTAACCTCTTTTTTGTTAATATGATGACAATAATCAAGAAGGAGCTGCCAAAGAGATTTATATATATATATACACATATACATTTATATTTCATGCTCCATTGTCATGCATATAACAGAGATAGCTAAAAACTATGTTTTTTCTACATCAGCGGACTAATTGTCATAATGTCCCTGTGCAATTGGCTGTGGAAACGTAAATCACAATTCTGTTGAGAAACTTTTACCACTGGGAAGGTTTCTGCACATTAGTTCTTTGGGAATCAAAGTTCCTGAAACTTTGGTTGGAAAGGCCCTTAAATAAGCAATTGAGACCACGATGAACAGTATACAGTAACTAAGCTATCTGTCAGCCACCTTATATCTCTCTCAACCAAGCTATGTGTTTGTCCCTGCCCGTCTACCTGCTTGCCTCTTTATGCCACCATGTGGGGATCAGTATCCAGGCACGTTTCTCTTTCTCTCTGGGGCCAGCAGGCAGCCAAGCTAATAAAGACAAGGGCCAGGGGTTTCTTTGGATTCTTAGCCTCATGGCTTTCTATGACGCACTTCATGCACACAGCGCAGCTTATAAATCACATTAATACACACCATGACACTGACACTTAAGCTTTGGCTGGCTCCTTCTGATCTGGGTTGATTGGATGCTCCATCAAATTTTGATTGGCCCATATACCAAGGACAAGCTAAACAGTGCAGGGTGGTTGACAATGTTGACAAACTGCTTATTTAAAGGACCTTGGAATACTAATTGAAAATCAAGCTACTAAATTCTGTGATTGATTTTGACAGCTACCTCTTGCCTTCATAGCATCTTGAGAACCAAAAGCCCGGGAGCAGGTAACGTAGGTTTGTTTTGGCAAAAACTGGCTGGTTATTATCAAAATTAGATCCAAGCCAAATTAGCAATTACTGCAGAATTAGCCACACAGGCTTTAAAGAAAAACTTGGGAGCCAAACCCAATGTTTTTAGAATCCCTGACAAGGAAAATTAAACCTTCATCAATATGTAAGTCTACTATGAATACTGAATCAAATAGTTCTGAGTAATGTCGAGAGGTTGCCGTTATTGCCAAAATCATTGACCGTCATTAACCTACTCTGTTTTGGCTCACGGCTTTGTTTTTTAAGGCCCCTTATGGTAAAAGTGGAGCAGTTAGGAAATTCTGTTAAATGATGCATCTTTCTGCTCTTTACTTTGAGATACAAGCCATTAAATAAAATGCTGTTAAGAGCCCGCCTGGGACAAGCTTTCCGGGCAAACCAACGGCAATGATGGGATGGAAAAAGGGAAAAGAACTGTAAATGTCACACCAGGAAAGCAAAAGGAACGCTTCAATAGCATTTATTATCATAGGACTAATAACCATGGAAAGAATTTTCTTTTCAAGTGGCTTATGTAACCATGATTTTCCAGACAAACTATCCCCAACCTCAATGTTAATTTGCCCACACACAGCGAACAGGATGCAGCTACAAATATGGAGTGTGAACGCTTAGCAACAACTGTAACTATTGACTTGGCAATAAAGCCTGCATGTTTCAAAGATTTCATTAAATTATCTAACCTGAATAGGAAAATGTTTAGACTTATGTTTCACAGTCGCAAAAGGGCTTGCTCCTTGTGGGAACTGTTGGGTTTCTATGTTTTTTGTTTTTTTTAAGGTCTTGACCTTCTGTGTAAAGTGCCTTGAGATAAAGTATATTATGATTTGGCGCAATACAAATAAAATTGAATGGAAACTGTTATTACTTGTGAGTAGGGGCTACACTGAGAGCAGAGGAGCAACTTTATATGCATTGGTTTTGGTTGTGATTCTGAGTGTGTTTAAACACTAAACATTTCTATGAATGGCCCAGTCTCACTCACCTGACCTCTTCCTACAACACTGAAATCCTCTTTCGACATCGGTTCCCAACAACAGGTTCTTTCTCAAGAGTTTTACTTATTTTTGTTTCCAAGCAGCTTGGGGAAATATTTCAACCCCTTTGACACAGGGCAACCAGCGCTGCTCCTAGTTTTATTAAAGAAAAATATCTCAAGCTATGTAACTAAATTTATTATTTATGATATATCAATTGATATGATCATATATGATACATCATTTATAATTAATAATAAACCATTTTCCTCTCACATTACGCATGCCTAGGGGCTGGTCTGGCATGCCCGCAAAAAAGGCAGGTAAAGAAAGCGCGGATGCAGACAATTTGCCCGTGAAGCAGCTGACCGATCACAACAGAGTGGGCCAGCGGAGCAACAATCAGAGCAAAATAACAAAATGTTTAAGCCATTTCCTTTTCCATGACCTGCGGGTAAAATCTGCAGAATTGGCAATGGAGTTTAACCAGAGTTTGCCTTTCACTGGATAGTTCCATTCACAACAAAAACAAATCCCCTGCAGTATTCAGGTGAGAGGTGGAGCAGAAGACAGAGGCAGGATGTAACGTATTAATTCTGCTAGGTAGATCACAAGATTTTCTTGACAACACAAAGACCCCGGCATCAGCTCTTATCACCAAAAACTCTCTTGAAATCTTCATTGGTGTCTTCTACCCTTTTTACCGCTTTTCAGCGAGGAGTATGAGAAAGTATATAGAAAATGTAAACCTGTTCAAATATTAAGCAATTTATGAACCCGAATATGAGCATCATATGTCTACTATAAATAATTGTTGCGTTCTTTTCTACTTCTTGGTCAACCTCACCTTTGTATTCCTAGTTTAGGTTTAGGTTTAGGTTAGTTTATTGGTCTCCACCAGGGAGAAATTTGTCGTGAAGACAGGGAACATGTTGCATACATAAAAACACATACAGTACAAAAAGAACATCAAGTTAAAAGTCTGGTGGAGTAAACAGACCACTAGACAATCCTGCACATGCAGCAAGCCGACGTGAACGCATTCACATGCTTCCACACCGCTACTCTAACTGTAATCATAAATATACATTCATATCAGCATCACATAACCTCAAGCATACATTAATCCGTTCACTCACATACAGTATGTCCATAGTTTGACTCATAATACATTCATTTCCATATACACATAGCCTATGTTCGTATACATATACAGAAACATTGCAATCATTTCCTGCTGTTGAGAAGTTTGGTTGATACAGGCACAAAGGAATGTTTGTATCGATTGTGCCTGCACAAGGGAAGCCTATATCTCCTTCCAGAGTTCAGGAGAGTATATTCACTATTCAGCACATGAGAACTATCTGTTAAAATGGCATTTGCCTGTCTGATCGTCGCCTGCTCAAAAAGGTCCTGTGGATTTAGGGGGGGTGTTATTCCCATAATCTTGCCAGCAGTTTTGACAAGGCTTGAGATTTCAGCTCTAGATTTAACAGATAGGTTACCAAACCAGCTGGTGATACCATAGCGGAGTATTGACTCAATTGCTGCTCTATAAAAAATTAGCATAATATTTTTGCAAACTCCAAATACTCTGAGCCTACGTAGGAAATGGAGACGTTGGTGAATTTTGGCACAAACATTGGCCACCTGTGTGCCCCATCTCAAATCGCTGTCAACATGGACACCAAGGTACCTGAATGTTTTGACCTGCACAATGTCCTGGCCATGGACAGCCACAGGGCTCTGGTCTCCCATTGATCTAGGATCCAACAACATCTCAACAGTTTTAGTTGTATTAATGAGCAGCGAGTGGGCATCACACCAGTTGACAAACTTGTCAACCGCAAGTTGATGAACACTCAAATTAGTATGTTTGGTGAGCAGGCTAAGTATGACAGTGTCATCAGAAAATTTTACTGTGAATTGATTTGGCTCAGAACTGACACAGTCGTTGGTATACAACGTGTACAGAAAAGGTGAACTAACACACCCCTGGGGGGCACCAGTGCTGCATACAGCCAGATCAGACAAAGCTGAGTTAAACTTAACCTTCTGTGGCCTATTCGATAAAAAAAGAATAGTACCACCGAATTAAGAAAGGATTGACATTTAGCTGAACTAATTTCTTCAAAAGAATGTGTGGTTGAATGAGATTAAAAGCGGAACTAAAATCAACAAAAAGAAGTCTAGCATATCCAGCTGGATTTTCTAGGTGCTTCAGAACAAGATGCATTACAGTCGCTATGGCATCACTTGTGCTGCGGTTTTTGGTGTAGGCAAATTGATATTTATCAAGCGCTGGTTGCACAGCTGTTCGAAGCTTCTCTATCATGATCTTCTCTAATGATTTAAAAACATTTGAGGTGATGGCCACCGGCCGGTAATCATTGTCCTCCTGGGGACTGACCTTTTTAGGTATGGGTAGTATAATAGATTTTTTCCATAGTCTTGGCACTGTATAAGTGTCCATGGAAAACTGGAATAGTTTCACCCAGACCGGGGACAGTTCCTCGGCAAAAGATTTCAAAATAAAAGCTGACAGGCCGTCTGGACCTGTTGCCTTTTTAATCTGAATAGTTTTAAAAGTTTTAATGACTGTTTCCAGATCAATTACAATCCTATCCACATTTAAATCACAAATCACAGATTCTAAAACATCGGCACAATCTGCACTGTTATCAACATTAAAACGCATATAAAAATTGTTCAGTTCATTTGCCCTGGTCATTTCGTTATGAGCAAACAGAGGTTTCTTTTTCGCGTCCATGTTCGTCATATGTCTAATTGAGTCCCAAAGTTTCTTAGTATTGCATTCCGCCAAGTTTTGCTCTGCCCGTTCTTTATGTTGATGGCGCGCTGCTGTTATCTTCAGATTTAGGTCCTTTTGGGCCGCTCGGACCGCCGCTTTATCCCCCAACTTGAAAGCGCCTTTTTTCCTTTTAATACAGTCCATAATGTCAGGGGTAAAATAAGATTTATTGTTGGGATACCGTTTAATTGTCTTTGTGGGTATGACAGACTCAATGCAAAAATTGATGTAATCAGTAGTTGCTTCTGTAGCACTGTCTATGTCCGTATCCTTGAGAAAGATATCCCAATCCGTACAAAGGAAGCATCCCTTCAGCTCCTCCAATTTATCATTAGTCCATACCTTCACCGTCTGAGTGACCGGTTTGGTAGATTTAAAAACAGACCGATATGTGGGAAGCAGCTGAATTACGTTATGGTCTGAGTTTTTAAGTGGAGGTCTGGCTCTGGCAGTATATGCATCTTTAATATTCCCATAACATTTGTCCAGTATATTATTATTCCTGGTGCTGCACTTCACATATTGGTCAAATCCTGGCAGCGTTTTATTTAAGCTGCAATGATTGAAATCCCCAAGTATCATCATTGGGGCATCAGGCTTGCTTTCTAGATGACGGTGAACACAGTCTGCGATTAGATTTGCTGCCCTGCCCGCATTACCGCTGGGTGGGACATAGACAACGCACACAAACAAATTGGTAAATTCCCGGGGGAGATAGAGTGGCCGCAAGGTGACACACAAAAGCTCTAAATCGGGGGTGCATATACTGTCCCTCACTGCAAGGTTTCGGCACCATCTGTCATTGATGTAGATACACACGCCCCCTCCGCGGAGTTTACGTCTCTGTCCAAACGTACATGGGAAAACCCCTCAATCTGAATAAAATTGTCCGGAACATCCTTACCGAACCAAGTCTCCGTAAAAGCCATAATGCCCGACTCCCGATATTCATAGCAGGCTCCCACCTGTTGACGCAGATCATCCATTTTAGTGAGTCCTGCTGGTGGGTAATCTTCTTGTCAATTTGTAACCACTGTAATCTAAGACTTCAACCCTAATCACTGTCTAAACCACCACAGACACAGTCTGTCCCTTTGCAGGATTCATCAGATTTTCTGGGTCAGCTGCTTGGCAAGGCTGGAATCACTGGAATCATTTCCACCAATACTGTATGATTTGAATACATTCATATTAATTAATGGTATTATCAATCACCCCACTTTGCTTCCAAATCACAACTCACAAATTTGCAAAGGCATGTGCTTTTGCATACTGTCAATAAATGGACCGCCTTGTGTGCAGTTTCTTTAATTAAGCTTACAGTGGCATTTTAGCCAATACCAATATACTGGGATACAGAGGGTTTCTGCCATTTTAAGTAAACACCCCCATGTGTGCAGTGTGCAATCCTCCTCCCCCCCCAGTTTACTGTTGTTCTGCAACAGTCTAACACGCTGGTTAAAAAGTCTTAAAACCACCACTTCATTAGTATCTGACCTGGTTTATTAAACATTACACTGTTTCCAATACCTGAGGCACAAGCTACTTCACATGAAGAAACAGGCAACACGGACTTTGGCAATAATTATGTTATTTAACAAACATTTATTTCTGCAAAAAAATACAAGATGATGACTGACACTGCTCCTTGTACGTGAGGATTAAATACAAATATTATGTCTATAAAATATTTAAAACACTTCAAATAAAAACATGTGAAACTATGTCAAAGTGGCTTGTCTTCAAATTGTAGATAATTAAACAATTTTAATATTGGATGGTATATATGTATACTGTACCTCCCTGTGTTTAAGTCCCAACCACAAAATGTCCATACAAAGTGGATTATATGTGGAACAAGTCTGTGATTCAGCAACTATTTATTGCTCTGAGTTTAGTTATTATTTAATTTCAGTATTGATACATTTTGCTGGGGTTTTAAAGGCTGAGTTTCATTGATGGCTTATCAAACCAAAAACCATATCAAACAAATTATCAGGGCTACGTGTTTGCTCCTTTACTCCAATTTGTCATGACTGCTCCTGGAAAACTCTTGAATATAGAAGATGTATATTGTGAAGAAATGCTAAAAATATATTTTTTAAAGTTCTCTTTGCCGGACCAGTTGTACCTTAACGAAGGAAAACTTCCGGTACACGATACGACAAAGAACAAAGAAGATCGAAGGAGATAACAGCTGCTGTTACGACTTATATCTGCGCAAACATGGCCTCAATTTAACAAGGCCAAGAAAAACGTATGAGAAACAAATAAGAGATATGCATCATTATCTGGATATGAAATGATCTCTATCAGTATATGATATTTTGAACATATTGCATAGCCCTATGGGATATTGCTTTAATTGAAATATTACATAAAGTTGAGTTTGTTTTCAACCTTGTCTAAAAGCATTTCCCACTGTGGTTTGGATAGATCACTGCATCTTCCAACAGATGCATAGTTACTGGCTGTGTAAAGTCACTGCTGTGTTTACATATTAGTTTGGCATGTTGAAGTCAATGCCCAATGTCAATTGTTGCCTACATTTGTAGACATCCTTTCAGTTTGAGGTGACAGGAGAGGTTGTTTTGAATCGAAACCTCGGACATTTTCATAGTTTAGAGATGTAACTATGAATAAAAACTAGAGCTGTGAAAAATATGATTAATATTTTTATATGATTAAATTACAGGATTAATTCGTTGTGTTTTTTTTACGCATTTAATGCATGCGCAGAAGGACCTTCCAATTTCTCCGCCTCTGCACTAGTCGCCGCTCTAATGCAGTCAGACGGCAGCTGCTATTCAAACAAACAAACAACATGGATAATTCTGATGAACCTGAGAACCTTCTGGATGGGAAGATCGTGTTCCAAAAAAACAAAGATCGAACATTCAGTAAAACCAAGGTGATATGCACACTCTGCGAGAAGACGTTATCGTTTCACCGTAGCAATACCCGCCTAACCAGCGCAACGCGAAGCATGAGTTGGCCGGCGAGGGGCGTTCAAGTGGAATGCGCCAAACCAGACTCACTCACAGGACACATTGTGCAAAAGAAGCGGTCAGCTTTACTGTCTTAAACAAGTTAGTTTGCCTCACCAACTGGCTAAAGAACGACTAGCTAAAAGGGCCTTTAGAGACATTAGATTGTGTCCTGGTGTGGTTAATGGCTGTTTGACAAAAAAAAATTCAACCATCCTATGGCTAAGAAGCCGAATTCTGTTTAGGATGAAGATTATATCAATTTTCCATATGGAATAGCAAAGATAACTGCTAAAGAACTGTAAGGGTCAGAGTCTGAGGGAGATTAAAAATCTCTCCTCCCCTCCCTATCGACTGACCAGCTTGAATATAAAAAGCGAAGCCTCAAATACAGTGCA
Source organism: Pleuronectes platessa (assembly GCF_947347685.1). Classification (NCBI taxonomy): domain Eukaryota; kingdom Metazoa; phylum Chordata; class Actinopteri; order Pleuronectiformes; family Pleuronectidae; genus Pleuronectes; species Pleuronectes platessa. Next base: position 3,831,942 of record NC_070639.1, on the reverse strand, counting down.
GGGTTTAGATGAGAACGGCTGCTGTGTTTCTCATTGGATTAATTTATCTGGTGGGAAAACCCTAAAGATTTGTTTGCATTTCCATTTGATTGGTTTAGAATTTTCCAAACGCAGTCAATAGAACGGACTGATTTAAAAGTCGGCCAGAATGCCGGATTGTGTGCAAATGCGAGATAAGTCACATAGTTACTACACTGTTAACCCTAACCCTTTGCTCTAAATCGCTCTGCGCTTAATGCTGCCACCAGGTCAACTGCAGCAAATTAGCACTCAGCCTGTGGTACACACATGAGGCAGGCTTCATTAAGATCTCTCTACTACAATTGTTTTCACAGAGTTTGAAAAAAGATTGTTATACACACAAGTACCCACTGTTAAATGTTAAAATGATTCATCAACACCATGGACAGGTGCCATCTTCTTTTACGCACAGCACTCCGACAATGTGATATTAATTGGAAAAAGACGAATCAGCTGACAGTTTGGCCTCTGTCATCACGTCCAACAAGACTACACAGTCTATTAGGAGCTGTGACCTTCAATGTGCTCGGCAATTGCCTGCTTGCTCTGGAAAAAGGCAAAAAACTGCCGCCAGCCATTTCCTTCCCACTGGCTGTGAATCATGCACCATTATCCCTGATGTGCCACACACACACACACACACACACACACACACACACACACACACACACACACACACACACACACACACACACACACACACACACACACACACACACACACACACACACACACACACAACACAAACACACACACACACACACACACACACACACACACACACACACACAATGTATGGAAACAGACACAGGGCACTGAAATATTCATAAACCCTCTCCAAGCCAGCAGCAAAGAGCAAGGCCATTACTTTTGCCATTGTTTGAAAAGAGATATTTAAAAATCAGCTTAGGTCCCACTACAAGAGTCACACAGGGACACGCTTGTGGAGCTTTGGGAAGCCGGAGAGCAGAGCTGAAGTTATGTGCTGCTCTGAGCGACCTGCAGAGTCAGTTTGACTGATTTAAAGCACCTGTCCCCCCGCTCTCCACTCGACTCATCTCCTTTCAGCTCACCCCATGGACGCTTTCTATCCGGCTTAACGGAAGACCTTTCAGAAGATGCACGAGGGTGGTGAGAATGTGAATATCTGAATTCCTCCTTGCAGTAAATAGGCTCATGGCACTTAGGGAGAGGGTGGTAATAAATTCACAGTGAAATAAAGAAAGTAAAAGCCTCTGTTTATTCAGCATCCAAGCCATGTCTTCTAGATTGTGGTGTAAGATACTGTTACCCCAGTGTAATGTATGGAGCCAACAAAAAGATCTTACAATACTTTAATCTCATCATAAAGTCAGTCTTATCAGTTCTGGATAAAAAATTTGCGTATATATATATATTTTTTTTTTTTTTTTTTTTTAAGGGAATGTGAGCTTGTTTAAAAAGCCACAGTTTAATCCTAGTGACTGTGATAAGAAACCAAAGACATTTGTAAAGGGGTTATTCCTTCAATGTAGTATCTCTGCAACACTGGGTTTGTTGTTTTGAGTCCGGGAACCTGATCTATTTATAAACACAAGAATATTTACTGAAGGGTTTCATAATTATATATATAAAAATTTACATTTGTCTCTCTTAGCTCTGTGTCTAGTTCACTGGTTTAGGTCAATAAAGCATCATTCTAGCCTCATTAAGGCGGTTTTCTTCCATTTATCGCTGGTTGAAAGAGAAACAAAGCTAGATATAGAGCTCGTCTTTCTCAGCAGCAGCAGCTCAGTGGGTGATGTTGCCCTCTGCCAGCTTCACTGTCGCTTCCTCTCCATCACCTGATATCTAATTGTTGGTGATCATTATGCCTGTTCTCCACTTAAAACGTTTTTTTTTTTTTTCTTTCTGTCTTCAGTCAAATAAAGGAACTTAGCACCAGTTCTCCAGTCAAACACAGTTAGACTCTCCAGACGGGCTGATAGGTCTGTTGTACTATCGGACAAGTAAGTGAGAGTGGGAGTCTTTGGCAATTCTTGGTGTCACGATTTGATTCACAATCAAAGAGAAAAGAAGAAAGGGAGGGATGATATTTTGACATTTACTCTTTTAGACCATGATGTAGTTAAGCACACAATCCAAAAGAACACGAGTAAGAGTTTGTTTCCCTCTGATCTGCAAATGAGACGGAGAGATTAACTGAACTTTTTGGTCACTCAGTAAAACTGGAGCGAGAGAATACAGCTTTTTCATTTTAGTTAGTTGCTTTAAATAGAAATAGCCCGGTGATAGACTTTGATGGATGCGTTAAATAGGGGCATTTTACAGTCAAAACACTTAAGGCTTGTATTGCTAAGCCAAGTATTAAATTATGTAATTTATTTCCACAAAACTTGGTGAAAATATGGAACATTGGGCAAGGAACAACCTATTTATTGTCAATTTTGGCGCAGATCTTGACAAAGGGGGCAAATTCTGGAGGAAAAAAAATCTCACTTTCTTAAACATATCCAAATAGATAATGATAGTGATAGTCTAGTGCCCTTGCCTTTATTGATGGCCAACTACAAAATGTAACTAGTTTGTTCATGCTGTGTACACAATGCAGGTCAAGCATTCTGTCCTGCGACCTTTTTCTTTTCCTCAGCACAACATTATCCAGCAGTAATGTTTATTATAGGCAATTATAAATCTTTTCAGAAATGCAGTTTAAAAATAGCCATTGTTCACGAGAAAAAAAGAAATGCAATAAAATGATTCCTGTCCTGACAATAGTGTGTTGTGAAAACCTGTGAATTCTGGCTTGCATCTTGCTGAGAAACATTTATTTCAAGACATGATTGAAATAATCACAGTATTTGATTTAATGTCAATGTCTGTGATGATTATATAATTTAAAAGTGTGGGTTAATGCGGCTGTCTGTGCTCAAATCTGGTTTGTGCATCCAGAGAATCGCTGCCTTCTGAAGCACCTCCATGAGAAACTGAAGGTGCAAACATACATTTACATATCTTATGGGTGATCTGGCATTATGTTGAAGAGGCCATTATAGCTCCTGCATTACGGTTAGTGTGTATCGAGGTACATTAAAGTGTGATCAAGATAAAGTTTTCTCCCTGCGCTAATGGAGTTAAAATGCAAGTCAGCGGAGGAAGTGGAGTCGAGCTGCGCTGCTGCGCTCACATCACGAACTCTTCTCACGGCAAAACACATTGAAAAAAAGGGTAAGCCATGACACTCTGTTCAATTGAGGTTTTCCAGTGAGCCATACTAATACTTTTAGGCTTGTGTTACAAAGGTGCTGATTGAACTTTGAGTCCTTGTAGGATGTAGTCCATGGTGGTGTTTTTTTTTTCTTTTTCTAAAAGATAGCTTTTGCCTTGAGCCCTCATTTTCAAAGGACATAGTAAAGCGGGAGAGGAGAGAGAGCAGAAAATACTCTTTTGATGCAGGAGGACTCAAGCCTCTGTACATTAGACACACAATCAACCAGGTGAGCCATTAGTCGCCCCATGTAACAGGCTGTTGACACAAGCAGCAACAAAGTATTCCTGTTACCCTAAAATTACATCATTAACCATCACTAGGCAGGAAATCCAACACAAATACAGTTGGGGAACGTACATTTGATGGTGGAGAGAGAATCTGATAACATGAGGCAAAAAAGCAAAATGATTTAGGGGCTTCTGTATGAAAGAGCATGAAGCAGCTGAATTTTTTTTTTATTTTTATGTTGAAGAGGGAAAAGACAGATGAAGATCAAGATTACAAATAAGAAAATACATAGGAAAAGCTGCTCTCCCATTGTGCCTTGCCTCTCAAGTTATTTCACTTAAAATTTTCTTTTGTAGAAAAAACACAAATGCAGCCGCTTCAAAAATATTGCTGTATAATTTGGGTGGATGCTTTAAAAAGGGGGCATCCCACCGTCACTAAGGTTTGAGAACCTCTTACTCAGCCCTAATGCTACATTAGCAGTATGGGAAGAAGCAGAAAACCTCTAGTTATTCCAGAGACGATTACTCCACCACAGTCGAGTTATACCCTTAAATTTATTGTAATGTTTATTGTTTTCTTATTAACACTGAATTATATTTAGATGAATGAACCAACAATGTAGGCTTAACAGCCATTTTCTTCACGTTATTGTTGTAGGTAATTGGTAAATGATAATTGGTTTTGTATTTATATAGCGCTATTGTAGTCTGATGATGACCACTCAAAAGGTCTTTACAGTACAGTTTTACATTCACCCATTCAGACACACACTCATACAGTGCATCTATTAGCAGCACTTTGTTGTTCTATTAGGGGCAATTCGGGGTTCAGCATCTTGCCCAAGGAAACTTTGGCATGCAGATGGGGAACACTGGGGATCGAACTGCCAACCTTCAGGTTGGAGCACGACCGCTCTATCCCTCAGCCACAGTCTTAAGTCTTTCCTCATATCTCAAAATCTGGACATTTCCCCACTGAGCTGCTCAAAATTGCAATATGAACAATATGAGGTGAAGGTAACAGTACTGTGATCAAGCTACAAGGAAAAAGTATCTAACAGCACATGAAACCGCAGTACTTTTTGTTTCAATATTTTTCCCTGATAGAAATACTGGACAACTACTCTAAAGGTTAATGGTAACAATGAGGGAATGAATGTCGCAGCTGGGACTCCTGTTGATATATAGAGCCATATATATATATATATATATATATATAAAATTCATACGCACAATGTTTAGAAGAAAGCATGGTTTGTCAAATGTCACCTGCCTACCACATGCTATGTCAGATCGCTTACAAGTCAGCGTTGAGCATTACACGAGAAAACACGTACACAGTAGAAAAAAATTATATTTGTAGGAAGGAAATAATTAATGGATCTTGATTAAAAAAAACATCAGGCATGTTTAGGGGACTGATATCACACTGATACATTTACTTTCTGAAATCATCTGCAGTGTTGAAACCAGCCCATATGGTAAATCCACATGAGATGCATTTTAAATGGGGTTGATTTCTTCTTTTTTTTTCACCACCACTGAAATGACAATGCTCTACAAAAAACATATGCACCAAATAATATAATCGATCACTAGTCATAGGTCGTGACTTCAGGTCTATCATTTTGAATTAACAATAAATACATATATGATGTGGATTTATATAAAACCCCTTTTCTTTACCGTTTGAAATAAAATAAAAGGTTCTTTGAAACAAACAAAATTTGATCTGTGATTTTTGTAGACCATCACTGATGCCCATTTCAAATTGTCTTTGCAAAAAAAGAGGAAAAAAATCCACTGAGCACTTTCAATAAGCAATCCAACAAAGCACTGTAACCTCTCAGAAATAGACTTCCTGTGTATCTAAAGCAGGAACAAAGATTTCAGTACATCAGAGACTCATAAATAACTCCTGCTGTATTAGGACATCTTCATTTCTCGAGGGGGCAACATAACCTTCTAATATTAGACTGAAAATTATTTTCACTTCTGCATTATTTTCCAGCATTATTGATGAACAAACATTACTTAATGAAATGGAACCTACTTTTGTATCACGGCCCATTAACTGCAACAGCCAGCTTATTTCAACTGCTCTGGTCCAACAAAATCTCATGATGCTGTAGGCGAATAGCAATGGAACAATAAATAGTATAAACTATTCCATTCCTTTCCTTTTATTGCCCTAAAGCTCTGTCTTTATTTCCAGACAAAGGTTTAACGGCCATTAATGTCCAAGACGTGTAATTAGCAGAACAGCAAAAGAGCAGAGGTGGTGGGAAAGGAGTGTTTATGTGCTTTGTACAGTCAATAGATAGTATTTGGAAGACATAAAAACAGAGTTTATTTCTGTATCTGGAAAAAACATTGATTGTATATGAATTTGGTCAACATGAGGGCTCTCGAAAGTGAAGCCAAATCATTCTGATAACCTCAGTGTTTGGCTGCAGTATAGGTCATAAACCTTGCGTCCTCAACATCGATGGACGTGGGATATGGGCCAAAGTTCGTTAAATACATACTGACTCCAAATTACATAACAATGCAAAATTATGTCAGCCATATCTCGGTTATTTTTGCTTCATTTCTGTGCAGCAGGTTTATATACGGTATTTGATAGACAAAGAGCCTGACCATAGAGCTGCAAAATTCCCTAGTTCTATCCGACCAATTCATCTAAGCTGGACAGATCCGTGTTTAAATGTTCCTCTTACTTATCAAAATGTATATCACGTCAATCGGATCAGGCTACAAAAATAGAAGTTGTAGCAGTAGTTGTTTGGGATGCTGAGATGTGCTAATGCTTATTGATGCACTGGGTAAACATGTCTACGCAGCCGTATCAAGTCAGTTTCTGAGAAAATCCAATAATGGGGAATCTGAGGAAATTTTCAGAAGCCAACATAATTGATCTGTCATCTGTATTATATCACCAAATGTTGTAATTTTAGATATATTTAACATTAAGACTAGCTTGTTTGAGAGGTTTGGTGTTTTTGTTTTATTGACAGCATCACCATACAGCAACAGTTCAAAACTTCCTCCACAGCAAATCGTAACGAACTGTGCAAATACCACTCCTAACCAAATAATCCGAAAAATAATACAGGAGAGTGTAGACGGGTGGAAAGTAGTTTGGTAAAAGACTGGCTCAATAACTACCTCTGCCTGGTTTACTTAAATGATGGCAGTAAAATAATGGATGCTCATACTGCATACTCGATGCAGGCCCAGTAACTGCCTGTGACCTGTATTTAAAAGATACAATTGTTATTGTATTGTATTGTCTGATTTCTCCGTGGAATCACAAGGCAATCAGTAGTGTGCAGTTCTATAGCTCGTACAGCTACGACTTCCTTGTATCTGGGAGTGTGTGGCGTTCTGTCTGAATGGTAATTATGAAGGGAACAAAAGGGTTGTTGTAGACAAAGGCGGGTTTTGGATTGAATAGTCCAGGTCCCGTGCTCGGCAAGTGGTTCGACTCCAAGTGATGTTTCAAGATAGACGATATGTAGGAATCATGCAGGAGAACATGCAGCAGGAGGGAGGACAGAAAGGAAGAACAAGGGCACAGAGAGGGAGATGAGGCCGGGGTTGGCAGGGTCTCCACAGCAGATAGCACCATCTGCATTCTGCACGGGTGCTGTCTCGTCTGGCTCACTGTTGCCTTTAATAAAAGCTGGTGCTGAGACAGACAGCGTGCGACAGAATGCATTCAGAGGTACAGTAGAAATATTCACCAACTGGCACCCACACACACACACATTAAGTATGGTGAATGGACTGCATATTTAAGGCATATTTCTAGTCTTATCAACCACTCACATTCTTCACACACTTCGGCATGAGAACTACAGAAGCTGGGGATCAAACCACCAACCCTCTGGTTAATAGACGACCTGCTCTACCTCCCTTCACCTGAAATAGGAGGAGTTAGCTCTCATTTAGAGATGTTTGCAAAAACAATCTCAGTGGAGTAATGCCTAAAATCCAATGTGTCCCATGCATGACTCTTCGTGGACTATTGATGGAACTTTGTCTGCGATAGAAATGCATTTTTTTAGATACTGAAGCAGATTGAAACAGGATATGATCACTGTAATAAATGATACTTATAATCAGTACCGTAAAAATATTCATTGGCATTTTTTTAAAGTTAAAATGTTGATGAATGTGCTAGTTTCCAGCCTTTGCCGACTTCAAACATAAAAGCATTTAAACCAAATTGTCATGCTCTCAAAGATTTAAGGTTTACATTTCTACTTGCTGCAGAAGTAGAGAAGAGAAATGGATTAAGAAAGTTGAGTGTTTCATAAAACCCTTAAATTTGAGAATGTTATTTAAATCAAAGATGAGTTTTTTTAAAAGCTTTTCAGTGAGTACCTTACATTGTTATGTGTTAAGGGAAGGGTTAATATTAAATTAAATTGATAGTTTTATTAAATGTGAAGCTCAGATAAATTGAACACCAAAGGAGGAGGTGCTTATTATAGTGACTCAGTGACTGATTGTGTAATATTTCTCTGATGGCTCTTGTCAGATACATAATATGAGCACCTTAACAATATGAGCCAGTCACACCTATACAAATCCAAAACCTGCATCAATCCAATGATGCATTACTGCGTACACTGCAGGAAATAACATCACAAACATACTTATCAACTTGATATTTAAAAAAGTAGATCTGGTCATCTTACCTCTCTGATCTTGTCTCGTTTCTCTTTGACATCAGGCTCTGGTGGTTCTCCGTCACTGACACCCACCACTTTTGGCATCGGGACAGGTGGCAAAGGTTTAGGCCCTTGATCCTTCTTTTTCAGGTCCTCCATCACTTTGTTTTTCTCTGTCTGGATCTCAGCATGCAGCTCCTCACGTGACTTCCTTAGCTTCTCCTTTGCCTCCTGCAGCGCTCGCTCGTGGTCTGCCCGTATCTTGTCCCGCAGGCTCTCCTCCTCCTCCCTGTAGGAGGAAAGGAAACAGGCAGGGGGTGAGATTTGTATTTATTCTTTGCATCCCTATTATCTCCATGGAATGGATGCTGGTCCTCCAAGGGTGCACATACAAAGAGTTATTTTAACCAAGGCTGACACAAAACAGCAAAACACATTGGGAGAAGAAAGGTGTGCAGAGGGATTTCTATTCCAAACTAATTAAAGATGAAGTTTTGAGAGCAAACACAGGCCCTTTGGGAAACGGTTATCCCACTGTAACAGAGATGAAAACTAAGAAAAAAGTTATCACAGGGGGCAGCTGCACATATCTGATACACCACGCTGACAGAAGATGAAGTCAGGATAGCAAAGTCGAGATGTGTCAGTCCATGGAGCGAATGTGATAAACCTGGTGCTTTAATGAAGTATTAATGAGCTATGCCAGTGTCTGGATCTTTGAATACACGTCGTCTGCTACACTGCCTGGAGAAGTAAACCACGTGTCACAATAAATTAATACATTTACAAATTTCAAGGTATCTTTGTCCTGCAATTTGGGTAGGGATTCCAGGCCTCTTGTAGTTGCACCATAATATTTTCGTAGTCAGAACTAATTAATGAATATAATTTGTTTTATGTAAATTTATGTAATTGTGTGATTAAAGCTTAAAGAAATTTAAAATGAACTACAAGGGGCCCTTGGTGAGTGCATACCTCCACCAAGCTCAAATTTAGTTGGTACTTCCCTGAGTCATGCTGCACACATCCAATAAATGTCAGGAAAAAACGTTCAGTACTATTTGAGGTATCCTGATGAATGACAGACAAACGGACAGAGGTAATCAAGCTTCACCATGCACCACATTTAATCAACCACCACTGAGCTCGCATTGAGAGGTTTGGAACCTGCAGCGACTGCAGGTTAGGTTGCGACCCGTCCCTGCGTGTCCTGCCCAATCCCCCTCCCCAGTTCAGGCTTTAATTGTCCCGTCAATAAAGACAAAGTGTCCAAAAAACATCTATTTAGTAAAAACTAGTGTGGACAAGCCAACGTTTTAACAGCAACATTTCAATTAACAGCAGCAGACAAAAAACAAGGGGTCAGACACAATTCTGCATACAGAGAAGGCTTGTCTGTAATTTGCATCTCTTAAGTGAAACCTTACACTCCCACCCCACAACTCCTGTGTTATATCAGTTCCGTGAAACAGGAGAGGTGTAGAGGAACACAATGAGGAGGAGAGCCAGAATGAGATGGAAACCTCATCTGTGGTTTCACATGTTGGTACAAAGCCCCAGGGTGTTGATTCAGCTCAACCCTGCTAGGATGTGGGTCAGTAATGACAAACACACACAGTAGGGTGCTGAAGCAAAGGTGACAGCAGGACAGTGACGTTTTACTTATCTGAGAAAATTGTATCTTTGAATCTCTAGTGGCCATCAAATTAAAATACAGAATCAGAGCAAAATTATAGACAATTACAGCTCAGCTCCAGGTTGATGCAGCTCAAACGCATTCATGTCTGTTACATAAAGAACCAGATACAGGATGGCAAATCCTTTCTATTCCAGTTGGACAATACGCTGCATATTACAAATAAATGTATAGGTCATACCCTGTGTGTACATTATCTTTAGTTGACGGGTGCAGTGTGGGAGGAAGGAAGAGAATTTAAACATGGTTTTATGCCTGCAGTTGATGATTTGAAATAATAATTTCATTAACAGGATTTCTGCTTTCTTTAGGCTTCAAATACATTTTAAATAAATATGAAAGTCAATTGGAATAATGTTGATGTTTTCATATTCATGTTACACTAGGCTACATAACAATGATATGAACTGCATGAGGAAGGAAATTCCCTTTTTAAAGGGTCACAAACGTAATTAGAACTTGCTAGATGTGAGCCGCAGAATTCGACACGTATGAAAAATCTCCCGAGTGAAAATATGTGAGTTTTCAATGACCTTCCATGTGATAAACACAGGAAATGTGGGAGGAACTGATGACCTGCTGCGATCTGTGTGGACTCAGCTGCAAGCCTCCACAGTCCTCCAACATCTCTGGGAAGATGAGAATGTTACCAGTCCTTGAAGCTTTCATATCCAGCGTGTTTAGAACAGGTTCTACTCAAGCAAACATGATTCTCCTCCTATTCTTTGGCCGAAAAACAACTGGAGAGTCAGGAGAGCACATACCTCCACAAAGGACCTCCTCAAAGCTGCACCAAATTATACACTCTCATCGATTATCAGTCCCCTAAATATAACTGGTAATATAACTAGATACAAAGCTCAGTGTTTTCGTTACAGCAAATCAACACCAGTGTCGGCCCTTGACAAAAGCTCTTGATTCTCATTGTCTTTCCAAGTTGACATGTTTGTCGGCGTCTTTTAAGTGAATGGCTCCTCTTTTTTTCTTATTTTTTTATAAATAGTTCATTAAATTTGTCTTGTTTTGCATTCGTCGCATGTTAGTAAACGTCTTCAAGACGGCCACTCGAAAAAGTCAATTATCTGGACTTTTTCCAGCTGTGTTTTTACATGGGCTGGCAGAAAACGCTACACAAAATGTTCAGAGCAACTGACTCAGACATTTGCGTTCTCATTTACAGCCCCTCCAGACTTAAGTGGATGTCTGTAAGCAGCTTATGTGTGATCAGCACCTATGAACAACCGATCCTGAACATGAATCCTCTTCAGGTTCAGTTGGGGCTCCAGTCTATCCCAGCATGCACTGGGTTAGAAAGGTAACCCAAGGCCATTCCACCAGTCTGTTGCAGTGCGTGAGGAAGAAGAAATGTGCGTGCAAGACACAAAAGAGTCCAGACAGAATAAGAAAATAAAACTGTGAGAGAAAGAGATCAAATTCGACTGTGACTCTCAAACCAATAGGACAGTGAAGACAGTCATACTAATTATCCTTCGCACAACACAATGTGAATCTATTTTACAATTCTATCATGACGCTGAATGTGGGACCAACAAAAATAAACAGCTACATGGTTACGCAACATCGCTCTGGAAACAACTCAGAAATATTCATGTTGTAACTCTGTGCGTCTCACTTTAATCTATGGAAAACATTTTGCCACACCAAGATGGCAATTGCTGTGTGTGCTTGTTCTAGGTAATGCATGCATTTGTCGAAATGTTTCAAATGTGCTGCATTTACTTTATATGTAGTAGACAAGTGTGTATTGTTTTTTTACAGTATGCGGTACAGCTAGTGTGTGTGTGTGTGTTACACGTTGCACTCTGTGACGTATGCATGCATGCATTCAGTATTTGTGACTTCTATTTCAAGCTCTGTGGTGAGGTTTTTATGTTCTTGCAATTTGTGTCTGTGTGTGTGTCTATACCCAGAGGGGGGTCACCCCTCCTCCAAGTGCCATCCTCTATGCCTTTGTAAATGAGTGTGCCCTAAGCAACATGCATTTAAATGTGATATTTATACGGTGCCACTGTTGGGTGACTGTGTAATGTCTGAGTGTTCACATGCAAGCATGATGCCTGCAAGCATGACAAAAAAAATTATGAGCTTGTCCTGACACCATCACGTCTAATGGACACTGACTCTGCTCCATATATGTATATGTAAATACAGAAAAATGCTGTCACAAACAAAAACACTTTCACACAGCTATGCACATTTCAAATCAAAACCCTGCACACCAGAGATTAAGGCGAAAATTCACTCTAACACGCGCATTAGCATTCTACGACCTCTTCTTTCCCTCCTTGTACATGCCCTTTCTCCGTCCCTCCTCCATCTTTTATCTCGTGTCATTCTTTTCTCTTCCTCCGAGCCATTATCAGACTCACTCTAGCATTACCGTTGATTACCTTCGTGTCTGATATGTCAAACACACAATTAAGAGCACATCAACAGCTGCCTGACTCAATTACCTTGACAAAGACTAAGCGCGGGCCAAATCTGTTGTGCTCCCAGGTGACAGCGCTGAGCCTCCCCCTTCCTTTAGAATACTATCAATAATAATTGATATTAAACCAGCTTGTCCCTCACACACCAGTGTGATAGAAAAAAGCAGAGCCCCACCTCCCTGATTTTCTACTTCAAGTCACGTTGGTCTGCCTGTAATAACTCCCACATTTTATCAACTGTCATTCACTCCAGTCACTGGAATTTCCTCTTTCCTCAGAGTTGTCATGAAATCTGCTGCTCAGCAAAGGCCGACCCTTTCTATGGGAACTGGAGAGAAGCAGCAGCTGTCTCCTGCCTGGTGGAGTATCTAAGAGAGAGCCGAGGATACGTAAGCCTCTGGGTAAAGCAGCACAGGCTAGATGCCATGTAACCATGGTAACAAATAGGGACATACAACAATGCGCACTTACACACACACACACACACACACACACACACAGACACACTCACTCACAAACAAAGATGTCATAGACAACAAGTCAAGTCTTTATCGACCATAATTTACTAATTTATGCAAAGGAGCTAAAACCAAAGGGTTTTTACAGTTTAGCGTATGTATGTAAAAGTGCTACTCCAAGCCGATGCAGAGTTGGAACTTCTACAGTATTTTTTTGCAAATCATTTTAACAAGACCCCGCTCCATATAGATTTTTAGGGCTGATGCCATTATTGATGTTGAGGAGTAAAACATTTCTGATACCAATTTAGAATGCTGAGAAGTGCTCTGCAGAGTAATCTCAGCAGATACACATGACACAAGCTGAATGTTGAAGTTGAAGAAAAATACACAATTTTGAAATCTATATGTACTGATCTGATCATGCCTTTAAAGTGTATCTGTTTAGAAAGATAAAACTGTAATTTTCTAAATCTGCTACCATAGTAGACACAACGTAATGGTTTAAGTCAGGGCAGTAGTCATAATTGTCATAATAACTCATCCCCCCCACCCCCCCACCAATGTTTACATATGGTCAAATTCTCCCCTCAAATAAACTGAAATTGTAAACTGGCCAATGAATAATAATAAGAAGAAGAAATTACCGATTTCGATTCTGCTTATCAATTACGGTTTTATTGATTCCCCATTTCGATTCCAAAATGTAAAATAAAAAGAGGTTGACTGTTTAGATAACAAAAATATCTTTATTGGACTGGACCGATGCACAGTAGCTGTGCTTTATGTTACACCAGGGCAGTAGTAGTAACGCCTTGTGGTAAACAGGCAACATTACAAAAGAAACCACAACTTATCTCACAGACTTATCAGACATGCTCCATGTCTTTAGCCCAACTGTGTACATATGTAGTAACTGAGATAGAGGCAATGTTGAAACTTGAAAATACTGGTTTATAAATGAACCAAACAAGAAAACAAGATTTTCTAGTTGTCCCTGTAAACAAATTTGACATCAATAATTGTAAGATCAGTGATGAATATTAATCTCTTATATCATATATTCAATAACAGTGGAAATCATTTGTGGACGATATTCTGAGCTACTTGTTGTACGTCTCATTTATAGTTAACCTACTGACATAATTCATACAAGTCATGTCAGTCAGCTTTCTGTCAGCAGAAACGGTGTGTTGCTGCTGTTGCAGCTCACTCTCCCTAGCTCTACTGGAGGTGCTAGCGAGGTGCTACTAGCGCTAGCTGAAGATGACCGATCGGGCTCAGAGGCCGCAGGACACTTGATGCTGTACTGTCTTTCAGATCGACACAGTGCTGCCTTAAATATTTGGTGAGCTTCCTGCATTCATTGCACTTTGCCTTGTCGACGTTGTCTTTTATAAAGTGAAGCCACACTTCTGACCGTTTAACGCAGCTTATCTTAGTCATCTTAGACCAAGCATACTAAGTCCTGTGTAAACAAATGGACAGGCTGTTGCGTGGTGCGTGACGTAGTTACGTAGGCAGGTCCTGGCAGATACATACGGCATCCTTGCATTTTAGGAACCGATAAGCAGGACCAAAATTCTATATTCTTTACCGGTACCCGGTACTTGGCATTTTGGATTCTGTTCTAATTTGGAACCGATTTGCGGTTCCAAACCCTAGTTGCTTGTGGTTATGCTTATCTGTTTTCGAGCATACACAGACATCCAAACACAACAGCTCCAGCTGCTGCTCATCGGGATCATGGAAGTTGAGACACCATCTTATGCAGAGGTCGTATATGCATCTCAAGCAGCGACCTACAGCCCTGCGCATAAGTTAAATTATTATTGTTGTTGTTTTTATCAAGGATTTAAGTGAGTGCGTTATGTCGACAAGAAAGAGTGCTGGTGATATTAGCGCATTTTTTGGGTCTCACAAACCCCCAAAAAGTGAATGGAGAACAGTGTGGAAATGAGTAACAGTAAGCTGATTACTAGTGCACAAGATGTCAGTATTTCTTAATGTACCTTTAATAATCATTGGTCAGTAGTTTGCTAATAACAGACAATACACTATTATATCTCCAAGTAAAGCCCACCAACCCTACAAACTTGTCCCATTTAGTTAACTGTCTAGCTGCAGATATTAAAGAAAAAATGTCAAATAATTTTCTTCAATTGAAATCTGACAAACCTGTAATTCTCATTATTGGCCCAGATTACTTGCATCCCCAAATTCAAAGTCATCTCTGGGTCCTCTATCCAACAATGTTAGGTCTGTTGCCAACCTTGGTGGCATATTTGATCCCAGCTTACACTCTGAGAGCCATGTAAACAAACTTGGTTAGACATGTTTTTACCATCTCAGGAATATATACAGGACCAGATCGATCTTGAGTTTTAAAGACACTGAAATCATCATAGATAATTGGGTTATTACGGTTTGATTATTTTAAGGGTGTTTTAACATGTTTTGAGCAAAAAGCACCCAATAGGCTCCAAATTGTACAGATCGCTGCTGCTTTTAACTAAATCCAGGAGAAAAGAGCATTCACTGGTTGCCTGTTTGTTTAAGGATACATTTTAAGATTTTATTGATTACTTTTAAGGCACTTCATGGCCTGGCCTTAACTGCATTTTAGAATTATTATCCCTCATAAGCCCGTGCGCAGCCTGAGGTCCTCAGGCAGGAACCTGCTGGTTGTTCCTAAGTCAAGGATGAGGACAAGGTGTGACCCTGCGTTTGCCGTCAGAGCTCCTAGACTCTGGAACGACCGGCCTGAGGACCCCAGGCGTGGTAAATTACAGTGGGTTTTTTTAATTGCATCGTCTCTTCTTCTTACAATTCACTCTCTGCCCTAACATCCTACAGCTCTTTGCTGTTTACTATATCTTTTCACATCTGACCAGCGCCCTCCTTTCTCTTTTTACCAATTATTTGTCTAAAAAAACCTTCCTCCCACTTGCCAAGAGTTGTTTGTATCAATCAGTGATCTGATACTCTCCTGTTGTTGCTGCTCATCAAAACCCTAAACAATACTGAGCTTAATCACCATTAACAGACTACTGTACCTAATCTAAATTATCTATAATCTCTTTAAATCTATAAATCTACAGAATTACCTCTAATTGATCAAAGATGTCCTCTTATCCCTCATGTTTGTATACAGCCATCTCCTTTTTTACCGTTTCCATGTCATCTTTGCTGTTTTTGTAACCCTAAAAATGTACAACAAAAACCTTTGCCCAAACAAGGATCTGGGCACATGGACCTTAAATAGTGAGAAATAGGAAGCTGAGCAAACATTTTCGTCTGATTCTGTGTCTACAATAGTGTTGCAGAAACAGATTCTGAGGTGATAATGCTTCATTTAGTGTTTTTACTGGTTTTAAATACCCAGTACATATTTTTGGAGAGGTGGAGACCTCCTTACTCATAACAGTGAAGTGATCCAATGATGGAATTCAGATGTTTGACAATGAACAAAACTCAAGTGGATTTGGACAAAAATAAATGTTGAAATGTTATGGGCAATATTGCAAGCTGGCAAGTTAGCATCCTTAATATCAATTTACCATATCAAAAAAGAAAACGCCCTGAAAAGTCTATGATGATTAAAATTGAACAGCAGAAGCAGCAGAATGTACAGTGTGTACAGTTATCTCTGATGTGTACAAACATGTACATAATCCATGCAGCTTTCTCGCTGTATGTTTCAGGTGTACACCTGAGCCCTGAGAGCCCTCAGGCTTTACTCATGTTAACATCCAGCCCCTCTGACCTACTTCACGGCTGGCTGAATAATGCCTTCATAAAAATCACGGATTGCAGCTAGCACATGCAATCCATGAAATAAATAAACACTAAACCTGCTTGGTTGCTTTTCGTCTATGTAATTGTGGATGAGATATGAAAGAGTTTCGATTACCATCTCTTTACAAAGAATCAGCTATTTTTGCCCTGTCAGAAGCATTGACCAACAAATATGTTTTAGTAGTCTCTTTTAACCAATTTTACGATATCCGCAGGTTCATAACGTCACGGTTAAATAACCGTAGAACTGTATAAACTACAATATCTAGCTATGGTGTCCTGCCTTTCGTACGACAAGTTCTTTGTGTGAGCGCAGTGCGGGGAAATCTCTTGCGAGCTACTGAAACGTTTGTTGAGAAGAGGGAGCATCAGAGAGGGGAAATTGTTTACTTTTGGTTTCTTACTAGCGCCAAAGGGGGGGGGGAGAGAGAGAGAGAGAGAGAGAGAGAGAGAGAGAGAGAGAGAGAGAGAGAGAGAGAGAGAGAGCTCTCATTATAAATGTAGCCAAGCATTTTATTCACCTATACTGAGAGGTAATAGTATGATAAGGACATGAAGAGTGTGTTCTTGAACCAGGACAATATGCCCGTTTATTTTCCCACAACTAGTCAAAACCGAACAACTTCTGTCGATGACCCCTCACAATAAAAGTCCCATACAGATACACTATGATGACAGAAAACATAAAATTAACATACCAACGTTCCACAATAAGGCAAGGTAATAGCTAACATAAATTAATTTTAAACAGCCAAGCGTTACACTATAAAAACTAACTGGATGTAATTGATGATAATAAATATTTTAGTTCATAAGCGAAAAAATTGCTTGTAGTGTGTAATTTTCCTTCTACAACATCGATAATCGTGAAAACCTTGAAACCGCGATATCTTGGTCTGACAATAATCTTGGCACCAAAATTTCATATCGTGACATCCCTAGTCATCTCTACCCTGTGTAAACTGCCTTGAGATAATGTATGTTATGAATAGGTGCTATACTAATACAATTTTATTGAATATCGGCCAACGGATACTGATTCAACCAGAAAGAATAAATCTCTTGATTTTTGTCGGTCAGGCTCTCTCAGTGATTTTGGCTGTCATACAGATGCTGTATTAAGTGGAGATTGCTAATTTCAACGTAACAAATTTTCCAGTCTCTTGTATGTAGATTGTTGCTGCTTTTGATTGAAATTGAATAACAACATATTTTTCTGTACAATCATTGCTGTTCCATCATCACAGTATTTATAATACAGCTTAATACCTCAAAATAACTTTGCTGCACAGTCCCAAGGGGCTAGTATGTATTTCCCACTTCGACCACTAGATGGAGGGCTTCCAACACCGTCCTTGGTATGTTTGGTATTTGCACCATCAGGCACAATCGTCACCTCGGCGGCATTAAGACCGGAATGGGGTTTGAGGCAAATTCGCGACAGTTGTGGCACTCAACTCTTTTATTCCCACTGACTCATTCATTTTTACTAGAATCGTGCAGCCATTCCTTCTTAATCTAAACTGCGTTCCAGGGTTTACCAAGAGTCATGCCACAGAAAGAAAAAAAAATATATATATATATCACTCTATGAACAGAGTTCCCATTTCCCATCCCCAGGCCAACCATAAATCCACCAGCTGGTGTGTTAGAGCTCTTGTACAGGAAGCATTCATTATCAGGCCCATATGGCTCTGCTGATTGTGCAGAAGGGAGGCCTGAATTTGCCTGTGAATTCAGAAAGGTTTAGTTGAAATTCATGACTTGGGAACCTTAGGGCCAATTCTTAATTTGGCGGTGGGCAATCTCACTTTGATCCCATTGATTCAACTGACAGGGAGCCATTGTGGAGCCGAGCTGCAGCTCCAGTGTTTGGCAGGGATGGGATTTGGTGAAAGGTTTTGTAGTTAACCATGGTCACATCGTCCCAGAAGACGGACAGTCTTTCTCTTGCTCTCTGTCCTTCACTCAGATTGTATTTTTTCTTTCTCATTCTTTATTTTGTCTCAGTCTCAGTCCTTGTTCATCTGTCACTGAAACCTCCTTCTGCAGCACTCATGGTAACACGATCAAACAAGTTACTCTTTCTCTTTTCTTTGGCTTTTCAGAGGTCCTGTCACCACTGGTGCACTCCAGAGAGTTGATAAATGAAAGGCAGGATGCAACACTCCTAATAGGCACTACTGATTTGTTTCACTCACATACTCACTTGTTTTCTTAAAATCAATTTGTAGCGTCAAAATCTATAACAAATACCTACATGAGTATAGTATTTTGAGAACTACTCCTGGACATCATGTTCCTTCATTTCCATTCTCCTCTGTTCATCCAGCATTCAACTCCACCTAGCTGCATCTTTGAGCGCGAATTTCAGCAAATTACAGACAAAAAATCTCCTCTTATCAGATACCTGAAAAGTGTTATTACTGCAATTAAATCATATGGGATGGGACTTGTCATCCTGGTAACCAATAAAAAGTATTTAATTAAACAACATTTGCGGTGGACACATGCCCTAACAATGAATCAGTCTTTCTACTTGTCCAAGCCTATGGGCCCAGCCTGGAAAACCGGTGTTACAAAATGTCTTTCATATTTTATGGTTACCAATTTCATTCAGATGCTTTAACTAGTAAAGTGTTACGTGGCAATAGATTTCATAAAAGCGATAACATACTGCATGCATGATCTGTTGCACAAATATGACTGCGGGGCGTATGAAGATATCAATATAGATCAAGCAAAGTCATTCATTATTACTACATTACAAAGTCCAGTAAAGCTAGTATTATTATTATTTATAGAAAATATTTGCATTTATGTTTCAATTATACATTAAAGTTCTATTTGCTTGATTCTAGTTCTATTTGTGTTTTCTTTTTTATAATAATTCATTCATGGTAAAACTGTAAATACCCGTATGACATTTCTCTGTCAGAGGGGTTAGATAAAACATTTTAGGAATCAGACCTTTTTTTTCTTGATATTTACGTCAACTAATATTTTGGCATCTGCCTCTAAAATCCGTATCAAAAATAAAAGATATAGAGTATCATAAATCTTTCATTATTAAGTCTTGGTGTGGGCGGGGGGGTTCTGCTCATCTATTTTATTTTTAGAACAATCAAAAATGCTATAAACCCCCTTTCTCATTATGGGATTTTGTTATGAAACTAACCTTTAATATTTTTAATACTGCTACTAAAACAGGCCCTCAGATTCCAAAATTATATTCTGCAGCCCAGTAGCATTTTTAACATGAATGCATCGTGGCTTTCGATTATTTTCAGAAAGGTGTATCGTTTATAAATTGAAAGACGTCTGACGTCATCTTTGGTGAGTGGAAAATGTATCCCTACCTTGTGACGAACCACGGATAATGAATTGTTTCATGCCTCACACAGCAACACAGAGCTCTCAGAGAGAATAAACTTATAGCGATTTAATGATGCAGAAAGGACATTTTCCTGCTTACACCTTGCTCTGATGCTTCACTTCATACTGCAAATGCAGGACTGTATCGAAATACAAGATTTCAACATTTCTTTTGACAGCGATTGTAGATAAGAAGGTTCTTTTCTCTTCTGCAGGTTTCGATTGGTCTACTGAGGTATTGTTGCCCCATTGACTAATGACCTGCCTTTGGCACCTACACTATCCGACAGAGGTAAAAAACATGGGTTTGGTGCATGTCCAACACAAAAATGTAACATTTAACTGAAACACAACAGGAATCATCGCAGCTTATAGTTAGTACATGGGTTATAGCTCCATATTTTAGCAGCGTGATTTTAAATACCCAGCAACATATCTACTACTGACACAAGCTGACTTTTGTTGGTCCACCTGCATGATAAATATCAAAATCTGTTTCTGTGCTGTGATTAATTAAAGTCAAAAGCAATATTTTTTCCAAACACAGTTGGTCCTCGAAGCGATGGTTGGCCACTTGTTTCTAAAGATGTCATCCAAGTATCTGTGAAGCTGCAACTAGCATTTTTACTATCACTGACATCTAATATCAATTATAGGGTTTCAGCTACGTCCATTTTGCAGTTGCAGCCCGCCTGTTAAATATTTTATTTTTGAACTGATCACACACACACACCTCTTTAGCCAATCTGAGATGCTGCAGCTGTTTACTGCAGAGACAACAACATTGTGATCACATAAAAAGATGGAGACAAAACCAGAGAGATGAAGACTGGAAATGAGACGCACCCACATACACTTCCAATAGGATTTTGAAAAATGCAGTGGTGTTAATGAGGAGATTAAGTCTGATGGAAGTTTGCGCCTCATTCTGCAGCCTGTTCACTCTGATACCAACTGAATCAGATGAAATCTCCCGACAGACAATTTAATTAGGTAGAGTATTCACAAAATTACGATGAGCATGGATCTAAGGGATACATTTTATATGTTTTATTCTACTTGTAATGATAACTGTTCTGTAACCAGTTATAATAGCCACAGTAATAAGGTAAAACAAGAAGAAGACATCAGTGGAGGTGGTTTTTTCCTATATTACTTATTTTTCTCATGGGGCCTGATCCTTCATCCAGCACAAAGCAGCTAGTTGCATGTTAGGTCTAAAGGACATATGGTTAACTAAGTATGACTAAATTAAACCATTTTGAACTAAGCAAATGACGCAGCGATTTTTTGCCATTAAACTAAGTAGAGTTGATTTTGAAACCCACATGTTGTTAGACCTTGTATATTAAACAATGGCCTTAGAATTGCATTTAATGAATGAACGTGAGTGAACGTCACGTAATTTGTTTTAATCATCATCGTATCAGGCCATCATGAAATACCAGGAGCGGGCGCGTGTGCGTGTGTAAAGAGCGCACCGGCCCCCGGACCCCGCCCAGTCGCTCAGAAGAGGGGGCAAAATGTCTCTTTTAATGCTAAAGGTTTTCTACCCCTGCACACTATGGACATTACATTGCCTCACAAACAGGGCCGTTCACTCACGTTCATAGTTACGTTCACGTTAATAATATGGAAACTGATTCTTTAAGTTCAGCGTTCGTGAAAAATATGCACAACTATGTACTCTACTGTACTGTACTGTACTGTACTGTACTGTACAGCCACTGCAGAGGGCTGAAGAGCCGCATTCGGCTCCAGAGCCGCGGGCTGGCCGAACCCTGTGTAGAATTGAATTTGTATGATGTATTGGACGTTTTTGTGTCTCCTGTGGCAGCAGTGTCCATCCCTTTTAACTGTCCTCTGAAAACACTTCCGTTGTGGTTTCTCTCCTACTTGCAGCTCGTTTGTCTATTTGCAGCGCGTCTCTCTATTTGCAGCGCCTTTCTCGGTTTGCTGCGCGTTTGTCTATTTGCAGCGTGTCTCTATTTGCAGCACCTTTCTCTGTTTGCTGCGCGTTTGTCTATTTGCTACGCGTTTCTGTAATGTGTTGTGTTGTGAAATTGATGAAGATGTTTTCTTACTTTGCTTGTGTTTTTTCAACTTGCATAGTTTCTTAAGTTGCTGTTCGTTGAGCTCTCAGGGCCACCGTACACTTGCACCAACCCAGATCTACTTTGAGGCTGACAGGCAAATGAACCGTGAAGACTAGGGATGGGCATAATTAATCGACGATCGATTAATTGATCATTAAGAATTTCGTCGAAATAATTTTTTCATCGAGAAATTCGCTAATTACACATTTGACCACGGGGGGCAGTGTTTGAAAAAAACGCCACAGTCCTACTCAGTTACCTGCGAGTTACCGTGTAGTTCCATTTCCAAAGTAAACATGAAGAGGTCACGGCGAAGTCTTGCGTGGAACCATTTTGAGTTAAAAAATGACTTGGTTCACTCCCAATACTGCGAAGCTATCCCAGAGGCTGGGGAGACGAGGAGCCTGCGTTGTCTGACACGGACGAGGGGAGCGCAAACACCGGAGCCGCGGCGAGGCTAGCCAAGTTAGCACGGAGCTACCTGTGTTTCACGGCAACGTCAGTCCCCTCAGAGCGGGTTTTCCGGCGGCTGGACTGACGGTCACCAGGCTGCATTCGCGTCTGACCCCAGAGTATGTTAACATGCTCATCTTTCTCAACACAAATCCGTAGGCTGGTGCTGAAGTTGTATGTGAGTTACTGGTTATTTTTATGAAGCTTTCTCGACTCGGTACCTTGTTTGATAGTTTTGAGTTACATTTGGCAAAACCTGTCAGACCTAAGTATTATATATTTGTAGTTGTTGTTTAACATTATGTTTTTTTATATTATTATTATTTTATTTTGGAGGGAAAAAAAACGAGGGTCAGTTGTGTTTAGTAGCACCGGCTTCTAGCTGTCGGCTCCACTGCTTAAGA
Organism: Pleuronectes platessa; assembly: GCF_947347685.1. NCBI lineage: Eukaryota > Metazoa > Chordata > Actinopteri > Pleuronectiformes > Pleuronectidae > Pleuronectes > Pleuronectes platessa. The sequence continues at coordinate 3,809,032 of NC_070639.1, read as the reverse complement.
TTACGGCAGCGCATATTTTGTTCATCTTGTAATAAAGATCTCAATGAGGAAACACGCTTTTTTTTCACTGCATTTTAATGTAGCTTATAAATAATGAATTTTTGAACTTGAAAATATTAATGATTAATCGAAAATTCGTCATTAACTCTCCCGACGATCGACGAAGACAATTTAATCGAACGCCCATCCCTAGTGAAGACACAGAAATGATATCTAAGATCAGACTACATATGATAAATAAGTGCACTTTGATGTTGGCCCGGGCTTTAAATCTGATCCGGGGGCTGTGAAGCTGATTTATGACCATGTCAGAGCGCAAAAGGCAAAGCTATGGCCCTGCAACTTTAACAGCAACTGGCAAGGCAATAAGTTGTGCAACCAGGTTACTCGCAGCCATAGCAATAAACTCAATTATATGGAGGATGCTGTCTGAAAAGGTGGTGCTAGTCTTTTCCTCTACCTTTGGCTGTTACATGACCCATCATCAACATGTGCACAGACAGAACCTGTGTTAAAACAGCAGGAACTCTAACCCTTAATAACTCCTAATAAAATCGGTAGGAATACTCAAGCAGATATGTACAGTACTGTTTGTGACAGCAGCGATGGATGCAGAGAAGCTCATTTATATGATGGCTTTAGGTGTCATCATAAAAAGCTCCACTCCTCTTTTTCGATGAAATTGCACACTTTCAAAAATGTTTAATGCCAAAGGGCCACCAGCTTTTGTTTTTAAAAATATTTACCGTATTTTCAATTATCAAATGTCACACAGCTCAGAACTATTTGTTTAATTAGTCACCAAGTTGCATGTAATCTGAGCATTCACAGAGTAGGGTTGTCACAGTGTGGATATGTTCTCACCATATGTGGAGCGCTCATTGAGATCTTTAACATAACATTTTCCAATAAAGAGTATATAATTATGTTTGTAGAACAGACTACAACGACAACCCTGTCAGAGAAAAGTTATTCCTATCAGCAAGGTGTTTGATGCCTTGTCGGCATTAGATGTGAGGGGTCCTATGACTAGAGTGACACTTTTGTACAATGGTTTTTTCTTGGATAATTAAAGGTTAAGGGAAGAAGGAGATGGGAATAATTGCAAGCATTCTTAGATAGTCGTCTACAGATGCCCGCTTATTTTCATCTAGATTCCTGAATCATTTACTGGGGGGAAATGCCGGAATTTTCTTTGTAATATAGAGGAAAGGATCTATCCCAAAATGTAATGGGTTGATTCTTGACCCATGTCCCTTCCTTCCATCAAGTTACATGGAAATGCGGTGAGTTGTTTTTGTGTAATGCTGCTGACAAACAACAAACAAATGGACAGGCAGGGGTTAAAACATAACCTCCTTGGTGGAGTGAATGAGCAGTCCCTTGACTGCAAAAGGGATTTTTTTGTGAAGATGATGCAGAATCCTGACACTGGTACATTAGTGCTGTGCCAAATCCCTGATCTGCAATGAAGTTGCACGGCAGAGAAAATTTTAATCACAACACAACTGCATATTGCCTTCTTGATGGTGACAGAATTAATTTGGGATAAAGCGCTGTCCTAACAAAACCCAGATATGCATCTGATTTCCACAAGAGAACACTGCTCTAACTAATGACTGGATGTATATATATATATATATATATATACACACACACATACTATATTTTTTTAAACTAAGATTTTGTAGCAATTAAATGGCACTTACTTATAGCACTTTGTAGTTTTACTCTATTTTTGAAGAAATTGTACTTTCTTGATTCTTGTTGTTCGGGGTTTGTACCCTCGGGTACCCTTGATTATTGATGGTAAATCGCTTTGGATTAAAGCGTCATTTAAATGAATTATAATGTAATGGACTATGGCCCACTGTATTGTACTTCTCAATTTAGACACTAGGTGGCACCCAACTCAGCCCTGACCTGCCAGCTTTGTGGGTGTGGCAATCGTTGTTGACTGTTTATTTACCTTCTACCAGTCGTGTTCTCCAATACTAACACATGGTGAACCATGGCAGAGAGTGTATTCACGATTCCAACCGAACAACAATTGATTGAGATGGAGCTGCTGGACACTGAGACGGTTGGCCATCTCAGTGTCCTTGTACTCGGACATCGACGGGTTGTAAAGGTGCTCATATTTTCGGACCTCTTCCGACAGGAGTTCTTCCCGGTTGTCCATTCTTCTTTTTAAAATCTTCTGTTGTTTCTGCCTGTATTATGGGGCATGAAACCGGAAATGCAGCTCCAGAAGGGATGTAGAGCAGACCAATCACAGCCTTGCGGGCTGAGTGAGCTTGCGGAGCTTTGCCGTAAATTTTAGAAAAGTGGGGCGACGCCCGTCAGCACGTAAGAAAGGATACATAAGCACGTAAGGGACCCGGAAGGGCTCTTGCGCTTACGGGCCCGTGAAAACGCAGAAGCATGTTTCAGGCTTTAGGCGCTCATGGAGACGTAGAGCTTTGCCGTGTTGGCAGTGAACGCAACAGAACATGCATTCGTTTTGTCAATTAATCGATCGCTGATTAATTATGCCCATCCCTAATGGAAACGCAAGTGTCAGGCAAGTGTAAGGATAATGAAAAGATAGAGTAAATGTTTCAGTAAGTGCAGTGATTCCAATAAATGCCATCACAGTTAGAATAGTGATGGTTAAGTCAATAAAGTCTAAAATAAACAAATTTAAATGATGTGAAAGCTTTAAAAAAAAGAAAAATGCTTTGCAACATGCATCAACGTTTTTCAGGTCACAACTCAAAATAATACAAAAGAAATTCTGCGAGTTACTGGAGGGTCTGTATAATGATATCAAATCATCCCATAGTCTTACTATACACAGCAGGCTTTTCTTATTTGTTATTTGTATTTAGCTCTGCTACCTCTGTTGTATTCAGTCCACACCTATTAATAAATACCTTGCATGATGTCCACATGTCCGATCAAATAATAAGAAGAAGGTTTTTTTCCTGGCCTCCATATTGTCACTGTATCCTCCCTTGGGGTGTCACAATACCAACAATTCAGTAGTCGGTGCCAATACCAGTAAAATAACACGATTCTCGATGCCAATTTCGATACCACGGTAAAAAAAGTATTTTCTAAGATTCCATGTACTTGAACTTTAAACATGAACTTCTTTATTAAAATAATTGAAAAATAGCTAAATGTCATAAGACATACAAAACATGTGCAATAGAGCATAGCACAACATAATAAAGTGCAATGAATGGTCATAGTGCAACAACTAGTGTCCCCAGACACATTCCAGACATCTTTTCAAAAGGTACTGTGCAAAAACAGTGGATATAACAGTGCAGCCATTCAGCTAACAAGATGAACATGAGTTTTGGCAAAATTGCATAATTTTTCACAGCATTTCACATCTTTTCCTGGCTAGTTCAAGGTTTTTACTGAGGAAAACTAACATGTCAACATGGTCTTGGGTAAGTCGGGAACGTCTTGGACTGACAATGATTCCTGAGACACTGAAGACCCTTTCGGAAGCACAGCTTGAAGCTGCAAGGCAGAGATACCTCCTTGCAAATTCTGCAAGTTGAGGTATTGTGCCTCCATTCATTTTCCACCAGATGAGGGGATCTACCTCTGCGCTCAGTTCTGGCATTTTGCTATATACCAGGAACTCACCATTTAACATATCTTGTGTGGAGAGCCCTGCTTGAGATGATGTGTCATCATCACTGCCCTTCTTCTCTCCTTGAATGGCTGAAAGCGGATGCTTCAAATCAGTCTTTGACTTTTTAGATGGCCTGCTTTGGCTCGAGGCCTCTGCTCATGTTGCCATGGGGGTTTATGATGTACCAGCTCCATCATCGGCATTCCCCACTTGCTCCAGGAGACTTTGCTTCACATCATCCTCCAGAGCAACAAAACTGGACTTAAATATTGGATCTAGGTAGGTGGCAGTGTTTAGCAGAAGCTGCACCTCCCTATTATCTTTATATAAAGTTATACTATTCTAAACTATAGTTTGTTGCATTTATGAAATTATAGAACGACAATAAAGAAAACTGTTGACATTTTGCTATTTTTACTTGTTACAACAAAGAAAAACACCAAACGCTTATGAAGAGGAGAAGAAAATACACATGCAAGTGTTGGCCTACTTTTAAATAAATTTAACACAGAACTCTGTAGGGCGATAAAAACATATAGCTGCAGCCTAATAGCTTAAAAATATATATTTTAGTTGGCGAAATGTGATAACAAAAAGCGAGAGCAGGTCAGACTGGAGGCGAACACAGAAACTGAAGCTCGGTAGAAACCAACTGCAGCTTCTGCTCTGACCAAGAAGCTGATCTCTGAGCAGCTGAGACCAGGAGAAACTCTGTGTTTTCACGGTTTCCACTGATAAGAAGCAGTCAGTCAGTCACTGAGCGGCTGCTTCACGTGAACGAGCTCTGATCTAACTGTGTCTCTCTGAGCGGGGGGCGGAGCCCCGGCATCGGTGCGCTATCTGGGAACACACACACACACACACACGCGCACGCACGCACGCACGCACGCGGTACTTCATGACGACCTGATACGATGATGTTTTAAAACAAAAGGAACGAACTCGTCTCGGCCCAAATCAGTTCCAGAAGAGGCGCAGCATCGATGCCAACAGCTGGCATCGGCGCTCACGGTGCTTCAAAAAAATGGGCATCGGCGGTGTTTTGTTATTTTAGCATTGAAAGGTATCGTAAGTATCGGTTCTCGGGACATCCTTTATCCTCCCCATGGCAATTCTGCTGCTGAAATGTCACTGCCTCAGTTGACACGTCTAATTGCCTCCCTCAGATGAAGTGCACTGCTCCTAGCTACTACGATGATTTGAGTGAAAACCAAAACAGCCAAAGTGGGATATGTGGCGGCCTAGGATTGACAGAGTATTACACCCATGGGATTTGTTGTACCCCAAATAGAAATCCAAAAGGCATTTCCTCTCAATTCATCTAGTAAGGTGTCAACTGAGAGATCATATGAAGTCAACTAGGGCTGCAACTAACGACTATTCTAATAGTCGATTAGTCATCGATTATTGAAACGATTAATCGACTAATCGGATTATGAATGACACAAATTCTCAATTGCTCTTATTTAGCCAACAGCTTTTAAATTTAGCTTGAGGTTGTTAGACGCATGTGATGACTGAAAATAAAGACAATTAAGATCGATACTCTAATTTAAGTTTCCCTTTTTCTGTGAACCAAGAACAGGAAAAGTGCTGATACTAAAAATATATTAAATTTCAAAAATCCAATTTTCTTGTTAACAAAAAGGACAGGGAAAGTAGCATCAACAAACGAAACTACAGTCTTCTTTGGACTAAATAATTGTAATTAAAAAAGACGTTTGTCAGGCACTAGTATAACATTACGCTTTTAAACTCGTAAAAAAGTTTAAACCATATTTTTTGTAATGGATTCTAGAATCTTGCGCACAGGTATATACCTTTATGTAGCAAGCTAGCTAACAGGCTATTTTACCAAGGCGAGTCTGCATCGTTTACGTTACGATGTCAAACCTCCTCCTCCTCAAATGCGCGTGTCCGCCATCCCGCTCGTCCGGCCCGGCTGTACGCGGTCCGACGAGCGGACCAGCATTAAGCGGGTCCGGTCCGCTTGTCCGGCCCGGCTGTAAGCGTTCCGACGAACGGACCAGTGTACAGCGGGTCCGCCGTACACATAATGCAGGTAGCTTTTTTCGGGCCATGTTGAGGGTGAAGTTCTCCCGAACTATGGACTTCCTGTTGCGCGATGCTGTTGCAGCGCACGCCGCCATTGGCCAATGTGTTGTCACTACTGCACATGCGCGACTTTCAGAGATAGGAAGGAAGCGAGATGGCTCACTCCTCAGCGGTTTCCATCAGCACCTCCGATAAAACAACGTTTAGTTCATCGGCACGAACAACACGCGCTATGACGTAACCAACGACTCATCGACGAGTATATCCGTCGTCGACTACTTTTGTCATCGAATTTTGTCGACGACGTCGACTAATCGTTGCACCCCTAAAGTCAACATGTGAGTCTCTCTATACACATTTACTTCACACACAGTAGAAACACAGACCATTGAAGGTTGCAGTAATCGAATGGTACAAATTGTCGCACAAATCTCCAGTTACCATTAAGCAAATAGTTAAAAGCATTAACTGTTTATACAGATGGATGACTTGACGGCTATAATAAAGCGAAGCCAAATCCTCTTTCTTATTGCCCCCTGGTGGATGGCTGCAATGCAAGTCATGACACCTGCCTCCTCCACGTTAGGAGATGGGAAATGGACTAAACTAAAAAGGTAAAAGTACACATTACATAAAAAATGTCAGGGTCAAACATCATGATTGACACCTGAGACTTCCTTGCAATTGGTCTGGCGTGTGCAGCAACGGGACCTCAGTACCGCAGCTCCACACACAGATCACTACTCTAGAGATGCATCATCCAACTTGAAACTTGAAAAAAAAATTGATATGCTTCAAGACACAGGAGGAACGCTTGTGACTGACTGAATGGATATCATAAACTTGCCTGCTGCTATTCCTCAGTCACATTCAGTGAAACAGTTCAACAATGGATGTTCAAATCACACTATTCTACTGAATTGCTCCAGTGTTGTCGTATCACATCTTGCCTATCAAACTTATGTATATATTCCCACTCATCACTCATAGCATACCTTTTTTTTTTTTAAGGATTTATGAGATGTCGAGAACACTTTTGCCAAGACGCCTGTTGTCACCCCAGCAGGCGGAGATGCACAAGAAATGACACTCGTCTGTAGTAATTTCCAGTGCTCACTCTAACAGACCGCCTTGAGAGCAAACATTTTCAGTTGGCAGTAATACTTGAGGAGAAAATTTATTTCAATAAGGACGGCTGGCACGAAGGTCTGAGGATTATCCTGGACTTTTTCCCCAATGCACATAAACCTTCATTGTGTTGGATTGGCACCCTCAGCAATGGACATCTTAAAACCTTCCAACAAAACTGAACCTATCTGCATTGGCTGGCTCGAACAACAGAAATTAGTGGGAAAATATGTGTTCCAATGAGCTGACCCTAATCTTTCGTTAAAAGGTTTTACTTTCCCTCAAAAACTATAAATTTGTGTACAGGAGTCACAGCTCTTGTACTTGAGAGTTTTGATGGTGTGCTGTTTAAAGTGATTGTTTAAAATTTGCCTGCCAAAGTTGGTCAGCCCCACAAGAATATAGAAAAAACTGTTTAACAAACCATCCATCTGCTGGATCTTTGGATACCATTACAACACAAAGTAATATGTCAAGCAGGGAAGAAATATAATGTGAGAGAGCAGAAAAGTATTCTTCCTTGTTGTAAATCGGATCTCAAAGAGCTTGATAGGAAACAGAATGACGGAATAGCTGCTTTTACACCTGCAGTGAAGTCTGCACATGTTCCTGTTCTGTATGTGAGAATGCAAATGTATCGTCTGTATGTATTTAAAGTCACTGGCTCTGGATCATTTCTGGAACTTTACTGCCAGCTCCCCCCACCCCACCAAGTACTATATCCAGAAAACGTCAGATCGAGCCCATGTGAGATTACAACAGGAAAATAGTTCATGTCTGAAAACAGCTAATCAGAAATTGTTTCATAATCAGTATAATAGCATTTATGATATTTAAATAACATAAATGAAATATGTTAATACGATAGGGCATGATTGGTAGTATTACGCTCTTAGTGAGTCATCACATTCTGGTGACACAATTTTTTCTCAGTGTTCCCCCAAAACAATTTCGTAGCAAAACAAAAACCCTGCCAGCTACAAACTGGGAATATCATTTAGTAAAGCCTTACTGCCAGGTATTTACTCATATTTACAGGCATTTTGAACTACAGTCAATATCTCAAATTCTCTACAACAACTAGATTACCCCATGGCAAACAGAATATTAACCTTTATTCTCTCAGAGGCTTTCATAAGGCTATTAACAGGGTGAACTTGTGAACACAGAGCTGCTTCTGTGGGCTATTTTGTGGCCAAATAAAGTAAAGGTGAAATTATTATTACACTTCTGCCTTATGCTCCTGAGGGTCTCTTTAAATGCTAGCATGCCTCATTTTCCACAGGCTGTTTGAACCGTCATCCTCTGGAGTGCAAAATTATGATTTTAAGATCAGCTGAGGCAGCCATACCAGACACCGACAGGAACACATTTCCATAAGCTGCTGTAAATCATAATGTAACATGAATGATTATGTGAGGTTAATTGCGCAGGGATTATTTTTTTATTTTTGATGATACACGTAAGCATGAAACTAATTAAAAAATATTTAAGCATCTTCAGTCCATAATACTCAATGTATGTCTTGTTACATTCTTGAAAACTGAAGCAATTTTTTGTTTAGAAGGCTAAATTTCATAACCATGGCTTAACCTCCCAAAGATGTGAGCTTTGGCTGCAATTTCCATTAAAAAATATATTAGGAGGATTACAGAGCTGAAAAGTGACAATAGGATGAATCAGATTCACTCTGTTAGAGATGATTCAGTTCATCACAAGGAAAAAAATACCCTCCGCTATCTGTTGCTGTACCCTGAAGGTCACCTATGAGCCAAAAGCTATGGATAAACACTTACAGATGCATTAGCCGTGAACAATACATATTTGCATTGACACCGACTGACTGGGATTTAATGAGAAGTCAAACACAGAGAGGAGAAAAAAGAGCCATAAAATATATCCAAGTCACGTTTTGCTCATGTCATGTCTCGTGTCGCTGGACAATAATAATTACGTTTTTTCAAGCAGTCAGCATCCCAAGCTCTAGAGGGCTTGCATGATGGAAAAATGAAACAGCACCACAGGGGATGAGGAGGCAACACTCAAAGGTCCCAACTGTGAAAGTGTTTGAGAAATTACTTTTAACAACTTGCACAGCACTCAGTCAAATCTAATGACCTTCTTCACAAGCATGGAGGAGACCCTGCCTCTAAAATTATCCTTTCCACCTACTGGTTGGCATTTTGAAAACATTAGTCTTTGGCAAAGAAAAAACAAACAGACCTCATACAAGTATGCCAAACAAACAATCCTGCTTATGTGATTAGACATTTGAATCCTTCAAGAGCCCAGAGGCTCTGAAAACCCATAGAGCTTGACATTCAAATCACAATTATTTCACAGCTACATAATAACGTTCAACAGTTTTCGTTGAACAATTGGACAGTTTTTACACAAATAACCTGAATTACAATTAAACACAGACTTCATGATTACCGAACACGAGGTAAATATTTTCTTAGGGCAAACAAAAAAAAATATTAACTTCCATAATTGATTTGTTGGCTTTCAGTAAGTAATTAAACATCAATGTTGTGAAAGTCCCTTTAAAATAATAATAATATTTGGAACAAAAGGGAACAAAAAGAGCTGATGATGGCTGGATATCAGCCACAGAGGCTTGACAAACCAAATGTCAAATGTAAAAGCGGCAGCCAAGATTTTTTAACCAGTACTTGGCTCATAGGGAGCAGTAATATCCAAGCCGGTTTAAGCAGCTACTAAAGCTTTGCAAACAGCCAGTGTGTTCTCCCTCATCAAGTTCCACCATGTCTGCCTGTGGGACAAAACAACAGCAGAGGAGCTACAGTGATAAAGAAGCCTCTGTTATGCATGGATTTAAACTATTACACCCAGTGAAGACACAAATGGCAAAAGAAAAAGAGAAGGATGGAGGGAAGGGAAGAAGGAACACGTTTGGCGACGTGCACGTAAATGCTCAGAATATCACTACACAAACTCCATCTCCACCCCCAGGTGTCACATCAGACAGCTGAGCGATGACAGGCACTACACCTGCCTTCATGGCCTCCAGGAAAGGTCCGTATGTGATGTAAATGGACAGATAACCTTAGAATTAAATCTAATAATTACTAATACTTAAGAAATCTTGTTAATGTTTCTTCACTGCATTTCAATCATTACATAACTCATCTTTCAGTCCATAAGGGAAAAAAATGTGACACTCAAAAAACAGGAATGTATAGACATGGGTAAGGACTTACCTATGCCTGTGCTCGTCATGTCCTCCCTCTCCATGTATAACCACTTGTCCAGACACATGCTTCCCCTCTTTGGGCGAGTCAATATGAGGGATGAGCACATCCTCCAAGCCCAGGTCGAAGCGCTTGTGTTTGGAATTGTCCGGGAGGAAGAAGAAGGCCCCAAAACATAGGGTGATGAAGGCACTGAGAATGAGGAGGAGGATGAACTTCTCGGAGAGCCTCAGCGTAGCTCTATGGTGCGGAAAGGAGGAGGCACCCGGTGACAGAGTGGGTATCCTGCGGCCCGACAGCGGCAGGAGAGCCGGTGTTGTCATGTTTCGACTGTTGAAATTAATTTCCGTCAGGGAGGGGCTGGAGGCAGGGTGAGGTGGGTTTATAAGGGCCGCAAGAGTTGTTGTAGCAGCATGCACCAGCTGGTTGACTTTATTATCTCATCCCTGCGTTGATAAGTCCAGAAACCAAAACGGGTCAAGGTCCCTCAGACAAAGAGTGACTGGTCTGCAGGAAAAGGGTCATGACGATTCTGGAAAAATGGAGATTACAGGTAAGGAGTTAGAAATAAAATCAAAGTCTACTAGTAACAACTAAATCCAATGAACTGTTCTAAACCCTGATCTTTTCCTAGATACATATTTAACACCCCACCTCAATGCTAGCCTCACAAAGCCAGACCAATCTCCACAGTACAGTGTCATCGCTGGAGAGATGGTCTGGCTGCTCCCATTGTCATTCTGCTGTAGGGGGGGAAAACTGCTCTGGCTTGTTTGTGTTTATTTTTGCGGTGCTAAGCCCAGGATGTAGCGACGGCATCCCTGGATTTAGGTATCTCATGGGAAGGGACACCTATTTTTGGAGGAACTTTTGCACGTGGGGAGGCAATCTTTGCTCGTGAAAATTCCTTGCAAAGACAGTGCCACAAAAAAAATGGCAGATCATGTGTCAAATGTGAGATCCAAATCTTTGTCAAAAGATTTTCTGCTCGTCTGTTGCAAGCTAAGAGGTTGCTTTCATTTCCTGGACCAAAAGGGTTTAGATGACACGCGGCCAAAGGCAGGCTTACAACCACAGGCTTCATCCAGCGAGTCCCACTACAGCCACTTAGGCAGACAGTATTCTGTCAGGATAGAGGAGCCGGTGCCCTTTAGACCCTTTCCTTTTGTTGTTATCTCTCAACCTTGGCAGCATGCCCCCTCTCACAAGTGGAATCATCTTGCCGAGCTCACTTCTACTACTGCGCCTCACATACATAGGCGTGTGCATCATTTAACAGGTGATGGCTGAATAATAAACAAACAACATGTCCTCTCAGAAATAAATAAATACCTCGGAATTAATCTCTCTCAATCACACAAAACACATAATCCTCTGGCCATGAGAAAGATGACAAAACGTGTTTTCCAGAGGCTTAAAGTATCAAGGGGCTGTGCAGCATCTGAGAGCATCATCACAGAACTGCTCCCTGTCAGCTGGCATCTCTTGCAGCACCAACACTGCAGAATGAAGCTGCTTTCTAGGTTTGATTTCTGTGGCACGATAACACGATACAAGTCAAGATTAACTCCGGCCAACACGTAAAACATCCTCCTGTCGTCGACATCCATGACAAACACCCAGCTGCGAGAGAGGCAGAAGCTGAACGATGAACACACTGTCCGTGCACGTATCCTGTTCGATCCTTTCATCAATTACCCATGTGGCTGTTTTGTTTTTTTTAAGCTAAGGGCTTTATACCCCTGTGGCTGCATTTGTACAAATACAAGGAGTAAATGAGCAACTGCTCCAAGAGCAAGAGACATAGAGCGAATAGCGCCTTAAAACAAAGAATAAATGGTTGTAAATATGTCAATGTCACTGTCTGTGCTTTTATCCAGTAGTTTTCCGGCTCGGTGAGGAGCTACGATGTCTCGGTGTCTCTTCGCTGAATACCAAGTTCATTCTGTGAAAGAGCCCGTCTGTGTGAGCTCTTTGGTCGATTCAAAGATGCTAGCTAACAGGGGAAACGAGCGGCTAACTTACCCAGCTAACGGCGGCTAACAGGGGAGAAAAACATATATTAGCGGTGATGAATAAAAGGCCAGAGCCGGTCAGGAGCGAACACGAGTTTTAAAAAATATTAAAATATTCCCACATACGCGTTAAGACTCGCTGACATTTTAGCTACCCCGTGATGAAGCCTGCGCTTGGGAACCTACAGCCCCGCTACGGTGGTAGTTAGCCCGCTAGCTACTGGGCTAGGCTGCTAACGCTAGCTAGCTAGCTGATGGTGAAGTGACAGAGGCGGGGGTCTCTTGTTTGAACGCCGCCGCCGCTGCTGCTTTTGCTGCCGCTGCATCAACACCTTTTGCTCGGCGAAAATCGACGCGGTTCCCGGTCCGCCTTTCGCAAGAAGCCGCCGTATCAGGTGTCCTCATGTCCGCAGATGGCCGCACCGCCGTAGCCTTCTCCAGACCGTTCAGCCTCCAGCTCAGAGCCGCACAGCAGGAGCCGAGGACGCGGGGGATGATGTGGATGCGTGTCCGCTGTGAGGGACCGCAGCGACGGTCTGAGGGAGCTGCTGCTGCTCGGTGATCCAGCATCAACTACCCAGCCTGCACACTTAGGGACCGTCTGACACTTTCACTGGAACAAATAACCCGTGATATCATTTTATAACATGGATCCAACGTCCCCTTAAATCAGTGATGTAATACAACGCCTCAGTTCAGCCATCCAATCATTATTATTATTATTTTAACTTTTTGTAGTAATCTGCTCATTTACTGTACTTGTTTTATTATTTAATTTGGCTTTCAACATATTCTTCCATTATCCGTATTAATCTTATTCTTATTCTTATTCTTATTCTTATTAGTAGTAGTCGTAGTAGTCGTCGTAATAGTAGTAGTAATAGTAGTAATAGTAGAAGAGGTAGTAGTAGTATTTATGTATTTTCTAATAGCCTGTATCATATATGAATATGAATAAGAATATAATATAATATAATGAAAAAAAATATTTGGTTGAAAGTGACATATTTCATTTAAAAATAAGCAATGCACAGTCCAAATATGCATTTTTCAAACTTTTTGTATTTGTATTTTTACAGTTATCAGTTCATTTACCATAATTGTTTTATATTTGATGTGGCTTTCAACATATCCTTACATTATTATTATTGTTATTATTTTATTATTATTGTTAGTAGTAGCAGTAGTAGTAGTAGTATCATTATTTCTATTTGTATTATTATTATCAGTAGTAGTAGTATTCTTATTTTTCTGATATCATGTATCATATATGTATCAGACCACAAGAGTTTTTCTCATGTGTTTGAAAGGGACAATAGGCAGTACACAGTTTCCAAATATGCAATTTTTTAAACGTTTTGTATAAACAGTAATCATCATGTCAGTGATGTAGGTTATTGTATTAATCTAGCCATTTCTCCATCCTGATGCCATCAGTTAATGCATTTAAAAATAAATTAAGAATTTAAAAACAACATGAAAATTTTAAATGCATAAATGTCTGAAGACAATATGTACAGACTGATCTGTCTGGGGTTAGGGTTAAAACTGACACAGCATATGTAAAAAAAAATCAGTTACACAAACAATTAGCAATCAAATCAAACATTTAACAATATTGAGTAAAAGTCAGGTGTGAGTCTAATACGGTTGAAATTGATGAAAGTGGAATAATGATTTCTTACCTATTCAGAAATAAATCTCTACCTGTCTCTCTGCTTCTTTAATTTTGACACTTCTTTTTGAATTGTGTCTCCTGTGAATCCCTCAACTTTACAAATATGTGATACAAAATCATTTAATGACACCATATATTCAAAAACTGTTTCTGCATCATTCAATTGACCTTAATACAATCTATGACAAAAGTCAGTAAAGTCAAAACATTTTCCCTGTGGACAGTTGACCTTATGATGGCCGTAGGCAAAAACCTTGAATAAAAATAAACCTTAAACAAAAAAACAAATAATCATACATAAGACCAGGGGGACTGCACAAGAAAGCGACAAAATCAGCTGATATATTTGTGGTGTTGTGGCAGCTACATGCAGCAGTACACTGCTCTATTCACCACACAGAACAGATCTATACATCGTAAAGTACAAAACTGAATAATCTTATCAAATCCTCATGAGCTTGGTTTCCAGGAAGGACACAGTTTATCTTATTAGGGTCCTGGTGTATGTCAAGAACTTTCTTTCCTCCTTTTTTTATGACCAATGACAACGAGTGCTCTGTGTCCGTTTTCAGCAGAGAGACTCAGCTGAATAAGAGACAGGTGTCTCTTTGCTTCCAGGAGCGTTTCTTCAACTCTCAGTTTCCCCTTTGCCTCAGCCAAGGACACGCTCCCAGCCAAGTGCACCCTAGCCTTTCTCCGCAAGTGGCGGGTGTAATTTGTTAAACCTCAGTGATGACACTTCTCCTGCTGCTGAATAGCTGACTTTCCTGTGGTGTGACTTGGGCGAGGGCCACAAACCTGGCCGAACCAGAAACTATTCAAGGCCTCACCACAGACAAAGGTGACCAACAAAGAGAGTGTGAAGCCACAGGAGTACAGTCGTTCAGTCTCTCTGCACAAGGCAAGAACATAAATATAAAAACCCACACTGTCACCATAGGTTCATATTATCCTGAAGTGGATGACTGACAGCATCAGAAGGTCTGTCTGCCAGAGCAGCAGAAAGGAAAACAGAATAGCCAAGAGATGCTGTTGTTGAATATTTAGTATACCAACAAGTGTTGGTTGGATTCATGGAGGAATTCTCCCGACTTTGGTGATCCCCTGACATTTCCTCTCAGGCCACCACATTGTTGACTTTCCTGGATCAAAGAAGCTATGTTTTGGCCACTGTCCATGCTTGTCAGAAGGATAACATCAAATCTAAGAAATAGATTTCCCAGATTTCCCAGATTTCCAAATTTAACCCTAGAACACTAACGCCGGGTGTTTTTTACCCAAGCGAGTGTGTTCATGGGATTGTCATTGTGTTGCTGCTGTCTGAGTGGCGTGGGCGTCTTTGGGTAGCTTCAGTCTGCTCACTGACGTCATAGAAGTTAGGCTAGTTTCCCTGCTCCCATCCCTGGTTTTTTCAATAGGCACGTGTTCGGGTAATTTTCACCCGACATTAGTGTTAGAGGGTACATTTTTTTACAATTGTTTTTTTAATATGATATAAGTTGTAAATGATGCAAGGAGATGGGGCCTTCAGCGGACATGTCCCAGGAACGGCTGGACCGAAGAACAAGTTCCCAGCTCTATTATTATTTTTTTTCCGAGTATTTATTTAACGACCCCTTAATTTTTCACAAATTTTAGAGCCGTTTTATAGGGTCCCCCCATGATACCTTTTTTTTTCGTTTTATAAGATGTTTTTTCGGGGAATATCAAAGAAGAGTACTTCCAATTGCCATGTATTGCTTTGCATTAATATATTTTGATGAGAAGTATTTTTTATCGGGTATATTATACCCGATAAAATTTACCCGACGTTAGTGTTGGTGTAACTAATTTCCCGTTAGTGTTCTAGGGTTAAGGCAGATCTAGAAAAAGGATGTTTTTTTTCACTTTCTTTAACATTGTGAGATAGGATGTTCTTTGACATATACCCCGATTTTCCAGAGAATTATTCAAGGACCTCAGTGAAAACATCAACAACAGACATTTAGAGAACTGATATTTAGTCTTTGCAATTTTATGCGCACCAAAATACAAATCTGGAACTAGCTGATTTTAATGTTTCTAATGTGAACTGTTGGGCCAGTTTCAAGATGTCAGATGTCTTGAACACTATCTACACAGGATAAATGCATCAAATGAGATAATTACTTGTAACCGTTTGAAAAGCGGGGTCATACATCTCATCCTTTTGCCTTTCACTCTGACCGCTCCATGGTGAATAAGAGCTTATCAGGCACTTAGACTGCTCTGTGATACTGTCACCACACATACCTAAGTGAGCTTTTCTCTGACATATAATCTATCCACATATAAAGTCAAGCCACGAAGACAGTCCTAACATTTTTGCTGAGTGTGGAGACAGCCGGGCAGCCAGGTGAGTCTTGAGCTGCCACCGGCCGTCTGCTGGCTCTCCAGAGCAACAACAGGACCACTGAGGCGTCCGATTTACAGGACATCCCTCATTGAGTGAATTAGTGGCAGTGCTGCGGCCTGCAGTGTCCTAATCACTGCGAAGACCTCCCTTCTGATTGCCGTCACAGTGAGTCACCCTTAGCGAGGAAGGGTGATTGGGTTTGGCAGTGTGGGTGCGAGAAGACTCAAAAGACAACTGGAAAAAAGAGCTGAGCAGGGACAAAAAAGAGCCTGACAGCTTCCAGATCACAGCCGAGGAGGAGGATGTGTGGTCCTGAGAGAAGGGATGTGTCCTATGCCTCAATGCATCTGTGATTATCTTCGTCAGAAGTATGGACTGCTGGACAGGAAATAATTCATCACGGAATCCTCACCCAAAAAGAACAACCCTGCAAAGACAAATTCTCGTTCTGAATGCTTTTGTGGAAAGAGCAAAGAATAAGCAGAAAACCAATCACAACACGTTTCTGCCTTGGCATCACATAAGATGTCATTTTCCAGCTGCCACACAGAACCAAGAGCTGCCTCCTGTCCTTCAGCTCTTTCCTTGACAGAATGAAATGGTAAATCATGACAGTTTCAACACTGTGCATGATGTGCTGCAGCAGAGCATCTGAGGGAACAAGTCAGTCGTTGGGAGACAAGGTCAACTAAAACCTCTGGCTCTGGTGGACAGAGGCACATGTATGTGTCCGTATAGGAAATGTGTGGGTGTGTGTGTTTCTAAAGTGTCAGGCCCATGCTCTGATGACAATAACTGATAAAAAGTGTCCCTGTGACCCACTCTTGACATTCCAGTTCAAGGTGCAATGCAGTGACATGAACGGTGACCATGAGTCCCTGCAGAGAGTGTGGCATGATGGGGAGATAAACTTTGTCCATGCACCCGAGTGGAGCATGTATCTTTGTGCAGTGTTATTTATCTACCGAACAAACACTGTGGTATAGTTTATGTTAAAACCATCTTCTGTATTATTGCAATTCGGCTTAATTGAAATAAAGAATTTAACAACACAAAGTCGATATTTGTTTTGAAGCATATTAAGTGACTTTCTCGGCATCTCACTGTAGATTTCATAGAAGTGTATCAAACATTTTGTATTGAGTCTGTGCAGGAGCGCTATCGAGGTCCTCCAGACACAGCTCGACCAATCGCAAGTGAGTCACAGCTGTCAGTCATGATGTTTCACCCCAATTTTAAAGGAGAAATATTAATTAAATATTTAAATTAATTAATGTAAATTGCAGTCATCACTGAATGAGAGCAAATATTTTGAATCGCTCTGTCCCACTGACAATGCGACCTTCACTGCTGCCACACAGGCTGATGGTCTGGCCAACACTAGACTTTCAATATTTCATAGGGCATCTTCATTAATTCATCATATTTATATTGTTATCGAAACATTCTGAGGTGTCTCAGGGAAAAGAACGGACAAAATCCAATTCAAAAAGACATGGCTGCAGAAGTCTTTCTTAGCAAATGGCCTCAGAAACTCACATTCTGGGCCCAAAATAACAATTTCAGCCACAATGTTTGTACTTGTCGGCTATTTTTATTTATACAAATCAATCTCATATATTTAGTGTTAAGCAGCTGTGTCA
This sequence comes from Pleuronectes platessa, assembly GCF_947347685.1. Lineage (NCBI taxonomy): Eukaryota > Metazoa > Chordata > Actinopteri > Pleuronectiformes > Pleuronectidae > Pleuronectes > Pleuronectes platessa. The sequence goes on along the minus strand of NC_070639.1, from coordinate 3,791,290 downwards.
GATGTAGTTTTTATTAAGAACAATGCTGTTTTTTGTGTGTAGGTTGTCCATCATCAGGATCCTCAATGACTTAATGTGGAAATTGTTTTAGATAGTTGGACATTCAGTTTAAAAACCACGGGGCTCGTAATTCTCCGTCAGCAGTGCATGAGAGCTGGTAAGAACTCCATTTAGAGCACACAATAATATTTTTTAAACCATGGGGCAAATTTGTAGGACAGAAACCTAAGCTTGCAGTTGGATACATTTATTTTGAAGGAGGCCGTCAGATTTATATTTCTTCCTGCAGACTTAAGCATAAATAATATATTCTATTTCTGTGTCGTACAGATGAAATAAAATGAAAACGTCCTAGGATTACAAAACAGCACTAATTTACAAAAAGGTAATTTTTATTCCACAATAAAAAATACAAAACCTGTAAAGGAGAGAGAAAGAAACTAAATAACACAGTAAAAGAAGGATTTGCTTTTCTTACATAACTTGCCCCAGAAACTAAAGTCTGGGATGTCTGTGAATTATTGACTCCACGGTAATTAAAAAAAATAAAGATGTATTATTCACAACTCAATACACAGGGATTCTGAGACGAGAACTACTGTGACAGTGTGTGTTCATAACGCTGGAGCCGGATTGGTTTTCAGGTGACCTTCAATATATGTGTGTGTGTGTCGCCGTGACAGTGATGGAAGCCGGTGGTGTTCTCTTGCAGCCGGGAGATTAAGTGTCTTTCAAAGCGAGGATGCACTGAGGATCACAACACAGGTAATATGATGCTGTGTGTGGGTTACGTGCATCTTCGTCATCAAACCTTTATGTCTCTTACTCTTTAATACGTGTTGTACGCTGGTCCCAGTTTTAAAGCTAATTGCTTTTTATAGGTTTTATGATGATCGGGCAACTACACCATTTAATCAAATTTTGACCAATGCTTGGAACATTGACATGTGCCTCATATACCCCAATCACACAGTGATTTCTATTGAAATCATTATCGTGCCATTTAATAATGACATCATCATGACCATACCCTATGATGACACATTTGATCCTAATAAGCTACAGAAAAATTGGTTTCAAAACATAATGCATTGGTTGACATCAAAGGATCATAAATTATTGTTTTAGATCTGTATAAACTTTAGGTCCTGTATAAAGTCCTGTGGATCCTTTTATTTTGCTTGAAAGATGTTTTAAACAAACTGTGCTTTCAAATTTTTATGTTGTTTTTGAATATCCCCTTAAAACACCTTGAATTTACCTCTGTGCATGAAAGTTGCTATTTAAATGATTGACTTAGGAACTAATTCTATCACCAGGCCATCAGGTTTTTAAACATTTAGTCATGTCCAACAACCGTCAGATCTGTTCACCTGGTTGTTCTCACTTGCGCTTTGTAAATGTTCAATAGCTTATACATAAACCCTATATCTTACAGTTTAAAGTCGTCATTACATTTGCTTCCTCAAATTCTACCATGCAGGCTTTGTATGCATGAAGGATTTATAGTAGTATGTTGTATTTTACTTTAAACTTTCTACTTTGCTTTTATTTTATTCTAAGGCAATTAGAATGTTTATTTTCATCCAACACCTTTCATTGTACTGTCAGGCCTGTGTTAACTTGCACATGAAAAAATTAAACTTGAAACAAAATGGCCTTAACTGTTGCATAAAAGAAAAGATGCGTGACGTCATTTTCTGATTTCTTCATGACATCGCTTGTCGTATGACATCAGATTATAAGGAATATTTTTTCTGATTCTGAAAAGTCTTGAAAGATGTGTTTTTCCACATTCCACCATATTTGTGTTGACCTTTGATTGATCAGCTTCAAAACTTAATCATCAAATCTCCACTCCAAGATACAAAAATCAAACATAATCCCCTTTTACAGTTGATTTAAAATTGTGATCTCGACACACAGGGAATAATATACTCTGAGCCTCCTGTACTTAGTAGAGTGACAGTGACCTCTGACCTCAGGGAGGAGACACTGGTCTTCTGGATGTTTCAGGCTAAAGACTGAAAACTGATGATGACTCCTCATCAACTCTGGGGCAGCTTTGCAAAAGTCTCAGAAAATCAATATTTGGAGTCTTTTGAAATAGTGCTTATTTCAATCTGTCTTCTGTGTCTCTTTTACTTCCCTCTTCACTGTCCCATGTGGTCCTTCTTAACTTCTGCTTTAAAAGGGACCGTGGGATGTTGGTTTGCATGAGACAAAAAATGAATAAATACAGTAAAACACAAAGTATTGATTTCACATGGGAAATATCAAATTTATAAACAACCTGAATAACTGTATAATGCCGAATGTGATAAACCACACATACACACGCAGTTTATGTTCCCAGATAATTCATAATATGTAGGAAAAAAATAATATATATATATATATAAGATAAAAACAACAAATGTGATCCTATAAATTAGCTGTTGGTGATCTGGGAATCAATAAAAGCAGAACTAGTGTTAAGATATGAGAAATCATTATAATTATTATCTTTATCATTAGGTATGGGCATTCGATTAAATTGTCTTCATCGATCGTCGGGAGAATTAATGACGAATTTTCGATTAATCATTAATATATTTATATAGAAAAATTCACTATTTATAGGCTATATTAAAATGCAGTGAAAATAAATTAAAAAAAACGTGTTTCCTCATTGAGATCTTTATTACAATCAACAAAATATGCTCCGCCGTAATCTTAAGCAGCGGAGCCGACAGCTAGAAGCCGGTGCTACTAAACACAACTGACCCTCGTTTTTTTTTCTCTAAAATAAAATAATAATAATAATAATATAAAAAAACAATCATGTTAAACAATAACTTAACCACAAATATATAATACCTAGGTCTGACAGGTTTTGCCAAATGTAACTCAGAACTATCAAACAAGGCACCGAGCCGAGAAAGCTTCATAAAAATAACCAGTGACTCACATACAACTTCAGCACCAGCCTACTGATTTGTGTTGAGAAAGATGAGCATGTTAACATGCTCTGGGGTCAGACGCGAGCGCAGCCTGGTGACCGTCAGTCCAGCCGACGAAAAAACCCGGTCTGAGGGGACTGACGTCGCCGTGATACACATGTAGCTCCGTGCTAACTTGGCTAGCCTGGGGAACCTTATTCCATTCACTTTCCACCAGTTTCTAGGGCTGCAATCCAGGGCTAGGGGAGCTTCTCTCAGTAAGTTATGAAGTTCTGCTTCGATGCCAGAATCACATTGAGTGGTATAGTGCTCCCAAAGGAAATGTGTCATAGTAGAGATCTGGGACTGGGGGGCCGCTGCTCCGGTGTTTGCGCTCCCCTCGTCTGTGTCAGACAACGCAGGCTCCTCGTCTCCACCCGCCTCTGGGATAGCTTCGCAGTGTTGGCAGTAAACCAAGTAATTTTTTAACTCAAAATGGTCCCACGCTACACTTCGCCGTGACTTCTTCATGTTTACTTCGGAAATGGAAATACACGATAACTCGCAGGCAGTGTTGCCAACTCCTCAGTAAGGAAAGTAGCTATTGGCTGTCCTAAAAGTCGCTAGATGTTGCTAAATGACGTCATCTCCTAATTTGCTTACTGTAATGGTACGCTATAGGACGTACAGAAAGTGAGAGAAAAACACCCTAAATATGTTTAGAACTTAAAATAAGCTTTCTTCTACAGAAGCTTACTACATTCACTTTTTTCTGGGATAATTATCTCGGAAATTCCGAGACAAATGCCTTAAAAAATAAAAAATAAAACTGAATGCAATACGCTTCCGTATTCTTCTGTTGATTCTTTTTTTTTTATTATCTTGCCATTGAAATAGGCCATCACTTCTCAAAAAACCTTCATGACTTTAATGCTGTATCTAGACCCACATACATAAATCGATTTTGTCCTGTATTGTTAAATGTTAGAATAACAAATTTAATGAAAAGGCTGTTATGTAGGGTGGAACTTCTAGCTCTAGGTCCAACCCTCCTCCGTTGATGTGCGCCGCAGGATGATGTGCGCCGCAGGACGATGTGCGCCACAGGATGAAGTGCGCAGCAGGATGATGTGCGCCGCAGGATGATGTGCACGGCAGGATGATGTGAGCCGCAGGATGATGTGCGCCGCAAGATGATGTGCGCCGCAAGATGATGTGTGCTGCAAGATGATTTGCCGCAGGATGATGTGCACCGGAGGATTATGTGCACCGCACGATGATGTGCGCGGCAAGATGATGTGCGGCGCAGGATGATGTGCGCTGCAGTATGATGTGCGCCGCATGATGTTGTGCACCGCACGATGATGTGCCCGCAAGATGATGTGTGCCGCAGGACGATGTGTGCCGATGTGCGCCACAGGATGATTTGCGCTGCAGGATGATGTGGGCAGCAGGATGATGTGCGCCGCAAGATGATGTGTGGTGATGTTGATGTGCACCGCAGGACGATGTGCGCCGCACCATGATGTGTGTTTCAGGATGAAGTGCGCAGCAGGACGATGTGCGCCGCAGGACGAAGCACTGCATGATGAAGTGCACCCATGATGTGCGCAGCAGGAGGATGTGCGCTGCAGGATGATGTGAGCTGCAGGATGATGTGCGCTGCAGGATGATGTGAGGTGATGATGATATGCGCTGCAGGATGATGTGCGCTGTATGATGATGTGTGGGCGCTGCATGATGATGTGCTCCGCGGGATGATTTACGCAGCAGGATGGTGTGCGGTGATGATGATATGCGCCACAGGATGATGTGCATGCAGGATGATGTGCGCCGCAGGATGATGTGCGCCGCAAGATGATGTGCGCCGCAGGATGATGTGCGCCGCAGGATGATGTGCGCCGCAAGATGATGTGCGCCGCAGGATGATGTGCGCCGCAGGATGATGTGTGCCGCATGAAAGGTGCAGTGATGATGTGCGCTGCAGGATGATGTGCGCTGCAGGATGATGTGCGCTGCAGGATGATGTGCGCCGGATGATGTGCGCCGCAGGATGAAGTGCGCCGCAAGATGATGTGTGCCGCAGGATGATGTGTGCCGCATGAAAGGTGCAGTGATGATGTGCGCTGCAGGATGATGTGCACCTTAGGATGATGTGCGCCGCAGGATGATGTGCGCCGGATGATGTGCGCCGCAGGATGAAGTGCGCCGCAAGATGATGTGCGCCGCAGGATGATGTGTGCCGCATGAAAGGTGCAGTGATGATGTGCGCTGCAGGATGATGTGCACCTTAGGATGATGTGCGCTGCAGGATGATGTGCGCCGCACTGTTAAGTGGGGAGGCATTGCTAGCTCTATGTCCAACCCTCCTCATTTATCCGGGCTTGGGACCAGCAAAATGAGCCAAAAGAGATACTCTGGCAGAGCAAGTTTTGTTTTTCATAAGTTTAGATTTTTTTTCAGTGTCCTGAATGGGTTCAGTTTCACCACGTTCCACACGGGAGATGAAGAGACTGATTTCAATAACTCGTGACTCATATTTTCCAGTGACAGTGAAGATACATTGACACTTACATCCCTCTCTGTAAGCCAGGGCAGGATCAGCGGTGGCTTTGCGCATTCGCGATTCATTTGCAGTCTGGAGGACGCGGAGTGTGGGTCTCCTATCTGCTCTGAATGCAGGACTCCTGCGTAAGGCAACTGGGATACTGACCGCCTGTGAGTGCGTTGGGACGGCGGAGGGGCTCACGGCAGTACCCGCTGCTCGTTGAGGACAGTAACTGCAGAACGATACGTGCTTTAACGTCAGTCTCCAAAACACCAGAAAGTCTCCGATATCACCAGAAAAAGTCGCTAGATTTATCGCTAGTAGCTCTTCCAGTGCTGAACGTGGAAAAATATTAAACATAAGAAAAGGCAAGTCTCGTGTCTGTGACAATATTGTATCATAATCTCTCAATTACAAGCTACATTACCCCAGAGCTCAACGGCGGCTGAAGGTTTATGAGATCTGGCGTGAGTTATTCTCTCTGGGTGCACAGGAGTTCACTGTCATTGTTCAACTCAGTGCGTTTGTGTGTGTGTGTGTGTGTGTGTGTGTGTGTGTGTGTCTGCCAGCCCAGTAGCTACAAGTCCATTGAAAGTAGGGAGGAAGTGAAGAAAGTGAGAAATCAATAATGAAGGTATTGGTTTGATACACTCCCTCATCTTTTGCCGTCACCTAATGGAAGTGTTTGTGTTTGTGTGTGTGTGTGTGTGTGTGTGTGTGCGCGTGCCCCTCAGTGACCTCCAGTTTCCAGTTGTAAACCTTTTCCTTCAGGCATCGACCGCCACTTGAATCAGTTAATAGCTCGCATCCAATTAGCAGTGACTGAGCTGTTACTGTGTTCGAAGGAGTGACACCTCTGACATTGCTGATGCCACCTCCTCTGTGATGGGTTTCCAGTTGAACAGGTCCCTATTCATCAAATTTTCATGGAGAGTCAATCTTAAAGCGCTTTAGATGATTTTAAGCAACGATGCAGGATCCATCAGGAGCCTCTGAGCATCACTTCAGAGGACTTGTGAGAACGCTGATTATGAGTGATTTGTAAAAGAAAAGCACAACGAAGTTTGTGTCACAAGCTGAGGGACAAGATCATTATATCTGGAGGAGCAGGCGGGGAGAAAAAAAACTCTCTCCCACCACCTGCTGGTTCAGAGAGGGACTGTCAGGCTCAATTAAATGTGAAGGTGTTACTGAGACGGGGAAAAGGGTTGACACTTCTGCTCAAGTTTCATTTAAAATCTATATAAAAGTTATTTACTTACAAACATACGCTTGCCAAGAGAGCTCAATGCACAGCAAATTACGTAAACACATGCAAATAGAAAAAAATCATCAATTTGAAGAGACATGCGCTGAAAGAAGTCACATGTAAATATAGAAACGCGCTGCAATTAAAGAATACAACACCGGAAATGTTTCCAGGGGACCAGGAAAAGTCATGTACCTGGCTGCAGGTCAATGGTTTATGAAGATCAATCACCACTGACAATAGCAGACTTCAATAACTTCTTACGTTCCTTAAGACATGGCACCTTAAATACTATTGTACTGAAGTATTATAATATTTCAATTTAGTTAATTTTCATTTATGTGTTACTTAATTCTTTAAGGGGATATCTGCAAAAATAAAAAAGCAACTATTCCCTATTTGTTTCTTTCTTTCAAATGACAAAGCAGAATTTCAAAAAGTGAAATTTTTTTATTTCATTGTACAGGCACAAATTTCCAGAAATTAAACTGGCAAAACCTGGAAAAGTTTCAAGTGTTGAACAGATAGATGAATGTAAAGTCAGTGCAAAATGGAAATATTTAAAAAATGTGAACAGCAGCAGCAAAGTCACAGTGTTAGAGACGATCCCTGTTATTGTCATTGTAAAGATAATGGACCACAAATGAAAAAAAGTTCATCTTCATGTTTAAGATTTCTATAAATATACTTTACTATTCATCATTTACAAGAAAAAACTATATATACTATATATGTATTTGTACTCACACTACAGATAAGGCATATTCAGAGATATACAGTGAATAAGTGGCTGGTAAGAGGTTTGTGTTTGTGGTCAGTGCTGGAGACAAATGACTTTGTATTCTGAGAGGAAACCGCCTGCATCTTCCAGGTCACTGTTTCCAGATCGTTTCACCTAGAAATTAAGGCAAATTATCGCTGCCATCTTGCGTTTCTTTGACGTCTTTTGTAACCAGAGTCTGAGCCGTAAGGAATCGGGAGGGGGAGCCACAGTTGTGAGGTCCCGACCAAACATGCCCTCGACCAATCACGATTCAGTCTCCATTGTCAATCATGACGTTCACCTTGTTTTATACCTTCAAATAACTAATTCAAACCAAAATACTCAAAAACATGATGAAGTTAACCAACATCAGTGTGATAACAGCGACCTTTAAATGACAGAGCCCATCTTCAAGAACATCTGATTGTCATATTGTCCGTCCATGTCAACTCTGTGGCACCAGATAATGAGGGGGTCAAAGACACAGACCTGGACGTTCCGCCTCAGTCACTGTATCCTTGAAGCGTCACTTTCTTTTCGAACCCGCTCAAGATTCACACCAGCAACCCCTCACTTGCTACCCCGCCACCCTGAACCTTCCGTTGCCGCCAACCTCTGGTAACGTGCATCCTCTCGACGGGTCTCCTTTCACCTCAGAGCTCCACGGTTCGCAGGTGGCCGCGGGGTGAAACCGCAGCCTGCACGCTCGGAGGCAAACACTCGGACTGCTCGGTGGTGCTGCCACAGCACGACCAGTGAGGCTTCCCGGGGTGTCCCTTATGACTGTGACCGCAGCCTTTAAATCCTCCTGCAAGATCAGGACAGAAGATCAGAAACGGCAGCCTGAGAAATATAATCGATTTGCTGATATGAGTCTTTCACAAACTGTATCTGTGTTTGCCGTTAAGATAACTTTTATTTTACAGATTAAACTATGCAGAAAAGATGTGCATTTATGTTCAAGTTCTGTGTATTTGAGTTATATATGAGAAAAGTTGAGGTTCATCTTTAAAATATGAAGTATTGATCAGTCTCCCTCCTGTCAGGATCTCCTCTATGTACCTGGCATGGTTCCTGGGCAGCCACATCGAGCTTCCTTGGCTCCTCCGCTGGAGCAGAAGCAGCAGCAGTGGAACGTCCCGCTGTGTCGCCTCATCTTCCTCTGCACGTTCAGAGTAAACGGTGAACCCTGCAAGAGGAGAGGAGAGAGTCAGTCGGCTGCCGTATGTCTCTCTGTTGGTCCAGGCCGACAGACACCCACATTAGATAAGAGCAGAAAGATTCTCATTCATCAACGTGTACTTTGACTTCTTGGTTTGGTCCATGTCCCATCTCTTGACATGGAGGAGACCTTTTCTGACCTATACTGCAGGCAGCCACCAGGGAGCGATATATTATTTTGGGCTTAAACTTTAACAGCTGTCACGTTGTCAGGATGATTAACAGTTCTAAGCATCAAATTAAACTATTTCAAGATGCAAAGTAATCAAGAACAAGTGTTTTACGGCAACGGATTAATTCCCTGTATTCTCATATTTTATTTTGACAAACTAGCTAGGTTGATATTTACCTTGACGTGTTGAGCTCTGACACAAACCCACACTGAGTAGCTTCCCGACTCTGCATGTGTCAATGAGACGCTGTACGATCCGTCGCTGTTGTCGACCACTGTCGTCTTCACAGAGCTGAAAGAAACAGAAATCTTATTACAGCTAAAATAATATAGTTTCTTCCTATTTATCAATACTCTTATGAAATTATAGCCTCATTCAAGTTTTGGCGTGTGGAATCTTTTCCTCTTCCTGCCCCACTGATCCTGAAAGTTCTGACAAAGCTGACCCCGTCACTCACCACTTTTTCTTCTCCTTGTGGACGACGCTGACCAGCACGTGTTCTCCACCTCGTGCCAACTGCTCTCCGGCGGAGTCTCGGCACACCAGGGTGAAGTGGCCCTGTTCGCCCTCCTCGCCCCGCTGCAGACCTGCGCCCATGAGGGGTCCAAGGTGAGAGGTCACACAGAACCGCTGAGCAAGAAAGTAAAAACAATGCACCGCATGGCCGACAGCATTTAACTCCTGACTGTGTGACTGCTGAACGTCTCAATCCCAAAAGAATAACCTCCTCTCGTCTGTGGAGGATTGTTACATGACATCAGGGATTTACGACCAGGAACAGCAGTGGTGAGGTTGGGTGATAAAACATGGCAGCTGTCATGTTCTTCTACACATTTCTTCATGCACCTGTTATCGTAATAAAACAGTAGAATCTCACCCAAACTTGACAGGAAGTAAGAGATCTAACTCTGCCACGAAAAAAAACTTCAGACTGATTGTTCCCTTTTCAGAAAAACACTGATTGAGACATGAACATGGACAAGGCTGTCGCCAGCATGAAGGTCGTCTGTCCCATACTTGTGACAACTAAAAAACGCCCTCGGAGAAAACCTTTAAATTTGGTATAAAGGTCCACTCACGTATTAACCGATTTGATTCGGGTGGTCAAAGGTCAAGGTTGCCTTTTGACCTCTTGGACATGATATCTCCAGTCTGTCTTTAGGGAATTTCTTCACATTTTGACCCCAGTCGTTACTTGGACTTAAAGATGAACTGATTGGATTGCAGAGGTCAAAGGTCACAGTGACCTCATATGAACCTGGAAAAACAGATGTAAGTAGCGCTGTTTGGCAGAGGCACGCCGGTATTTATAGTTTCATCATAAGACTTTCTGAATGATAGAAAAACTTTTTCTGTTGCATTCTTTTGAACATTCGTTTAAAACACAGGATTCAAACACAGCAGTTATGACCATATGCCACTGCTAATGTGCTACGGTTATAAATACTGTAGTATACCATCATCACTGCTGCTAATGGGTGTGAACTATCGGTGAATCTATGTCTGTGTGCTTCCTGAGCCGAGCAGCCAGCAGCTGTCGCCACTACAGAGCCAGCTGTCCCGGACCACATTTCACCTGTGAGCCTCAGCCTCATCGTCCAATCCACCACTTCCAAGCCTCTCAGGCCACAGCGAGGGGATAATCGTCAGTAAGCCTCTGTGATTTCTGCTCTCTGATAGTCAACATACTGCACAGATCTGACCCTTGTCCGCCCCCGGAAATGAAGCCAGACGCAGCTGGTGCAAAAGTTTGCTTGAAAACCGGGAGCTACAGATGTTTCAGCAGATGCAGTGACGCTGCGGTTTCAAGTCTTAAGTGTGTGTGCTAATGTGTGTAGCTGTTGGAATGCGCAGTAAAGGATTATCTTATTTTAACAGAGGAATACATGAATCCAACGAGACAATTTACTGTTTTTTTACATTGTCTTTCATTGGTAGTAAATCATTTTTTAATCTCCAATAATGTTTGAATTATTTGAATTGTGTTTTTTATCAATCAGATTATAAATAAGCGCCCATCACAGTCTCCTTCAGGACAAGTTGATGTCTTTAAATTGTTTATTTAGTCCAATCAAAGATATATAATTTCAATAGTGAATAAAGCAGTAAATTGCACCAAATGCTTGGGATTTTTCTACTACGAAAATATTTTTAGTAACCACAGATATTGTGTGTTTTTGTATCTATGATGCCTTTGCTCTATAATTGAGTGTTATGATTAGAGAGTGATTATTTAGACTTACTGCACAGTCACAGATGGAGACTTAGGAGAACATAGATTTTGTTTGAATTAACTGCACATGGCCGAGTTGAATGCACAAACAGTTATTCTACCAAAAATAGGTGCTGGAACAACAATTTAACTTTTGAAATTCACCTTCACTCAAGGTGAAGGTGTGTTTTTCTTGCTTTTTAAAACCCTGGAGTCCTCAACAGAAATAATCCATGTGGCTTGAAAATGTCCTGCAGCCACTTGCAATGTGGCTGTGTTTGTGTGTGTGTGTGTGTTTTGTTGTGCGTTAACACCCCCCCTGCTCTGCCTTCAGGCATGTTGAGTCCCCTCAACATTCCTTTAGTCCCAAAGGAATTTCTGTCTTTGAGCCAAAACACCCGGGAAGATTACAATGTCTGCTCCAGTGGAGTCAGTAATCAACTCTCCAACTCCTCCCCCCTCAACTCTAACACACACACACACACACACACACACACACACACACACACACACACACACACACACACACACACACACACACACACACACACACACACACACACACACACACACACACACACACACACACACACACACACACACACACACACACACAGACAGAGACACACACACACACACACACACACACACACACACACGCGCACACAAACCTGGGTACAGGAGACTGTTGCAACATCGTGGTCAGACCTCCCCCCCAACAAGGCCCCTCGTCATTAAGTTTCAGCCAAAAGCATCGTCATTTTAAAAGTTTGGTAGAAGACTACAAAGTAAAAATGTAAGATGTGGGAATTTTGCATATTCTCATCAGGGTGTTACCTTCCCCTTCAATGGTGCACTTGCTGAGGTCCACTTTCTTAGAGCTGAGGACCCCGACCACCGGGTAGCCCTCCACCTCACCCGCCGGCTCCCCGGGCATGAAGCAGATGCTGCTGCCATCGTCGGGGGCGACGGTTGCCGGGTGCGGGTCGTAGCTGCTCTCCGCCAGACTGGTCAGTCTCCTCAGGGTCACTCCTTTGACGCTCAGGATCTCAGTGTCAGAGCCGGAGCCCAGCAGTCTCTCCGCAAACTCCACACTGCCTCGGACGTCCAGCAGCGCCTGCTTCAGCTGAGCCCTCTGCAGGTGGAGCTGGTTCCTGTCGTACAAACACCGCATGAATAACCAACTGGTGGTAGGGATGTTAAATCTTTATAATCTTTCGGAATCATTCTTAAAGTTGCACTTCATTTCAACATTTTCTATTTGATCGAATCTTTAATGTTGGGCTGGAAATTGTGAGTTTCACCGTGATACCGTTATTTTATGATTTACAGTGTGGAGGCTTGTTATGTTTTTTTCTGTTGTTTTTTACTTTTGAAGGAGGGTTCCTGTTTTCTATAATTGTTTTGGTTTTAGCCGCAACACTGTTACCAACACTTCCCCCTGCAACTCCAAAAGTTTTCTGTGGACTCAAACACTTCACCAACTCCCCCACTGGCATAGTGGGGAGTAGATAATGAGTGAATTTTCATTTCTCAGTGAACTGTCCCTTTGATGATCAGATCACACAGTGTGAGCACATACATCCTGAGCTTTCGTTTTTAATCATAGATTATCTGCTCGTACACTTTGAGTTGGACTTTAACAACGTTCTCTCTAGACAGTGAACGTTCAGCTTAAGTTAAGCTCAAATGAGAACCATTACTCCTTGTTGAGAGTTTGAGTCAGACCTTATGATAATGTCTTTAATTTAGTCCCAGTTTATGTGTTTACTCGATAAACAAAAGTTTTGATTCTGCGCTGACTTAGTTTCTTCTAAGTATAAATATGTGTTTGACAATATTAAGATGTTATGTGTTTGGTTGCTACCTGCGCTGGACACGGAGCTCCTCCAGGCGATGCAGCAGAGACAGGCAGTGAGATTCCACAGCGCTGGCGTAGCCACGTGCAAACGCCCTCACCTCATTGGCTGTCGCCTCCACCCGTGCCTGCAAAGCCTCCTGGGAAACGTCCACCTGTAGGAGAGAAAGAAAATATAATAGGAACCTCTAGAGGTTGGTTTGAAGACTGACTGGGGGATGAACACTCTCAATGGGAAAATTCACCTTCTGTAGTGACTCCTCCAGACGCTCCAGGAGAGGTCGCAGTTGCCCGGCAACCAGCTCTCGGATGCGGTCTCCATGGCGATCGATGACATCATGCGTGGGACAGCAGCGGTGGTCGCAGTGCAGCGTGACGGCACAGTCCAGGCAGACAGGCAGGTCGCAGGGCTCACAGAAGAGCCGCAGCTCCTGGCCGGGGTGGAGGGGGCAGAGGACGGGACGGCAGAGACGACCACGAGACTTCAGCTTGTCCAGACCCTGAACACAGTGAGACGCTGTTCGCTTCTGCCGCCTGCAGATTTATTTTATAATAAAGTTTATGGTTAAACTCTGAAATATCAAGCCAAGAGTACGTTTCTTTGTCATGAGGGTTTGATAACAACATCTTAGGAAACATTAAATCAAATAGGGGAGAGCGGGGTAATGTGGGACATTGGGTAATGTGAGACACCCCCTGTATCTAGGCAAAGGAACACATTTGTGGTCATGTGACCATTAAGATTTCAAGCCCCTCTCATTCCCCCCTTGCCATGAAGGAGAAGTTGGTGCTGGTGCTGTGGAAAGTTAGCCTGGATGCCAGACGAACTTAGCCCCACCCACACAAATTTTGGTCGGGCAGTTCGGTCTGGAGTCGCTCCATTGGGAAAAAATTATGGCCCGACCGGGCCAATCAGATTGTCAGGGCGGGCTTTATACGATGATTGACAAATGATCAACGGTGACGTAATTAACCACGTCATCAAAGTGCCCTCGGGTTGAATTCGTTTTCAACAAACATGCCTGCCGCTGGCGAGCTGAGATGTGTAGATGCTGCCATTGAGTCTGTTTTAGAAGACATCGACAGCGCATTCATTTTGAAAGAGGAACACAGAACGTGGAGGCGACGCCAAAGCACCGCGCTAATCCCTATCGCCCCGGCGCTTGGCTGTTCACACCGGACACTGAAGCGACGCTGAACCGCCGGGCAGCGCTAATAATATCACCCGTTGATCCAGTAGATCGCTGCACGGCTTTGTGCCAGTCACACCGGAGGCTGAAGCACCGCGCTGCGTCAAGGCTGCCTCGCGGTGCTTCAGCCTCCGGTGTGACCGGCACAAAGTTTTAACATGGGAGTGGATGGGAGCCAGCTGTTATTTAAGGCTTGGCGCTGCGCTGAAGCGTCCGGTGTGAACCCGGCGTGAGTAAATAACTCACAAAGCGTTGCTTAGCATACGTCACATACTACATTGCTCTGATTGGTTGTAGGTATATCCAATTGAGCGAAGAGGAATTTTACTTCCTGGTCAGTTGAAACACGCCCCAGACCGAACTGCCCGACCAAAAATGTTGTGGGCGGGGCTAAGTTCGTCTGGCATCCAGGCTAGTGGAAAGTATGTTTTTTCACAAAAATGTGTTTTTTGCATGTAAAAGTAAATTTTCTTGCTTTGAACTTAATCAACTGTTGTGTCAAAACAAATTGATTCAGGTAGAAAAACTTATATCATACATGTTGGTGAACTTCCAAAATATAAAACCATGTGATTGATGCTAGCTGAAGATTAGCCTGAATTGCTAAGAGATGTTTTTTTTTTCTAAAACGGTGGCTGTGGGGTAAAGTGGGACAAATGCCATGAAGCACAAGTTAAGTTTAGTCTTAAACATATTCTAGTGTTATATTACATTATATATGTTTTATTTTTTATGTCATAAACATTGTAAAAAAGCCATCATGCCAAGAAACTACACCAGGAAGACAACCTGGGGCCAAACACCCCTCACAGAGATGGAGAGTGCAGCCGCTGAGGTCATGCAAGGAAAGAAGTCCTTAAGAAAAGCTGGAAGGGATAGAAATATTGATAAGACAACCCTCAAAAGATTCATAAAGAAAAAAGAGAAAGGGAAAGTAAAATCAGTAGCCTGGGGTGCAGTAGCTGAGGCAAAGAGAATATTCACAGATGAGATGGAGGAGGAGCTTCCCAAACACTTGAAACAACTAGCTGACCAGTTCCATGGCCTTGCTCCAGTTAAGTGCCGTGAACTGGCAGAGAAAAACAATATCCCTGTCCCTGCCAAATGGACAGAGAAATAATGTGCAGGTAAGCTAGGGTGTGCAAGAGATCACATGAATCATTATAATCATAAATGTGCTTAATTGACTAATCCCCATGATTCTGTTACTACTCCGATATTAGTGGTTGTCAATCTAGCTGTCAGGATTTTAACTATTACAACATGTGTTGTTATGGTAGTTTTAAAGTGGAAAAAGTAAGTGGACCACTTTACCCCTTAGCTGGGGTAAAGTGGGACACAAGACCACTTTTTTTTAAACAATCATATTTTCACTGCCCTTTGATCTGAAGAAATTCTGATCATTTCCATTTCTAGAAAACATCCTGAATTAATGGGAAATGTGTAAATTTTACTGATATATCAGTTTAGTTCGCCTAGAGGGGAGCAAATGTAAAAATGTTCCCACATCACCCCACTCTCCCCTACAGTGAAACATAAATTCATATCTGCCGATGTATCTGAAATCAATTTTTTAGATTTTTAGATTTTTCATATAGAAAATGTAAACAATGAACGTTACACAGAATCCACAGGCGAACCTGTAGAGGCAAAGTAGAGAGGAAAATAAATACAGAGCTACATTTGAACCAAATGTTTTTTGTGCTGTTTCATATAGAATAGAATACTATAGAACAGTTAAAATGAATAGAATAGAACAGAATAGATCAGTATATAAAATAATAGACTAGAACAGACAATACCTGTAGGCCTGCCAGCAGAACTCACACAGGTTAACACAGCAGACCTCACAGTAGAATACAACAGAACAGAATGGAATAGAGTGGAGTAGAATATAATTGAATAGAATAGAATAGATTATTATAGAATAGAAATATAATAGAAATGTAAGCGTGGGCCCGGCAGCAGAAATCACACAGGTTAACACAGCAGAACATATTAGAACAGAATATAATATAATAAAATAAAAATAATATAGAATATGATATATTATTACAGAATAGAATAGAAGAGTACCTGTGGGCCTGGCAGCAGAACTCGCACAGGTTAACGCAGCAGACCTCACAGCGGCTCTCGGAGCCTCCCTCCCCGCACAGGTCGCAGCTCAGCGGTCGGTCCGACAACACAGTCTCCAGGAACACGGCGTCCAGCGCCAGGTGGTCGGTGCTCAGCCCGGAGGGTCCGGAGGGAGGCAGATCCACCTCGGAGTCACAGTCCGGGCAGAGCACGGTGACGGCGGCTCGGTCCTGCTCCTGCTCCGGGCTGAGGGAGGAGATGGACCGGGAGAACGGCTCCAGCTGCCCGATACAGTCCGAGCAGAAGGTGTGGAGACACGGCAACAGCTTCGGGTCCCGGAACAAGCGATCACACACGGTACAAACTGCCAGAGGACTCATCGACTGTCCGGTTCCTCCATGTTCAGACTGATCCTGGTTCTCTGTCTGCTCACACTCAGACATGGTGAGACACGCAACTCACGACCAACCCGCTGACACACAACAAATCACTGACATACAACAAACCACTGACACACAAACCTCCTCTGCACTCATCAAACTTTCTCCACAAAGTTTCGTTTTTTTCTGTAAAGTTCAAAAATCTGTCTAGAGAAGTTGGCTGTGCTGCGTTCATGGTCCCGTGGGACACATGACACCTCACCCTCGTCCAGACCAATAGGAAACCTCTCAGGGGCGGTTCAAAGACCCTGCAGGACCCTGTGTAGCAGCGTGGGACCCTGACTGACCCCCTCTACTGGCAGGAAGGACAAACCCTTGTTCAGAAAGTAATTCTGCTGCCCCTGACCTCTGACCCAATCATGACTCCACTCTTTATAAAGGTGGATTGAATGAAGCCTGGACCACTATCACATGTACACACACACACAATAATGAACAATTTGCCACATCAGTGGAATACAAAATGTGTTTATTGGTGAAAAATATGTTTCTGATTTCAGCCTCTTGACAAATACAATTCCTGCTGCTTTTAAAAAATGTGGCTTCGAACTTTTAAAGTTAAACTTTTCCAGGTTTTTTTTCTGTGGCCTGTTGTTTTACCACCGACTGAGAAATGAATCCTTTTCTACGGTGGTTTTCTTTTTTTAACAAACACATCAATTCCTGTTTGTGCCCAGGTAGCAGTTGTAACATTGGTAGCATAAGGTGGTGAACAACAAATATATTAATACAATAATAAATTATACAAGGAATTAACATGAAGTCAGTCAATGCAGTATTTAAGTCTTTCAGTTCACTTTCAGCTTCAAGTTTTGCTTTAACATGTCGTAATCCTTCATGTCTCAGCTTCTGAGTTCTGATTTCTTCATTTTATTTTTATTTTTAAATTTAAACTTGTTTTAATTAGTGGATTTTTAGTTTAAGCATTGCTTCAGTCTTTCCTTCAGCTTTCACCGACCAAGTTTTTGTTCTGTATTTCAGCCGTTTTCAGCATCATCTCAGTTAATCCTCCATCTCTCGGCTTCCACGTTTTTCTTCAGTTGTTTTTTCATCCGTCTCTGCATTTATTCCAGCTTTCTTCTCTTCTCCCAAGTTTTGATTCTGCACATCAGCTGTTTTCTTGAGTCCAATTCGCTTCAGTTTTCAGCTTCCAAGTTTTGCTTCCATAATTACATTTTTCCTCATTTTAATCATGTATTAATCTTTTCATAGAATTTTAATTTGCTTGGCAAATGATTTCAGCTCTAAGCATCACCCTCAAATAATATGTTCTTCTGCAAACATATATATACAACCTGGTTGGGATGTTTGAGTGAATATTGAATATTTATCTCATGTTCAGACAGGGGACAAATTAAAGGAAAAAACAACATAAGTAAGTTACCACCAGGTGGCCTCATAACAGCTTCAACACACCTTGATATAAAAATAGATCTCCTCTCGCCAACCGTTCACACAGCTTCACACATGTCATGTAAATTGTTAAGGTTAAGGTTGTTAAGTAAGTGTTAAATTGAATTTGGTGCGATTTGGACTCATGATATATCCAATTTGAATAAACTTTGAATAAACATGCGATCAGTGCTCTGTAGCAGCAGCGACTGGAACTCAAAGTAAGTGTCGTTGTGCATTATAAGTTTGTGTACTAAGTCGAGCGTCACCACGCTTTGAATAAACAGGTGAACAGCTCTTTACTTCAGGTTCTGTCGACTGAGTCCGGCAAATGCTCGATTTCTGTTGGTCACTTTTACAGTTTCAGAAAGAAAATTTTTGTTTTTCCTAAAATTTGTCACCATCTGTATGTCTGCGTGTGCATAATTAGGTCAGGTTGTAGATGCAGAGGATGCCGGTGGTGGTGATACTCAGGTGAACTGACACCAGCAGGGACGAAGCAGCACTGAAGGTGAAGTACGAGTCCTCTGATACAGCAGAACCTGAAAAATATGAAAGAAAATCCTTTTTTTTTTTCTTTTTTTTAATACAATCTTTCATCTCATCTCATTTCTTTGTTTAGGATTCTTTTAGTATGGATTTGGAATATATTGGTTAATTAAAGAATTCCTTATAAATTTGAACAGTTTTTTTGTTGTATGATGAACATAAAATAAATGTTGTATTATTCCTGCATCCTCCCCTTGATCCAGTTCTGCAACCAACTTTAATGGGCTCTCCTGGCCCCCAGCACATCCTTCCACCAACATATTTGAAACCTGTATTGTAGTTTTTGTGTAATCCTGCAAACTAAAAGGGATGAAAAGATAATATAAATATAAAATATCACCTGTCACCGTTGCTGTAGAGACAGAGGACACAAGGTTGTTTTCAATCCTGCAGATGTAGGTGTCAGTGATGTTGACTGGCAGTGTGCTCGTAACACTGTATATTTTGTTGGGGCTCGCTGAGAAGGTGGTGTTTCCACGCAGGACTTCCTCATCCAGGTTCAACCATGTCACGTTAGGTTTAGGGAACCACCTGCTGGCATGAGCCGTCAGCACACTGTTGGAAAGTGTGAATGTGGGGGCAGTGAAGGCTGAAATCACAAATCCATCCAAATTCAGATAGTAGTCTGCTCCCTACATAGCAAAGTTGTTGTGGCCCAGATATGGCCCAAATCCCATATTGCCTAGAGCATCGCATGTTTGCCGAAAAAGGCCCACATTTGTATTGGGATTAAAGTTGTTGAAAAGCACTTGTCAATTGTTTATGCAAGACTTTTAAATATTTAATAGTTGTGGTAAAGTGCCAACAGGGTTTTCGTTTCCAAAGCAAACACTCGGAGAGACTGGAAAGACGAGGCGTTGTACCTGCTGTCCGGAGATGAATGTTGACTGTGCCTCCGCTCTTAGTGGAGCTGATGCTGCACGTGTACTCGCCCTCGTCGCTTTGCTTCACGTTCCTCAACAGTAGGGAAGCGTTCCCTGTAGCCAAAGCTTCAGAGAACAGCTGAGTTCTCCCCTTGAACTGTGAGCTCTGGTCCTGCAGGCTGGCAGCTCCGTTGTTGTACTTGTAAACCACTCCACTTAGACCCTTCTTCTCCCAGGTGACCGACACCTTTGTGACAGTCTGTGTGAGAAGGTAGCAGCTGAGGAGCGTGTCCTGGCCCAGGTTTGCGATGGGCGCCGTGTTGCTGCTCAGCACAGCAGACAAACCTGTGTGGGACGAAGAGATACATGCAGACCCATGAGAGAAATGTATCCAGGGATGAGGTCCTGACAGATTTTAATCACATTTACTGAAAGGTGATTGTGTTTTTTGTTCCTGAAGCAAATTTAAGAATAGTCCAAGAATTTCACAGGTTCTGTTCCTGGTACCGTTAATTGTTCTGTGGTGCATGTTGAAGAATATCCCTTCTAAAAGTGATTCTAAATTCCATAGTCCCCAATCTGTGTTAAAAATGTTATTACGTTTATTTCAGTCAAATGTAACATGAGGATTCAGATTCAGGCTAATCAAGTAACACATTTCCCTCTTTTTTACCTCTGACTAGATGTTTTCATTACAGTTTCTCTGTTTGTTGCCAAATTTACAAAAAACATCTAAACCCCTTTTATTGAAACCAGGAGGAAGGATGGAACATATTCTGTCAGTATAACACTGTGTTTAACATATTATCTTTCATTTGACTGGACTTTTATCATCATCATTTATTATTTCAATTGATATTTACTACTAGGTACTGGTTTTGCGTTACACTATTATAATTTAGTTCACAAAACACTTTTCTTTCACTGATGTTTTTAGACTTAATTCTGTATTGTTTCATTCACTGTATTCTGTTCTATTCTATATTATACAGTTACTGTAATGTCGGAGCAAGCTGGCACAAAAATCTTCTTGCAGGATTAATTAAGTCTTACTTCTCTTAAACATAGAATGTCAGAAAATCTCTAATACAAATATGAATTTTCTAAATGTATGTAGCTTGGGGATATATCAACTCATTTACATGTTTACCCTATTCATCTGCAATGTTTGACTCTAACAAACCATATCATGACCTCAGATAATCTTTTGCTTCCAACTTACCCCTCCCTTATTTACCATGAAATAGATCATGTCGTCACAACTGTCATGGAAACGGCCAAAGAACATGACACAAACCTACACACATGTACACACACGCATGCTCATAACAGGTTTTTGGTCTCCATAGAATGAATGGTAATTAAGTTCAGACAAACAAGTACAGCTAAGTACTGAACACACTGAGGTTTCCCCTCAGGCCTGACGGGGCCAACACTCGGGAAACACATGGTTCTTACTTGAGAAGGCAAAGGAGAGGAAGAGGATGATGATGGCCAAGAATGTGATGATGAGGGCTATCATGCTGCACAAAGAAAAACACAGTGAGGAAACTGTGAGAGTTTCAGTTACAAAGAAACATGCAGATGAACTTTCCAGAAGCTGAGAGCAGAGATTTCTCCGGCTGTGGGAGTGGTGCAGAATATTTAGATTTTCCTTATTTAAAATATATATTCAACACTTTAAAAGTATGCCTGAAGTTAAATTAGAATGAAGTTGAAGTTTAAAAAAAACATTTTTTTTTTCAGTTTTGTAAAAATATCTTAATAGTTATACATATATACATATAAAGTGTATCTTACACTATAATAAGACTTATAGTGGTTCTTAAGTGCTTAAGTTGCATTTCTCCTTAGTGGTGGAAGTATTGTGCTTAATTAGTTTAACACATTTGATAAAATTCATATTGTTTTTATAAATTACAACTACACTTATTTCATATGAGCTTCTTTCTTCACTTGATATTCTGTTTTATAATTATGCTGGACAAGGTTAATTTGTTTAATTAAAGGTCAACTGCCTTGATGGAGCATTTTTTTCCTTTAAGCCACATTTATTGTAACTTTTATCTCGTAAGGCACAGTTTATTTAATTTGATCATAATTTATTATATTTTATTTGTAAAAGTATGGTTCTTTTACATTCATTCATCAATGTACAGACTCAGGGTTAGGTTTTTTATTGCAGTTTATTCATAACAATGTTATACTTCTAGATCAATTTAGATATACTGTATATATATACATATACTGTCACGTTTAGAAAGGAAATAGTTTAGAAAGGAAATATTCCTTTGGTTGATCGGCTACATCTCGTATAACAAGACGCTCCAACACTGCTCACAAGCGAAAACAAGATCTTCTTCAATCTTTACTAGTACAATATACTAGTATAACTTGATATCTATAAAGTAACCAACAACTGTAACTGTAGAACAAGGAAAGTGTAGCTGTAGTGAGGGAGTTGAAAGTGTCCTCAGACCCTTGAACTTTTCCAGAACTAGTCACCACCCACAGAGAGAACAAACCTCCTGACCACACCTGTAGAAGATGATCTTCCCGAGGACGCTCATGGCTGCCGACAGAACCTCTCGACACACTATTCGATCCTGTAGTTGAAGTTAAAGGTCCAGTCAAGCCATTCCTGCTAAATATTCTCTCATCTCTTCTTGAGCAGACCAGACGTGCTCGGTTGGCAGCTTTTTGTGTTTGGCCTTGCGCTCTCTCAGCACTAGAAGCGCAACACCATAAGTAAATATTGCCTTTAAGGCGTAGGCTTCATACCTGTTGACTTATCTGCACAGTAACTCATTTTCTTATCGAATACGAATGCCGGCTAACTTTCCCAACAAAGCTCCTTTTATTCAGCCGTTAGTTTCCCTGAATGACGCATGGTTAGTTCGATATAAAATGAAAATTGTAACGTTTAGTGTAAAAGGAAAATACATTTAGTTAATTTGTAAACTCATTAAGTTCAGGTCTAGTACTGGCATTTTGTTCGGAGAATAATTTCATATATACAAAGACAAAAGAAAGCCAAGTACTCAAGGTAGAGTTCTCTTACAACATGGTTCATAGTTCACACAGCACAGGACGGCTAAATTAATTCATATATCCTTACATCATTTCTTAATGCGAAGTAGATCTGAGCTAATCTAAACTTTTTTTAAACAATACTTCTGTTTTAAAAATCGCTACTCATTTTTACATGATTGTCTGATTAATCCATGAGAAACTGCGACATGTGACACTAACACCTGCTGGCCATTTACAATTGACTAATAGTTCACGCTTTCGTCCCAAAAATAAACCTTAAACAACACACAGACGATTTATGAAAGTTGAAGTACACTCTGGGTCCAGAGAGAGATGCCAAAGTGGAAGTGCCTGAAACCTGTTTTCTCTTGAATGGCCGACAGGGGGCGACTCTACTGGTTGTTTCCATAGAAGAATATGAGAAAATTACTTGTTCCTTGATTTGATCATTGATCCCTATTCTCTTCTTTAATACAGCGTCATCTTGTAATATGAGGTTCAGGTGTTAGAGTCATATATAAGCACTGTATGCATTGGGGCCTAGATATAGTGTGATTGACAGTTAGTAGTTCAATGGTGTAGGTGAGCTCACAGTTAGGCTCCTCCCCCTGCTCATCCAATTAATGAGTCTTACGACTTTTTGCAGCTGAGTGTTGTGACTTTTTGCTCCGCATTTGTCTTCAAAGTAACGAAGTTGTTTTCTTAATTTGCATGTATTTTTTTAGTTTCGCATGTTTTCTTAATTAGCACTTCGTTGAGCTCTCTCGGCAAACCTAGATTCTTCTGGTTTAAAAAGACCAAGATGGCGAAGGACAAAATGTCAAAGGTCAAAATGCGGCCAAAAAATTCAAAAGTTAATATTGATAACAATAATAATATAACAAAGACACCAAATATTTGTTTTCTTTTTGAAGACGTTAGAAGTTGAAAAACATACAGTACAGCTGTTAATACATAAAAATATAGATTTTGTCTCTGTTGTTCAATGTCGTCTATTAAGTAGTAAAAACATTATTTTCTTAAATTGTACTTTTAACTATCTTGAAAACATACCTATACGCAGTGGTGGGAAGTCATCATCATCATCATCGCCTACTACCCCTTCTGGGGCTTAGGCCGCAAACAAGAGTTCTCCATGCATCCCGGTCCTGGGCCAACATCTCAAGCTGTCCCCAGGTGTAGCCCATTTTCTTGGCGTCTGCCTCCTAGTCTCTACGCCAGGTGTTTCGCGGCCGACCTCTCTTTCTTTTCCCTTGGGGATTCCACTTGAGGGACTGTCTTGTGGTGTTTGTGGCTGGTTTACGGAGAGTATGGCCTATCCATCTCCAACGTCGTTGGAGGATCTCTTCGTCCGCTGGCTTTTGGCTGGTACGTTCCCACAGTTCTTTGTTGCTGATGGTGTTAGGCCAGTGGATCTGGAGGATTCGTCGCAGACAGGTATTGATGAATGACTGGATTTTATTTGTTGTATTCACCGTAGTCCTCCATGTCTCAGCACCGTAGAGTAGGACTGACTTCACATTGCTGTTAAAGATCTTGATCTTTAACAGAATGTCAAAGGTCAAAATGCGGCCAAAAAATTCAAAAGTTAATATTGATAACAATAATAATATAACAAGGACACCAAATATTTTTTTTCTTTTTGAAGACGTTAGAAGTTGAAAAACATACAGTACAGCTGTTAATACATAAAAATATAGATTTTGTCTCTGTTGTTCAATGTCGTCTATTAAGTAGTAAAAACATTATTTTCTTAAATTGTACTTTTAACTATCTTGAAAACATGCCTATACGCAGTGGTGGGAAGTAACAAAGTACAAGTACTTCGTTACTGTACTTAAGTAGATTTTTCACATATCTGTACATTACCTGAGTAATTATTTTCCTTACGACTTTATACTTTTACTCGCTACATTTGAACACTGATTTCTGTACTTTGTAGGGGAGAGCGGGGTAATGTGGGACATCGGGTGATGTGAAACACCCCCTGTATCTAGGCAATGGAGCACATTTGTGGTCATTTGACTATTATGTTTAAAAGCCCCTCCCATTCCCCCCTTGCCATGAAGGAGAAGTTGGTGCAGGTGCTGTGGAAAGTATGTTTTTTCACAAAAATGTGTTTTTTGCATGTAAAAGTAAATTTTCTTTGAACTTAATCAACTGTTGTGTCAAACCAAATTGAATAAGGTAGAAAAAATTATATCATACATGTTGGAGAACTTCCAACATATATATATATACCATGTGATTGATGCTAGCTGAAGATTAGCCTGAATTGATAAGAGATATTGTTTTTCTAAAATTGTGGCTTCGGGGTAATGTGGGACAAATGCTGTGGGTTAAAGTGGGACAGTGTCTCACTTTACCCCACCATGAAGCACAAGTTAGTTTAGTCTTAAACATATTCTAGTGTTATATTACATTATATATGTTTTATTTTTAATGACATAAACATTGTAGAAAAGCCATCATGCCAAGAAACTACACCAGGAAGACAACCTGGGGCCAAACACCCCTCGGAGAGATGGAGAGTGCAGCCGCTGAGGTCATGCAAGGAAAGAAGTCCTTAAGAAAAGCTGGAAGGGATAGAAATATTGATAACAACCCTCAAAAGATTAATAAAGAAAAAAGAGAAAGGGAAAGTAAAATCAGTAGCCTGGGGGGCAGTAGCTGAGGCAAAGAGAATATTCACAGATGAGATGGAGGAGGAGCTTCCCAAACACTTGAAACAACTAGCTGACCAGTTCCATGGCCTTGCTCCAGTTAAGTGCCGTGAACTGGCATTTGAATACACAGAGAAAAACAATATGCCTGTCCCTGCCAATTGGACAGAGAAACAATGTGCAGGTAAGCTAGGGTGTGCAAGAGATCAGATGAATCATAATAATCATAAATGTGCTTAATTGACCAATCCCCATGAAACTGTTACTAGTCCGATATTAGTTTTGGAATGTGTGGTTGTCAGGATTTTAACTATTACAACATGTGTTGTTATGGTAGTTTTAAAGTGGAAAAAGTAGGTGGACCACTTTACCCCATAGCTGGGGTAAAGTGGTCCACCTACCTACTTTTAAAACAATCATATTTTCACTGCCCTTTGATCTGAAGACATACTGATCATTTCCATTTCTAGAAAACATCCTGATTTAATGTGAAATGTGTAAATTTTACTGATATATCAGTTGAGCTCGCCTAGAGGGGAGCAAACGTAAAAAATGTCCCACATTACCCCGCTCTCCCCTACTTCTTATATTCTCAAAACTGGCTCGTTACTTGAGCTGCGGAGGTTGGCACAACGTGCGCCTTCGCGCGGCGCACCTCTCCCGCTCACTCGCGTGCCCTCTTCCTCGGGAGATGCGCAGAAACCTTGTTACGGGTTTTAATTCCTCTAGATCAGAGGTCTTCAACAGGGGGTCCACGACCCCTAGGGGGTCCGCGGAGGTACTGCAGGGGGGTCGCGAAATATTTGATTGATTAGACAATTTTTTAAAATTAGGGTTAGCTAACCCTAACCCTTTTTTTTTTTCAAACCAAGTTTTTTCCCCACAAATTTAAATGTCTTTAAATACACATTTACATGCATCCAACAAATTGAGAGGCTGATATGACCCTCTGCCTGACAACCTCCATCCGTCCAAGATTAGATAAGTTGTGTGCTACCCATCAGGGTCCGTCTTCTCACTAATGTGGGAGTATGTGTGCCATCCACAGATGGCTTGAGGATTCACTGTCTCTTCTACATGTATGTTTAAAATAAAAACATGAATCTGTGAATTACTTTAATAGCTCAGTGTTGTATGCAAGATGTATGTTTATAAATGGTAGTGGCATGGCCACCCTGTACCTTGCACATGTTTAAATTAAAAACATGAATAAATGAACCCTTGTAATATTTGATAAGCTTAGTATTGATTGCACAATAACAGGGTAGCTATGTTTATACAAGGCAGTAGGCCGAGTTTAATATAAAACACAATTTTATACTGTATATATATATATATAGTAGGGGGTCCCTGCTCTATCTCTTGCCCAGTCCTTGGCCTGAAAAACGTTGAAGACCCCTGCTCTAGATAGTCAAGTTTGATCGTCTTCTCGGCGCTCCGCCATGGCCGTAACCGACTCTGGAGTGGCCGATCTGAGGACCTCACTAAACCACCCAAGGAGGAGGAGCGATGTGTGTACAAAGGGCAGGGACTTATCAACACGAGCACATTCCCCATCCATTTATTCCATTAAGAATTATCAAGGTGCTCATGCAGGAGCTCAGTTCAGTTCAGCCTTTATTATTTGGTCTGATATTTGGCCTGTTCTTCTCTGTACTAGCACTGTGCAGGTTGTTAACAGAAGAGAAACAATCCTATTTTGTGTGCCTAGAACTTGTTTCCTTTTGAGTTATCATAAGGGGCATTGTGTATCATTCCTGCTACTTATTAGAAAGTGAAAGGTCCATGTTTATTGATATTTACAGTTATCAATTTTTTTGTGGTTATACTGTGGTCTATTAGTATTCTTAGGAAGACACAAGAGGCCCTTGTTTATTCTGTTGTGTTGATTCTTTGTTGTCCCTAGAAGATCAGATGCACTAGTCCAATACTATTTGAACCTCAGCATCTGGGGTTCGAAATGTGTACAAATATACCTTATATGTATAATTTTTCAGTCAGTTGAAATAAATCCTGATGATAATAATTTTGGGTTGCTTGTTACTGTATAGGCCTACCATAAAAAGCACTTAGCGTGTTTAACTTTGTTACTTGTACTTTTACTTTTGAGACTTAAGTACATTTCAACACCAGATACTTTTGATACTTAAGTACATTTAATATGAGCTACTTTAAGACTTTTACTCAATTCATTTTCTTACTGGTGATTTTTACTTTTACCAAAGTCACTTTCAGGTAAGATATCTGCACTTTTACTCAAGTATGGTTTTCAAATACTTTATACACCACTGGGGCTGATAGATTAGCTGATATAAGCAGACGTTGGTCACCTCAGGGTCGGTGGACAGTTGATACAGAGACGTTCGGAAGCGTCTCCGACGGCCCCAAACCTCAGTGTTGGCATAAAAATCATAGTGTGGTGTCGTATCCAGTCGGAGCATCATACCCACTCCTCTTGCTGGCGCTGTGGCCCAGAGTCAGAGTCGTGCTTGGGATTTGTCTCCAGCCTGAATCGATTCACTGAGTCCTCAAGTTGATCCACACTGGAGAGACACATGGAGGCCGGGTTAAAGGAACTTATTGAGGTTTAATAGGATTAAACTAGAACTTCATTTAGACCCTGATCCCTGCAGAAAACATGGAAACACACATGTTCCTGCAAATGTAAACTCTCCATTTTCCTCTTTGCATATTCCACATTATTTTAGTGTTCTGCATCTTAAGTAACTGAAATAACAGGTTTTTTAAATCTATATCTGATGAAGGGAATATTTTAATGACAGGGCCGATAAAACTAAACCTGTATTAAACATCTTAACATGTCAGTGATCGTGGTGAAGCCTTCTCCCAGTAGAAATGTTAAAGCAGAGAAGCACAACGCTTTGACGTCCTTACTTCCCAGGCTGAGGAGGCTGGTAGATGTCAGGAAGCACCTCAACCAGGACCGAACTTCTTGATCAGTGCCAGCACCCTGAAGCAAAGTCCATCTGATGTATAAACAGGCATTTTCACAGAAAGAATTTGACTTGTCAAAGCAGGAAAAGGAGGGAAAGCACAAGTGTAGTTAATAACACAAATTAATATCAACCTTCACTGTCCCAGTTCCAAGCTGCTGGTGTTCTTCATACTGGTTCACTGACACGACTCACTTTAACAATTCAATTCGCTATGGAAGATTGGAAGTCTGAGCTTAAGACTTAAAGTTTTTACAAGTTCTGAATATAAGAACAAGTGGGTTAAACTAAATTATATAAATTTCAAGTGATAATAATTCCAGAGCTGCGCCCATAGCTTTATAGTTTCTGCTTCCCTCAAGTGGCCAAATGCAATAATTAAATCGTGAAAATGTTACTAGCTAAACCTGCTGCTGTTAATTAGTTCATGTTTGTTGGTAATTAAAGTGTTTACTCCTCTTTCTGCTCCTCCTTCTGGTCGGTGTCTCCTCCCACAAACACTCGGACCTTACATCCGGCCCAGCGCTTCCTGCGAGTCAGCAGGTAGGGCAGCAGCAGCGTGAGGCCTAGATAATAGAGAATAGATAATATTTAGGGTATGGATCGAGATAATACAGTTGACAGGAGAAAAGAAGAAGGTGGAGGATGGAGGGAGGATCACACCTCCATCGTCAGACAGCCAGTAGATGTCGATTGTCTTCTTTCCTTGTTTTATCTGACACATTGAACTCGGCTGAGGATCTGGAGCGATGGACACAGACACTGCAAACACAGATAACCTTGTTTTTACATTTTAATGACAAACATTTAAAGGATCTCTGGGTGAAGTTTGAATAATATGTGATAGAAAATACTAATAAATAGCGTGAAGATGAATGTACAGACATGTAACGCTGGTTTGAACGCAGGCAGGAGCACAGACGGTGTTTATACTCTCTGGTCCTCCATTAAAACCCGGATTCACTGAGGGAGAAGAACCTGAATTAACATGAAGTCAATAATTCTGTCAGTGATGGATGATTATGAACTACACTTCCCACCATGCTCTTTGTTAGCTGTTGGTTATGTTGCTGCAGTCGATTAATTAACTCACTGTCTCTCTCTGGTTTGAATTAAGACTCTCATCGTGAGACTGAGTTGGATGAGAGAAGTCCAGTCCCTCCTTCACACTCAGCAAACACACACTGGAGTGTAGGTCGAACACATCACTGGAACACACACACACACACACACACACACACACACACATAAGAACGATATGATGATAAACTGTATTTATAGATCCTTTGTCTTAAGCATATAAGGCAGTTGACTAAAAAGGACAATGGCCACATAAGAGATAAAGCAGTAAAAATGACAATATAAAACAAATACACACAAATCAAACCGCTCTATGAACTATGCTTGTGAAGTATTAATCTCCTCTGTACTCACTGCAGTATTCCGATGTAGTGATGTGCAGCCTGAGGCGAGTCGCAGCGCCAGTCTTTCTTAAAACCCATCAGTAAAACGTTGGGTTTGATACGAACCAGGGCTGCCCCCTGGTGGACACACAACGACATGAGGAGGAGTCAGGTCAAGTTGAGTTCAACTTCACAAACGTCCCCAGCAGAGGAATCCTGGATTAAAGACCTCAGCAGAGTGTGAATGTGTGAATATGAGGCTGCAGTCCACCTCCAGGTTTTAATCCTCACCTTCAGCAGCATGTTGACCCCCGATCGCAGGTCTGCAGCCACCACTCCTCTGTAGAAGGACTTGCCCTTCCGCCGATTCAACCAGGTGACATCACGCTCACTCACGGCTTCCTGCGTCACTGCTGGGGAAGGACCAGCCTGAAAAATACAAATCTGCTCTGAGCGCACTGATCACTCAAGAGATGATCGTGAGGAACAAAGTGAGGACGTTACTGTGTCCAGGGTATCAACGTTATTAGGGCCCGAGCACCGAACAGAGTGAGACAGGGTGAGGCCCTATGGAAATTGTAAGGATTATTATTTTATTTTTCAAACTTTGCAGAAAATTAGAAAGCCCTCCCGGGACCCCAGGAACGCGATCACATTGACCGATCTTCACAAACAGCGGTACACAGGTGCAGGCACGTGCACAGATAGACCCCTAGTGGTATATTTTATTGTGCGGCACTTTGGTAAATAAACTTGACTTGACTTAACTTGATTATAAGATTCAGTGCTTATCATAACAAACCCAGAGGTGAGGTCATTACTAAAACTGAAGTTAAACACATATTTAAGACCATGATCATCAACTTTAAACAAAAAATGAACTCTTCACACCCTAGATTTACGTTTATTAAAAAGATTTGCATTTGATTTTATTTATGTTTAAAGTTGTAGGATGACCGACCAGAGACCTCACAATCTGTCAGTTCTGAACTTCTTTGCCACTTCCACCATGGACACAACACATTTCTGTTTCTACGTCTAATTCAACAAAGGCATCGAGCAGAAACAGTCCGTCCTCTTTCACTTGTAGTTCTGTAGTTCACCTGGTTGAGACCGACACACTGATTCAGAGCGATGTTGTAGGAGCTGGCCTGCACCGACGAGCCCAAGTTCACCGCTGAACACAGAGTACCAGAGTCACAATTCTGCGCTGAAGGGGGGGCAGAGCTCTCTGTGTTTACCAGGCTTCTTGTAGAGTGTGTATCCCATAAGGAAGAAGACGACGCAAAAGGCGATGAGGGCGGCCCACCAGATCAACAGGAGTCACCTATGGTTGCAGAGATCATGAGGTATGATATGATCGTTCAGAAAATGGCCATCAGAGTTCCCCGGGGGATGGCCACTGTTGGATCCTGTGAGGTAGAGGACTCATAGTTAAAAAATTCCCACACATAAAGTTGATTCACGTGCATGGATGTCAAGGAAGAGGAGGACAAATGAGGATTTTACAAAAAAAGAGGTAGAGAGACAAACAGGGTTACCCTCAGGTCTCCAGAGATGTTGGCTCCAACCAGGATGCCTGTGGCCAAGGGGAAGAAGATGGAGAATATGCCGAAGAAGCTTCCCTCCTTCCCCCGCCAGCCAGGCACGAAGTTAGCAACAAAGATATCGGCTGTTCAAGATGAAATAATTAGTTTAGTGGAGAATTAATATGCCACAGAATTCGTATCACTGAGTTTATTTTCACATTTGTAGATGAAAAACCCTATATCCTGTTTCTGTGGGGAGGCAGGGATGATAGTTCCCACGATGTAATTAACAAACGACACCATGATGACCAGGAAGATCAGAACCTGAGCCTGTGGAGGGAAGAACATACAGGGAACACACGGATGAAGATGTCTACATGAAAGTTAACCAAACGTTTTCCATGTTTCCGTTTCCTTTCACACCTAGCCCCCACCATGATGGTTGATCATGTTCACGCGTTTGTTTGATCTCACCTTGGACTCACAGGCCATGCCGGCCATTGAGATTCGGAGCAGACACGTGACCGTGATGATGCCGACGATGCGAATGTCGTTGATCGGGTCGACCATGACGGCTCCGTTCTCCTGAGGAGGAAGAGGAGGTCTCAGGTGAGTTTAAGGAGAACAATGGTGACCTGATTAAAGGTGGAATCACCGTGAAACATCCGTAAAAGCATGAGGTCTGTGACCGTCTCAGCAAAGCCCATGGTGTGCATAGCCACGGCCACAGCGTTGGCGATGGCGGATCCACCGAGCTCCGGACCCAGACTACGACTGATCAGGAAGTAGGTCCCACCTGAGGATGACATCATATTTGAGTCTGGTCCGTGTCCCATCTGCTAGCATGGAGGAGGCAGAGTTACTATACTGCAGCCAGCCACAAGGGGGCGATCGAGATGATTTGGATTTACTTATGGGAACCGTCATGTCATCCATTTATACACAGAGGGCGGTATGGTGGTTTGAATAAATGATGGTATATATTATAATGTACCTTCAGAATACTGTAAGTTTGAATATTAGTATTTGTTTATACTCTCATGAATCAA
This sequence comes from Pleuronectes platessa, assembly GCF_947347685.1. Classification (NCBI taxonomy): domain Eukaryota; kingdom Metazoa; phylum Chordata; class Actinopteri; order Pleuronectiformes; family Pleuronectidae; genus Pleuronectes; species Pleuronectes platessa. The sequence goes on along the minus strand of NC_070639.1, from coordinate 3,759,204 downwards.
AGGCTGAACCGACCTCCTTGGACTTGGCCGTTGGTGGCGACGGCTGAAGTAGAGAGACCAGTGATCCCAGTAATAAAAGAGGAGAGCTGGATAATCACTGAGGTCAGACCTGAGGCACAGACACAAACACAAAGAGAGAAAAGGACTCGGGATCGAACAGCGATTCAATAAACGTTAATTAAACGTGAGATGATGTTTTGGTTGGACGCATCTATTCCAGCCTGAGCCGTGATCCAAGGCAGTCTCAGGTGCAAGATCAGCCCCTAGATGTTTAACATGCAATGGATCTGCAGCACAAACACAGAGTCACCGACTGGATCACCAAACACATCGGACCTGGTTCAGCAGGATCAAGGTCACTGCGACCCCAGATAATATCTTCAGACGCCTCAGGAGAATCCTTTCAAATGTTCACTTAGACTCAGATTAACTGATTTGAATAAAACAGTGGCCGAAGGTCAAAGGTCAAGGTGACCTCATGTGAGTCTTGGTGGAGACATACAACCACAGAGTTGAAAACTACAATGAGCTGGAGTAATGTTGGGTCCCGTTATCTAAAGATCTGAAGATGATACCAAGAATTGAATTGGTCAATGAAATAAGTCCTATGAGACAATAAAATCCAGATGATCCAGAACTAAATCTGAGAGAAGATGTGAATATAGATTTTTTTCTCTTGTGTCAAGATGATATTTTAATCAGCAGCATGACAAAGTCTATACTGGTTTATTATTTATAGAATTTCTATGTTGAAGCTGATGAACAGATCAGGGGAGAACGTACCATGACTCCCTGCACCCAGCCTCCTCCCATCCGCTCGCCTGTTGTCTCCTCATACATGGGAGGTTTGGAGTCATCCTGCTAAAGTTCAATTATCAAGTTTCGTCGGTTTTCAGATTCTGTCCTTTGGCCATTAGACAAAGACAGAGGAAAAAAAACCTTGATTTCTAAATTCTGGGATTTATTTGTTGCGATACACATACAAAATTTGCCAAACTTTGTAGAAGTGATACTTAAACTTGACAAAAAAAGAGATATTAAATTAAAAATAATATTTCAATAAGTTTTCTTGTATTCTGAGTAATCAATGTTCATGAAATTGTATTAAAATTATCATAAACTTAACTTTCTATTGATGAAAAACAAAAAAGTACTGTCACAGGACCAGTGATAATTGTTCATCTTATTCAGTAGGTGCACCAGTGATATTAATCTATTGTTTTTTAAGGAGCCTGACATTTCTACCTAACCTCAATAAGAGTTGTTGAAACAGTATTTATATTATGGGTTGTATAACTATTCAATGAATCTATAAAGGTTTATTAACCCACATAGTGACACTGACACCTGGTGGATATTCCTTGGTACTACTAGCTAAGAGTGAAAACTAGCTGAGGAGACACAGGATTTCAAAGCGTGTTGCAAAAGGCGTGGTAAGGAAGGGGAAGGGCAGGAGAAGATCCGACCACTGCGATGAGAGCAGCAGCCAGCAGCAGCATCCCCGTGGTCATGATGAAGAAAGTCAGCTGAGTGTGGACGGCTGAGATCGATCCTTCTGATTCATACATGTTTATCACAAGGTCCACAAACGAGGCTTGAAATCAATTTGGTCAAGGCTGTTACTTCTTAGTCTTGTGCCGACTGTTGTTCCCTCACACAATAAAAGTATTTTCTTCTTAATTCATTCGGTTTTGGTCCGTTTACTAACATTTGCTCTCAGTTGCGCCATTTCCCCTCTTTTCCTGAGGAATTGAGGAGACAACAGTTTTTAAATTCTTGTCTGATGCCATTATTTCTAGAATGTGTTTCAATATAGTTTTAGGCAAACAACCAAGAAGGATGAAGTTACGGTGTTACGTCTCATGTGTGGCTCTATTTCATTCCACAACATTTTCTTCTGATTATTCTTAAGTCGGGTTGCGACAATGACATACTGCCGAAGATCTGATCATATGATTCAAAGAAGGCTGATACTCTGAACTGCTGTGCACTGCATACGCAACAGTTTGAGTTTTACACTTTGAAAAGAGGTACCCTTCTCCTTCAGGGGTTTGGCTCCAGCACATGTGATATATAGTGAGCCCGGCGATATCCATGACGCTGCAGGAAGTGATGCATCATAAACCAAGTGTATATCGATTGTGTGGATGCTAATTAAATGGTGTTTCACATTCCTGCAGGTCATTTCCATTACAGGCACCAAGCGGATCTGCACTGAAGGAATGTGTCCTTCACTGGCAACAGCTACGTGTAAAATTGCCTGAACACCGACTCATCATCAGCGATCTTCATCAACAACTCGTTGTCTAAACAAGGCCAGTGTTGCCGCCATGTTAGTTACTGTTAATTTGAACAGATTTATTTCTTATTGACTCACCTGACATTAGATACGCATTTAAAGTGAAGGCTACTGTGTCCTCTGGTTTTATACACAGAAAAAAATCCATGTAAATATATATTAAACCAAGTTAATGTTATTAATGTTATTATCATTTTACTAGTAGTAGTATTACCTCTAACTTATCTCTAAGAACAGTGTGGACTGATGCACAAAGGGGGAGAGATTTGAGAGAAAACAGTTGTGTAAATGTTGTATTTAAGCTCTATTTGGTATATACACATATTAAGAACATTACATTGAACCATTGAATACTAAGAGTTTTCAGCTGAAGTTACTCTGACATTAATTTCGAGATGAGTTTGCAGTTTTGCTCTGGTAGTTGACTCATTGATCTGGTCCTGCTCGTCCCCTTAATGCTGCCTCACTGTGGATTTCTGTCTTTGCACACAATATTCAATTCCTTTCAGTTTTATTTGTACGGCGTCAAAACATACTACATTATCTCAAGGCATAAGGTGGAGACCGTAACAATTAATCTGGCCATTCTGTGCAATTTTAGAAATGCTGTTGTTAAATTCCAACTCGTACTGCACAAACAAATCGTCTGAGATGTGTAAAGCTCGCGATTTATGTGCTCACACTGTACGGTCCAATCGTCAGCCAGGGCCTGACTACTCCCACACTAAAGAATTAATAATTTGAAATGTTACACACATGATGAAGCCTCTATTATTGGCTTTAGTTTGACACACACTGTCTGCACTTACTCTGAGGACACACTTCACCTCCTGGGGCGATCTATTGTGGACAAGAGCCCAATTTTTACACCTGAAATTAAACAACACTAACATCACTGACCACCGCTGACAGAAACAGAAAAACCTTGAATCGAACCAGAATCGTGGGATTTATTCATATTTAAGGACACAAAATAAAAACTAACCAAAATATAAATATCCCAAACTGAGGCACCATACAGCAATAACATCCCCACCGTTGAAACAATGAATAAATGCTGTGTATTCCTGGTGTTTCCGGAAATACATGGAGCTGTAACGCTGAGTTAATCCTTCTCACATGTCAACAAAAGCACACCTCTGAAAACGATGAGCGGTCTAATGTGGGTCTAAATTTGAACAATGTCCACAGTCTGTCTGAAATCGTCTGGTCTCCCTCAGCAACTGTGTTTTGTTCTAAAAGTGTTTCACAGCCATTACAATTTTTCGCTCGTCTACAATACCTGGTGACTGGATGGCGAGGAGACGTTGAGCTACACAGAGCTCATTGTCCACGTTTGCAATGTGATGTGGAGAATCATCACGCTGGATGAAGCCATTAGAAGATGATCAATTGTCCATGAAATGGACGGACGTGGCAAATACTCAAATAGAATGTGGCGTTCAAACCATGTTGAATTATTGTACAAGGCCAGAATTTGAAGAGACTTCACATTACCAACATAAGCAAATTCAGATTCTTCAGAGCATTCAGACCATAGCCTTATCCCCATAGATGGATAGATAGATAGATAGATAGATAGATAGATACAGATATATAGATAGATAAATAGATAGATCGAGAGAGAGGTAGATAGATAGATAGATAGATATAGAGATAGATAGATAGATATATAGATAGATAGATAGATAGATAGAGCGATAGATAGATAGATAGATAGATAGATAGATAGATCGAGAGAGAGGTAGATAGATAGATAGATAGATAGACATATAGATAGATAGACATATAGATAGATAGATAGATAGATAGATAGATAGATGCATAGATGGATGGATGAACTGAAGCAGCTACTTAATCTAGTTATGATTAATCTGGTAATAATTATAATGAACAAGGGACAATTATTATAATTAAGTTTGTTGCTCTTAAGTTGCTGTTTTTCAGAGAAATGGTGTTGAAAGGACTGGAACTAGAAAAACTAACTGAAAAAGAAAATTAATTTTCTATAAAAACATCGGAGAGAAAAAGACGATACTGGGAATTATAGGTCTTGATTTGGATATAAACCTTGGACTCCCACAGAGACCACTAACAAATGATTGAAGCTAAATGACTGGAGCTTCTCAGGAGGACACTTCATTCATTTATTCTCTTGTGAAGTTTCTGATGAAAAGGTGCTTCATGTTTTGAGTGAAACTTAAGCAACCCTTTAAATGAGCACATTCACAAAACACATAAGGGTCATGTGGAAGAATAATGATCAAACTTCTCACGCTTGTTGGACGGATGCATCTTGTTTCCGAGAGACATGGGCTGAAATACATCTTTGAAAACTCATCAGTGAGTCCCATGTCTTGTCTTGGCTGTTTACCATGTGATCTGGCTGTCAAGAGTTCAAGCAAATTAAAAAGGAAACCAAATATCCTTGACCTCTCTTTTCCTCGGGTGTTTATACTATCAGCCTTTGTCTTATTCTGTTGAGACAGGGCTTTAAAAGGTTTCACAGTGAAGGGACTGAACACTCAGGAATCTAAACTCCACCGAGGCCAAGATGAGTGTTAGAGCTGTGTTCGTCATCTCAGCCTTGATGCTGCCGCTGCTGCTGCTGTCCGGCACCTCGGCTACAGACCAGCCCACCTGCAAAATGATATGGTTTCTGGATCTGTTTGATTCAAGGTTAGCATTAATTCTGGAAGTTGTTCTTCTTTTTCTTACTTTTCTTTCTTGTTTTTATGAACAGGCTCGCCAATATGCCGTGTGCCATATCCCTCAGTGCACTGATCAACCAGGTGAAGATTTGGAGCAAAAACCTGTGTAGTGGTCCTCAAGAGAAGTGCATGTACGAGGTGAGTTTCATCAAACTTTTTCTGATAAACTGTAGGTTTTATAATATAACTGTTACGGTTTGAAGGAGGAGATGGACCCAGGATGCAGAGGTTATAACAAAAAGGGGATTTAATATACAAAAACGTCTTTAACAAGACAAAAACAAAACAAGAACACTAACAAAAGTAACACTGGCGACAAGGCGCACTGAGAACAAGGAACGAGGAAGCAGGAGAAGCTGGTCGAAACCGCAGGAACAAACAAACCATTTCTCACGACGTGGGGAGAAAACAACGAGTACAACCCGACACCAGACAAAGGGAAACAGAGGCTTAAATACAAAGCAGGAAGGCCGGGGCAATTACACCAGGTGAAACACATGAGGATTGAGAAGACAATTAACGACAGGAAGTGAGAAGCTGAAACAAGACAGTGACAGCGGGGCTACAAAATAAAACAGGAAATAGAAAACCATAAACATAAATGACTGAGCGTCACAATAACTACCTGAGTATTTGAATATTCACAACTCTGTAATAGCTTATTTCAAATCGTCCAACAGGAGATCATCGTCTAAATCCAGTTATTAGCTTCATTTTCTCCTCATGTGTCAGATCAGGCAAATTACTCTTAAGTCAATAGGCAAATTATAGATGTAGCAATGATGAGAAATAAATCATTAAAAGACCTCAAATGCAGTCAAATTTAATAAACAGAATGAAGTTACTTACTGAAGAAGATCTGGAGTTAAAAATTATCACAATTATCTGGATTTGACAAACATACATTTATAAAATCTAGAGAAACAGGATGTGACAAGGAGGAAACAAAACACTCACAGATATATATGAAAATATATATTAAATAATCTTTTCTACTGATCCTCATACAATATTTGAATACCTATATGTAATGGAAATGTCCTTGTGTTAATGTGATTGTTTAAATGCTGTATTTTAATGTTTTATTAGCTTTTTATTATATTTACCTCAGTTCTGAATTCCTTTAAATCCTGTATCAACAATGTAAAGCACTCTGTGTTTTTAAAAGGTGATCAATTAAATACATTTAAATAATATTAGTATTATTAAAACAATAATATCAAGAAGAAATTATATAATTTTTAACTTTGAGATACTGGACCTAGTTTATGTGTTTTATAATGAAAATCAATAGTGACAGTAAATAAGAACCAGACCTTTTATTCTATAAACTACAGAAATGTGAGTGATTGTCTTCACAATACTGCGGAAATAACAATGATAGAAAATGTTCTTTTTATAATTTGGTAAATAAAGCAAACCCTGCTAAATGTTGCACATTGATCGAAATCTGTGCCGTTACCATGGTTGTGTTTCTGTTCCTCAGCTCTTGACGTACTCGTCCAAAAAACTTGAAGTCAAGCACACGTCCCTCATCACCAATGAAACCAGCACAATCAACTTCATCTTCGCCCCCACTGCCGCCCCCATCACCCCAGCCACCCCCTCTTTCTGCTCATTGGTGGTACGATCAACACCGCAGCACGTGATGCCCATGAAGCATAACATGTGTAAATGTGTATCTAACATTTGGAACGCCGATTTAACGCTTCTTTTCATCACGACACAGGTTATTTCCACCTCAAATACTACAATTCCAACATCAAACCACTACTGCCTCATCTACAACCTCATGGATGGTATGTGATTCTCTTTATAAATATGTATGTATATCAGGAAATACATCTAAACATTGATGTGGCTCTAATTGGTTCTTCTCTATGTGTTATTGTCTAAAAAGGAAGTGGACTGACTCAGGTCGTTGGTGCCAGGGAGATCTGCAATGCAGTTATTTGTCCTTCACTGGCAACAGCTACGTGTAAAATCGCCTGAACTCCGACTCATCATCAATGATTGTTGTAGCTGTTAGTCTCTGATTTAGTTTCTTCACTAACCCATCATTTAAATAAGTTTTCTTCTTCTTTTCAATCAAAATCGAAATAAATCCAAATCATTATTATTATTACTGCTACCTCTTCTTATGTCTCTCAGATTAACTTTATTGTGAGAAAACAGAATAAAGTTTGGAATGATGAAAAATGTATTTTCAAGTTTGTGTTTTTTGGGGTTCAAGATTTGTCGGACTGAAAGCTGCCTGCAGATTTAGTGGTTGTGTTGGCTGCTCTGTGCAAATAACAGGTCTATTGTTTTTAAATGTCATTGTGTAATGTGAAAATGTAGAAAATACATTTAATGCTGAAAATATTGAAGAGTTTGCACAACTTTATTAAGCTGAGGAGAGAACCCGGTGAAGTGAGAGAACAGCGAATTTTCAGACAGCCTCAAATTTACGTTTTGCAAATCATGTATATTTCAAGCAAATGGAACAGATTGCAGAACTGAAAAGAACAATTCTGGGATCCCACTTTATGTATTTCTGCATATGGAAAATCAGAACTTAAAATCACACTAGAGTAGTATTCATAGCAGCACACAGTGTGTGTGGATAATGATGTGAATGAATGTAAAGTCATTACTGAAGGGAAGGTGAGAAAAAAGTTGGAACAGATTGTGATGTTTATATTTTACATGGAAACTTGACTCCATCATGAAGCTAAACCCCGCCCTGTCAATAATAATGACAAAAAATAATAAAATCTTAAATTGAAAGTAAATTAAGTCATTTTGATGAGCCACACCTTACGAATCTTACTGGAGGAGCACATTAATGAGATTATAAAGTTTGACAAAGAAAAGTCTGGGTTTTGTTTTACAGCCCTTTAAGATTTCCCACCCGTTAAAAAACTCCAATGTCTAGTGACTGGAGGGGGTGGGTGTCTCTGGGAAATACAGAGAACTCATCAGTAACGAACCAGCTTCCTGTTACCGCCCCAGGGTGTCGGCTGGATAAAACCGTTGAGTGGTGAGAATGGGGGCAGCCCTTCATAGCCCAGCAGCTGACGGGTGGACGACTCCCAGCTCCAACCAAACTCCAGGCGGCTGTAGATGCATGGGTACTGTTTGTCAGCCCAGCAAACCCACTTCACTGCCTTCTTCACCTCGTCCCAACGCTGTGGCCTACGGACCCGAAAAAAGTATTAAAATGTTAGCTACAAAAAGAGGCTTCGAGCTTAATAAGTTGAATTCAAAAAAGCAAGCTTGCTGTGTTTAAAAAAATTTGCAAAAAGTCATCAATGTCACAGTCTTTGTGTTGTTGTGCACGAACCTGGGCTGAGCGGAGTCATCCAGACAGAAGAGGGTGCGGAGCAGTTTGCCTTCCTCCAGTTTCTCCTCCCTCATCATCTGAAGAACCAGAAGAGTTGCCACCAGCCTCAGGATATCTGCGTGGGCCCTCACACCTGCAACACACACACAAATCATTCAAGTGGTGCCAATTGAATTCCATTAGCCCCGTTGACCCGCTGTGACAACCGAGTCCTCTGCCGTGAGCTGGTTTATCTGCACGGCAACAACAGGGGTGAAGGTGGAACATGGTGATCTTATATTTAAAATAAAAAAAGTTAAATTTTGAAGTGGGAAAACTGTTTGAAATGGAAACAATTAAGAAGCCATTATAGATAAACTTGATACACCCACTGTGGTTGCATGCAACCGCCAACAGGTGCAGTCTACATACATTTATTTTAGATTCAGATGAGGCCACCATGACGTTTGACCTTTGACCAATACAAATCGAATCAGCTCATCTTTGAGTCAAAGTGAAGACTTGAGATATCATGATCAAGAGGCCACAAACATTGATTTGTGAGGCCACTGTGACCTTGACCAAGTTTTCCCTCAAGGCGTTTATGAGATATCGTGCAAATTTCAACCCGAACAGTCAAAGTGATGAAGCTGAAACTGAAGTTGAATGCAGTCGTCAGACCATCATACATTTTTTGTAATTTAACTATCGTTTTGCTTGCTGTCACAACGAACCTGAGTACATTTACAATTTGTGGTGTAGTTGTTTCTGTCCACAGCCACATCCGATCTGATTTAAAAACAGGTTTGTTCTCACCCAGAGAGCAGATGCCTTTGTTTTTCAGGAACACGTTGACAAAGGAGTTGACATCTACATTTAGGTTTTCACCCAGTTCTGTGGTCAACTCCCAGTAGCCCTCCTGCAACAAACAAATACCTCAGTTCGGTTTCATATGTATGCTGGCAACATTCGAGCAGAACCGATAAACTATAACAAATATTACCGAATGTTGCATCTGGAAGATCTTATCCCATCTGAGCATCCTTTGATCACGGCGTTTCAACCTTTTCCTGAAACAACAATCACAGCAGAACACGGAGTGAGCGATGACACTCATCTGACACTCATCGGAATTTGAACACATCCAGAAACGTAGGCACACGATCATGTTGACGTTCTCTTTCTTTCTTAAACACAAATAATAATGAGGAACATGTCACAGCAGGTAAAGCACAGGTCTTACTGGGGCAATTAAAGATGTCTCAGTCCAGGCTAAGTGTCCCGTTTCGGGCTGAGAATAACGACTCAATTTGATAATTGATTAATCTTTCGCTTATCTTTTTCGATTCTAAAAGCTACATTTCAACCTTCTTGTACAATGTTGCTTTTCCATGTATTACAGATATTGCTGAATTAATAATGACTCTAATTCCAGTTTCAGATGCCTACAATTTAATTCTGACTTCCAAAATCCAAGTTCAAGATGTCCTAAATTCATCTAAATTCAAGTGGCCAAAAAAATATGTTTGAAATAGTCAGTTGTTTGTGACTAGTCAAAATTAAATTGTTTATCGGTAGCTAGAATGAAAGATTTGAGTATATTATAATATTATTCTACTGAATTGTAGATTTATGAAATAAAACAGACATTAATTACAAAAATAATTTCAATCTCACTATGTAATTACATTTGTTGAAAATTAGAGTTTTGGGTATTTAAATCTGAATCAAAGATATCGTTTTGAATATTTAGAATGATGAAATATATTTTCAAACATTAACTCCTGAGAGGATATACTGTCGCAACATGAGAGACACAAGGCACGGGATTGGCTGGTTCACTGCCCCCACCTCAGGAGACGTTGCCAGTGTTCGTAATAACAGACCCGACTAATCGATGATATCACTTTTTTTCAACAATTTTTATAATCGATTATAATCGATTGTTTCGAGTAGACCAGCATGTAAAATACCAGGACCCTGACATGGAAGCAGCTAAATGGAATTCATTCATCATCCATTTTATTATTTCCTTCTGACTGTGACATCTCCTCTTCTCGTGCCTTCGACAAGTAGAACGAATGCACGTAGCAAAATTCGTCATACACGGATTTCATAAGTTACAGGTTTGTTACTGTACAGTTGCTGAAATGATCCCAACCCCTCACGAAACCAAATTCAAATCCACTAGATCCAGATATTCACTTGGATTCGCAGCAAAATGCGAACACTAACGCACGCACAATATCAGTCACCTTATTTCTTTCTCTCCATCAAGACCAATGCATTATTTAAAAAAAAAAAAAAATTACGTAAATATTACATAACTGTGAAAGGTATGATATATTCAAAGCAATCCATCGATAAGTCTTCACTTACTCAACGAGAGCCGTGTCAGTATTCTGATTGGAGGTATTTTAGGCGACAGCTACTTTGTACAGGAGCAATCATAAGTGTTTTGTATATTGAAGCATATCTATAAAAAACATTCTTTCAGGACTCACCCGTAGCAAAGTACACTCTCGTATCTTCTATGTTCATCGCCTCCATCTGAAGGGAGACATGAATCAAACATACTCATATCCGATAAATCAAGCGATACAGGTTTCCTTTGGACCAATGATTCAGGGACATCCATCCAAAAAGAACTGTAAATGCCACTGCGGGCTTCGCCCACTGGACTGAGCGGCTGCTTCAATGCTTGGATTAAAGATGGTAATCCTTCTGTTTCTTCAGAAGACATGAGCGAATCATCCGATGGGTTAAGGTTAGGGTTAGGGCTACTCGAGCCGGATGCAGCAACGGGAGGAGAAATGCTGCCGTAGGTCTTGGACAAAGATCTAGGTCTTCGACTCAAAGTTTGATAAAGAGACGTACAACTATTGCTAGGTTCTATATCCCAAGGTATTCCACCCATCCTTCGAAGTCGTCTCATTGTCTCATTAGCAATAAAAGGTGGAGGTGGAGACGGGGGCACCGGAGAGGCTTGAATTTGGGTTTGGGCAGATGTAGTTGGTAGAGCCCTACCTATCGAAAAGGCTCCAATTGAGGTTAGGGCAAAAGGTGGAGGTGGAGGTGGAGGCGGAGGCATCGGAGAGGCTTGAATCAAGGATTTGGCAAAAAGTTGAGGCCGAGGCGGAGGCATCGGAGAGGGTTGAATTGAGGTTAGGGCAAAAGGTGGAGGTGGAGGCGGAGGCATCGGAGAGGCTTGAATTGAGTCTAGGGCGAAAGGTGGAGGTGGAGGCGGAGGCATCGGAGAGGCTTGAATTGAGGTTAGGGCAAAAGGTGGAGGTGGAGGCGGAGGCATCGGAGAGGCTTGAATCGAGGTTCTGGAAAAACGTTGAGGTGGAGGTGGAGGCATCAGAGAAGCTTGAATCAAGGATTTGGCAAAAAGTTGAGGTGGAAGCGGAGGCATCGGAGAGGCTTGAATTGAGGTTAGGGCAAAAGGTGGAGGTGGAGGCGGAGGCATCGGAGAGGCTTGAATTGAGTCTAGGGCGAAAGGTGGAGGTGGAGGCATCGGCATCGGAGAGGCTTGAATTGAGGTTAGGGCAAAAGGTGGAGGTGGAGGGATCGCAGAGGCTTGCATTGGGACTTGGGCAAATAAGGAAAACCCCCCAACAGATCGACGAGGATGAAAAGAGGGAAGAGGAGTATATTCCCCATTATCCAGTGATAGATAATCAAGATCAAAAGGATTCTCCTCCTCTGTTTTGGAGCTTAACATCATTGGTACATAATGATCAGCGCTGCAGGAAACCTACAAAAGAAATGAGGAAAAACCAAGAAGAAGTCAGGGCCTCGCTTTTGCAATCAAATGATAAAACTAAACTTGAAACCTCTTGCTTTCACACACGACTACAAGCTGATTGTAATTCAGACACACCACCATAATACTAAATGCTCGGTAATCTTTCCTGACGTCACTGACTTCTAAGGAGTTTCTACAATGATGATCTTGCTCTGGTCTTCTGTTTTACTGTATGTTCATATGTGCAGGATGAACCCATTACTGTATCCACCACCTCAATCCACAAATGTCTGTGTGCACGTTAGTTTGCGTATCTCATGAACTGTTCATCTTATCCGTTTCACGATTGGCAGGTGTATTTGTAATGGCCCAAGGAAGTGTGGCATTAGAATTTCTGCCATTTAGACACGTTATTCAACATTAATAACATTTAAATGAACAGGTAAACAGTTGTCCATGTCTTTTTCTACGTCCTTGGATAAACTACAGTATCGGTCTTCGACTGGGTCAAAACATGGCTCAAATTGGCTAATAGATAATTTTGATAAAATAATTATTGATTTTACCATATCAGACCGACACAGACATTATTGGGTGTATTGGGTGCTGATCTCCGTCATGGCAGCAGCCTTCATAGAATTAATATTAGAAACACTCAAGAATTTTTAACATAGTAAAAGTAAATTCATCATTTGATTGCTGGAATGCTTTTTATCGAGCTGAATTACAGAGTTTTCTATTTTGGGTCTGAATATTGTGTCCGATGCTTAACAGAACTCTGAAGAAGCTGACTTTTAACACTAGTTAAGTAATTTCATTAAAACTAATATATATAAGCCACACACGTGAAGAATAACAAATAAAAATCTGTTTCATTTTATGAAAAACAGGGGCTTTAAAATCTTCAGTGCAGAGAATCCAGATGACAATTTCTAGCTTCACTGCCGCACCATAGGCTGGTAAAGCTCTGCAGACAAACAATAATAGGAGCACTTGCTATAATTCTGAACTAGACTCCAGAGCATTACCACATGCTTAGGTTTAGAACATGCACTGCACTGGTACATCACAAAACGTGATTTAGGTTTAATTGACCTATTAACTGTTATTCTTTTGTTTGTTATGTCTAATATGTGCTTTTGTTTTATGTGCCAGAAAAGCAAATGTGCCACTGAGGTTTATGCATGAAGGGAAAAAACATTTGGAAAAACTCAGGACAGATTAAGCTTGTTACCGTCCATGTGGCTCCTTCTAGAACGTGATCTGAAAAGTCCTAAAACAGAGAAAAATGCAGAATTAGTAAATCATAAGTAAATCAGCCCTTCCCCTCTGATTAAACTACACAGTGTGAGATTACCCCATAAAACCTGGAACCCGAAATATCACCAAGCTCTTCTTCCATTTCAAAACTCAGTGAATCATCTTCATCATCATCATCTTCACTATCCTGAGGAATATTCCAGCTGATGTAGGGAAGGAAGTCCACATCCTCCTCTGCAATCAACTGGGGGATGTCTGTGAAACCCTCCTCAGGTTTTGCAGGGTCCTGAAAACAGGGTCAAGAGTTGTGGTTAGCTGGGTGATAAAAAAACATGATGTGACAGAACCTAAAAACCCAGGACATGAAGTGTGAGCGGGTCGGGGGACAAAGTCCTGCACCGGGTCGGGTACTCGAGGGGAAAAAATCTGTGTAATGGTCAAACAATATGTTTGTTTAAATTCATGGGCACAAATTAACCAAACGTTTACCGTTGCTCGAGAAATCGGATATTCAACAATTTTCCTTAGTATTTTTAACGCCTACATCTGCTTATACGAAACCAATGAAAGCACGTTTGACACTTTCACCTCTGCTCAAATGACTCACACACACAGGTGCTGCCTTATTTTTCTAAGAACACAACACCAACAAAATGGGAAGAGGCCAGAACCAGTTTGATGTCAGTGAGTGTGTATGTAGTATGTGTGTTTCATCTCGTCGGGTCAGGTGACACATGTAAACGGGTCCAGGATGATCCAGATTGGACTTGGAGATAACTATGGGTCCCAGGTTGGGGCGGGACGGAACGTTACGGGTGCAGGTTTGCAGAAATGGACCCGTGCAATCTGGGTCGGTGGCTACGATGTTTAGTCCTAGATAATTATTAGAGAATAATAATATTGATGTGAAAAAGGTTGAAAGTTGCACAAACCCTCTCCTCAATGGCCACAAAGCTGGTGAACTGAGACAAGATGGAGAACTCTTTGCTCAACTCGACAATGAAGGTCTTCAACTCCGCTTTCTTCCCCTGGTAAAAAAACAACATGTCGAGCTTAGACTGGACGACACACACACGCATAGACATCAAAACACACACACGCACACACACTCGCTCGCACGCACACACACACGCGCACACACAAACACACATTTTTGAACTCCTACTTTAGTGAGGACACTCATCCCCTCCGCCATGTTTTCATCTGTGTTTCATGGTTTGTTATTTAGCAGAAACTACTGGACGGATGACCACGAATCTTGGCTTTGTCATATTTTTACGACCCTAACTGATGTTTATGAAGTATATGAAATTCTCTAGCCCTAAAAATAATTCTTCAGCTTTTAAAAGCCATTTAAGAATAAGCCAAAGTTTCCTCACAAAGATATTATTACAAGTTCATGCATGCAAGCAATCACTCACGCGCGTGCACCCACACTCTTTCACACACACCTCATGTTCAGCCTCGTCTGTATCCAGGCTTCCATCTTCATAATCCCTGATGAGGGCTCTTGCTGTGAGCTTGTGAAGAAACTGAAAACAAACGTTAATACACGTCAGAATCATCCCTCTTCATCTCCATGGTGACAACACTATATCAGTATATGTACATTGAACTAGTTGGGGTAATTTTCTTCTACCCAAACACGGGGTTGAACCTGTTTTGCGGGACATTTAAAGGAGTTGTGTTGCTTTTGTTGATACTGGTTTAGCTCAAGCAGGTCCCATTGAGACTGTTGAAACTGAATGTTTGTGAATCATGGACCGTAAATAAAGATGGACGACGCATCTCCACGTCCTCCTGTTGTACAAAAATAATAAAATAAGCAAAATATCCCTGATATGCGTTCCAACCAATTTTAATATTATTGGACCCAGAGTCGTTACAGAGGTGACAGTTGTGTGGAGCCACAGTATCAAGGTCCTGCTGCTACACACACTGGACCAATCATGGGTCAGTCTCATCTGTCAATCATGATGTTTCAGGCCCATTTAGTTGCATCAAATAACTAATCAAAAACAACCTTACTGGAAAAAACCCTTCTATGAACAGTATTGTGATAAGTGCAACCGTAAATGACAGAAACCAAATTTGAGAAGAATGTATTTAATGTTTACTTTATCTTGTTAATCTGGTCGATGTTTATGACCTATGGCTTGCATCAACTTTCTGGGAGCTGTCACACCGTCCATCTTTATAAACAGTGTGTGTGTGGACTTACTGTGCCTCTCGTCTTCTGCAGCTCACTCGTCGACACCATGGTTTCGAGCTCCTGACCACTGAGGTTCCCGTGGAGGGTGGCCTATATATAATAATGATCATTTCAGTCATTTATCAAGGAAACTTTTGCTGGTTTATAGGTTTGTTGTATATATAGGAATTTGCAAAACACTATTTTGCATATATTATTCGCCATTTTCCACAATTGGCTAAATAAACCCAGTGATTTTAATTAGTTTTTATCATTTTATTGACCAAATGAATAGGCTGAGATTCAGTTTGCAGCCTTGTGCTGTTTAAACATCACGTACCTGAGTGCAATGCGGCACAAAGCCGTAAACCAGGGTGTGACAGTCGTTGAACAATGCATGGAGCTGTTTAGGCGCTTGCACAGGAGTGGGCGCTGTCGGGTTGAACTGCTGCCACTTCACAGACACTGAGGTGCAGCCAGGAGCTGCAATACGCTTCACCTGACGTGCCACCTGCCGCCAGAACAGAGGACATTTCATGCTACAATTAATGGCTTGTAACAGTAGAAATGCACTGGGATCACATTTTGAGTCTTGCTGTATTGACTTTTAATATATCCCCTGAAATAAGACTGCATGTGTGAACTGTGTCTATGTGTGCAAGAATGCATTTTCACAGAAAAAGAGAAATAAGGGATCTTTGAAAAACTTGTGTTATCCTCAGTCCACTTAATGACTGTAATGGTGCGTTTAAAGGTCTCTCTAAAAATCGACAGCTGCAGCTGAGTCAGAACACTGCTGCTCGAATCCTCACTAACACAATGAAAATGGATCATATGATTCCAGTTCTTTGATCTTTACTCCTATTCTTCATCTGTCTTATAATTGTCTTCAATATCCTGCAGTTGGTTTTAAAACCACTGAGCCAAAATGTATTCCTTATCTGTTCTGCGTTGTTAAACCATTATAGGTGACGGGTCGACTCTCTGTCTCCAGAGCCCGAACTAAACATGGAGGAGCAGCGTTCAGGTTTTAGCAGCGTTCAGGTTTTAAGCTCCACATACTCCTTTGCAGTGGCGTTTCCCTCCAGATGGTGCTGTTGTGCAGAAAGCTCAATACATCTATACTTTGTGGCTAAATATATTTTATTTTATTTTATATGCAAAGTAGCGTGAATGTGTGTGTGAATAAACTTGACTCACAAGCATTATAGTCTTGTTTTGGAGTCATTTGATTTGTGTGTGTTTCTGTCTGTGTGCTTGCTCTGTGAAATGAGCTTCTCTCTTGCCGTCCGTCTCTGCTCTGGGGGCAACGGCCCAAGCCTAAGACCGTTGCCATGGAAACACCAATGAGCATGAACCAAACAGGCCGAAGTTAACATTTGGTGATGGGCGGAGTTGGGGCACATCTGAAAGTGCCCCACGAAATCTGCCTAGCAACTCGAATAATGCGAAACGTGACTCCAGCTCCCAGCCTGTTGCCTGCTCGGCTCCACATGAGCTAACAGGCTAACAGGCCAATCCCCATGAACACTCCCCGAGTCTGTGGAGAAGTTTCACTCACATATCAGATGAATATTATGAGTATTAAAGGCAACATCTTTGTGTCGTGCTGAGCGCGAAAGGATGTGAAATGTATATGAAATAGGATTTCTGCACCCTGCTAGCACTCAAAATGCATCCCATAGTATATCTTACTGGTCTATATAGGCCTACTGCTTATAATATCAGCTACCTCTATTTTTGGGACAGTGACATGACGTCATACAAAATTGCCCCACCAGAAATTTCAGGCTAAAATCACCACTGCTCCTTTGGTCCTCGTCTCACCTTGTCTGACCAGTTGTGTTTGACTTTTGTGTCAAAGAACTCGTAGGCTCCGCCCCCTGCCTGGGCCAGAGCTCTTAGCATATGCTTATTGGCTGTTGGGCTGAAACGACAAAGATGAACATACGAAATTAAAAACAAACCAGCACACACACACACACACGCTCTAGTACTTTGATAAGGACAGTCATTAACTCTGCCAAGGAAGTTATGTTTGCATTTCACTCTATCATTATTTTTCCATCACCTTTCACAGATGTCTATATATCCACCCCCCCTTGACCTATGACCCCTCGACCCCGCTCAGACCTGATGCCGCAGGTGAAGAGGCGGCTGTGCTGCACGTTGTCTCTGAGCAGCTTCAGGGTGAACTCTGCGTTCTGGATGTGGCCATCTGACAGCAGCAGCAGGTTCCTGATGCCACGGGACGGAGGCAGCAGGCTGAGGGCCCTCAGGGGCCGCCAAAGCTCAGTGCTGCCGCCCACTGGAGAGACGTTCTGATAGTGGGAAGCGGAGAAGAGATATTGGGAATTTCTTTACCATTTACCAGCTGAAAATGCCGGTGGTGTCTGAAGTCAGTTTCTGGAATGACAACAATGATACAAACACAAAGTGTGTTGTCCTGCGTCTCGACTGGATTGTGTATGTGTCTTAATGACAAAAAATATTTAAAATGTCTGTGGTCTACCATGATTATAATAATCAGTTTAAGTTTAATCCGCATCAGGTATTACAAAATAACCAGGGAAATAATCAAAGCATCTCTAATTTAGATCTAATACGAATATATTCCTGCTTTTTGTCTATACTAATCAGTATTCCTTATATTCTTTATAACATTGGCTTCCATGTTGAACTGAGAAAAATAGTGTAATCTGCCAATCACAGCTCACCTTGATGAAGCTCTCTGCTGTCATACGAGTCTTAGTGAGCGGCTGCGCTGTCAGAAACACTTCAGTGTGATCTGAAAATCATAATTGGTCAGGAAAATGACGACTGGCTCAATATTAAGAGAAACTGAACAGGTATATTTTTTCCTTTATTTCAGGCAGCCAAGTTCATACCATTCACAATCTATTATATTTGATTTTAGCTTCCTCTTTAACAGGGTTAGGGTTAGACTTTGACTTTGTCTTATCTTGTTAACTTGTACTTTTTTATGTTTAATCACAATATAGATAAAAACTACAGATGCAGAAAAACTGACCTGAGCCAAATAAAACAACATTGAGTCTGATGTTGCTGCCGAGGGCTCTGAGGACTTGGAGGGCGATTCTCTGAGCCATGCGGAGAGACTCTCCATTCATGGACTCAGACGTGTCCAGCAACAGGACGACTTCATCAGATTCTGACATGGAACTGACATCGAAGTCAGGATAGAAAACCAACATGCACGCCTGGAGGAGAGACGGCGATAGGTTGAGGTTAGATATTAGAATAGTGACAGACAGTTAGACAAATAGATGGACAGACAGACCTGACTGTCCTTGTCAGGGTGTTCCTCCACCCACATCCTGGGCAGGTGGACCTCGGACAGACTGACTGACAACTGGAAACCCTCCGTACCCATCACCTGTCCTGGCAGCACGGCCACTACTGCCATACAGTCTGTTCTCTGTGGGAACATACACACACACACGCGCACGTATGTTTAAATATAGCAGTAAAAAACAGTTCAGTTAAACAATATATATTACTTATCTTTTACTATTACTTTTAGAAGTTTTATGTTTTATATCACTTGTTCTCTTTGATTTTAACTGTTGAATAATAATATTTGGTTGTTTTGTTTTTTTCCTTTCATTTCCTTTCTTCATGTTACACTTTGTAACAGCTGTTTTGAAATTAAATTTATACTGTTATTTATTAATTTACTGAGCAGATCTTTTGTATTTCAACATGTTAAGTTGCACAATTACTGCTATTATTGCTTTTTTCTGCTGGTAGATCTCTCAATCTTTTATTATTATCAATTCTTTCACTTGAATGTGAGGTCGACACTTACAAAATACCTTTTATTAAATAATTGTTTTACCGCAGGCAGACTGTACGACAGGTACAATATCACAACTTCAAACTTTTTCCTAGACAATATGACCTTGATTTCTTTAGAAAAGAAGTAACCCACGTATTTGTCGGTTCCTGAAAGAGGAAATAACTAACACCCAGTAAACAAAATGTGAAACATCCGATTTACCTTAACCTTGACTTTGTGAGTGATACACTCCAAGCTGCTGATTTCATTGGGCATCTCGACTGACATGTCCAGGGAGAACTCTCTGAAAGAAGCAAAAAGCACATGGTCATATGTACATTATGAAAGAAATATATAAGGAAGGAAACTACAGGACAGAACTTCTATTCAGAAGTTTTAATCCACAAATAACTGTATGAAATATCCCCTAAACTTAACATAAACAAACCTTGTATTTGCTGACTCATCAGTCACACACACTTTCTCCAGAGTGACCTGTCGAGTGATTGAAAACACAGAAAAAACACAGATGAGAACATTGCCAATTGTTTTATTTTTAAGCCCTTTGCAGACAAGAAATCCGGAATTGTTCACTTCCCTTAAACAATTCAATATAATTCAATATAATACTATATGGTGATTATTGTTATTAACCACAATAATAATGCGCATGACAAATGCAGCGCCAGGAGATGACATATAAATATCAAAAGGCATCACTTCACTTCTTGATTAATATAAAGTTTTATAAAAGTAGAATCATTTCCCTGTGGTTGTTTGACTCCACCAACCACTGCATTCTCAGTCTACATATAAGTTTACATTTCTAAAGGCTCATATGAGGCCACCTTGACCTTTGACAACCAAAATCAATTCATCTGTGGGTCTAAATAAAAATTTGTTCCATATTTGCAAGGATTCTACAGAGGACTTGACCTTTGACCTCCAAATTATAATCAGGTCATACGATCTCTAGCTCATAATATTCAATCATTTATCGATTAAAACAGCAACATTTGACCACAGTTTAATCTACTGCCTGCAATTAAGTCTAATATTATTTGATATCTGCGGCTATTTCAGTCATTTTTTTCTTTATTCTCCTTGTTTTATTTGTTGTATACAAATAAAACAAGGAGAATAAAGAAGAAAGTACAATATTACTCTTCTTAGCTTGTGTTCTCAAGGTTTTACTTCCATAGGGACATTTAGCTTTTCAGGTTTCATGAGATCCAGGCTCTCCTTACCTGCGTGGTCTGGTTGAGTGCTGCGCTCTCCTGCCACGGAGCCACACTCCCGGGCAGAGAGAAGAGAATACTCCCGTCCCTGACGATCAGCTCAGACACAAAGGTAACTTTGATGAGGACACTGGCTCCGGGGGGCAGATTGCCCACACTGATGGTGAACACGTCCTGCAGAGAGAAAAGTACATCTACATCAGAACCAGCGTGAAAAGATTTAGAGCTGATGATATGTGACGAGGGTGGATAATAAAGATGGACGACACGACAGCTCCCCCTGAAAGAGCCAAAACATGGATCGCCCCCTCATGGCTTGCTTTGGTATAGGTCTTAATCCCTGCCTCCTCAATGTTAGCAGATGGACCAAACTAAGAAGTTCAAGTTAAATACTTTTTTTATGTTTCTATTAAGTTTGTTTGTCATTCGATGCTAATGGGTGAAACATTGAAATCGGAGACTGACTCGCGAATGGTCAAACAAGTGTATCGCTAGATACCGGAGCTCCAAAACAAGATGGCTGGATCTGTATGCAGGATATTAAGGCTTTATTTTTAAACAGCTGGAGTAAGTAAAATCGTGTCATCCATCCTTATTTACAGTCTATGGGGTGGACATACGGGTGCGTCCTGATCCATGAGATATGCGCCATGGCCTTTCTCAATAGCCTGTTTGTACTCCTTACGAGCCGTCTCTTTCTCCTTCACCTGAGAAACAGAAACAAAAACAATATTAAATTGGGTTTGATAATAATCCTTAATCCTTTGTGTTCTGGTGGGTGCGGGTGAGGGTATTATGCTGCAGGGCATACTACGATGACCACTTGATAACTACTAAGAAATGAGTGCAACCACTGAGCAGTCGACCAGAAACGTTACCTGTCATCAAATCGAGACAATCTTGAGATATCATGTTCAAGAGGCAAAAAACATCATTTTTTTAACCTTGACCTATGACCACCACATCCAATTTGAAAATATTCTTTCCAGGTGTTCTTCAGATAACACATTCACAAGACATAAAAGGGATTCACCTCCAAATCTTCCAATCAGGTAATCCTTGAGTCTAAGTGAAACTTTAACTTAAATGTGAGGATATTCCCTCGAGGGGTTTCTGAGATATCGCATTCAGAAGATTAAAATGTCCTTTGTGAGGTCACAGCACCCTAGATTTTATATCTTTGACCAAGGAAATCGAAACAGTTCACCTGTGAGTCCAAGTAAACTTTCAAACAAAATTTGAAGAGAGTCCCTCAAGGAATTATCGACATACTGTGTTCACAATAATGAGATGGACAAACAAAATGAAAACAAAAGGCCTCTGGCCACTAGGTGTCACCAATACGGAGGCATTCAAATGAGCTAATGCATCACTTTTATACTGAACCGCTGATGTGATCAAATGTATGCAAACTCCCAATGCCAACTTTTTTGATCTGATTTTCATTTGAACGCGAAACAATGAAATCAACAGTAAAATGTAAAATAGTCAATTATATCATGAAATAAAATCATAAAGAAACAAAGTTACAAGTCCAGAGGTTTATAAAACAGTCAGTAAATATACTTTACCTTTCCCACGACGTGTTTCCCATTTATAAAAGCCTCAAATCCACATACAGTTGCAGAATCATCCAATGGGAAAACATACTTGGCCTCGATTGACTCGGAGCTGTTGTTGGTATATTCTTGGAAAATGATGACCTACAAGAGGAAAGAAGAGAAATGGGATGTGAGGCCATAAACTCAGCAAGCAGCTAAACTTATTATCCATGACTCTGATGCATTCAAGGAGGTTGAATCAAATCATCGGATCATTCAACCCAGAGCAACAAAAAAAAAGGAAGAGGAACAAAGTAAAAAAAAAAAATTTCACCTGAGAGAGCAGATCCATCAGTTTGCACTTCACATGGACAGACTGCAGGGGGAGCTGCTGACCAGAGCTGTCCAACAGTCCGGCCTTCACTTCATCAAGAGGGTTTTTAACGTCCTCTATCGCAATGTCCTTTGAACTGAGCACTGCGCACACACAGACACACAGATACACACAGACACACACAGACACACACAGACACACACACACAAAAAACTGTCAAAGTTCTATTATTAGAATTAACACCCTGCAGTTGTATGGGCCCATCAGTCAGTTCAAGGACTTTTTTTCCAGATTCATGAGGTCATCGTGACATTTGACCAATGAAATCTAATCCTGGTTTAGTTAAGTCCATTATCATAATTTTGTATATCGACAGAAAAGCCTGGTTTATATACTTTCTTTTTATGTTATCTTTCTTATTATTTCTTTCTTGTTTTGTTCTGTGTTGTTTTATTCTTATGTGTTTTGTCAGGTACTTTGTAACCTTCTTTATATGGATGCTATAGAGAAAAGGTTTGTTATAATTAATTAATCTATCTTTGGGGCAACAGGTCATTATTGGAGGAAATTCTCTCAAGGCAGACTTGGGACATCATGTTCAAAAGGTCTGTTTGGTGGCGTTTCACCTTTAACTGCACAATTAAAATCAGATTGAATCAGTGATTCCAAGTGAACATTTGCGCCAAATTTGAAGTAAGTCACCGAAGGCCTTCTTGATAAATGGCGTTTAGCCGAATGGACAACAACAAACCATGTCGTTGAGAGTACAGGATATTGTAACGTGTGTACATTACAAGCAGGACCCTAAACGACCTTCATCATCTGCACAAGGTTGAGATGTAAGGACGGTCCGAACACTCCTAGATGATTCTAGCCACCCACTGTTTAGTGAGTTTCTGTTGTCACTGTTTGGCTGAAGACAAAATCCACAAAGATGCTGGAATAGATTTATTTATCTCTGCTGCAATCTGCCTTATAAATGACTCATTGTGTTTTATTTGTATTGTCGATCTACTTATTCATGTGCATTGACCTCACGTGATTACTGCTGGTTGTACAACTAATTGCACCACCGGGATCAAAAATATACTTTTATCCTTGATAATGTATGTTGTTTCTATAAAAAGACAAATTGCAATGAATAAACTGCCATCCCTGTACTCTGATATACTTCCCAGGTGTTTTGGTCTCACCTTGGAGAGACGGAGGCGGACACGGCTCAGTCGAAGTGTCGACAGCAGGACTGAACTCCCTCAGCTCTTCTCCCATGATGCTGAACTGAACCACGTACTTCAGTTTCACTTGATCAGGACTGTACACCACGTACTCGTCATCCTAGAGCACAGGCGGGATTATGATATAAAAATATATATCGTTATTTCACATTATAGACATCTTCCACATCCATAACACAACTTTGTGTTCACAAACCAAACAACCAACGGTAATAATCATAATTAAATGATTATTAGTTTAACAATTAGTTACAAAGTGATCTGAGCCCCTTATTGGGTAGGAAAAACTAATTAACACACACACACACACAAACACGCACGCACACACATACACACACACACACACACACACACACACAAACACAAACACACACCTCAAACTCAGAGCGAGTGTTAGGGGTGCAGCGGACTCCGTGCACACTGTGGTGACCCTCTGGGGCTTTGGTCAGTGTGACGTCTCTCTTGTGCACGTGCCTGCAACTTCCCAGCGCCACATCACACACCAACAGCAGCCGAGTCCCGTCTGACACACTAGGCCTGGAGTATTTCAAAGCGGTGCTGTGGACAGAGAACAGAAGACTGAGGAACATAGGTTTACTTCGTTTATGACCTTTACTGCAGCCAGCCACCAGCAGAGGTGTGCACCTTGCATGCTTCTTTTTTTTTAAGGTTGTTTCAATTTATTATAGAGATTGAAAATTCTCCATAATACATTGAAGCGATACTACATTAAGATACAACATAATTTTTGTAATTTGGGAAATTTTTGTATCTGTATTAATGGAGAAATTGCTCCATTTCTGGCTTACCGGTGATTTGCAAGGCATTCTGGCAAATTCTTGTACCCATCGGTTTGAAGTGTGGGTCTGACAAATCTCTGTTTCTAGGGCTGTATAGCACTAACACTTGGCCCTACCAATCCCTCCCTACAAGTATTGGGGCAGTCTACCCTTACACAGGAATGCGCAAAACAGAGGTCAAGGGAAAAGCGGTTAATGGGATCGGGCCTCAATGTCCGTCTGTCCGAGTCTTGATGCAGCGCTGGCAATAGTTATTCAGCAGCAGGACATCGCTTAAACAATGAACTGAAACAAGAGACGATTATGTTCTGTCTCTGCATCGATGCAGAGTCGTCTACGTCTGCACTGTGATGCATCTAAGAATAGGAAAATGTCCACGCCTCTAGCCACCAGGGGGCGAACCAGATCATTTGGCTCCACTTCTTTATGGCATCTTTATGAACACATCTTTGGAATAAACCACGTCAGATTCAGATTCTCTACTAACCTGACAGCGTCACTGAAGTAGATTCCACTGCCCAGATTACCGACATCTGTTCTCTCTATCCCATGATGCTCCACTCCAGCGTGAGGCAACAGCAGACCACTAAAAAAAACAAGAGGGAAAATGTTGAGCTACAAAATAAAAGTAAAATTGATCACATACAGTATATGTTATATAGATATATATGTGTGGATCTTACCGAGACAGGATTCCTACAAAGTTACTGGGGCTGGATGAGTGAAGAAGCATCTGAACGTTCCCAAGCTCGTTCTTAAATGACTGAAGCTCCACCCCGCGGCCGACTCGCAGAACCCGCTGAATCTGGAGATTGCTGAAGAGCACGAGTGGAAACATGGAAAGTGAGACGCTCCACACATTAACCGATAAAAAACTGCAAGGATGGACCTGACTGATAATGAGAGGTCTGACAGCCTGCGTGGACAGTAACAACTTTATGGCAAATAAAGCGCTGCAGCTCTACAAGAAATCAAAGCAGCAAAACATTGAATTAGAGATCTCTAATGTTATTATGAGCTTTGGTATTATCTTTTCGTCACAATTGGTCGTATTGCATTTCAATTCAACAAATCATATTCAATACTTGCATTTGCAGCAGCTGGAGTGTTGCAAAAGTTAATTAATAAATAATAAGCAAAGTATGCTTTGTCTCCCTGTTTTTCTGGTTCTTCAAAAAATGATCTGAACGGTGAGATTTGTATCCGTTGCACTTATAATAAATTAGCTCAATTCTATAGAGAGTAAGGACATAACTTAGGCCTTACTATGTACAGATCAAGAAAATAATTTATGATAAAATTGTATGATATGAAACAGCATTTTTTAAATGTAAGCACTGGCCTTGTTTGGGGTATATACAGTGGACAGACAGGGTGAGCATCGCTCCTTTGATGCTTTTCTCTCACATCTGCAGATGGCTTGGTGAACAGATGTGTGTGTTGTACGTTACCTGCCCCGCAGCACAGATGTCACGGCCTGAAAGTCAGAGCTGCCGGTAGGAACGGTCTCAATGCTGCACCTCAGAGCGCGGTACTTCCCCAGACTGGAGGGGGCGGGGCCTCTCAGAGACATCTCACTCACGTTCAGGACGTCTCGAATTAACTGGACAAAAAAAGAAACAGTTGCGTTCACTCCAGCCTGGATAAGCACGAGAGTTTGAGCCGAGTTTATGGACGTGAGAAAATGATGTATATTTTTGGGTCCAAATTGCTTAATATTACATCAGTTTGACAGAAAAATTTCAACTTTGTTTGTGGTTATTATGGTTAAAAACACATCATTTTCCATATGGGACTTTATGTTTTTTTAGTTTTCTTGGGTTCAATATGTTGATATAATATGTCAAAGTATTAAGTTATTTAATTAACCATGCAATGCATGTAAAGAACATATTACATCAGACACATCATCAAGTGTTTTTTACTAAGAGGGAATAATACAGTTTGGCCCACCGATGCATGTACCTTTGAACAGTGCATTGTGGGAGAATACTGGCCTAAAAATTACTGTCTTTGGTGTGTGAACGCACCAAAGATTAAAAACCTCCTTGTAGACAAAACTGCTATCTGCATCACATGTTGTATAAAGATTGCCCCCTGGTGGCTGTGTGCAGTATAGATCATGAACTCTACTGCCTCCATGTGGGTTGATGGGACATGGACCAAATAAAATAATGGAGGCACATGTCAACTAGTTTTTCTGGAGGAGAGTTTTAGATTTTCTCATTTTGCTTCTTATGTTCATGATCATGATAAGTTTGGTTATTTGATGCTATAAAAACAGGGTTAAATCATCATGATGGGTCGAGCGTGTGTTTCCATGAGACCTCGACACCGCGACTCCAAGAAGTGCAAGATCTTTCTTTACGGTCTTTGATATACAAATTAAAATACTGTTTGTCTCTCTGTGTCTGTGTGTGCCTGTCTTTGTGACTCTCCATGAGTTGTGCATGTGTGTTTGGTCTATGTTACCTGACAGAGGTCCAGTTTCTGAGAGATGACCTTGGTGTCCTGTAGTAAAACTGGCATCCTGTGTGGCAGCAGATTGTTAAACTCTACCATGAGAATCTCTGTCTCAGTAACATTTCCCTCGTTCAGCTTCCTCTGGGCCTGAAGCAACAAGCCCTCCGCCCTGCTCACCTACACATACACACACACACACATACACACACCCACACACACACAAACACAAGGCATCGATTACAAGTGTATTTCAACAGTCTTTTCTGTAAACAAAACGCTGAATTTCAGGGGTCCGACACCTAATTGGGTTTGACAGAACAGTCCAGAAAACCTTACGTCATTGAGGCTGAGCTTGCAGATTGGAACGCTGAGGAGGAGGTTGAGTTGACCGAGGGCTTCAGTCCACAGCAGCTCCACAAAGACGCCAACCTCCCGCGACACACACCCTGTGTTCAGTTTCTCCTCCAGCAGCAGCTGTTAGTCAAACAAGTCACGTCTAAATCAAATGATCGGCTCATTGCATCACAGACCCTGCTCAGACCTGATCACAAGTGGCACCTGCTACATTTACATTTATATAATGCATTAATGTATTTGATAGAGACAGTGCCATTAATCGAAAGGCAAAATACTGTAAATGAGCCAGATAGCTAAATGGAACAAGAAATGAAATATCTTTAATAATTACAGATATCTATAGATAATTCATTTGCTTTATAACGCATACTATCTAATCTAACTGTACAACAAAGCAATGATGCAAGAAGCAAGAACACACATGATTATAGGTTAATACAAACATTTAAACAGTACAATGCAGCACTCAGATACTAAACAAAGCCACAGATTCAAATGTAAATTAAATCACAGTGATCATAATGACCCAAAAGTATTTTCACTCCTCTCAGTGACCATACTTAGATTTCTTTGTGGCCACGATATGAACAGCTTCCCAGGTTCCAGATTGCACTTCCATTATATGTTGTTTCCTGCTGCTGTACTTGTCTGCTTTGTTGTGAAGTGTGTGTGTGACCGTTTGATGGGACCTAAAATAGACTTCTGTCTCTGAAGATTTTCTAAACTGATAAAGGGGACATTCTGGCAAACATGAATTTTTAACTTTTCAATCAAACCAGGGAGCAGCAGCCCTTCTCATGATCGCTTTATTGTTCTTGCTTTGGATAAGACTCTAAGCTAACTATGTAACTGTGCAGTGAGTGTGCTGAACCTGTTGCAGTGGGAAGGAAGCCAGGCCCAGGGACTGTGGAGGGATGCTGCGTCTCAGCTGCAGACCAGCAGCCTGCGAGGTCTCTCTCAGCGCCTGGTACACGTCTACAGCGTCCTCAGATGTGGCCAGAAACACCAGCTCCTTCTGTTAGCACAAAGACAGGCTTGTTGTTTTATGCTTCTCCAACATGCAACTTTTTCTTCTACTTGAGTAGAAACATGAGTCGCACATTTGAATCACTTGTCCCTCTGATGGGACCTAAAATAGACTTCTGTCTCTGAAGATTTTCTAAACTGATAAAGGAGACATTCTGGCAAACATGAATTTTTAACTTTTTTAACTAACCAGTGTTGTTTCAATCTATATCAGTTCATCTTTAAGTCCAAGTGAAAACTGGTCATCATTTGAAGAAATTCCCTAAAGGCACATTTGAGATATCATCTTTAAGAGGAAAAAAACACGTGTTCTGAGGCCACTGCGACCTTGAACTTTGACTCCCAAATTCTAATCAGTTCATCCTTGAATGTAAGTGAACATTTGTGCCAAATTTGAAGTTTGAAGTTCTTGGGATGTTTGGTTTACAATATAGGGAACGCCTGTCAGACGGACAATCTGAAGACATGATGCATCGGGCACTGGGGCAAGAAAAAACCACAACTGACATAGCACCATATGATAGACAGCATGTTTTAAACACAAATATTTTTTTTTAATAAACAATTCACAAATATATATCAATATTAAGTCTTCGATATTGTTGTTTGATGTATGTTATGCAACAGACGACAGAATGAACAAATAACAGTAGCACAGAATCATGAGTGAAATTGAAAGTATAAAATTCATACCAATGGCTTAATATGTCAAAGGAAACAATTATTAAAGCAAGCTTAAAAGACATTTACGTAAAGATGAAGCTCAGACAAGCAGTAAAACCGCTCAACAGTGATATAACAGATGTGTGCAGAGGTGACTCTAATGACTCTGTTTTCTATATTAAGCTCACATTCATTACATTGCTAAATTGCTTACTAGGGACATCTGTGACCTAACATGCAGAACAAGTGACATACACAAGACTTCATACCTTTGCTTCTACATCACTCTTCAAGCACCGCACCACACAGTACTGTCGTCCTTTCTCTCCTTTAAAACTCTGCAGCTCCAGCACACACCAAGTGTTTCTGTTTATCTAGAGAGGAACATATATTTTGTTAGTAAAAGTAATTATGGCGACATGATAGCAGCGGTGGTGGATATCTTAAAAAGCAGCTTTACCTTTTCAAAGATTGAATATTTTGCCACTTGAAAATCGTTCGGATACGATGGAAGATCAGAATCCGTTTCGGTGTAAATTCTGTGAAATGTAATATTGACAAAAGTGCAAAGGTCAGCTACATGGGAAAACTGTTTTCAGCTGAAATGTGTGAGCGGTGGATATAAAAATGCATCTTTAAATGGATGACACTGAAATTTAACACTATTAAATACGTAAAATTAACTAGTTTTGTCTGGAATTTCTTGGCCTAGGTTTGAAACACTGTGTTCCGTTATGAGCCATGTTCCACCCATGTAATGCCAAATTTATATAAATGTAGGAAGAAATGTGATATTTAAGAATATTATTGTGTTGAAACACAGTAATGCTGTTTAAATAGCCTTTTCAGTGAGCAGTGTTCCTATAAATCAAAAGAAAACAAATAACAAGATAACATACATATTAATATTACAGAAGATCAACACTGGAGGGATACCTTAAAAACTAAAAATGTCTAAGAAATGTTTTTTAGAGGATAAGCAGGAGGAGTTATCGTCTGTAAAATGAATTTGTATGTTTTTATTGTGCGCCATTGTGTCCCTACTCTCTGATGTTGAAGAGCTCATGGTCGTTTATCACACCTGAACTTGTCCAGGACGTTTCCGCTCCTCCCTGGAGTCTTTGGGCACGGAGTCAGACCGACAGAGTCCACAGGCTTCGCTTGACCTTTAGGAAGCTCAATAGCCGCTGTGATCACTGCTGCTCTGGACACTGGGATGAGCAGTATGAAGCACAACAGACACAGTTACTCATTTAACCTCAAATACTCTGCAGGAGCTGCATTTGAACCTGAAAACACACTCTATGTGAATGATGTGATGGATTTGCTAATAACGCACTTCACAATAGGCTTATCACACAACACTGCTGCAGGTTTGAATTAGCACTCGGGTAAATCTGCATGTGGAGGAACAACAGTGCTGCACAAACCTGATAAGCAAACCCAACCTTTATTTGACCTGACGTTGTGAAACCGGCTGCCTGAGTGTTTACAATGCATCAATGAGGAAACAGAAGTAGGAGGGGGGAACTATTGAGCAAGATTCAATAAGTAAAGACACTCATGACCTGTTTTTGTCCAATGTCCAAATAAAGGCATGGTCTGACTGTGTGATCGTGAGTCACTGTGCTGGAATCAACTGAAGAGCTGGTTTGGATCTGGTTTGTGCAACTGGTTGAGACAGTACAACGTGTACACCGTGAAGGCTTTTACAGCCCTCCACCCACGATTGCATAAACAGATACTGCAGAGTCTGTACATTTTAAAACAAGTGCGACATATAAACAGATACAGCATATATTGTGTATTTGTTATAAGGAGCAGTGGTGTGATGTAACAAAGTACATTTACTTTGTTACTGTGCTTAAGAACAGTTTTCAAGGATGTTTACTTTACTTTTCCCTTTTAACCCACTACATATATCAGGAGATATATGTACTTTCTACTCTACTACATTTTTACAAAGCATATTATTTCTTTAAAGTATTCAATCATGAGAAGGGAATTGGATCAGCATCAGCATCAGCATCAGCATCAGCATCAGCATCAGCGGTGAAGGAATTACTTCAAATTGATTTGTCAAGAGGCTATGACCAAGACCCAGCCATAATGATGTTGTTGATTGTTGCATTAGGGAATACGCTACACTCAGGAAGTTAAAAAGCAGGTACTTACTTTTACTCAAGTAGAAAAGTTGACATGGTACTTTTATCCTTTTACTTGAGAACATTTCTGTCAAATTGTTTGTACTTTTACTTCAGTAAAATGTTGGAGTACTCCCTCCACCACAGATTAGCCTTAGGTTGCTTTACCCTGCAATTTCAGCACATGAGCTATGTCCATGAAATGAGTCTGAAAACACTGAGCACCTTAGTGTCTGCTCATGTTCAAGACATCATTAGTCAAATATGTATTATGGAGGATAATCAGCTCCAGAGGCTAATTAAAGGCTAATTAGCATTGAATAGGATCTTGGTACAACCACTGTTATTTTAGGAGCCAAAAAAGAGATGTGATGTCATTTCTTTTGGGTTTTACTAATTAAATTAGCTGTAGAGCTTAATCAAAAAATGGCTGGCTATTCATCAGGACCTGTCTGTGTGTTTTTTGCTTAAATCTTTTAAAGCACATGATGGCAATGTGATCTATATATATATATATATATATTGTTGCATTTTGGTTTGTTTAAACACTTGACGTCACAACGCCGTGAAGGGGTAATGCCAACCTGCAAACCTGCAGAAATGTCCACTTAACTAAAGTCTGCGAGAGCCCACAAACAGTTTATGATATCACCGAATTAAAACCAGAATAATTCCATCAGTTTGATAAGAATTACCAAAAATGTCAGAAACCATCTTTAATAAATGTATTTGTTTAAGCTTGTTCCATGTCCAATCTGCTACCATGGAGGAGGGGGCCTATATTAAGGTGGCACATGAGATGTTTTCACTTCATTTTTAGGAACACGTGTGGTCGTTCATCTTCAGTTGATGGTTCCAAGTGTATATATTGTGTTTGTAAAATATGAATACCGACATTTATAAAGGGAAACAATTACAACTTATAAAATAAAATACCGGGAGATGAGAATGGAGCAGGCTTCAGTGAGGAGAGAGGAAGAAGAGGTGAGAAGGCAGCAGGAGAAGTATCCAGTTTGAATTCCTCCACAGGCAGAAGAGCTCCACTTTGCAGACATCTGTACACGTAGTCCACCCCGACCACGGGCGTCTGGTGCTTCTGGATGCTCCGCAGCCTGTTGGAGCTCAGGTTGGACACGTCACTGGTCACTATCAGAGTGCACTGTGGGAAACACCAGAGGAAGTTGTGCTTTTTGTCAACAAACATTTCCGTGAGCATGCTTTGCTTTAGTAAACTACAGTCTAGTCTAGTGTCTTGATCCCATCCACCGACCTGTTTATTGACCACAAAGGAAACATTGCCTCCGTTCTCCGTCACTGCCGACTTCAGTTTTTTCTTCTCTTTGTAGGACAAATTCTTCAGGTCCAAGATCACAGAGGAGTTCTCAAACACAGCCATGTCTGCAAGGATAGAACACACATGAAGTAATCGGTCATCAGAACGTACTGCTCTGTTTGGGAATAGCAGGGTGGTTTGAATCAAGATAACGCAAAAACTACAGTACAGATTATCACGACACTTGGTACAAGGATGTGTTATGCGTCAGGGACAAACACCTTTTTGAGTTCTTTCACAAAAATAACTTGTTTTTGGGGACTGATATATATGAGTGTGCAATTTAGGGCAGATCAAAATAAGAATCTGGATCAAGTGCACTCTATTGAGAGCTATTCTTTTATTGTCAGGATTTTCATTACATTACTATTAGGGATGCACCGATATGGAAATTCTTGGCCGATACCGATATTTAAAATAACAATCTGGCCGATAGCCGATATTTGTTTATTTTCTTTTTGTTGTTATTCATTCACCCTTTTGTGCCAGAAAAATAATTAAATCATTATTTAAAAAGCACTATTCATCACTCTTATCTTTTAATGAGCACAAATTGAATCAGATTTATGAAACAATCTCTGATTTAACTAAACATTATTTAACAGAGACATATTAGGCCCATTTTACCGCAAGTTGAAATGGTTCCTTGGGATCTTAATGAAATGTCTGTAACATATTTTGGTCAAAATACCACAAGGATAATTTAAAACAGCACCTTTTACCCTGTCTAAAACAGCCCTGTTAAAGTATCATTACAGAGAACGCTCTTCTCATTGATTTACGGTAGCAGTATTGCCCGTTTATTAGATGTGTTACGGCTTCTGTGTGTATGACGTATGTTGTCAATTCCCTTGTTACCTGTGCATGAGACGGATGAATAGAGCCGGTGCACATGAGAATAAAGTACTTTAACAGACGCTACGCTCATACTTTTTACACCAAGTTACACTGCGTGAGTCAAGATAACTTAACAAGCCCTCCTCAGTTTGACCTGTTTTGAGTGTCGGGCAGAAATCACATCGCGTCAACACCCACCGTGGCCCTTCGCGATGCTTGTTTTAATTAAACAGTCGGATTCCCCTGGTCCGCACCAGTTCTCAGTCAGCTGCTAGGCGCCAGCCGGAGGGTTCCCCCAGCGGTCGCCGTAGCTGAGGTGATCCGCGAGAAGGGCCCGACACGCGTCCAGAGTGGCCGCCGCTGACCGCGTACCCAGTCCCCTCCCCGCCTTCCGCGCCGGCGCCGTGAGGTGCCACCGGATGAGGACCTCCCGGTGCCGCACACTGAGCCTCCGGCGGCGCGGAGAGGAGGGCGACGGAGCGACTGCTACCCCAGCCGCGGCACGTGCCCAGCGATTTTACCACAAATATGAACATCGGCCAATGATATCGGTGAAAGTCAAGTTTATTACCGATAAGCCGATATCAGTAAACGAGGCGAATATCGGCCGCTACCGATGTTCGGCCGATATATCGGTGCATCCCTAATTACTATTATTATAAATTTGTCCATTTTTGTTTAGATCAAATACACACACACACACACACACACACACACACACACACACACACACACACACACACACACACACACACACACACACACACACACACACACACACACACACATATGTTTGAGTAGCTATCCTTGGAAGGACTTTGCCTTAACTTCCATTCATTTTGGACCACCTAATCAGAACCTTATCCCTCATCTTAACCAATTCATACCTGACACTCACCCTAACCCCAATCAACATAGGTCCAGTCTGGGGACTTTACATACACTCACCTTACATACATAACAACTACTTCCCTAAACCCTTAACTTAAAGGGCCCATATTGTGTAAAATGAATATTCTGGGCTTTACCTATCCGGAATTACTTGAAGGGGGTAAGTAGGTATCCTATACGTATGAAAACAGTCCCTTCGTACTTCCTCAGGGTGTTGCCTGCCTCTACCCTGTTCTGTCTGCAGCTCCAGAAAGAGGCAGCAGAGTGGACATGGAAATACACATTGCAGCAGTTTTTTCGACTTTAAACCACGGATAGGTACCAATACCTCAAATTAAGTCCCAGAGAGATGTAAATAGCCCTTTAAAACTATTTTAGCGACTGACCCTGAATCAGCTTTCGTCCGTAACTGACTGGATTATATTACGCACTGACGCACTGACGCGCACACGCACACGCACACGCACGTACACGCACACACACACGCACACACACACGCACACACACACACACACACACACACACACACACACACACACACACACACACATGCGGAAGTGAAACTTCACACAAATCTTCCACAACAGAAAGAAACAGGTTCCACTTAACATGACTGTCTATTGCACTGCAGTTAACTAAAAAGACAAATAAAGACAGAACCATCAGAATCATTTCTGCAACAATAGAAAGTGAAAGTGAACCAGCGTCATCCAACGTCTGCGTATAAATAACGACACTGAGGTTTATTCTCACTGTAAATGTGCAGCTGCTCCTCTGACTCCTCTTGTCTTTTCAGCTTCTGTCAGAAAGTTGAGGACATGAAACACAGGCAATAAACATCCGTCACTTCTATGTGCGTGTGTGAGTTCATATTACACAATTTCCTGTCTCATTTCAAAATAAAAGCTGCTCGCGCTAAAACTTGAGATTTCAAAATACTCAAATTAGTATGATGTATACTAATTTGAGGATGGGAATTATATAACTGCTATATGTTATAAAGACAAGGAACATATGAGTGATGTGCAACATAGTTATGGTGAATGGGGATATACTGTGGTTGAGACATAATTAAGAAGTATTCTTAATTTTCCAAACTATGCCACTAGCACACTTTTTGTCCCTGCACACTGAACTTTATGTCTTAAAAATATATATTATTATAATCATCATAAACTTATTTGTGTAACACTTTTGTAAGAGGATTTAACAACAATAAAACATCTATGAAGCAATATTGTATATATATATATACGTATATATGTATAATAATAATTTATATTGCTAATTTACTCAACCTCCTTTTGAATTTTGCTCCAACTGAGAATCCTTCAGTCCTTTCCAGGGTTTTACATTGAAAGGAAATTGAAAAGCTTCCTGTTGTCTTCCTGTCAGCAACAGTAGCTTGACAGAGTCTGAGTGGGTGTGTTGACTTCCTGTTTCAATATGTCCTGCTCTATTCCTCAGGCAGCCACAGGGCCCTGCTGCCTTCCTCTGGATGAACTGTTGTACTGCAATACAAAAGTAAAGTGGGTGTGCAGGCTCCATTAATCACTGTGGGTAATTAGTGGTGACGACACAGCTCAGCAGCTGCAGTAAATCCTCTGTATGTGTGTAAATGAACCATTAACCTCAGGGTTTAAACCCGGCTGAGGCCCAGGTGACGCTCACACAGAGAAGTGACGTCAGGGGCAGATACAAACTGAAACACACTGCGGGGCACGGAGATCAGGTCATTTCATGTGTTATAACATTGATACAGATTTAATTCATGACATTTTTCATTCATTTTTATCTAAAGATCTGTCCTGGAGAGGAAGAAAATTATAATTTGAAACGTGTTTATTGCTGAAACATTTAATTCAAATTTAAACCTAATTTTAAGATGTCATTTTATCTTTCTATATTACAGCGAAATCCCCTCTGACGTCGACACTGAGTGCTTTATGAAAAGACACATCATTAATCCTACCAATGAAAACTAATGAAATAAACAAATACAGTTTAATGTCAATGTTCTGTTTGTCTGCTCCGTTAACTCTGTTATTAACAACCCCAAAATATAAGGCTGAGATCTATGATTGAAATCAATGAAAATATCCCTTTACTGTGCCCAAACTGGGTCAAACAGTTCCAGGGAATTTATGAGATTATGACTCTTCAGATATTACTCATGTGATCCACAGGGGAAATTGTGACTTAACAAACTTCAGTCTTTTGCAACCATCATGTGACAATGAATAAAGAATAACACCACGACAGGTTATTTTCAAAAATGTTATCATACATTGATTCTATTAAGTGGAAAAAACACTTAACACCAACAAAAAAGAACCAACATTCATCTTCTACTTAATCACATAGTCACTGAGACAAGGTCACTGCAGGTGATTGTGAAGCCTGACTACATAGAGAAACTCTTCACTTATACACTGGGTGCTTCAACTATATTTATCTTATTGTTGTGCAGACATAATGACTGAAAACTCTTGAGCTGTGATGCTCCAAACTCTACATTTAAGTGGCCTCTTCAGTTTGTATGGGTCTGTTGCAAACAATACAATATATATTTTTTTAAATTCTTTTTCACAGACCGGCTTTGCCAATTGTTAAAGCTTTGTGACGCATAAGTCCATAATCTTACAGCTCCTAAAAAATGATTGTGTTGAAAGGATTAAACAGTTGGTTTTGGGCTTTCCTCTATTTGAATATATACGATTTAATGGAACTTCTGCACAACTTTTACATGAGTCTGCACCTTCAAGGAGCTAAATGTCAGCTTTTGCTTTTGCTGCAGAGCAAACGTTAGCATATACATCTGTTGACTCACCATACTGGCAGAAACATTGCGAGTTCAGCACCAAACTTCGTCCCTATGCTTGCCAAGCGCTGTCAACTCTTGTTTTGCTTCTATTTCTATCATTTTATATTCTGTGCTTCTCCTGTATGAGTCAGTGTAGCTGCAGTCTGCCCTGAAGACTCAGCTCTGTTCAGAGGGCGTATTGATTATAACCTCTTTTCAAATAAACGCAACAATGGCTGAAGTTCTTGGCAAGCGACCAACACCATAACCACCACCAGGAGAGAAACAACCTTCAGCCGCATAAAAACTCACTTTCTGTGGCTCCTTCATGTTCTAAGTTCTTGCAGCCTGTTATTTCCTAGAAGAATGTGCCCCTTGTTTACAGCAGTTTATTGAATGTAAAAGGAGACCGAGTGTTTTTAAAGTTTCTTTCTTCTTTATTGAAGAAAAAAGCTAAAACCAAATGTTTCAGACAGCGGCTGAAAAGAGGAGCTGCAGCAATCGACAGTATGAGGAAAGTTTTTATTGTGTTTATTTTATATATATATAACATTATTATTATATTATTATTATTATTATAAATCTAAAAACCCAAGGAAACCTCACAATACATCATAAATAAATTCATGAACATTTTAATTAATAAACCAAATGTTTAACTTACAAACAAGCACTGATGATTACAACATATGAAACATGAGAATAGTTAAAAAGTAAATATAATGTTAATCCTACAGTATTTATGAATAAAATCTGAACATTAGAGCATTTAAACGTATTCTATATGTAACTCCAATTAAAATATGAACCTAAAAATGTATATGTCTGCTGTTAATTTGGCCTCTGTAAAGGTGACAGTATCTCTAGGGAATAAACTAGACAGGCAGCTTGACAATTAAAGAAACTCCTTTGTGATTTATCGGTAATTATCTTGTCAACACTTGTCGTAACTTGGAAACCATTTCAAGATTCAAGATTTACTCTGAAGTCAGTGTAAGACTTGAGACAACCAACTCAACAAGTCTGATAAAAGTCCAAAACCAAAAATGTGTCCCTTTTTACTTTGCCAGGACTCGATCTTATCTGTGGTACAGAGCAATGGCTGAGCTGTGAAGAACATGGCAGCAGTGAAAACAGAAACTATAAACAGTGTGGATGAACTGTACTTGTACAGATATGCACGTCCCAACACAGTGGGGCCACAGGAAAGGATTTGGCAGGGAAATGTAACACCACCAGCCTGGTCAATATTGATGGCGTGAGCTGGAGATGTGGGAGTAGCTGCATCCAGGAACATTTCTGGATGACGAATTGGACGGTATTCATCACACTGGAAAGGAAACAGCGTCGGACAGAGAAAAGAGCAGGCGGCCGGTTCGTCACAATAAGACCGTCCTGTCTCCCTGCGACTGCTCAGGAAACCCAACACCAGAATTAAGTCAAGGCCACACTCACACTTTCACATTCACATTCCAGTGGGGATTCTCACAGCCGCCATTCCTGCCTGCCAGGGCTTGCATCATCAGGTACCAGAATCCTCCAAAGCTTCTGAAGAGCTGCAGAGAGATGAAAGTAACAGCGATCCAACTGAGAATATTCTGAGTCACCAGCAAACCCAGAGACAAAGAGTGAAGGATAGAGGGAGAGGCTGCGGAATTACTCTATTGTGTTCTCTGCATTATTGCACCTTTTTGACATCAAACTAAAAGAAAACACATTTTCATAATCATATCTTCCTCTTTTCAGCGTGTGGGTATTTTCCCCACAGATACAATCACGCCTTAGCTCTCCCTAATAGAGGTCTCACATCTCTCTCGACATCT
Source organism: Pleuronectes platessa (assembly GCF_947347685.1). NCBI lineage: Eukaryota > Metazoa > Chordata > Actinopteri > Pleuronectiformes > Pleuronectidae > Pleuronectes > Pleuronectes platessa. The sequence continues at coordinate 3,720,404 of NC_070639.1, read as the reverse complement.
TTTTTCCCTTTTCTGATTCCAGCAGTAGCAGACGGCACCTTATCTGAGGCGCTGAGCGCCGTCACACTGTTTAATTGGAGTGGTATTTCAGAGAAGACTGATTGCAGGTCGGTCCTGATACTCCAACCAGTATTCACAATTTCTCTGAGTAGCCTTTCTAAGAGAGAGAGAGAAAGACACAGGGAGTCGGCTTCATATAGAGGCAGCAGATTCTGATGGAAATTCAGATGATTCTTGATCGCTGCACTGAAGTAAATGGCATCATGCTTTCCATCAGCATCAGAAAACGTTGTCGGAATGTAGTCGTATAATGGGCAGAAAAGACTCCCTCTTTTCATTCATTCATTGAGGACATCTTATCTATACAACCTTGGTGTGAAGCAACAGTATAATGCAACACCACACCATCCTCAGATTTGGCCGACAGCACGAACGGCTCTCTTGATTCCTGTCATTTCTAATTCCATATTTATTATAATCACCTCTATATTCCCTCATACCACTTATCCTCTCCCAGTTGTAATTGGTTCACCTGAGATAAGTCGTCAGTCTGTCGCAGTGCTGACATATTCACACCTGTACAGGCAATTCAGAGTCTTCAATTAACCTGCATTTCCAAATGTTGCAGAAAGCTGCAGAAAACCCTCACTGACATGGGAAGAGCACGAAATCAGTGCTAAGAAAAAATGGATGGCAGGTTTTAACCATTGACAGTAGACATCTAAAGATAGATGACACGTCTCCTCTTACGTCCACTATTCAGAAATGAAGATAAAATCCCCCCGGATATGAATTCCACTGACTAACCCATCTATACACCTGCTCAAACTAGACATATTAGAAAGGACACAAATCATCTGTGAGAGAAATGTATTAGATGTGTTCCCTTGACTTTTTAATTCGGTCCATTTCTATCCATTAACATAAAGGATAGAGGGTTTGTGACCTATACTGCAGCCAACCACCAGGTGGTGATCACTTTTGGAAGCTGCCAATTCTTCCAGCTTTATACACAACCCTAGGGTTTTTCCCCATCCTATTTATCATATAAATATAGTATATTTGAATATGTGCAAATAAATGTGCAAATTCGTCGTTTATAGTTTATTTAATAACTTATTATTATACTTTAATGATTGTCACTTTCATGATTGTTAAACTGCATGTACAGTAACAATATGTATTAGATTGATTGAGCTAATTCTGCTGTTTCCCTCATAAGCATCATGATACAGGAGCTGTGTTACTGTAACTTTAGGAGAACAAAGTGATGCAGCGTCTGTGTCTGATAAGATCCCCCCCATCTGGATTTCCTGGTTTCACTTTTATCTTCCCACTGGTACAAGTAGCAACCTGCCAACAGTGCCACATGTTTTCCCGTCTGACTGCTGCCGCTGGCCTGAATTTAACATTACTGTAAGTTACACACTGCTTCCTGCACGTCACAGAGCGCTGCAGGGCCAGAGGCTGCCATCGGGAGGAGCTCCGGCTCCTCTGGTCGCTGACGAAAGGCTCCGACCACAGACACAGCAGAGGTGGTGGTGAGTGTTTCATCGAGCTCACATTCCTTCTTTTGGGAGCTGCACGCGGTCATAATTTCCTGAATACTAGTCATCACCTCATATATCACGCATTTGTTCTCCCAATTGAAACCACTCATGCAAAAAAAGTAAGGCACACCAGAGCCCCTCCTCCCCCATCCGTCCTCTCTCTCTCTCTCCCCCCGCCTCTGCCTCATCAGTATATCCATCCTCTGCCCGCTGCCACTTGTCTGCTTTCTCTCCCTCCTCCACTGTTGTTATTTACTCCTCTAACTCTGATTACTGTAAAGTATGTCACATCAGCCAGACATGGCTTCCCTAAATCCCTCACCTCTCCCTCTCCCTCCCAGCTTCTTCTCCTCGTTCTCGTTTCTTTTATCTCGGCTCCTCTCGCGGCTCAGTTTAGCTTGAGTTAGAGAACCGAGGGGGCAGAGTGGAGGTACTGTAGCAGCTGTGTGAGGTCGAGGTCAAGGTGTGGCCTGCAGGTGGCCCTATGACGGCGTGGCTGCACAAAGCTCAAAGCCATTGCACCCCCACAACAGTGTTTTCTAATTACTCAGGCTGATTAGAAGTGGTCAGGTTGAAAATGGGCGTAGCCACGGTGGGAATTTATGATGTCACAAAGCTCTAAGGTGCAACAAGTCGTCCAGCCCATACGGTTATTATTCACATTACCAGGAGAGTTGGGCTGTCAGTCAAGCCCAATTTATCTTCAGCCACATAGTTTAGATTAGAGGAAACACACATGGGAGGCTAACAGGTCGGCAGACGCTTTAATGCAACACACACACACACACACACACACAGGCTCTTGTACTACTATGTGAGTGAGGACACTAATGCATAATGCATTCCCCAGCCCGCTTACTCTCACCTTGACCATCACAATTAAATGCCCATGCAACCCTATAATCCTAGAAATGACAACTGTAGCTCTGCTCAGCCCGCGTTGAGGAAGGTGGGATTTTAACCAATCAAATATGGTTTTAATGAGGGTAACTTTGAATGTCTTTTAACAGTAAAGGCTGATTCATGCTTCTGTGTTGAAGCTTTACCGTTGGTGCACACGTAGCCTCCACACAGGTCCAATCATTTATGGTCCCTCATAGATGTGTGTTTGAGATGCTGGTAGAGTTTATATGCCTATGTTACAGTTGCTGGTCCGCTTATTTACAAACTCTCTGGCGTCTCTGTTTACTTCAGAACAATGGCGAGTGTTACTGAGCAGATCGTGTTGGAGTTGGAACTGATAGATGCTGAGAAGCAATTATTTTTTCTTAGAGAAGTGCAAGGAAGAAAAATAAATAAGTTGTTCGTTTTCGTACCTTTGAATCGTTTTTTACAGTCCAAGCCCCCCATAGCACTCATTCAGGGCGCTGCGTTCAAACCCCAAAACATCCATCTTAGCTCCGCTCAGCCACATCAAAGATTGTCTGTGCAAAACCGAGTATTTAATACAAATCTATGCTTCTTTACCCCTTTGAGACTGAGGTGCTTTCAAGGTTTAACATTTTTTTTTACATTGCCCAAATCTTTATCTCCTAATTGACCAGAATGGACTTCATCAAAAATTATTTCAATGGATCTCCTTGAGTGCCTGTGCCCCCCATAGCATTCATTTAACCATACTGTAATCCTAACTCTAACCTAAACCTCTGAAACAAGGTCTTAACCCTTTGACTGCCCTTTGAGAAAGTTAGGCCTGGACAAATGTAATTTTCCTTAAAACGACCTCATTCTTTAATATCTATGCTCACAAAGACAATTACAACACACACACACACAGCAACATGAGGGAGCATGATCGCAGCACAAGTGGATGTGTGCATCTGGATAACTGCCCATTTTGTCCACATACATTTGGAGCTTTACACCTCTTTAATGGGGGTGGAGATGGGTGGGTGGGGTGGGGGGGGGGGGGGGGGGTACTTTAAAGCTGGGTTATGTCTTTGCTATTAAGAGCAAATTGTGTTGCTCAACAGTCGGCAGCAAATTCTTTGTCAGATCAGCCTCTACTTGACTGATCCAATCAGATTAAATAACATTGTACTTTTTGTACAGCCAGCTATTCTTTTTATTATCACTAGAGCTGGGCCATCATATAAGCCCATTACAACCCTGTCTGCAGGAAATTACATTTATATGACGCTAATTTGACACAGCAAGGACTACATTATTTCGTATACATAGTTTAGAAGGAACAAGGTAAAATCTTATGTTCTGTTCCCAAAATAATTGCAACTGGATTTGGTTTTGGAAGGTAACTTATGTACTAGATGGTGAACCTCATGAAATGCTCTAAATCAATATTTTTTCCCCCCTGCCAATTATCAAATCTTGCAGTACAACATCCACAGGGAGTGAACCTCTTTGTACGCCAGCCGGGCTGCCCACCAGGTCCCTGGAGAATGCTGGAGTAAGCATACTAACATGCTTAATAAAAATATAATATAAAAATATATAAAATATTAGAATTCATCCAAGCCACGTGTTGGCAATCAGCCTTTCAGCTCAGACTTTAGATCCATGCAGACATGTAGAAGGACAGAAACCCTGTGCCTCTGTTTATTATTTATTTCTGCACCAGAAGATTGCTTTACACAGTACAACAATCTTAGCAGTCAGTATTAATATTTTGGCGCCCGCTCTGTTCCCAAAGTGAAAGCGACAGAAGAGGCGGTGCAACTAAAAGGGAGACCTTTTATGTTTTGAAGTAAGGGGTCGTCGTGGCAGCTGGAAGCAAGTGATATGCTGACATCCATTTCCATTTTCCAACACAAGAACTGGGTAGGAACAGACAGTTTCCAGTCATGATAGATGATGAACTGATCCCCAGAAAACCCTTCAACTTTGGTGGAAGTGTGTCAGCAAAAAAATCTGTGAAAAGAGGGTTCACTTTGTATTTTGTGTTAGATCAGATCTTTATTCATCAAAGCGGAGTCTGCAAACTGCATCACATGTTTGTTAATGGGATGTTTCGAGAGTCCGAACTTTGCAGAAGCTCGTGACCTCATTCAAATAACTTTCATGCTGATCACTGGGAATTATTTAAGAAAACACTGACAGTAGAACTACGTAACTTTTTTTCTTAAGTCCATCTCATAATTCATAATCGGTGCTGATCTTCTGAGTCCTACACACAGCTGCCATACGCTGGCAGACTGTCTTGCACTCTGCATTGAAGGAATCTCTTGCACTACAACCCCTGCACTCTCAGAATGGGACGATGTAATGGAAACGGTTCAAATGGCCACGGAGTGACTGAACCCATGTGGTAAAGAGACAGTATTTATATCTAGCTTTTCTTGTCTTATCAACCACACATTCATACAGCGCAACAAAAGGCTGCGCTTTGTCTATCACGAGCAAACTTAGGGTTCAGTAAGTCCAAGGACACTTTGGAATAGAGATTCAAGGCACCACAGACCTTCTTTATAGTTGCAGCTAGTCCATAGAGAAAAGGTTCAAACAACTACATCTTGATGCACACTGCCTCCTCTTTAGTGTCAAACAATAAGGAAATATATCTATAAACCCACATACACCCACTAACATTTGGTTTTTGTCTTCAAGTTGAATGGACACAATCATCATTCACTCCCAGGTCAAATGACTGCAATTGACACTGGTTTTCATCTGCACTGGCTCCAATGAATACGCTAATTCTCTGGCTTTATTTAGGTGGTATAGACACTAACGCTGCACCTTTTCTGTTGAATTGAACTTTCAGGCGTTTGAGCATAAATAGCCATGAACGTTTGTGTTTGTGGCAATACAGCGATATGGTTTCCAGCAGGTTCATGAAATCACACATGACAAAAAAAAACAGATAGGCAAACCTACATTAAAAAATAAATGTGCAAATCCACTAATGTTGGTGTAAAAGAGGTAAAAGACGTTCATTCATAATTGATTCATATTGATACATTTAAATCCACTTTAATCAATATTTTATCTACACTTTTATAATACTTATACTTCACTTTATTTGATGCTTCCGAGTTTTCAATAATTTAATCTTTAAAAGCACAGAAAAAGGAAATGGGAGCCTTAAATATGATGCAGCAATTAAGGTTCTTGACATGATGACGATTCCGGTGAAATACGTTTATTTATTAGCAGCTCTAAATTGTTCCAGTCTCCATCTTCAAACTAGGTTTGCATATGATTAACAATTCAGGAGATATTTATTTTTAAGGCCCATTTAGCCTCTCTGTGTTTCTAATTGTTAAGAACTCATTCGCACGTGCAGGGGGCTGGAATAAATACAGCAGTGAAACAGAGTATTTAGCATTCATCCACTAGAAGAATGTCAAAGCAAACATTGTGACTCTTAAATTGACGGCTAATCTCTGGACCATAAAGTCAAAACAAAACACAAATGCCAAGCATGGAAATCAGTATGTTGCACATCACTTAACTTATTTCTTGAATAGCTGGCATTTAACTCCAGGAGCGCGTACGTGACTGTTGTTTAAAACCGAGCGGAGACAGAACATGTTACCAGACAATGAGCTTCCTTGTCAGAAAATAGAAAATTATCCGACGCAAAGGTGCAGTTCTGCACCACGAAGCACTAATGGAAGCACGGTAGATAAAATTTGAGTACATGTGCAAACACCTCGGGAGAATGAGGTTGAGCTAATTTATTTGGGAGATTCAGAGTCAGAGTCAGACAAAAAAGAGCCAACAAGCAGATAGGAGTGAAATCTGAGTCCTGCTGCCAAACACTATTAAATTGGCTTATTTTGTCTTTGCCCGCACTCGCTTGCCAGCTCTCTGATAACATATTCAATATAAAGATGGCAGAAAATGAATGGCTTCTGACATAATAAACAAACTCGATACTGTTTGCTTAGGCCATCGGTATGAAAGCAATTCTCTTCATAACTGCTGGCAAGAGGCATCCTATTAGTTTATGAACTGTCAATATCTGTAGTTCCATCGAATAACAGGACAGAGATGACATCAAGAGCCACAAACAGTAATTACATGTGTCTGAAGTTAAATTATAACAAATGAACAAAAACCTCTGGTATTTTACTACATGCTCAGTTCAGAGTGATGTGATAATATGTTGTGTTTAAATCCACTGCATCGATCATGGCTGTGTGCAGCCGAGTGTGGAGTTCATGGAGCAGACACTACAATAAAGGACGCTGCAGTAGGAATCATCTATGAGAGGAAACAGTTTGCAGCAGAGGCAGAGCAACATGGTCGGACACCCAAACTACCTCAAGATGGTGTTATTCTGAAATTGTAATGATACGATATTTTCTCATTTTTTAATAAACATTATGCAAATATGCTCTGTATATTTTACCAGTATTTTAAAAAACGTTTCCTGGATGGTTTTTCATTCAATCTATAGGTTATTCACCAATTAATCTATAGGTTAAAAAACATAGATATTTTTAAATATTCAAATCATGTCAGAGGGATTTTGTAAATGATTGAGATTTTACAGATAGTTTATCAAAACACTTACTCTTTTTGTCAAAAGAAACATTTTTTTACCTATATTTCATCAGTATATCTACTGTGTTGGTCGGCTTTGTCGGATTTGTTTGAGGATTTTAAATATATATTAACTTTTAATCAGTATATCTCCTTTTTTGTCATATATTTAATTGGTAATTGTTTGAAGCTATTTTAACAGTATATTTGATAAATATAATATATTATACTATATTTAAGTTTAACAATCTCCAGATATTGTCATTACATTTTTTTATGTGAAAAACCGTTTTGTCATAAAATATGCTCAGAAGTGTACTTATTATACACAAAATATTAGTTCATCTAATAAAAGTGTGAATATTGGATTGAAATCTTAAACAAGTCAATGTCTGAGTTGCTGGAAAAGGCCATTTTCTTCTATGAAGACATAATACCATCAATCAGCTGAAATACTATGAGTAGCTTTACTTATAAAATATACTGGGGAAATGTTCTCTCCCTCTGCAGTTAAATTTTAAATGCACGACTTTTAGACTTTGGCAGTTTCGTAGATTTCAGTCTCTTTTTACAACCAACAGCCCGTGGAGCAAAAACGTCAGAAAGATGTCGTCCCTGCATTTTTCTCAGCAGATCCTCTGACTGAAGCCATTCACTTTCACTGGTGCTGCCTCCCTGAAATCTAATTTCATGCTGCTCTCACCGTGCACCATCCTCTGGTCACGCTACAGATCTAATATCTCAGCTGTTAGATTGATTTACATTGCTACAGCTTCTATTTGAAACGCCTTTGTGTTAATGTAACACTGCTTTAATGTAATAACTCCCATGCTTTTTCCATTAAGCTCATATAGGCTCGAGCTCGAGCTAGAATTGACGAGCTCGGACTTGATGTACATTTCGTAACATCAAAAGGAGGAACCTGAGTACGTTGTCCTAAAATATACCTTCCCTGTGCCATCTTTACTGAGCATTCAGACAGAATGTGAGGCAACCGGACTGCATGCAGAATGAGGAGAATAAAGAGAAGGGGTAAGGTGTGAATTCACTCGAGGTGAGTGGAAGCAGAGAAGGTTGAGGGAAATAAAATAAACAGACTTCCTGCTTAATTGACAGGCAATCGTTTTAGCAACAACGCACTGAAGCAAGGACGGAATTTTGGGTTGAACACTTTGGGGATTGAGGTCAAACGTTATTGTCAAATATTGGATGATTTCTAAATTTAAATTTCTTTCAGATGAATACTTACTTGATATACCTGAGAAATAATCACTAGCTAGTAGACAGAGTAGCTGCCATAAAACTGTTCAAGCTGCAAAATAAATTGAATCGAGAAAACCAACCACTTAATAATTTTTTATAACAATATCTTTTCATCTAGTGTGACTGCCTTTGTTTTATTGCATCTAATAACTAGCCTGACGTTGTCAGACTCACAATTCTAGTCAGAATGTGAGTCTGAGACCGCTCCATTGGGCTGTGATTATGGGGCGTGTTTCAACTGACCAGGAAGTAAAATTCTTCTTCGCTCAATTGGATAGACCTACAACCAATCAGAGCAACGTAGTATGTGACGTATGCTAAGCAACGCATTGTGAGTTTACGGGTTCACACCGGACGCTTCAGCGCCAAGCCAAGCCTTAAATAACAGCTGGCTCCCATCCACTCCCATGTTAAAACTTTGTGCCGGTCACACCGGAGGCTGAAGCACCGCGAGGCAGCCTTGGCGCAGCGTGGTGCTTCAGCCTCCGGTGTGACCGGCACAAAGCTGTGCAGCGATCTACTGGATCAACGGGTGATATTATTAGCGCTGCCCGGCGGTTCAGCGTCGCTTCAGTGTCCGTTGTGAACAGCCAAGCGCCGGGGTGATAGGGATTAGCGCGGTGCTTTGGCGTCGCCTCCACGTTCTGGGTTCCTCTTTCAAAATGAATGCGCTGTCGATGTCTTCTAAAACAGACTCAATGGCAGCATCTACACATCTCAGCTCGCCAGCGGCAGGCATGTTTGTTGAAAACGAATTCAACCCAAGGGCACTTTGATGACGTGGTTGATTACGTTACCGTTGATCATCTGTCAATCATCGTATAAAGCCCGCCCTGACAATCTGATTGGCCCGGTCGGGCATAATTTTTCCTCAACGGAGCGACTCCAGACCGAACTGCCCGACCTAAAATGTTGTGGGCGGGGCTAAGTTCGTCTGGCATCCAGGCTATCTAATAACTAATTAAAATCAAACTTAGCAGAAAAAATAAGCACTTGAACCATTTTTGCTAAAAATGTATAATCTGTGTTCATTGACTGTTAAGTTTGGTCCATGTCCCATCCACTAACATGGAGGTGGTCAATTGGTGAACAACACCACTGGGGGGCAATCAAGATGCTTTGGTTTCCCTTTCACGGCGCTGTCTTGTCATCTATGTGTTTAGTCTGTATTCATTGGTGAGGCCTTTCATTATAACATTTCTTTATAAGATAATAATAAGGTTCACACAATATATTTGTATATAATAATAATAACGGCGTGCATATATATAGCGCCTTTTACAGGCCCAAAGAATATGTGGAGGGATCACAGTGTGTATATAAAACACAACCTTAACTTTAACTCCTGTTGTTGTCATACTCAAGCTTTTCAATCCCAGTTTCTGTTTCCTCTGCACATTGTCCCCTAACCACCTCTAGGACAACTCTTCATAAATCCGTTTATTAATTCAACAAACAAAATAAAAAACCTCTGAACTTAATTGAGCCGGTTGGCAGTGCAAGATAATTGGGAAAACAACAGTTATATACGCAAGTAATTTCTATGAGACAGGGTTGAATAAACACAGAGCGACCATTCATTAGACCCGGAGCAACAGTAAAAGAAGAAAAACTCTTCCCTTTATCTATCAAGTCCCAAAATATTTAGACTTAATGCATCACTTCCTCAATGTATTTATAATTGATACCTGTGGTTTGCATTTGTTCTTCCTGGAGCGACCAAACCCTGACAAAATATTTGATGGCACCCACAGCATGAGGATGAGGTAAAGATCATTGTTTTGTTTAAGTACTGAAATAAATCCATGGTGATGTAACACACAGCGCAGACGTGTTTACTTCATTAACATTCAACTGGAGACCTCAGTCTTTCCATGACCTCATCCAGGGTCACCAAAAAGTGGCACCAATTACTTTGCCCTGCAAAAACTAATTAGTAGAATATAAACTTAACTTTTAGGAGACAGGGCTGTAACGTCCAGTTCAGATCCAGCTTGGATTTAATGTAAGAATATAACCTTTTGCCGTGGTCCACATTTATGGAGTTTGCATGTTCTTCCCTGTGCCTGCGTGGGTTTTCTCCGGCTTCCTGGGGTCAAACATTTGTGTTCTTAACTAAAACCCAGATGGATAATTTCAGGAGATTAGCCAGAGTTCATTGCAGGTGTGAAAGCAGCTTATGTTTGCCCTGTGTAATGCTGCCAACCTGTCCAGGGTACACCCCATCTCCGGCCTAACGGCACCCGGGATTGACTGCGGTGTTGACGATGGATGGAAATCTGGCTATTTGCATCTCAGCTGTAGAAGATCTTATAAGGTGGTTCTCAATTCAGGCGCGGCTTCCTTTGGAGGTCCAGGTCCACGTGGCCGAACTTGGCTGGGTAGGCGGAACCGAAATGAAGCAGTGTGGTATTCTTATTGCATAACAAGCTTGTACCGCCTTTACAGACCTTTTTTTGGACCATTCAATTCTCTGTTGTATACTCGCAATAAAAAATACGAATTTTTCCCCTGCCATTACCTCTTGGACTCTTCGTCACAGAAGCGCAATGATTCATGGGATCTATGAGAAGGATGAATTTGGGACAGGGTAGGCTCGCCGCTGTGATGCAATCGGTCTTCAAATCCAGCCAACAGCAGGATATCATATTTGATGTGCGAATCCAAGAGTTTAAAAACGTTATTGATTCACAACCGCAGTTCTTCATTACTAACACAACACAGAGCATTTAGCAACGTCCGGAGGAGCGAGGAACAGCTTCATTCAGCTCAGCATCCTGTGTTCCCTCCATTTCAGGGAACTGCTCGATACTCATCGATTGCTACAAGATATTTTGTGAATCTATCCTTTTAACTCAAGTTGAAATAAAAGCAGCTCTCTGCACCAAGTTGTTTTTGTGTTTCTCAGATCAGGCTGCATAAACAGACCCTATAGAATAACCCGGTGGTTTGGTGACAGCCACCCAGTGTTTCCAGCTCAGCTAAATCGATTCAGCCCGGATTTCTCCATAAAACACATCAAACTACTTTGATTTTTTTTTTTTTTTTCTCGCTTTCTTTCAAACCGCAGCATCTTCAGCTCTGCCCTTCCTTTTTCATAAAATGTTTTTTGACTCAGAGAAAATTTTGGAGACGGGTTAGGTTCGGCCAGACGGTGTCTGCAAATATCATGAATTTAAAGTGCAGTTGGACGAGCAAAGGTTTTGAAAAGAATAATACCAAATATGACCAGTTTTTCAACAGCAGAGATCTCCCAAAAAAATTTGAATCCTAAAACTCTAATCCAATTAATGATTACTTAAATCATTAGAATGTTTTAACTCTGATTTATTATGTCCCAAAAGGAGGTTATGTTTTCATCGGTGTTTGTTTGATAGCAGGATTACACCAAAACTCCAGGAAGTCCGGAAGAACCCAATAACTTTGGGTACGGATACAAAGCGAGAGAAGCCTCCAGAAGTTTTCTTTGTTTGTATGTGGATTTCTCAGAGAACAATAAAGGGATCTTGACAAAAAGAGTTACAGATACAGATACAAGTCTGGATCTTGTGAATTTGAAAGGGGTTTGATAGGAGGACTGCTGGGCCTTTGGGGAAGTATGGGCAAAATCTGTTGAAATGACCATTAACATTGTGAGATAGGGCTTTTCAACAATTTGGTAGACTTCTCAGAGAATGGATCGAGATGAATAAAATCAGACATGTTTAGGGGATTTGAGTCTATGAGTGTAATATGGTGCAGATCCAAATAAAAATCCAGATTTAAATTTGGTTAAATAAGGTGGCTGTTGTGCCTCTGTATGCACAGTGCCATTCTACAAGAGAAAACATGATGAAAAATGGACTGACAGACAATTTTGACACATTCTTTTAAAATATTGTACTTTCCCTTTTTGAACTCGACAGTGCCATTAAGAAATAAGGTATCATCAGGACTGCACCAAAGTCTGAGTAACAAGAAGCAGGTAAGAGAAGGACACTAAATATAGACACAAGGACGTAGAGAAGGACGTGAACCTTTGTTTTAACTTCCTTTCACTTTCCACAGAGCAAAAATCCCTTTATGAGATCAGACGATCAGCAGATGGATTTAGGTTAGGTGTGAAAGCACCCTCAAGCTACTGTAAATGAAAGGTCAGCCTCCTATTTTCCGGACTCTCCAGTGTGTCCCACCTCATATAGGTTAGTCCGGTGAACACTCTGTGCTATTCATCATCAGACTCTGGTCCTATTAGGCCCTTATGGACAGCGCTGATGTGGTTTTAATATCAGAGAACCAAGGTCAAGAATAGTCCAACAGCCCAGAAATCCCTGAACGATTAGAAATGCATTGTTTGGAAATAGCTTAGACAGCTGAGGTGAAAAGAAACACAGTTTATATTTTAGTGTGTAACACAGCCGGCTGACGGGAATTTAACAAATCCAAATTAGAAATAGTACACTGTGAGTTAATTTCAGCAGGCTGACGCTCTCTGGCTGATGAAATGCAGAGGAGATGTTGGAGAGCGGTGCTGATCTTCCCCTTTTCAATACTCCGAATGGGAAGAAGAAAAAAGAGGAGAAATTCTCTTCCCTCATTAAGAGTCACTGATGGAGAATACCAGCGGCCTCCTACAAACAAAAAGAAATAAAAATGCAGAGATGGATTTGTTTTCATATGTAACTGCTTATTGCAGCGGGGATCACACGGAGAGCTTCAGGCTAGATTTTTGTTCAGCCTTGTTTTTTTGAATGAGTTGTCGGCTTCCTGTCCATATTTGTGAAGCTGTCCTGAAGAGAAAAAAGAAACTTCAATTTCAGGTTATGGATTGTGATAGCGAATTAACTAAAAGTACAAAATATGATGTGAACCACTGTATGTTTAGTCCAAAGTATGAGCACAAGTACAACATATGTGAATGTAACTCATTATAATTTATTAAAAAAATTAAAAGAAATATTGAAGATGCTGTATGTAGAAAAATGCTAAAGGCAGCCACTCCTAACATGCTGAAGCAAGGTATGTATGACATTCAATAACTTGAACGTCTGGGGGATGGAGCCTTGGTAGCGACGTCCCATCGAGACTCAAAAAACAAACATACCAGAAGAATGCACAATTGTTTATTTGTCACTGTGAATAGAAAGACCAGAAAAATATTTAATACTAAAAAAAAATTTGGGTTGGTATATGTCCTATCTGCTAACATGGAGGAGGAAGTGTTTGCAACCCACACTGCAGCAAGATAAAAAAATGCATTGGCTTCACTTTTTTGGTTTGAGTCGCCATATCTTCCATCTCTATATACAGTCTATGGTTCAATGCCTTATTTCTAAGATTAGCTAATTAGCATTAAGAACTGTAATGAAAAACTGTATTTTTAGGGATTATACTTTTTATTTATCAGTGTCAGGAATTTAACATCCAAATTCTCTCTGCGTTAAATATCTTATAAGATAATGTGTCAGTGGACATACACATTTAATACATACCTTTGCAGACTGCATAATGCATACTTAATGAAGAGTTGCCAAATTCTGTGTTTGCCGTCTCTTCAAAGTGGAATATATGAGGCTACATTCCCCGACTAAAAACAATCAGTGTGTCTTCTCCAGTGTTATCAAAGTGTTACAAACTGATTTGGGAGTAGTGGATCCCCACGGTGTGCAGACGCTATTATGCCTATAACTTTGATCTGCCTTTCCTGCAAATATTACCTACAAATCTCACTACAGAGGAATTCCTCCAGTTTATTCCTTTTAATTCTTTTACAAAGGCTTCAGGCAAATTGAACAAAGTAGGACTAAACCCTGCTGTTTCCGGTGGGATTTTCACCTCCAAAGCCTCTTTTCAGCAGCAGCATTGCAAGGTAGAGCAAAGACGGGGAAGAGGACTTTGATAGTGTTCTTCTGGGCTAATGAAAGGTAGACTGTAAAACATTTCAAGCTGGTTGAACTCTGAGACAGACACTCCTTTACTGTTTTGAAAACAATTGAACTCAACTTAAATGAAACTCCTTCTTTTTTTCCCCTCAACTTAAAAGCTTAAGCAAAGTCTGAAATATGCAGTGCAGGTCATTCTTGTTACTCTTTGTTAACTTGTACCTGATCTGTGTATTTCATTTTCTTTTTCACATCAGACCATTTTAAATCTTGAACTTTTTTTAGTGATCCTGTTCCTTATTCACTTCCCAAAGTCAGTGACCTAAATAGCAACGAGTTTATTCCTCAAGTGGTTCGTCTCGTTTAAAAAACCAGACAAAATCAAAACAACAACAGACACATATATCGTCAACATCAATACGCTGGTTAATCCCACCACTAGATGGGCACAAAGAGGCCATGAATTTTTTTACGCTACATGTACGATATTTCCCGAAACAAGATGATGAACTTTTTTACATTTGAGGTGACGCCAAGCATCAGTATCATCATTTTTAAGTTAACGAACGTAACAATTTGAACATCTGTAAAACATCAACATGTAAGCCTTCCATCTTCATGGGACATTAGCACCGAGCTCAAAACATGGCTTCATCTCAGGAACTACAGCATTAGAGGTGGAAGCATGGATACTGAATTAATTCTCTGTTGCAGCAGTGAAATGACAATGTCTTCTTTTACTCTTTGTACCCTACTGTTTAGAATCTTGTCGATTCATCGTGCATGACAGAGGAAGGAGATTAAGGTGCATTCAAGAATATTATCTATTGTGTATTGCTATAGCATCATCTGAACCACGTAATTATCTCACAATAGGAAGACAGAATAGGCCACAGGAGGTGATGTCTAGCCTCCACTTTTTGAAGGGAATATATTTAATAAATTAATTAAGCTTGAGGGGGGGGGGGGGGGTGAACATGGTTATCATTAAATCTGCAAATAAAGATAATCAAAATCCTGTTGTAAGCACTGACAGATGTTTGCGTTTTCATGTGACATTAGCATTTAGCTCAAAGTAACTACAACCGGTTGAAGCAGATGCATTTTCATGTTGGCACAAGGTGTGAGACAGTGTTGCGCCAGTGAACTGGTGTTGTCCTGGATTTCCTTGATAGCACCACAGTGGCAGGACTGGTGCAGTTGTTGAGTGTGATGATACTAATACAGTCTTGGTGCCATAAATAAGTGCGTCAATCACAATTTGCTGTTCACCTGCTCAGAGCACTCGTTCCGCATTAGCTCAGTGTTATGTTCTCTCCTCTTTCATTGTACATTTTTCACGCAGACATAGAATTAGTGTTCCCAAATTGCCATCAATGTCAGCGAGTCAGAATGAAGATGAATGAGTGATGCTTACCAGGTCTTTAATCCACAATACTCAAGGCCTCTGCTTTACCCCGCTGACTCTTTACAGCCGTCTGAAGGCAGCAGTTATCGGTTCCATCTGCAGCCTCTGATTGGAGTGATGTAGTGCGCTGTCAAGAGCCCATTACAAAATACAATTTGTTGAACGTCAAACTTATTGCATTGACTAGCATCAACATGCATGTTGGAGACTGACACATTGAAAAGAAGAGATCAACAAAACCTCCCTCAGGACCAGTTTCTGTCAGACCTCCCCCAGTGTCTTTTCATCAGCAGATGGTTATTGTATGGATCCTTGTGATGACAAATATTATCATGAGCACTGTGAGCATGGAATACATGATGGCTGCAGAATCAAGAAATTAATCATCTGATCATATCGGTTGTATGAGCTGCTTACATGAAGCTTGGCAGGAAAACTCTCCAGAGAATTCCCAAACAGTTTCTTCCTTATGATGAGTTGAGTCCCGAGTTTTAAAGGGTTAAATGTATGATACCAGCAATGATATATGATACCTTGTTTGATATTGCATTCTTTCTGGTCCCAAGCTCTAACCAAGTATGCCAAAGGTTCTTATGGTGAGCCTGGCCACAAAATACCAAAAGCACGGTTGAGCACAAGTCTCATGGACGGGGCGTGATGACAGCGGTCTGCACCATTCTGCAGGATGCATAAGGGGCCATCTTGTTTAAATCATGATGATTAGCGTTTCTCACCTGAGCAAAGGAGTTTCTCAAACCATAATGTCCTGAACCTCAGCCCAGTAGTTTCATCTGCTAAACATGACGTAACCTGACACCTGTAATGTGCTTATGCAACATTTTAATTTGTTTGCAGTCGTGTTTCTGAATATTCACCTTTCTTCAATCTATGTTTAGTTCTCCACCAACTCCCCAGGAAATATCAGCTCCTCCACTCTGTTCACTAGCTACAGTATTTGTTAACTGGCTGCAGTTTGGTTCAGTGCACAGTAGGCTTTAAGAAATTCTTTGCAGAAACCTGTTGCCTGCTGAGGCTGAAAACGATGCCGATAAAAGCAGTGACTCTGAACAGACTGTAAAGTTTAGGGTGGAAAACCAAAACAGTTCTTTCAGATCCTGAAAGATGCTACAAAGCTGCAGTTGGGAGGTGATTCTCTCTGCTTTCATCATCATGAAGGACCAAAATAGTCATGGGATCCATTTTTTGCAGAGGTCATAGTAATGGTACTTGTAAACTATGTATTATACAATTTAGAGGAGTTGGATTTTTTGCTGTGGTTCCAGGTTGGTGTAATAATCCCATTCTCTCAGCTCCGTGGACAGTGCATCTCTTATGGAATCGTGGAGCAGCTTAAATGTTGAATCTTGGACAAACTTTACTCGTCTGAAGAAACAGAAACTTTCACGAAGAGCAGCATTTTCGCTGCTCACGTGGAACGACAAGTCCTTTGTTTAAATATTCATCAACCATTCAACATGTTAAAGTAAGAACATGGCATTTTTTGATATCTTGAGATGGATGAGTGCTCTGCCCACCGGCGTTACACGGTATTCTGTGACCCATCCGATTCTGTGACCTATAACAGCACAACAGCAAGTCTGCCTTCAGGAATCAATGAGGTGCACAGAGCATGCAGAACATCAGCAGTTCATAGAATTGTTACTCACTAAAGTAACAAGGAATTGATATTTTTACTTTAACTTCACCGGCTTCTGCAGCTCGGCTTCAACTCCAGTGAGGAGCAAACACTGTTTTTACTTGCAGGAAAAACACAATAGTCAGGAAAAAAGTTATCGTTATAATTCCGTCGTCTTCTACAAATACAAATGCAATTTAAATAAACAGAATATAAATTTTTGCGCATTTGTATCCTCTGCACCATTACCTGTGTAGCATTTCATCATATTTTATGTTTTTGTCTCAATATCACCTTTTGCCAACAAACAAATCCAGTTTATAATCTCATGCAATCATCCTGTACCACTGCACTTCACTGAAACAATATTTTTCTGTACAAAATATGAAATACAAATTCAATATCTATCTATCTTTTATATTTGTATTCTTTTTTCTACATCATTCTGACTTGTCTGTTGCTATAATAAGGGAATTTCCCTGTTGTGAGAGCATTACACGTTTTATCTTAACTAATCTTATCTTAAGATGTAGACATTGATTTTACCATCCATCACACCCCACCACACTTTCACATTCATCCACACATGCTAACAGTGTTGATTCACTGACAGAAACATAATTGCTTCCATTTATTCTAGTTTTTTTATTTACTTTTTTCCTTATCTCACTTTAAGTTATTTTTGTTGTGGCTTTTGAGTCGGTCATGACAGTACACAAACTCCAATTTGTTTTGTTGTTATGCTGTTTAAATAGAAACACTTTTCTGACTGACAATCTACTAATAAGGATGTTTTTTTGCACCTGAATGTCTGAACCGAGCTTCATCTGTTTGTTTCATTATTTCCATTTGATCTGGTTAGTTTTGGTTTCACATCGTAATTTAGGGAGCGCACTAAAGAATTTTGTATGAAATACGTCCGGCCGGTCAAACCATGGTTCCGTTTGATTCAGACTCAGACCACCTCTCTTTAGTCGGACTAAACGTGGTCCTGACCGTGGTCTGAGGAACCTTTTACAGCTGATGTTTGTGTCCGAGTGACAGCACCAAATAAGATAAGAGTGAAAGCGTCCTAATCAAGCAAAAGAAGTAAAAGGATTCAGACTCAGAAACAGATTTATATCCTGTCTCTATAGATTTTACTGCGTGTGTCTTCATTCCCAGCCGTCATTAGTCACCAAGATGTGGTCATGCTGCTCAACCCCCCACATATTGCAAATAAATCTCTTCATCTATTATTTACTCAATGTAAAATGTCCTCTTTTGAAATCTAAATATATTTCCATCGTTAATAATCACTCCATAGTGGATTTTTCTGAGATCTTTTAAAGTTCCTCCATGGCCTACTGGAGTCTTTGATGTCGTTCTCACTGGAGGATAAAAATTGTGGAAAAAATAAATTCAGAGATGGATCAAATGTGCCCCGATGTACTAATGAATAGACTGGAGCTTTATTCTGTGAAAATGATTGGCACCCTCAACACTATAAATAGTCTTATTAGCAGAAATAAGGGATCCTATAATTACCACACAGTATTTCATGATTAGGGAGAGAGATAGGCTATAAGACGTTGAATATGACATCTTTCGATTACTACTGCTGAATTCATTATTAAATATTATTTTGTCATTCTAATCACCTTTTGCTTTGTGTTTTGATATAATAGACTTAAAGCGACGGTTTAGACTAATTAGATTTACAAAAGACAACTTTTGGATCCTCTGATATGTTCACACACTGTCCTGAGATCCTGTTAGAATTTCAAATCCCTGTAGGTCTTTATTCCTTTCCCCTTTTCATTAGCGAAACGGAGAAACTGTGTCAGCTCAGCAGGGTTTCAGCAGTGGGGAATTGCAAATGAAATCCTTTAGAATTTCTGGTCCAAGTGTACAGTATGTCTGCAGATTCAAGACCAGACCATTAGTGAATAGAGCAGTCTGCTAACTATATGGAAATGTATGGTATGCCATCAGCAGTTATCAAAAGAGATGCATTATAAATAGGAATGGAATAAGAGGTTGAACAAGGCTCCGCTGCTGCAGTGTGGAGATGCATATGTATATATCTATATATATCTTTTCAAGGCAGATAAATAACATAGTTCATATTTCAGGTCACTGTTGTTTGTATGTTTCTGTCTGAGGGAATGATGAGAGATGTGCAGGAAGGTGCAGGTGAGTCAGATGAGGGCTGAACCTGCTCCACTGTGTTTATGGGTCATTTGTCATTCATTGTCTCTAAGCTTTTGTCAGTCAATGCAAAACGAATAAGTCTCATAACATCAGATAACTCTTCACAATGGCATTTCTAATTGTCTTTTTTATTTATTTGGTTGATATTTATGATATTTTTTCATCAACTCGTGGTTCCACAGCTGTTGTTTTTCTGTATCACTGTATTTTTCTCCAGACCAGATACTAGTAATAAAAAGTTAATTATATGTAACATTAGTTTTCACATTTTTTATGACAAATAAATCCTTTAGATATTCTGTCCATCTTTTTTCTGCTAGATCCAAGCAATCATGTGGAGTTTTTTTTTCTTTCTTTCTTGGGCATGGCAAGATATGAGGTTTGCTTTCTTTGATTTTCCGTTTTATTATATTATATCATGTATAATATTTTTTTCTAGTGCTAATAATTGGGGATTCCTTATACTCCTTTTAATTGTTGTCTTGTTTGTGTAAATGCACTGACAGGAGTGCTACTTAATTTTGTTGTACTCTGTGCCATGACAATAATTCTACATTATTGTATTTTGATTTGACTATTGTGGGAAAATTCGAGCAACGTCTCGGCTCATTTCAGGACAATGGCAACACTTTAAAGTCAGCAGGAGGGCAGGATCCTCTAAAAGCTCGTCCAGTGTGATGTTATAATGTCAGATACAGGTACATAATCTCCTTTGGCTCTGTCCTGCAGAATGACCGTGTCCATTATATGCCACATCCTCTAATATAGGTTGTTAAAATGCCGTCTTTAGATTACAGAGGTGCACAATGAATATCTTATCCCCCACCTCCTCATGTAATTTCAACTCCTCACTGACGGGGCGATTGAATGCAAATGATACATGCAAATATGCCTTTATTAAAAATAAAAAAACCTCTTAGTGATTAAGTGACTACAGAGGCATTGGGTAATGAAAAGATCTCAAGGGCACCTTTGGTTTTCAGAGAGGTCACGTCTGTGATGGACTAAAGTAGCTCCCAGCCTAAGGGACACCTTCACAGTTTATAGGAGCAGCCTTGAGGGGAGCGGCCGGCCAGAGTCAGCCGCTTTGTGGGCTTCTGGGACGGCCGCCTGCTGAAAGGGTGCCCTTCATTTCCAGACAGTGTGCCCTTTTTAAAATACGATCAAAGATACAGTGTGAGTGGCAGCAGCCTTACTGTTGTCTGTCCTCATTGCCACATTCACTCACAAACATGGCCTCAAGAGCCTCATTTGTGCTCAGTGCAGCGAGGGCCAGGCGTTCAGAACACGACCTTCAACTCTCGCCGTTATCTCATACGGATAAACTCTGAGCCGCTCGGAGGCAGAAACATACGGCGCTTAGTGTCCATGTAAATCACACATATTATTTCCAGTGAATGAAGTGGAGTCAAATGATTTTAACAACGGTTTATCTGCTGAGTGTAATGGCGTTGGGAAAATATGTGTTTAGAAAATATACAATATTTTAGGGAATAAAAAACAACAGCTCAGTTATTTCTACTGGGTCAACTGTAAATACCATTTACAGTAAATATTTCTTATTTTAGACCATTAACTTTGCTGGAAAATATTATTTTTCTCTGCATTATGTTCACTGAGGATTACTCTTATGATCTTTGTTCTGCACACAAGTCGTCCATGGGAGGTGTTCAGGGTGAGGGGAATAATGTTAATTCATCCCATCCAATAATTTCTTTTAATTTCACCAATAATACTTGGTGAAATTCCCTGCCCCCCCCCCCCCCCCCTCTCTCTCTCTCTCTCTCTCTCTCTTTCTGTGTGTGTGGATATGAAATCCTTCACTACCCACCATATAGTGAATTTGCTGTTTGATTGTTACTTTGCCCCATTTAGTGGACTTATTGCATTGCAAATACTATTGTAAAATGTGTGTACAATCATCAGTACCTAACTTAACCATGATGTATTGATCTCACTACACTGACAGGAAGAAAAACGGTCGAGAGACGAGCGGAGAGGAAGCAGCACATCACAGCCTTGAGGATAAACATAAACAGTTTCACATTTGCCAGCAGTTTTACAGACCTATTTCAAATCAGCCTGTTACATCGTACGTCCCTAGCATTGCCAATTGTTTTAATGACAAATCTGTGAACTGTGACCGTAAAACATTTAATAAGAGTAGATCAGCGCATCCCAGCACCTACACAGACAAACAAGATTATCACGATTTACCACGATTTACCACGATTTACCCTCAGCCACAGCCGCCCAGAGACAAAGAGAGAAGATTACCGATTGATCAACAGTTGGTTACAATGTCTGATCAAGTAACCTAATATGTTTGTAATGGTGCAGATATATTCAGTTATTTATTTTTGGAGGTTGTGATATTAAAGATGATCTTAGAAAGGCAGAGAAGTTTTGGTTTGTTTTTCTGGCACACAGCATTCTGCAAGATCTAAATCAAACACGGCTTCAGGAACAAAAATGTACGATCTCGATCAAAAAGTTATTAAATGTCAAAATTATTATTTAGTGTAATTTAAATATGGGTACAATGATATTAACCGCGGTCATTTTTACTTTAACATCCCAATTTTTTTCGTTATTTGATTTTATTCTTGTACTTTGTTCCACTCGGGTCATTTTCAATGTGCTTTATTAACAACCTTGATTTTACTTTACTAATACACTCGAAATAAACTTTTGACGTCACTCCGTTCCACTGCTAGATGTTCACATTATAATTTTATGATGAGGCCGACAATGTTCTACAGAAAGAATGAGCAGATTCGGCTGAACAAGCTTGTTCACTGTGGCCTGACTTCATTGGGGACAGGTAATCCTTTCAGTGCAGCCAGGGCGTTCTCCACCATCTTCTCCACAATCCTCCTGGCTGTGTTGTTAGTATTGATCCCGATGTGGGGGGTGATCAGCGCATTGGGAAGGCGGAGGAGTGGGTGATCCCTGCACAGGATAAGAGCAGAGGAGTTGAGCGAGGAGCGATTCCATTAGCAGAATTATTTCAGTAGAACATGATTCTATTCTGAGAGATGAGACCTTGGCAAAGGTTCTGGATGAGTCACATCTAGAGCCGCAGCCCGAATCGTTCCCGAGCGGAGAGCTTCCACTAAAGCATCCTGGTCCACAACTTCACCTGAGACATGAACAGTGTTATTTTTAACCAATGATCATGAATCAAGATCAATACTAGGATGGTAGAAACTTATTTCTCATGTAGTTGCCTTGTTGTTTCTACATTTGTGTTGTCAGTTGATGCAGTTGTGTGAGAAGTCTCAGCTGCCGTGCCACGATCTAGTACAGGGGTGTCCAAACTTTTTATCCTGAGGGCCACATACAGAAAAAAATTTGAAGGTCTGGGCCACTCACGCCGCCACGCCCCCCTGCCCTGGAGCGGACTGTTGACAGTGCGCCTCAATCGCGTAGCTTAGGGCGGGGGGCGTGGCGCCACCTAGTGTCAAAACTGAGTAGTGCAATACAGTGGGCCATAGTCCATTACATTACAATTAATTTAGCTGACGCTTTTATCCAAAGCGATTTGCAATCAGTGCATTCAAGGGAAGGGGAGAATGGGGTAATGTGAGACACCCCCTGTATCTAGGCAACGGAACACATTTGTGGTCATGTGATCATTATGTTTTCAAGCCCCTCCCATTCCACCCTTGCCATGTAGGAGAAGTTGGTGCTGATGCTGTGGTTAGAATGTTTTTTCACAAAAATGTTCTTTTTGCATGTAAAAGTAAATTATCTTGCATCAACTGTTTTGTCAAAACAAATTGATTCAGGTAGAAAAACTTATATCATACATGTTGGTCAACTTCCAACATACAGTGCCTTGCATAAGTATTCACCCCCTTTGGACTTTTCTACATTTTGTTATGGTATAACCACAGATTAAAATTTATTTCATCGTGAGTTTATGTAATGGACCAACACAAAATAGTGCATCATTTGGAAGTGGGGGGAAATATTACATGGATTTATTATTTACAAATAAAAATCTGAAAAGTGTTGAGTGCATATGTATTCACCCCCTTTACTGTGAAACCCCTAACAAAGATCTGGTGCGACCAATTGCATTCACAAGTCACATTTGCAAGTCACATAATTAGTAAATAGGGTACACCTGTCTGCAATTTAATCTCAGTATAAATACACCTGTTCTGTGACGGACTCAGAGTTTGTTGGAGATCATTACTGAACAAACAGCATCATGAAGACCAAGGAGCTCACCAAACAGGTCAGGGATAAAGTTGTGGAGAAATATGAAGCAGGGTTAGGTTATAAAAAAATATCCAGAGGTTGGAACATCTCTCTGAGCACCATAAAATCCATCATAAGAAAATGGAAAGAATATGGCACAACCGCAAACCTACCAAGAGGAGGCCGTCCACCCAAACTGAAGAGTCGGACAAGGAGAAAATTAATCAGAGAAGCAACCAGGAGGCCCATGGTTACTCTGGAGGAGTTGCAGAGATCCACAGCTGAGGTGGGAGAATCTGTCCACAGGACAACTATTAGTCGTCTACTCCACAAATCTGGCCTTTATGGAAGAGTGGCAAGAAGAAAGCCATTGTTGAAAGGGATCCATAAAAAATCCCGTTTGGAGTTTGCCAGAAGCCATGTGGGAGACACAGCAAACATGTGGAAGAAGGTGCTCTGGTCAGATGAGACCAAAATTGAACTTTTTGGCCTCAATGCAAAACGCTATGTGTGGCGAAAACCCAACACTGCCCATCACCCTGAGCACACCATCCCAACAGTGAAACATGGTGGTGGTAGCATCATGCTGTGGGGATGCTTCTCTTCAGCAGGTACAGGGAAACTGGTCAGAATAGAGGGAAAGATGGATGGAGCCAAATACAGGGAAATCCTTGAAGAAAATCTGATGCAGTCTGCAAAAGACTTGAGACTGGGGCGGAGGTTCATCTTCCAGCAGGACAATGACCCTAAACATACAGCCAGAGCTACAAAGGAATGGTTTGGATTAAAGAATGTTAATGTCTTAAAATGGCCCAGTCAAAGCCCAGACCTCAATCCAATAGAGAATCTATGGCAAGACTTGAAGATTGCGGTTCACAGATGGTCTCCATCCAATCTGACTGAGCTTCATCTTTTTTGCCAAGAAGAATGGACAAACCTTTCCATCTCTAGATGTGCAAAGCTGGTAGAGACATACCCCAAAAGACTTGCAGCTGTAATTGCAGCGAAAGGGGGTTCTACCAAGTATTGACACAGGGGGGTGAATACTTATGCACCCAACAGATGTCAACTTTTTTGTTCTCATTATTATTTGTGTCACAATAAAATTTATTTTGCACCTCCAAAGTACTATGCATGTTTTGTTGATCAAACGGGAAAAAGTTTATTTAAGTCTATTTGAATTCCAGTTAGTAACAGTACATAATGGGAAAAAGTCCAAGGGGGGTGAATACTTATGCAAGGCACTGTATAAAACCATGTAATTGATGCTAGCTGAAGATTAGCCTGAATTGCTAAGAGGTGTTTTTTCTAAAATGTTGGCTGTGGGGTAAAGTGAGACATGTAGCACAAGTTAAGTTTAGTCTTAACCATATTTTAGTGTAATATTACATTACATATGTTTTATTTTTAATGCTTTAAACATTGTAGAAAAGCCATCATGCAAAGAAACTACACCAGGAAGACAACCTGTGGCCAAACACCCCTCGCAGAGATGGAGAGTGCAGCCGCTGAGGTCATGCAAGGAAAGAAGTCCTTAAGAAAAGCTGGAAGGGATAGAAATATTGATAAGACAACCCTCAAAAGATTCATAAAGAAAAAAGAGAAAGGTGAAGTAAATCAGTAGCCTGGGGTGCAGTAGCTGAGGCAAAGAGAATATTCACAGATGAGTTGGAGGAGGAGCTTGCCAAACACTTGAAACAACTAGCTGACCAGTTCTATGGCCTTGCTCCAGTTAAGTGCCGTGAACTGGCATTTGAATATGCAGAGAAAAACAATATCCCTGTCCCTGCCAATTGGACAGAGAAACAATGTGCAGGCAAGCTAGGGTGTGCAAGAGATCACATGAATCATAATAATCATAAATGTGCTTTATTGACCTATTACAACATGTGTTGTTATGGTAGTTTTAAAGTGGAAAAGGTAAGTGGATCACTTTACCCCCTTGATTTCTTTGGTCTGTCTCACCCTCACTTTACCCCTAAGTTGGGGTAAAGTGAGACACAAGACCACTTTTTTACAAACAATCATATTTTCACTGACCTTTGTCCTAAAGACATTCTGATCATTTCCATTGCTAGGAAACATCCTGAATTAGTAGGAAATGTGTAATATGATTTTAGCTTGCCTAAAGGGGAGCAAATGTAAAAAATGTCTCACTTTACCCCGCTCTCCCCTACTCGAGGGTACAAACCCAGAACAACAAGAATCAAGAAAGTACAATATCTTGAAAAATAGAGCAAAACTACATAGTGCTATAAGTAAATGCCATTTCAGTGCTACTAAATTGTTAGTTTAAAAAAATATATATATACATATTTTTTTAATATTTTTTGTTTTTTTTGTTTTTTTGTTGAGGCGGGCCAATTTAAAATGGATGGCGGGCCGCAGATGTACCGCGGGCCGTAGTTTGGACACCCCTGCTCTAGTAGAAGCCTCTTTCTAACCTCTGCTGATGTTGACCAGCGTTGCAGTGGGCTTCATGAGGGACAGCTGTCTTCGGCCAATCAGACCTGCTGTGGCCGAGGTCAGTCTGACGACTATCATGACGAAGTCCGACCTCCTCAGCAGGTCGTCCAGTCGCTCACAGTAACTGGCTTTAACCGCCTGCTCATCCTCTACACTCCTGAAAATAATAAAATACATTGTGCGTGTTGGAACAGTTTTTTTTTAATACAGTATGTATCACGTCATAATGAAATACCTTCTGGTCCTGTTGTGATACAGGATCTTCATTTGAAATCCACAGCTTCTTTGGGCAATTTTGTGTCCGATATCTCCCATTCCGATAATCCCCAGAGTCGATCCGGTGACTTCAACTCCCATCAGGCTTTGCGGCATATGGACCGTCTTTGGGTCAATAGCTATATGATGACCTGTGACGGAAAAAAATGGGAAAAAGTCTGGGTTTTAACAAAATCATTAACATTAATAGACCTTGAGATTTAAGCAGGTCACAAAAATAACAATACTTTAATAAAGCCACTGTAAAATGAGAATATACACTGTGATACATTTGACAGAAAATAACCCTCAGGTTTTACAGTTGTGTCAGATTTTTTCAGTTAATACAAAATACACTAAAATTATGAATTTTAATATACCAACAACCCAACTGTTATTCTTGGTGGTCCAATAATTTATTTACCCAGTAAATAAATTATTGGACCAGATGAATTAACATTATTCCCCTCATTCACCCTGAACACCTCCCATGGACGACTTGTGTGCAGAACAAAGATCATAAGAGTAATCCTCAGTGAACATAATGCAGAGAAAAATAATATTTTCCATCAAAGTTAATGGTCTAAAATAAGAAATATTTACTGTAAATGGTATTTACAGTTGACCCAGTAGAAATAACTGAGCTATTCCTAATTTTCATACAATAACCAAGCACCAGTGTTTTGAAACCAGCTGTGACTGGTGGGTTCTTGTAAAGTAACTAAGGGGAGTGAATTTGACTAAAATATAGAATTATGACAGTGTGACTGTAAAATGTAAAGTTGACTGCGTTGCTTCCACCGGAAAAGATTGGGCAGTATATTACAGTGCATTTTTGTAGTTTAATACATTTTTCTAGTTTCTAATTAAACTTAATGTTGACAATGATACAAGATACAAGACATTTGTAACAAGACGTATTTTGGACAACTTCCAAATGTTTTACAGCATCTGAAAGCTGAAGACGTCATGTTTTGACACTAATATCATATTTATTCTTTTCTGGGATCATGGGCGACTCCCTCAGTGTAATTTAAATTTAATTAAATGTTCTACTTTTATTGATGTTGAGCACACAGCGTTTCAAGAGGGTGCACGTACAGATCATGTTTGTATGGTTCTGCAGATTATGTATGATTTGTATTGAATAAGTAGAACAACATATAACGTAGGTGTAGCCGGGCCCCCATCAAACTGCCCTTAGGTCAGTGCTTAAACTTACCCTCGAGGATCTTGCGAGCTGACGCCAGAAGCAGACCCATGGCAAGATCAGCCGTGCCGTCGCTGACCACACCTGGTGTGTTGGCCACTTTCACCCCTTGACCGCTGATGAACGGCAGATCCAGGTGGTCGGTGCCCGCTCCTCCACTGGCGACCACTTTGAGCGAAGGAAGCAATCTCAGCAGCGCAGGCTCGGCTGCAGGGAAATACTTCCATATAAACAGGACCTGAATTCTTGGGCCATGGACAGCTGGGTTGTCGAGAAGATCTTGATGGCTGACGATTTGGAAATGTTGTGTCAGGATGTCTGCGAGCTCTTCCAGGTACCCAAAGTCCCCCCCGACCTGTGAGATCAACACCCATGGTTTTTCCTCCTCCATCAACTTCCTTAAAAGAGGGCAATGTATTTTCTGACTGAAAATAGAGAAAATATTCATTTAACTCAAACAACTCACGTTTGAATGTTTATTGCAGCAGCTGAACATAGTTACAGTTTTTACATTTACACTCCTAATAAGGTCATTCTAGATAAACTCTTACTAAACTGAACATGCAAAAATGTGAATTTTGTTACCACACAACCGCTTTATTCAGAAATATATCAAACATTTCCAACGTGTTTACGATAATGGATATTTCTGTTCAAAGGAAAAATCTATTCAAATAAATTCGCAGGAAATGACATTAAAGTTGATTTTATGAGGAAGACTTACCTTTCTAACCAAAGCTTGAGCTTGAACTCTTCTCTGCTGTCAGAAAGATCAGGTAGAGGCTGATGAGGGGAGTTTTCTTTTTAACCAAACCTTTGACCGAGGTGGTGTTTTACTTGGATGACTAAGAGTTAATGTGAAAACCTCTCCGGGGGCTGATTGTTCTGCTTGGTGTATTATTCACAAATTCAGTTTCACAGGAGTTGTGCTGAAACCTCTCCAACCACCCAGACACTTATAGTTGCAGTTATTAATAATGGAGGGGATTTAGCAATAAGATTAAATTGATTTACCAAATATCAGAGAATGTGAGATGAACGATGAAGTATTTTTTTATTTAAGGCAAAAACGTCTGTAGAGATTTGAAGCCTAAGACACATGGTGGTTATTTACTGAAACGGTGACAAAATGATTTTAAAGTTAAACACTAACTAGACACAGACTCAAGTCCTTGACTCTGGAGTCAAAGTCCTGCGGTTTTTCGTCCCACCAACCACACTGAGTCTGTAGATTAATGCAGCAAATCAATCATTCGTTCAAAGACAATTACCTCTCAGAATGACCCGGGCTGTAAATACATATTTGAGTGTGAAACCCCATAAACACATTTCTGTAAAAACAGGAGAGAAAGTGAGACTTTTGTTCAGCAGAATCTTTTTTTTTTGGACAAATCTGCAAAATATCTCTCCTAACCGAAAAAGTCGACATGTAATAAATTAAAACATATTACCAGTTAAGTTAATAATTCTAACTTATATATAAATCACAGACATGAACACTAATGAAACAAAGTTTCATTTTATGAAAAACACCTCCAAAAAAATCCTCACTACTGATAAACCGGGTAGGAAGAACACAAAGTTTTCTAACTTCACTCTGCACCATAGAGTGTGCATGAAAACCTCTGTACTGAATATCCAGCACCCCAACAAAAAAAGGTATATTGTAGAATTGTGTGAGGAAGACTCACTAATGATAAGGAATAATTCTGAAGTATCTCAGTATTCTTAAAATTACAACACATGCAATATTCACAGTATTAGGAAGGGAGTTAAAACAGAGATCTGTCTAATAATTCAGGTATCTCTGTCTGTCTGTATGTGGAACGTATATCTCAAAAGATCTCATCCCCATACGACCAGACATTTAGTGTGTTTCACTCCAGCACAATGTAATTGAATAGAAAAGGGTATAATATTCGTGTAAACACATTTTCAAAGAGCCAGGGTTGCTGTTACACATCTTTTTATTGGTTTATTGTTCTGTAAAATCATTCTTGATTGAATCTATAGAGCTAATAATTGAACCTCATGCTGGGATTGCTTTGTCAAACTATTATTTCACCGTAAAGAATGTTCTTTAATGCTCGGCTTCATTTTCTCTTTTTTTGTTTGTTTTGTTATTATCATCCAAAGCAAAATAAAACACTTCAACCTGATTGCATATCAGTTTTATGAAAACACAGCTCCCAGGAAAACCCTCCATGTTTCACACTTACACAGGAGTCATGACTTTGATACGTTTATGTTAATGAAAGTGAGATAATCATGTATATTACAGAGATTAAGGTGGACCATGACACGGAACATGCTGAGTGGTGAATACAAATGAAAGAAAAGATAGTAGTGTTTAATCTTTTAAAGTAGTGATATCACTGATAAAGGAAACTCTCAGTCTCATTTCCTATATATACATTCATTTTAAAGACTTAATCACAATATGTCATCACTTCTTATAAATAGTGACTACGATTTGAATCCAGGCACAACATTACAAGGATTGCACATGTACGGCTCTGAGAGAGCTGCTTTCAGACATCTGGACATTTTCCTGATATTTTGGATTAAACGGAGGGAGCCATGCACAAGTGGTGCGAACATTTTCCTGTCGTTGTGAACCCTGTCTGACCCGAATAATCTCATGCCATGTTCGCTAGACGGGATAGACAAACTCTGGAAAATGTCTGAACCCAATTTTTCCAATTGCTTAGGAACTCAGGAAGCTTAGTCTCGACTGTGAAGTTGTTTTACACAATGCTCTCTAAAAAGGTGCAAGAGGGATTAACGCAGACCAAGCAACCAACCACCACATTCCTGAATGGCTAGAGCTTTAGTTCAAATACAATTTAACAGCCATCTCCTCATTTTGGCTTGACCTCATTGGGAATAGGTGAACCTGTGACTGCAGCCAGGGCGTTTTCAACCCTCCTCTGAGCAATGCTGTCAACTGGTGCCCAGGTATTCCCACCAATGTGGGGGGTGATGAGCACGTTGGGCATAGCCAGGAGAGGATGAACCCTGCAAAACATTAAGGAGGAGAAGTTGGTAAATGTAATTAATTCATCAATATGGTTTTAGGCTGTAATTGCAGTAGTGTTTGTATACTTTAATTAGATACTGAGGTTGAGAATTTTACTCAAAACAAGAAAAACTGAGGGAAGATGAGGACAATTTGACATGTTGTATATGCGTACACGTGTTTCTCCTGGCCCCAAGCTGAAGAGCAATAATCACATTGTGGTTTAATGAACGAAACTGAATTCATACTTTTTTTTTCATGAAAGCCTCCTATTCGAGTACATTCGTCTCAGGTTCATGTTTTTTTAGTTTAATGCTCTTTTACGACAAAGCGATTCTGAGATGAGACCTTGGTAAACGTTAAGGATGAGTCACGTCCAACGCTGCTGCACAAATCGTTCCAAACTGGAGAGCTTCGACTAAAGCGTCCTGGTCCAACACTAGACCTGAGACATGCGAAGATACAATATTAGGCTAGAGATCAGATTTTCAAGTGTTATCTTCTCAAAAAGCGCTGTAGGGAAAACACATACTGTAGGGCCGGATCCACTAAAGGTTGCACGTGTAAAAATTAGGGCTGTGAAATGATTACAATTTTTAATCAAATTAATCACAGGTTTCTATGGATTAATCATGATTAATCACATTACCGATTTTTTCGGAATATTTTTGTGAAAACAAGATTTATGACATTTAACTTTTCTTTTGTGCTGCAACTCAGCAGTTCTTCAGCAGTTATCATTGCTTTTCCATATGAAACATTAATATAATCTTCATCCTAAACAGAATTCGGGCTCCTTAGCCATTGTGTGGTTGAATAAAACTTTTTTTTTTAAATTAAACAGAAATTATTTGAGCTTCTTAGCCATAGGATGGTTGACATTTTTTATATTTTTTGTCACACAACCATTAACCACACCATGATACAATCTAATGCCTCTAAAGGCCCTCAGTTGGTGAGGCAAACTAACTTGTTCAAATTCTCTGACAGTAAAGCTGACCGCTTCTTTTGCACAATGTGTCCGGCGAGTGAGTCTGGTTTGGCGCATTCCACTTGAACGCCCCTCGCCGACCAACACATGCTTCGCTTCGCGTTGCGGTGGTTAGGCGGGTATTGCTACGGTGAAACGATAACGTCTTCTCGCAGAGTGTGCATATCACCTTGGTTTTACTGAAGGTTCGATCTTTGTTTTTTTAGAACACGATCTTCCCGTCCAGAAGGTCCTCAGGTTCATCAGAATTATCCATGTTGTTTGTTTGTTTGAATGGCAGCTGCCGTCTGACTGCATTACGCCGGGTTCACACCGGACGCGGAAGCGACGCCGAAGCGCCGCGCATTACTAATAATATCACATACTTCTGCTGTTATCAGCCTGCAGTAAAAACGGCATTTAATCATTTTTTTCAAGCATATACTTACTTGTTGCTCCAACATTAAGCAACAGCATCACAACATGTGTCTTTTTTGGTGTTGTCTTTATACAACATATGCTGAGAATCAACAACTCAAGTTACTTCTCCACTTCAATTATTAATTTAATGTCATCCATGTTGAAGAACTTCTCCGCTGTTAGCTCCGGTAAATGTCGGGTGTCGAGGGTAAATTACGTATTCTCCACTCAAGCCTATTTGGAGAATACGTAGCCCCCCCCCCCCCCCCCCCCATCTCTCTTTTTATCTTTATGACTGCTTGTGTGGCTGTAGTGGATGGGCAGAGGGGGACATTAAATAATGTGGTTGGTAAAAGTGGTAAAATTAAAACTCCAAGACAACAGAACGTGAATACAAAGTATGGGATGCATATTTGATCATTTATATCATATAAAATATGTCATCTATATCGTTTAAAATCATTTTTCAGTGTGTTTCCTGTCGCGATACGCTCGCGTCAAGCGGAAAAAATAGACTCGACGCCGAAACGATCGCTTCACGGCGCTAGGCAGCCGCGGCACAACGCTACGCTTCAGCCTCCGGTGTGTTCAGCGCTGCGGTTTAACATGGGAGTGGATGGGAGCCAGAGGATTGGCGCTGCGCTTACGCCTCGCTTCGGCGTCGCTTCCGCGTCCGGTGTGAACCCGGCGTTAGAGCGGCGACTAGTGCAGAGGCGGCGGAATTGGAAGGTCCTTCTGCGCATGCGTTAAATGCGTTAAAAAAAAAAAAACGAATTAATCCTGTAATTTAATCATAACGCGTTAACGCGTTATTTTTCACAGCTCTAGTAAAAATGTGTGCAAACTTGATTTCACCTGCAAAAAAACATTCAAGCTGATCTACTAAGGGTGCGCACTGAGGATTGCCTTCAGAATAACACACGCTGCCCATTCAGTATGCTAGCCTAAGTGAATATGCATTATCGGGCGTTTTTACCAAAGTGCGCAAAATATTGGGAGGAGTAAATGCAAATTATTTTATTAAGTGGTTGTTGTCTTCTTCTATATTGTGGTAAGGAGGAGACAGAGAGAAAAGGTTTTTTCTGCTCGTGTTAGCATGGGGATTGACAGAAGCAAAAATAATGTTTGTTTCCACTAACACCTCCATGTTTGCACCTGTTATCATTTATGCAACTATTTCTAGTAGATCACGATACAAACATGCAATCTGTTGTAATGCAGATGCAATTTAGCTCTCTTTATTAGGGATCTTAGTTGATCCGGCCCGTAGTCGCCACCTCCGCTGATGTTGACCAGTGTTGCTTCTGGTTTCATGAGTGACACCTCTCTGTGGCTGATGAGGCCCGTCGTGTCAGGTGTCAGGGAGATGGCGAGCACGACAAGGTCTGCCCTCGTCAGCAGCTCGTCCAGCCTCAGGCAATAAGTCGCTCCCACCGCCTGCTCATGAACATTAGTAAAGTGAACAAGAATGAGCAGAGGCACTGTCAAACTGGTTCCTCACTTTAACGCTATCTACATTGCCTCCACCATGATTCTGATTGTTTATCTAGGAGCCAGATCACCCCAGAACAATTGTAGGAGTTTTCACGAAAATTGGAGTTCATTCTTCCTGCTCTTTTGTGAATGTACTTCCTCCTTGCTACATTCTGTTTCAGATATAACAGGTAGTCTTTCTTAGTCTGCACATTTATAAACCACAATGTAATAAAAGCTATTATATTCCTATTTATCTTAAAAATACCCTCACTTTGTTTATGAGAATAGATTGTATGTAAGTTTCTACCGAGAAGTGGACTTTAACCTTCTGGTCCTGTTATGATACAGGATCTTCATGTCAAATCCTTTGCTTCTCTGAGCTATTTTGTAACCCATCTCGCCCATTCCAATGATTCCCAGAGTGGATCCTGTGACTTCAACTCCTCTCAGGCTTCTTGGTAAAATTGTAATCTTCAATTATGTTTTAAGACATAAGAGAAAAAACAACAACTAACATCTCATATTTTGTTCATTTATTTTTTTACAGATTCCTAGTATGTGTTGATAAAACGACTGCACTACCACTGCTGCTGCTCGGTTCTGTATCTTTGAATGTGTGTCACTTCTTTTGTCCAGGATATGAATGATCTAATGCACCACAGAAATAATATATACTAATGCCTGCTAAGTGAGGGGTCTGACTCACCCACTAGCAAAGCCAAGAAGAGGCAGACAATTCCTGCATGTGCCAGAGCAGACTAAGCTATATCAGGAGGAGGCCCTTAAAGAGACAGGAGCTAAGTGTTTCTAGCAGAGGCTGAACGTTGGAGCAGCAGCAAAGGACAGTTTGAGGAAAGTTAAGTGTTATCTGAACACTAGAGTAATAATCCAAGTTAAAATGATTAACCTGAATATGAGCAGAATTTGTTTCTTTGATTAAATAATGATTTACTCTCTCACATAGTTTGTCTGAATACAAAGTTTAGGCAGTTCTCTGTATTGGAAAATAGGTCATAGAACATTTGACCTTACTCTCAACAATCCTGCGTGCGGATGCCAGAAGTACAGCCATGGCCATATCAGCAGTGGAGTTGCTGACCGCACCAGGAGTGTTGGTCACCTTCACCCCTCGACTGGTGATTAATGGTACATCCAGGTGGTCAGTGCCTGCCCCTCCATTGGATACCAACTTCAGCGAGGGGAGCAAACTAATCAAGGAGTGGTCAGCTGCAGGGCAGCTCCATACGAACAGGGCCTGGATTTTAGGACCATGCAGCTGAGGGTTTTGTAGAAACTCTGTTCTGGAGAGGATTGAAAGTGATGCTTCAACACGTCACTGAGCCTATCAAGTACATTTTGGTCGACCCCCTCCTCTGAGACCAGAGCCCAAAAATGTTGTATTTTTCAATGTCACAGAGGAGGACGTGATGCAGAGCTCAGCACACACAAAAAACTAAAGCTATTGCTCTGTTTGTGTATTTAATCCCTGTGTTTCCATTACCTCGATGCCAGTTTGTCTTGTCAGATCATTGTCAGCATTCCAATTTTTTTCCTGGTGTTAACCCTGGTTTTGGACCAATTGTTTTTTAACATTGCCTTTGGGCATCTGTGTTTGGACAACTCTGCCTTCCAATGTTCACATCCTGTTTTTGTGAATTAAAACTATTTTGCCAACGTCCAAAGATAAACTTTAATTACGATGAGACAAAGTGCCATAATTTATACCATTACCCTAACCCTACCATATCAATAAATGATAAAGGAATTTTAATAATGTGTACAAAAATATGTTTTACTAGCAATCAAATATCCCTTTAGTTCCACTTAAAAAAATTGTATTACATCTGCACTTTATTTAATTTTCAGGACTAAATTACCTAACATGTGAGTTCATTTAATGAAACTCAAATTAAACCAAAGGGCTTTGACATCAACAGAGTAATTGTGAAGCACCTTCTTTAATACGATACACCTAAACCAAAGCTTAGCAATTGGCTTAGTTATTAGAATTAAGGAACAGCCTTTCAACATAAATACAATAATACAATATGCACCAAAATACATTGGAAATATATGACAAAACTCACATGATTTTTCCAAAAAGTACCTCAACAGCATGTACTCTGCATTCTATCTGTACAGTGCCTAGCAACAGATGAGTAGTTAATGATCTTCCACTGGAGTTTGTATAACATCCTCTGAGGGCTGTACTCAACATCTGAACTCATAACACAAACCTCTCTGAAGTGATGGCTTCTCAGTTCGCTTTTGCAAGGTGTATGATGTCCGATGGTAGTAATGGTTTTGCAGCTTGCAGTTCGTTTCCCAGTCTGGAGGAGTACCAAGTCTTTGCAAAAGCCTGTCGCTCCCTTTTGTTTACTTTTCCTGTCTGTTCCTTTACTGTCCCAGGTGCTTTTGCAAATTAAATTCGTACAAGAGTTTGTAAAACTTGTGGAAGCTCATGAATTCTCCCTCTGGTGCTTTTTAGCAATTAGCTCCTTCACCACAAAATTTGCCTGGAAAACCGGGAACTCTGCTAAAGGTTGATTATTGTATCCAAACACATTCATCCTTGAAACTAGACAATGAGCATTACCACCATTTTTCTTTCCAAAACGGATACTAATTCAAATGAAGGGTGGTATTATAGTTTATTTCAAGTTATAGCTACGTACTGACACTTAGACACAAACTACTTTTCCTTTTTCTTTAATTAAAAACAAGAGTGAGTGGGTGAAGTCTGAGCCAATTCCTCCTCCTCTTTAATCTACAACTGCATGACCTTATCATATTTTGAATTGAGATTGCTTTTCAAATGGATAATTAGGTTTGTGTTGTTGTTGCCAGAGTTGACAAACACATCACATATGCATTTATGGAGCCATAGTTCGGATTGCTGTGGCTGGCAGAAGTAGAAGTGGTCCCTACCAACCGGTGGCTAATAGATCTTGTTCATTGTGAAGTCACTCTTTACTCTCACGGGGAAAAAAAACACATTTACCCCAAAAAACTGAGGGGTGTAACAACTAATGAATATGGGTATAGACACTTGAACAGACACATTTGAGATCAGAACTACGAATATTTGAGTATCAATCCGCACACATCTACTTAGCTGCATGTTTCCAGCTGTAAAGACACTCACGTTTGGCCTTTTCATTAAACTGCACTGACACAAACTTTTACTTCAACAAAGAACAGTTTCTCTTGTGCAATGTTAAATATTATATTTCTTGACAGTAGCTATGATGCATTTCAGCGATGACACTCAACAGCTACATGCGTGTTGTGTTTAGCGTGACCTGGCAGGCAAACAGCCAGAAGAGACCCGTCTTCTATTTTGAGTTATTTTCTTCTATTGCAAAGGTAACTGCAGTCATTCATTTTCTGTCTTTTTTTACTGAGAAGCTCTTTGTGTTCAAGAAATGCAGAAATCGAATGGCCTCATGGGGGCATGTAGCTGGAAATCATTGAGCATTGCAGATGAATGATTGAGTGGAAACCTCACACACTGTCGGCTCCAGAGATGTAGCAAACATTGAACTGTGGCTTTCACATCAGCACAGTATTTCAGTGCTTTGTAAAGCAAATATATCGACAGTTAAGGCTGTATTTAAGCTTTAGCATCTACATATCTACATGTTATCTTTTAACAGATGGTGTGTTGTTGCCGTAGATCACAGGGAGAATAGTGGAGCTTTTTGAGAGGCAGACGAGGATTCAGGGACAAGACAGTCGCTCTCCTCCCTCCTGTCGTCACCCTGCCTCATGTTTCTGTCAGCTCAGATTGTGTAGGGGCTCATCAGTGTTATGGAAGGGCAGAAGGTCCACAGAGTCAGACACCTTTTGTTATCTTGGGAATTGAACTCGTGGGGCTGTGAGACTTTGGTGACAGAGTGCATGAGGCCAACAGGGGCAATCTGCATGAGGAGTTTGCTTCACGACAGATGCTCCTGCTGCGGCTTCAACGAGTTCAGTGAATTCTTATTATATACATTAATTCTTATTATATTGCATTATCTATAGACAAGAGGGATGTCTAAGAAATGTCTTAGATGGACAGACTTGGTAAAAGGATTTTTACATATTATACATTAAACATGTGCAGATGTGTGTTTCAAGTTGTTGTTGTCACTTTGATAGACTGTTACAATTTCTTTAAAGGCGAGTTCCAATAAGACGATTCTCAAAGTCGTCAGATCGCTGTGAAGTACAAACAACTCGACCTTGACTCTTGCAGTCATACGAAACGACTGCAAAGCAACAAGGGGTCACACACTACACAACCTTTCATTCCACTCTGATTAAACTGTTAAATCACCAAAACAGATATGAGAAGAGACACAGTGAACCCGACTGATTCTCCTGCTCCCCCGTCAAGCTGGAGGAGACGTGAAATGCCTCAGTGGACAGCACTGTTGCTAAGAATAGAGAAAAACATTTTCCCATCTGTAACCGAACCGAGCCTGAGGGAAACCAAACCCAACCTGAACCCGACAGACTTCTGTTTTATACCGTCTGAACCCGAACAGAGCCCGGTGCAGTTAATATAAATCGCTCTGTCCATCACATGCATGGTTATTGGTTGATGCCCCTGGTAACGTTAACCAGGGCCTTGTACCTTCATCCTCACTCTGACCGGCTTGAGTTGATGCTGACGTCTGATTGGAGTCTGTGATACGTCGCCTATAGAGCCACAGCCATTGATCGTCGATCGGGCTCTTTTGTCTACAACTTGCAAAACTCATCCGCAACCAGCATATCAGCCATACAATCGTGTAGTGTGAACTCGACTTTACATGATAAAAACTTAAAGGGGACATATTATGCCCATTTTACCACAGTTGATATGGTTCCTTGGGGTTTTAATGAAATGTCTGTAACATATTTTGGTCATAAATACCACAAGGATCATTTAAAACAGCACCCTTTTTACCCTGTCTAAAACAGCACTCCTCAGATTGACCTGTTTTGAGTGCCCCGCCCCCCTCCCCCCGTTGAGCCTGGTTGCGTGAGCCCCAGCTCCCCAGCGCAGCTCCGCAGTGGGAGCAGTGGGAGCTTGAGCTGGCGCAGCAGCAGCATCCTTCCACACTGTTGAGTCAACGTTTAGAGGTGTCCCGGGGGTCCCTTGTTTATGCGGCCACTTAAATGTCTGACGGGTAGCAGCAGCGAGCTAACGCTAGCCGGGCTCCACCGGCACGGTTAGCTCGCTTGTCCAAGGCCATGTAGCGAGACTCCCTACATGGGCATGGTGTGACTATGACGTTTATTTCGGTCGTAATCCCATTCTACACACTCTAGCGTATCGTTTCTGACATAGAGGAATGACAACAAATCGCGGGAGTTGTTTTTTCCCAGAGTTTTTGTATCGGTAGACACAAATACCCAAATTAACGTGTAGAAGCACTACAAAAGTGGAATTTTCATAATATGTCCCCTTTAAATAGAATTCAGACGTCCTTACCTATCTACACTCCTGCAAAGTGCAACTTTGAGAATCCCTTGTTACTGAATATGGTCTCATGTAAGGCAGGACCCAAAGTTGCTTAATATTTGAGCACCTGAAAACTGAATGAGGTTGAATAACTTGTTAAGGTTCGTAGCTGATTGCCTTCTTTTTTAATAAGGTTGTCTGGTCAGGCACGCGTGTCGGAGAAATTACATTTTGCTCCTTTTAATTTGCAACGGCTTTCCAATATGTATTGATGGGAACAAGTTCTGTTTCAAAATGGTTTTGTAATTAAAACAACTTGGAACACAATATTCCAAAAATAAATATCTGTTATAGCAATACATTATCTTCTCATAGCAACTACAGCGTCAATAAACAGTCCTTTAATTCATCCCTCTCAGAGGAAGATGGTGGTTTTTGTTCAGTTGTTCACTGCGACTTTACAAAACACAATTAGATTCTAAACATTTAACCCAAACCACAGTGTTTCCCAAAACAAAAGACCCACAGCCTCTGGTTTAATTTCCCTCTTTACTTGTTCCTCCGTTAGATGAGGTGGTTTTATATTAGTCTGGAATTTATTAATGGGCCCATCAACTAAGCCCTTTGGATTCTGCTGCATCTTATATGCATGGTTTGTGAACCTGTGATGCAATCTGTTTTGAAAGTAATGAAAATACGAAGCGTGTTAATTTGTGATTTGCGTGTATAAGCAAGATGGAAGGAGGTAAAACAGGGGCTGCGTAGACGTGAAGGGAAAATGATGATGGAAAATGGAGCGACACATGTAATCTACAGATTCCCTGTGCAGAATAATGGTTAAACCAAAGCTGGATGTTATTGTCTCACAAGCTAATTGAGGAGTATTTAAGTGGATCTATGGTTTATCTGTGAGATTTCTAACAGAAAAGAGTCAATAATCAGGTTGTGCGCTCATTAACAGGGTGGCGTCGTCAATGTGCAGTTTGTCTGTAGCGTCACCTCTTTTCAGTATTTCTTAAGGAAACAGGACAATAGTGCTGAAGTCGGTTCATTTGTCTTTCTCCCCCCTGGGTTCAAACCTGATCCACAGATCATTCAAATTAAAAGACCTTATTGGTCACATGTCCTTATACACTTATACACAGGGTTCCAGGTTCACGAACCTTCATCGTTATGGTCACAATGAGAGACACACATGATGTGGAACGGTTCCATTTTGGTTAGGTGTAGGGACAAAAATGTATTGGTTGGTTTTTAGAAAAAATAATTCTGTACACGATATTTGTTTTACAAATAGTTTCCCATCGCTGGCACCGATTGGACGTGAACATGAGGCGCAGTTTCACCACTGCTATGTGATTTAGAAAAATAAGAAACAACATAGACGATTGGTTACACACAGGAACAAAACTGAGGTCTCCTGTAAATTCTTCCTTTGTTACTGTCATCATTACCACGCCCACTGGAGATTGCTGTGGAGTAGACTGTAACAACGATGTGGTCACGCACTGAATCTGGAGGAGTTGTGTGCGAGAATGGAAACTTTTGTTTCTCTGGACATTCTCCAGCCTCTTCATGCAATCTCTGGAGACTTTCTGAGTGTGCCCATGTGAGAATCCTGCAGAATTATGATTAGGACGTTTCTAGCACAGGACAGAACCAAAACTGTGAAAAACCCAAAAGAATACAAATATCTCAGAGACCTTTCCGTTGTTTTTTTTTGTTGTTTTGTGAAAGTCAATGGTTCGTAGAAAGTCTGGACCCAATTGTCCAAAGATTTCCGTGAGGTGCGTTTAAAAAACTGTAATTTTTTGATAAACTAACCATTACCCCAATCTCGGAGGCTATCAGGTATTGTCTGAGGAAGAATAAGCCTTTGGGGGCAACAGCCAATATGTTTGGACCTCCAACGTATACACAGGATTTTCCAAATTAGAAACAGAAACCAGAAGCTTTCCGTCTCAAAATCTTGCCCCTCAACAGATTCTGTTTAAAGAGATCACCCGGGACAATCTAGCATTTTCAGCAAGAGGACCTCATATATTGTTTGCAGGAATTGGTGTCTGATGGTGAAGGTGTGTTTCTTAATGTCCAATAAGTGGTTACCTCGATGGAATTGTATTTTCCTAACTGGTATCATAAGTTCCCTGGTAATGAAATGTCTTATTCTTTATGCTGTAGTGAGAGGGGGAATGCTGATGAGCCTCTGGTATACAGAAAAATTGAAATAGTTAAAATGAAACATAAATTGGTGGTTTGTTGTTCTTTCTTTCTTTACTCAAGGCTGTTTTAAATCCGGTGATTTTTTGTGGAGTCGCTTAACAAGTGAAACACAAGTATCAGGAGCCAAGGGTTTGTGGTGTAATGATATTGGGATGTGACTAACCTCATGGCTTGAGGCTCTGTCTGGGTGAATCAGTGAGTTCATCAGAGAAACAGAGACCTGTGGAAAGGTTAGTAAAGATCATTGTAAACAAAATGCAAAATGCTCTTTTTTTGCAGATGTCCTTCGCTAATTTGTATTCAGGTGATTGTTATTCAGCGGCAGTGCACCACAGTGTTAATTCTCACACAAGGTCTCCTGGAACCAGGGGCCACAACATCATTGCTCCGATCATACATCATGACAATCTCTGCTGGATACAGCAGCAGCTCTATCTGCCACATCCCAGTTCATTTTTCTCTCTTTCATGTGACACGTCATGGTTTGTTTGCTCTAAACCAAATATTTCATCAGCGCTTGTCAGTGGACCACACTGTGTTGAATCCATTAGTACTCCTGATGCAATGATGCACTTAGCTGGAAAAATCCACTGCTTCGCAAGCCTTAATTTAGCTGTCAGTAGTTAGGACGGACTGAGAGTCGCTCTGTGTAATTACTGGGACTGACTGCTGATCTGAAGGCTTAAATCTTAGTAGTAGTGGTTTCACTTCAGAGAAAAGAAGAAATGACATCCTGAAATAAATGGGTGTTATGGTTTAAGCATTATGTCACTTTAAAAGGAATAAACTGCGTATTTCTAAAAACATTTTCAGACACAGATAATTGTTTTTAAAAGAAAAAAATTCGAGTGATAATGTTCTGCAGATGGGAAGCAACTTGTTGATGAGGACGATCAAACTGGGTGGTGCTTGAAAGGATATTTTCCACTCCTTTAGAAAAAATAATTCTGTACACGATATTTGTTTTACAAATAGTTTCCCATCGCTGGCACCGATTGGACGTGAACATGAGGCGCAGTTTCACCACTGCTATGTGTGTGACCACGCCCTCTGCCGAATATCACTGATTAGATCTTGCAGTGCTAACCAAACATAGAGAAACCTATTTAGAGCCGCCATTTTTGTTCTTGTTTCTTGTGCATGCTCTTTTATGCTCATTAAGAAACAGTAGGCGCCCGCGAAGTAAGTTGTGATGTCATTGTTTCCCAAAATGCTCCGTTTTACTTGCTCACTTTGTTCTTCATGGGTTTTGGGTCGTGCTTAGAACCCCCCGGGCCGCGCTCTCTTTTAACATTGAAGTTTTAT
Organism: Pleuronectes platessa; assembly: GCF_947347685.1. Taxonomy (NCBI): domain Eukaryota; kingdom Metazoa; phylum Chordata; class Actinopteri; order Pleuronectiformes; family Pleuronectidae; genus Pleuronectes; species Pleuronectes platessa. The sequence goes on along the minus strand of NC_070639.1, from coordinate 3,678,058 downwards.
TCAAACCCCTTTGCTTAAGCTACTAAAAAGCTCTTCACATTCAAAAGGCAAACGTTCAAATGCATTAAAAAGACAGCTGGACATCTTTATTCTGCAGGAAATGTATTGTAGCCTTTGCACATTCAGATGAAGTGACAGAATGGCCTCCCTCTGTTAACCTTCTCAATGTTGGTTTACCCATTTTCTTAAACAAACATGCCATCCAGAGGCCAGGCCTCACTTTGGAACCAACGGGAATATTAGATTTGAAATATTTGCATTTGTTTGCTTTTCTAGTTTTCCTCACGAAGGTGAAAACATATGAGCAGAGTTTTCCCAAAGGCCTCTGGGATGAACTCTAATTAAAACAACTTTAAACAGTTGTGTCAGGTAATGCTGCACCGACAATGTTAAACGGTAAAAATAATAAGTGTTGTTCCACATCCATTGACAACTTTAATAGGGACACCACATTGACACTGGCATATACTTTTTTTCACACCTCTTTATGCAAAAAGCATGGTCTTTCAGTACAGATTTGCACACTTCACCTTTGCAGAGGTTTTACTCAAAACCAAAAATCTGATTTAGTTTCCTGCGCTGCTGCTTTTGTGCATCTGCTCATGGATTTTTTTCTTTAGAATATTTGGCCTGTTAAAATTCCTCATCAAATAGAGTGCCACGTGTAGTGATGATGAATTATTTTGTCCTGCCCTCGTTGCTGGTGTGTTAGCTTTATTAAAAAGTGCAGGCTCTAGAAGTTTAAACAATAAATGTACTTTTATTCGAAACGTTTTAAATGAAGGATGAGGCCAGAACATTTTCATAGATTTCATCTGTACACGTGGCATTCTATTAAAATCTATAAGACCTGCTCTCAACATGCTCTTGAAAAAAGATAGAGATTCTGCTCCACGTTCATTCCTTCAGATTTGTCAGCTTTCACTGCTGCCAATCTCCCGATGTGACGCATCCCAAATCTGTTGAATCAGATTAAGATCTGGTGACTAAGGAAGCTCACTGATGCTCATTTTCTTCTCCATGATCCAGTTCGAGGCGACTTTTGCTTGGTGACACGATGCATTGTGGCAGGCTGCTGCGAGGAGCCATTAGAAGACGGTAAATTGTGGCCACAGACGGATGCACATGGTCAGCAACAATACACAAGTAGGCTGCAGCACTCCAACGATGATTGATTGGTGTTAACAGGCCCGAAGTGTGCAGAGAAAGATTCTCCAACACAAACAACAACCTGGACTGTTGACACAAGGCAGGTTGAAGCTATGGATTCATGCTTTTGACTCTGAATTCAGACAGAATCGTCCGCGTGCTTTTGCAGAAATCCACATTCATCAGACCAGGTTTTCTTTTTCTATCTTCAGCCTCGTATTTTATTTCTCGACTGACAGGAGTGGAACCTGGCATGTGATGTAAGAGTCCATCCACCTCAAGGTTGCATGTGTCCTGAGATGTTTATTTGCTCCATAAAACGCCCAGTCCATACAAATGGGTGGTGGTATCTGCAGTGTAGACAAGGCCCTCATCCTACAATGAAATGTAATTTTACTTAAAATAAGAGACAAATTAAGTGAATTAGATCATCAGGCGCATGACAGCAGCAGACAGCCTTGCAGTCATCAAAATTAATAATTTTTGTTCAAGAAATTTTTTTCATAACAAAACTGCCAAACATGCTTGTGTAATTTTTTATTTCAAAATGAACAGAGCGGACCCTTTTGGATGTCTCCCTATCAGAGGATGAAAGAAGACAAAGATTAACTTCTAAAATCGTTAGTTCAATCCTCAGATACTGCCTTAAGCGAACACTCAAAGGCTCGAGCAAATACCGGTCAAGCACCTTTTTACAATAAGCTTGAAGTGTTAGAGCAAACCTTGGAAGTTTTGAGGATCTCAGACGAACACTCTGAGAGATACAGCCTGGAAGATCCGGTCCACGTGCCTCAGGATGCTACTGCTCTGAGGTTTTTGAGTTAGACGATTCAAGCCTTGGTGGATTTTACAGTTCAGCACCCAGATGAAACACAGAAGGACTGAAAGAACTGAATACCCTTTATTGTCTTGGACCGAATATCTCAGTGGGTTTAAGCATTAGAATTTCTGTGCAGGACGTGGGTTTGATACCTTAACACAGCAAAGTAGAGGTTGGACAGCAATTGGAGAGAAGCTGGTCCTTCGGATTTTGGTTCCCGGGGGCATCATCAGATGAACAGATATTATTTTATAGTCTAATCATTTTATTAGTGTTTAATGTGTATATAAAACTATTTTAAATGTTGTTTTGTTTATGTTAAGTAGAATTATACAGGAAAGATGCAGGGTATATTGTGCTAAACTATTTCAATATATATATTTTATTCTTTGATTTCTCTTTGTTTTTCTTTGAGGTTTTCAAATTGTTTTGGTGCACAAAAATGTGCCCGTATATTACAGAAAGACAACTAGATCACTCACGATCATAGATTACAGTCCTCTAAATAGGTCTGATACATTAAGATCCATTAATTATGCTTAAACTATTTAGAAAAAAGGACAACCTTACACCAAGTTTCATGGTATTCGGTCTGTCACTTGTTGCATAATTTTGCCTACAAACCAATTAACCAACGAAGAAATGGAAAGGGTTACAAACCTTTTATCCTGTATTTTGAAATAGTAGAGAAGTGTGAGAAATTATGTTTGGGTTTTTTAAATCCCTGCTCCAGCCTGAAGGAGGCAGGTCTGAGTCTGAACTTGACCGCTCAGAGACAAAAGGTTTCAGACATGAATAAATTATAAATTTGACCTATACTGGACATTCAAAATGTCAACACTCACACTCGCACACATCTTTCTAATTATACCACCTGAGGTTCTATTCCTGTTTGATGCTGACGTACGCTGATTTCCTGGAGACTTTCTCCAAACCCAACGTGACCCTGAACCTAAACCTGAACCTGAACCTAATCCCAAATCATTTATTTTATATGTGGACTTAATTTAGTCCCCACAAGGAAGTCAAGTCCCCATAGTGTGACTCTGTGAAAAGATTTAGGTCCCCACAACAAGAGTAATTCCAACACAACACACACACACACACCCACACACAATTGGAACACATTGTTGTTGACTCAGACCAGGTTCTCATGTACATTGGTGTTTTTCAAAATGCAGCTTTCCTTTGCTTTTCCTTTCACCCACATGCAAACTGTGTTTTATTCACAAAAGACGATTGTTTCGCACCATTTCCTTCCCGGGTAAAGATGTTCAGAAATCATTTTCATCATGGACGTGGAGACGAGGAGACCAGAGCTTTTGGCTGTTCGGCACAATGGCGATCAAAAGCAGCAGGTGTTACAATAGACAAGTTCAAAATCATTTCTACGGTCAGAAAGAAAAAGCTGTTTTAGATCCAGTTTGTGAATTTTGCTCTGGAAAGGATTCAGTGTAAGAATAGTCCAGAGCTTTGTGTACAGTTGAATACACTCCATGACGAGAGGCACTTCACTCTCTAAATGTGCTGGCTATTTGTTGGATTGTATTCATGAGTTGAAAGAATCCGAGCAAAATTTTCTGTGAAGGTCACAGTGACAGTTGGACGATTGGACCATGTGACAGCGACACTGAGTCAAGAGCACTTGCAGAATGCACTTTACAGCACTCAAGAACCAACTCTGTAATATGTAGACTATACTTGGAGTTCTCACATCAAAAATAAAATTATATGTTTAAATGCATGAAGAGCGACATTATTAATGGCAGAGAATCATGAGACCTGTGAATGGATTAGGCCACTGAAGCCCTATGGTTAAGATTAGGGAAAGGTTGAACATGATTCTGAAGTTATTGTGAACTTTTTCTGTAGTAATCAAGTTTCCTCTCTCACCTTAAACAGAGCCATTCAAATAGAATAGGCATAATGGGATTGGTAGAATGTGTATGGTGTTGCTGTTGTATTGAAATATAATTTTTAGAATCATAAACTTGTTTGACACTAAAAACATTGAAAACTTTGTTATATCTGATTGGGATATAAAAAAAATTGCATAAATGACGGAGATCACACTGAACATACAATAATTGGAATCAACTTCTCATTAACTTCACTGCAAAGTTTGATTAATTTCAAGTTCATTCAATTAGATGTTGAAGTTTTCACTTTTTTTATCTCTAACTTGAATTCTTTTGATTGAAATGAGACAGCGGCATGACTGTTAATGTGTTAATTTGACATAACTCATTAAAAACAATTAAGAAATTAATAATAATGCCTAATATTGTAATATTATTATTATTTAATACTTTATAATAAAACTGATTAATCAAGTAGATACTATTCAAAACATACATTGTAACAAGACAGAATACTAATCTTTGAAGAATTAGTTAAGAATACATCGTATGATAAAAGCCTTCCTGTTTTATTTTATTTTGTTAAGTCATCTCATTGTGCATTTCTTTCACACTTTAACCCTGGAGAGGTTATCTTCACACTTCTATTTTCACCCTAGATTTGCAAGTGAACTTTTCCTTTGACCCTTTCAACTGGATCAGGCTTTGTGTTTTGGCCATTCTGGTGTTTCATGTTTTTCTAGTTACCTCAACTACCATTTTTCAAAAATCCAAACTGACTCAGCCGTCAAGTCGACTCACAGTTTCGAAGACGTTATAGGAACTCGTGTTTTTTCTCATTGAAGCGGTTTCAAGTGACTGACAGTTCACAACAGTGAAGTTTTCGGATTTAAGAGAACGTTAACCTTTGCTGACCCATGGCTGTGATTGGCAGTTCAGCACCGTCACTGGGGCTTTAAGCTGTATTCACCCACTGGAGCATAAAATCACTGTTGAGAAAAAGAAAATAAATAAAAGCTGCAGTTCTTTAAGCTCCGAACACATTTTATGTTCCTTTTTGCAAATTGCAACAGCGTTTCTTAAGAGATGTTTATGTTTTTTTGTTAAACGATGGTGACGATGGAAGTATAATCTATCAATAAATGAATTGCATGTTTATATTCATGCAACTTTTCACCGCGCATCCAGTCCATGACAGTTCAGCGTTTCCATCCCGCAGGCAGAGCAGTGGGTGGTGCAGGGTGACTATGTTTCTTCACCTCACCGGTTTGGTATTGTGTTTCGATTGTTGGGCAGAGGAGGATGATCAGCGGCGTCCTGCAGGAGGGGCTGATGACCCCTGAGTCAACCTCATCTGTTTCCCCCGGTGGGCAAGTACTGCAGGAGCTCGGAGCCAGCCGCTGCTGAGATGCTGTTCATGTATCACCAACAGTAATTCTGCTATCTCGCTGCACTCCACACATCACACTGTAATGAAGGCTGGGGGAAACAGCCACTGTGTCATGTACACCTGTAAGATACGGTGAGAAAGAAATCTGAGCTGATAAAAAAAAAAAAAAAACTAATGGGAAAAAACCCTGAAACCTTGTGGCTGGGATTTCATTAAACTCTTGACACCGTGAATGGTAAGTATGCAGTGTAATGATTTCATAGTCATGGATTGCAGCAGCTTCCCCGCGTCGTGTGTGTGTGTTGTCAGAGAAAAAGCACAATACCACTAGGTTTTCATTACTCCTAGAAAATAACCAGTCAACATATGAGAAACGATACCTCTGAAAAAAAAAAAAGGAATCAAGGGTCATGTTTTGCATCATGAATCTGAGAAGGTACATTAATCATTACAAATACTGCTTCAAATGATGATCACTCTGGGAAATATTACTCATAATGCGCTGGTCCTCAATGCATCAGCCTCACATACACACACAAAAGAAAAGATAAAAGTACAATGCAACTCTACTCCACCGCAGGTTAATGTTCAGTGGCTGCTCGCCAGGATATTATGTGACCTTTAAAGGTTTATGGATGAACCAGTGTGGCACCACTCTGTTCTCAGGCTAGATCCATAACAAAACGTTTTCACTTCAAAACAGATTTTTTTTAAACGATCTTTGGGAGCTTTTTAACTCTGCATCAGAAATCCTCCTCGTCCATATGAGAGAACTAACATTTCCCTGGATTCCTTGTGCTTTCTCTTCGCAGCCTCGTTGTGAATCGTGGTGGCAGCTGCTTGTGGATTATGATTATACCTAAATTGCTTATATGTGCAATATGCCTACTTATATATACTATTACTGACAATACCTCCATCATCACAAGTGTCATTACTGCTCCCTTCTTATCTGTCAGGCATTTTCTTTTGCATAAACACTTCAGCAGATTGTCGACGGTGCAGCGGGTTGCTTGGTTACAGAAAATACTTCTAGAGAAAGAAAAAACAATGGTGACAATTAGAGGGATTCATTTCCTTGGCCTGACGACAAGGAGGAACCTTTTCAGAGTTTTCCTTTCACACATGCACAGCACAGCGGGAGGTTCTCTGCACAGGCGCGTTCTCAACAGCATCACATCCTCCACATTATTCTTGCGAGAGGTGGAGCAGCACACAGACACCGGCGCCGGCTCTTATCCCCACAAACTCTCTTGACACCTTTGTCGGCATCTTCTACGTGTGTGTCAGAAGCGTCATCAGACCCTAAAGAAAGTCCGGATCCAGTTTTGCAGTCATCCTCCAGAGTTCATGTCTGAAAACAATATTAAAGACATCTTAAATATGACAATTTCGTATTTCAGAGTCTTTTTTTCCCAAGCTTTTTTGAAGTACACAATTGAAGGAACAATTTTTAAAACTTCCTCCATTGATGTGTGAATTTGCTCGAAGCTTACTTAATCAGGAATTGTGGAGAGGTGTTGAAAATAATCGTCCCCTATATCTTCATGGGCCCTGATTTGGAAAAATCATTGATCCGCCACTTGTTTTTTTGCCCGGACCACAACGCAACTGCAGGTTTTTGAAACTACAGCTGGGCCAGCAGCTCCGTAGCCTCCGTTCTCTTAGTCTATAGAAGATGTAGAACAAGGAGCTCGGCCGACAGCAGAGGGACGAAGAAAGAAGAGGAGAAGAGGAGGTGGAGAGCTCATTACTGGGAATTGATCAGGACCGGTACTATCCAGCACTAATGCCAATATTCTTCAAAGGCTGATGTCTTTGCTAACACCAAAACAAGTAATCACTTGCCCTATTACAGAGACTACAAGTCCACAGCAGCTCACTAATGACTTTGTTTACAGACTCAGAAGAATAATTATTGTGCATGTGGCAATACAGTGATCAGGCTACAGTATTTTAATATATACACTAAGGGACAGGATCGTTTTTTTTTGCTACGACGTAAAATAGTGCGTCTTTATGTGTTTTGAATTATTTAAAGACCAGAAACACTGGGGAATACACCTCTGCACTAATTTGAATGAGATGGATTATAGGGAACCTTTAAAACTGAGATATGATTTATGTATGTGTGATGTAATAGATAGAAAGAAGGAAATCATTTGAAGACTAAAAAGGAGTCAGTGTGTATATTTTCGTTTTCTGCCAAATATGAAAGCATAATTTGAACTTCAGGGAGAGCCCCTGGCCAGAATACCAAACTAATAAGACTTTGCTTAATATAAAACCACAATAATAAATGAGCTTCCCCCCAAAATAAATTGCCATTACCATTCCAACCCTAATTAACTCTGCACAACACAGAACCAGCACAAAAGGAAGACGGAAATAAAATCTCCCCTTCACGTCTTTGGTGCATTAATAAAGGTTGGAATTGAATGAATTTAGATGGACATTCAGACCAACAACGTACAAAGGACCATGAGAGTATTTCCACACAAAGTCCCACACAAACAGGTCATAATGCAAACTGTACTCCAGGTGCAGGCAACAGCTCCTCAGCCGTTATACACCCCCAGACAGACTGTGGTTATACGTGATTACCAGAAACAAGGTCATTAAGTATGAAAGAGAAAACACATTTTATATTACTCCATATAAGTTTATTTTCTGATCTGAAGCCCCCATCATCATTATGTTTTTAGTGTCTTCCAAAATCCTCAGAAATCACAAGTAAAGAATAAAAGGTTTCATGATGTAATAACATTGTGGTTAATGTAAGGGTCACTCTGGGTGCGTCACTGATAAGTAGCGTCTCAAGTGCGTCGGCTGCAGAGCTGCTACGTGATGCTTCTGGAGCAAACACTAAATGCCCGGACACTGCAGAAAGAAACCATCTTCCGGCTCTACGTTAACAAACATTAGACACCTTGTTGAAAGAAACCAAAGGATTCATTCAACAGAAATCACTGTTTTTTCGTTATTAACCACACGTGTACTACTATACGTTTACTCTTACAATACTCTGAGTGTAAGAGCAGTGCTGCTAAGACGCGTGTCTCACACACAAATCATGACGCAAGCATGTTGCTCACACATCCAGTGTGGCCCCGGCATAATTCTCACAATCTTAGGCTAACGGAAAAACATGGTTGGTTCGAGTTAAAATTATCACTTTGATGAGGCTGGTAAACCTTCATTATCATATTTAAAAGAAGAAGTGCACAGGAAAATTCTTTAGATCCAGATTCAGATTTAGATCTGCACCACATTACACACACTTATAAATATCTGTTCCCAAAAAGATACCAGATTTTTTTTTGCCAAGATTCACGACTTACTCTGGAGATCAACAAACCAATTTGTAATTGTTTCAGGAGGGACATTTTTTTCTCAATCCGCATCTTTATTCAGAGCAGAGAATACATTTAATGGCTTCCTCCTTAGGTCATGCTGCTCCCCTCTGCAATATTTAATGAATATCAGTTGACTTTATAATCCTGCTAATAAACAAACATCCCCTCCCTGTCGGAGGTTAGAACAATATTACATTGAAGTTTGGGAATGATCATTTTTTAAACAAACAAAGATGACTGTCTGTACGTAATGAGAAACCATCATTGGTCCCCAGTGACAAAATCTGATCAAAGCACCCTCACAAGAGTCATACATCCTTCAGCTGTCAGTCGTCTTTGTCAATCAATCACAATCATATGTTCTGCTGAGGGGTTTTCTGTAATGACAGCCGCTGTTCCTGCAAGTCTCCTTATAACAACAGATAACAGCATGAGGGAGGAGGACATATATACATGAGCGAGCTGGGCCTCACATACCCAAGTCCACCATTAGAGGACGTGGCATGAAAACAGAAAGAAACAAAAAAGGCAAGGCACAAAGTAGTAATAAAAAAGAATAAAGTAGTCAAAATACGGGCAAATGCAAAACCGCTCATACTCATCTTCCTGGTCTGATTAAGAAGCGTCCCCATGATGAAATAGTAAGTTGTGAAATATGAAATGCGACTATTGTCAAACGCTACATTGGTCCCAGAGTTAAGCTACAATGAAAACAAGCCTTTGTATGTAGCACGAGATAAAGTAAATCTCTTTGGAGAGCTGTGAAAAACCTCTCCCTCTGTGCACTGCAGGCTGCATTCACTCAAACCTCCACAGCTTATTGAGGGTTCTTTTTCTCCATCAATAGATTTTATTTTATTTTTTTCTGAAAAGGAAAATTGACTTAGACCAAGGAGAGGTATTATTTCAATGATATGAGATTTTCTGAGCTTCTCTATGTTAAGGGATTGTGTAGAATAACTGAGATATCAGGTAGTAAGTTTATTAAATTAATTTATCTGTGGATGAACAGCAGCATCGTTCACGGAAAAACACAAACAATGAGCCAGTATTAGATTTGTGTATAATCAACATAAATAATTCCATTTATCCATCCATCTATCCATCCATTCATCTATCCATCCATCTATCCATCTATCCATATATCCATCTATAGATCTATCCATCCACCCAACCATTAATCTATCCATCCATCCATCCAATCATCCATCTATTCATTGTCATTGTTGATCTTCTCTCAAGCCACGGAGTTAACTGGTTTGGCATCCCAGACGTCGCTCGCCCTAGTCAAGCTTTCCAGCTCCTCCTAGGGGATCATGAAGTGTTCCTATAGGCCAGATGGGAGATGTAGTCCTAAAGCGCCATATGTCAGGAACAGAGTAGATGACCTGTACTCACCGTAAATGCTACAGTAAAAGAGTTCTTAAATGATCTGAAATCGTATAACCACCGCCATCAACCCCACATGTATTTCAACATTTGTGTTGATATTAACATAATTAGTGCAAAAAATAAGGAAAATAATAGTTTTATATGATTATTACAATTGACCCACGTACGACAGAGACCCAGCTTTCACTGGGCTGTTGACTGATTTCAACAACCGAGTAAATCTAGTCGCGCGGTGTGGAATCCGGGAAACAACACACCGATGTGAAAAAAGCAGGATAGCCCAGAGAGGCAAAAAAACAATTAGTTACTGTTCAAAAGGATGGACGGGGATGAGAAATGATCAAAGTGCAAAAGCAAGGCGCCGGGACAGGAAGGGCTGCGGGGACTCGTTACGGGCTGCAGAGTAACAGATGAAGAGGTCTCTGCAGTTCCAGGCAGCTTCTCGCAGCCAGAGGACGGTGTCACATTACTTCTTCTGTGCCGCTGCAGGGAGAATGTAGCTGGGTCTGTCAGCAGCAGCCTCAGCAGTCAATCTATTTGCAAAGCCCCGGAGCTCAGACAAAGAAATGGCTTTGGAGAGTACAAGGCTGCGCGTACAGACGCATCATCAGTCTGGTTTGTTGTGTAACGGCTGTTCATGCCCAACGTCTCTGCCTCGGATGCTTGATACGCTCAAGAGTCAAGGTTATTACACAACCACTGACTCAAGGCCAGACTCACTGCAGATTCAGCTCCACTTTCTCAGGTGCTGGTTTGAAATGTTCTTTGAAGACTTTCTCTGACCGCAAAAGGCAATTCCATGTCACAATAGTCAAAATATGTCACAGAGTGAAAACTGGTTGTTGCCACTGGTTTTACAACTCAATTTCTTCTTGAACTGTGATGAAAAGCATCAAATGGTTGATGCTTATCCTGCATGTCTGTAGCATATACTCCAATCAGGCAATACTAACATATTATTGGCCTTTATGAATGAATGTAATATTGATGTCATTAAGCCATATGATGACTAGTGAATATCCAAATAAACTGTAGACTCACCTTTAATCTTAAAATGCAAAAATGTATATAAAACTACACTAATGGTTTCAGCTGGATTTAAAATTAATTTCTCTGAATTGAATGCCTTAGAACAGAGGTCCTCAACAGGGGGGTCGCGAAATCTTTGATTGATTAGACAATTTTTATAATTCTTTATAATTTTATAATTTTTTTTTTTTATTATTTCTTTCGAACCAATTTTTTCCCCACAAATTGAAATGTCTTTAAATACACATTTACATGCATCCGACATATTGAGAGGCTGATTTGACCCTCTGCCTGACAATCTCCATCCGTCCAAGATTAGATAAGTTGTGTGCTATCAGGGTCCGACATCTCACTAATGTGGGCGTATGTGTGCCATCCAGAGATGGCTTGAGGATTCACTGTCTCTTCTACATGCATGTTTAAAATAAAGCATGAATCTGTGAATTACTTTAAAAGCTCAGTGTTGTATGCAAGATGTATGTTTACAAATGGCAGTGGCATGGCCACCCTGTACCTTGCACATGTTTAAATTAAAAACATGAATAAATGAACCCTTGTAATATTTGATAAGCTTAGTATTGATTGCACAATAACAGGGTAGCTATCTTTATACAAGGCACTAGGCCCAGTTTAATATAAAACACAATTTTATAGGGGAGAGCGGGGTAATGTGGGACATCAGGTAATGTGAGAAACCCCCTTTATCTAGGCAACAGAACACATTTGTGGTCATTTGACCAATATGTTTTCAAGCCCCTCCCATTCCCCCCTTGCCATGAAGGAGAAGTTGGTGCAGGTGCTGTGGAAAGTATTTTTTTCCCACAAAAAATTGCTTTTTTCATGTAAAAGTAAATTTTCTTGCTTTGAACTTAATCAACTGTTGTGTCAAAACAAATTGAATCAGGTAGAAAAACTTATATCATACATGTTGGTGAACTTCCAACATATAAAACCATGTGATTGATGCTAGCTGAAGATTAGCCTGAATTGCTAAGAGATGTTGTTTTTTCTAAAATGGTGGCTGTGGGGTAAAGTGGGACAAATGCACCATGAAGCACAAGTTAAGTTTAGTCTTAAACATATTCTAGTGTTATATTACATTATATATGTTTTATTTTTAATGTCATAAACATTATAGAAAAGCCATCATGCCAAGAAAATATACACCAGGAAGACAACCCAGAGCAGAGATGGAGAGTGCAGCCGCTGAGGTCATGCAAGGGATAGAAATATTGATAAGACAACCCTCAAAAGAGTCATAAAGAAAAAAGAGAAAGGGAAAGTAAAATCAGTAGCCTGGGGTGCAGTAGCTGAGGTAAAGAGAATATTCACAGATGAGATGGAGGAGGAGCTTGCCAAACACTTAAAACAACTAGCTGACCAGTTCCATGGCCATGCTCCAGTTAAGTGCCGTGAACTGGCATTTGAATACGCAGAGAAAAACAATATCCCTGTCCCTGCCAATTGGACAGAGAAACAATGTACAGGTAAGCTAGGGTCTGCAAGAGATCACATGAATCATAATAATCATAAATGTGCTTAATTGACCAATCCCCATGATTCTGTTACTAGTCCTATATTAGTGGTTGTCAATCTAGCTGTCGGGATTTTAATTATTACAACATGTGTTGTTATCCTAGTTTTAAAGTGGAAAAAGTAAGTGGACCACTTTATTTAAAACAATCATATTTTCACTGCCCTTTGTCCTGAAGACATTCTGATCATTTCCATTGCTAGAAAACATCCTGAATTAATGGGAAATGTGTAAATTTTACTGATATATCATTTTAGCTCGCCTAGAGGGGAGCAAATGTAAAAAATGTCCCACATTACCCCGCTCTCCCCTACTGTATATATATATATATATATATATAGTAGGGGGTCCCTGCTCCATCTCTTTCCCAGTTTGGGGGTCCTTGGCCTGAAAAACGTTGAAGACCCCTGCCTTAGAAGGCTTACATATTTTAATGTACTATGTTCTAAGTCTTAAATACATTTGAGTAGGTGTTAATTATGTTAATTTAATTACAATAACAGGGCGTCTCCAGGGTAATTCTCTACTCAGCTACCTTTTCTTTACGTATGGTGAACTGTCTCTAATTCGGTGACTCTAATATGCATGCATATATTATTGCCGTTATTTTCCTGACTTCAGACCGGCATCATGATGAAGTCATAAAATCATAAATTATGAGGATGCAAAGATATAGCTTGACTTAATAATGCACTAACTTAATCACATAATTTCTGAGGTTTTATATGAAATCATATGATGGGGAATTATCTAGTTTATGAATGCATATTTTCCCTTCCATTTTACGACACAAAACTACTGCAAATGCAAATAAACATGCATACCGTGCCAGTAGGTGGCGTTAACATCTACATCAAGGATCCTTTAAATACAAGAGAGGAACATTGCGAGCTTGCTCACCGTGAATTGTTGTCGTAATTTGTGGTGCATGATCATTACCCAAAGCAACTGCATGTGTAGGCTGTGATAGACTTTTGAGAATCCGCACCTTGGAGGGCATTTCAAAAAATCTCAGTTTAAGTTTAAAATGCCATTTGGAAGGGATGCTCAAGGAAAGGTGGAGAGAGAAAAAAGTTTGGTTTGCAAAGTATCCGCATTACTTGTCTCTCTATTATTTGAGGAGATAACATGCTTCATATTGTTTTGACCTTAACCTTTGACCGATCAGCTCCAAGTTAATCTGGTGATATCCTCCCAAGTAATATCCGTCGCACATGCACACACTTACAGGGGTGAAAACAATCCCCTGCTTGGACGACCCTGCTGGTGCGCAGAGTAATAAAAACCTCACCATTATCCAGATTATATGGCCGGACGTCTCCTCCCTCAAACTGACTTTGCATTGCATTAAACTAACAGGTACAACACAGTGACCATAAAGAATGAAACCATTAGGAATGAAACAGGCCGCACGCACAGATTAAACAGAAGTGCTGAGTAAATCACCTGCATTCACACGCTCACGCTCAAGTCACGTGACACCGTTTTATAACATTGGGCGCTGCGGTGACATCAGTGATTTATGGTCAACAACGTGTTCCAGTGCAGTTCAGTTATGTGAGGTTTATATTGGGGAGGGAAGGTGCTGAGCTCAGAGTTTTCATCTTCATCACCATCAAACAAACCAAAGTGTAAACGTGTTGACTTTGTCCACCAGGATCAGCTCAAATAGATCATATTGATTCGATTCAGGTGTTGTTGCTTCTATTTTGTGGATTTTGGAGAAATATCCCATTGCCCCTCTTCGTCACATTTGAAAGCATCAGGCCTGCACGGAATCAATCACGACACGCTGCACGCCAGTGGGACAGACGTCACGCACAGGAAACCATGACCTCACAGGATAAAGGCGGCTGCGGTTGCTTCTCCAGCGACTGTGTAACTTCAAGGCCTGATGGTTCAGATGTTGCCTCAATAACATGACTTCACACAGAAACCTTTTGTTTTACAGTTAGTTGGAAAGCTTATGTTCCTTTACTTGGACTTTGCAAAAAAAAAAATGTTATAACAGGATACGGTTGTTCGGTGGTCCGCACTGGGCTGTTGTTGTCATGGTAACAAATGATAGTCACTCAATACATAGAATGGGAATCAGACAAGATACATCGTTGTCATCTTTTAAATCTCGTTTAAAGACTCATTTTGATAACATGGCTTTTACCTAGATTTCTTTGTGTTTCATCTTTCTGTTTCTATGTTTAAGAAGCACTGTAAACTTATTTGTGAAAGGTGCTGTATAAATAAAGAATGAATTACAGTTACTTTCGAACGCACAAGTGAGATTTGTTATTATCATCCTGACATTTCAATAATGAAAACTGTTATTCTGCAAACAACAAAACTGATGTAATAACATGAGAAGTTCCATCTAATTCCTTGTTTAAAATAACTGAGAAAAATGACGGAGATTAAACCATAAGAGCCAACATGTTGATCCCAGATTAGAGCCATATAGCAATTTAATAAGCCTCTCTGTCACACAGAAGAATATAATTAAAACACCAATTACAGGAGACTCAGTACAAGTGGAATGAATTGGTCTGATAACATTTTATTAAACTCTAATCAGAGCTTGAGATGTAAATATTACTCTGACTTCCTTTTCAGACTGTGAAGGCTGAAGAAACGGGCGTTTTTTCTGGGCCTCCTGCTGCTGCAGCCTCTCATCCACTTTCCGAGCGAGCTGCAGTTCATTTCAAACGACAAAAATAAAAAAAGCCTATTAGTTCCCCCATTCTAACAGAACAAATATTGTTCAGTCTGTCCTCTACATGGATTACCGACCCGGCCGACGGGGCGCAGGGCCCAGGGGCTCGAGAGCCTCTGCATGAAGTGACTGTTAATGCTTCCTGTTTGAAAGTCAAAGAGCTCGGAGATCACACAGAGATGCAAAATGATCCCGAAGAGACAACAATCATAATTGTTTTCCAACCTTAATCACATGCTAATTATTGTAAACATGATGACACAGCGCTCCTAATGAGGTTGGGATTTTAAACAGAATTATGATGCTCCCCGAAACCTTAGAGGACTTCATTACGAACGAAGTGCCAACGCCGGGTCGCCTCAGGTCTTCATGGAGTGGATCCACAAAAAGTTGGAAACATCTTTAAGGTTATTCTCCATTTTGGCATCATTACATCACGTGAGATTTGTCAGCTGCACAGTCATGTTGCCAATCTGCCTTTCTACCACATCCCAATGGGACTGACGCAGTGGAGGTCACTGAACTCACTGTCCTGAGACGTCTGTTGCTTTGAGACACTGTGCATCATCGGGCTGAAGATAGAGATGAATGGCTGAGACTCAGGAGGCAGAGCAGCTCGTCCAGAAAGCTCTCTCGATCTTTAGCCTTTCAAAATGCCAATGTTGAAATGTCTCAATCTCTAGTTTCAAGTCTTCATGTTCTTTAAGCATATGGTCCATATAGAGTCAAATAGACCATAACACCATATACTGTACATCTGAGTGTGGACTGACAGCCAGCCAGCTATCATCCAATGGATGCGGGTCACAGGTATCAGGCTCCACCCCCTGCTCCTCCAAATATCGTTATCTCTGGTTTAAAAAATCTAAAAATGGAGCTGGTCAAAATGTCAAACTCACAAACCGATGGGTGACGTCATAGTGGGTTGAAACTTAATCCTAATTTTTCCCATGGGTGATAGTGAAAAAGTGGGACATGTATACATATAGGAGTGAATGTGTGACAGTGACTTGTAGTGTCGTTAAGACCAGAGATGTTCTATTTAAATGCATATGTTCCATTAAGACGATTCAGACACTCACACAGACAAACCATGACTCATTGGTATTAAGATGCCCGTAGTGAGGTGACAACCTGGACTGTTAACACAATATCATATATGATGGCTCAATGGATTCATGCTTTTTAACAACATTCTGACACAACTATCAGAAATCCAGCTTCATCAGACCAGACTGTCATTTGTTTCTGGAACAATCTTTATCTTATTTGTTGAAATCCTCTCTTATCATTGCACATGACCAGAGTCTTCAGCCGGAAAGACGTACACACTAAATCAGTGATGATAGCCAGCAAGTCACGGAAAAGTCAACTTGTAGCACTGCACATTCATGTGTTTTGGGGGCGGAGCTTTGATGATGCAGGATTACCGTGATTTTTCTTCACTGAACTGCTGCTATGATTGGCTGATTGGAGGATTTCAGGTGTATGATTGGCTGATTGGAGGATTTCAGGTGCCCTTATCTGCTTGTGCCCAGAGGCAAATTTTCTCCTCATCCGTCAGTGGTCTTCTGTCATCGTGGTATTCCCTTCCAACCAGCGTACGATCTTTCTGCGGTGCCGTTAAATAACAACAAGATGGACAGAGATTGAGGAGCGCGGTTCACCGCTCTTCAGACGACCCCGCTGCACAAACAGCCATACATCATCATCATTACTCCGAGGGGCTGGAGATCAGTGACAGCAGGGCAGCTATATCACATCACAAGTGACGCGATAACAGCAGAGATAGGTCATGGCGGCGGAGCAACACAACCACCATGCATGTGATGGTGGCCACTGTGTGCAGAGTGCAGAAATAAATGGGGACGGGGATTAAAGTCCAATTCGTCTGATTTACATACACCAATGAAAGACAATTAGGCGGAGAGCAGTGGTCACCTTGCTCAAATCACGGATGTCAAGGATCCGGCAAAATTGCTTTTTCTTCTCATTTGCATGGGTCACACAGCTCGCTTATCCGCTCTGATTTAATTGGACGTTGACAGATAAAGTTTGCAGTATCAGAGTGTCAAGGTATTTCCTTATTATAGCTCAGCCTGACGAGTCGAGGCCTGTAATGTGTGGGCGGAGGTCAATGTGAGATGGTGATAAGTGGAAAAGATTAAAGTATGGCTCAATGGTGATTTGCTCATGTCTTAGATGTTTTAAAGGTATTTCATCAACTTCGTCTTCTATAAATTATATTTATGTCCTGCTAATTTGCAGTGTTGCATTTTTTTATTAACTTTATGTTCCTGTCAACGCTTGAAAATGAGCTTATCTCCAAAGTGGCTGATGCTCATTCTGAATATATCGATGGGATATTTGCAGCAGCGGCGTGATTCATTAGTTTTCTCTGCTTATCTGCTCATCCGCCCGCTCCTGGTGGCTTTTTGGCATACCAAATTCATCAAGGCCTTTATGGTCACTTGAGTCAGCGTCGTTATATCGCCGCCAGTGGTCACACCTTAATGATCTGAGTGCTTTCTAAAAGCCTCAGTACCTCGCCGCTCATCCGTCAGCATTCGCCATCAGACGGTGGCAGCGCAGCAGTAATGGTATAGCGTTTCTGTTTTGAAGGTCACTTAATGGTTTAAAGTGACAGGGGAGAGCACGGGGTCTGCATGTCATTCAGGGCGAACGCCAGTTTGACATCTGCTTCCCTTGACGTTCAATCACTGTGATTTTCTGTTTCCCACTCGGGCTGTGTGATTTCGTCGCCCGGCGCCGCTCAGGCAGGTGGGAAGTGATGAATGTGGCTCAGGCAGAGGCAGGTGGAAAATGATGAATGGCAACAATCATGGTTGACCATCATTGGAGGCTGCACAAAGCAGCAACACAAAGAAAATGATTACCAGAGGAGCTCTGCTAAATGAAATCCGTTATGATATAATATATATAAAATAAATTCCTTCATGATAGGATATCATATATTCATATAAAGAGAGAGACTGTGTGTTTGCCTGTTTCTGTTTCAGAGCAAATGTATCTCTGTGTGTGTGCAGATCGCTTTTAGCCGTGGCATTTGTGTTTTCGAGTTTTATGCCCCTGGTACTCGTCAGTAAAATAATGCATTGGAAAATAAATTGTTGCCGCTTTTTCACTCAGAATCCCACACAATCATCCGGGCACATGATGAAATCACATCACTATCAGAGACATCCTGGATTCATGACTTATTCACTAACGAAAAAATAGCGTCTCTCTGGGCTGGAGCTCAGAGTGAGTCGTTAACAACAGTCACTCACGATCTGACCGGAGAGCAGTGAACCCCCCATGATCAAGCCTCTCCTTTCTTAGTGGCCTGATTACTGGGAACAATAATAATAATAATAATAGTTATAATAAAACTTTATTTCTACAGCACTTCTCTAAACAGGGTCACAAAGTGCTTCACATAAATGCTTGGAAATAAAACAAAACAAGACAAAACAAAACTAAGAGAAGCAAGATAACGTCCACAACAACAACAAAAAAAGATCATTGAATACAGTTATGACACTATTACAGATATGTACAGGTAAAGAATTCCAGAGCATCGAGGCCCTGAGGGTTAAAGCCCGGTCACCCATAGAGTCGTCATCTTAGAAACCTACAATCCATTTTGAACAAATCACGTGATGTATCAGCAATACGGATGCATATCACAGTAGATAACATATTAAATATAAATAGAGAAATAGCTTTTAAAACCCTTGATATGAACTCCGAAAAAGAAAACATGTTATAAAGGGAGAACATATTTTCCCACTCTGTCCAACCGGAAACCTCGCGACTGAGACATTACGAATAAATAAATAAAATACAGTGCAGCGTGTCATATTTACAGCACTAGTATTTCCTCCTAGGAGCATGAGCGTACAGGAGTTTCATGTCTGCTGCTCAGAGTATCAGGTGTAACTGACATGTTTCAGAAAATTGAAAGAATGGAGTAAGATGATGGAAATGGCAAAGGGTTAATTCTCTGGGCTTCATGAATGTAGAACAACGTACAATTTTGATTGCTGTGTGAATATAAAAAACTGCCAACTGGAAAAAGCTTTGACCAAATTCTCCACGTTTCACTCTCTACATAAAGAATATTGAAAGAGACATAATCTGCCCATATCCACTTTATCACAGACTTTAAAATTTTAATTTTGTAGAATTTTTACAATCACAAAAGAGAAAACATTTGAGGAAAGAAACAAGTATTGCTATATCTGCAACTTGGAGAAGTTCTGTACTTTTTATTTTGCAGATTGAGATTAATGATACTCGTATATCACTCAGTAGAGTGTATTATGATGACAAGACCCAACAGTTCCCTTATATTGAACCAAGCCATGCACCCTAGATCTCACACAGTCATAGATATCGCTGAATCATCAGCCAAAATGAACAACATTTTTCTGAGCAAAATCTTTTAACAAATTTCGTGGGAGTCAATTCTGACAAACAGACATTACTTCCTTAGTGAATGTAATAAAGTCAAAATATATACCATATACAATTCTAAAATCAGCTTGAAATTAGACTTTTTCACAGAGAGCACCTTGAAGTACATTTTCACACCTTGAGAGTACTGCAGTGGTTTTTTTTTATGAGCACTTCCTCCACTGCTGGTAAAGACGGTTCACTTCGAATGTTGATCGGAAAAGTCAAAAGGTCATCAACATCACATGAGTCCGCTCTCTGGGGTTCAGGAGTTTTAAGTGACTCTCTGCTGAGTGGTTGTGGAGACACATTTCGACTGAAGTGTTCCCCGAGCTCCGGGTTGAAATTCCTGATTACATTTTTTTCTTGCTATTTCAGGCCACCGAGATGCAAATTTGGCTTCAGTAAAGCTGTAAGCGATAGAACAGATTGCACAGAGCTCCTCAAACCAATCTCAAAAAAGTTTCAAATTACAGCGTGAGATTCAGGCTCTCTCCAACAGAACTGGCAGGACACGGCTACTCATATTTTTCTGGCATGCAGAGCCGGGCTTTGCTTCTCTCTTTTTCCTTTTTCTGCATCTCACACATGTTGGCTCAGATTATCGCTGAGTAAAGTAAGTAACTGATTTTAAGCTTCCTGTTGAAGTTGATGGTGACCAACGGGGGAAAGGAAAAAAAAAGTTGTGCTGTGCATTCCTGACCCAGCAACATGAAGTTTCCCCTCAGTGCTGCAGAATGAAACCATACATATCATTCACGGCCTCTGGAAAACCGCAGTGAGGGAGAAAACCTGCAACGTTAAGTGACGGAGACTTGTGGGAATGTGTGTGAGAGTCAGAGCGCGACTCCATAACAGCTGGTAATTTCTATTAAAAATACATCATAGCATATTTCATGTGCATAGGAAGAGTGGTGCAAAGTGCCAATTACTGTGTAAGGTCCAATCTAAAGGGCCCGCAAATGGTGCCTTAGAGGGAGCTTAGTGTATCATTCAGGGAAGCCGAGTTGCCAGATCTAACACTGAGCCTGAGGATACATCCAAATATTAATACTATCATTTCTGACTCTGGCACGTTATAATCAATGCTGAATAAATGACAAATTACAACTCCCAGTTTAATTACAGTATCAGTGGATTCCAGATAGGAGAAAGTAACTAAATATACAGTTAATAATGTTTCCCAGATGATTTCAAACAAACAAGAATAAACAGTGAGAGAAACTTGATGTCAGCTGAACGAAGTCTCTCATGTTTCCATGCTGGCGACTCCCCGTGGCCAGAAGTTTAATTGTTTTCAAATAGTCCATCCGTCAAATTCTTGTGAACACGATTTCTAAAACACTTTGATTTCAAATTTGGGTTAGGAT
Organism: Pleuronectes platessa; assembly: GCF_947347685.1. Lineage (NCBI taxonomy): Eukaryota > Metazoa > Chordata > Actinopteri > Pleuronectiformes > Pleuronectidae > Pleuronectes > Pleuronectes platessa. The sequence goes on along the minus strand of NC_070639.1, from coordinate 3,656,994 downwards.
TAGGGTTAGGGAATTTCTTCAAATTTTTTACAATTTAGTTGGACACTAAGATGAACTGATTCAATTTTGGTGGTCAAAGGTCAAAGGTCAGTGTGAACTAACCTTTTTCCTTGCCTTGTGAATGCTTTATCTTAAGAACATCTTGAGAGGTTCCTTTCAAATTTGGCACAACTATTCTCTTCGACTCCATGATTGACTGAGTAGATTTTGGGTATTCAAAGGTCATCCCAAAACATGTTTCTGAGCTCTTCATCATGATTCACAGACATTTTCAACACCTCACTGGCTGAATGTGTTCTACCCGCCTGCCTCAAAACCTCCACCATAATCCCCGTTCCCACAAAACAGAGGATCACAGGCCTTAATGACTACAGACCAGTCGCCATGACCTCTGTAGTAATGAAGACCTTTGAGCTCCTCGTGCTGACACATCTCAAGACCATAACCAACCACCTCCTCTACCCAATGCAGTTTGCCTACAGAGCCAAGCTAACACAGCTGAGTGTGCCTGAGCCCACCTGCAGGTTGATTACTAACTTCCTGACTGACAGGAAGCAGCGCGTGAGGCTTGGCAAGCTTGTCTCTGAGCCCCGGACCATCAGCACTGGAGCCCCACTAGGTTGGGTGCTCTCTCCTCTACTCTTCTCCCTCTACACCAACAACTGCACCTCCAGTCACCCCTCTTACAAACTTCTGAAGTTTGCTGACGACACCACCCTTATTGGACTCATCTCCAATGGGGACGAGGCCGCCTACAGAGATGAAGTTGACAGCCTGGCTTCCTGTTGCAGCCAGAGCTACCTGGAGCTGAACGCTTTGAAGACTGTAGAGATGGTAGCAGACTTCAGGAGGAGCCCAGCCCAAACAGCCCCCTTCACCATGTGCGACTCCCCAGTTAAAACAGTGGAGTCTTTCAGATTCCTGGGAACGATCATGCACAGGACCTGAAGTGAACGGAGAATATGAACTCCACTATCAAGAAGGCCCAGCAGAGGATGTTCTTCCTGCACAAACAAGCCCCCTGCATCACACTGACTCTGCCACCCCCCCCCCCTCGCACATTATTTATAATTATATATTATTGGCATATAATAAATAATAGCTCATTTTCAAGCGTTGACAGGATCTCTGCACCTTAGAACCACACGTGCCCATAACTCTCTTACTGTATATATTGTTGTTCTATATTGTTGTTTTTTATATTGTTGATTTATGTACAGTGCACCAAACACACAAGACAATTTCCTGTATGTGCAAATATACATGGCAAATAAAATAAGTCGGATTCTGATATCACAAGTCTTGCCTTTGGGCAGTTTCTTCAAATTTGGACTAAAAATGAAGTGATTCGATTTCTGTGGTCAAAGGTGAAAGGTCACTTTGACCTCACATGAGTCCGAAAGAAACGTTTGTCGACTGATACGGCACTGGTTGTCAGGCATACAACCATGTTCCCTGACAATGTATTTTATAATTTTCTCTACGCTATCATGCTTGTAGCAAATAAAGTACGATTATACTTTTGATATGGGTTTGGTTATTTTGCTCTAAAACACAGGATGAGGGTAAAACAAAATGTGAAACAATCTAATAATAACATCTATTTTACTATATTTATTTTATTTATTTATACTTCATTTTAAAATCCTTTATTATTGTAATATGTACATTACTCACAAATTATTTTAACTACATTTTAACTTAAAAAAAATACAGATGGATGATATTTCAGCTGCTTGTAAATTCTTTCATAATTTTAATTATTAAGTGACTTGAGAGATTTGATTTGTTTAAAACCACAGTCGGTCCTCAACCTTGTTCTATTAATAATTAAAACAGTGGAGAAGTATGTTTGGTGAGGGGGCTGCAGGGGTCCCTTCTGGCCCGGCACTGTAACTAAAGCCCAAAAACGATGAAATAATTCATTAGAAAAAAACATCACCCTTCATATCATTTAGAAATGTATTTGACCGAGTTTTTTTGTTGTTTTCACAATATTATTTGATATAATGATAGTATTCCAATTTTACATTTGGTACATTTTCTGTCTGGCCTATCATACACAAATGTAAAATGTTTGACATTATGTGACGAACAAACTGACAGTATCTCAAAAACAAAACAGCCTTAAAGGCACATTTGTTGTCTGTTGTACAGTAAAATGTTCCTTGAGTGTTTTAAAATGCCATTCATCATGAATATTGCACTGCATTTAAAATTATATTATATAGATTTTCTCTCCTCATCCTCAACTCCAGCGTCTGTGTGAAACCTTATGGTTTGTTGAATTAAGTGTAATTTATTACGACATTTTCTGTTGTGGCTGCTTGATCAGTATTTGAGTTTGTTTGTGTTTTTGCAGTTGATTTTATGCTCTCACTCTTTTCTTGTAAACGATTTTTCTGGAGTTTGCTTGTGCTTTGACTATTCGTGCATGTTTTCTTTAGAGTGCATTGTGCTCTCCGTGCCACTGTTGTCGTAAGCCTTTTGCTTGTGCGTTGGTGATGACAGGTGGTTTAAACAGAGAAAAACAAGCTGCATCGCACCACCTGATGTGCATAAACATAGCATGCAGACACCTCGCTCCATCCACACGAGCAGGAACGCTTGGAGACGTGGAAACTACCGAACGATCCCCAGTGCATCTGCTTCTCTTTTCTTCAAACTCAAAATGTTCAGCTTATGTTGAAACTACATTTATTTTAAATTTCCTCGAACACATTTCATTTGGAGAAAAACTGTTCTTCTGATTTCTGAGAGCCAGTTCCTAGAGCGTGGTCTGAACACAACATGTTAGTTTAACTGCCCGCAGCTACAAAACGAGACTGATAACACACACTAACCTCAGACATTAGAACATAAGAGAGCCTTAAGAGGGCCAGTGTGGGACTCCACAGTATTTACTGTAGGTTTTAATAGCTTGTCTGAGTGGTGATGTATGGCCTTGCTTTTCTTGCTCATTTGCAGCATGAAGTACAAGCTCATAATCATAAAGTTTATCTTTTTATCCCCACACTCTGGGGTAACTGGAGCGAGGGTGTATGCTAGGCGTCATTAATTTTCACTTTGTTTGCTGGAAGCTGCATTTTGCATTAACTGTGTGCATCTTCTCTTTATGTTCCACATCTTCTCTTTTCCTCTGTAACTCTTCACATAAGAATCACTCATGTAACTGAAGCTGATATTTTTCTTTTATGAAGCAAGATGTGGAATAAAACATTCCTGTATTAAGCTCTGTGGTCCCACGGGTTCAGACAATATACAGCATGTTACTGCTTTCACTCTGAATGAACGACTCACAGCAACACGGCAATTACATCGGAGATCCTGCAGAATTTTCCTCACTGTTTACCAGAACTGTGGGACTGCTGTTTCTTGATAAAACGCTATTACATTTCGTCCTCAGGTGATTTCACCTCCAGAGCCGAGCTCAGTGCTGCCATATGATATTATGATTTTGGAGGTGATGCACCGCTCTCATTGTGCTCTTGGATATGCAGCAATAAGAGGCTGAAAGCGAGAGCTCGTCTCAGTTAGCGACTCCCACAACCTACCAGCTTTGCAACTTTTTAATAACATTTCCGTCTCTGCAAGATGTGCAGTATTGGATAATGTAGCAGTGGCTTTATCCATAAGAGGATGATTAAAACCTGCTGCCAGGAGCTGATAGCATTAGCCAGTCACCACTACAGCGTGACCTTCACATCCATCATCTATCAAGTGTCGAAAAGATTTGGTGATGATGTGATTAGCAGGGCTGGGAGAGGAGAAGGAGACAGTGCAGCAGGACGTTGGGGGCTTCATTAGCATCATTAACAGAGATCACTGCTGAAGGTCAGCTTTTGAACACTGGATCTACAATTCAGAAGAGCCAGATTTGTTCATGTTGACCTTCCCCTGATCATCTTAACAGTCGTATTGATCTCGCATGTTGCACGGAGCTGTGTCACTCAGAGCGCTGACAGCTTAGCGTCGCTTCACTCATCATCCTTTTACTTAAAAATAGGCCAGATTGGGTTTCTAACGATGAACAAGCCGTGCCAAGACCTCCAGTGTTTCAGTTACAGGGAATCTCTGCTGACGACACCGCGGTGATGAATATCCATCTGCCGTCTAAAGGAAATATTTACATGCATGTATTATTGAAAATGCAAATAACATCAGAGCTGCTGCGACTGTAGGTGTGTAGTTTGCTCCGTGTGTTTTTCTCTGATCACGTTAAAATCTGTGTTATCTTCTGCAGCTAATAGTGAATTGGGCTCATGTGTGATAACGGGCACAGCTCCAAACAAGTGCCAGTCTATCCCAGCCCATCCTGGTGTGTCCAACTGTAGGAGAGTAGCGGCTTTCAGGGCCCCAAAATGGAAAGTCCTGGGGCTCATCACGATTCTTTTAATTATAAGCAAATTGCATACTGCTCACACGCATAAATCATCTGAAAATACCAAATTTCAATATTAAGTTGTGGCTGTGGATGAATGTAATCCACCGCTTTCAGGAGCTTTATTTTTTTTGCTTGCTTTGCCCATCCTGCTGCAGAGTGCGCTTTGCTGTAGCACCCCTTGTTGTAAAATTACAACGTTACCTTTAACCATCCTAAAAAACAATCTGGCTTTTTTTTTCTTGTTTTTTTACCACATTTACATAGTCATTGGGTCCTATTGTTCAGTCTCACAATGTTATTGGATCGTACATTTGTTTATAAGTCACGCCTTCTGGCCATGAAGTCACACAACCTCTCAAGGTTTCCTTCGAACAACATCTATTGGTTTCATTGGACTGGATTCATCAGATGCATGTAAGTAAAATGTCTTTTATATTTGTTTTGGTTGTTATTATAATGTCTAGAGCATGTACATATGTAGTTAGTGTGGAATAGATGCATCAAATTTCTTTTAGAGCTTATTATATAATTGTTGCAATTATACAACACTGGGTGAATGTGGTAGTCAAAATAGCTGGCTTGTTGCAGTGGGCTCAAACAGGTTGTGTTCCCTCCACTACACCACTGCCTGAAACAGAGTATTTTCTTTATACATGGATAGTATACATTCTACCCTTGTGTTGTGTTCTGGTCAAATCTGACTGATTTAAAAGTTTTATCTGTAAAAAATGTAGTTAATTTGATCAGCCTGACCTAAAATTCCATGACTTTGTCCATGGAACAATTCAGTTCTGGGGACAGGAATGTTCCTGAATGTGGGGTGTGGATGTAAGTGGGGGGATGCATGTTTTCCTTTTAGTATGATAATTAGAGCCATTAAACCATTTACATTTACATTTACATTTAGGGAATTTAGCAGACGCTTTTGTCCAAAGCGACTTACCAGGCAGACAGTATTGTCTGCATGGAAAACATTTCTACCCTGAGCACTTGGTCCACCACCCTATCTATTCCTTCAGGTTATGTACTACAATATATAAAACATATATTCATGTTAATTAATTGATATTTTATTTTCAGAATGCCACCAGCAAGGAGAGAGCCGCGATACACGGTGCAGGATGTTATTGACCTGGTCCAAAATGGAGAGAGTGAGGTTGAGATTGAAATCAGTGACACAGATGAGAGTGATGAAGACTCCGATAAAGATGTCTGTAAAGAAGTGGACAAAGAAAACCAACCACCCATGGTCTGTCCAGCTGATAATTACGTGGACATCGAGCCAAAAACAAGGAAACACACCATGCCCCGTGACAGGTATCGCTGGCTGAAAAAAGATTTCATCAGTCCCAACACAGATTTTTCTGGTCTGGATATCACAGCAGATGACATTTCCCTCCACACACCATTAGAATACTTCCAGAAGTTTGTGTCCGAAGACATGATTGAGGCTCTGACACAAAACACGAATGAGTACAGCTTTCAGGTGCATGGAACATCTGTAAACACCACTGCAAAGGAAATTGAAAAAATGCTTGGCATGTACCCGAAGATGGGCCTGGTACAAATGGCTGGAACCCGTATGTATTGGGAGACAGAGACGCGGTACTCCCCTGTTGCTGATGTGATGCCAACCCTAACCCTAACCCTAACCCTTCCAGAAGGTCAGAACTACAAACTGTATGCAGACAACTACTTCACCTGTGTTCCATTATTAGTGAAGCTCCTTGATCGGGGAATTCATTACGTGGGAACAGACAGGCAGGTGCGCCTACCCAACTGTAACCTTGAAGACGAGAAGAGCTTGAAGAAAAAGGGGAGAGGAAGCTATGACGTCAGAGTGGAGGGGAATCACAACATCTGTGCTGTCAAATGGTATGACAGCAGGGCCGTCACACTTGTGTCATCCTTTGCTGGACCTGAACCTGTGCAGAAGATTCAACGCTGGGACAAAGCCAACAAAACCTTCATTGAAGTTGAGAGGCCTTACATTGTTGGTGCCTACAACAAGTACATGGGAGGTGTGGATTTGTTGGACTCATTTACAGCCAAATATAAGTTCCCCATCAAATCCCGTCGCTGGTACATGTACATCTTCTGGCACACCATCATCCTCGCTGTGATCAATCCTCTCTTATCCTGGTAAACGCAACACTTCAAACTCCAAAGAGAGGACGGCCATCTTTAGGCAAAGGGAGCCCAGCAACACAGTCAGTGACATCAGGAAGCCCTCTGAATGCTCAGAAGAGGCCATCCAAGAGATGTGCAAACCTCCCATTGGATGTACGCAAGGACCTAGTTGGTCATTTCCCAAGGAAGACAGGGAGAGGACGCTGCAGACAGTGCAATAAAGGATACACCAACACGCAATGCAGAAAGTGTGATGTTCGCCTTTGCTTTTTAGACAACAGGGACTGTTTTTGGGACTTTCACCACCAATGAAAGTCTTCATGACCAATGTCATAAAAAGAAAAAAAGAGGGAAAAAACGCGCTATTTAAGAGTTTTATCTTGTTTAATATTTTTAATAATTTTATTAAATGACTTCATAAAAATATGACTAATGTGTGATTATTATTAATGTTATATACCGTTATGGGGCTAAGTAAGCAATCAACCCTGCAAATGAACCCTTAGTTGTTCTGAATTGTTCACACAACGTGAGTACAAATACAGAAATCCTGCTCCCAACTAAGCCCAATGTTGCAATATTACAACATTTCTCTAAAAACGTAAATAAACTTTATTTTTTTTAAAAATCTTTCATTTCTGCATCAAAGGCCTCATACAACATGACCTGAAAGGTCAAATAATTTTTTTTGTTGGTTTTTCTATATTTGGGTCTTACAGGGCCTGTAAGACCCAAATATAGAAAAAGGACATGAATAGAAATATCCTTTGTGTATGTCGAGAGTTGTGTAGCTGTATATCCGATTTGTAAACATGTACAAATATGGAGATGTGTAATGACATTTGCAAGTGTATTGAGGTTTGTACAAGTGTAGACAAATCTGTCTGTGTGCATTGATTGATAAATCTTTGAATGTGTACATGGCTGAAAAGGCCAAGTGTTCTACTGCAAGATCTGGAAAAACAGTCAGCTGCAACTCAGACGAGCCTCTTAATTTGCTGTTTTTTGCTGTGGATCTTTAGTATTTTTGCTCTGGCCGATCTGCAAACGTCTTCAGTGATTTGTCCATATCCACATTGTTTTCTTTACCCTGAGCAAGCGAGGTGGACATATTTATCACTTTCTCATGTGTTGTCAATAATAACCAAAAGAAACTAAAAGGTGACCTGTAATCTGTCTGATCCAACCGAGGCATGATGACTGATGCTCTGCTAGAATTCACGGGTAAGTTACACTCTATGTAAAAACTGATTACGCACAGATAGATTGAGATACAGTCACACAACTCTCCTTATGAACACAAACAAATGTTGCTGCAACATCGACTCCATACAGACGACCATTCACACCTGCACTAGCTCTGTCACACACCTGTATCTCATGGAGAAGTAACAAAATCAAGTACAATGAGAAATTAACATGCAGACTAGAAAAACATTTCGAGGAGAAGCTCACAGTTTCATCAACCTAAACTAAGTCGCAGACTCTGAAAAACATATTATATTTATAACACTATTTTGGATTTGTACCCGCAGGACCAATGACTCATATACTGTCTAGACCTGTTTCACATGAAAAGTTAGAAAGACCCCTGTCACCAGTGTCTACCTGCTCTGAAGTCATGTCTGTAAGCTTAGAGAACACACAGAGCAGATGTTGAGTGATCTATTTAAAGCATATGTCGCTGGAAACGTGTCTGACACTTGATGGAGTAATCCGCTGGTGGCAAGTTAGACGATAATGTGATGGTGTTTCATTGTGGCAGGAGAATCTAAAGCTTTTGAAAAGGGTGTTTATTCAGGTGCTTGTTCAGGTGAAAACTACATTTTCTTTAATGAATACGTAATGTGAAGAAAAGGTGTTGATGCAGTTCACAACTTGAGTTCTTTTTTTTAAAGAAGTGTGTTTGAGCAATGTTTGCTGTTGTTGGGAAATGTTGGAAACAAGATGCTTTCTACTGTAATAACTATTTACATTATGAGCAAAAACTGAGAGTAATGTTAGCACATTGCTTTGATAAGGGACATCTGAGGAGAAGAATAAGAGTCCAGAGCTGCAGTGGCTGATGGGAGCAGGACGTATTCCATCGCCCACAAACAATCCGAAATACTGAAGTGTCATTTCAACTGTTTTTGATCGCTCACTGCAACAAATCCTTTTTTTTAATCTCAGGACCGATCCTCTCTCTCCACCGAGGTGTGGTGTGTTTTAAAAGGCTGCTTGGTCTCGACACATGGGTACAGTCGGAATGTCCCTCCAACAACTTGGATTTAATTAACAATTTTAATCTTTTCTAGGAGTGTGCATTTTTTTTCAACAGAGATGGATTTCATCCAAATCCACGGAGCTCCCGTGCTCTAGCAGAAAACATTTTCCACGCTGTCTCCACCGCCAATCGCACCTGACTCAAGGCACACCTGGACACTACACCGGTCGCTGAACATCACTCTTCCTCTCTGCCACTGACTCTCTCTGCCGCACCTGCTAGCTCCATTCAGTGGCGTAAAAAGGAAACACTCCCCAGCGCTTTTTCAGAAACTTTTAATATTCCTGTAGTTTTGACTTGTTGGTCGGTATGGAAAAAAAAAAAATCACACCAGAGCTTTTATAATCTTTTAGATATTCGGGTGAATGCACTGATTTGAGCTCCTGGCACAAATACTCGTTCACATTATCAAATAAGACTTTCATTTGAAATGATTTCATGAGCAAACTTGGATTTTATGGTTATAACTGAATCTTGGATGAAAACTAATGAGCACACTCAGCTTGTGGAGCTGTGTCCCCGACATTATGATTGTTTTAACCAAATCAGACTCAGGGGTCAGGGTGGGGGTCTGGTGAGTGTTTTTAAGAAGACTTACCTATGTCATCAGGTTCATTAGGATGACTTTTCTTCCTTTGAGGCTGTTGCTTTTAAACTTGGTGGTTCCAACCCGATTTGCTACTATTTATCGTCCCAATAAAACCACCTGGCAGCTTTGTAACAGAACTTCCCGAGTTTTTATCTACACTTGTTTCAAATTAACAACACGAATGCGTACACTTAACCTTGTTTTTACCCTTGGTGGAAAAATACCAGTTGTGGAAACTCTGGACATGACCGTATCAGATAATCACATATATGTTTCATTTTTAACTGTGAACTAACGGATTATTTTTATGGTCTCATCCAGAACATCATATACTTGCATTTTTAATGAGCATAGTGTCTCAAAGTTCTGCGCTCTATTTGATCACAAAAGCTACCTGGGAAGTTTCGGCCTAAGTCCTCAGGAAAACAACAGCCTTGGATAAATGAAAACATCCGAAATTGTAAAACGGGGTGTAGTAGGGCAGAGCACTGTTAGACAGAATGTACATTACATTAACAGGAAAGTTAACTGGGACAATATAACACAATGATTAGAAATGCGAGAGCAGAGTCAAATGACCAGCAGAGAGCGACTCCACTGGTTCAATTTCTATAGAATGTCTGAACAAATTATATTCTATTTCTCACTTGATTTATAATGTCAGTAAACATTTTCCTAAGAAGTTTATGATCTTAATCTCTAGTCTCTTTTAGACAACAAAGCACCGTATGCACTGGGGTATGGATCCCAAAGAGTGATTGACAGCTAGCTATTGTCCAATGGGCGCAGGTGTAGGTGGGCATGCAGTGTTCTCGAGCTCTCAGTCAGGCTCCACCCCCTTCTCCTGCAAATACGTACACTTCTGGTTCTACCAAGATGGTGCTGGACAAATTGTCAGGCTCGAAGCCTCAAAGCAGGAGCAACAAACCAGTGAGTGACGCCATGTTGGGTTTATAGGACATGGACCAAAATGTTCAAAGAAGTTGAAAGATTTCCGCCATTTTATGTTGAATCTTATTTATTTACGGTCAATTTGGTTTTAATTAGTTATTTGATGCTATAAAATGTTGTGAAACGTCATGATCTGAGACTCACTCACTACTGGTCGAGCACATGTATGCGATTGGAGGATGGATCCACGGTGATACCGCAGATCCATCCTCCGATCAATTCATACCAAGATTGCAGCGTTTGTTTCTGGGATATTTTGTCTACATGTGAGGATAGTGGCAGGAGGTAGAGATGCGTCGTCCATCTTTATAAGCAGCCCATGGTCTATGTGTATGGTGCGTGTTTATATAGCTGTTTTTTGCTTTAATTATCCAGCATATTCTGAGTTATCCTCACAACACCTTGTAGTCATTTGACAGTTTTGCTGGCGGCCAATGTAAATCGAGGGGCTCCTTAGAGGAGAGAAAACTATGAATTTGAAAATTCGGTCTTTATCTTGGGAAACCAGATAAACAATATTTCACCGAGTTCCTTTTTCTAGCAAGCTCAGTTCTGTTCACGTTCACACTCTCCCTATAAAGAGAGCTAGTTCACAGTAATGGCTTCCTGAGGGACAGATAGGAAACATACCCTACAGAGGAAGATAGTGCCCCTCTCACAAGTCCCATCTTCTTGTAAATTTGCAGCAGTCTCAGAGGGGCGATAAAAACAGACGCAGAATTTACAAGCAGCAACAACACACTTTTGAGTTATTACCCAGAACACAAAATTGAAGCAGGAGTCATGCAAGCGTCTAAAATACCTCCCTCTTCCTTCACTTATCATTAAAGTTCACCAATTCAAATATATGTCACCAGAAAAGAAAGCCTATTATACCTTCAAAACAAAATACTACTGATGTCGGGGCTTTACAGTTTGTAAGTGGAGCTAAATATATTAACTGTGTCCTCAGATGACACTGAAGGAGAGGCTATGAGGTCAAACAATAAGAAAAGACTGTTATTCATATTAAACTTGAGGCAAAACACAACAAAGGAAATCACTGTCGCTACCACGTGTTTTCCAACATGTTGCGGGAGCAGATAACGGCTGAGGCACGAGCTTTCTGTTATTCCTCGATGCAATCTCTTTGTCTTTTAAATTAAAGAAATATCTTGTATGAAACAAAGGGCTTATGGAAAATTATTGATGAAAAAAACAACAACAGTAAAAAGTTGTTCCAGATTCCTGCCTCTGGTTTAGTTAAAGCAACTTTTTATGGTCGGTGAGGAATTTTTGTTTCGGTGAAATGCTACTAAACATATATACTTTGATCTATTGAATCAAGAAATGTATATTTTCCAAACCCATCTGCTGTGGAAATTTTAATATAACAATAAGAAAGTTATAGAAATAACTTTATACAAATTTACCCGAAGGGTTGCTAATAATGCATATTTGACAGTGTAGGTTTAAAAAAAAGGTATTTTATTTTATTTAGCAAAATTCAGTTTGCACTACTTTGATCCTATACAATGTGTATCTTATGACTGCATACTATGTTGTACTATGTTGTATGTTTTGAGTACATAATTGTCTGTGTACTTATATGTTTTGTTTTTGCGAACTTGTATGTTTACACCGGGATCAGAGGGGAATAGAATTTAAAGCCTGTCTATGTCCTGTGTGGCAGAATGGACAATAAAGTTGACTCCGATCTAGATCTATATAACTATATTTGCAATCATAGTTTAAACAAAATAAATTGCTGTAAACCGCCTACATTTTATGTGTGTGTTATAAGTATATTTTTTGTTAAATAAGCCCTTTCAACTCTAACACTATTATCTTTCCTAGAAAATAAAATATTGCAGATTCTTTACAATTAACAAGTTAAAACATGTGACGTATACTCGTCACTGCAGGTTGATGTAGCACTGGATTTTTTGTATTAGATTTATTATTTGGATGAAAGACAAAACTAAACAGCGGATTTCCAGATCCATTAAGAGCATTTCCAAACTGCATTAGCAGTTGCATTAGTCATACACAGACCTTCCGTCTAAGAGCCCGGGCTGTTCAGTGTGTGAAGATTCATTCAGCCAGAGGCAGACTCATAATTTGGGCATTTTATCAAAGTCCCGAACAATCAGTGGACCGAACACAGCCAAGGGCCATCAGACTCGAACTGAGCTGAGGCCTAAATAATAATCAGCGTCCGTGTCTGTCTGAGTAATGACAAACATTTCCACTGACGTTACCTTCACCCGTCCGACAGCTTCATTCATTCTTCATTTCATTTCGGTTTAAACATTGTGCTGCTGCCACTTCTGTCACCTCCCACACTTTATTTTCTCGATCGAACATTATTGCATCTGTTTTGCGCTAAAGCAAACAGGTGCAAAGTTTGTATACATATTCTATAGAAAACTATAAAGTTAATGCTGTGAAAATTTTGATTATAGGTTTCCATTTATGTAAATAAAGTGAGGACGTGCACTGAGAGATAAATAAAGATGAGGGTGTGTGGGAGTCGCTTTGGGAAAAGAAAAGTGTTGCCACTGAAGAGCGATTCCTCTAACTGCAGAAAATGAATGGATGAATGGAGTTATTTGGTGGCGGCAGCTGCAGAGGGAGAGACGGGGATCTGATGATGTTCCCCAGAGTAGCAGAGAGAAAGTGGTGATTTGGATTCAAGTAACACAGCATCAAATTGAACTTGTTGGTATTTGTGATGCTACAAATTTATATATTTAGCCTGGATAGTAGCCTTTTGTTGGGTAAAATTGGGCACTGAGACATCCTGCCATGGAGCACACCGTGTTCTCTTTTAAATTGTCACCCCCATTTCGTCATATCTGAGCTGGAGCGACAATAACTGCAGCTACTTTAACAAACTGGAGAGAAATAGATATGAAGGATTAAAGGATGGTACTGGTTGTGCTTATGTGTGTAAAGAACCAGACATGATGCAGCCTGATTAGACGACTCTATTGATTCAAATTAAGACTGATGCCCCTAATTAACCAAATAGGTCAAATATGTAAAAATAAACTCTGCTTATTTTCTTTGTACAAACAATAGATATAAGATAAGATATGATGCGAAGTACCTCTATTCATCTTCCATAGAGGAAATTCACAAATGTCGCAGCAGCTCAAGAAATAAGCAGAGCAAGGGGAATAAAATATGAGTCAAAATATGATATATAATAAAGCAGAAATAATGTGCAATTTGTCCATTCTTGTGATGTAGCACATACGCGACCATTAGCAGGTGTCCTGTTGCCATCAGTCTTAAATCCTCATGTGACCAATCGGCATGCATCAGCAGAAATCTCCCTGCCTGTAAGAAAAGAGGAAGGGTCATTAGAATAATTGTTCAGTTTTGATATAAAATCAATACTATGATGAAGTTGGTTTGAAGCAGCTGTAAATTATTAACCGTAGGTCACCATCATTTCCATCTTTGTTCAGGGTGGGTATCCATGCTTCTTTTAAAAATGCTGAAATTTGATTAATTGCATAAAAAGTTCAATGATCAATATGGAAAACAAACTGAAATACCAAAGAGGTGAACCAGCCACTAACAAAGCCAACCATAGACCTACATCATCTAGTGTGGCTCAAATCAGATGAAAACATGCGTTTTTTTGTACATCGGTGATGAACGTGATTTGACAACTCTCAGCTTCTTCAGTGATTACAGGGCAGTCACTCTGTAATCAAGCGTCATCTGGAAACAATTGACTGATTATTGAGGTGTTGAATCAACCCGTTCTCTGCGATCATACCTTACTTATTCTACCAGACCACAAATATGATGAAAGGCAACCTGGAGAGAGGCGGCAGAGGCAAATAGTGAACGAAGCTATCGATTTGAGGGCCGTGAACAACAAAAATTGGCTATTTGTTTGTCCAGAGCAGGAAATTGTGGTTTGGATGCTGTCGTTAATGAGGATCGCACCACAAGCGACAGGCACATCCACCGTCAAGCCTTAAAGAAACATGCATATGTGAGTGCTTAGTTATTATAATCATGATTATAAATATCATTTAGCTTTATATGTTGTGTTGTATTCCACACATCCTGCCATGCGTTGCTATTCTGCACGTGGATTATATCAACTGTTCTCATAAATAGCTTGTATTGTTGAGTGAGGGCGAATTGATTTTCATTAATTCAGCGGAGACTGTCACTGTCACTTCAGTGTGCACTTATTGGCTGATTGTATTGATGCTCTGATGCTGAGATCGGGAGCGATTTGAACTACTTTGTGTTTGAGATGCTCCACAGGCGTCCTCCTGCTCCTGCAGTTTATTATCTCTTCACTTCATACTGATGTGGCACCGTGTGAAGGGACACTTGGATAATTCAGTCAGTGCATCAATCATAAAACCTTTTGCAAGGAGCTGGTGGGTAAAACGGTGATGTGAGCATGTAGATGGAAGGAAATGAGTGCTCTTTACTTTAACATTTTTTACATAGCCTCCAGTCTGTGACTCTAATATACTTAATTTAACAAACCTTCATCTATGTCACATATGATTAATGCTTACCTTGGGCTGACTGTTCACTGCTATATTTTAAGTAGGAACCCTTTGAATTCTCTCAAATCTACTATCACTCAGGCTTTTAAGATGGAGTATTGGAGACACATAGAGGGGGAAAAGTGATTTTGAGAATATTATAACAGGAGAAATATCACACATTTTACACAAAAATAGTCGTAATTTGTATATACATAAAGTTGTAATTTTACACAAAATGTCATAACTCTGTACACGTAAAGTCATCACTTTAAATGTATAAAGTAATAACTTAACACACAAATTTGATAATTTTATATGCGTAAAGCTGTGATTTCCACAAGAAAGAATAGATTATTATGAGTTTTAAGTTACATTTTTCGAATATGTGTAAATTTAGAGTGGGGAGATCATAAGAATCAAGATTTTTAAAATGAAGAATGCTTTGTTCAGCTATACTTTAATACAAGTTTATACTTTTGGCTCATCAGATCCAAATTATCATGAATATTAAAAAAGATTGTGTAAGAGTCTATTCTGAAGAAAGAACCCGGACCTGAAATTGTCTCCTTTGTGGAGGACGACATGTTTGTTGGTGTTCGACTTTGAAGTCACATTTGTGTTATATTCAAAGAGCTTTCAGAGTTTTCAAGAAACAACGATTTATATCTAACTCTTGTTCTGCCTGCTGCTTATATCCTTAAAAAAAGTGTTTTCTTTATTCTCGTTTAACTTTCAGCCTCTTTACACTTGCTTCCAGTACGTTTAAGAATCGATTAAAACAAATATTTGTATTACCTATAAGGCACTACATGGGCTGACTCCACAATATATTTCAGATCTCTTATCCCTGAATTACCCTGTTTGCACTTTGAGATCCTCTTGCAAGGGTCTTCTGAACACTCCACTGAAGACTAAGGGGAACAGTGCATCTGAGATAACTGCCCCGAGGCTTTGGAACTCCCTGCCCGAGGCAATTTGACAGGCGGAGTCAGTGGTCTCTTTTAAAGGGCCTATATTTTACTGCTTCCTGGGACTTAATTTGAGGTACTGGTACCTCTGAGATGGTATATTAGTGGTTTAAATTCGAAAAAACGGCTGCAATGTGTATTTCCATTTCCTCTTTTCTGCCTCTTTCTAGCGGGGGTGGTGGGTTCCCAGTCTTGACTGGCACAGGCTGAGTAAGGCTGTGACAAGACCACGATTCCATGATGACATCATACGGACAGTAAAAGCCAAGAGAACGTATTTTATACAATATGGGCCCTATAAATCTATGCTCAAAACACATTGCTATCGTATTGCTTACGTGAGTTCAGTTTCTATTAGTTTTATCCTTTTACTTATTCTTACTTAATGTAATTGTGTCTTTTATCTAAGTGAACATTATTATTATTATTGTTCTCTGAATATTTTGTGGAAAACGGATTGTGAACGTGTCATCTGCAGTCAGCGAAGGCTCAGTGCTTCAGGGCTTAAAGCAGATATTGGAATTGAGCTGTTGACCTCTGATATCGGGAGCTCTCCTCAATAAGAAACCTACTTTTGAGACCCTGCGACTCTTTGTTTATAATCTCTGCCCTTGTGAACTTTCAGAGAGTCCAGCTAAAATAACAGAGTCACATTTATCGACTTTAAGTTGCAGTCAAAGTCTAAATGAAAAATCAAAGTGAGTCAGAGCGTTTCTTAATGTTTCATTAACCAAACGTCTGGGCCTTTTTCTCAAACTGCCCCCGGAGCTACAATCTGTTCCACGTCCACAAATCTTACACAACGAGTCCTTTCAGCGTCTTGATAATGCAGATTGTTTACCTGTTGCTCATGTTAATTATGGCTCTGGTCTGCCTCGGCAAAGCAGCTTTGAACGAGGCACTGTTCTGCACAGGGAAGGGAGATTCGCTGTAATTGGCTCCCTGTGAGTTTTGTAAAGATGCTAGCTGAACATGTGCTTTATCTGCTTGGCTCCATTAGCTTAATGGTCCATTTGTAGCAGTGATGTGCTGAGGTGAGCACAGACGAGGTTTATGGAACAATTTTTCTGCCCTGCATCCCTCTGCTGCCATCACACTCAGATTGTAGTTCTTTTTTTCCGCAAATGGTGAAAGGCAGCGAGCAGAGGCAGACTGATGATAAGGACGTTCTGTCAGTGGTGTAGTGTGGCCGGCGGAATTACAACAGACTAGGGTGCCAAGAAAATGACCCAGCTCGAGCCTGAGAAGCTACCCTCATAGATATTAGTCAGCAGTGATGGTATTTTTCCCAAAGCCGAGAGGAGCCAAGTTTCTCCTATTATTCAGGCTGCTTCTCTTGAGTGCGAGAGAAATCTTTGCCATGTTGCATTTACTGACTCTGTATCATGTTTTCACTTATTCTGCAGAGCCGGCTGCTGTAGTGGGCATAAAGACAAGTTGGCTGAAGGAAAACAAAAGTGCATCTGGAAGCTCTTTACCTCCACTAAGGAGGTTATGGCTTCACCCCTGTCCGTATGTTTGTTTGTGTGTCAGCAGGATTACACCCAAACTACTGGAGGGATCTCCATGAAACTTGACAGTGAAAGGATGAGACATAAGCCAAGAAATAACTGATTCTGCTCCATTTCTCTAACACTGCAATTTCCCTTGGAATAATTCATTAATCTAGATGAAAACATTCAGGCGTATTTAGAGGAGTAGAAACCTGTGAGTCTGGCTTGATTGAATTTAAGTAGCCTATTGGGTCTTGGCAGAGGTTTGTGCTCCACTAAAAATGAATGGACTGTCTTTCAAATAACAGCAATCGCCACACACTGAGATATGTTCAATATGTGTTCCCGTGGTCTCCGGCAGCTGTTTGTGACGGTACTAAAGGAGGAAGTCAGGTAATAATATTACAGCGATGAATCAACATCAGCTGGTTGTTTCCCATTTCCAACCAACAAGCAGCATGTCTTTTTTTATTTTAAACATACAAACCTTATCCATTTGTTATAAGTATTTTAAACATTGACGCAGCTCAATCACTCTGGTTCTCCCTAGCGTTACAGTGCATCAGAAGATAGAAAAAGACAGCAATAAATAACATAACCAATGTTAAAAGAAGTAATATATCTACATTTATATTCACCTGGTTTGTTAAATTAACCCTCACTTGAGAGAAAAATAATAATGTGACAGTAATTGTGATTATATTATGAATTGACTGATTTTATGAAAATGTTTATCTTGATATCTGGCTCTCGCTCTTGATATCTGGGCTCTTGCCTTTCTCCTAAAATCAAGTTTGAAAGAATTTGATACGACACGAAAAATCCGGTCGTATTTTTTCAAAAATGTACAACCCCAACAGAAGTAGGTCAAACTCTGATGTCGTTACTGATCAAATAGCCTATGAACTTTTATCCACACATTTGAATGAACGTCTGAATATTGAATAAAAAGCAACAGCCCTTCTTGATATATTTTTGGTCCATATCACCCGGGCCTGCAGAGTCACTGAGCCACCAGGACACCATACCTGCATGCAGATAGAAAAAAAATGGATGAGGCTAAAAACATGCATAGGACGACGTTGGACATTTGGGCAAAATGCATAAGTGTGTGGTTGAGGACCTCAAATTGTTTGGGACATGTCATGATGTGGTAAACAGCCCAGTGAGTAACAGTGAATCCAGACTGCTGCTCACTCTGTGGCTTTCCTGATGGCACACTGGCCACCATGGCTGCCTGTAAGAATATAGGATAAACATCGCATTAATAAGCAATGCCCGAAGACATTATGCTTGTAATGGGAAAACCAAATGCCCCTTGTTTTCCTGCTTATAGCACTTTGTGCTGCATTATAGTCGAGAGCTGCTGGAATGTGTCACTTGACGCCCTCCGAACAGACATTCAGCGCCACAGACGGAGGCAGCTGAGGCTTGAAACAAATTAGCTGTTTTTCATTTTCACATTTATTGGTTTTCAAGATGCCAACTTTGCTTTTTCCATGGATATGCCGGAGTTATATTTTTGCTTCTTTGTTGCACCCTCAGGGTGCTGTATAAAAGTTGTAATGCTATATTAGCATAGCATTTAGCAGGGGAATAAATTAGCTTAAATTTATAAAGAAACGTGCATGGAAGGCGTTTTTATGTTTATTTGACACTGGGAGCCTTAAAGTGATTTATTTGATCCGTGAATTGATATATTTTGATGTGATTGTACATGTTTTATGTAAAAGATGTCAACGATTTCATTTTGAATTTACATGAATCTGTTGTTAATGTCAATGGTATGAGGTTAACATCTCCTTTAACATGCAATTTCTCAAATTAAAAATAAATGGGCATCATATCAGCACATACACCAATATTGATCTGAGTAAATTGAGATAATCCCTGTATCTCCATGGAATTTATGGACCATTTCACAAGGCAGCCATTTCCAAGGTAACACTAGTAATTGTATGTGACAGTATACCCACTGGAACATATCTCTGTTTAATGGTCATACAGTTTACATCAACGCAAAAGATTGCTTCATGCACTTTAGCATTGAATCGAGCATTTAGCATAAGATTACAGGATTTATCCCAGTGCATTTTACCTGTAGGCGTAACTGTCACTGTTAGTGTCGGATCAATGCAGATCAATCTGAACTATGAAAAATGAATAGAGCTACCTCTGCAAGTACTGCTTGTTTTCTGCAGCGGTGTAACTCAACATTATGAAAGAAGATATTTAAGAGATTGCCCTCGATGGAATCATGCAGTTGCAGCCCAACTCATTCTAGCAATCCATAGCACAATATCCAACAATTATCTGTGCCTAGGTTTATTCTAACAAAGTGAAGCAGAGCAAGGTGAGACAGGTTTTAGTCTGTGCGAAACCCTTCATATGCTGAACTGGCTTTATTTAGGTAACTTAAAGTGGACTGTATCATTAAATCCATGCAAGAAACCAGGTAACGTTAGCAGCCTTGAGTTGTTTTACAGTAAATCCCAGTCTATAACTACTAGGTGGTAATAAACTTGATCTGAAGCTAGAGCGTTGGTGAATCGAGGCCTTGTCAAAATACAGTGCAAGAAGCTAAAAATAATCAAGGAGCTACTCTCAGTATTGGCTGTGGGTGGTAAACAGCCTACTTCTCCTGCAACTTGGGCTTAACATCAATTATTTAGAAAAAGTATGCTTAGGTACAGAGCTCTGTGAGGTAGTTCACCTGAAAAATAGGGAGTTAAGGCCTTAAGGAGGCCCTGTCTGCACCCTACTGTTCTTTTATTATTTGAGAAAAAGTGAATGAATCATCCACCTGGTTTAATCAATTATGTTTTTAATAATAATATGACTGTTTTTTTCCAGTCTCATCCAGAACATACTCGCTAGTTTCAGGGTCTACAGGAACAGAGAGCCTTTTGACAAAACGCAACAGTTTGTGAAACCTTGACATGTGTACATAGCGATGAGCATTATTTATCTTGGTTTTATATTACCTTTGTTTCTTGGCAAGAAGTTGGGTAAATCATATTTTAAAGGCATTGCCTTGAACAGGAAAATGTTTTTGGGATCTAACTGAATCAAGTACAAAAACTCATAATGCCATTGTGTGTTAGTTGTCCAAAACTATGTGAATCCCACTCACTCTTTGTCCTCCGTTTACAACTCTCTCCACCTTATGTGGTTTCCGTTCAGTCTGACTTATTATGTTCTGTGAGTCCTGATTTCTGAAACAGTGTCAGGCCCTGCTGTGTCCCCTTGAGGATTCCAGGGGTCAGAGAGGCAGTGGAGCGTCCCCTCTGATCCAGAAAGGCGGCCCACCATGGGGATCTGACAGACTGACCTGGCTGGCAGCTATGATAGATACACTGGGACTGGTTTGACCCCTCTGGCTGACATCCACGAGCTCACTGTTGGCCCTGGTCATCAGCTCTTGGTTGAAGTGGAAGTTTGGGAATAGCATGGGGGGGGGCAGCAGCCATATATTCTGCTCCATTTCTGCTGGACTCCTGAATCACTTCTTCTGGGTGCCAGACAACAATGGCTGCTATGAGGGGTTAAAGGGGCTCAAGTATCTCTCCGCTCAATGGCCACAGAAAAACAATATGTCCTTTCCAATTCCGTGCATCCAAGGGCGAAATGACCAACAAGCAGAAAAAAGAATCAAAACATAGTGTTGGAATACACTGTTAGACTAAACCTGACCTCAATTACAACGATTGAGGAACACGGAGATGCAGCATGTCATTGAACCCTCTATTGTTTGTTTTACCTGTTTAAATGTTTACCAGATATTTCCTATTGACTATTTTATAACACTGCCTGTATGTGTTGCTACTATGTGTGTTCATGTTAGTGCATGTCAGTCTTTCCCTATGAAACCGTCAATCCTCCCAAAGTAAAAAGCACAGGCTTTTGGAACTTCACACTGATGTTGGATATCACAAATCCAACATCTCTGACAAATTCTGAGCTTTGAGTTCAAGAAACTTTCAACCTTCAGCACATTTTCTAGACGAATTAAGACATCTACTCCAGCTAATTTATTTCTACTAACAAAACACAGGCTACAGCCATACTGGGAATTGTTCTTTGACATTTTATTATTGATTTCTGGGAACACATTTAGTGTTATTATTGTTGGGGAGATTGAAAACAAAGAGGACCTTCTTATACTTGGTTCCCACAACTGAGAATGTCTGAGAATGTCTGCCTGGCTGATGAAAGTTTAAGGGGCCTTTTAGGTTCAATTCACATAAACTGTTGTACGACATCATATCATTGAAAAAAGAATTGCAGAGGGTTATTTCATTCTGACCTGTATGATGCAGAAAAGCAAACCCATGTCTTCATTTCAAGAAGATTTTACCGTTACAATACATTATTCATTCACTTTCGAAAAACCCACAGCAGATTTGTTTCAAACCCAAACACGTTCGACCAGCTTTGGCCAAACTTTGCTGGCGTCTAGTCGTAGTGATTGATTTTAAAGTTTCTTTTTTTTACTTTGTACAAGACTGTACAGTTCTGACAAATCATTGGCTTTTGACCAGTTTATAATCATAGATGCAGTTCATGTAACCCTTTTTTTTATCCTGTCATGATCTCTACGATCATTTCTGCCAATCTGCTGGATATATATCTCCTCACTCTCAGAGGGAAACTGGGAATGTTGTGTCGTAACATTAGCTTCTAAACTAAACAACTTGTATTCCTCCCTCCTTACGCCTGGAAAGTGCTTATTAATTACGTGTGTTGGCTTTAATTATAAAAAACAGCACTTGGACAAACATTGGTGTGGTGAGAACTATCTAAAATGACAGTAAACATTTTCCCAGAGAAATGTAGTTGTTCTTCTTGGTTTGGTTAGTGTCCCATCCAATAATATGGAGGAGGCTACATGGCGGAAATTAAGATGCTCTCACTTTTGGGGGACCATCACGTAGTCCATCTTTTTATACAGTCAATGGTTCAAACCCTGAAACCCCGTTCTAGAGACATGGTTAACCAATGTACCTCCGGGTTGCCCCTGAACCATTATCTTCAAAGTTGTTTTTGTATAAAGGTCTTTCTTTTTATTTTTAATTAGAGGTATTTTTGGACTGAAAGAAAAGAAGCAGATATATCCTCACAATAACAAAAAAAATACATAGTTATTTATTCTCCCATTACTAACATGAATTCTTTGTTTGTGCATGTGGAGAACATTACAGCTGAATTCAATGCCTGCTTTATGTATTGCATTCAGCTCTAATGTTCTGCACATGCAAAAAATGTATTATAGAGTCATGCCCTCATCTCAGAGAGAATCTACCGCTGCCTCTTCTGTCTCTCTCATCCTCGTCCTCCTCTTTGTCTTCTGTCCCCTTGACAACCACTTTCTGCTCTGAAGGACAAGGCGAAAATGATTGAAAAGTCGAACGTAGCTTTTCTGCAGCGTGTATTCAGGCATGCTGGACACCCACTGGTTGGTCAAGAGCTCTGTTCTGCGGAGGACTCCCACCTGCTGTCAGTGCCAGAAACACTTGAAAAATATTATAGGAAATGATACAAAGAGGCTTTTTGACACTTAAGGAAACACTCCCTCCACCACAGGGGCTCAAACACCCTGAGATACCCGAGTTCGTTTTTTTGCTGTACACTTCATCTCACACATGCACTAACTGAAAGCATTGATTTACTCGCTGCCCCTTCCTTTGTACTGTTAATTTAATTTAAGAATAATTACTAAATACATTGGTGTGAAAATAGATGTAAATGTAAACAATGTAAACACATTAAAAAAACAGTCGTAATGTGCACGTTTTGCTAATTCAGGCGGAGTCACAGTCTGGGGATCTGAAATATGAAAAATCAATCGGGTCATAAATTGAGCGTTCACACTCGATATTGATGTTGTATTTGCTATTAGCTCTCAGGCTATAATTAGAAAACTAAACCCAGGCACACTACATGACAGCAACAGTAATAGTCTTGTTCTCTTCTGCCTAATTTAAAACAACCATGAATAAAAATTTGAAAAATAATTTCAACTGAAACACACTTCTGGTTTGTCTTTGGTAGTAAATCAATACACATCTATGTTAGGTCTAATTATTACAGTGTCATGACATTTTTTAAGGCGTAGATCGATGTTAACCTTCACCAAGGAGGAAATGTTTTCAACAGTGTTTGTATATTATGACTGTGGCCGAAGGGATCATGTTTTCAGGTTGTAAAATTCTTTAGAATACAATATATCGGGAACACCTTGAAGGAATTTCTTCAAATTGGTACAAATGTTCACTTCAACTCACAGACCAACAAAATATTATTGGTTGGTCCAAGGTCCAAGTTTCATGTGAGAATTTTTCCGCAAACTTAACCGGCTGTCACATGGACAGAAACAGGATATGATTTAGGTTTTGTGTTGGTCTAAGGTCACAGAGACTTTATATCAATCTGGAAAAAGTTATTTTGTCAAAACTGCACTGGTTGATGAGGCATACAACCACAGGGCAGTGATACTAGTTAGTTAGCGGGATGAAACACAAACCACAAAACCTATTTCCATGAAAGAACCCAGAAAATTTTGGAGTGGAACCCGAATTATATCTTACATGGAGAGATAGGGCGTCTCATTTGGAATATGTGAGTTTTTTTTTTCTGAGATCATTTTTTGATGATATGGTTAGAATAATATAAATCCACCCAAACCCATCCAAATGAGGTTATTCAGGGAATAACAGATTAGCTTAGCATAAAGCCATAGGGATTTAGCTGCCTGGCATCATATAGCAAAATCCTGATCCATCGCTGGAAACGTTTCTTTTTTTATTTTGCCAGTATTTACTGCATTGAGCTCATGTCGTTTCTGTGCATTTCAATGTATTTCTTATAATTTACAGGCTTAAAATATGGTAGGGAATAAAGGGAGCAAAACTGATACATTTTACTTCAGGTTGTCACATTTCCAGGAAATAAACTGAAATAGAAAATGAAGAAGCAGTGAAAAATGGCAGCTCCAGCCCTTATGTAAAGTAACAAGGCCGCAAGGATGTGACCTCTGTGCTAAAAGAAAGGATCAATAAAAATGTAGGCAGGAAGCAGTCTGTGTCTGAACAGAGCTGTGAAGGTCTTATCCTCTGTGCTGCTGTGTATTTATTCCCTGCCTGAGATAACATCAACCATGCTGTCATTCTGTCTGCCTTCTCTAATTCTCACTTCCCACGTTCTGGAAGGCATCCAAAGCACAAATAATGCTCTAATATAGAAAAGCCCATGTGAAAGGTTTCTGGAATATCCACTGCAGAAATTAATATGACACCTGCACTGAACGAGCTATTACTATACATTTATAAGCTACAATTATACTAATTTCTATTATCGGACAGAAGAATTTACCTGTTTGTTAACAGCAGATTCAAATATGAACATTATTCGGAAGTGATAATTTTTTATTTCTCTTCTGTTTGTTAAATTGAACTCTTAACTTCTGCTGCTGGTACTACACGTCTTCAGGGATGATTGTTATTAGCATGGGTGGGCAATTTGTTAATGGACTGTAGAAAGAGCAGATTAGTTCATTGACGTTCCTTATTCACTTTCCTGAAATCGATTATCCTCTCTCTTGAATAAAACTATCACCTGCTTGTCAGACGTTTTCGATATAGGTGGAGAAAATAAAGTGGGATTAGAGGTACTGTGTGTGGTTGTGAGTAGACACACAAATCCATACCAACATTTCTAAATGTATAAACTCAAAAATACATATAATATATGTTTATGTGTATGTGTGTGCATTTAAGTGTGTGTGTTTGTTTATATGAATGTTAATATGTTTTTGTAAGTATTTGGATATGTTTGTGTTTTCATGTGATTTTTTAAACATATTTATGTAGGCTATATGGAGAAGTATAGTTAGATAGATAGATCTATCAAAATGTTTGTGTATGTATGTGTGTGTGTGTGTGTATATATATGTGTGTGTATATGTGTAGGTATGCATGTATATATTTATATAAATGGGGAAATGAGGGTAACAGTTATTAACAGTTGGAACAAATTTGAACAAACTGAGAGAAACTGTGAAGCTGTTTTTCAACTAATTACAGAAGTGCAATCAGGATCTGAAATCTGGATGAACATGAGATATGACCTCATTCAGCTCCTCACTGAAACATTTTAATTAGACTGGTTTCAGGCAATATTTGCTTAAGACTTGGGTCATTAAGATTTCCTACGTAATTAATCCTATGTAATGCAGGCCTTTTTTTGGGGGGAGATGACATTTGCTTTTTGTCATTTCCAGCCATGGAGGGACATAACGTTTGACATTTGAGCATCTGTGATGCTCTGGGCAGTGATGGAGTGGAGCCATTTGTCTCTGACTGCAGGGACAGTTCACAGCCTCAGCCTCTTCCACCTCTCATACGTCTCTACAGTATAAACTGTACACGTTTCACCCACTGTCCTCTGAACGACGGCAAACATTGTTTTAATAGGTGCTGCGAAAGGGCAACCTGTGTGTTTACACGTGTTACACGAGTGAGGTCGCAGTGAATGGATCCATGGATCAATGTCAACACAACATCACAGTTTAACCTGAGACACCACTGTTCAGTTTTCCATTTACAACTGACCTTCCATCTCATTTTATGATTGATTTATTTGAATCATGATCGCTACTGTAACATTAACCAGGTTTATATAACTATAGTGATTATTTGAAACCAAAACACAATGTCCCCCTAAACGTCATTTGTACGTCTAAACCATCATGTTGTCACAATGTTAAGTTGAACATTTTTCTGTAATGGCTCATAAATGTTAATGAAGGCCCAATTAACAGTGTCAGTTGGATCTGAAAATGTTTGTATATGTATTTCTAGAGGCAAATTTTTCACGTCTACATCAACTTGTATACATTTTTCATTTGTCTCTCATCATATTCACCAGCTGAGTGAACTGAGCCATTGTCTCCAGAGAGGAAGGCGGAGAATTTCCATAAGGCTTCCTTAATTATTATTTAAGCCTGAGCTACATCCCCTTTGTGTGTCGAGGGGGAGCTGGAGACAATCACACATACAAAAGCAGTCGGAGCAGTTGTCAAAACCAGAGAATGAAATGAAACAAAGGTAATGAATATTTAGGGGATGATGAGACGAGTAGGTTGTGCCACATACACTAACATCAATTAAGCAAAACTAGGTCCAAACTAACTCGTCTAAAGTCTTCAGTTGTTGTCTCTCCTCAAAAAGTTTCATTAATGTGTCCGTATCCGTGAGTTTTCAGAAGAATATGCACACATATGTATAAAATTAACGCAGGGTACGGACAAAAGTGAATATAATACAAACAAAGACCGACTTACTCTTCTACAAAGAAACTTCACCCAAACAATACAGGAGCTGGACTGCTGGGGTGTCAGGCAATGAGCAAGTTAGCACCAGGGGCCTCATTTGTAAAACAGTGTGTTGGAGTCATACGAAAAGTGTACATACGCAGAAAATCCCCAAATAACGTACGCAGGGTTCACTTTATAAATCACATTCCACCTGGAAATGTTCATACTTGGATATTCAATTCTCCTGCTGACCAAGGGTTTTCCATGGTGAGTCACGGCATCAAGCGATGAGAAGAGGAAGCAAAACTTTCTGAAGAGCGGATTTATGGCACAGCAGTGATGTCACTAATAAAAAATATACACTGATACACTGCTGCTGATGTTAATACAGTGTGTGGGAGTGGGGACGATAGAGAGAGCTTGAGCCTGAAATAATACAAATGTAATTGAAAGGTGTTGGCTTCACACTTTATAATGGCTTCACACTATCAGAATATGAGGGAACTTGTGTTATGTCGCCTGTTCGTATTTGATTCATCCAAAACAGCAGGATTATTAAATCCAGAGACAGCTGTCATGTCCCCAATCTATAAAATTTTAAAGAAATACATTGTTTAAATGGTTAAAAGAGGCTCAACTTAGAAAGGTTAATATTATAGTGTTAATCACCACACACATACCTGTCGGGTAATGAACCAGAGTGGTGAGTACTGTGTTTGTACTGGCATGGTTCAGTTCCCTCGTCAGTCTGTGTAATACTGGACTCAGTTCAGATCTATAGAATCTATATCAGCTGATCAGTCATCACTGAACCTTCGTCTCCTCCTCATCCTTCCATTCGCATGCATCCATCACTCAGCATTACGCACTAGTGTCAGCGCAGCATTTATATATTTAGAGCCATCGGAATGATTACTTAACACATCAGTGGATCCTAACCTCCACTCTGGGATATTATTTGGAAATAAAAGTTTGAATGGTTTCTTTATTTTATGTGAGTGATCTCCAGTGCGCTGAAGTTTCTTATGGACCAGTTACGTAGCGCAAGAAAGTAACTCTGTTGGTTCTAATCTTAATGATGATGTGGATCAATAATCTGCTTCAGTTCACCACCTCAGTAGCCTGGATGCCAGACGAATTTAGCCCCGCCCACAACATTTGAGGTCGGGAAGTTCGGTCTGGAGTCGCTCCGTTGGGGAGAAATTATGCCCGGCTCGAAATCGACCGGTCCAATCAGATTGTCAGGGCGGGCTTTATACGATGATGGACAGATGATCAACAGTAACGTAATCAACCACGTCATCAAAGTACGCTTGGGTTGAATTGGTTTTCAACCAACATGCCTGCCGCGTAGCGACTCCCCTCGCATAACTACCTGCAGTTTAAGGAGCGGACCATGTTAATAGACGCACCAGATCCCTCGCTTGCGGACCAGTGCAATAAGACACCTGCCGTACAACGACCGGACGCCCGCTGTGCGGCATTTCTCAAAAACTAGAGTTTAACACCCCTCGCCAGCGGAACGAGGTAAAGAAGCTGGTCCCATTTACTTTGCTGCAGGTAGCGCGGAACGGGAGTCGCTGTCACGTTAACGCATCAGACTTGTCTTGTGGTGATTTGTTTGTTTATTGTATTTTAACGTTTGTGTTTGGTTTTATGGATTAAAATATCGTGTACTTAATGTCATTCCAGTTTTACGGTGTATTTACGGCTACGATGCAGTGAACAATAAAGAGCCGTGTGCCATCAGTAGAGAAACTCTGCGTCATGTTTGGGGAAGGGGGGGTGGGAAGAAACATTTAGTGTTTCTCTCAAAAATGCTGATCGTGTTGGTAAGCTCTCCGTGTATCCTTAAATTATTTTTACAACACTGGCAAAAATCGTATACTGATCTATTTCTTCTACTTCTTCCAGCATGCGTGCAGTTGAGCTCTGTGAACCACAGCTATGCGTCGCTTTACATACGTCACGTACTACGTTGCACTGATTGATTGTAGGTCTATCCAATTGAGCGAAGAGGCTTTTTTTTTTTCTGGTTCGGTTGAAACACGCCCCATAATCACAGCCCAATGGAGCGGTATCAGACTCACATTCTGACTAGAATTGTGAGTATGACAACGTCAGGCTACCACCTCAGGTTTTCATCGCCATTTTCCCATCTCCAAAATGTTCATAAGCATTGGTCAGACGTTTGCGTGAGAAGTTTTCCTGCCCCATTTTGTGTGCATACGCAACGGTTATAAATGAGGCCCCAGGAGAGAGAAAATGGGGTTGAGAAATACTTTGAACCAGCTAAAGAGAGGCATTTGACTCCTTTCCCATTGCCAGTGGAGCTGTTTGCCTTTAAATTTAGTTTTCTTTTAGTGAGTTATGTTCACAAATGCATTGGAAATCTTGACGTCTTGCCAGTGTTGCATCTTGGATGATTAAAACTAAAATAATTGCTTTTGAACATTGTACACATGTCTTTTTGTGCTCCGACACCCAGAAGCTCAATGTGTCATCATTATACCCTGCACTGGAAAAGGTGTAGTGTCATCGTCTAGACTGCAAAAATTGGTGTCATGTTTAGATAGTGCGTGTTAACGTGCATGTAAATAAAGGTTTTAAGTAGAGATGGTAATAGACTTGACTTGTATCACAAAAAGCTCCATGAAACACGAACTCTGAATACAACTTGTCAACCAAACATTAGAAACTATAAAACAGATATTTATTTATGTTAATATTTTATTTCGGCAAAAGTTGGTGCTTGGCGATTTAATTTTTTCGTTTTTTAAACAGAACAACAGATATTAATTTGAAAAATCGTTTTGAGAGTTGTTGTGTATTTTTATCTCCACCCGGTGTCAGGCTGGTGGAGGGATGGTTGATATAAACACATAGAATGGAAGGAGAAAAAAAGCCCCGGCTGTTGTCAGCCGGAAATGACTTGCCACAACTGTCTGCCCTGCACCAATGATTAATGTCCCAGGATATCACCGAGCCGCGCGATGAATCTTCATTTGACGAGGGGGGGCTTCATGACTGTGCAGTGCTCGAGCTCTCCGGCTTTTTACATAAGACCCAAACAAACTGCATTATGGGAGAGGGCTGGTCATGTCGTTCCCTGTGTTATGATATTAACAATTTAACACTGTTTTGTCCCCCCTTTCTCTGTTTATCCTTCTCTTTAATCAGAATACACGGCATGTCACTGATAGCGGCCAAAGTTGGCGAGCGCAGGCCGAACAACATTCAATATTTCATCAAACCCAGATGAACAAAGCCCAAGCCTGTGAACAAGAGGAGATCTGAGAGCCCAGTCTGTCGGCACCTGGAAACCAGACAAAATATCATTTAAAAAAAGAGAGTGAAAGCTCCTTTAGTGACTGTTAGTTAGAGCCTGTTTGATTCATATACACAGACTTATCTCTAGTTACATTTATGTTTGCCGAGATGAAAACTTTTACTTTGCAGAATACATTATTTAGAGATGATGTGCATTTTCTTCATTCAAGTTATAAATACCAGTGCAGTGGTCTCAAGCTGACTGTTTTGAATGGGCTGTTAGTTGGTGTGTGGCGATGCTGGTTGCAGTTTTTCTTTCTGTAACTGTAAAAGTGACCTGCAGGGATTGAGCTGTAGAAGTCCCTCCCTCATGGCTCTGAGCGTGGAACCCAGAGGGGGAGAATCAGGTGATGTTGCAGTGACCAACGCCCCTGCTACACAGCGCTGGTCGCCTCTTACCTCTAAGTTTATCAATATTTAAACCGTCAAAATTCAGCACTGCACTTAACAATACACATGCTGAGTGTGAAGCCGATAAGATGAACAGTTCTCTAAAGATGTGGGATACAGATAGACATAGATTAGATGGATTTTATTTTTATTGCAAGCAGTTTATTTCATTCAACGACCAAACAATACAACTTAAATTCAAACGTAACATCTTGAATGAAAAGTAGCAGAAAGAAGAATAATCGTATATAATCTGCTGCTGTTTCAATAAACAAATAACTCAATAATATACATATTGGCCAATAAGTCTGTATCAGAAATTGTTACGTCCTAATATCGGTATTGGCATTAGGCTCTTCTGTTCAATTAAAATGAAATTGATGCATATATTATAGTCCAATAAATGGAAATCTGTGGTTTTCAGAAAGGTACAAATACAATTTTTTTTTTCCACCTTTACAAATTGATATGCATGACACTGCAGCAAAGTGTAAAACATGGGAAACAAAATTCAAATTTCAGTTAAAACATTAGTGACATCAAATCCATTATGTGAAGTGCATCCATTTTACTATGTCAAATGCCTCTTTATGCTTTTCCCTGTTTCTCCAGAGAATTGCTTTTAATCTCCGTCGTGTATGTTGTTCATAGAGCGACTGCCACAGTACACAGAGCGTGCTGTTTGTTTCTTTATCAATAAAACGTGAAAGTGGACAGCACACAGTCCCGTGGCTCTCTACGCTTGTTCAAATTACAGAGAAAGTTTCAAAGACGGGGTTGGTGCCTCGATTGATGAAAAATTCACAAACACTCGGCCTGTGGCGTCTGTACATTCTTGTCTATTAGGGCGGCTGCAGCCGGAGAGATTGGCAACTCTGCCGCTTTGACTGTGGATTTCTCCCTGTGTGATTGAGCGCTGATGTAAGATGGCAATTGAAGAATGGAGCCTTTGCTCGTTGAAAGGTTTAGATTTGCTTTGGAATCAGAATGTGCTTTCAGCACATTATCCTCTGATAAAACCGAAATATACTACCCAACACAGAGCATGTACAGAAAGGTATATCAACAGGGGCTGCTGCAGAACAAGTTGTCATTTATTTTTTGTGCTTTAAAGGAGAATGAAAATCTGTTTTGTGATCGTTAAAAGGACTCTCGCACCGTAAGGGCTCTTGAACTCGTATTTCATGCATGAAATACTGTGTTCAAAGCAGTTTTTCTTCTTTTCTCTTTGTGTGTTGTTTCTTTTGGAATCAATGCGGAACAAAACAGCGTGTCATTGTGAAATCACCACCAGTGCACACCAGAGTTTTCTATTTGATTTGACCATTGTCGCTGGGTGCTGTCCCAGGGAATATCGCTATTTGATGCGTGGAACGGGCCTGAGGCTCTGAATCACTCTTGTTTTTTTTTTCAAAGGTTGCATCATGCGTGCCATTCATCACAGCATTTCTGCATCAGCCTTAAAGTGGAAATGAACAACGGCGGAATTATAGAAACGGCGAGACTGGACTCCTAGGTAAAACGGGTAGATTTGTCAAACTGAAGAATAGTGTTGGCAGACAAAGATGTCATGAAACACTTCCTGTGCAGTGGTGCAATGACACCACAACAGGTTTAAGTTATAGGAAGAATAAAGTCTAAACATAGCTCGGTATATAAACTTTATATACGTGTCTGTGCGGCTCCAGAAGAGGCCATCAAAAGACTCATCAAGCTGAAATGTGGCGTCCATGCAGATTTTGGAGGGAGCGCTTGTTTCGAAGCATCGGTCCAATTTCCCCCTCAGAGTGAGTTCGAACTGGATTTTTCCGCTCGTGATTTACATCCGGTGACAACGTTCGGCAGCAGCACAGGAATAGTTTGCCCTTTATGAGGGAGGCTTGAAGTGGAGGGGTGCCGGATAATAAATGTGTGGTGCTTAATGATTTTTTCCAGCCGAGTCTGGTGCCCATCTCAGACCAATTAATGTTGCATTTTACAAGAATAGCCACAATCTCTCCCTACACTTTACTCCTGTTGCAAATATCAACGTTTTAGCACACCATGCATTTTTTATGTAAAAGTATTTCTCTCTTTGATGCGATGGAGTTAGAGATATATAGCACTATATACACACACACGTATATATATATATAGATAAATATATATTTATTTCAGACACAACATTAAAGGTGGAATAGGAAAATCTAATCTGGGGCACTTTTGTGAGATTCAGTGAATATCTCCTCATGGTCCATTTGCTGTCCGATCTGTATGAGTGCTTTAAAAAGTCCAACTCTCTCTCGCACTGGCTCTGTAAATGGAAAACAACTAAAGTGGCTTGGAATGACTGTTCCATGCAATCAGGAGAAGAAGCAGAAAGAGGCAGTTGGACTGTGGGTTGATAAATCTGCCCTGTGTGTTCGAAGAGGGTCAATTTAAGGATAAGAGCAGTTTGTCCTGTGGAATTGTAAGGAACAGTCCGGATCTAAGGTCGGAAGGAAGCAACATCACAGCCATATACTCAATTCAATCTGTACAGAGTGCAACATCCTGTGTCATTAAACCTTGACTAGAGTGGAGAAAAACTACCCCAAAAAATTGAGAAACCTCAGGAAACTCAGTGTCCTCAGCTGTGGGAAACCGTCTCTTGGTTTCGCACCTGCAGCCTCAGCGACAGTTTGCGGTCCCATTGTTTCTCACGGTATGTCATTTGATTTTATAGTAAAGAACCACTCCAGTAATATTCGTGACACTTTGCACAGGGATGGGGGATGACCTGAGGAAGAACCCATGAAATCAAAGGAAATGTGGTTTAATTTGGGAACTGTCCGGCCTTGGTGCAGGTATGAGGTAGGGGCGGTGTGGCCAAGGGGGTAGAGCGGGCGTTCTCCAACATGAAGGTTGCCGGTTCAATCCCCCCTCTTCCCCATCTGCATGCCGAAGTGTCCCCTAAATGGCCACTCATAAATGTTGAGTGTACTAAAAATGTAAGTCGCTTTGGACAAAAGTGTCAGCTAAATGACATGTAATGTAAATGACATGTAATGTAAATGACATGTAATGTATGAGCTCTGAGTGTCATTCTGGGTTTGACCGGAACAGTCAGGGAACCGTATATAAAGGACGTGCTTCAAACTGTTTGTCCGTGCAATGTGAAGGATTGATGGCCAGGAAGATATAAAGCAGGTTTTCTTGCACAGTTAGATTTTTTGGCTGTGTGTTTTAGAGTCTTCATTTATTTGTGCCAGAATTACCCCAAATCATCTCAACCAAGGGAGAACCTTTTTAACTCTGGTGTGGATCCAAATCACAGGGCAGATGCAGGATTTATTTCTTTCACGATTTTTGACATTGTGAGACATTTCAACGGTTGTTTTTATTTGAAAAACATTCAGGGATCTGATGAAAAATGTACGGTACATTTCCGGGGCTGATATTTGTGAGTGTATGAAATTTGTACGGAACAAGGAAACTTTGGAATGCAGACGGAAGGAGCCGGGGATCGAACCATCGACCTTCTGATTAGTGGAGGATCCACTCTACATTTATCTTATGCCAACAAATAGCTCTTACTAATTTTTTAAGCCAACAAAAAAATAATTTGACTCAAGTGTTGTTGCCTTGGCGATGAGCGTCTATGGATTTGAGCGAGCAGATCTTCTGAAGCGCTGCTGAAGTGAGGCCTGCGTTTGTTTTGCTGCAGTTTTGAAAATATTCTCCATCGTTTCTTTCTCCACCCTTTTAAAAAAACTGGTTGTAGTGTTGCCGTGCATCAGCGCATGTGTTTCCGCTGTTTTTAGATTTGTTCAATAAACAAACCCATTATTTTGTTTCAGTTTACAAGCCCTGGAAGCGAGTTGGTGTGAATCCAGATTAGACCAAATTAAACAGACTGTTGGTGTAATCGCAGGCTCACAGACACTGTAGTCAAACAGCAAAGTTATCAGGTGTTCATGGAGTAATAAGCTATAATACTTCACTGTTGACGGCAGCTGCCTCGGAAAAATACAGCACAGACCAGCCTCGGAGATATTCTCCATTTGAGTTGTTTTTCTCGACATCTCTTAAAAGGAAGTCCTCGACTGGACGAAATCATTTTTTTATTTCTTTGCCTCGACTTAAATAATTTAGCTACATTTCTTTAGACATGCTGTGCCTCTGCTTGTTACAGTAAATCCATGAATGATTAAAAGCAATACATTAATTATGGCATTCTATTTTTAATCCCTCAGTTAGTCGACCTGTTCAGATTTACTGAAACGCACATGGTGGAGTGTGTCATCGCACCTGAGAAACCACACAGAGGAAACATTTCAGCCGCCGAACCATGATCTGAATGTCTCAGCGCACTCCCAGGTCCGTCTTCCTGCTGCGAAAGCTTTGTCCTTGGAAGCACAAGTTTGAGGAGAATGGCTGTTAATTCGGGGTCTGCATGTTAGAGGAGCGCTGCGTTAACATCCCCCAGTGGAGGAAAGTAATTGCATTTCGGGGGCTGGAAACACAGAAGAGCGTCCATCCAAACACAAATGCACGGCCATAAATCCTCTAACAACTACAAGGTCCACACTCAAGGGGAAATCAATTACCATGCTTACATCCACACACACAATGTTGTCGTTGTCCTTGTGGGTGAGCCTGGCACTGACTTCACTGTGGGATAATGCCACTGAAATTGATTTTTTTAGGGGTTTTTGTTTTCTTCAATCTCTCTTGGTCGGACTGTTACGCGAAGAACAAAATCGATGCTTCTTCATTATCTCGATGAGTAACCAAAAAAAGCAGATAATTAATTTGTTTCTATAGGAATGAATGAAGCACAGCGCAGCAGAGCGATTTCACGCCACCGACTCGTGCTGTGGTCTTTTTTTTTCTGTGAAGGGTATCTGTCGAAGAGGAGGATTCATAAACGTGAAGCTCAGAGATGTTCAGGTGACAATGTGATCTCAGTTTTAAATTATAGACTAGCACACCGCTCAACCGCTCACATGTGTCTCTGTTACTCAGAATGGCAAATTAGTCTCAAACGCATGTCTGCCATCACCTCGAGAAGCTTTAATCTGAGGGTTTCAGTTTTTCGGTGTCAGTTTAAACAAGTGGCAATTTTAGAATGCACGCATTTGAATTAATTCAGTTTTGTTTTAAGGTAAAACAGATTTTTGCAGTTTGTTACAATCTGTGCATTAATTAATTTTAGACGACAGATTGAGAACGTAAATAAGACTTGCTTCAGATGTTTTCCAGAAATTTGAGACCTTGAGACCTTATGAGAAAACAGTGACCAAGTGCGTGTGAGACGGGAAGAATACGAACATCTCAGGATGGACAAGAGAAGACGTAAACATCATCTTGGAAAAACAAAGGATTCCAGAGCATCCGGTGAACATAGGTTAAATGTTTAACTCCATAAAAAGTATATGTTCCTTGAGTTAAATTTTTGACCTTTGGTGAAAATGCTTTTCCAGTTGGTGGTTGAAACATGCAACTACATAGGAAGAAAAAGCTGCAAAAATGTATTTAAAATAATAGAACATTCATTTAGTTTTTTCTGTTGAGGAACAGGCATTTAAATACAAAGTGTTTGTTTAGAAGCTTTTCCTGGATTCACTTGTTTGTTCAAATTACTCTTTGGATGGGATGTAAGTAGACACAGATAAATCCATGAACACTCCAAGGCACTTTCCTTTTAAACAATTAAAATGGTTTTATTAACATGATCATATTAAACCTTGAAACTATGAATGTAAATGTGGGGATATAAATATTTCTTTACTTTCAGAAGCAAACAATCTCCACAGGATTTATTTTAATTACTGGCTTTGGTTTTCGCCTCACAGAGAAACAGTGACATAATATTTTTGTTCCCTTAGTGATAAGATTCCTGCAGAAATTGGGGCAGACCTAGTTTCATGATTATCCTTAACACCAAGGCAGTAGTCATGGAGTGATCAGTGGGGGGAACCCAAATCTAGACCCAAAAAAAAGTCATTTTTAACAGACAAGATGAATTTTTATGAATCTTGTTATTTAAAACAATGTTTAATACTGTATTGTAAGTATAATGTGCGCTTGGTTGTATGAACATTTTAATGTGTATTTTCTAAAAGTTTATATATTCATTTTTTATATTATAAAAAAACAATTAGATACGTATATCAAATTATATAAAATATACATAAATATCATTCAATTAGCTAGTATACATTGGACTTAAGACACAAGACAGTAAACACTTTAGGTACAGACAAGTACAGTTATTTTTAGCAAAAGGTTTTGCAAATTGGTTTTATATTATTCTACCCTAACCACAGCACACTGTGCCCCCGACAGAGGGACGGGGCACAGCGATTTAAATATACCACATGCTAATGTAAAGTGACAATTTAAGGATTAGCTGGGAAATGTGAAGAAGCAGTCTTCCTCTCCATGACTGCCAGACCTGGTGCAGATTCGATTGGGATTGATTGGGAGTGAAGGCCAGAGACTGTTGGCAAAGTTAAGTGCAGGACAGAAACTTCTACCAGTGAGGGTAAGATAGTAGCAGGAGACTTTTTCTGCATGTTACTGCAAATTAAAGGAGGTACCCCACTACCCAGATTTAAAATACCTCCACCAAACAGCTAGGAAAAATCATTTCACCTCCCTGCTCCATCAGCTGGTTCCGACCCTGAGTGTAGCACTTGGTAATTATGGTTATTTCTGACTGTGAATTAAAAATAGTGAACCGTATAACTAAAACGATATAATCAGTAAATGTTCACTGAAATCAAGTCTTACTTAATGAAAATCTTCATGTGGAACTGAAACTAAGAAAGTGAGAGTGTCTTTTAGGTCAAACACGGTTATGGTTAAAGAGAACAGAGCTGTTCTTCTGAGTCGCTGCCTTTATGAACAGTTCTGACCTCACTTGAGAGACGCTTATTACAGTAATGAGCCAAACAGAGACACTGATTTACATCAGACACAAACCCACCTTGAAGCCCTAAAAAGGCAGAAAAAAGAGGAATGCTGCTGTTGTCGGGCTGCACTGATGAGGGCGGCAGCAGATCCTCCGCTCCGAGATGAAAGAGAACAAAGTACCAAACAGGCAACTTTGTTTTTGATTAATGAGAGAGTGAAACTCCAGTAATCTGTGAAATAACTTGTCCGGGTCATTAATAAAACATGTGAATTAGCTAGATGAAAAGAAAAGAGCATATACAGTATGGAGTGGAGCTAAGAAAGCCCACATGAATAAAGGCACATTACAGTTTTATTGTTCTCTGCCCTGAAGCGGCTTCATAGAGAAAGCCACGGCGTTCTTCTGCAGACAGAGGAGTACCACATTCAGATCCACGCCAGTGGAAGGAAGCTAATGTTAACACAAGCCTAACAGGTTTCTTCCTTTAAATGCTATTGAAATTAAAACATGAATCCATCGTTCACATAATTTAGCATTATTTTTTACCTCCGCCTTTGTTCGTTTTTTGTATGAATGAACACACAATGAAACATTGGACTATGGGTGCAGAGAAAACGAGTTTGTCCTTTTCGTTACGTTATCTGAATGACTCATAAATATTTGATCTAAATAAAAATCTGGATCTATGGCGAGACTGTTGGGCCTTGGAGGAGGTGTGCGCTCTATTCAGAGACACTGCTTAAGATATTTAACTGCTCATGATAACAACTGAGCAGGTTTCCATGAAACCTGGTGAAAGGATGGGGTGGGGGGGGTGTGGGGGTTGGGGGGTAAATTTGGGTGTTTTTCAACATTTTCTAACCCTAATTCCTGGATCTTGATTTAACAAGCAGCCAAATTGAGGGACCTGATATGAGTGTGGAAAATCTGGTGCAGCTAGATCTAATTCAAAGGGTCTATTATGCGCTCTACTGAATGACAGTGTAATCCAATTATTATTTTCTAATTCAAATGAAATAAGGTTTTAATTTATATAAAGACACAGGGTTACAGATTGTATCGAATCACATCTTTGGCATTTAACTCTCATAACTTGAGAACATGTTTATGAAACACTTATGCAATAGTGGTGCAACGGAGAAACATTGTTTGCTTTTTTACTTTATAATATAATCTGTTCTTTCATTGGTTCCTTATTTAATTGACAATCCAAAATAAAAATTATATTTTACTATGAATCTACCATAAAACAGAAAGTGTTTTTTTCCCCATTCCCTGTTATAATTTGAGTATTAATTCATAAATATGGAAAATAAACTGATTGTTTTGGTATCAGATTAATCAACAAATACATATTGTTATTATCTGATTTTGGAATAGGTAAAAAGCTCACTTCCAAAATATTTAATACAAATAAGAATTAAACCCCAACCTGAGCCCATGAAAGACCTTAAGTTTCCAGACTGTGGCTGTCAAACGTCAAAACTGCGACAATCACTCACAGGAGCTGGATGCTGGATGTGAAGCCAGCCAGGTGATGCACCTGACAGAAACAACAGATCATGGGCTGCTATTTTTGGTTTGCAGTACCTGGTGCACTGAGGGCATGCTGATGCCCTTCTGGAGCGTGTGTGCTACTAACTATAATTATTGTGACTTTAATATTCAGACCGGACAAGAATATACAGTGGTGGAATGTAACGAAGTATTTTTACTTCGTTACTGTACTTAAGTAATTGTTTACGTATCTGTACTTTACTACTAAAAATAATAGTGCATACTTTTTACTTTTACTCCGTTACATTTTGCAGCTATTATCTATACTTTTACTCCACTACATTTCTACAACATGGAACAAGTTGTTTTTCATGTTCCATGTTTACATTTTTCACACATTTACAATTAAATAAAATATTTAAAGATATAACATGTTGTCTTTATTGGTTTGGCTTAATGGTATTAACTTTGCAGATAATCCCCGGTAGATAACTTTTCATTCGCAGAATTGTAAGACAGAGTGTGAACAGTATTACAGAGGGTAAGCACAATAAGTAAACCAACCTTTCCAATAAACAAATGTTGTTGCTTATGATTATTACTAGTAGTGACATCTGTAGAGGCATGAGTATTACCGGTAGCTTTATCTGCATTCTTTATCAAAATGGCACAGCCTAGACTTGAGAGACAACCCATTGCGTGAGTACTTTTACTTTACTAAGTAAATTTAAAAGTAAGCACTTTTTACTTTTACTTAAGTAGGATTGTTGATGTAGTACTTTTACTTTTACTTAAGTATATATTTTCCTGGGTACTTGTACTTTTACTTAAGTACTAAACTTCAGTACTTCCTCCACCACTGATAATATATATATATATATATATATATATATATATATATATCCAGGAACACTCACCATTGTGCAGCAACATTTGATAATTGATAAATAAGGCTGTTTAAGTTTTAAAAAGTTGAAAAACTGTGTAAAATCGATTAACAGCAACTTCTCTCTCCTTAAATGTGTAGTACCTAAAGCCAACTGTTAAAGTGCACTTTAGAAAAATGTAATGTATTTGTATCTTTCACAGTATCTTTATGAAACTGTACCTTGGCTCTAAATGTTGCATTTATCAGCAAATCCTACATTTTCCTACACCTGACAGTTGCTGGTCGTCCCTGATGTTGAATTGTTTGTCATCTGTTGTGCTTTGGTTTGTGTAATGTCGAATTCCTAACATCGTG
Source organism: Pleuronectes platessa (assembly GCF_947347685.1). NCBI lineage: Eukaryota > Metazoa > Chordata > Actinopteri > Pleuronectiformes > Pleuronectidae > Pleuronectes > Pleuronectes platessa. The sequence continues at coordinate 3,617,049 of NC_070639.1, read as the reverse complement.
TGAGTGCATCTTCCAAAGTCTGCTTCACTACCAGGAAATCTTCTTCTTCTCCGCTGCTCTAAAAACAGTGACAGCCCAGCACAACTGTTTCTGAAACTACCGATGAGTTTCCAGGAAAAGAAAATTGCAGTTTTTTTCTGTGTGTAGCAATAGCAACCTTGACACTGTACAGACAACCAGATAACACCTGGCTCATGTCTGCAATGAGACTCTGGTTTTAATTGGCTCCGATCATCAGAGATGGAAAAGTGACACCCGGGTGAATGTGCTAATCTAGCGAGACGGTGAGGTGAGAGAGCGCCTCAGTTATCAGCACATTTGTTGAACATGACTCATCAGGGGAGTCGGAAAGGCGTAAATGGCCATTTCTGCAGGATTTACCTGCCTCTACACACTAATATGTGTAAAAGAGGTTTAATTTACTTTAAAGATGTGGTGCCAGATTGGTATATAGATCTGTATGCTCACCGATGCGTGACCTGGCAGCTGAGTCATTGTATTGATGGTATTGGAACATCTCAGGCCTTGGTTTGTGCACAATCACCTCGATTTCCTGGACATACAGAAAATCGGACAGTCAATAAAAAGGGAAAACATAGTACCACTATTACCAGTAAAAAAAAAATGGCTGATTGATCTGTGTCAGTTATTCTGCAGGGTGTCATAAAACCGCGAGAGTGAAATGCACTTGGCCTGAAACGCTCTGTACTTTGTAACGAGCTGAAAGTCCGTCGCCTCACGCAGCCAAAGACCCTGCCACTCTTCTATTTCAGTGACAAACAGGGACATGCACCAACAGGCCATCTGTGCTGCACTACTGTGCCGTACAGGCTGTCATGATTGACAAAACTGGCAACGGCGACACCCATTCCAAGCTCCTGTCTGGCTCTGGGTCGCTGGAGATGAAGAGTGATGGCCTGTCACTCGGACTCCCGGCATATGACTCGGGGATGGCTTCAGGCGGCGGCAAACAAGCTCATCTCTGCTGAGGATGAGGATGACAGTGTGCCACATGCTTGATAATAGCTCCCTCAGCTTAGGGAATAAACAGGGGGATGTTTATAATGAGATTGTGCTGTAGGGCCTCTGACGGTCCCTAGCTCCAGGAGTCTGAACACACACGTTTAGTTTGCAGGCTCGCACCATATTATATAAAGGCCCGGATCCTTTTGAAGATATTTATTCTCGTGCCCAGAGAGGAATTCCAAGGGAAGATTGGGAGAAAGTGTCAGGGGAAAACTTCAACTGAGGTGCGAAGGTAAATAAAGACCTATGGTTAGTTGTAGTGATCGTAGAATTTGCCGTTAAGCTATCTTTACGCTTGGAAAACAGTTTTTTAAGCCATTTATAAAGTTTAAGAGAGGAGAGTTTGTGTGAGGAGAGTAATTCTAAAACCCGCAAGGAGCTCTGTCACATATTAAAAACTTAATAGGGATTCAAATTAAAATGTAGTTGTGCAGCACTATCTCATACCAAAGCATTTCACTGTGCTTTACATAAAAACAGCATTAACAAAGTTTCTCTTCCGTTTCGGTACAAAGCCTTAATTAATGTGTGTTTTCATGTCAAAATGGCTGCCCCAGAAATGTTTCCATCCTCCCTTGGCCTTCTTCTAAGCTGTCGTTTCTGTTGTGTGTTTGGTGGTGATGGTTCCCTGGTAAACTCACTGCTTTTTGAATTTCTCCATCTCCTGTTTTTGAGCTGCTTTATGATCTCAGCGTTTCTCCACGGGGCTTTGCGTTCGCTAGACGTTTCTTTAGATCTACGTGCTGCAGCATTATTAATACCGTCTGACGGAGGAGAATTAAAGCTTTCAGCCAGTTCATCACATCTGCTGCTGCTCAGATAAATGCAGCGAGGAGGATGTTGTGGTGAAATAAGAGCGAGTGGGGAAAAAGGCTGCAGTGATTTTTTTTGCAGAAGTAGCCTTTGACTACTAATGGCTCCATCAGCGGTTAAGAGCACATTAAAGAAAGTAAAGTAATGGTCCGACGGCGCAACATCACTGACAGCGCTCATACTCTGATGTCAGCGTCCGTGGAGATGACAAGGTCAAGTATGTGCCCGCGCCAATGAGTTGGCTCCGCAACACGTCGGGTCAACCTGAGAGAGCTCATTATAACGGACGGCGGTGGACTCTGTGGATCCGTCAAAGTCGATGCTTAAATGACCAGGAATAATTAGCCAGGAGTGCTCAACAGCCTGTAACCTGTTAAATCACTCAGGATGTCAGAGTTGCATTGAGGTGGTTGGTAAATTATGTATATTGACAGTGAGATATTCAAATTTGTGATTCTCTCGCTGAGACTTGACGTTAAAGGAATCTGAAAAGAAAGCTCCTATCTTTGTTTGGCTCGGAGAATGTGAAAAGAGTCATATATCTTGAGTAAGTTTATTTAAAGTTTTAAACGTTTGTTTCGAATCAGAGTTAGTATTAGTGAAAATAAGTCCTATTTCTAAAAATAAGTCAACACAAGTTGCACCTCTGGACTGTACCTCCTTCTTCTTATTATTGTTTTATAACCTCCACCACCAAATTGATCAGAAACATGAACATCAGTAGTATGTAACCTTACTAACTTCAATTTATTTTAAATCATTTACAGTGCATGGAGCCACTGCAGGGTAGAAAGTATAGAGTGATAACCTCCGCCAAAGAAGCCAAAATGGGCGCTGCCATATAATGCCTTGTTGATGCTGCTGTACCCATGAACAACAGGCTCGACTAATCACGAGTCATTCTCAGCTGTCAATCATGATAAATGGTTTGTATTTATGTAGCACTTTTCTAGACTTGATGACCAATCAAAGTGCTTCACAGTACCGTTTGCCACTCACCCATTCACACACACATTCATACAGTGCATCTATTAGCAGCACCTTTTCTCTTTCTATGAGGGGCAATTCGGGGTTCAGCATCTTGCCCAAGGACACTTCGGCATGCAGATGGGTAACACTGGAATCCCACCTTCTGGTTGGAGGATGACCGCTCTACCCAATCAGCTGCCTGTTTTTATTTAATCAAATAACTTGCACAGTTAAACATACAGTAGTGTGATGATAACTACAGAAAATGACAGAGACCAAGTCTGGAAAGTTTAATTAACACTTTATTACATAGACTGCAGCCAGTCACAAGGTAGTGATCAAGTCGCTCTGGCTTCACTTTATACAGGCTATGTTTGCATCTATCTTATATCTATATAAATATTTCCATGTTAACATCCAACAGCACCTTACATATTTTACATTATATTTTTAATTAAACATAAGTTATATTTATATCAGTAACCCCCTCATTGTTTCATAGTAAATCTATTATTTTCTATATATATATTTCTTATTCTCTAAGTGTAAATGCACAGACAGTATTGTTTTTTTTGTTCTAATTTATGCAGTAAAAATACAAGAAAAGAGGAATTCTATTCTGTTCTATATATTCTGTTTACATCTTCATCATCATATCTATTTAGTTATGATTACATTTCCCTCAGTCACTTTCATTGTGAGATCTGGAGACTCACAGCAAACAACCATAAATCATTTAAAACTCTGCTAAAAATGGCAAAATAAACATTAAAGTAATTATGCAAACTGTAAAGTTCTCACTCCTCCATTTTGCAGAGCTACACTTTGTAGTTTGACAGTGATGTGCTCGACAAAGTATCGTGCTCCAACACAACAACGCATACACTGGAACTCACACTCACAATGTTCAAAGGGACACCGCAAGCTTACAAAGGATTAACAGAAACCACAATGCAATTATTTACTTCTGCTCAAACACAGGAGGACTGTTCATGTTCTATTTACAGCAGCAAGAGGACTGAACTCTTCCAGAGTTGGTCGCCTCCACTCTCTGGAAGCTTGTTGTGAGAAAAACCATATGCACATCTGTCTGCATTTGAATAATGGGAAAACATGTAATTACATCACCGAGGCGCCTTGGGATACACCCTGTACTTGTGTTTAAATTAATTCCTCAGATGCCCTCTGCTTGACATTTCTGTGAGGAGGCTGGAACCCCATCAAGCTCTCTCTGTTGAAACCCCTCCCATGGGGCAGAACAAGCCCAAAGCTGATTTTTTTTTTTCCACCGGCTCTTGTGGGCTTTTTTCTCCACTCCTGTACTGTACCTGTATCAACGCATCCCCCCCAAGGTGTCCTTCTCCCTGTTTACGGAGAGACCGGAGGCCTCCGATGATTAATCACTGCTGAGACACACTAGTTCACTAGTTAAAACAACAGCAGCCCACAGCTCCTTCACCTCTACCAAGGTTAATTAGCATCAGTGTCTCGCTCTTAATTACATTACCTGTTTCCACAGAGCAGATAAGAATAATCATAAAGATCTCTGACTGAGCCGGGTGCATTTTAACCCCTGTAGAAATGAGGATTGGCTTCAGGAGACAGTTAATTAATAAGCAGATGACCAGTGGATGAAATGCCGGCTGGGTGTGACTCAGTTAGTCTCTATGATGTGTTGCCTGGAGAAAACTCAGCTTGGATGCTGTTTCAGCTTCCTTTGTAATGCTTGGGTCATGGCTCTGTAGATTACAGGGCTGGTTGTTTGTTTAGATTGTTATCTTGTTGGTTTATTGGTTGGTTTGTTGGTTTGTTGATTGGTTGCTTGTTTTTGTGGTTGGTAGGTTGCTTCTCCGGATGCTTGGTTTTCTGGTTTGTTAGTTGGTTGGTCTTCTGGTTATTTGGTTGGTTGGTTGTCTGGTTGTCTGGTGGTTTTTTGGATGCTTGGTTTTCTGGTTGGTAGGTTGGTTGTCTGGTTGGTTACCTGGTTGGTTGTCTGGCTGGCTGGTCAGGTGGCTGGTTGGTTGAAAATATCTCCCTTGAGTCTCTTTGCCTACTTCAGCAAGTTTTGTGCAATTATGTGTGGTCTACAGTTTTCTACAATGAACATTACAGCATTACAAAGTAATAATAAGTGTAGTAATAATAATTTCTTAGAAAGTTCCAGTCCAGCTTTTAGGAATTTGTAACTTCTATAAAAGAGCAGTAGAGGAAAAAGTGAAATCACACTGAAACTAAAGACATTTCCATTGAATCTGATAAGTCAGTAAACTGTAGCTGTAATTTGAAACTGTAATTACAGCTGGATATGGTTAATCAAATATTAATTACAGAATCATAGCTACATCAACCCTTTCTGCCTCCATTCATATGACCCCTAAGGTTGGTTAGGTTGGAATAAATTATAAAATAACTTTGCTGTGATCAGGAGCAGCCGACAGAGGCGGCTGATGCCACCTCGTTCAGTTAAATGTGACTCCTGGCAGCTGCCTGCTCTAAAAATAAGCCCTGCTTGTTCCCGCACCTTGAATATGAGATTGTCATATCACTACCTCTTCCCATAACAATTAATCAAGTGTAGCTGAGCTATCCTCAAATGATGTTAGCCTTTTCCCCAGAAATGGGAATGGCTGACGCTATTGTGAGGAGATTGCCTTTTGAGAAATGGTTGCATTTCCCACTACAATATCGGAGTTTGTCCAGAGAGAAGGAGAGGCTCATTTTCTCTCTGCAACAGGATTCTGGTTGCATGTTTAATAGAGGGAGCATGATCATCCAGAATGCTTTTAGTGTAAGCTGAGGGATACATGCGAACTGGTTCCCAGTCAGTGGAGAGGAAAAAAGCCAATAAGAACGGCACTGAATCATTCGTCGATACCACCGCAAACATATGGAAATAATGAACACGAGTGTTTGTTTTGATCCACAGACTCAATTTGGTCTAAATTGAAATGTCTCGGTGTTCTTGTCCATAAAGCACTCGGCCGTTGTTTACAAAGAAATATTTTCCCCCTGAAAGACGTTATACAGAAAAACAGTCTGAGGCGAAAGGATGTGAGGATTTTACATTTCCTTTTTCTGATCAAAACTAAAAACTGATGCGGAAATGGTTGCTGCTTTAAGAACTAGAGACAATAAACAAAACATAAAGAGAAGCCTTCACAGTAATGTTTTCTGACAAGCGTATAATCACTATCATCATCGGTGCTTTTCTGGATCCTGAGTCTGCTGATGCCGGGTTTTAACATCTGAACAGCAGCTACTCTTAAAACCATCACAGCACTCAGTGTTACCATAGTGAGGGTCAACGTACAACAGAGCACCTGTGACTGCAGCTCTCCATTTCGTGGTCAGTTCATTTAGCTGTATCATAATATTGTGTGTATCTATTGCAACGATCCTTTTGTAATGAGTTTTTATAAATTTGCTTGCCTTTGTGTCATTAAAGATGATAATAAGTAATAAATTCACTCCCTGCTGATTCATTAACTTCAACAGTATTGGATATTAAAAATCCGAGGATGGATTGATGATTTGTTTTCACTCATTTTTGTGAGATGCTGCTGTTTTATATTTTGAATCTTATATTTTTCTGTTTCATTTTCTTGCCAAACCTTTGTGTGCAGTGCATTTGCAATTTAGCCAAGAGACACATTATTAAAGTTGCACCTAATTACATTTTTATGCAAAAGAAATGTTTTAATAATATCCTTACCACAGAGTTAATCACATCTTGACAGCATCATTATTTTGGAATTGTGAAAAATTATGACAGCATCAAGAAATCAAGATAACGACACAGAGAGAACAGTCATTACTCTTGATACGATTACATTTCTTCATGATGCTGCTGTCGGTTGAACGCCAGATTTGAACTTTGTTTTGTCCAAGCTGAACCAAATCGTTCCTCCACCACAGGACAATAGATGTCCCATGATGCGCGAGGGGGGCACTGGGGTGCGATGGCTGCCCATGGCAGCAGACCAGGCAACGGGCCAGAGTTCTTTATGACTGAAGCACAACAATTATCAACAGCAGCAGAGTCGCCAGGAGGTGATTGTGATGCATGGTGGGCATATAAAGCACAACAGTCACAGCTGGGACTGGAAATCATGTCCAGAGTTACGTCCAATGTAAAAGCAATAAATGCACTTTTGTTAAGGTTGGAAAAAGACGTGGTTGGGTCCAATGTAAAGTTTTTTATTCGATATTCCCTGAACTTAAGTGTAAGTGCTGTGGCAGTCTAAACCCAACCGTTAATAAGTTTAATGCTGAGGTATAGGAAAAATGTTTTCTGTGATGATCTAACAGATTTGTTCAGTATCAACATATTTGCGATTTGCTAAATATGTCAACTTAAGGACATATGCTCCTTTTAGATGTAAAAACATTCATGATTACGTTGTTGCACTAAAGTCAGGTTGTGTCCAAGTGCCATGACCTCCACTGGCAAGCTTAATAATGATGGATACAAAGGAGGAAGTGACGTGATGCATGAGGAGGAAGTAAACAAACACTTGTTTATTTTCTCTCCATAATATAGTATTAATTCAGTTTGATTCTCTTTAAGATATAGCACAGTACTTTACACTGTATATGCGGGTAGAGGACATGGAAGCTACTCAAAAGTGAAGCCAAATCCTCTTGATCAATCCGTTGTGGATGGCTGCAGAATAGTTTGTAAACCCTGCGTGCTCCATGTTAGTGGATGCAACATTGACCATAATTTACTGCTATAAAAACAGGGTAAAACATCATAGTTGGCAGCTGAGACTGACTTGTGATGTGTTGAGCGGGAGCTTGTCAAATCGACTCCGAACCAAGTTCGCACTGCCCAGACAGTGGCTCCAAAAGTGCAACATGACAGCACTCATAGCTTAATTTTTGTGCAGTGGGAGGAACTGGAGCCTGGTTGTTCATCTTTATTCACATACTACGGGCTTGCACTATCTTTTTTTACCCTGCAGTATATATGCTCAATCCCAGGGGCCCACCACTTAGTTTGACAACCACTGGTAGACAGGTTTGGGTACGGTGAGCCCTGCAGGGACAAAATATGTCATTGTTATTTAATGCTCTTTACGGCTGCATATGCTTTAATGTACATGGTCTGCAGTTAGTTAATAAGAGTGCTGTGACACTCTCACTAAGGCGAGAGCCGGTCTTCCGAGTGCAAGCATGTAGCTTAGTTAATTTTCTTAACATGTTGGCTTCTATAACTAAGTATCTAATTAAGGGTTTTTAAATGAATCTATAGGTGAAACATGTTCCAGACTTTTCTGTTCATATTCTAGAGTAAATGAAAACCATCAGAGTGTGTCTCCTCTCAGCTGTAGGGCCTTATAGGTTTATATTTAACTTAAACAGAGACCTGTGAGAGATTTGTATAATCAAATTGGATATCTGAATTTAATTATAAACGTTTTCACCTCTCTATAACATCTCCTGTTAACTAAAAAACAGCCCTCGGATTAAAATGTAATCACCCCATAACGAGAAGAAACGTAGAGGTGTGTTTGTGGAAGAATATCTCAGAGAGTCAGAAGGAAAAGATGGTGCTGAAAATCAAATCAAAGGATACATGAGAGGCTGTCAGCACCCTGTGGATAACTACAGTAAACAGTGACACTGACGGTAATTGAGATGCATCAAGATGGCTCAGTAAACGATATGTCAGAGATTAGATATGGACGTATATGCATCACAAAGGGACGCGGCGAGACCTCGGCTTGCCTCACGAACGCATGGCGCTGTCTTGGCAGTCAGCAATATTCTGGCTAAATGAGCTTGTTCTCCTCACTGGGAAGCCAGATCTATAAAGCAGCCACTTTGGCATTTAGAAAATCCATTTACCATGATTGAAACTATCCAGCTGAAACCACTACAGTCAGTCTTTTTATTCCCAAGAGCTGGTTCGTCTCCCACATACTGAAATACGCTGGACAAAATACAGAAGTGATCTCAATATCAATACAAAAAAAATTACATCATCTCTTTTATGCCAGCAGAGTATTGAACGCCTCTTACAGGTTCAGGAGGGAACATAAGAGTGACAAGGGTTTATGTATGTGAAATAGTTGACGTTTTGCCACAGAAAGGCTTATTCAAGAGGGGACTTATACTATAATCACATTTTCTTATCTTTTTGGCATTTTCCCCTTGACAAATGCATTACATCGCTACTGGGAGTGGCTCAGTAGATTCTCTCCAGATTACTTCCTTCTGGATTATCCCCCAGATTATCTAAAACCTGAAAGTGAAGGTCTGTTACACTCGTTTTCTTCTTCTTTCTGTTTATTTCCAACACATTTTTAGAGAAGCATATTTAAAGGCAGGGTTGTAAAACCCAACCTCAGCTAGGATTTACTGTTACACTGCTTTAATTAAGTTTTACAGTGTAAAAATAAAAATATTCTAGATGTTTCCTGGAGGAGGCCTGTCCCCCAGAGATCACGTTTCTCGGCTAAACAGCGACAGAAATCCTTTTTTTAGGAAATATAATCACAGGCTGGATTATGTTCAGAGGAGATGTATTTTTTAAATGAATGAAGCGCTACATCATTTATTAACAACAGTGGTGAGGCTGGGATGTGGCTGGGCTGTATGATGGGAATATAAAGCCCCAGAGAGGTTCAAAGATCTGTCTGTGGTTGGGCGATTAAAGGTTAGGGGAGCATTAGCTTAGGGGTTTTCTTAAATATAGATAATTGCATTCTCATTGTGGACTTTTTCTATGTCAGTCTTTCTGTGAGGACCAAAACATAATGAAAAACTGCCGATGTGTGGCCTGTGATGATGTTTGATTTGACCCCGGGGTCTAAAAAACAGCTAATGGCTAAGAAGCCAAAATATATTTTCTGCTGTGGAGCTGCTAGAACCAAATGTCTTTTGTAGATTTGTAGAAACCAGATGTAAACATATTTTGCAGAACAGGGGGGTGCACCCATTGGACGGTACTAGCTGTCAATCACACAATATCAATACCCCAAGGTTAAAGAAGCTTTGACTCTGATTGGTTCATAATGTACAAAATTAGCATCATGTTCGTGTTGAGGAAGACTTGAAATTAGAGATTGAAATATAAACTCCTGAGGAAAATGTTTACTGACGTTCTAAAGTGACAAGAAGAGTAATTTTCTCTTAGACTCAATTTAAGATAGTATAGCTACTTGGCATTGGCTTCATTTTCAGAACCTGGACTCTACTTCCATTTCATATACAGTCATTGGTTGGAACCCAGACTTGTCTCAAAGAGTCGGTTTGTCACAGAGCAGATTACTGATGTAACAAAAGATAATGAAAAAACAATGAAGGACCCTTCAAGAAATGTCCACTTTTTCTTAGACCTTTGACATAACAAATAAAGCCCAAACGGACACTTTAGTTTGCAGGATCACTGCCAAGTGTCTGTCTCTTCCAGACGAATGGTGAGAGGTTTCAGGACATGAAAATGAAACAAAGGGAACATATTTGGGGCGGCTGTGGCTGAGGGGTAGAGTGATCGTCCTCCTTCAACCTGAAGGTCTGCAGTTCGATCCCCAGTCTGACCCATCTGCATGCCGAAGTGTCCTTGGGCAAGATGCTGAACCCTGAATGGCCCCCTATAGAATAACAAAGTGCTGTGAACAGATGCACTGTATGAATGTGTGTGTGAATGGGTGAATGTAAAACTGTACTGTAAAGAGCTTTGAGTGGTCATCAAGACTAGAAAAGCGCTATTTAAATACGAAACCATTTACCTTTTACCATTTGTTCAGCGTCTAAATGTGAAATCATCTGATGTGTCTGGTGACCCACAGCCCGGAATCATTGAGCTGTGAAGCAACATCGAGCTCAAAGCTCAGCACAGCCTCCCTCTGCTCAGGTTCTATATCCTGTGTGTTCGTCTCGAGGATTTTCACTGAGCCAAAAAATATCAAACTCGGCTCAAGTGTTACTGCAGCCAATCAAACACCAGCAGCACCAATCTCGTTCCGTCTGCTAAAGTGACTGCAGACGGCTTAAAGTCGGTGAAGTATTTTTTCAAGGAATGCTGTCGGATGGAATTAAAGTTCAAACAGGTATTTTGTGTATTAAGATCTAAGTGTAATGAGAGGTATCTAAACTTCTAACATAAAATAGTGTCTCTCTATGTCTCTCTAAATCCAATATTTCAGCAACATTATGTGACTTTATATTTTCTTTAAAATAACAGCTTCATTATGTTTGATGTTTCAGTGAGTGTGAACATGGAGAATGTTTCCTCTCTCATTCCCACTCCTCACTCTGAACGTCTGTTCTATGTAACTTTGATGAGTCGGTAAGATCTCCTGTGAGAAGTGTGGAACTGAGGGTCACAGCTCCAACTGTCAGAACCAGGTCCAGCAAGTTGAAAAGTAAAGCTGAACTGTATGTCTGTTAAAAAGACTCAAACCAGAGTTTATCTCCAATATTGAGCATGAAACTTTTAAAATATGAGGAATTACTAACAGAATTTGGTGGATTTGTTACAGCTGCAGCTCTTCTTCTTCAGAAGCCGGGGATCATGGGTTATATCCAGCATTAAGTTGTGTTTCAGCTTGGTGAGTGGGACGACGCAGACAGACCTCAAAACAGTAATGGTCCTCGTTTGTTCTCTATGAAAGCCACTTCACTGGAAGTGCAGTAAACTCTGATCACGAAGGAGAACAGATGTTTTGAGAGGCGCCGGATCTTGATATTGTTCGAAAATATTTATTTCGTGATTTTTTTCATGAACTACCACTTTACACAACATGGAAATCAAGTTGCTGGCAATTTGCAGCTGAATACCCCCGTCATCTAAAACGTATACACTGAACCTTTATTAAGAGAGGAAAAAAAAGAAACATCAGCATCACACAGGATTTGCTGCAGTCTTCAATTCAGACAATAAAATGTTTGAATAAAAGTTTATTTTGCTGGTAGTAAAACCATAATATAACAGCAATGAAATTAACCAAGTGAACCAATTCATAAATTTTCTCCATTCAAACGGAAGTACTACTATTCTTCTATACACTTTATTTAAAACCTGAATCATTAAAATATTTGGATTGACGTCAGGCCGACTGTCTGCAAAATGATCAATGTTAAGTACAGGTAGGGGATGACCACACCACAGGAGGTACTTAGGTTATCACAAATGACCAGATTAAATGTGAAGAAGAAGTAAACCTGAGAGACTCTCAGGTGTGAAAACTCCCTCAGAGACAAACAACATACAACTCATCAGGTAAATTGATCAGCATGTTTGTGAGGTGAATCAAGTAATTAGCCTTTCATGGGCCAAGAGACCAAACAGCTGCAGAAACCAGATTAATGCACATACAGCACATGACTTCTCTGCTGCTAAATTGGATTAGTAAGTGAACGAGTTTCTAATAACCTCTCAAAGTGTCCTCCGTGGATTAAGTGGTAAATATGCTGCATGAAATGGAAGCCGACAGCTTTGTTTCTTTTGCTGGTGGAGAGGATGCTGTCACTCATTCATCCGTGTGTCAGGACTGTTAAAGGACTAACTTCCCTTAACATTTAACGATTTAGCGTGTTTAGTTAATATGTGTTAGTTTTAATACAATTTTTGTTAGTTATAATTCTGTCTGAAAAGAAATGTGGTACAGACTCTGCAGACGATGCAACTTAGGATCTGGCTTAAGTCAAACACTCTGTACTACAACTGTGTAATACAGATTTAAAGCGCTTTACTCTACTACTTTGACACTAGTCACACACACATTAACTGTCAGGGGCAGGGCTGGGGTTGAATATCTTGCCTCAGGAGCCAGGGATCAAACTACTGACCTACGGATTAGTGGACCACCCGCTCTACCTTCTGAGCACAGCTGCTTCAGCTAACTGAACCTCATGGAGCTGTAGTGAGATGTTAACAGCAGAGCTGGTAAAAGTACACACATTCGAAAAGTTCTGGTTCTAAAGACGAGTAAAAGTAGAGGTATAAAAGTACAGGTTCCGTATTGTATAAAAGTCAAACTTTTTCTTCAAGCTGTATCTGTGCAAAGCAAACTGACGATCATGTCACAGTATTATAATCCGAAGACTATTTAACTATAACTACAAATAAAATGAACAAACAATAATCTAAAAACAGGGTTTGAAGCAAGAAAAGATTTGTGGGCACAAAAACTTGTTGAATAAAATGTGTACAACGTATTGAATGATGTTTTTCTTAATAAGAAAAAGAGGACAGATGGAAAATGTGTTGCTCTGCTTTGTCTTAGACATTATCAACGTTATGAGTAATGTAGGCTAATTCTTTCTTTCTCCCAATTTGGTTCTTGATATTACTCATTGATCGATTGATAGAGAACAAGGAATTGTCTTTTCTTTGTTTCTGTCCACTAAGGTTGAAATCTGTCTTGATTGAAAAGGCGGCGCTCGATGATGCAAAATAAAAAAACAACTGATAAAGATGCAATAAAAGTTACGAGCTTTTTTGAAAATTTAGGGAGTCCAAAGTACAGATATTTGTCCTAAAATGTAAGGAGTAAAAGCACAAATTTGCGAGAAAAATAAATATATATATATAATAAGATACCTGGAAAAGATACCTAACAAAGTATTTGTACTTCATTGCTTCCCACCTCTGTTTCACAGACACTTAAAGGAGGCACAGGAAGAAAAAATGTTTAATTTGTGAATCAACAGGCATTAATTTGTTTGCGGTCTTGCCGTTGATTGTCTCATCACTTACTGTCGTTGTAAGTGCTGGTGGGTGTAGTGTGGACCGTGTTGCTGCGGTTTCGACGTCTGCGCGCTTCTCTTCATCTATTTGCCAGAGATGCACTCACAAATTTTTTTATTGCCGTTCGCCGGGGTTGAAGAATTTATATTGTACACAGGTCAGTCCAATTCCTCAGGTGTATTGATATTCCATCTGTGTTTTCTCGTGGGGTTGAACGCTCTGAAGCCGTTCCACAGTATTTTCCTGGTTCAGGTTGTTAAAAGCTCATCTGGCTGGAACATGAATGTGATGTCTGCTCCTCAGCTCCCTTTTAAACCGTGAGCCATGCTTTACATATATTGCTATATCGGCATATGATTCTGAATTAAATTTTCATTGAATACACTAATTCTTTCAAATTATTTGTGTATCTGACACTACGTTCTAACAAGGTTTTTTTAAACTTAAATTAGAGATGGAAATTCTAAATATATACATAAAAAAAAAGGTTTATGACTGCTTATGAACAAATGTAACTCAGATAATCAAAATTACATCAGAGGGCAATTTTTTGGACTATGTAAACTCCAGGGAATATATATATACATCCAAACCATTAGTCATTTTATTTTAATAATATATCAAAATTACTTTTGCCACTCCCAGGTGCATAACATTTGAATAAAGTAAAATAATATGATTAGTTAAATAAGATTCAAGCACGCAGCTGTTTTTGACAACAAAGCATCTAAAACATTCAGAAATAAGTATGTTTCGTAGACAATTTTATTGATCGAGATTAAAATACAATGCTTTTAAATTTCGAAAATATATACTTAAATTAAAGACAAACCAATAAGCAGACAACACAAGGCTAAATAAAGAAATATTTGAATATAAATATATAAGTATAAGTAAATATATTTGAACATGGCGCTGTTTTTGACAGGAAATTTAATTAATAAAGCCAAACAAATAATTTAATTTATATGGGCTCCTCAGTATATTAAGATTAAAATACAAGGCTTTGGTTTGACATTAATTAAAATTGATCAAATACATCTAAACACTTATTCAAATAAGTGCTACTTAGATTAAGAAGATTGAAATACAAGGTTGTTTTGTGCCAAAGGCAAAACAAACTGAATTGATATGTCTATAAATATATCTAAACATTACTAAGTGTGTCACACAGTTGATCGAGATTAAAATACAGGGTTGTTTTTTTTCACAGCAAATAAGAGAGTGTAAAATACATCTCAAGAGACATACAAATTAAAAATGTCACTCAGTTGATTTAGATCAAGCTGTTTTACTTCAAAGAAAACAACACAGTATTGTGACATCTGAAAAATAAACGATATGAATAAATAAGACTTTATTAAGCTTAAGGCAGACAGATGGTGGATTCGCAGATTGTTTCCCAGTAATCCCACTTCCACCAACAGCAGAAAGCCCAACACAGACTGAGATTTAACACTCGGGATGAAATTCTGGGCTCCTGGTGTGATGTTCTGCCTCATCTGTTATGTGATGAATCCATCAGTCGGCTCAGCTCCGTCATTTGAATTCACATTGGAGAACATTAGCATAAATGTCCTGGAACTTTAAAGAGCAATGACAGAACAGTGGACCCTCCACCACAGTTTCTCCCGAGTGGATGTGAAGTGTCCCTCAAACATCTGAGGGAGTGCGGACATACAGTCGTAATATTTTGTTCCTTTTCAGCAAATTAACTGTTAATAATTCGCTTTCATGCTTCACATGAATCCGACCTGATGGCGATACGTCCACCGGCTCTAACAGCTGGCAAAATGTTGGAGCATTAGTAACAGATATGCTGAATTTCTCTTGGTCCTCTTTCCTTTTTTCTTCAGTTTGCATTTGTGATGAGGTCTCCCACTGCTTCTCTTGAAAGCAGCCATGAAGTCACCCTCAGTTGGAAAAGTATTTTTCAAACCCACAGTGGAGCTCAATAAAGATTTGAAGGACGGTTATTTCATGTCCTTTATCGTCAGTTTTCAGGCTGCTGATGCCCTGCCAGTGAAGACTGTTTACTACTTGAGGGTGTGAAACATGTTATCTGGCAGACTAATGGAGCGTTGGAATAGAATTAATGCTATTACTCAGTGTCCCAGTGCACTCATCTCCCCCCTGTTTTCTAAAAGCAAGTCGCTGTAAAGAAGTTGCAGCCTCCTGAGCCGCAGAAGGGACGGATCAGGTTGCTTTAATGCGTGGAGCCAGGCTGAAGACAGCATCCCTCTAGTTATCTGTGAGCATGAGGACAATGTCCTCAGAGAGGATGTGGCGGCTCTTATCTTTGTCACTTGACACACAGGGAACAGCTGCGATACATCAGCCTGCTTTATCATCCAGCTTTTCAAACGCCGGCCGAGTCTTGCCCATCGCAGCTGTGAACAACACATTATTGTTTTCACAACAAAACCACATCAGATAGCAGAGGCCAGTTAGGGATTCACTAAAAAATACAACATGCAACCTTATCGTCAACGACGGGGCAATTGGGAAAAAAGAGAATTATATCCGTGTTGAGATGTTTACCTTTGACCCGGATCCCGATCTGAACATGCATCCGAAAACACTGTCTTTGTAAACACCTGGATGAAATGGCAGTGTGTCTGAAAGAGAAAAAGAAACCAAGTGCAGTTTAAAGAATAAATAAAATAACACTTAAGAAAAAAAAAAGGATTGGATTTGTGCCGGATGCGTCTCTGTGGATGTCACAGCGTGTCCCTGAGGTGATGTGTCATTAACAGCTGCTGTGTGTGACGCAGGCTGACGGCAGCTTCCACCTTCACAGGCAGCAACGTGTTTCTCTCTTTTACTGTAAGAGAGAAAGACACTTTACAGTAGCCCCTGTTACAATGGGATGAAGCCGCACTGAAAAAACGGAAACCAGGGGGTTATTCCAGCTGAAATATGTGCCACGATTTCAAATATAATCAACCGCATCCCCCCCATGACGGAGCGTACTGCAATGGATTTAAGGGAAGCACTGAACTGTTCACACTGCAGGTTTAAAAGGGATTTAAGGAAGGGGGGAAATATCTGCAGCGCGGCGCTCACAAACAGAACCACCAGGTTTAGAGAAGTACAAGGTGAAATCTTCAAAAGGTGTCAAAGACGTCCTTCACGGCAGCATCCACCGAGAAGAGAAATCACAGTCGGTCTTTTCAAAACTCAAAAACTCAGCTCTGCAGTGGATGTAAAGAAAAAAGGTGGAGGGGGATGTCCTCGAGACAGCTGGATGCAGCCCCTGAGGCGAATACAGAAAAATGAAAAAAAGGGGAAAAATTACTTTTCTACCCTGTAATAAAAGAATCCGTTTAAAATATCAGAAGAACATGTATTTTCCTTCAGAGTGGTGTCTTCCGTCTGTCGGGTCAATGTGAACGCACACGTACAATTACAGTAAAAGAAGCGAAATAGAAAAACGATCATGATTTTTTAATTTTAAAGAATAAATTTAAAGAAAAGCAAGTTGCACCTTGAGAGAATCCTGAGCATCATCAAAGCTAAACGGGTTGAAATGACTTGGATAAACAGTTCTTTTCTAATCAATGTTGTGAATATTGTAATTTTGTTGATGTTCTCAGTTACACGAGGGGATCCCTCACAGGTTTGAAAGTTTGGTGATGAGTGAGCTAACGAGCTAAGAAGCTAAAATATAATTTCAGAGATGAATTTGTAAAGGAGCCTTGTTGCTGCTCTGGAGCTGCTGCACCAGACAAAGCGATAACATTTAAAAATGTTCATCTTATCTCAAACAAGAGATAAATGATTAATGATGTGAGACAACATTTGTTTTGCTCTAGCCTGCAATAACATAATGGACATGAAAAAATCTGCCAGTTCTTGAAACAACTGCATAATCCTGCAAGAACTAAATTGCACATTTGCATTATTCTGGTGAGTATGGAGAACCTCATGCGTTTGGCGAGAGGGTTGGATCCAGCTGAGAAGCCTGATGACCTGCAGGAGAATATCATTGAGCTGCAACTTCCCACTGCTCCCCTTCTACAACCTGTATGAAACGCGATCTGTTACTAAGAAAAAGGATCCCCTGTACTCGTATAAAAAAGGTTCCTCTGAAAGTTTTCTTATCGATGGATTCTGAGTCAATCAGGCAGCTTTCCCGTAAGCTCGCACTCGCACGAGCTGTTATTGAAAATTAAAGTTTGTCTCTGTGGACAAAGCAGCAGATTTATTGCGCTGCACCTCCACAATATGTCCCATTACTTGTTTGGACCTGATGGGACACAGCTGTGGAGGCAGATGTTGGAACTGGGGAAATAATCCTCTTGTGACATGTTAAGTGTGCCGTACACACAGAGATAAACAGTAGTGCCTCATAATTAAAGCGCTCGCTGCTATATACTGCGGAGAAAAACCATTTGAAGTCATTCCACAGACACCGAGTTGAATCGAGGTCTGTTCTTTGACTCGGCCTCTTCAGAAGACACTGATGTAGTTATTTTGGAACCACTTCTGTGTGACTTTATGTTCGGCTTAGCTGTTTTGCTGTAAGAATAAATCTTTTCCCGAGAGGTAAATCTCTGTCAGGATGCAGCAGGTTTTCCTCCAGGTTGTTTGTTGGTATTTTGCTGCATTCGTTCACCCCCCCAGCCTCTTGACAATCCCTCCAGGGCCTGCAGCAGATCAGCTTCACCACGATATGATGGCGGCTTTTATCAGACTAATCATAGTCTTTTTATTTTTAAAGCCTCACTGGGCTTTAAACACAGTCAGCATCGGTCGTCCACATCTGACCAGGTTTAAATGGCCACACTTAAACTAAGAGGGAGAAAGCCTGTTGTCAGGCACAGTAGTGTGAAACAATAAATCATATACATTGGGATAATGGTGCACACTTTTTGAATGGTGTACCCTCAAAGGCATTCACGGTGCTCCACTTAGTTATACACACAAAAATAAATTGTAGAAGCACTCAGCAGAGCGCCACCAGTCCCCTTGAATTCAATAAAGCTGCACAGGACTTCACACACTCATAGATTTCAATCCTGTAAATGTGCCGGACTTTTTCTTTTTTTATTATAATTGGGAAAACTTTAAAATACAGTATGTTAAACGTTTCAACCTACAGCAATATCATTATTTCTTTAGGAAATGAAAATTCATGGATAGGGTCATCACAGGTCACAACCCCACCCACACATACATACTAATCACTTTAATATGAACATATATCAATATATACACACTCCATATACACACACTTATACACAACAACACGACAAACATGAAACACTGGGTTCCCTAAAATAGATGCAGGCTTTGAAGAGACCTTCCGTCTCCACGTAGTCAACAGAAAAAATGTTTCTCCTTGTTGGTCTCGTCAGACATTGTCCTTTCTATCATTTTTTAGTTCTGCTCTGTGGGTGCTTGCTTATTTTTGCCTGATTTTCTTTGTCCGAGTTATTCCATAGCAAACTTTCAAAAAAACGAAAATGTCCCTCAAAGATACTCAAAGTTATAAAAATATAACATCTGGATTCTGCACCTGCACCTGGATGTCCCATACCTCCACTAAGTTTCATGGGAATTTGCTCAGTAATTTGTCTTAGCTTTTTCATAAACCTGCTGAACCAACCAACAGACCAACTAATGGACAGAACCTGCAGGAATGAGGTGAAATGCTGCTCGGCCACATACAGAGGGGGCATTGCAGTCTGTAAAAGTCCTTCTGTGTTTATGATAAGTAAAGTAAAGTCATCTGTTTATAAAGTTTCTAGTCACGTTTGGAGACACCTACTTCCACACGTGATACTATTAAAAATGTATGTGGGTTTCGTTGCCTCTGCCAAGAACATGGTGTTGTTTTGTCCCGTTTGTTTTCACTTAGAATTCCTGAACAATTAGCAAACTACCAACTGCTACTGTATGTGTGAAACCGACTTCAAGCTGGTGAATATTGGGCTATTTTTTCTTCTAAAATAAATTATTTTACACGTTGCACAACAAGCCTGCTTTCAGAAAAGCACAAATAATACTTTGTAAATAGATAGATAGATAGATAGATTACTTTATTCATCCCTAAAGGGAAATTAAGTCGTCATAGCAGCCGGTACATTTGAATACAATAAAATACAATACAATAGAATAAAAAAAAAAAAAAAAAAAATATTGAGGTAGAAAGAATAAAAACAGAAACACAAGATAAATAGGTAGATAAGGTGCAGTGGCAAGATGATGGTAATAGTACTGATGATATGCTGGTAATGTTATTGTTAGATAGTATATAAAAATAGTACAGTATATATCGTATATAAATATAACATAATATATATTTATATATGATAGTAATTATACCATTTCCACCGCTAGAAACGCCTTTTCCCCATTAATTTTACGTCTGCATTTAAGGGTTTTAGGTTAGGAGATTATGTTTAAAACACATATATATACCTCAGAGTCAAATAGTTTTGATATCATTAGTCTGAATAATTTGCTGCAGGGCCACAAAAGAAAAAGGACGGTAAAGGAGAACTGGACATAAAAAAAGTTAAAAAGAAACAAAAGCTGTCAAGTAAAAAATATATTAATAACATAGAGGACTTCATCACACGGCCGATCTCAAAGGACTTTAGAGAACAAGTCCACCTAGATATGAGCAGAGATGGGGAGTTATGAATGAATAAGACAGGGAGGAAAGGACACCAGAAAGTTGAAGGACATTATGTCTAAATATGTTGGCAATAGAATATATTCAGATGTGGGCTAGTTACCAGGTTCGTACGGAGGGAAGAATAAAAGGACACACACAATGATCAACTGGAGCCACTGATTACGTTTAGATGAATTGTATTGGCTTTTAGAAAAATAATAAAATAGATTCAAGTGCAATCAGTAATATTCAACACCGGAGAGGGGGAGGCGTTTTCTGGACGAGAAGCAGAGCTGCTATATTTTGCTTTTCCAACCATTAACACTCTTCACGATCTCTCTGCCGGGACAGATGGTGCTTCACACACATCACCTCGCAGTTAACACAAGAGGAGTTAATGCTGGATGCATTGGCACCAGGGATATTTAACTTGTGTTTTATTGCACAGGTATGTTTGTGCAGATTGACTGGGAGAGATTAATTAAAGTTTAATTACACTGTTAAAATACTACAATTTGTATATTAGAGTATGGGTCTTTGAAACACTTACTAATAACTGAATTATTTATTTTTACGGCATAAACTAGGACACAGACATTTTATTTTTCTTAATCGCAACCCTTACAGTATTTGCCATTCAATAGATTAATTTACATAACATGTCATTTGGCAGACGCTTTCATCCAAAGCGACTTACAATTAGTCCACTCAACATCTATGAGGGGCATTCGGGATTCAGTATCTTGCCCAAGGACACTTTGGCATGCAAATGGGGAATACTGAGGATTGAACCACAGACCTTCTGGTTGGAGGACGACCCATGTATATATGTGTGTATTGCTGATTTATTTATTTTGTCTTACTTTGCAATTTAATTTTAAATTTTTATTGAGTTCACCTTTTCATCTCTTCGACCAGAACATTTGTCTTCCAACAAGAAAATGTTGCCTTAAAAATATGAATCATTATCTATGTATGTTTCATTTATTTATACAATTTAGCATAAAGCAAGAATCAGTGATATAAATTGTGCAACCTTACAGTAAATGTCACAGAAATAAATCAGAAATGCCAACGCCCAGCTGTCCCAGACTGTAGTTTTGATCTGCAACATAATTCTCAGAGACATTAACAATAACGTTAAAACAATAGAAATCCAACTCATAATGTTAAAAAAATAAATGTTTCTCTATCTTCCCCCTGATCCAGAGCCACATCAAACCTTAATGGTGGTACCTCCTTGGTGTTGGTGGTTAAACGTCTCCATCACTGCTAGTCAATACAATCTTGTGCATTGTCCACGTCGCACCTTATTTCCTCCCTTCTCTTGCACCCGAGTATTTGTGCAGCCAGATCCATCCTGACAATCATCTGCAATCGTCCAGCTTTTACTGCTTCAAGGAGGGAACATCTGATCACGGGTTCGACGGTCGTAAAGTTTTCACCTCCACCCGGAACAGATTTCCTCTCTGAGGGGATCAATAAGGTGGAGGGTGAAGTGACACAATCCATAATCTGGGCTGCCCACGACACTACGACTGAAAGAGAACAATTAAACACCACATCCTCCCGTGCAATTACACAGTTTATATTTCAATTCATTAATATGAATCCATATTTAACAGCTTTGAAATTAGTATGTAAATGTGCAAAATGGACCAATACATTCTCAGGTTTAGATGTAGTGGAGTGAGTTTTGTATCAAAGCAATAGAATGTGATCCATGGTGGGAATCGTGTAGATGTGTTTTGAAAAAAGTGGACTCGACATTGAAAAATGCAAGTCAGCAATCTTAAACAAAATGTGAAATAATAATCAAGTACGGAGCTAATTAGAACTTAATGTTTGAAAGATTTAATGTTTGAAAGAAGTTTATCAACTTAATGTGCTCAATTATGTCTGTTATATTTCCTGGTAAATTCCAGTCCTGCATGTCAAGGTCTCTAAGGTCCTGAGTTAAGACTTGTACGATTATTACAGGATATAACTCATGTAGATCTAAAGACAAAGTAAAGGAGATGGTGTGTTAATTTATGTCAAGGGAATAATTCATTGCAATTCTTCTGAACTCTTTTTCAAATATATAGATGGATAATAACCTGGACATATACATTTCAAAGGCTCCAAAGTCACATTACAGCGTTAGGAAAATAAAAAGGTTTCAGTTAAAATAAAACAAACTAAGAAAATAAAATGTACCTTCGAAAAGGCTGGCAGATCAGTTCGCTATGTTATCCACTGAAAATCTGCTCTTTTCCCAGGTCCCTACTCCAAAATGACTAAATGAATAAAGTATATCTCTGTGACTACAAGGGTCTATATGAATAATCCTTGTCTCTATAGAAAGGTAACGCTTTCTGCAGAGTATCAGTACAGATGTTACTGTGTCAAAGTAAAATGGAGGGAAGATTTTTTTTTTTTGACCATTTAGCTGAGACTTTACCTGTTCTAAATAAGTATAGCAAGTCCATATCAACATATTTTATTATTTTATAATGTGTTGTGCTTTCACAGTGAGAGTAATGTTGACTGGGTGGGTTTTAAAAGTGTAAAGAATGTGGTTTTAACAGCAGTATTTGTGTCATCCTTCAAACTAACAGACAAACAAGGAGCTTTGGTAAAGTTTCCAGAGTTGGGACACTGCAGATCTCTGCCAGGAGTGAGTTGGCGGGGGCTGCCACACTGAATGTCCTGTCATCCCAGGTTCTCAGGCTGATGGTGCGGGGGATGAGAGCAAACCCGTGTCCAAACACCGCAGTTACAGTGATGAGATATAAGGGTGGAGGGGGTCAGACAGGCACTCAGGGCCAAGGGCATGAAGGGATTTATAGATGAGGAGGATTTTGTAAAGGATGCAGGACTTGACTCGATGCCAGAGAAGTTGAATCAGGGTGGGGGGGAGATTGGGAGGGTGATGTGCTGCAAGGACTAAGAGGGTGAGAGACCTGGCAGTGGAGTTCTGCTCATGCTGGAGACTGTCCAAGACACAAGTTTTCTAATGTGATAAGTTTACAAACGTCTTGATGAAAACAGACTAAAACCCAAGACTTTTCCAATAATTAAAGTATAGACTTTAGCAAGAGCTTTCATGGCCTGAAATTCTCAAGACCTGCAGTTTTGTTTTGAATCTTCACCCAATACTACACTCTTGTTAAGATCATTCCCGTTAAAATGAGTAAAGGCTAATTGATGCTTCTCCGTTTTGACGGACACGGACAGATAGGACCGCCTTTTTCGCCGTGGAACCTCCT
This sequence comes from Pleuronectes platessa, assembly GCF_947347685.1. NCBI lineage: Eukaryota > Metazoa > Chordata > Actinopteri > Pleuronectiformes > Pleuronectidae > Pleuronectes > Pleuronectes platessa. The sequence continues at coordinate 3,593,666 of NC_070639.1, read as the reverse complement.
CTCCGGGCTCCTCGGAGAGCTTTTCGTGCAGCTCTGATTTTTCTAACAACACGTCGGCATGGCGGAGAGCCTATGGATAGCCCTTGGCTGTGATTGGTCCGCTAACGACAGTATATCGGAACAATTCATTTCCGGACCTGAAACTTTTTGTTTCATTTCCTATATCACAATAAACCCAAACACAACTACGATTCTACGATTAATGTGACAAGTGTGTTAAGCCAGCAAGAGTTGTCTGGCTGACGGTGGCTGGTTAGAGCCCTCACTGCATGTGTGTACGATCACACACAGTTATAACAAACGTTCATACTGGCGCTAGCGTCCGAGCCACCATGCTAACTGCGGTGGTAACTGTGAAAAAACATGCTGTCACGACTTTAATTCCACGGCTATCATGACACTGTTTCTCAAACACCGTCAGGCTAGAAGCAAACACTTGGTAGTAGTTAGTATCGGGAGTCCCTGCTGACTGTGTGTGGAAACTGGTGGGGGGGAGCTAGCTGCTTCTGTGTAGCTTCAAGCTGTTGAATTAGCAACGCATTTTGGAAACAAAAACCGGGGAACCGCTTCGCTAAGTAACGATTACATGCATTATGACCCGCTGGGTGTCACTTTATTTTATTGAGTTGCCATAGTACACTCTTTGTGTGAAAAGCCGGGAGCAGGTAAATAATGAATGTGGACTTCTTCTGAGAACTCATGAGGTAGGCTTCTCTCTTTCTTAGTGTACAGTCCTCAGCAACAGGTTCTTCGTAATTCAGTGGACCTCTGCGTGTTTTAACTTTATAATATGTCTCTTTAAGTTGAGATTCACTTCCGTGATTCCATGTGCTCATGTTGTTTCTCCCTCTGTTTTGCAGCGAACTCCCATCTCTCACAAAGTCATCGAGAAACGAAGACGGGACCGAATTAACCGCTGCCTAAACGAACTAGGGAAAACAGTACCGATGGCAATGGCAAAACAGGTATTATAAAGATATAATATTAGTGTATTTGACTTATCATTTATACTATATTGATGCATTTTTAATGCTGATCGATGGATGCTTATAGCAATTCTACTGATTGAAGGTTAATATTTGCAGTCGTTCATCTTGTAATGTTGAATTATTTCTTTACTGTTTTTTCAGAGCTCTGGAAAACTGGAGAAAGCTTAGATCTTAGAAATGACAGTTCAATATCTGCGAGCGGTGCACTCAGCGGGTTTTCCCAGAGGGAGAGATAAAGGTCAGTAAACTTTTTACGCAGCTCTTTTACTTTACGCATTAAACCACCAACATCTTGTCCACAAAATAAACTGAAATTCTCTATTCTGGTTGTACATAAATATAACTGTGTAATTTTTAATTTTTTAATTTTTTATTCTAATTATTGTTGTTTAAATGACATACTCCAGATAGTCGACAATCTGTCAAGTTTTACGCACCAGAATCACACCGTCAAAAACTTAAAGACTTAAGATATCGACAGGGTTGTAATCGTTGTTTACTTTATTTAGCTAAAGGTGAACTTCTCGCTGAGTTTGCGAACTACTTCCACTACGGATACAAAGAGTGCATGAAGAAAAACCTGGTGAACTACCTGACCACAGAGGACAGAGCTGGAACCAAAGACATCAAGTACGCACGGATCCTCGCCTTCTTACAGTCCAAGTCCCGAGCCCATATTCGGCTCCGTAGGCTCGATGCCGGAGGCGTCTGACTACCTTGGCCAGCTTCTCTCCTCCCCGGAGCACCAAAGCCACAGCCCGTCTGACTCCGTGTACCAGCAGAGTCCACCGGGACACTTCTCCTGGTACAGCTCGGCGCGCAGCCCTGCCATCAAGTACCCAACAGTGCAGCTCTCTGCGCACACACAGCAGCATGGTGGATACCTATCACCGGTGTAGGGACTCGATTACCACTATTTTAACTTCATCGGTCACACGCATGCAGACACGTTTAGTTTGCGCAGTGCGCAACACGCCATGTAAACACGTCTGCTATGTTTTGTTGTTCTTTCTATTTATATAACTGTGAATGATGGAAACTGTTTCTGTACATGTTGTAAATAAATATTTCTGACTTAAATTCAGCTTATTTTGTCCCTATTTAAATTTGCTCAGATTAAATCTCAGTGCGTAAAGATCATAGAAGTTACAATTACAACATTGATTCCTTTCAGACTTGAGATACGGCCCTGGATTCCAACCAGAGAATGCGAACTGAGCTCCCCCACCATCCTGCCACCACCTCCCATATATGTCACTTGAATATGTCACTCGAATATGTCACTCGCAGAGGTGTAAAAAGTACTGAAATATTGTACTCAAGTAAAAGTAAAAAGTAGTTCATTTAAAATGTACTTTAAGTAAAAGTTACTTAGTTACTTCCAACAACTTGATGGGGGCCGCTCCGATACAGTACAAAAAGGACAAGGGGTCATAAATCCAATCCAAAAAACAGTTATTTTTAATTAAAGGAGAATCTTTAAATATATATGTGCAATGACATTAAAAATGTCAAACACTAAACATTTAACATGTCAACACAACATTTAAGAAGTTCTGGGAGGACCTGTCCAGACATGAACCACATGACAGCTAAAATAAAAAAGTTAAAATGCCGCTGTCCCGCTGTATATTTAAACTTTTGGTTAAACTTTGCCAGGAGTGAAGCTTGCATAGAGCGCCAAATGTTCTAGGGCCGGCCCTGTGTAGCGCAGTGATTCTCAAACTGTGTGGTGCGGAGGCATAACAGGTGGGGCGCGCGACCGGGAGGGGAAGATGCGAGGCGGAACTAATTTTATAGCCGAACTAATGTGTTGATGTCCGCATCTCTTTAACGGCGGAGCAGTAAACAAATTGCTCTTTCGCCGGAGCCAGGGGTCGGCAACCCGCGGCTCTGCAGCCGCTCTGCAGTGGCTCCCTGTGCAGTGTTCTGCATGTCGTGCATATTTTTCGCGAACAGTGAACTTTACGATAAGTTTTCATATGTTGAACATTCATGTTAGGGAATCGCATCCACTCTATGCAGCATCTACCACTGCAGTGAGAATTGCCTTAAGCATTGAACTATGTTTTTTATTTTTTCTCAGTAACGGATGCAATTTCCAATGTAGCGAAGTACAATACTTCAGTCAAAATCTACTTAAGTAAAAGTAAAATTACCCATTTCAAAAACTACTCAAAATTACAAAGTACACAAAAAACTACTCAATTATAGTAACGTGAGTAAATGTAATTCGTTACTTTACACCTTTGGTCACTCGATTTACACTTTAAATAAATGATCTTAGTTAACATATTGTTGTGATTCATTCTGTGTGACTCCTGCTGGTGATGATTCACTCTGACAACTGAAAGTTTCCAAAAAGTAATCTTAGTTTATTCAACACTCAAGAGTCTTTATGGTCATATATAGTAAAACAGACAATCCTCCAAATACAAATAAAAAAAATAACAATAAAGATCAACTTATTAATATCGATTTAAAATATGATTTATACCTCTGTTCTACACACTAAACGTGCGTAGTGTTGGTTTTACTTCACGTCAAACACAACCTGAGGTTAATGGTCTCCTGGATGAAATGGACAATGTACTGACTCTATTTAAAAGCTCGTCTTCCGTTGCGCCACCTACTGTTCTGGCGCCCAATTGTTTTCAGCAACGGAAAACTATAGATCAAAAAGTGTCCGTCCGATCCGTCCGTCCGTCCGTCCGTAACGGACTCGGAGAAGCATAAATTGGCCTTAAGTTCTTCCCTCACTTAGCTTTTGCACATATCGTCATAACAGAAGTAAAACCTGTCTATCATCTACTATCTGTGTGTAAACGCAGTGCTAATGCCACCACACTGAGGAAAGGCCCGCTCCCACAAACACCTCACACAGGAAAACCCGCCCTTTTATTGACTAACGTGATATGGTTGAACCTTTCAACATGAGAACTGTTTGACATCGCCTTATCTTTACACTGCAGCATCAAGCTGTCTCCTCCTGTCGTCCCTCAGACACACAGATGTGATACATTCTAAGAGGTGCGCTGCATAATGCTCTGATAAAGAAGTCTCCTGGTGAGTCCACATTTCCCCAGTGGCTCTGGAGTCTTTGATGCTTGTGTTATTTTAGCCCTTTTTAAAAATGTAGTAAACGCTCCACTTCCTGCTAAAATACACGTTTAGATTAATCGAGCAAATAGCAGATTATGTGTGTTCCATGTTTATGATCACTCAATAAAATGTAGAGATATCATGTTAACCTCTGTAGTTTAAAGTAACGAGAAGTCTACAGATACCCGATCGGTCCTGGTATATAATTGTTAGAGATGTTCCGATAACATTTTTCTCCCCGAAAAACAATATTCTGATACCTGTGCGTTTTTAAGAAGTAAAGCATAGTGACCTCTAGGAAAAGAAATAGCAGTTGTATCTGTGTGAAACTTATACTTTAGAGAAGTTATATCGAAATTGGTACATATATTCAAATACTTGCGGAGTACTTGAAGATTAAAGATGCTGGAATTGTTATATCAGAGCATCTCTAATCATTTGTATTTATTTTTTCTTCATTTAACTCTAAAGCTACTGCTGCTTTAATGTCCTTTAATATGGAGTGTAAATATTGAAATATACTATAGATTTACTGACTTTTTTCAGCTGTGATTTTTATTCTTATCAGGTCACACAGTGCTTTGACAATAAGGTAGAACTGAGAGGTAAGACCCATGGCTCAAAGAGTTCTCAAACATCTGTTCAGTTAAGGTTCCCTGACGAACACAAGTTATGTTTTATTCAGTTTTACTCATCAAAAGATGTTTACAAATGTTTCCAGTGCATTTTCTCTCTCATTTAATGAACGTCTTATTGTTTACATCAGTGTTTAAGAGTTTGCTGTCTGTTTCCGTATCATCTTTGTTGCCATACTGCTGCATCTGGATCTTGGGCTGTTACCGCAATCTCTTGATCATTATGATACCATTGATAGGACTGTGTTGAAGAATTTGCATTTACATGTGCATGTTCATCATAAACAAACCAGGGATCCACTTATAGAACCCTATAGAGGTCAAAAACTCCACAGAGGACTTTTCAGCTTATTGCTCTGAGCACATTCATAACTGAAGGAGAATCAGATTAGATTTTTTTTTATTATTGATTGTGGTCATGCGAGTGTTGGTTTTGTGTGTCTCAGTGCTTATCTTCCTTGTCTCTGTGTAGAGCTATGCAGGGCAGGCTTTGTTTGAATCCACATATCGCCACTGTGGCTGTTGACGATTTTATTTTCTATGTTTTTCCTTTGACCTCTGCAATAGAAATAAGCCAACAGTGACTACATTGGGATTTTTGTATTATTTACTTTATTTATAAAAATACTGAAATTGTGAAAATAACACTGATATGTTTTTTCATCTAATTTAGCCAATTTGTTGCTTTGTTATTCAAGGTAACAGGATGTTGGTGGCCTTTTAACTGACCGTTTCAGCTTTGTCCATAATTTCCAGGTCAAAATAGGTATGACCAAGGAAAAACTCATGCTAGTCAGTTAGCCAGACAATTGTTTTTAATTCTCGAAGCATGAATTTAACTTATTTACTTTATTTAAATTAATATCCGAAAAAAATGATTCGTTCCTGAGTTGCGTCAGGCAGATTTCTATCGTCATCAAATCAGATCTTTTGTTAATGTATTTATTGAGAGACCCCTAGTGAGAATGATTTCCCCAACCTCAGTCCATTTCAACTGTTTTGGAACTACTGATGTAAATTCAACTTTCTGGATGGCATATTTTCTGAGATGTTCTCATCATGCACTGTCCCTGTCAAATACAATATATCATCTGGACTATTGTGCCTGCAGAGTAAGAGAATAACATTCATAAGAGAATCATCCTGAAACAATGAAAGAAAGAAGAACAAAAATAGGATTCTAGAAACTGAAGGGGACATTTCCTCCCAGTGGAAATTACTCAGGTACTGTCCTAAATTTAAGTGCTGTTTGACTATGATGCTAAAATGAATGTTCATTCATGCTTACCATATATACATAAACGTCTTTTTGCACATCTTTTAAGAATTTACGAAAACAGAGAAAACATTGAGTGTCGACGACCGTGAGACTAGAGAAAGAAATTGAGGGGACTTTCTGAGTTTGTAATTGATAATTTTGTCTTCTTCGTCAAAGGGTACATGTCTGCGTCAGAAACTCTGGACTCTGTGCTGCCCTCCAGTGGATGTATTATCAGCCATGCCAACGGAAGTTATGGACGTACGTGGGCAGGTGAATCATTTCAAATGGTGTTTATCTTTTTGTAGAGGCAGCATAAATGAGCCTTTACTCGTTATCTTGTAATGGCCTTCTGTTGCCTAATAATGTCCTCGACCATTACCGAGCATTCAGCCATTTAGATATTTCATGTACATATGGATCACAATCACATCCGCAGCTGCTGTTATGAATGACGGTCAATAGGTTGCTTTGTTAAATTCAACCTTGCACTGCACATACTGTCCTGTTCCAATGATGTCATCAATAACGGTACATTTTAAACAAGCTGCTCATTCTACTGGCCATCGCCGTCTTCCTGGTGGTCTTAAATCCTTCTGTGGTTTTCCAGCCTCCATTCAGCCATCACCGTGCTCATTAGCTTTGCTGTTCCTGGAGCGCAGCACAGATATATCGGGGTCTTAGGCAGACAGCAGCCTGCGTGAGCCACAGCGTCTCCACCAAGATGATGTCAGAGACTCCATCAAAATTATTGATCGTGTACGTGGACATGACTGTTTTCATGAAGACTACATGAGAACATGGGAAGAAAGAGTGTGTTGTTTTTATCCATCGATTCCAACCCCCAAAGCCTCCTGTCAATAACATGGAAAGCTCTTAGAGAAACCTGGATTGATCACCATGGTTAATGAGGGAAACAGAAAATGGGGAAATATCTGTTGGGTGAGATGGATAAGGGTCAGAAATAAATTTAAAAAAGACTCCAGAATGAATCCCTTTCCCTGAAAATGATGTTTATGCAGCAATAAAATGCTTCTACTCCTGAGCCTGGGGTAAACGTCCCGGTTCCAATCTGTGCTTATACTCAAATTCATGAAGGCTCAGGAAAGAAATCTTGGTAGAATTGGTCATTGACCTTAATCGAACTGGGATACTTATAATTAGGGACTACTTTATGTTGTAGTAAGACGATGTTGCATGGGCTGTTAGGCGCACATTGATCTGTATGTTTATCCGTGAAGTGTGGATTTAATCAAGAACTGCTTCTTCAGTGTATTTATGAACAACATAGTTGTCTTAATAGTTCCACTGCACAACTATACTTTTCAGCACAACATGCAAATTTTTTTGTTATTTATTGCACATCCAGCTATTCTTTTAATTAAATTTTCAATAACAGGGATTCAAAATTTCTGGCCACTCAGTGAATATTAACCATGTTTTCGGTCTCTACCAACTCCTGAGGGAAAATGTGGCTTTTAGGTTGTTAACTTGAATGTTCCTTTGTCCGTACAGTTTTTCCTTTTGTGTGTTTGTTGTTTTGTACAATTAGTGTCGAAGTGACCATTTAGAAATGTTTTGTTAAAAACGTGAGAGTGAACGAAACAGTAGAGTTGTGGGTCTGCAGTGGAGATCTGTCGTGTTTATAGGGACCAAAGATTGTAGAAGTAAGAATTTAGCTTGTTTCCTAATACTGGTTTACCTGTCAAGCAACCTTAAATAAGTAACTAGTCTGGACTTACGAGCAGATGCTAGTGGCTCTCATGCCGTTACCATACAAACCAAATCACCATGGTCATTATTTAAGTTAATAAAACGGGACATCATGAATGGCATCATGAATTTTATAACAGCTAAGGTTTCATTCCAACTTTAGAGATAACTCTTGTAGATCCATCTCTATACTCTCATTATTGACAATTTCATTGATTCTGTTGATCTTAAAATTTTAATAATTTCCAATTTTAACGCTAACGTAAAAAATGTCATGCTTGGGCAACAAATTGAATAACTGGAAAGTGAAATGTTACACTTGAAGACTCTCACTTTCTCACTTTCTCACGTGTTTATAATAAAATGATCTGTCCGGGTGGATTGTCCTTTCCAATTATGATGAAAAGTTTACTTCAAGCAGGTTAAACCATTTCCCAGTGATAAGGCCACTATATCACAGCTCTGAATTCCTCTTAAAAAAAGCTCACCCTTAGCCAATCCCTCTCCGGTATTATGTTTTGCCATGGTGTGAATCCATATGAAGTCCCATAAGAGTATACATTTATGAAGCAGGCGTTCCTCTAGGAACGCTCCACTTATTATTGCTGTCCCCTGTATACTGTCTCCTTTTTTACAGCCCTGCAGCGTTAAGTGCTGTGTGTGGCTCAGCTGGTGATTGGCAGACTCTCTCCTCCCCGCAGTTATTTGATCTCACAGGCCGCGGCGCTACCGACATCCAGTCAGCAGAGGACGAGGCATCGGCACAAACCCAACCACTTTGTCACCCAACACGCCTCCCCCGACTTCTTCATCTTAATAACATCTTGACTCTAGCATTAGCATTCCTGATGGCCTCATTAAGGATTCAGGACACATTAGCTGCCATTTACAAACACGCCGACACACACAGAGATCAAGACCACTGGTCACAGCATGTCAGCTTTGCGGGGAAAGAGAAAGAAAAATAAAATACGCAGCTATACCTTTGTGTGAAAATGCGGTCGTTAGGTGCGTTTATGCAAATGAAGCTGCTTTGTTAGAGTAATGGCAGGCAGGGATCTGCAGCAGCATAATCAGCCACGTAAGGTCATGAGAAATGATGGAGCAGCAATTCCCTCTCTCTCTCTCTCTCTCTCTCTCTCTCTCTCTCTCTCTCTCTCCTCGACCGGAGGATGGAGTGTGCCACCTGGCTCATCTATCACAGCTGGAACTGCTGAGACGGTGAGAGCTGCCAATAAACAATCCTCACAAAAATGGAGCACACAGAAAATCCACTTACAAGCAGAGAGAGGTAGAGAAAGAGAGAGTGGCAGAGAGAGAGGCCTCTGTGGGTTCCATAGCATCCCGACACAGCTCACTGCAGTCATTCACAGTTACCATAATGCATTGCAGTAGTTGTGTTCTTAGGTGTATTACAGGTGTTACATGTATATAGATTTCAAAAAGTGCCAAAAGTGTGTGGACAGGCATCTTTTTCTTTTGGTATTTTTAGTGTGAGGCTGGTTTGTTCTTCTCGGGCGAAGTCGTAATGCTGCACAATGATATTCTAGACAGTAGCCTGCCGCCTGACTTTGTGGCATCAGTTCAGGAGAAGCCTTGTCCCTGCTTAAATGAGACGATAGCTAAAAAAAGCAAAGGTCATAAATGGTTCTCAGAGTCGGGTGAGGAAAAACGGAAATGACCTCAAAGAGCCCTGATCTAAAAGCCCATTGAGAAACAGGTCTTATCACCCAACACCAGTGCCCAACCTCGCTAATGCTATTGTGGGTGAATGGGAGCAAAGCTTTTTAGCCAGGCTCCAAAATCTAGTTGAAAGCCCCTCTAGACGACTGACGGATGTTGGAGCAGCAGATTATTGGTTAGTGAATCACATGTTGAAGAGTCAAACACTGTCCTGAAGGGGCAAATTTTGGAGTTTTGGTACTTTCACCATGTTGTGTATGTTCCATTTTATACTGGAGTTACTAAAAATGATCAGACTATACCTTGAATACAATTTTAAAACTAACAATTTAGTAGTACTTAAATAGCACTTACTTACAGTACTTTTTAGTTTAGCTTTTTTGAAGAAATTGTACTTTCTGGATTCTTGTTCTGGGTTTGTACCCTCATGGTTGAATGCACTTTTTGTAAGTCGCTTTGGATAAAAGCATCAGCTAAATGAAATGTAATGTAATCATCATTAGAAAGATAATAACAGTTGTCACAATTGGTGTTAAATTACTTAATATTTTACCAGTTAAAGCTGCACTTGAACTTTTTTCTAAAACGTTTTAATTGAAGTATCTATGGACGTGCGCTGTCAAAGGCTTGTGTTCGCTAGGCCCATTCAATTCAGATATATTCCTTTTTACAAGACAGATGAATCTTTCTACCCAATCAGAGAAGGCCAACGTTAGGAATGTGAGCTGATATTATAGCTGCTGGAAGACGTCGCTAGTGCCAGCAAATCAACTGCCAGGTCACAGTTGATAATTGGGATTTTATGCAGGATCTGTCGGCGCCTGTGCCACCTTGTGGTGCGGGTGACGATTGGTGCCCATGACACATTTCTCCGTGTAGGTTCACAGAGTTTATTTGTATCTTTGCAGAAGCAGGATTTCAGCCCAAGGCTCATTATGGCATAATATTTGCTCCCTCCCACCATGTAAATTTTGCTGAGCTGCAGCCGCCTCTGCAGCCACAAGTGGAAATTCTGTTGCACTCTGAGTCACAGAAAACAAAGCCTATCAATCACCAGACTGGAACTCCAACTGTGCTAGTCCCACACAATGAACTGACACTCGACTGAGAGGTGGATAATCCTCACAATCCCCGGCTTCCCCAACCTGAAATGATGTTGCTTTAACAAATTCACCATACTCTGTTTAGAGTTCTTGATATATCGTTTTTTTTCTCTATATAAATCAGAGATTGACTTTGATTTTTAATAACGTCTAAGTCTTTTTAAATAGTATACAATTCAACATTGCTCCTGAACAATGATACTGCAGTTCAGGCAACAACTATACTTATGAACCCTTACCTGATCATATCTGCTCACCAAGGCTGCATAAAAGTGCAAGATCAGGCATTTAGTGGAATAGCCCTAATGAAAGAAGCATCATTAGACAGATTTTAAAGCTGATATTTTAAATTAAAACGCTTGCATAATGTTCTTATAAAGGAAACTAACTAATGCCTGTCCAACTATGTTGCATGAAAAGAAGATTCTACCATCTACAGTTTATATGAAATATAAATACAGTGTATCTGTGACAGATTGTTGCATCGTCAGGGGTAAACCTCTTCACCATATCTTCACCATTATCACAGTATCACTCTTCTCAAGTACACAACACACAGCGACAGTAATGGTGTCCATGTGGGAATCGTGCCACTTCAGCAAACATTTCCATCTCCTCTCCATCCCGCTCTCCTGAGCCGCTCTAGGTAGCGTGTTGTCATCTTCTGAATCCGCGGACAAGGTTTCAGTAAGAAATAATGGATCCGCTCCATCCCACAGCAGTGACATCAGTAGCATCACAACACGGTGAAATAGGGGAACATAGTGCACCACATGCATCCTGTGCCAGAAAATCACTCTGTTTACTACACTTTAGAGAACAACTGATTGGAGATATATGAGGCGGCTGGATTTTGTTGATCTGTCGACATTTTCCAGGAGCTTTTGTAACTCACATTTGTTGGATCAGTTATGGTGTGTAAAACAATCTCATTCCGATAGGAAGGGAGCCAACCGACCGTGCTGTGATTTTTCAGAAAACAAAAACACAAGTTACTGAAGCTTCTCTCATCATCATTTACAAAATGAGCCAAGCAGGGAGGCAGCACCGGGCTCCGGAGCCTCAGTGCAGCAAACCACTGTAGAGCAGACACTGCAGTGCACTATCGTCTTTTTTCCTTCAATAGAAGTGAGATTATATGGGCTGCTTTTCACACTTAAAACACCAGAAGTCCTTTATCAACCTGCAAAGGCGCTGTTGCAGGTGATGCTTTTAAATTATAAATGACCTCGTTAATCGATCGGTGTGTCATCAGAGAGTCGGGAGTGTGTCTGGTTACGTCTGACATCTCGGTACTTATTAGGCGTCTCGGTTAAAAGCTTTTTTATGTTGTCTTCTATATTTACTACGGTGCATATTACTACATATTTATTGACTCTGTTAAAGACAATAATGCAATAGCAATGCTTTTAAATATAGAATCTAACCCTAAATTGTTTATTTTAGTAAATAGCTGATGTATGATCACAGATGGTTAGATGGATGGATAGATTTAACAAAGAGGTTCAAATTTGCACTGTAGCAACTTTCAGACATTGTGGACAATCTCCTGATATCATCCAAGTGAGAGTCTTACAGAAGATTGATGACATTTCTAACACACCATGGAGCGTAACTGAAAAACTCAAAGAATACAAATATCTGAGGATGAAGAAATGTTGCTGTACATGTAGAGGACACTGACGAAGATGTCAACTTGGATGATGCTGGTGTTGCAGTGCTTCATACAAAGTCACTGGTTTTCCTCCACAGAATGAATACGTTATGTCCCACCTCCTGCAGGCTGTATCCCCCCCCCCCTCACACTCTGCAGATTTTCCTGTTGTTGCGCCTGGAGAATCTCCTGCTGAATTCTTCATATGTGAAAAGTAAACTCCGAACAGATAGTCCGAACCCCAGTTGTCTGTACAGATGGCGGAGTTCATTTCTGAATATAGCTTTTCTGTCTTTAATCAACCACGACCAGTGTATAGGCTAATGAATTGTGTCTTTAACGTCCTAATAGAGTTTAATTGCCTCCACCTTTATTAGTCAGATTCATAATTACCACATAGATTTCCTAATTGGTCTCTCTTCGTTAAATTATTCTAGAAATCATTGAATTTGTCGGATTGACTTTCACTCTTCGGGAAAGCAGTTCATCCTAACCCCTCCCTATTAAATTAACAACTTACATGCTGTTACTGTTAATGCAGCCGACACATCACATATGACAAATCCTCACAGTCTGAGTTTCATTGGAGTAGAGAGGACTGTGCGAATGTGAGCATGAAATGTAGAAAACAGGATGTGTACGTGTATCATAAGCCGATGTTTACTTAGCACCTTTATTTGAGCGAGAACATCGCAACACTCATTTAAAGTAAATCCTCACAGTATGTCTTGGTGGTTATCTCACCTCCTCCTGTGGCGAGCACTTACCTCCACACAGTCAGTTTACATGGCAGGAAACTGCCTCCTCTCACCTGTGTGTTACTGTGAAGAGTTCCCCCACAATCATGACCTGACCTTTTCAGCCCAAAGCTTGTGTTTGAGGTTTGTAAGGCTCGCTGCCCTCTTCATCTTAACCCGGCGCAGCGTGTCTTCCCTCTTCCTCAGTCTCTCTAAAGTGTTGCCCCCCCCTCTCACCGGGACTCACATATTTAAGAGCTGTATGAAAAACAAGGAGCGCAGATGTTTTGATCCATTCGCTGCTTTTTTGTGCTGTTTTCAAAAAGGTTTTCATGGTTAGAGGCCATGTTTAGGAAAAAAAACTTCATGCTGTCATTCTACTGCAGGTGTCAGGCACATTAATAGGGCAACCACTAGGTATATGTTCATAACTTTTCATAGAATAGGACAGAGGTTCCCTTACCTTTTAGCCCATCACCCCCTAAATAACCGTGCCGTAGACCCCCTTTATCGTAAAGGGTGCACTTGTTGCATTGTTTCGTGTGGAGCTTTAAATAAACCTGCTGCGACTGATGCTGTCACTACTCTGAAGGCTAATGATAGTAAAGATAGCTTTCGGAACAATTATGGCTAAATATGACGTTGAGAATTGTATTTGATTTCTGGAACTCTGATCCATACTTTGGGAACCACTGGTATATGATCATTCCAAGGATTTATACAAATGATTACTCTATTAGTTTAAATTAAAGCTTTTAGTTGAAGGAGGAGATTTGAATTTATCTTCAAGGGTTGGACTTGGAATCGTTTGCAGGATCCGTCCAACGGTCATTGTCGGAACAGTTTTTTCAGTTACGCGGTGGTGGCGATGAATACCCTGTTTGCCTTTTATTTAGGCAGTGCTTTTTGAAATGGTCTGAAGAAGAGCCTGTGTCCAAATGGTTGTCTATATGGGGAGGAAAAAGAAAAAGGTTGTTGGAGCATCAACTGGTTTGCAGAGAATTCTCATCTTCCTACTGAATGAAGTACCTCATTTATGAATGGTTCATTAACCAGCACATGCTCGTGGTAGAAGGTAAGGTATTACATCAGACCCATGCGCTTTGGTTAATGTTCAGTTCAAATAATTGTTTTGGTTTTATTAAGAATGAAATTGCCGATACAAACTGCTGAAATGTGTTTTCTCAGTAGAATCTGGAGATCGGGAAAAGAGTTCGTACATCTGGAGGGAGCTCGGATGTGCAGTATATCTGCTGCTTCTTTGTGTCAAAAGGAGCCAGATGAGGTGATTCCTGGTGTCCTGGAGGACTCACCAGCAAGTTCCTTTGGAGGTTTTGAAGGAAATTTCATTAGATAGGAGACCCTGAGGTAAATCCAGAACTCGGTGGGAGATAATATCACGTTTTTTAAACCTATAAACAAGTAAAAAACAAATTGATGCATGGATGGATTATGATTAACATGTTATCTAGATCATAATTTTCTCTAACCTTAAACCAGTGCCATGAGTGCCTGAGCATAACCATTCATCCTAATGGTGTAGTCACTACAGGAGATACGTATTTAAGACATTGAAAAACAGCCAGGGCTTTTGGGGGTCCCGGAAAAAGATGGTCGCTTGTTTATTCTTTATTCATATTTAACGTGTCCAAATCGCTTCAACTCTGCACTGTTCTTTCTTGGGCAATTTACAATAAACATGTTAACAAGTGCGAGGCCGATAAGATAAAGAGGTGAGATATACGTTTGTGGAATTAATAGATAGAGTATGTGCTGTCATGTGTGATGTATTCCCTGTTTTGGCAGCAAACATTGGAACGTAATTGTTGTGTGGTCCTGACGCATTCTTGCACCAACATAATGTGAGGTGTCGCATTAACACAGCGTCCACAGAGGAAAAAAAACAATGGGTTTGTTTTAACCACCACTCGGAGACGAGATAAAAACAGGCCATTAAAAAAAACAAGAAGAAGAGAAGAGGGACCAAATATTACCCGGTGAGCAGTGCCAGCTGTGTTTGGCATGATACAAGAGGGGACGATTATCTGCCCCCAAAGGGCCAACCCCACTCAGAGCCATGACCAGCTCCTTGGCAAAGGCCTCTACACTTGTATAGCCCCACAGATGCTCAGAGGGCTAAAGACGCATACTGATCCACTGCTCCACAGGGCTAAATTTCACACCTCCTTCTGAAGCTGTAGCAAATTAATCACAGAAACAGTTCCTCTCTGTGGACACCGCTGAACCAACATCACATACTGGTCAGCTCAGAGGATGCACCCAAACAGCCACTGGTGTTTATTATGAGCAAGTTCATTAAAAAACATGCCGGGATGCCCTGCGCGTAAACGTCTTGGATAATTGGATGACGCTATCATCAGAAGTTAATTTCGCAGACAGAAAAACAGCAAAACAAACCAAGTCATTTGGAAACCTTTTTATCACAGCTCGAGTTCTGAGGCTCAATAAGTTCTGCCCTACTTTCCACAATTGGCAGTGTTTTTTCTGCCGCTTCATTTAGCCAATCCTTTGAAAAGAAATTCTCTCTGCTCCTTTATTTGACATATCTTAATGTTTAGCAGCCAGCCATTTCCGACTCTAAGCCGTTCCCTTCAAATTGTCAGTATTTCTAAGTAAACACAGGAGCAGGGAGGAAACAAGGTGACTATTTGGCAGATGAAAACGGAGTGACTGCCAAAATTAGAATTGTGCTTTTACTTTTAGAGATTAGAGGACTTTAGCCACAGCTTTGGTTATTTCAAGCTCTTTGTGAAGAAAAGACACTTTGCTTTAAACGTTAACACTGACCTTTTCATTCTTTTTACATTTCAGTTGTCTATACTTATCCAGATCACAGCGCTGGCTCCTCAGGGCGCGGATAAAATGCCTTATTTTAGTCTTTATCTATGAGAGCACAAATTCAATCCTGCCGGTAAACAAGAAAGATTCACGACGTTGCCATAATTTGATAATAATGGAAAACTCAGGATCACTAAGTTCTGTATGTGAGGGCAGAGTGTGAAGAGCTCATTAAGTTTCATGTTCCAGTTCATGATTGAAACCCAGAAGCTCCTTGGCTGACGTTAAATGTCTTTTGTTGTCATTTCTCCAAACTAACAAAGAGAACTCTTTTAAATAAATGTATTCTATTCAGTAGTTGTGCTCGGGTGTTTAATAGCAAAGCATTTGTTAAGTGATTTCTAAACATGGGTGTCATTAGAGGCTTGCCAGTGCAGTGCACAGTATCGTAAAAGCCAACATATCACAGGCACAGATCCAAAGGAGCCGCTGCATGTATTCATTTTCAAAAAATATCTATATATTCAAAAGTAAATATAACCATGGTGAGATTGTCTGTTCTGAAAATCTGAGTAGAATAACATAATACTTGTTATTCCAGGGAATAATATCAAATCTAATTGTACAGAAAATCACAAACTTCTAAAATCCACAAGGTCCTAAGAGGACTTTGATGTTAAATTCTAATGTTAGAATTTGTCCAGTTTTTGTTTAAAGGACCCAACAAAAAAAAGCTTCGGTAAAGCTTGAAGAAAGATTAGGATTTAAGTTAAATGTAGATAAACACAGAACAACTGTGTCACTATTAAACTCGATCACAATGTTTCCCTGCTTCCCTGAGTGCTGGGATTGTGAATGTTAGCAGATTTTAACTTGTTTATTAATGCTATGAAACTGGTTGGAAGGTCATAATTGACAGTTGAGACCAACTAGCGATTGGTCGAATGTGTGTACAAATGGCAAGTATTATCCAGGATATTTCATTTTCATTTATGGATATAGGGAGGAAGTGGAGACTATCTTTTGTACAGTCTATATAAGCGCCTTATAATAATACACTTTATTAATATAGCACTTTTCTTGACAAAGTGTCAAAGCACCTAAGAGAAAGGATTGGATGGAATTTAAAAGAAGAGCAATTAAAGCAATGAAATGATAATGGATTCCTAGAACAGAGTAAAATATAAATATAAAATACTAGATCAGCCTAAATGAAAATCTTGAAAACATTTCACACTTAGATAGTCACCTATTGAACGGCTGATCCACACTTGGGGCTCGAACCGTAAAATCCAAGTCCCCTGTAGAATAACAAGCCTAAACAAGTAATGTATATATTTACAGCAAGCCAAATAGATAAATGAACATGCAGAAATATTTGTTGTAGCAAATTCATTATATGTAAATATAATTCCTAAGGAGTGGTTTTTGAACAAGACATAGTACAACAGCATCTTTCTCCTTTGTTGTATTGTTGTTGTTAATAATGCTTGACATTGTATATAAAGTTGTAACTACAGAAGAAGCTACTCTCGTATTAGCAGCAGAGGCTACACAGCAAACATAAGCAGTTTTTTTGTTCCAACAACCAAACATATGACTGCAGCATTTTAATTCAACGTCTATAGTTGGTTTGTTTTGAGGAAGACGGTGGAGCCACGGAAAATGTGACCTGATGAGGTGGATGAACGAGGTGAGGTGAGGAAAGGTCGCGGGCTCACCGAAAATAGTGAGAGAGTGAGTCACGTCTACGGGGATCGTAAATGTCCCCTTCAGCTTTCATCACAATCTGGCCTGCTGTTTAAGGGCCATCTTATTCCTAGCGCGGTCCATCTATCAGACGTAATAGACGTGATATTTCTCTGCTACCTCTGTTTTGAAAAAGAAAAAAAGGGCTAGTATCGGCCATCCAACATGAACTCCTGAGTATTTGCTTGGTAGATCCGAGCCTCTGTTTCTCTTCTTCTTGGAACAACCTATAAAAACAGGAGGAAAAAATGCAGCTGAATTGGCAAATCATGGCACCGCGAGCCACAAAAATGACAAAACGTGGAGCTGAATGGCTTTCTCTGCTGTCAGGTTCACATAAAAAAGGTGCACTTAGCAGAGGTGGAATTTGTTGAGGAGCACAAACAGTGCTGTACGTGCTGCAGGAACAACACTCCCGCTGCAGGAAATCTCAGTGGAGAGTTTGGCTCGGATTCTTTTCCCACAGCATTTGGCTGATTTATTTCAGGACTGTTGATTTGCTGCAATGAAGAAGCAGGAGACACATCCAAAGACACAACGTAATTAGAAAAAATTTGCATCTGAAATATACATTTTTTCTCTGCTTTATCCCGTCTATTTGCATTGACAATATAACCAGACTTTTTTTTTGTATCTACAGTCAATTTACGCCATTCCGGGGATCAGTGACTACAAGGATGAATAGTGCACAATGTGGCGTAAAGCTGCTGATCTCAGTGCCTTGGCTTCACTGCAGAAGAGTGCAGGGGTGTATACCTTGGGCCCATTCATGCCTGACTGACACTGCTATCCATCATGTGGTTTATCAGAGTCCAAGTCCAAGTGGCAGTGTCCTACAGCTGTCCATTATGTAAAGAAAGGGTCCTCCGGTTCTGATAAGGGAAGCAGACAACAAAAGCAGCACCGTAGCTGTTGACCTTTAAAACTGGCAAAACAAAAAAGTGGAAGAGAACAGATGAACTCTTACTGGAGTTCATCTAAATTCAGTAAAAGGAGTTTCACCTCAATCTCATTGGCAGTTTTGTGATGCCCTTTAATCACCAAAGGTTTAAGTTCACAGTGCCCTCCATTCTGTAAATGCTTGAATCAAAAAATGTAGATTAAATCTAAAAACGCAACGTATAGTCAAAAAAAAAGATTCTGTAAAATGTTTCTAAATCTTTAAGAAACAAAGCTAAGAAATATATTCCCTCGCTTTTAATAATATCCTAGTAACACGCAGAGGTACAACATATTTAATTCCACAATCAATATTATCTCTCTAAACATATTCTACATGTATATCTGCACAATCCGTGGCAGAGGGACATGATT
Source organism: Pleuronectes platessa (assembly GCF_947347685.1). NCBI lineage: Eukaryota > Metazoa > Chordata > Actinopteri > Pleuronectiformes > Pleuronectidae > Pleuronectes > Pleuronectes platessa. Next base: position 3,574,930 of record NC_070639.1, on the reverse strand, counting down.
TTGGGGCCTTCTGGTTTCTAGGTAACTGATCAAGGCTTTGGTTGCCGACAGGGAAACAGTCGGTGTGGAGGGCAAAGAGGTGGAACACATTGTTCACAATACATCAGCTATCTGCTTTTCAATTTGTTTGCATTCATATGCAGATAGCTGTTAGAAGAGATAAGCCAGCTTGCCATCTGGACATTTAACACCTACAAACATTTTTTGCTTGATGTGTGGAGAAACATTTGACTCATGTGATGAAAGAAAAAAGTCGGATGGTGAACAGTCTCAAGTGAATGGAAGATGGAGTCTTGGCCGTTGCCCCAAGACAGCCGATGGGCTCCAAGATTGCAATCAATATTATGTTAATTGATTAAAAACTGGACTTATATTTTTGGAGTGGGGGATCAACATAATGCAAAGTAATACTGATGTACCTTTCCTGCTACAAATTAGCTTGGTGATATTGACCCAGTGATAAACACAAAAGTTAGACCTGAAAGTTATTTCAGAAATTTAGGGTGCAAAATAATGTGCATATGACATTTAGAAATGGAGTTTCTGGGAAAGGATCTTGATACGTGATAATCAATCACAAATAGCCTCATGTTAGTTTAATAAGACCTGGAGAAAAAACAGTTTGCAACTATAACTTGTTATAATTTGGGTAAACTTGTGTAGTGCCCGTCAGCAGGGGATTATTGCTTGGCCTGTGTGATTTCTGACCTGCGATGTGTGTGGTGTCTTCAGTGGGAATGAGCTAATCCACCCGGCTTCGAGAGCATCTGGGTGAAGACGTAATGAATCTCGGCTTTCTTGCACGTTCAAGCTGTAAACTCACTGGGTGGTGCACTTTCTCTGTAGAGTGATTCTGCTTTTGCAAGTAACATTTAGGGAAGAGATTTCTCAAAAGTTTCTCTTCCAAAAAACATCAGTCGACGCTGCTCTATAATTGGTATTAAGCAAAGGTTATGCCAAGTTTGGAGCTGACCGGATGATTGGTTGTCGAGAAAATCAAAATTCAGACAAAGATTATTACTCAACAGTAATCTGAAAAACAACACAAATACATAGTGGAAACAATCCATTGTTTTGGGCAGTTCTCGCCCAACGAGTTCTAAAGTTAACGCGGTATTAAATCAGCGCTTTATTGAGTTGGGTCAAATTCGATCTGGGGCTTTTTTGAGAGGATACTAAGCAAACAAATTTCTTTGCAATTTACCTCCCGTTCACCCACTCACGCAGGCGATGGCAGATGTGCCATGCGAGGCACTGGCTTTGCCATTGGGAACACTTCGCAATTCAGTGTTGTGCTCAAGGACACTTCACCAACTGGACAGACGGAGATGAAAATTGAACCTTGCAGCTAATGGACGACCTGCTTCACTTCCTGAGGCAGAGTTTCCCTGCTCGTCAAGAGGCACACCCGTCTGGTAAACTGTTGTGTGTCATTATACTTGAAGCACAGGAAGTAGGAAATGTTGTGAGACTTCGGAGTGTGTGATTATAAGGTGTGAAGATCTGTAGAGGAAAGAGTTGTTGTGACATTGTGGGGTTGTTGTAGGGCGCTGATGTGGGAGCTTCCAGGCCGATCCAAGAGTATCAATGGCTTATACTTTATCATGGTTTGTCCATTACCTTTTGATACGATACCTAGGAGCATCTGTCATCATATGGTTCAGTTTATGGATCATCCATACTTCTGCTAGGCCAAGGCACAGAGGTCATTGTCTTCATGGTGCCAACAACAAAGAAGCAGTTAAGGTTGTGAAGCCTTGATGAAAATAAAAGAAATGATGATTGGTCACAAATGTACACAAACATTAGTCTCCCTTCAAAAATGTGAATCCATTTATTTCTAAGCCCCAATAAGGGAACTAAAACGATAGTTTGTAGAGATTATATACGTCTGTCGAGGCTAACGCTCTATCCAACCATGTTAAAGTGAACAAAATGTTTCTTTAATTATCATTAAATTCATGAATCAACATATCAGGCCCCACTGGGGGAGTTATAATTGTAAACAAATACATAAATAACAACTTAAATGCTTACCACTACAATTAGCAATTCATTAGATATTTAAATAAAGCCTAAAAATGCCAATTACTGTACTTAAAGTAAAGAATTGCTGATTACTGATACAAAATGACAGGGAAAACATCTTCCACATATTGATAATACAGTAAATGGATGCTTCAATGATTTAGTCCGTCAGTTTGTTTATTTTCACTAAATAACTATAGAGAACATCTTTTGAAAGAAGAGTTTATCTGTTACTCTGCTGCCATTTATGTGGAGATTGATGGTGACACATTTTCCTTTCCTGAAACAATGATGTTTAATTTTGTTTTTGAAATAGTTTTGAACACACAAAAGTATGTGAGGCATGTTTTATTGTATCATGAAAGCTGGAACGCAGTTCTGGCTTCAACTCAAATTCAAACAAGGCCTTGTCTCTTTCACAGCCCTTCAGTTTTTAATCACTGCTCGACGTGACATGTTTGCAGGTGCAACCTTGATAGTTTGATGTTGAAAAGGGACGTTCACAGTTCAGTTTTGACATTTTCATGGGACTTTATGGAGTGTGTTCAACATGCAGAACACAACATCGTTTTCAGATATGTTTTCTGTATTTTAATATGTATTTAATAGGTTGCTGTATTATGATCGGAGGTGATTGCATCTGTCATGTTTGGGCAGAGAAAAGTGTCAGTTCTTTCCAGTGCGCTGATTGAATGTTAAATCAAATGTAAAATCAGTCCAGACAATTCGCTTCCTTGCACGTTGCACCTTATTCTAAATTTACAGAAGACATATTTACGTTCATTATTCAGTGTTTTCTGTTGAGGAGAGCAGCTCCCTTCACCAAAGACTTTGGGCTTATTTACTTTGCATTCAAAAATAAACCTGTATAACACACTAGAGGAAAGAAACACTGAAAAAACATCACATGTCTCCTTTAAATAATCTACGTTTTCTTCAGGCAACATGTCTGTGTTCATTTATCAATGGAGGACATGAGATATGCATGAATTAACTATGTTTTTGTCCTTCTTGTGACGTGCAACTGAAAGAAAACACAATAGCCACAGCCACACTTTGTCATTTTTATGATTTCACAAGTGACTTATGAAGCCATAAATCTGACCGGCCACCTGCGTGCGATGTGTGCCGCTCCGTTCCTCCACCCTGTGCTGAAATCTTTATACAAACCTTTATAGAAGGCACTAAAAGATTACTATGTCTTAAAGGTTGGGGTTTTCCATTTAGAGCGTCCTTAAGCAGACCCATTGCAGCAAGATAATAGTGGCTATAATTACACAATTAATCAATTGTATTGCTTTGTAGATGCATCACATAATGACGACAAGCCAATTTAGCATGTGTCAAGATGAATTACCTCACTTTCCACATCAAGGGTGTTCCAAAATCAGTTTGAATACTTCAAGTGCTTTTCTGAGCATATATTTGCAAAGGATTGATCAGGAGGTTATTTAGCCACCGTGGATATGACAGAGGGACACTGGCTTTAATCATGAGCTTCAAGCAGCATTTGTCACCGGCGTTCTGCTTGGGAGAGGATGAACCGCAGAGCATCCGCCCCTTTAGTCTGGTTTTAGAATCAGAAAAGCATCAAGCTGCCGTCTGCCAAGAAGCAGCATTAGTCAACTGAGTCGGTGGTTAACATGACTCACACAAAGAGCAACAGATGGACCAAGCTTAATTTAGAAAAGTTGTCATTTACACTTTGTTTTTGTGTTGCTTGTGATAGCAGAGTTTGTGCCTGCGCTGCTCTTCTTTGAAACTCTCAGATCAACCAGTATACCTGTGTTTGAACCTGTAAAGACATTAAGAAAATATTAGAGCATGACTTAGCCTCACACCTGCACTTCTCACATCAGTCTTTAACCACTTGTTTAAGACTAACTGCACTTTAATCCTCCTACCAAGGAGCTTCTCTCCCTCTCTTTTGTTCCTTTATTTTCAACCCTCATTTTTCAGATTTCATGTTCGTGGGAAAATGTCGAGTGACTCTACAACCTTCTCAGTTTGACTCTAAATGTATATTGTTGGCACTTGGCAAATGCAATGTGGATCTGAAAAAGCTTTAGGCACGATCATTGACCTTAGAAAAATATGGAAAACGTAATCGCTCTCAAAATGGTGCAAAAGCTTCTGGCTGCAAAAAATTGGCAATATGTATAAATATATATCTTTTTCTTTAAACAGTTATTTTAGGGTGAAACGTTCTGACTGACAGTTCTATTTTTATAGCTGCTTATTTTTTCATTCTGTATTAAATTCACAAATCTGCTGCCAATGTTGATGATGTTTAAGTTATATTGATCTAAAGTTATTTATTAATGTTAGGAGATTTTCCATTAGTTAATTTCTCTATTAGATATATGATGATGATACGTTCAAACTCTAAGAGATGGCATTTAGCCCATTTCTTAGGAAGTGCGTAAGTGTGGCATCAAATAGTGAATCCCAGTGTTGGCGTGGCCTGTGGTGGGGCATCTTTTTATGGGGCCTAAAACACCTGGTGGTCCCCTTGACACAGATATTTAGTGGGTCATTGATCGTGAGCTGTCAGATGAGTTCAAACACAATTCTTCTCAGTGGAAATATGACATCATCGTAACTGTTTGTAATCTTAAAATAAAATTTATGATAATAAACTTATTCCTATACCACCTTTCAAAACCAGAGTAACAAGTTTCTTAGAAAATGTAATATAAATGCAAAGTTTGCTTTAATGATAACTATATTATATTATATTATATAATAATCTCCCACAGCAATGGTCAGATATCCCCCCACAAAGCTACAGTGATAAGTTTGTAATGATGCTTTACAACAACGTAATAAAAACAAAATTGGACAATTATACTATTAAAAAAAGCTTTGGGGGAACAAGCAAACAGGAGAAGGTATAACATGAGCTGGGTGATACCACTGGGGCTGAAGCTGTTTTCTTACCACTCAGCCTTCAAACCGGTGCTGAGTTCACTGTGACCTGATTCAATGTGACATTTGTGTCAAGAGGTGCACTCTTGATAACCCCCAGTGACATATCAATAGCAGAGCTGAACGTATACTCCACAGTATTCAATCCTGCGCTGTTTATATTGGGAAGCTGTTGACTGATGCTGCCTGTCTGCTGCCGTGGCTTTATGACAGCATGTCCTGTTCTTCACAGCCATTTGGGGGTTTGTCATCTGTCTTGCGTTTGAACTGGAGCTCTGGATATGTGAGGGAAGGACTGTTGGTTTCTCACACAGGTTGTATGTGGTCCTGATTCCCTACAGGCCTCCAACCCAGCCAGTATACTATACTTCTGATTCGTTATAATATCCCCCGACCGTAACATTGTACATTTCATGATAGATTTGTCGCGTCTTTTTTATTTGTGTACATACGATATTTCGAGGAGTGCTTGGGAAAATTGATTCAAATTTGGCACAAATGTTTGCTTAGACTCCAGGGTGAGGCAGATAGATAATAGTGGTCAAAGGTCAAGGTCAGGATGTCCTTACGAAACAGGTTTTTGGCCTTGTGAACACAACATCTTATAAACACCTTGAGCGAAGATCTGTAATGTTTGGTACAAACGCTCAGTTGAACTCAAAGCTGAACTGATTACATTGTGGTTGTCTGAGGTCCCAGTCACGGTGACTGTTCAAAGCCCTTTTAAACCTTTTGAATGCCTTATTTTAGGAATGCCTATTGACGTTTATTTCTAAATTTGGCACAAATGTTTAATATAAATTACACCAGATACAGATTTGCATACTTTCCAAGACAGAACTTTAAACTTAAAAGTACAAACTGCTACAGTGTTTTTCTTAACTTGTCTACCTTTACTATGTCAGACAGTTTACATCTTTCAGGGACTTTTTTCAAATTTTGACTTAGATTTGATTTAAGTAGTCAAGGGTCAAAGTTCACAGTGACATCATATAACCTTTTTGGGGAGGTACCACCATCTTGACCTAAATCATTAAATCAGTATATAAAACATGAAAACAATATTTTGATTTCTGGTTTCAAGCTGCAGAAAGGGCTATTATGATATCTTGCTTCAGAATTTTACACTTTTCTCCTAAAATCTGTTCAGATTATAGATTTATTCTTTGTGGCCAGCATATAATATATAATTCCAATGGATGGAAGGAGCAGCGGCCTCTTCCCTCTTGCAGTCATGCTCTGTTAACTCCAGTTATCATTTCAGCCGATGATAAATCATAGCAGGATCTCTGCACCAGTGATAATCAAGGGGAGTTATTCAAGGACTAAATTACAATACTTATGGTTAGGTGGACAGCAATGCAGTTTTCAGTGTGCTATTATTCAAATCATACAATGACACCAGTATCAATGCAGAGTCAAGCAGATCCTCACACATGCTTAAGGAATATAATTTTAGAGATATTCCACGATACCACACATGCAGAATATGCATCACAGTATAAAAGCGGGTACAGTTTAAGATTAAAAGCAGTGACACTGGATTACAGCACATTAAATGAAAACTGCTGAGTCATGACGACCTTAAGCGGCATCAGAAACTCATCTGCAGTGATGATGCTGATTGCCAGCTGCTGCCACCGTTACAAAAAATACATGAAGCCCAAGAGATTAATGTTCCCGGCCAGGAGAGCCCAGGACATATTCCCAGATTAGAACACAGGAGCAATGTGAAATAACATGCAAGACGGAAATATGTCTCATAGGGGGGTCGACAGACGGTTAAAACTAAATCTTACCTCGTGAACAGATGAGTTTTCCCTTGTTTTGAGAATGTCTGAGCATGAATTGTGAATTCAGAAATGTGTTTCGGTGTTAGTAAAGTGACCGAGGTGTTGAATGTTTAATTAGCCGGTGAGGCTGATGTTGACCTCAGTGTTTCAGTAGCTGCATTTTCAGGTCAATAAATATATATTTTTTTTATCTGGCAGCCGGTGAACTGGATCTTTCCTGCTATGTTTCCCTGTGATGGTTTCAATGATTGCTGATACGGCTGCTACCTCAACTGCCTCCACACTCCTCATGAGGAAAACTTTCAGACTATATTCAGGAACCTATAGGAGCTGGTTCAATAACACTGATGTTCACCTTGCCGTGTCACTGACCTTCTTTATTGACTTTCTACACAACAGCACTGATGTGAGGGCTGGATCCAAGCGTTTCCGACTTTTTTGCTGGAATGTAAACAACAATAAGTTTGTTTAAAGGAAAAAATAAAATGTGCTGGAGTTGTATCCGGCAGCGTGATGAACTCTGTAACAAACCAGGACAATCGTGTACTTGCTGTTTACATCCCCCAGGCATCAAAGGAAGTGCAGTTCTAAAAGTAAAAGCTTGATTAAACTAAGTTTGGATTATAGACAATATTTTATTGCATCGTTTGAATTCAGACCATTTTTGAATATTCAATTTATTTACCTCTTTGTTAATACTATAGGTTTATGTTTTTTTTTTTCATCCTTTCATTTTTTATTGTTTTATTTTTATCTTTTTCATGGTATTTCATAACAGCATTTTTATTTGTTTTGTCTCAGTCTTTGTTCATCCATTGTGAAGCACTTTGGACTGCCCTAACCTGAAAGGTGCTATAATAGAGTTTGATTGATTAAACAATAATTGAAGTATAGCAAAGGAACCCTAACCCAAATGCGTGCAACTCCTTATTAGTATTGTTGCTATTATTATTATTTTTATTATTATTGCTTAGAATGTCCCATCAACAATATTTTTGTGTCCTCTCCAAAACTTTTCAACAATCATACATATAATTCTCCACTGACCTATTAGAATAGAATGCAGTATATACTTAACACGACTAATTCAGAGAACTTAAACAGATAATTAGTAGTGAAATATGCACAATAAGAAAATAATTACCTACTCCATTAAGAACAAGCATCTTATTGTATTTTAGTAAATTGAAGACCTCATTGTTATGTTTTATTACAGTTTAGATCCAAATATATAAATTTGAATATTAGCATAAGAAATATAACTTACAATAAAAAAAACTAAGAAGTAAATTTAACAGTAGTCCCGGGCTGAGCTGATATATTGTCCAATGAATTTCAAATCAGAAACGTGACTTGACTTGTTCCAACCCTGCAGTTCAACATGAGGGAAGCGAATCCCAACATTTAATATATGAATTATACAGTGTTAACTATCCCGCTGCATTTGCATATACACAGGACTGAGGCTAGACTCACTGTTTTTCTTTCCCCAGAGAATCAAAATGTGCTGATATGTATGCAGCGTGCAGATGAGGTGCAGCAGATAGCAGACGGTTTGCATAGGTAGTCAAGAATTAGGCTGAGCCCAGATCTCTCAGGTCCTTTTACCCTTTCTCCATGTTCTTAAGTGATAACAGCAACAGACAATGTTCACGCCTCATTTCATTTCATTATCATGTCCCATCCGCCTCATCGCCTCAGTTCCCGGACTAGTCTTTTATCTCAGCATGTGGGCAATCACTCATCGACAGCATATATAATGGAAGTAGGGGGGGTTGTCTAATCAAAGGTTTGTGAAACCAATTTACCATGCGCTGAAAAGAGTACTCCAGAGAGAATTCACTCACAAACTACTGTAGATGGGGGACTGCATAATACTGTGGGAGAGGCTGCAATTTCAGCTATAGTATATCGACACTCAGGAACCATATTGAGATTGTTTATCAGCATGCAGAGAGCGAGGGGTTCGATCATTGTTTCTTGCAGCTTGTTATTTGCAGATGCACAATAACACAAGAAACAGCGATTTCAAGTGTAAAATGTGAGTGCTGTTTTCACTCAGTGGTGAAGAAATGAAAAAGATTCAGGGGGCAGTTCGACCCATGAAGGTCAGGTTTTATTCAGCTCTCATATCTCTTCATTTGGAGGATTCACACAGTATCACATGGTCAGATGGATCCTGGGAAGGTGAATGGTCCGCTCCATAGATTTATAACATTTATCCAAACAGATCAGCCAGTAAACTTGAGAGTCCTTGACTCCATCCCTTCTGGAAATTGCTCAGCATTTTGTTTCCCCTCATTAAGAGGATGACATTTCAGCCGGTTTCAGCCATGGACTCCGGAGAATGTCCACAACATCGCGGCAGGACTTTCTCCAGAGTTTGTCTTTGACATTTGAAGAACACAGCAGGAGATTCTCCAGCCAGACGCGCTCGCAACAACACAGAAATCTCTGGAGCGCTCCAACGAGGGGTGGCCCAGCGTGCACAACATGACGTATTAATCCCGCTGTGGAGATCATGTGTTTTTGTTGACAGCACTTTGTTGCTGACGTCGGCCCTTATCCTCAAAAGCTCTCGAATCTCGTCATCTTTCCAGGTTGACATCTTGACAGCAGGAGATACTCTGGAGAGTTTCCACAGCCCCTTTGGAGGATTTCAGGAGAATATATAGAGCTCAGTGCATGTACTGAAAGCCCTATTTGCTAGTCTCAAGACATTTACAGAGCTGATGAGACATATTCGCCATCACTCATCGTGACAATCGCTGTGCTGAAACCTAATTTAAATATGTGAATGAGCTGTGTTTCCACTGTTGGAGCACAAGGCAGAAAAATTCCTCCGAAGAGAACTGTGAAATTGATATGTCACCCTGTGAGAGGCGTGTGAGGAGACCACTGATTAAAGGAGACATCCCATCCCTCCTCCTGACCAGTGTCAACCTCTGAGCTCCGAACTAATAGCCATCACTGCCACTTTCCTAACAAAGGATGGCTTTGTCCACTATTTTTTTCACATTTGTGAGTCACTCTCAACAACAAATTAAACTTTGTATACAACTCCGAGGAGCATCTTACATGATTATGATTCAGTGGCTGTGGTCGTCCAAATCGATCAAGAGTGCAACATTATCGGCCTGCAGGACTGATGGAAGCTATGAATTATTAGGTAGCAAGGAAAGTAATATTGGAGGGCCGGGGATTGAAGACCTGCAGCAGAAGTGACCAATAGCTGAGGTGCTACGGAATAAAACAGACATTCATATGATTTATAAAGTGAAGGGAGGCCCCTGGAGAAAGGCCAAGGCTTACGCAATTAGACCGGACGAGCCGAGTCCAACCTCCTCTCAACATTTGGCCACTTTTAAGTCCTTCGCTCGGAGAGAGATTTGCTCTCCACTTTACTTTGATGGATTATTTTTCAGATGCTGTCTCACGTGCATCAGAGTATACAGCCTGAATCTCACTGAGCTGCTGAAACCAATAACCTCTCTCCCTGTGATTACATTGATGAACTGTTAATTTGTTTTGTCAAGGACACTTTCAAACAAATTGTTGTAGAGGCGTTTTTCTTTGGCAGCTTTTTTGTATGTTCTACATTCATGTGGCGCACGAAGGGAAGATGATGGACACGCAGAGGACGACTTTGACAACATGGACCAGGGCTGCGATTGAAAAGTCTATTTTACTCAGAAAGGTTCCTGAGTAAGCCTGCTGTCAGACATGCACTTAAGACTGGACATTTTCCAATGGGGCTGAATGTGAGAATGCAAATGTCCAAGTCAGTCCCGAAATATTCCACAACTAAAAGCCAATGTGAGAGAACAGCAGGTAAATTCAGAATAATACAAATATCTTAGCCAATAAAGAGGTGATTTGGAATGAAATGCATTATGCTCTATCAGGCTCGACCCCCCGCCAGAATGTTTCGGACATTTCCCTGTTGTTGTGAACGAGTCTAACCTGGACAGTCTGACCTGGACAGTCTTCTGCTGCGTTTGTCTGAAAACGGAATGAGGATGGGATTTCAGCAGCAGCCATGAAGAACTGGTCGAATTCCTTAATGATAAGGAAAGGAGCTTAAATGCTTGAGGAAACACTGGACCTCTATATTCCTTGCATGTTATGATGTTATTTAATCACATTTCTATCTTGTTTTGGTTCTCCACAATATATATTTTGTTGTGACGTCTAAGAGTAACTGACGGTTTAATGTAACCAATGGAAAGCGCCTTAACAGGAAAACTTATTTTCATCTTGATAATATTGAATTTGTCCTAGCATAGTATCAGTTATATATAAAGTTGGTTTTGTGCATTTTCTTCGCTCCACAGTTCATCACAGATATCCCTTCAAATCTCTCCTGGACCCCATGTCGTTTTCCATCAGCCCCTTGGAACAGTAGTCGGGAAAGAAGATTTTTTTGACTTTTCCACTCCAACCAGATTTTATATCCTGCTCGAAGTCAAGTTTAGAAAAAACTGTGAAAAACTGTTGTCAGTCCGGATGTGGCTGATATATTCTATATGAACACATTTAGCTTGTGTTTTCCACTCCACATACATCCACATCTGAAGGAGGCAGTGCCATTTTTATTTTGTTGTCTGTCATCAGTCCCAAATATCTGTGAGCTGATTTGAAAGTTTTGAATTTTGGGAGTGAAGCTACCGTGTTTTTTATTGCACTGTGGATTTGAATCACAAAAGCGATCCTGTTGACAGCTGTACCTTTTAAAAACGAGCTGCAGTGCATATATTTTCCACTTCATGACATCTTCACAATCGCTTTGGTCTTTGGGCTCAAATATGACCAATCTCATTTTGGTGCTGGACGAAAAACCATGGGATCACTAAAGTTATGGGTTTTCATCATCTGAAAACCATGAATATCTGCATAATATTTAATGAAAACTTTGTAAATCATGTAACTAACCAGATAAATTATCATTCCTATGGCCACATTGCAAGTGTGGATGAAGTAATAAATATTTTTAGTACATGTTGTAAAGGACACATTAGCTTAGTTTTCAACATTTAAAGTGTTTCACCAATTTATTCAAGATATATGCATATTATTCATAGGACTTACCATTGAAAACCTAAAGCCCGAGGCTATTACTGCTACTGCGAGTTTACTCCTATATTCCAGAGGCTAGTATATACGTTACAAATGTACATTTTATAGTCGGCGAATGGAGAAAAAAAAATCAACCTTAATGCCAAGTTCTCTTTCAGACTGATAGTGGAAAAATTATACAGTTCAAGATAAACCCTTCCATCAACCTCTGAGCAGCCTCTCGCCCTGGCAATCTGACAGAAAATAGCCGTTTCAATTTTGTAAGAAAAAAGATGTACTTAAACTTTGAGCAATCACTTTATTATAACCCATTAAGTCAAAATAAAATCATATGATATTATATTATTTTACAGCCAAACCAATGAGTGTGTAATGTGGTCTGAGCAGTGTAATTTGTCTCATGATGGTCGCTGAGTGTGAGGGAAGTGACCATCAGAGGATTCCTGTCTGCTCGTCTAAAGTCAAACTACCAGGGCCACAGCGCAGGTAGCACTGCTGCAGAGCTTCAAGGGATTTAATTAGACAAGTTCCAATAGCTTCTTTCTCTTGCTGATACAGATTTTGGTACCTGGATTTTGCATATTGGCCTTTAGCCATTAACGAGCTGATACCAGTGCGTTTGTTAGTTTTTAACATGCTATGGAGAAGAAGCTATCATTGCTGTGTGGTTCAGATTAAACCCTTTGATAAAGAAATAAATCGAGGAAGAATAACAGAACTTCCCGTTTCACATTCGCCGTGGGGAACTCATTGTGCTCTTTCGTGTGATGGTTCTTTAAATGCTTGAGATTGCTCGTGTTGTGACTCCCAACACTCGTGCCACACGTCGAAATCTAAGTCTTGCTTACGGTGTCTTTAACTGTCCAGCGTGAAACATTGCCAGGTTTGTGATGTGTCTCCTCGGGCTAAAGCTACTCTAACGGAAATCACTTCTTCTTCACCGCTCTAAAAACAGTACTTATCAGTGGCAGGACAGCGATTTGGACCGGTGAAGAAGAAGTGATTTCTGGCAAAAGAAACTTTATTTGTGTGAAACTAATAAACTTTAAAAAAGTAATCTTGGATTTGATTTGTGTTCTCGCTGATGGCCGACTAGGGATTTTCTGAAGAATCTGAGGCATTTCAAATCCCTGTAGGCCTATCACTATAGTGACATAGCTACATTTAATTTGAATAACATAACTGAGGGGTATGCGCTGGAGGTTTCACCTGAAACACTGGTCATTTTGGGTTAGTTGCATCTCGTTGTTGAGTAGAAATCTACTTTACATGCAACATGTGTGAAAAACAAATACTCAAGCGTAGCCACCAGCGAATCAAATCGTAGTAAATGAATATAATAGAGGAGGCAGCTGGTTAATCTGGTGTGTGTTCATCTGGTGGTGAATTTCTTCTTCCCTTTAGCACTCCATTGTTGGCCGGCTGTGTTGTGTGTCCCGAGCTTCAAACTGTGGCTGTTGTTGTGACGATCCGCTGTTAAGCCTGAGCACAAGTCTCAAGTTTCAGATTGCAACACAATTCAGTGAAATTCTGAACCAACGTATTTCGTTAACTTAGCTTTCATTTTGTCTTGCCTTCACACAAAACTGACTGCAGCACTCGCAGCACAGTATGTGTTCAATGTTGTGTCCGTCACGTTCCCTCATTTCTGCTTGAAAAACAGCACGAGAAGTAAAAAAAAAAGCATAATGAAGAATTGCTCTTAAGACTGCTTAAAATGCAAAAAGTGGATTTCTACAACAAAGTGTGAGCTGCCCAAGAGGAAGACGAGTATATAAATAATGAATAGAGCCACGAATGTGATTGTGTTTGAAGCACGGGCTGTAAAGTGGAGCTCTACACTGTGCACTGAGCTGACATGACAGATTTGCATGGTTCCTCGTTCCAGCTTTTGAAGGGCTTATCCATAGTTTCTCAAAATCGATGGTACTCACATCCAAAGCTGCAGGTTTTGAAATCATGCACAGTCCCAAGCAAGTGACACACTGTCAGTATAATGTTTTTCTTTACTTCAATTGAAAATTGTCATCACTGCCCACATCGCCGAGTTGCTCAGCGACGATGAACCCGTGTTGATGTTCCTCGTTTACACATTATATGATAACGGTGGTGTATTTAATGTCAGCTCTTAAAGAAGGCAAAAGATCAATTAACTCTGCTTTAGTGTCTCCTTAATAGTTACTCCATTTGAATTGATGTGGAGGCTGAAAGCCATTTGAACTGAAACTGAAGGCCTCCTTTTACTTCTCTACTGCACTTAATGAAATTATTAAAGGGAAAATGTCAAGTTGGCTTGGTGTTTATCCAGAACTCAAGGTGATACTTTTAACATGTTGTTGAAGTCGCGACTAAAGTTTTTCACTTCTCTCTAATTTTCCTCTAAACTGGCAGATGTGTTATAAACTTGTATGAGCGCTCTTTTCTCTCTCATGGCTGCAACAGAAAGGACAGTAGAAAAAAGGTACCCCCCCCCCCTTAATAATTTATGGTAATTGATAAAAGTAATAAAACACATTTATATCATTAAAGTGTAATTATCTTCAATAATTTGAGGACATCACCTTGGGCTCAGGGAAATTATGGAGGGTATCTTTCACTACGGTGTGACATTTTATAATCGACAAAAGAATTCCACCGTCTCAACCATTTCTTGTCAGTTTTTTGACCTGCACAGACTTCAGGTGCTCGCTGTTTCTACTCCTCTCTACTTCACTTGAGAATGGCAGGAAGACGATTTCTGACAGAAGCGGCTGTCAGGGGGAAGTAGACGAGATGTGGTGGTCCACAAAGTTTTTGTTGTTGTTGTTTATTTATTTATATACTTGCATATTTTTTTCTTAAATACTTAGAAAAATGACAATCAATCAAATGTTATATGTATTGCGCATATACATAAGCTACATGTGAGGGATCGCTCTCCCGGGACAGACAGAAGTGCAATAGATGTTGCGTGTACCTGTAAATAACTAAGTATTTACAACACTAATTAGAAGAAATGTTTTTTTAACATAATGGAAACGTGTGTCACTGTTTAAAGTATTTGTACATAAGAAAATGCCTATTAGAGGTGAAGGGAGCAGCAATGATAATTGAAATGGAGGAGTTATTGTCATTAATGGTAGAATATGTGAGTAGACATATTGCATATTAAGCAGGATCCGCCACCACGATCATGATCCATCACCAAAACGCAAAAAGTATACAGTGCAGGGGGAGGCAGAAACTTTATCTACTTAAATGAAATCTAACAATTTAACAAATTACTAAATTAGCATGCAGAAGATGATAATAAGCTAATTAATAAGGTGAATAAAAAAAATGTAGATATCAGTGTAAAGTGAAAGATGTGACGTCTGAGTGTTGGTATGTAACTGCTGCTTTTAGGGAGAATACATTTGCATTAAGACACTGTTGTGCAGGAATAACGGCAGGTGAGCTAAAGCTAGCTCCCGTTGGTCAGGCTAACATTGTGTAGCTCACAAAACATGGTGGATTCCATTGCATCGTCAGTATTTACAACGCATTTCATTGTAGTCCATCCAGTGACTGTCATTAAAATTCATACAAACTCAAACATTATGGAGCTCGGAATGAGGTCATACTGTATGTGAAATGGAGTTTTGTTTATTTCACTGGGTGAACGGGGAGTTTATTCTTGCCAGGTTACCGATATATAGTCTAAAACAACGTTTTATACTGTGTTTAGTGCTTACCAATATGCCCACAGATTGAAGTTAGACAGTTCTTTGTGCAGGGGTGATTTAATGAGACACAAATAAGACCGTCCATCAACCAACCATCTTGGATTTTGAAGCAGGGGCTGGTTGCAGTGTGTGAAATATTCCCGTCACACTTGACAAATCACTGAATTCAGCTTGGTTGGAACTGATGAATGCAAATTTGAAAACATGACCATCCTTTGTATTTGCATGTCTGAGTCAGCTCCTTGTCTCTGGCCACTGTCGGGGCTTGGTGGCATTTAACCAGGGAATATCTACATGATTCTTTTATTTAGTCTGTGTGGCTCCGCACTGGTTCTCAATAAGTCCTGTAGCAGCTCACTTTCATCAGCAATAAGTAGGGTTTACTCGCTCTCTCCTGTCAGTTGGTTCAATTTTGGATAAATTGCATGTCTGAGAGTGTCCTTCAAGTGTTATAGTTATTTTTCCCACAGATTTGACAGGTGTGCAGAGTTGCTTGACATCTGTCTGAATTAAGTTTTCAAGGTGCGTCTCCTCAGTTCCCCTATTCAGGAGTTTTATTCTTTAACTATTTCTGTCCTGTCCTGAAGGAGGCAGCCGAAATCCTCCCTGTCCATGTATGTGTGAGGAAAGACTGTGTGATAAGTGGACAAGCACTTTGTGAAATTACATTTCCTGACATTTCTTTGATCAGTTAGGTGTGAGGCTGTAAGGTTTAATGAAGTGGAGTATTCAGTATTTGCCTTAAGATGATAAGTCAAGCAGCTCCGTGGGTCTATATCATCATAAATCCAGCTACTGCTGTAAGAACAACTCCATCTTGCTGAGTCATTCCAAGTTTGTTTATTTTTCTTTCAGCAGAATCACAACTTGGGTAGCAGCTGCATAGAGGGCTCAAAACGTGTTTTCAAACACTTTGTCGATTGCACAGTGGAAGAACTCTGAACCCTAATGGACATGGGGGTGTACCTGGGATCAGTGTTGTGCATGAACACGTTCAATGAATGGTGTTTCCAGCGAGAGTAAATGTCCCTCACGTTCAGACAGCGCACACACACACACACACACACACCTTGGGTAACACTTTGTTGAAGAACAGTGAAAACAAAACGTGAAATACAGAGTTTCTCTCTGGTCCACATCTGCTCGGTGATCAGAGCAGAAGCTGCAGTTGGTTTGTACCGAGCTTGAGTTTCTGTGTCCTCCTCTCTGCTCTCACTTGAACTAATAAAACACTCATCACTAGTTATAAGGACATGATCAGTACAGTACACTTAACACATGATCGTAAGTTTGACCTAAATCATCCCCACAAAAAAGGAACTTGAACTTGAACTAATTCATTTTATGAATCATGAACTTAGTTGAAATAAAAAAAAAAAAATTAACTATGAATGTGAACATTTTCATCTACATGAACTGAACTTTGAATTAGGTCTTTGTGTGAACTGGCACAACCCTGGCTGTGATTATCAAAGTCGGGGGCCATTGAAAGAGTGACCAGTTAGATGGCAGAGTTCTTGGCTTAGGTTGTTTAAGTCTGGTGTGATGATCATTGCATGTATTTCTAACTTTAAATTACATTATTGCTTTTGGGTTTGACTGTAACTGTGTTTTCTGTCGAAACCCCTTTCAGGTTTGATAGGTGAGAGATGAGGAATCCTGCGAACTGTCATGTATAGAATGTTTGGACCTTCCTCTGTTAAACATTGAGACAAGGAACATTCAAACACATAGGCTACACCTCCTTGAAAATGATCATTCAGAGAGAAGAAACTATCCGACTCTCAGACCCACAGTCTGTTTTCATTAAACTAATTAGAAAAGACTAAATGCCCCCAAAGGTCAACAACAAGGCTTCAATACATGTGTGAGTAGAAACATGAACACATTAGTAGATTACTCTGAGAAGCTTTCAACATTTTTAAAAGTTATCCAGTGTAACGTTTAAAAAACACATAATTAGAAATACCCTACATTTTATAAAAAATATTTTGTCACGATAGCATCCATTAGATCTACAAAAATCATGTCTATCAATCAAAGATCCTGAGTGATCCTCCTCAGAGATGCTATTTACAACTTAACATGAATTAAAAATTCATCGTTAAGGCCTTTTAGAGACAATGTCTGGTAACTGAAGTTTTTTTTCTCCTTTGTACCATATGTCCATTCATCCATCTTTTTGTCCACCTTCGATAAGCTAACCTGGGCCTGGTTGCAGTAGAGGAGTAAAGCATATGCCATCCCTATGTCCTCCAGCTCTACATTGGTATCATAAAGCATTCCTACAACAGACAGGGTAGGTAATCTTTCCAATGTCTTCTGGGTGTCCCCTCAGTTGGATGTCTCAGGATCACCTTCACAGTGAGGCGTCCAGACGAGTGAGCCCCGTCACCTGGGAGAGGAATCTAATTCCAACCACTTGTAATTGCAATCTCGTTCTTTAGCCAAAGCTTCTAACCATAGGTGAGGGTTGGATTGGAGATCAGCTCAAGGATTCTGCCTTCAGGCTCAGCTTCCTCCTCAACACACCGGTCCACAGTCTGGTACAGCTCCCTTGTAGAAAGAATTTGTACAGCGTGTCCTCTATGGTGGCCCGGCAAATTGCATCTCTGCTTTTTGCAGGTGATGTGGTTCTACTGGCTTCGTCAGGCCATGACCTCCAATGTGCACTGGGACCATTTGAAGCCACTTATTAAACACACAGGATTGGAGTCAGAACGAAGTCCGTTGCAATGGTAGTCTGCCAGAATCTAACAGATGGCTCCTTTACGGTTGAGAGTGAGTATCTTGGGGTATTCAAGAGTGATTGCAGGATTGAGAGAGAGAGAGAGTGAAAGGTATTGAATAGGAAAAAAAACTGTGCAGTGGCAGCTTTCCAATCTACACCTGTGACTCTTTGTTGCTGGTTGGCACTGTATCACCGCTGGCTTTATGTTGCTTCATCACTAATGTTTTTGGAGGTCACTGCAGCTCTATTTGTGGTTTGGCTTTGCCTCTTTAATATTTGTGGAGCAGTTGCATAGAGTCATGGTCAGAGGATCGATCCACTGCAGCAAAACACCCAGGACTTCTGTTCAAGCAAATCAAATGATTAATTGAGGATTTTCCAATTTCTTTCTGGGTCTTTACTCCCACATGTTCCTCCACACGACCCCCATGAGCAGATTGTATCCAGTTGTTTGTTTGGCTCACTCTTTGATTTTGACCTTGCGTGTCAGGTTACTTTGTGTGTCTTTGAATCCAAGGGTAAATTTCACACTGCAAGCACTAGTAAATTGTGTGCAACTTACTTGGTCTGCAGTGTATTTAGGGTACTCATTCTTTCAGATGCTTGTTTTAGTGTAGTGAGATTGTGTAGTGGCGCTTTCTTACAAGGCCAAGTGCTTGAACTGAATAGGCTGTGTACTCAGGCTCACCAGATTCTCATCAGTCTCAATAATATCACAGTGATAGAAGTATTCAAGACTGATATACAGTATATTAAATCATTTTCTTGAACATCAGCAGGTGCAGCAGTGGAGGAAATGCAGCTTGTTGAGTGATTTATTGTCCTATTATGATACTTTACAAGCCACAACAGCCCAATTAAACTCTGCTCAGTTGGCCTGTACTTTTTACATGATAGCCACTTGATGTATTCCTCTGTTTCCGTCCATGCTATCAAATCAATCATAAAAATGTGTGGTCAGACGCAATTTACAGGCAGGTTTCTGACTGTAGCGTCACAGAATGTCGTTTGTATTTGCAAATTCAGATCCATTGAGTTTTATTTAGTTTTGCACCTAATCGCAACTTCCATTCCTTCACGGCACTTCACAAAGGAAGGTCGAGATCTTCTATAAAGAGAAGCTCAACACACTCACATTGAGCAAACACTTATCGAGACTGGAGACAACAACAATCAACCCAATAATATTGCACGGAACCAAACTCTTGTAACTGGTGTAATGGAGACTTTTCAGAGTGCTTATTGTAATAAAAATAATTCTAATGAAATTTATAGATGAAATTATATCAGCAGCAATGACAGCAGCACCAGCTATACCAGCAAACATGATAATGATAATAATGCTTATAATTAAGACTGGACATGTATAACATCTAACAAACCTTGCTCATGTCTGTTAATTGGGTTTTTATAAGTGTGTGAAGTCATGAGATGTCGGGTTTCTGCTCCGTTCATTAAAAAAATAATTGTTAATTTATCTAAATCGAGGTAGTTTTGATATCGATTTGAAGTCATTTCTTAATTCTTGGACTGCGCATATTACTTATACCGATATTTAATTTAATCTATTATTTGATCATATTTACTTTTGACCTTTTTACATCAATCGCTGTTCATCATCATCTCACATCTGATTCTGTTATTATCTTCAGTATGGCGTTTTGGAAACACATGTGAATGTAGCAAATTCCAACAGAGACTAAATTAAATTGACGGAGAGAAGTGCAGAGTGCAACATGGGAATTCCCCCAGCAGTCTAAGCCTGGAGCTTTTAGGCTCATAGGTTTTCACATAAAATAGAAAGCACTGATAATTATAGGCCTTGCACAATATTAAATATTTCCATCATGTTTCATGAGTAATGAAATTAGCCTCTGCATTTTTCCCCATTTAAACATACCTTTGTCAGGCAATTTAAATGAGAATTGGCATTCACCTCCTGTGTCAAGTAGATGTCACGTCTGTCTGCAGCCCTCCAGGTTTGCCGTCTGTCCCAATTCCATACCAAACAGTAATTTGTAAGCAGGTTTGTACACGACATGCTACACTTGAATTTAAATTGGCTCTGGTTGGGGATGGGACATGGCCCTCTATGAAAGAAATAGACAAACTAAATCAATCAGTCTTATTAATCTGAGGGAGTAAACTCTTGATACAAGGATCTGTGTCTCTGCTCGGTAGGAAATCTCAAGACCAGGACTTGGTGGTAAATGAGGATTTATTTGTAGCAAGGGGTTTGTGACAACTAAATAAATTAGGCATGAACAATGAACAAATAACAAAGAGGTCAAAATCTAAAAGATGTTTCTTATGATGCTGCTCTCTCTTCCACACCTGTATTTGTGGTGTTGTAGTCAAACCGACCTGCGTGGGCAAGTCAGTGTGGACACAACTACAATTTACAGGGGACATGAATGCACACAAGATCACTCTCCTCTGATGAAATGGTTGCATGCATCAGGTTCCTCAGCTTCACAGACAGGATGAGCCAGAACAGTTGTAAAGTTGTTTCATGCAAAATGTGCATATGACACGTTAAGCGTGACATCATTAAATGGTGTGCCTTTGGTCAATCAATTAATTTGGTTATCAGAAAAAATATTGAATATTAATATAAAATATATTAATATTAAATAATAACTTGAAAGTTACCTCGGGGCACCACCCTTCAAAGGAAAGGGAAATATAGCTAATTTATTGATTAAACCTCATAAAAGTAGAACTATGAATGTGGAACACTGATCAATAATTAAATTAATAACTATAACCAAAATTACCATACAGATAGTTAGCCAAGTGGAAGGATATAGAGTTCTTGAGAGTGTAGAGGTTGGCAAAATTCACACTTATGCAACATTTGTTGAAGAAAAACATTTACTACGAAGATAAAAAAGATATAAAGACACAAACTACTAAAGTTATACTTACTAAATACAGATGTGTATGTGAGTATTCGTGTGCGTAATTGTGTGTGTGTGCGTGTGTATGTGTGAGTGAGTGAGTGTGTGCACTTTCAAAATGGGGGGGGGGCTGAAAACGCGTCGACATCAATATTTTAAACCGACGCTTCGCACCCAAACAAATTATGAATTTACCTTTTCGATTTCTATAACGTTTAATTTCAATTCATTATAACAAATGTGCTTCTTCAATATCACTACGTGACGCCTGGTTTAAACCGGACGCCGGAGCGCCACTCTGCTCCGCGTAGCGCTATTCTCAAGGGTGCACAGGCGCCCGGCTGTTCACACGGGAAGCGCATTCCTCAGCGCCAGTCAGCCAACGATTCTGCTTTCTCCGCTTGTTGCTGTATGTAACCCGTTCAATGTACTGGTTTGGGGGTAAATTATGACGGTTTTCATAGCCCCTCCCCTCTCTTTCTCTCTTTCTCTCTCTGTCCATCTGCTTGTGTGCTTGTAGTGGATGGGCAGAGGGGGTCATTTAATTATGTGATTGTGGAAATTAAAACTCCATGACAACAGAAAAAATGGGATGCATATTTTATCATTATCATATAAAATATGTCGGTAATATCGTTTAAAATCATTTCCCAGTGTGTTTCCTGGCGCGATACGCTCGCAGCGAGCGGAAAAAATAGACCGTGGTATCGTTCAGTGTTATTCACAACAGTTGATTGACATGTAGGTTTAGCTAATAGGAAGCCCCTATGTTGGTATGTTGTGGACCAATAGGAGGAGGCAATGAATGTGGGGGGGCGGGGTCAGACACGGATGTGAGGACCCGAATAAAGATGTCAACATTAGTACACAGTCTGTCTCACGCACATTATTAAGCGAACTCGACAGACTTGACGCCGAAACCATTGGTGCAGGGCACGAGGCGCATCGCAGCCCCTGTGAACCGCACCAAGGTTTAACAGGGGCTGGATAGGAGGCGAAATGAAATGGTCAATTCGATTTTTTTGGAGGAAAATTAATCGTTTAAATTAATCGATGAATCGGTAAAATAGTCGATAGATTAATCGATTGAAAATTGTCGTTAGTGGCAGCCCTACTGTGAGTTGACACTAGAAAAAAGACAACTCATTACGATTAAGACATTAATGTGAGACAGAAAAGCGTTTTTTCAATGGTCAGAATATCACATACTTTCACTGCAATTCTAAATTGTTATAAAAATAATAACAATAGAAAGCTTTGGATGAAATGGAGTTTCAATGGTCACTTTAGCTCTGCCTCTTCATGTGCCTTTTCTGTGTATAAATGAAGACCTAGCCCTTTCGCTGTGCTTCAATGGAACTAATATTTATCATACTCCGGTTTTTAAATGGCTCCATTTACGAGTGGATTTGTGCAGCTGCTTTGATACGAGAGGCTTGAGCTGTTCTGTGCACAAGCCAGCCAATAACGGCTTCAGTGTCAAAGTGCAAGTGAGATAAATGACTCACAAGCATCTGCTGTGCAGCTCTCCTTGTCTGACCGTCTCTGGGTCAAAGACATTTCCTCTGCTCTGGTCATATGCAGTGATGCGGCAAATCGGTTTCACCACTTTTCTGACGCTCCGATAAAGGCACGCCACAGCTCTTTCCAAGGCGAAAGTTACTTTGTTGCTTAAATCACTTTTAATACTGTAATTTAGAAACTGACTCGCAACAAGTGGGTGGTGAGACTTTTCTAGCTGCTAAGCATATTGTTATAACCGATAGGAGTCAATAAAACAAAACCCAGGGAAAACAAGGTTGATGAAAACATAAAACATTTAGCAGCTGTGGATATAGTTGTTCATTGTGTCAAAACAGAGCTCTAAAGAGAGCTAATGTTCAACTTCATCAACTGGATAGAAACAACTTCAGATGAATGATAATGCTGCTCAGTGTCTTACGGGTCTGTAAATGGGCAATTGCTTGCTGACATATGAATTTAATAATGCAATTATATCTGGATTGTGTGTCTGCCCATGTATCCAGTACAAAAAAACATTAATCCACCTTTACAATTTATCATGATGCTTTTCATATCTTATGTAAAGCACTTTCATGTCCTGCTGTTGAAATGTGTGAAACAAATAAACTTGTCCTGTACTGCCTTCCTGCATATGTATTATTATGGTTAAAAAAAGAAGGGAATTTTTTTTTTACAGCCTACATTGTTTGTATCCGTGTCTGCTCGCAGTCCTTTTCCTCTTTTTTCTCTTTCTTGCACATGTCGATTTCATCTGCACATGGCATTTGTTTCCCAAAGTTGACAGAGTGTTGCTGGTTGCAGTGTTGTGATGCCATTTCATTTATTGCAAAGAGAGTAGGTGAAAGTACAGCCGTAGTGCCTATTCTCAAAGGGCTGAGAAAAATAGAGTTAGGTCAACTTCCCTGTGACAGACAAAAGGCTGCGAGTGCTGACTCCTGAGAGCTCACAGAGGATAGAAAGCCAAGAACGTAGCTTCAACTGAGGCAACAGTGAGAGAAGGTCAGTCTGTTTTTGAAGAGTTGGCTTCAGATCAAGGCTGTGCACGGATAAATGTACTAAAAGGACTATAGGTTTTAAAATAAAGATCATGATCAAGCAAACAACCATTTTGGCGTCTCCTTGGGATTCGGTTATATATCAAGTGAAAGGCCAATGGTACAGACAGGTTGTGTCCTCTTTTGTGGAGAGAAAAAACAGGACTAGAAAGAAGAAAGCAGTTGCTGACAACAGGGGTCGAGGGACACAGAGGAGCAGATTGTTACCATACCCACGTTTCCAGGGGGAGTTTCCAGAAATTCCTTGACAAAAATCAAACAAGTTCAGTCAGTGGGTGGAGAAGGTCTGGCGGCAGGATCAGCAGAGCAGAACACTGCAGGTAGACGACCTGGGGGCAGGACAGAGGTCAGGCGGACAACCTCAGGCGGGTGGTCAATGGGCATGACAGAGACCCAGCAGGAAACCAAACAGCTCGGTGGCCATACAGAGGTGGCAGAGCCGCTCAGGTGGCAGAGCAGGCAGACAAAACTGGTTCTGTGGGCATCAACGGGGGGAGGATTAAAAGCAGTGTCTCTCCGGGGGTTGAGCAGAAGGCAATATCCATATGAAGTTGAAGCCTGACACAAATGGTGAAATCTGGTCCCTCTCAGGAGGCAGAGCAGGGGATACAGGTTCAGTGACAAGAGGCTAACCGGTGAGGCAATTGGGACTGACAACTGGAGCATCACATAGGAAGCCTGATGATCTGGCTGCTTGTCATTGGCTGAGATGATGGTAGCTGACTGGTCACTGCAGGTAGTGGCTGCAATCGGGAGCAGGTGTTAGTTGGCCAAAATGGGGACTGGGAGCAATTTGATATTAGTGTCAGGAACAGGCAGGACATTGGTTGGAATGGCCAACTGGGAAACCAACTCGGGAAAAGGCTTGAAGCTGGCCGACTCAGAAAACAGCTTGATGAGACATATCGCTCCACTAAGGAATCTATGTTCTCCTTATCCTGTCACTGTGACAAACATAATGCAGCTCCTCCGTATTTTCTCTGAAAGAAGTGCATGTGTGAATGCAAATTTCCGAGGGGGAGGTTCCAGCTCCACTGGAGTTAATACACCACTTCCTGTCCTTGTCTGCTGCTCCACCTCTCGCCTGAATAATGCAGAGGATTTGCTGTTATGAACACGTCTCTGCAGAAAATCTCCTGCTGTGCTGTGCATGTGTGAAAGATAAACTCTGGGTAAACTCTGGATCCAATTCTCTGGACTCCATACGCAGGTCATGTCTGAAAATGACCCAAGTGACAGCTCATTGGGTTTAAAATATTCATTTGAATGAGATAACAAGTGGTGTATGCGACATTTGCGATAGTCAGAGTCAGAGTTGCTGGATCAAAAATGATGACAATAAAAGCTACACGGTTTTATGTAGTTTTTCAAAGAAATCTGATTTTTATAGTCACTTTTGCTCACTGTCTCTCTCATAATGCCCATTTTTCTGTGTATAAAACGATGACCTAAGCTGTTCTCTACACTTCAGCGGAACCAATATTCATAATTCATACTCCGGTTTTTAAATGGCTCCATTTACAAGTGGTTTGGTGCAGCTGCTTTGATGTGAGAGGCTTGAGCTGCTCTGTGCAGAAGCCAGACAATAACGGCTTCAATGTCAGAGCACAAGTGAGATAAATGACTCACAAGCATCTGCTGTGGAGCTCTCCTTGTCTGACTGTCGCAGGGTCAGGGACGTTTCCTCTGTGCCGGTCATGTACAGTGATGAGGCACATTGGTTTCACCACATTTTGTTGCTCAACTAATAACAAACCAATGCTACCTCCAAGGCAATACCATTTGTTGTTAAAATCACTTTCAGTGCCTATCTGCGCTTACTTGCAAAGAGTAACTTTTCCAATGGGGGAAAACTCTACAAACAAAAAACTCTGAGACACTTTTGCTTGTTGGAGCAGAAAGCAGGGGGAGTGGATAATCGACTCTATCTTCTGGAGGGAAATATCTTCAGATGATTGATAATTTTGCTCTGTGTCTGCCAGGTGTGTATATGGGCAATTGCTTACCGACTGTTTGCACATGTTTGTACATTGCAGGGTTTTACAATCACCTGTGGATCAGTGCAACGGTTCATCTGCACGAGAACAAACAAGACATGCATTTGGAAAAGCATTGTTCCACAGCCACTGATTGTCAAAGACACTACACGGCACCTTTCTTTCATTCCAAAGCCTGTGGAGAAAACACACTAATGCTCGCAGTGACACCCAAATTAATTTCAGATCCCTAATGTTAAAATGTGTTTGCAATTATTCCCTCCATTTTAGATGTGAAGAACAACAGGATTTTAATGAGACTCTTAAGCACCTTTAATGGTTTTATAAATCAAAAGTGCCCAAGCCTCTGATAACAAAACACAACACACAGAATCAGCATCTTTGCAAAGTGTCTGTGAAGATTCTCGCTCATCTTCATCTTCAGGGTTTTCTAAATGCGTGTTTTGTCTTCTGGTCTTGGTTTCTTGAACACATTTCACCGCATGCACCATAATCACCATGTACAGGATATGCATTGAAAGAAGAGAGAAGTAACTTTTCAACCTGGAAAACCTTCACTCAACAGAGGAGGTGCTCTATGGCACCAACTAACTGCCACATATGATTTTGTAAAGAGTTCTCATAACAGAAAACTCAATACCCATCCACACGCTACCCACCCACCCTAATGAGAGGGTGGGTCTACAACAGGTGTCAACAGCCGTTGACACCTTGACTCATGGGACCCCAACAATCCAGAACTTGTCTCGGGGGTCAACCACCTGAATGTTTAACATTATGACTCTCAAAATGGGCGACAACCCACAGAGGTTTAATATCTGATAGTCCTGGGACGTCTTGTCAGCAGATGGCGAATGGCAGGTCTGGGTATATGAAGGGATAAAAGAACTAAACAGGGGCCGGTTGCCGAAACACAAATGTAGAACTTCTCAAATAGTCGGACAATCATCAAAAATCAGCTCCAAAATGTTAAGCTTGATGATTCAATGTTTCTCACTGAAATAGTAACTTATCGATCTAGTATTTAAAAATAGTACATAAATATATGTATCTTTATCTTTATCTGATTTCATGTCCAGCCCAGCTTTAAAGGCAATTCAACTTTACTTCAGCTAGTGGTAACATTTCAGAAAAGTTCACAAAACTGTAGTTTGGTAAGAGTTCCCCTTTTAAAGGTCAGTTTTCTGCTGCTTCTGTTAATGTCATCCACTTCAAAATCTCGAGAGGCGTTCATATTTTTCTCCCTGGCACATGTTGATTTGCGCTTGCACATGACATTTGTTTCCCAAACTTGACAAAGCGTTGCTGCCACTTTTCCACGAGACTTGATATTGTAGTCGCTTTCATGTTTTTGCACAGAAAGTAGATGAAAGCACAGCTTGGTGGAGGCACTTCTAGCATCTATTGTCAAAGCGCTAAGAAAAATAGAGTAAGGTCAACTTCCCTGCGACACACAAAAGGCTGTGAGTGCTGACTCCTGAGAGCTCGCAGCGGAAAGAAAGCCAAGAACGCAGCTCCAACTAAAGTGAGACAAGGTCAGTCTGATTTAAAAGGTTGCTGCTGATCAAGGCTGTGTACACTTGAATTTACTACCGTGGTTTTAAAGGTACAGCTGGATACATTCATTATTTTGTTTACTGCTCTGCAAAACCAACGAAAAACACCGGAACCAACAATGTGTTCGTCCATAACTCATTACTGTTTGTGCCCGCTGAAAATTGCTAAAAAAATACATAGCATCGGTAATGTCTCAAAAATTTCAGACACTGTAGTTTTCGGTAAACGTTTCTCAAACAGGAGGAAATAGTGCAGTCGTCTGGGCCTTTTTTTTCTATGGAAGAATATAATCAAATGAGTGTTTGCAGCAGCAGGAGAGAGAAAGTGAGATTCAGAATAAACCGCAGCCTTCTGCTTATCATCATAATGAAAGCAACATGTCAGCCAGTGCAATGGTGGAGCTCATTGATGTGTTTTTTACTTTTCACAGTGTAGCTCAGATACATAGAATATGTCCAAGTTTGGCAACAAAAGCACAGGTTAGATAAAGAAATTGTTGTTTGGGGGATTTGTTGACAGTAATAACATGAATCATTTTTCAAACCTTTTCTTGTTAGGATGAAACAGTGTGACACAATCAGTGGAAATGTTTGATGATATCTGCTTAGATTAAAAATATGTTTAGTGCCACATTAACAAAGCCCCCTCGTCCTAAATGTTACCTTCAGTAATAAAACCTTAAGAAAATCCTTGTTGTTGTTGTTTTCTCTTCATGAAATCATATGAAGTCAAACAGTATTGAAGATAAATAAATCTATTTGCAAATGATCCTTCAGCTCCTGCATCGTGTTTGTCAAACATTACACTTCTGTTGAACATGTAACAGCTTGTCACAGCTTCGCAGTTGAGAATGTTTCTCTGACACATTCGTATATTGCTCACACAGAATTGCATTAATGGATGGAGTTATCTTACTCAGTGTTGCTGTGCTCAATATGTTAATATTACAGATTATGGCACATGTCAGAGTGAAAAGAAAACAGTCAATCAGAAGATGGTGGCTTATAGTGGTTAAATGACAGAATTAGTTTTTGGTTCTTTTAGGTTGTCTGCATGTTTACTCTCATTAGCTGTATAAAGGTTTACAGTGAAAACAATCCAAAAACAAGGATGGCACTATAAGAAGAGAATTCCTCTGCCATGTCGCAACACTCCACTTAAATGAAGTGAGGCTGCAGTGCACAAACAAATTAGTCAACACCCATGAATTTCCACCTGAAATGTCCCAAAATTCAAAATCTTGATAAAATCATAAAAATATTTGTTGATCTGTGTTTTATCCATCCGCTCAATAGTTTTTACCAAATCCTGCTCACCGCCAAACTGCAGACAGACACAGTGGCAGTTGAACACAGTGTAACTTTGGAGTTGGTAGAGACCAAAAACTTAAAAGATGATGAATTTGGACTCATCTACAACACTCACTGGGTACCCATGGTCTCATCCTGCTTAAATAATCACTTATGGTCCACCTGATGAAACGTCTCGTGCTTCTCTGCGTAGGTGATGCTTTCAAGAACAAATTCTCTGACATTATTACCTTATCATAGATCCATATTTTAATAAGACATAAGTACCATACAAACCACAGACAGGCGGAATGATTTTCATTTCATCTTCCAAATGAATTTTGTTGACAGATAAATTGAATAAACAAGTTGTCTCGACACATCGCGGAACCTGATCATCCAACAGGTCCTCTAATTGAGATGCCATATGTGGAGGATCTCAAAATCAAATGACACAAACTAGCCGAATGAAATTAAGTCGCAATTAGAACCAATTTAACCTCTTATGATGTGTTGACCGAGGATCTTTAAAACTGCGCCTCAAAGATTTGTCTGTAATTACAGAATTTAATTACATCCCTTGCACGTGGATATTTTTATGAATTTGTCAGTAGTGTTTTTTTTTCTTTCTCTCTGACGCGTCTTAGATGCTCTGGTGTTGTGATTGTCGTTACTGCCTTACTTCACTGTCACTCAAGATAATAGTAAGTGCTCTCTGCTGGGTCACAAATCAAACGATTTGAGCCGATCTGAGGCTTCATATTTAGAATTCTCAAAGGTCAATGCAGTTTGAATATTAACTTTTCCCTCATGTTTGAATGAATGTTCGAATTTCAATAAAAAGTAACAATCCTACGAGCGGCTTGTGTGACATGCCCCCTAACAAAGGCAAGTAAAGGGAGAGCAGAGGCCGACATTTCCTTCTCACACTTGAAGCGTTTGACCAATAACAATTGAGCGGGCCAACTGGCCAATCAGAGCAGACTCTACTTTATCGGGAGGGGAGTTATAAAGTGAGCTAAAACTAATTGTTTCAGAAAGAGGCTGAAAAGAGGAAAAGATGTAAACATTTTCAAGTAATAACACAAATTAAAATTATGAATTTGAATATGGACAGAATATCACTTCTTCATGGTTAAAAACCCTATGACTTAATTGCTTAATTTTTGTCTGGCAAGATTGCATTCAGTGTCAATGGTTCAATTTCATCCAGACCTACTGAATAAGTTCTTCTTGCCTCCTTTAACAGAGATTCAGAGACATCTTCCCTCAGCCACTCCAAGTAGTTGTTATTGTTGCCCCCTCTGTCACCAGAAACCTTATATTCCTGCTCAAGTGCAAATTCCTCTTTGTAAGACCCATCTCTGTCCCCTGCAGTTTATGAAGTGAATCTAATTCTAAAGTAACAATGCATGCTATGCTTTTTATATCTGACTCTTGAATGTCATATCATGTTCGTGTCTGATTGATCTGCTTCATCTCATGCATCTCTTTCACTTGACCTACTTCAAGAACAAAACTCTGCAGCCTGTAAAATTGGACGGATTCACTTTTTCTCGTTGGTTCATTATAATTGGTCAATTCAATGAATTTATGATATCAAGTCAAACGTGGGCCTTGAGTCGCGGGTCTGGAGTCTGGCTATGTAGGTTATCTCCGGCGCCACATCTTCCTACTGTGTGGCTTTATATTTCACACCACTCACATCACCACACTGGAGGCAGTCCCTATCTCTCAGCCATAGGGACTGTGTGGTTTAACATTCTCAGCATGACCACGCTTTGACACTCTGACTTCAGCAATAGAAAAAAAACGATGCATTTGATCACAATGCGGACTGAAAGCATGTAATTACCAGGACTAATTGCAGTGAAATATGATCAGAGGGGCCATTGTGGTCATTAAATTAGCTGCGTAGATCAGTAGATTAAAGTTATATGACAAGCATCAGCTCATTCAAAGGCTGTCTGAGACGTGTCATGTGCAAAAGGAAGAATATACAGAAGTGCATATTTGGTCACAGGTTATTTTCAATTCAGCACTCAGCTTTAATTGTATTAGAATTTGTGGAAATGTTCTGAGGCAGAGCTGCTATTTGTATTCACGGCACACTGGTCCAAATGCAAAGCACATGCTATCACGATTAGCCTATTAGCCACGCTGCATATTTTAGAAAAATGTTTCACGAAAATGTGACAAGAGCATTCAGCAGAGTTCAGGACAATGGCAGAGTAATACAATAAATAATAGATTACTCAAAGCTGACTTTTAAACTGGGCTAACCATTTAAAGCTTACAGAGGAGACGCAACACTGACAGGTTTGCATTATTCATGGTCCACACACATGCTGCTGCAGAGCCTCAGAAACGGAGACGAGGCATATCTGGGTATTTTTGTTACTACTAAAGAAAAGAATGGAAATATTTGAAGAATGAATTACGTGAATGAGAAGGACCCAGCGTGTAACTGTTTCCTAATGGAAGGTGTCTAAGGCCTTTAGGAACTATAATAAAATATATCACAATATTTAAATTGAGCCTCTTATGATAAAGATAGCACCTGGTAAGATATTAAAAATCACATGTTAAATGATCTGCTTGTCACTGCAGGTTCATAGAAAGTCAAACTACAGCTCTTGTTCCACTTCTGTAACGTTGCTTAACTGGACATAATTTTCAGAAAACACACCAGACACATGCATTTCTGATTCCATGTACTTTTCTTTTTCATGTTCAGCTTCTTCATCTTTAAATATGTAAAGATTTATGTTGTGCACATCGTTATGACACTGCTTTGTCAGGAAATATAAGTGAGGAGGGTATTTTTTAGATGTTTCCTGTCATTAGGACATCGCAAAATATGGGTACAACAGCCAGTCCATTTAAAAAACAATGGATGGGTGCTGGATTAACAAAATATCACAGAAGGCAGAAAATCTGCTCATCTAGAAGCCCTGATTAAAGGATTTATCTCTCTTGTATTTATGATAGCGACGCTAAGAAAGTCTGAGGAAGAGAGTTGACTAATAAACAATAACTTCAAGGTGCTGAACTCACTTTTTAATAACTCTCCTAAAGTGAAGACTACAACAGCAGACTGGACCAGCTGTTTACAGGTTGTTTTGACAAGGAACTTAGTTCATAATTGGCCTTTTTTTTCATGTTTACCATCTGACTTCAACAGCAGTGCAAAGGAAAGTTGACATTTCTGTTCCATTACTCCCTATTTGAAATTTGCCCACTGTGACAGAATGTGAAAAAACATTAAAAAAAAAAAAAGAATGTTAAACAGAAGAGTCCATGGGCTGATTAGCCTCTTTATCCCCATTTAAATTTACATTTCTAATCAGATACATCAGGATGATTATCCAGATCCACATATTTCACCTGATCATCAGTATAAGCCCTCTACATGTGCCAGATTAAAAAATAAATTAAGATCTGAGCCCAATTTATTGAGAAATTAACAAAAAACATAAAAACATCCACATTTTAAGTAAGAGGACAATACAATCCTTATTAAATTACCTCAAACGTTTTTTACTGGTTTAAAATTCGTCCTTCTAACAAGTTTAAATAAATTTGGTTCAGTAGTTTTTTGATAATTCTGCTAAAAGACAAACAGCATTCTCTTGGTATAGGTGAATAGATTGATTGACTCTAAATGAATGTGTCGTTTAATAAAAAGGTTTAAATTGTTGAAAACCTGAAGGAAAATAACTTAAAGACCAAGGAAGTGAAGTGGAGGAGTTTGGTGTTGGCGTGTTCAAGACTCAGCAACCGTGATCTCAGACAATAAGGTGAAATCGATGAGTCAGACAAAGCAAACTATTGGCCATCAGTCCCTGTCAGCGAGATTCCTGCTCAGTGGAGTCCCTGTCAGCGAGATTCCTGCTCAGTGGAGTGACTGTCAGGGAGAAATATGACTTTTTGATTGTTTTCTAGGGTTTTACTCTGAATCAGCCTGACGTAGAACCAGTTTAATCTGCCTTCTTATGCTGAAAGGAAACATTTGTGACCAGTGGTTGTGGCCTTTTAGATTGTTGTTAGCTTTCCTGAGATAATTGTCCATCCTGTCTCCAAATTACACTGAGACACAAAAATGTAATTTGTAATTAAATGCATGTTAAACCACAGCAACATGGCAGAACACAAGAAAATTGAGAGTTGAATTTGAAATAACCACTAAGTTTCAGCACTTTAATTAGATTTTCTGCATTGTAATGTATTTTTGTTGTTGTTTTTTTTCATCTATGTATTTTTCACAATGTATGCAAGGTTCTTCATAAATAAAGTTGAGTGGAGTTAAACTCATTAATGCTGCATTATCTTGAGACTTATGTCTATAACTGTATCACCAGGGGGCTGTCCCTACATCACCACCACCTTTATTGTCGCCTTCAATTATCACCCTGGCTCAAAGCCGTGCACTTAATGAGCAGCAGTGAGCAGCACAGTGAGAGCTGTGAGGGCTTTTCCCCTCTGTGCTGTCGACGCTTTATGCTGAGAGGGAGGAATTTCCTTTCAGAGAATACCTCAGGACTGAAAAGGCGACAGTGTCCATGACATTAATTGAGCTAAGAGAAATGTAATTTAATTAATATTTTTATTTTTGAACATAATCTGCAAATTGGTCAGCCGGATTACGCAAAAACGTATTTGAACGAGATTCCATGTTGATAGGATGCTGGGCAAAGAGAGAACTCATTACATTTTGGAACGGAGCCGCACAAAGGGGCAGATGTATACAGTTTTTATCATGAGATTGGGTGTTTTGGGATATTTTGTTATCAATATCCCAGGCAATATTCTTGATGAGGCAAATCAGACTTATTGAGGGGACTGATATCTGAATCTGTCATCTGGTGCAGTGTGATTGAATTTAAGGGGCTGTTGGACAGAGGTATACTCTCCACTGAGTGCCATTCTAGTTTATTATATTTGTTTGCTGAAAGGACTCAGGCTGTAATTTTTCATATGCTCTACTTTATTCTTGACCGTGGGAACAATATGTGTGACAAAAGTAAAAGAAAATTTCTACTACCACCTGACCTAAACTGATTGGCAGTTTAACGACTGTTATCAAACGTCTTTGTGTACGAAGTATACGGACGTGAAGTAGTAAGTTCCAAACTCAATGTCCAAGGACAGGAATCGATAGTAGGCCCTGAAAGACGGCATGTCTTTTTACCAAAGGTGAAAATGACATGCTCAGCAAAGGTCAGCCAGTAGAAATAAAACAGATTTTACCTTAATGTGTCGTGAGTCCAATTGCAGATACTGAACTTAACTTGCAGAACGACCATAGTTGTCACCTCAACCGTCACTCAGCTTTCTATGACAAGTGGGGAAGCTTAACCTTCTGCTACTATGAGATGAGGCTAAAAACTACACCATTAAGTGTTTAGCGTTGATCCGCACAAAAGAGAAAACCCATGAACATACAATATGTAACCTCGGCCACTAGGGCTCCCTTTTTTCTCTTGTTTTGACAACAGAACATGCAACATTCAGCAATGAATAATCGCAAAGGCGACTTGACTGAGTGTCATTTCAAGTTTCAAATGTAACATGCTTATTTTTCATGGCATCTTACAAACACAATCCATCCTTTGTTCTTCGTTTAACCATAAAAAAAATCTGCTTTATTCACATTCACAAACTGCACAGTCCCAGTCGAACATAATTAAAAAACCTTAAATAATGATTTCTTACTTATGTACAAGCATTTATCAGTATTAGAGGGGATGATTTAGATTCAGTTGTCGTATGGTTTTTGGCCCCATGTTCAGAGAGCGAGGCATCATTGTGAGACAGATGTATAGTGTTTTAAATTTTAGGTGGTGCAGCTGCTATTTTGTTTACATCCTTACCAGATTGGCCCTTTAATTGAGATAATGAGCTCCTTTATTTCATGGTCTATTTAAGCGAGTTCCATAATGGAGTCATTCCTCTGCGCCTGGAGACAGAGACACATTCCTGGAGAGAACCGGAGCAAAGAATCCAAGAGACTAAAGGTGCAACGTCTTTGCATAAAAGTAAATCGTCTGTGATTAACACGTATCCTTAGAGGATGAGGTAGCTCTGTGACAGCTTCGCAACCCTGAGAAAAATGTATCAACTAACGAGGTAAGACGTTAATAAAAATCAAAGGCGCGCAGAATTTCATCGTTTTGGGGAAAACTTGAGATCACAAGGCAGGTTGAGTCGTTCTGAGATAAACAGATGATTAAGATAAACAATTCCTCACAATGAAATGTTAAACTTTCTCCCTCTAATTGCCTGTTTGTAAAGTTTTGAGTCACAATTCAAATCCCTCCACCCACACCTTTACTAAATCATCTCTTTCTGAGAGCCTGTCACTGTTGCAAATGTGGCTCCGCACAGCTTTGTCTGATGTCTCCCAACAGGATGGATTGAACAGGTGCCGGAAAAACTTCCTCCAGCCAATTTATTCTCCCCGACATCTGCTCGTCGACGCAGCGCTGCCAGTTTCTTCCAAGACTCTTCTCACATGAGCAGAGTCGCTTGAGTTGAGTCTGATAGTGTTCACCACTCCAGGTCGGGGAGGACACAAGAACGTGGAGTTATGCTGATGTAATCGACTGGAAACAATGTGGGACGTGAACCCCCTAAACTCCTGATTTGACATCCAAGATTCATTAACTAAAATCCGATCTGGACTTGTATTGGATGTCACATTTATATTTTATATTCTATTCTTTATATTTGTGTCTGTCCAAACCACGTGAAATTCAACAACACACACACAGTTTTCAGCCTTTTGTTATTTCATATTTATTTGTATCAATCTCGTCTTTATACTCTTGCTTCCGCCAAGGAGATTTAGTTTTCATCTGTGTTCTTTTACAGGATTACACAAAAACTACTTGACTGATTTCCATGAATCTCGTTGTAAGGCAGTTGTCTGGGTTCAGACAGATCCAATTAAATTTTTGTAAAGATCCAGGAATTTATTTTCACTTTCTTTAACATTGTGAGATTCAGGCATTAGTCAAGTAGTTCTTGATCTATGAGTTTGATCTATGAGTTTATCCAAATAAAAATCTAGATTCATAAGTGGATTGTTGTTTCAGGGGGAGGTAGATTCATAAGTGGATTGTTGTTTCAGGGGGAGGTCAGAGCTCTATACTGAGTGACCTTCTTGTTATGTTGTATATTTATCTTATTATTATGACCTTAGCCATGGAGATCACTGCATGTTTTCACCCCAGTCTGCTTGTTTGTCATCTCTGGATTGTGAGACTTCCCTGAGAAAATCTGATTTATTCTGCTGACTCATATTTCTGAGTGTGTGCAATTTGGTGCAGCTTGATTAACTTTAAGAGGACTGTGACTAGAGGTATACTCTTTACTGATTGAAATTCCAGTTATTATTCTCTGCTTTGTATTTATTGAACCACTTAATTTTTGCTACTATATTACTTGCCTGTAAATGTTTTTACATTATTAAACTTGTGTAAGGCGGAGCGGCGGTACAGTGGTTAGCATCGTCACCTCCCGTGCCGCGAACCCTGCTTCGGCTGGGATCCTTCTGTGTGGAATTTGTTCCCGATGAGACAAATCCGCTGCTCTTGAACCTGAGGTTATTTGGCTCCGTCTGGACATGTGACGAGACTTCAGTCGCACACAAACCGCTAGCACTTTGCATAGCAGAGCGAGTCGCTCTCTGTATGCTCAGCATGCAGTGTCAGCTCAGGAGACTGCTCTAATGAAGTTACAGTATCTAGACCTATGAGCTGAGAGTAGGAGGGTGCAGCGGTCCCCTCGGTCTGCAGGCACTGATAAATATTGATGATGGAGAGCTCACGTGTTGACATAGTAAGCGGCTGTGACACAGTTATGCCTGGCGGTGAGCTGGGGAGCGCTGCACTCTTGGCACTCATCATTCTCGCTGAATGTTGGGGAGTGCTGAGCTGTGCACCAAACCCTGTCATCACAGTAATACATATCAAAATCAATTTGTATCTCTGCCTGCAAAGTAGGCATTTTCTGTACATTGTATGCATTTAAAATGTATGTGCGGCGTGTCCCCTTGAATCTGCTCATCTCAATTTTGTTTTATTTTTAAAATGCTGACAAGTTTTAATTAGTTGCTTTAATCGACAGAGAAAAAAAGAGCACTTTCTCAATTTCATTAATCATTTCATTAATTTAATTGTTTCAAACTATTAATTTACCCTCGGCCCTTAAATACTCAATATTACACCGAATGCAGTATAGGTATTAATTAATTACTAGACAGAGAAAAACCCAAAAGGAAACAAAATGTATAAAACCTACATTCAGTTATTCAAGGACGAGTAAAAGGACAGATGATCCCAGAAGAATTATTGTAGAGTAGCTCTCACTTGTGTACAGTCAAACCTCTTAAAATATACATTTCCCTGCAAATAAACTGCAACAGCAAATACTCGTTGAAGTAGTAGAGCATTTAAACATATACATTCACCAGATCTGGATGTTTTATTTGGATATGCACCAAATTTCACACACTCCTAAACATCCGTACCCTTCACATGTCAGATTTTTTTTTATCAAAATCCAGTAATTATTCTGTTTTGTAAGGAAAATGTAGGAATTCCCATCTCAAAATTTTAAAGAAAGTGAACTCCCCCCTCAACCGGATCCTCCACCAATTTTTTTTTTTCTCTGCATAATCCTGCACACTAAAAGACAAACGGGTGAAAACATAACCCTTCTTGGTGTAAGTAATGAAAAGTAAATCAAACTAGTGATGTACGGGATTGTCGTATGATTTAAACCATACTTTTTTATGACCACAGCATTGTATGGTTCTGTTTAGCACAGAATGAAAGTCCACACTGACTTCATCAGACACAACATGTTTATCTGCATTAAACCAAATATAAATCCATCACCCCTCTAACCTCGACCATGCTTCTTTAAGCCTGATCCATCTAAGAGCTACAGACAGGACTGTGAGCTCAAGTCTCTGTTGTGACAGTTGTCAGTTTGTAAACCTTCCATCAGCTCCAACCACCTGGTGGTGCGAGGCTGCCCACCTCAGTTGTCACTGTCTTGTTCCACCATTGTTGGATTTTCTCCCTTTGTTCCAACATCTAAGTATCATTTATCAATGGTCAGTATGTTTTAGTTCATTTCTCATGCAACAAAATGACCCTGTACTATAAAATGTGTGTGACTTTACTCTGGGAAAGGTGCAAA
Organism: Pleuronectes platessa; assembly: GCF_947347685.1. Taxonomy (NCBI): domain Eukaryota; kingdom Metazoa; phylum Chordata; class Actinopteri; order Pleuronectiformes; family Pleuronectidae; genus Pleuronectes; species Pleuronectes platessa. The sequence continues at coordinate 3,537,138 of NC_070639.1, read as the reverse complement.
GTACAACAACTAGTGTACAAAAACATGATCACACATTTGGAAAACTAGGACGAGACAAAGGCCAGTTGTTATTTATTTTGTACTTTTCTAGTCTTTATTTAACCAGTCAGGTGCCATTGAGAAACATTATCTCCTCGGCTAGGGAGTCCTGTGCAAGTCAGGCAGCTATTAAACAAATATAGGGAGGGAAAAATAAAATGTACTCACAAAATCAACCGATTAAAACATAGCAACAGTTTAAGAGGAGAATGGCACTCACTGGACTGCATACCTCCACTCTCGCCCAACACTCCCTTCATGAAAGCACAATTAAATTATTAAACCACATCCAGATTTGCTCAATAGCGTTTCTGTAATCTTGTTAAACAACAAAAAAACCGAGAAGAAAACATAACCTCAAGGAGGCAAAGAACATCTGTGGAAACATATCAGAGTTGGTGGCTAAAAATATTTATGGAAAATACAAAGCACATGTTAAAAGCGATTACATTGAACAAAAATACCTAGAAGGGTTAATGATTGTTATATAGAATAAATTAATTTAAAGGCATAAACAGGGACCACAGATTTTACGTCAATAGGAAGAGCATTCTACAGAATTCAAATGCACCCTCACCTCTTTTTTAATGGACTGAGAGAGAAGAGCAGAAAGCCCGGTTTGGAAGACCTCAGTGACCCACTGTTGTAATAATGTGGCGGCAGGTCAGAGATGTAGCAGCTTTAAAATGACCCTGGAACGTGCACTCACTGCCAAGCCCTTCGTTTATCATCCAAATTTGCTCTTAAAACAATCAATTAAAGCTCATCAGGGACAAACATTTAATTAAAGGGTTAATCCTGCAGTGTATCCTGAGTGAATACCTCAGTGTGTAGGAGAGAGAGAGGGTCCATGAAGCAGGAATCCAGCCAAGCACGGCTGAGGAAGCGAGAATATCAAGGTCCATTTCCATAATGTTGAGATCACAAAGTTACCATGGAAACCAGTCCTTTCAGAATAAATCAAGCCGCACAGACTTTTCCCACAAATTATAATATAGGAACATGTTTTTGACAAAAACGTAGTTCTGTCCAGTTTGTGTTTAAGGTCTAAGGTGTATCCAAAGACAATTTTCAAGTTAAAGCAAAAATACATATGCACATGCATAAGTAAGTGTGCATGTACAGAGGCATACATAATGAAATTTGTGTCTCCATGAAATAACCACACGCTCATTCCCAACTCTCCAATACACACAAACCTGTTTTCACCGTGCAGAAAAATCTATAAAAAACTATATTAAATATAATTTTGTCCATCCCTCAGTTAATAGGAAGAATAATCACAAGAACTTAAATAAGTCATACAGGGTCAATAAACCTTCCACTCTGGACGACACTTTTTACAGCATATGCCCGTATGCATGCATGACATCATCATCACTGTCGATATAAATCTTACTGTGTACATAACAGTAATTACTACATTACATTACATCACATTTCATTTAGCTGACGCTTTTATCCAAAGCGACTTACAATAAGTGCATTCAACCCCAAGGGTAGAGACCCAGGACGACAAGAATCAAGAGAGTACAATTTCTTCAAAATAAAGCAAAACTATAAAGTGCTATGAGTAAGTGCCGTTTAAGTGCTTCTAAATTGTTAGTTTATTTTATTTTTTTTATTTAAGGTATAGTCGGAAGAGGTATGTTTTTAGTTTTTTCGGCAGAAGATGTGTAAACTTTCTGATGTCCGGATGTCGATGGGGAGCTCATTCCAGCATTTAGGAGCCGGGACAGCAAACAGTTGTGATTTTGACGAGTGTTTAGCTTATTCTCCTGATGTTGTATAGCATGAATCTACAGGAACGTGTTGTTGCAGTAATGTTAGCAGCAAGGGAGAGTTGGCTATCGAATGTCACACCCAGGTTCCTAGCAGTCTGAGTGGGGGTTAACACAGAGTTGTCAAAGTAAATAGTCAGGTCGTGGGTGGGAGAGTCTTTCCCTGGAAGGAAAAGTAGTTCAGTCTTGTCAAGGTTAATTTTCAGGTGGTGTGCAGACATCCACTGAGGGATGTCGGTCAGACAGGCAGAGATTCTTGCTGCTACCTGTGTTTCAGATCGGGGAAAAGACAGAATTAGTTGGGTGTCATCAGCATAGCTATGGTAGGAAAAGCCATGTGAGTGAATGACAGAGCCGAGAGAGTTGGTGTTAAAAGAGAAGAGGAGAGGACCCAGGACAGAACCTTGAGGGACCCCAGTAGGGAGAGGACAAGGTTCAGACACAGATCCTCTCCAAGTTACCCGATAAGTTCGTTCATTGAGGTAGGAAGAGAGCAGGGAGAGAGCAGAGCCTCTACCTGCTTATTGATGATGATGTATATAGAAATATTCAGGATACAATGTACAGCCCCTTTCGTCGAGTTAATACAGTTTTTTATTGTTTATTTCATTGTCTTTGCACAACTTGTACTGTTTACAATTTACGGTGACAGTTGACTTGTGTATACTCTCATGGTGTGTATACTTTTAAGGATGTTGGTCGTTAGTGTTTCAGATAATCTGCATATTCTCCTCTCTTGTCACATGTTATCTTTAAGTACAGTCCGCACCATCCACCAGTATAATTTGACTCTATGTTCAGTTTTTTGTCAACCAGTTTTCTTTTATTTCTGTGTCAATAGACTGAAAGCATTTCATGAAATTATTTGCATGTGTTCACATACTTGGACAACAAAGCCGATTCTAATGATTATCTGCAATGAGCTTTTCCAGAGAACAGAACTAAGTTGCTCGAATCAAACGTGTTCTGAAGAAACTATAACTTTATTTCCATTGTAAGACATTTTTTATAATATATAACGGTTTGTCTATATGGCAGCGAGGCTCCTTCCGTGACCCGCTCAGCAGCAGCAGCAGCAGTAACCCTGAAAATTCAGCCTCCCCCACTCAAGGGAACAGCTTGTTTACAAAAGCACTGCCTCTCTGTGCCTTTGGTGTTGTTACGCTGTGATTCGATTTTTCATTGTTCAAAGAGGTCTATTATTGCCATCGGGGTTTATATCTCATCACAGAAAGACATCAAAGGGAGATGGAGCATTCTTGTGATTTTTCTTTTTTTATAGAGTGTGCCTTCTGGAGTAAACCAGCTTCATCTCTGGGGTAAGGGGGACTCCTGAAGACCCCCATTCCCCCAATGAGGCAGTTATATTATTCATTTCCTTTGTCTATTTGGGTTTTCATTTGAAATTTCTGGGCTGGATCACAGCATGTAAGAGGTAATACAAGTTGTTTGGAAATTAAACTGAAAAGTACTCTGGAATTAAGTGCCATGTGCATATAATGTTAAATAGACTCAAATCACTGTTTTTGGATGTGAAATTCATGTGGATGGACAGTGGCCACAGTGAAGAACATGGTGGAAATGAGGGAGCTAAACAGCCAAATAGTGAGGATGTACTGTGTGTGATTAGATAAAGATGCTTCTGGGTATAAATACTCACTATGCATAACTATAATGGCTCAGAGCGGATAGCTCCTCTATGATCAGCAGTCCCCTCATGATTAGTAAAAAAAAAAATTCTTAGGCTTCCCTCCATTAAGTTTCATAGAAATCCGCCCAGAAAATTGTGCGTAATCGTGCTGATAAACTAACAAAATAGTTCCGACCATGAATCTGAAATTTAGATTTACGTTCATAGCCCCCAGATGATCAACCTTAATAATGTTGATTATCCAGTGTCTTATATTCTAGCATCACTATCACCAGGTTTCAGCTTTGGGCCAAATATCTTCACAGTAAGTAGCTTGCAAATTCATTCTTTGCAGACATGCATGGTCTCCAGTGGATCTAGCCAATGACATGCTGACCTTTCCCATATCTTAAATGACAGAAGCCAGAGAAAATGTGACATGTACATTGATTTTTAATTTGGTCAATGTCCCATCTGCTTACATGGAGGAGACGTGGTTTAGGACCTTTACTGCAGCCAGCCACCAGGAGGCAATCTAGACACTAGGCTTTCTTTTTTGGGGAGCCGTAACATCGTCCACCTTTATTTCTAGTCTGTGTTGTGAATGAAATGTCTCAACAACTGTTGCAATTCATTTTGACAAGAACATTAGTTTTACCATTAGGATTTAAGGTTATAATTTGTAGATATTGCTAACGACAACTCATAAACAGTGGTAAACCTGGTATAGAATAAAGCAAACCTTACTCTTTACCTCCAAGCACCACTGGGACTAACTGCAGCATCACAGAGCTGCAAGCATGACTGTGATCCTGTTTACTGTCACCTGTGTTCCATGTGTCCACTCACAAAGTGTTTACATAAACCTGCACCAGGTTTGGATTTCAGTCCCCAGACCCACAAAGGTTGAAGTCCTGTGATCTAACGCTGCAATGAAACTTGCTCAGCACATTTATAGTCTGTGTTTAATTAAGGTTGCAACCTCTGGGGGCCGTTAACGGGGACTTCAGGCTCTGTTCTGCTCATCACCAGAAATTAGTGCTTGGGTGCTTTTTAAAGACTGGGATATTGCCACACAGTATTTTATTCCCTGAGTGCAGTGGAAGCAGCAACACGGGGCTCCACCTGTCCTTAATTAGTCTGAATTTTCTTTGTGTACATTAAAATTGGTGCTGACATTCTTCCTTGTTATGGGCTAAACATCTGAGGGAAGCATTATGCAAACACACCACAGACTGCCAGATCAATACATAAGTAAAAGAGAGGACGGAGGGCTCAGGGAAGGGAGGAGCATTCACACCCCGGATTTAGACCTAGAAAAACGAAGATTAAATAACAATAATCACAACGCAAGCAATATCAACAATTTTATAGCTTTTTCTCTGGAGATTTTAACAATGCTTCTTCAAACACAACTTAACTCTTCTCTGGTTTAAGCTTTACTTCATCTCTCTAATGTCTAAAAAAATTCACAAATTGAATGTAATGACGATTGAGGATTAGAGTATGTTGTAAAAAAAAGCAGATGCATCTGTCTGGTTTTCCCTTTCAAGTAGCACTTAAATATCAACTAAAGCTTTTTTTTTGGGATACTGGGATGTGAATGTGTGACTTTAAATTAACATTTGCACTTGGGAATCTTGTGTATACATGTATTCACACCAATTAAACTACTTTCTAATGCTCGACTCCACATGGATCCTCTCTTTCAACAGGATCTAACAAGAAACAAATTAGCACTTTCACTCAGGTGAGTCTAAAATGATATCTCTGCAACAGTCTTGTCCCAACACAATCTAAACAACCCCCACCGAGGCCTAACTGTTCCCTAATGAAACCACATTTTTCACTTGTGATGGAAATCTGAAAACACAAGAGGGTAGAACACCAAATTTATCTACATCTTGTTTAATAAGGGCATTCTGCAGAAAGGATCAACACAGAGTCACAGGGATCTCAGAGTGAAGATGGAGAACAGTCAAATGCAAAGATCTTATATGAGAGAACTAAGTCTGTTTGTCTGAGCAAGTTCAGACTGGTTCTATAGGCGCAGTTTGAGACAGGAATTAAATCACAGGAATAAATGATTTGCATACATTTCCATTAGGTTCTTGGACAGTCGATAAGTCGAGAGGCGGTGGACTAGTGGCGGTGGACTAGTGGAGAAGCAACAAAAAGACGAACCTGGATTGATCTGTCCAAAAATCCAAGAGGATTCTCCCTACCCAGTCTAGTGCCCCTGAGCAAGGCACCTTACTCCCCCAACATCTGATCCCCGTGTGCCATACATGGCTGCTCACTGCTCTGTGTGTCCTTCACCAGGTGGGTTAAAAGCAGAGGTTAAATTTCCCTACCTGCATGACTGTGCATGTCTGTTCATGTGTTTTTGGACAAATAAATGTATCTTAATCTTAATCTTAATAGAAAGGTCACACAGGTTTCAGTTCACAAACACTTCAGGTCATAAAGTCTTAGACAGGTATGCAAAAAGTTACTCTTCTACTACAAAATAGGTTTCATCCACACTTATTTATTTTCCACAACACTTAGTTATTTCCTGCACGCCAGTAAACAAACAAAAATCATTAGTTAATCAGTTTTAAACGCATATACTGAATATGGGTGGACACAAACTAGCAACATAAGGTGCCTCTGCCTAATATAGATGTTGATTGACGAATAAACTATGATTTAACCACTTTTTGAAATGACAGGAACATTTGCAGGGGGACAGCTGAACAGGACCTGTGCATTTTTGATCAGGGTATGTGCATAGATATCTGCCCTGATATCACTTCTCGTATTTCCTTAAGCTGCTGCTGAGCCTGAATTCTGCAGTGTAAGAGAAAGTTTGAACATGAAAGCTGCCAAGCAACTCCTGGTATTTGCTTAACTGTGGTTGATGGAAAGGTTCATTAAATCAGCTTTTTCTGATCTTGAAATGAAGATGAATCTGTGCTTCATTTGGATGGAAACCATGCTCACTAAAGCAGCCATTTTATGGCCTTCAGGGCCAAGGCTGCACTTTATCTCCTAAACTAGCGGACTAGTAATTAAAGTACAGCGGACAGGATAGTCCTCACTCACTAAATCACTGTTGAACTCTGTAAGTCACATGGACGTGTTAAATTGGATTTATTCTCCGTCTGGACCCCATCAACCCCAACATCAGGTACAGGCGCTTTCCAAACTCCAAAATCTGACATTCAAACCTTCGTCATGCAGTGATTGCCCTGCTGTTCAGAGGTGAAAAAGGAGCCCGACATTACTTTCTGTCGATTTGTTCAGGGACCATTTGTCGCACTTTTAATGTGCACAACTGAGATCAACACTATGAATGTCTTTCACTGCACCTTCAAGTGTGGCCGATCAGAATGACTCTAAAGAAATTTGTTTTCTGACATCGTCCTAAGAACTACTCACAGGAGACTGTGAACTGACCTTCGGAGCCATTTCACAAGTTCAAACAATACGCTGAGAAGACACAGCAAACTGATATATTCGATTTTATTCCAATTGATCAGTGAATCAATCAGAGCCATGCTTCCCGCAAAATAGACAATTCCCATTAAGCTTTAGGGCTTTATCCTTTGAGGATCACGAGGGGGGGGGGGGGGGGCTGTACCCAAGCACTTCAGCAGTCATTGGGCTCAAGGTAGTGAACATCCTAGATGGTTCAACAGTCCATTAAACTATCAAACTAGTAGAGTGAATACCTCCACAAGGAGTCAACTGTCCCAATCAATTTCAATCAAGCTGCACCCGATCTTCGATATTAGTCCTTTTGAATACACCTGATTTCTTTCTAGAGTCATGAGTTATCCCCTGGGAAATCTGGGAAAATGTCCCATCTCGCTATGTGTTAATAAAAGTGATATGGTAGTCCCAGGATCCTAATCTTTTTCCGGATCTGTTTCAAAATTGAATGGGTTCTTTCTTGGCACGTGTCCAAATGAACCAACAATCAACCAAGAAATCAATGGACAGATGTGAAAACATAACCTCCTCGGCAGAGGTAATTAATAGCTGCGACTGTTGGAAGTTTACCCAGACTGAACTCAAGCCGGCATTGAGAAAACACTCAAGCTCAGAGCCTTTTTCCCATGAGTCAATCCTTGTACCACTGCACCACTGTGCCGCTCAAAGTCAACACCTTATGTCATCTTGTTGACCAAGCGATTGTAAACAGGCAGTTCATACATCATAATCTATTAGCAAATAAAAGACGAGTGTTAAAAGAGGTGATGAATGACAACGATATGGTCATAAAACCTGCAGATAAGGAAGGAGGTAATTTGCATACAGGACACAGTCAAACATAAAGCAGAAATTCTCATTCGGTTATCTGATCCAAAAATTCCACTCACTTCAAATCCTACCGACTCCTCACAACAGATAACATTTTCTTATCTTCTATTATAAGACCAAACAAAAAGGATGGATCTTAAATTCAGAATTCATTTTATGTATTGCCAACATCAATTACACAGATTTCTTTTTTTTGAATACCCTTCGAGAAGTACATAAATCTTTAACAAATCCTCCTGGCCATCTTGCAAATGTGGAGGGAATGCATTATGAATGTGTTGGCTGTCATCTCAAGCCTATTTTAAAAAGGTCTTAAGTAAAAGTTCTTCTCTGGCCGTCATCCTTTTATCAATCTCATCATTAGAATTTCTTATGAAACACAAATATTTTAGCCTCTGTTTATTGGCACCACACATGCTTCTAATCTAATACAGGTAGAATACACATCTGCTTAATAACACTACATGGATGGTGACATTTTCTGGCTTTTAAAGGGCTGCAGCGATGTTTTGAATAATTCTTTTTCATTACTTTAAGGCTTTGATCAGCGCCCCCGGTCACAATGGGACATGGTGGACAAAGAGTACGTTTTTTGACACCAAAAAATGATGGCCATTTAATTAGAGATACAATTATCTTCCAGTGTCTTCAAGCTCTCATTCTGTTCTCCTCAAGAGATCTCTTCCAATAAGTCAGCTTTACAGGTTAGGAAGGCTTTGTCACAGAAGATGTTCTTCAAAGAAAAGATGCCGCAAATATCAAATTAAGACTTGCAGCGTGTTTATCCTTCCAGCTGGATCGATTAGACTTTAAATTAAACTTTGAACAAGACCTTCGGACTCCGAGGACCAGAAATAAAGTTCTTACTTGCTTAACTACTTTCTGTCCTTAATCACAGGCCAGTAAAGTGACTACAAGTTTGTGCCAATGCTACATAGCCAACATTCGGTTATTTACTGACTTTGCTTCACCTATTGTTGCATTTACAAACAATACTGTAGAATATGCCTCATGGATAACATGCTACATCTTTGTTCTGTCATGCTGCATCGATGCTTCAGAGACTTGCTATTGTAAAGCACCAGGATATGCTGGAGCTAAATGCTTAGCATGCTATCTTCATGTTGTACTGGTTGCAGATTGGATGCTACAATTATTCATTATTGTAAAGCACTATTATGAGATGAGACAGGTAACTGGTTTGCATGCAAACTTCATATTGCACTGAATGCTGACTGAACGCTACATCACTATTGCAAAATACTGATCCAAGACAGGACAGGCTGGAGCTAACTGGTTAGCGTGATAACTTTATTGCACTAATATCAGAGTGGATGCAAAAGTTACTCACTATTGCAAAGTGCTGTTACGGAAAAAACGGAGCTAACTATTTAGCATGCTAACCTCAGTAAATGTGACAGAAGGTATGAAGTTAACATTGTCGCATTGATGCTGAGCAGGAGAAAAACCTTACACATGTCATCTCTAAGTCAGTCTTTTAAAGTACTTCTATCAACATTAGACCCAAAGCTTTCACCTTTCATCTGTGCTCCCCTTGTTTTCATTGAATTTAAGGGGATTGTTGGACCTTGGTGGAGGTTTGAGCTCTACTGAGTGCCATTTCAGTTTGTTGGTTGTTTGGTTGGTTTATTTGTGAGCAGAATTACGCAAAAACTGCTGAACCGATTTCCATCAAACTCATTGGAGGGCCTGAGAAGACATTATGGTGGAGATGCAGATTAAGGGCCGAATGCAGGAATTATACTATCAATTTGTTTAACTCTAAAACATTATCCAACTACTTCCCTTTTTCTTTAAAATTTAATATGAGAAGTAAACAATCATGTGTAGAATGAATTAGCCTTTGGCTGATGTAGGCGACCTAGTGATTGCTGTCTAGTTTGTAAATGACTTTAGAAACTGACACATCATTTAGTTGATGCAAAATTTAGCCCCAACATGTCTCCTGTCCATACATGTCTCACTCACCTCTCCAGGGCATTTGTTCACAGCGCAGCACGAACAAATTATTAATTTACTATAATCACATTTGCCTCCACACATTTGACACACGTAGGATGTTGCCCATGTGGCCTGTGTTACATGGGTAGAAAGGAACCGAAAACATAAACAGTGCATCAGCAGCAAACATAAAAACGCCATTAAGGCTTAATGACCACGACTTTCCTGTCACGGCACACTACAGAGATGTGAGGCATGACATTTCCTCTCGAAATTTCACGGCATTGGAAAAGTTTCTCTTCCACCTCGGGGAGGGGACCTTGACCTACTCCAGAGAAGACAAAGTATTTTGGATACATAAATTACATCCACCGAAACCACATGGAACCTAATGAGGACTTGCCTGTTGGCGTGATGTTAAGATTAATGGGCGGCCAATATGAGCTCCTCATGATTTGTTTGTCCCCCTTTTTTGTGATGTTGTGATAAGTGAGGCCCTGTTCATTAGTTATGGATCTTAGGCTGCGTGTGGTTACACTCTCCGCACATATTCCAGTAAGTTATCAGTTATGTAAGCTTTATTATATGACTTTTGTGAGCTCTGAACATTTGCTGTCTTTTGATAATACTTTTTTTCATATTGCAGATAATTGGTTGCATATATCCACAGTGGACATTGAATTAATAAGTATTATTGTTTCTGCCTTTTGAGCCTCACTAATGATAATTATAAACTACATTATAGGGTCTGACTTGTAAACATGAAATATAATAACATGAATCTATGTTAGCCCAAGCTCTGTGTGTGCTTACTGTGGTAAACGCTGGGTTTTAATGAGCTCATTGACCTTCATTTGTATTCACACTGCAGGCACAGCTGGTGTCCTCTGATTGGTGGCATTTTTCTTAGGTCAGAGCCTTTTATCAATATGTATGTGCTGTTGTGATGTATTTTGCTTGATGAAGGTTTTATGATAGAGACATTATGAATACAGTGAGTACATGTGATGGACAGTGTGATTTCTTAGGCAGAGCCATTTCCTTACCATTTGCAATGCTAAATAATTGTAGCAGGCTACGTTCTTCATTTCTCTAAATGCAAGTTTGTTTTTTAACAGTTTCATTATCAGTTGTCTATTAAAGTGAAGAGCCATATATATCTACACTTGTATTAGCATTGATTAGAATAAACAGTTTTCAGCATAATGGGATATAAATTGATGATGGATTATTGTCAGTAATAGTAGAGTATCATTGTACATTTTCATTTGATACTTCAATAGCGCAGGCAAACGTATAGAGATAAGATCTTAGATTACAATATCGGACAATAAAATAAACATTTATCTGCATCTATACACGAAGTATAATGAACTCAGGCAATACCCCTTAAAGGGACATTTCTTCTTCATACTTTTGGCAAATTGCAACAACATTTATTACAACACTGACTTGGGGATAAGAAAAAAAACGTCCCCTTTCGAAATTACACGATGCCGGTGTGATTTGAACCGGAACAGCAGTTTCTCTGTTTCTCGGAGGTTCAGAAGGGAATAATTATCTTGGTGATGAGAGAGAGTAATGTAATTGTATCTGTAAACGCATTTTTTTTACTCTCAGCAAAAAAGCAGAGTCTTAGTTATGAAGAGGTGCTATATGATTTGCCCGTGTCAGCTGGCCGTGGCGCAGAATCCCCAGTTGGGAGCTTAGCCGTTCTCAATTAAATCCACAACTGAGCACTTTGATGGTGGAGGGCTGCACTGTGAATTAGCCTCTATGTGAAGCTTTTGTAGCTTTGCCACTGGCTGAGTGCACTCTCACTGACCTCCTCCTCTTCCTCAAGCTGAGACAGAGAAAGTTGTAATGAAAAGGCAACGGTGTCAAAGAAAAAGTGGTTTATTATACACCAGTATAACAGAACTCTGCAAAAGTGAATACAATTATAGGATGTTGAATTTCTTTATAAAGTTACAGTGACATTTGAAAAGTTGTCATCAGCAGGTAGTTTTTAGAAGATACTTGTGTTGAATTTTTTTAATAATTAAGGCTGAAGTGCACTCGACCTTTAGCGCCCCCATAACTGTATTTAATTTTCTCTTTCTGCACAATATTTACACATTCACGATGCTTTTTGAAATCCATATTTACTGTAAACCTCATCTACGTGCATGGACTTAATATTCCGATGAACCTTTGGAAGGATTTGTCAGGATTCCCTGCTTATGTTTGTCAGTCGGTGCATCGGGCACAAAAGAATGACTCCATAAGTAGTCGGGTTGATTCAAGTCACTTTTATTTATGCAGCACCAAATCATAACAGTAGTTATCTGAAAGCACTTTTCATACAGAGCAGATCAAGACAGCACTTAGACTGTTATTTACAGAGACTCACAGGAGGAGGATAGGTATAAACCCCAGGACCGACATTGAAGTAGCTTTACTCAAACTTCTACTGAAGTTTGTAACACACTGTGCTTTTTTAGGTTTGAGTTTGGGGCCTGACATATTAACTTCCACGAAGAATGTTGTGTTTTCATTGGCATGTGTTTTTGTTCGTCTGGGTGTTAGTTAGCAGCATTACACATTATACTACAGGACTGATTGCCACGAAAGTTTGTGGAAGGATGAGGTTCGGGTCAAGGAATCACCCATTCAATTTCTGATTTATGGACGAAAAAATTTGAAAACTGTTATCTCTATGATGTGCAGACATTTAGTCCAGATATATTAGGTCTTGCATAGGATTTCTGTCTATGTACTGTATTTGATCTCAAACATGTACATGCAATTTATGGATAAATTCACCCATTGGCTGACGTATGTGCTCTACCAGTGCCCTTGTAGTTGTTGTTGTTGCTTGTGTTTGCTTGAAGTTGTCATCAACATAGATAGATAGACAGACAGACAGGCAGACAGACAGACAGATAGATAGATAGATAAACAGACAGACAGATTGATAATCACACTGAGATGGATTTTCAAATGTAAGTCATGAATGGTAAATGCCAGATTTGACAGGATTGCTTCCACTTTGAAACATTTAAAAACAAAATACACACTAGAGAAAGGACACACAGCAGAAAAACCTTTCAGACTCTTGAGACCTTTCAACCTGAAAACCAGATCCTTTGTTTGAGACGAGATACAGATCAGTCAGTTTCTGCCATGACGATAGCGATCTTCTAAAAGGATATCGATTCGATCACAAAGGATATTTTTCCAGTGGTGGATATTCTACTGTAGAAACGCAATCGCCTGCTCTTTAAACTGAAACACTGGAGATGAAGGCATGCATAACTCTCTGCTATTAAAACACTACATTACATAATGATCCATCAAAACATGAACGTTCTTTCCGAACCCAACATTGTCCGATGCTTTATTCCTTTCCATCATGTAACTGCCAACGGAAATCAATAAGGACATCTTGTTTTATGGTTATTGTGGGATGGAAAATAGGTCAGTATTTATTCATCAACAAATAAATTAGCTCAGGCTATTTGTAATCAATCTATCTATATATTTCTCTGTCCATTTAGCTGCCAAATTACTGTACCGCCTCTGTAGCCAATAATGATGACCATTTTATTGTCCCTGTTAGAATGACCCTTGGCCTGGGCCATTCTCTCCTTTCTGCGATTTCATTTTCCTTCTGCAGTTTTAAGAGGAGACTCTAAGCCAATAACAGTTAGTGGTGGGACATAATTTGTGAATGCTGCTGCCAGAATTATAAGACTTATCGTTTTTTGAAGCCTTTCTCCTTGTCCCTGCTTTGTCCCCTCCCCCCTCACATCCGCTTCTTATCAGGCCATCGACTCATCAACTGAAATCAGTGGTATATAAGGATCGGTTGGATCACTGCTTCCTTTCTTGAACCTTGTGTTACCTCCATGTTGAATTCACACTTGGGCTGATCGTGTGTTTCTTGACTTTTCGAACGCCTGGTCCTCTCTGAATTCTAGCCCCGTCTTCTCCGGATCACATACTCACACTGTCACGCTCAGCCAGTTCCCCAGCCACACCGACTACCTTTACATGGACAGCAATATTCTGACTATTGATCTTATCCTGAATAAGACATTTTCTTGATAATAATGTTCATATGAATTGCTTATAGAATGTTTCACTCATACTTACCTGTTACAGAGCATAGTGTAATTATGACTCGCTTTACATTATCCTAATACTTGTTTACACTCACACTACATCATCAAGTCGGTAACCGTCGAATGTCGATGTCGCAAAATCCTGTGAAAACTCTGTCTCTGACTTGTTCTTCTCGAGGTATAGTGATCAGAATACTCCACGTGTCCTCATTGTTTACTGCTTATAACCTTATTCATGCTAAGGTAATCAGAACACGGCAGCGTCGTATTCAGACTTTTGTCTTATTGAAATTATATTGTATTTAAACATGTTCACTGTTCCCCTGGACTCTTTAAAAATCCCTGGAAGCTTTATAGACTCACTCTGCCCTGTCTCCCTGGAATATGGACTCTCCCCTGGTTTCTCTTTGTGTCCTGGTTGTTGGTCATCCCATCTCCTACTCATTTCTTCTCCTGCACATCCATCCATTATCTAGACCGCTCATCCATTAAGGGTCCGGGTTGGGCTGGAGCCAATCCCATCTGATATTGGATGAGAGGCAGACTACACCCTGGACGGTTCGCCAGTCCATCACAGGGCAGACGTTCAGAGACACAAGGCGACAGTGCTAACATCCACACCACCATTGATGCATTTTAAATTAATTCTTCATTGTTAACTGTCTGGAATCTGTTCTGCTATTTGAGTTTGCCATGCTGCTCAGATTAACAGTTGCCCTTGATTTACTGTGTTTGTCTTCTTTCTACCTTCTCCCCAGGATGTAGTAATAGGCGCGCGCGCACACACACACACACACACACACACACACACACACTTAATTAGGTGCATAAGTTAAATCTTCGGCTCCGAATTATTCATCTGTGTGATTTTCACTCCAGGTCCTTCCTTTCTCTCTCGCTCTGTAATGTAAGACGGTGAGAGCACTAGTATGACAAAGAGTATATTTCTCTGTGTTTGACAGGGTGACCCAGTGGGCGAGGAAAAGCTTCTGCAACTGGTGGAACGCATCTGACCGATCTGGTATTATGACAAATCTCCTACAAAATGAGAGTACGCCTGCAATATATTACGATGCTGGATGGGAGCCTTGTGGCCCAGAATGATACCAGCAGCTGCGTCCACCTGCCGTTTCCATTATCTGCTCCAGCAAATGACAGTTTCTCCTGGAATGAGCAGGTCATATGACATTATCTTAAAACAGAGAATAGTGTTTTTGTAACATATAAACAGAGGTGCTAAGGTTATAAAATATCAAATCATTCACAAATTAAACCTTTATATATGAAATGTAATTTATTTTGACTTTATTTGGTATTTATTGAATTGATCTGACTGCGAAAATAAGCTTTTTATCTGTCTGTGTTTTCCTCCCCTCCTCACTCTTGTCAGTGGAGTGAAACGTGACCTTGGGTATTGAAAGCAGACATCTAAATTCACTAGATCTGGATTTAATGTGCACCAAATTGCATACACTAATAACTGTCCCCTAAATATTCCAGATAATAGATTCTGCATCTGACCACTGATCCGGAAGAGTTCTTTCCTGACCCAAACTGCATCCGCATCCCTCCGCCAAGTTTCTGTGTTAATCCGTCCAGTAATTTTTGTGTATAACCTCTTAAGCGGAGGTAAATAAGACTCAAACCTATGATTGATTTTGACAAAGGCTTTCTGCTTTAACCGACTGAGCTTTTCTAGCCTTTACTGCACTGGTTTAGAGGCTCAGGAAACTCACAGACCAATCGCATGCGGTGTAAATAATCTCACGTGACGCCACTCAGCCAATCACACATTTCTATTCTGATGAGCCACAGTCACTGTGATATGAGACAATATGTATTGTCCTGAATCATAAAGCTAGTTCGACATTATCGTGTTCCAGTCGTTCAATATCTAGAACTCGCCCGCATTAGGATCTTTATGTAACAGAATACTAGTTTTAGATTCAACGGATTTTATCCAGGTTCAAATCTTTGTCAACCAAATGCATTTTTTATTGTCTAATCTAAACCGGGACACCGACATGTTTGTTTATGCCTGTCACCCCTTGTGCTCACATTACTACGGACCCTTTACAAATATAAATGAAACAAATTATCAGATCCGCTTTCACTTATCTCCCACAGCTCAAACCCTCAGAACTCCTACTAAAATACATCCATATTAGCCTGTGTGATACAAAACACATCATCTGAGATTATCAGGATCAGGTGACGTAAATGTTGAAATAGCAGTATTACAATCTAAATAAATATATTTAGATTGTAAGCTGGTTGTGTGTAGGAGCGTTTGTGGATGACTATAAATACACTTGAGTGACGGGCTGAGGTGGTGCGATCACTCGGATCATGTGTTAGAAAGTTGGAACCCCATTTACACAGCAGTAGAAAGCAAATAGACCTTTTAATGGCAATGCAGAAATGCTGAGGGGGATTTTGTGTCTGGAACCACAGTGCATTGACAGCGGCTGGGAAAACGGTGTAATTGACAAGGGCTGGATGAACGACATTTGCAGGAGAGCTGGGGGGCTGATGGCGGACTCAATATATCATGATCAGCTGTCCAAGGTGTTTTATAAGTTTATTGAGGATTAGGGACGTCTGCTGCAAGAGGTCGGTATGGATTAGTCGTATTGAGTGAAGCAGTGGGCGGTCTCTCAGTAAGTTAGACGGCCGTCTTTACATTCTTGCTCAGGATTATATTTCACCGGCTTTTCACAGATGCTTTACTTCGATTCTTTATTTATCATTTTTTATAGTTTTACATGAGTGATTTAAGTTATGGACAAACTCATATTTCTGATACCTACAAACACTTGAACAGATTGTTTAATCTTCAACAGTCTGTTGTCGACATGTCATAGATGTACAAAATGATAGCTCTCAAAAAGTGAAGCCAAAGCATCTTTATAGCCTCCTGGTGGCTGGCTGCAGTGTAGATCATAAACCCTGCCTCCTCCATGTTATCAGATGGAACATGGATCAAAGTACATGTCTAATACGTCTTCCTCAAGATGGTTTCTGTCATTTTAGACTGTAGAGCCCACAGAGGTAACATGAAAACTAACTTTAGTAAAAATGTATTTACTTATTTATCTATGTTTGTTTCTCCATTTTGTGAGACTCGTCATTCACAAATATGAATCGTGTTTAAATAAATCCCCATTTTTAAGAAGACACTCAGCAACTGGATATTAAGATTTAAGATTATCTTTATCCATAGTCATATTATCTGTTGACCATCAAAACCAGCTGATCCAGATCACAACAGACTGCAACATGCTCCCATTGGTCATTGAGGTTAAATCATTCAGATAATCAGCTCAACAGTCATTATTTGTGCTCCTGCTTTTACCCAATGTCCAAGGCTACATCCATACTAATACATTTTAGTTTTAAAATGAAAATCATTTCCATCCAGAAAGGCATTTGTCTGCTTATCAATAATCTGCATTTATAGTAACTCACATATCACATGTACTGGTTATAGACACGTGTCAGTGTTAACAGGAAGCATATCGTCACTTTGAAGTTGGTTGCGTAGTTGCAGAAAATACTGAGGAAGAAGGAGAAGGCGAAATGTAAAAGAAGGGATTTCTTAGTTTTGGCTGATGATGAGGTGGAACGGTAATGGACAATCTTAGCAAGGCTTGTAATTCTTTATACATCTTTCAATGTTTTCAAACCATGGGTCAGTTTGATCCAGACCATGACCAGCTCTTACGGCTGGACAAAATTTTGGTCGGTTGGTCCTGACTGTGGTCTGAGGAACCTCTCACAGCTGGTATTTTGGTTCAGTTTATTTTTTTTCCAAACAAGATAAGTGTGAACTTGCCTGAAGACATCCCTGGAGTTTTCAAAGTAACAGTCTCAGTTTTAAGGACTCAACACCTCCAGAGTAGTGTGGACATTGGACAAAACATCGCAACATTTTTGTTTGGTTTTAACCTTAGCCATTAAAGATCCTGTCTGTTTTCTCCACTTTAAACATTGTGTATTAACAAGGTAGCTTTATCATTTAGGTCAATCAGACCAAACAGTTACTATGAGTAACAACTCAAAGGTTTGTGGACTAAATTTAAACTTTGAATTTATGAGAAGATTAAACTACACAACAGGATATTAGTTGTTTTTTTAAGTTGTTTAGGTCTCGAGTTTCATTTTCCAGGCATTTATGTCTCATGTTTTGTAATCAGTGTTGGTAGATTAGAAAGGAAGCTCTGAAATTTCCATCATTTTATCAATGAATAAATTGTGCGTTGAATAGATTGGACTTCTTCTATTTACCCAGCATCGAGGTGTTTCCTTCCACAGAGAAATTTTGGCCCCTTACAGCAGGTACTTATTCTGATGTGATAGCATTTATTCAGGTGTTAGTCTGCAAAATAACTGATCTTATCTCACAGCCCGTTAGAGCCGCTCACTGCAGCTTATGAGATATGGAAATGATGCATGTGTTTGAAACTGTTACAATTCCAGGCCAGAGAACCTGAAAATACATTTTTATGTTGGCCACTTGTGACTCTTTTCCCTTTCTTTTTTAGTTTTACTATCGAGTCAATTTGCATAAAAACAACTAACGTGCTGATGGTCGACCTGAGGAGATGGAGTAAAAAAAAACAAAAAAAACGAGAGCTTGTGATACAATAAGTGGTTGAAAACCATGTGAACTAATTGTCCTGAGGACAATGACAGTCAGTGATGAATGACGACTAGGCTTTTTTGGGAAGTGTAGAAATATTCACTGCACAAGTGAACAAGAGAGGAAAAACATCATTATCACATCAATGAAGAATATCTGCTCCATCAGAATAGGAGTGAGGTGCACCGCGGCCCCTGTTTAATTAGCTGCTGTGTGGACGCGCCGCAGTCATTATGCCCATTCGAATGGAGCGTGTAAATGTCTTGTGTCCATTTTCACCGAACAAAAGACTTTAATGGTCACACGAAAACAACTCCAACTTCCTGCTCAGCGATAAGGGGAGGTCAACGAGGGAAAGAAATCTGCTGATAGATTATTTTAATACTTGAAATAAATGAACTTTTATAAACTGTACACTCAGTGATATGATAACCCTTCAGCAAACCCCCCAGCCAGATATGATTCTCCCACTGGGTACAGCAATGCAGTGTTGTGTGTGAGCATTGAAGGAACACGGTGCAGGTGCTGAAGGTGCAAATCATGTTAACGTGAGTGTAAATTGAATGACCTCTGCACGGAGCCCGACATGCACACACACAAGTTTAATGGTTTATTTCATATCAAAGAATGTCAAATTAAACTGTCTTGAGCTTGTCGTCAGTACATTCTTCAATTCAGGTGTTTTATTAAAGTCGGCTTTCAAACCATGATTACTTCACAGTGGAGGGAACATGCACGTGTCATATGTGGTGACAAAGGGGAAGGGGATGGTATTTGTTCCCAACATGTCAGGCAACCTAGTTTAGTACAGTTGAATGTATTTAACTTTACTTGTTTTTATTATCCAGAATGATTCTATTCCATTATAGTGGGGTTTCGTTTAGCTTTTGTTTCCCCTGTACGAGGGAGAGATGCAACATGATTTAAAGGATAAAACAATGTCATTTCCTTTTCTTCTTTCCTTTTCTTTTTTGAAATAATAACCAAGTTCAAGCTTCCTGTACTTCCATTCATAATAAAATAAAGACTGACTTTAATTAAAAATATTAGTCGCCCCTCTACAATAAACCGTCACTTTTATTGTTTGTGGATTGGGCATTGTGCAGAGTCTGTGTTCATTCTACCTGGTTTATCTGCAATAATGATTTTGTGCCAGGATCAATCAGATTCAGTTTTTTGCACCGATTTGAAAGTGTTTTTCATGGAATGAAACAGAATCAGCTTCATTAATTTGCACTGTGTGGTTTATATATAAATTTGAATGATTTACTGAAGTGCTGTTCTTAATTCATACATGTTGGCTTTGTCGGAGTCCGTCAGACACAAGATCACAACTTTTAATAAGAAAAGCTCAGTAATCCAGTTCTATATAAAGATTTCAGCAACGAAACAAACTTTATGCTTTTCACTTTTTTAATCAATTTCTAAGTGTTTCCATGAATGGTGCTGAGATCAGGTACACTTGTGAATAATAATAAAAAAAATATATATCAAAAGTGATCTGATGGGCCAGTTTTTCCAAGGACGCAGAAGAAGACATGTTGAACCCACTCTTCAGACTCCCTTTTGAACACTACACCGCTGACTGACTGTGCTAAGGAGAGTCTTCAGAAGATCTCATGAGTTCAGGCAATGTCTGATTTCTGAATTAAGTCGTGCAATACAGCCTCTGACCAGGTCTTAACATTGTGAGTCAAAAACCTTTTAGAAGTATTGAAGTAATGAATTTCTCTCTTACTGATGGAGGATTTCTTTCGGCATGTGTTTGTTGTTTCATTTGTCTCAATCTGCTATAGTTTTTTCTTTGTCTAAATTTGCTCCATGACTGCAGAGCACGTCTTGACTTAATCTGCTTTTCAAATACTTGCACAGACCTTTTCAGTGTGTGTTGTGACAGTGGATTCTGCCTCCGCCTGAATAATGTCAAAGGAGTTTTATCAGGTCATGACAGATAATCAGGAAACTTCTGTCAACTGTAGCTAGGGCACATGCTTTAAAAAAGTTTCTGTAAATATTTCATCCAAGTTTCTATGGTGAGGAGAGATTGTTCTGAAATCCTCGAGTCAAAGGTCTGTTATGACACGTGCCATGTCAACGTAAAGAAGGGAAGGAACCATGTGACTCAAATGAAAGCATGAAGGGCCTTGATTGGCTTTTCAATGGAAAGAAAAGCCATAGAGCGAGTAATAAACCAAAGAGGAATGTGAAAGGCGATGGAACAAGAAACATTAGCTTTGGAAATGAGCTCCATAATCCATGCAATTAAAATGAAGTGGCTGACAATGTCAGTTGGCCATTTCCATTTGCCACTGCGGCATTTCTCATGTGGAGCTGCTCCCAGCGACATGTTCTTTTGATCCTTTCATGACTCTCTGGAGCTCGATACAGAAGAGGGGGACATTTAGGAACATTTGTTTCAGTGGCTAAAGTTGTAGGCAATTTGAATATGAGAACTAGGTTTGCATAATGTGGACAGAAAAGCCCATATAAAGACACATGGAAACCATTATGACCATTCAAGCTGAGTCTAATTCTCCTTCTGATGCTGGAATTACTGGGCCTTTGTCTCCTAGTCAGCTGTGAAATGTTGCTGCTCAGGCTGTTCTGGGGGAACAATGTATAAACTGAGACAATTACATTTCCTGCCTGTGATGAAAATCTCTCAATGATTTCAAGGGTGGACTTTATCATTCAAAGTGGGTAACTGCCCGGACCCCCCAAGCTAGCAGGGCCCATAATAGCTATTATCTGTCTGCACTATGTTTAGCAGGGGTGGAAGAGATGAGTTAAGTTCACTCTGGTAACTGTAAAACAGCTGTAGTCTTTATCTGCTCTTAAGCTGGATAAACTGTACAGCTTGAGTTAGTTTTCCCCTATTTCCACCTAAATTTCAGCTTTGGTGTGCGTCTTCTGTTGTGCAGTGTTCAGGGGCTCGTCATTGTCATGCTCTTGTCACGAGTCAATTTCCCAAACTCAGCATCTATTATAGGTCTAGGTTAGGTTATAGGTTTTTATGCTTAAACCTTTGTTTGTTTGTTGTTAGCTTGCAGGATTCTGCGTGAACTGCATTATTATAAAACCTGGTGAATGGATGGGACATGGGTCAACACCTCATAGGATTTTGACCCTGATCATAGAAGTGTTGGATCCAAAATATGTTATCACATTCTTTTAATCTACATTATAAGATATGCTTTTTTCCCCATGTTTTCACTCTTTTCCCAGAGAATCATTCACAGATCTTGATTAAAAAAATAGCCACATTTAGAAGACTGAAAACGCAGTGAAAGTGAAACCAGGACAAGAGGATACGACACGTCAAACACATATGGTAATTTCTTCCTTGTGAAAAAAAGCGATACTTGACTGGTCCAGAGGGGCCCAACGGGTATGTAATCTGTGAGTTGTCAGGTCGTGGCTTCATGGTCAGATCGCACAGCGGGAGGAGGTTAATCGTGAGCTTTGGCTTTTTTACCGTTATACAGCGTGAGCTGAAATTGAACAACAACAAATTCCAATGTGTATGAGCAGCATTATTTATTTACTATAGAGGTTGAGAGGACGGGTTTGCTATATCTTTTTATATTTTGCATTTTGAATGAGCCTAACCCTAAACAAAGTGGCTGAGGTTTGTTCTGGTTTACTTTTAACATTTTCAATATTCTCAAGTGCGCAGATAATGTTCGAAATAATCCAATAGCTCAAAAGAAACGGCTGCAAACCATATTGACCCACAATCATAAATTGTAGCAAAAAATACCAACAAACAGCAAAAGCTTCATAACAACCCTTGCAATATGAATACAACAGTGAATTACACAGTTAACATATTATGGATCCTCACAGTGGCATTCAGACATGTGTGTGCAACTACTAACTGATTTTTGTAAGTCACTGTACAGTGGAGAGCCTCAACCGCTACTGTGTTGCCTAGCAACCTAGAGTTTTTCCTGTGTCCGACGGCTGCAGCCGCTGTGGAGTTTGTGTTTTGTATACGCCTTCACCTTTTCTCTTCCTTCAGTCTGCTGTTAATTCTAGGAGATGTCTCAGGCTGTTTGATTAATGCAGTTTAATATCACTACATTATTGAATCTGTGGACACCCACAGCCCTCGTGTCCTTAGTCTTGTAATAATCAATTATCACCTGACTGCAAAAGTGCCTGATTGGAATTAGGTGCTTTCGTAGCAGTTTTCACTTGGTAACAGTGATTATCCACTGAAATATTCATGTTTAACAGCCTGTTAACCTAAACATAAACAAAATTGGCAATTATTTTTAAGACGTTGCCATTAAACCCTAATGAAAGAAATATAATTGTGACTAGAATTTACAGAAACCTTAACTTTAATTGAATTATTTATAACAGTAAATACAAAGAAAACCCAAACATAACCAAGTATATAACACTTACTCTTATCAAATAAGAGTTGCCATATCAACACAAATCAATGCTACATACATACTCTCTGTGAAAGGCTTTACATGTACAATGACTGTTTTCATACTGGATCATATCAGTTGATTTTTATAGGTCGAGCTCTAATTTACTTTTACTTGACTAAAATTTTGTTTAAGTAACGCTCCTGTTGGCTGAGCACAATTCACCAGAACCTTAACTCCTGCATCACACACAGAGAATTCTGATCCCAACCCACTTGTGGCTGTAAAAGCTTAAAAGCAATTCCACACAACATCGAGCAATGACCCCTGCGATGAAATGAGTTTATGTGAGTGGGAATAAATTACAGCAGCCAAGAGTCACAGTGTCAGGATAATGGTATGGCAAAGCAAAAATGTCGCTCTGCAGAAGCACAGCGAGAGAGAAGCACCAAACAAAGCCACTAATATCACTGCAGCAACACAGCTTACTAACATTGGCTACCAACGCTACACCACAACAATTATTATTACTCATGAGGAAAGATATGTTAATTCACTTTTGAAAAGTCTTTGCTTTAAAGCCTTTATTTCTCGTTGCAGCTGAAACTGCCAGCAGAGTTTTTGCTAACAGCACCTTAACTTAACTTTAATGACTCAGCTGGAGTCAGCTGGAGTCTCTTTTATTAGTACAGCATAGTAACAAGGCTCAGTTCACAGTGTCAGCAGCACGCAGACAGACAGATATAAATATAACATTGCGGAATAAAAATAATAAAACCGCAGTATTCCTACAAGCAGAAGGAGTTGTACATTCACGTCAAGACGCATAAACTCAGGGGAACATTTTGGAGTTTTGCTGCTCGGCTGACTCTCTTGTGCAATGTGTCATCTCCTCCTGATCCTAATTAAAGGGACGGAGATAATGCAGGAGCAGAAAAACTAGTTAAAAGAAAGCGAGGAAGAGAAAGTGGAACATGCTGCGTAAGAGGTGGTCGATTTTCTCATGTAATTCATTAAACGTAGATTACAACTTTTTTTGGGGGGGTTAATAATAGATGATAGACCACATTTAATATGGACGTAGATTTATCACCTGATTGTGGAGTTCCCTTGAGCTCTGTATTAATTTATTCATGTATTATTTTTTTATCCATTTCCCCCCTCTTTTTCAGATGTGTTTTTTGTAATCAGATTTCAAGCAGGTATCGATCGATCAAACTTTATCTACGTGGAACGATAAAAAAAAAAAATCAATCAGCAATTCAAAATGTTTTACAGGTGATTGAAAATAACAGGTTGTTATAGATAAGTAAAAAAATGATTTAAACATTTAAGATTTATTGTATTGAAAATAACACCAGTAAATATTTTCTTGAGGATGTTATTGTCTAAATTGTAAGTTTTAAGCCGATGATAAAGTAGCGGATGTATTGGGGCGTGAATACCGCAGGATATCGTCCAATGGGTGAAGGTTTAGGAGAGCGTGTTCTCGGTCAGGCTCCCCCCCAGATGGTTCTGGATGAGATGTGAAACTCAAGGTTTCGACACCTTCTGATCTTCGTCCGACCTCTGAACCACTTTGTGTCTCTTTAAATGTTCTAACCTGCTGTTTGTCGCTCTGTGCTAAGAATCATCTTCTCACCTTCATGTGCCAATTACTCTCCTCCCCCGTTTCCTCGTGTGCACTCTGCCTCAGTGTCAGTCATATCTGCCCCACTCCGCATGAGGAGCTCTTAGTTTGTAGAGAACTGCTCTCTACTCCTGCATGTGTATCTACCAGCCTGTTGGCACATTGTCGCAAGCCTAGTTTTATGAAATTCTCATTGTGAGCTTATCATTTTTTGCAAGAAAATCTATTTCTACATCCGTTCCACTGAACATAACAGTATCTTATTCTTCTATCTGTTTTGTTGTCGTTTTCATGGACCTGCAAAAACAAAAGGAGGATGTGACTTACGTCAATAATCAGACTGGGAAAACTCAGAGACATATAATACATATATATGCATATATAGTACATATAGCTACATAGTAGCTTTCAACGTGACCCTGTTGAAGGTGCACATTTATTGTATATTCATTATACTAATTAAGGGGAAAATACTGTGGCTGAGAGATCTCAACACACTGCAAATGAAGAAAACACATGCAAGTAGAAATAAAACACATTTTGTTTACAGCTCACATATTTTTCCACATTCTGACCTCATAGCACATGAAAAGACTGAAAACAGACTGACACCCACTGGGGACTGTCGGAGGTTTGAATGTGATCAGATTAAAATCACATGTACGAGATGCATTATAATGCCTGAGTCTTTCTTTACATCCTTCAACTCTTTGCTTTGTTTTCACTGCTCACAAATTGTCCTCACAGTTGTCATTAGCAACATTTATATCTGCAGCAAGCAGCTGTTTTCATCAGGAAACTAAGCTCCAATAACCCGCTGTCTGCTGCTGTGTGTGACTCTGTTACTGACTGTACATACCACTGTACACCCAGCAGCACGCAGTCAGCAAATATAGATACTGAGCACGGTGGAGCATTTAGCAGCTAAGAGGCAGATATTTCCCTCAGGAGTTGAGGGAGATCACAACACAGCTGAAAGGAGAGAGTTGAGTATTGGACACAAACGTGGCTCTGTATGAATCCTAACGCTGCTCTGTGTCAATAATCAACTGCTCGCCAACGCGTTTTCTATCTGAACTTTATAAAATGATAATTTGTCACTTTACAGCTTCTTCAGCTGCTCCAGTGACACAGTTAATCAGTTAAAACAGGTCTATGTAAAGTATAAAAAGATACAACAATAGCTCATGTAAGTACTTTGACAATGTCCTGACCACAGCCTCTATATGAAGATTGATGGCTCCCTGAGAGTGAAGCCAAGCATCTCAATCTCCCCCAGCTGACTGGCTGAAGCATAAGTCATAAAACCTGCCTCTTCCATGTTGATGAACGGGACATGGACCAAACTAAAAGAAAATCAAAGAGCACGTGAAGACAGCAGTAAATATGCAACCAATAAATACAAGGCTAATAAAAACATTAACATAGAAGACCGGTTATGTCTTTTTTAGTGCACAGAATGGATATTGCACTTAAAAAGTGGCTGGAAATATGTCAACGTATTATGTTTATGAATTGGTAGTTGGCCACGTGTACGTGCAGGATCTCGATGAAATATCTCCGACCCCTGATTGCTGCATCACAGACTCTGGCTTTGAATCAGCGAGATTGCAGCATTAGTATCTGCAATTTCTGGATAGTGGGAGGAAGTGGAGACATATTGCTCATCTTTAAAAATAGTTCATAGTACCAACAATGAAAATAAAATTACAATTTTAATAAAGTTAAAGAGGGCAATAAAGTAATAGAGGACAACGTAAAAATAGCATCGTCTCCAACGTTCTCTCTTTCAATGAACCCAAGTACAGTAAACACACATTGTTTGTATAATTATTTTTTGCCTGTAAACTGTTATCTCAGATTTTCCCATATTCAGCTGAACTGCATGTGCTCTGAATAATGACCCAAGGTTATGCTGCAGTTAACTGGCTCTAATTGGCAGGAAATGTACTACCTCTGTGTCCCTGTGTTTGTTTCAGGAACCTTCCTGTAACTTTTCAGTTCAATATCCGTTCTGTTACAGGACGCTGGACTTGAAATTAAATGCAAATGTGTTTGCACACAGTTGAAAAAACACACTAATTCCAGGAGATAAAAGAGAGCGTATTTATTTTCAGTGCGTACGTCTGTGGCTGCGACCAAAAAAAAGCTACAGAGGGTGAGTTTCTCTTTATAGTTTTTATGTGATGTCTCTTTTCTTGTGTTCCTCACAATTACCATTATACTCACACATTAAACTACTGTATACCTTATATGTTTTCAAAGATTTGTTTTTTTCCTTTCATTATAAAACACCACAAATCTGACGAGGGCTCTCGCACCAAAACAAAACTCTGCTTTAACTTGTGGAATGAGGTGAGGTTGTTGGTGAAGCAGTAATATGTGTCAGAGCCGGAGGGAAAAGCAGAAGAAGAACAACACATGAAACTGAGCTTCTTCAAAATCTGCCTACTCGTTTTTTTCTGATCTGTTATTGTGTCTGCTACCACAGAGGAGCAATACATTGTATGCTGTACTTCAGCATAGTATCTATATTCCTTCTTTATCTGCATCGGTACTGCAGTACAGTGTAGTTGTGCGATGAAGTGTATGTAGTGTGAATTGTATATTGCGTGTTGAATAATGCATCCTGAATCGGAGCTAATGTTGGTGCATTTTTTATTTCATTTGAAAGACTGTGTGAATAATGCTTGGTAAACCTTGTACAACACGGTTTTCATAGCTTTACTTCATGGTGGTAACTAGCCAAAGTTTCTTCTGTGAGCAAAGAAAGAATTAGTAGAATTAATGATTCTCCTCTCAAAAATGTGTTTTATTACAATACAGTTAGCTGAAACCCCGGCGTGTGTGTGTTTGTGTTATGTACAAAATAACTCAATAATTGATTCACCGAACTTGCTGAGAATATGACTTTAGAGTTTATCTCAACATGAATACCTTTGATTATTGGTCCAGGTCAACAAATCTAGGGTCCGAAAAAACCTTTTCCAACAAATAACCACAACATACAGTTACAGAGACAATATAAATAGTATATTTATCAGACAATGGCTACCATCATAGGACGTGATATAATAAATAATCATAATAATAAAAAACAAACGATTAATACTTTTAATTTGAAAGATGTCACTAGTGTCATGGGAATTTCTCAATAGTCAAGCACAAGTCATTACAATGTCTTTCTGGAAGTTTTGTTCTACATCTGCAGATGGGCATCAATGTACAAGACCATGGAATAGATTTCATACAATGAGCCATGACATACAAGAAAAGCAGCACTTTATACATCTCCAAGCCCCTCCTATAGAGGAAACAAATGTTATCGATCAACCTCTTTCATGTTAAGCAATAGGTGACCAATATCCTGTCACCTACTCTTTCCCAGATGTTTACAACCACAGATCCCCCGTTCTGTTAAGTCTTTGTTAGGTGACCCTGTCAGTGAGGATGTCATATAACATCAGTTTGAGTGCAACCCTGACTTCTCAGGCGACATTTGTTATCTTTCGAAACATCACAGTAGTTCCTCATATCAATCATTGCCCTATTAGTAAAATTTCTATCACACTAGCAAGGTAATGAATAAGTCACAATGAAGTCAGAAATTAAGCCATGCATATTTCAAAAGTACATTTTTCTGTGCCTCCTATAGGACTATATACATATATAAGACCTGAAGCTGATATAAATTGAAACATTATTTATGATGGTAATGATAGGATGCAACATCCTGATGTCACTCTGAAAACATGAAATCATTTCATAAAATATAATAATTAGAGACCCAATTTTAAGCATATTTAGATGAATCGATCATTTGTCATCTTCTTACAAATGAAAAGGTATTAGTACATTATAAAGAACTTAGCATTGAGTGATATATTTTTAAAGTGTGTGCAGGGTATGGTTCACTGCTCCAACGCTTCTCATTTATTTGATTTTATGTCTGCTGTTTGACATTCACTGTTCAGACTGATTCATGTGTTAGAGTCAAACATTTTCATCATCTGTCTTCAGAAAGAAGAAAGTTTCATGTGTTCAACCTAAATATGATACCAAAACCAATCCTGGTGCGAAGTGATGCTAAACAAATTGTGATATTGAAACTTGAAGCCACCAACACACTTTCATACACAAAGACACACACAAGCAACTGTCTTTTTGGGGAAATTGGAGATGTCTTGTTTTCAGTGATTAAATTGCAAGAATAAAATATCTGCATATTCACAGTCTGTTCACAGTTCAATGTGCAAAAGTAATTTTAAATTTTTAAGCGACTCAACTGTTATCAGACATATTTTATTATTCCCAGCTGCATACTTAAATTTGTCTTCAAACATGTTTTTAAGTGAATAAAATACGCCGCTGAAATTTATAGTGAGAACAAAGACATTTTACCAACTTGCCATAACAACAAAAGTAACAAAGAGCATCAGCCTGACGGACATCTACAGCATAAATTCTAAATCCACTTTAATGCTATTTCTGCAGTGAACACATTCTCCAAAGTGTTGCATTATGTGGACAGGGAAACCGAGAAAGACATTAGTCCAAAAAAGGACTGAGTGCCCACACAAGTGACATCGCTGCAGCCTGTAGACGTCTCCACCAACATAAAACTGAAATACAAAGAATATTACACATCCTCAGACACAGAATATAGATGCAGTGTTTACTTGGAGGAAACGATGACCATGTAATATGAGCAGTGAAACAGCCAGAGGGGAAAAACCGGGAGAGAAACACATAAAGCTGCACAATGCACAACTTCTGCTTCCTCTGTTAATTTTGACTACATCCATTCCTCTATGGCTTCCACTATTACCATCTCATTTATCCCTTCAACTATATCTCGTATATTTTTGTCCTATTTTACTGATTTGGTGCAACAGTTTAGCCATTTGTCTCAATGTTGTTTTAGTGATATGCACAACATGGCGCTGAACGGGGATAATCATTGGTCCATCACTTTGGTCCAGTCACATCCCAACATCTGTACAAGGTGTCGCAGTATTAATATGATCATGTAAATGCTAATAATTTAAGAACAACCCTGAACATAAACATTATAAACAAAACACAAACATATCAAAATAATATGTTATGTAAGAAGATAAGATAAGACTTCATTAATCCCAGAGGGAAATTCTTGTAATAAAATATTGGACATGATATTGAAATAAGTTAAAATATTTCATATGATAGTAAATCAATTTGCTGATTAACAAAACACAAGAGGAGTTATACAGTTAGATGGCCACAAGACGAAGAGTCTTGGTGCTCCTGTCTTAGTGGGCGGCTGTGGCTGAGGGGTAGAGCGGTCGTGCTCCAACCTGAAGGTCGGCAGTTCGATCCCCAGTCTTCCCCATCTGCATGCCGAAGTGTCCTTGGGCAAGATGCTGAACCCTGAATGCCCCCCCATAGAATAACAAAGTGCTGCTAATAGATGCACTGTATGAATGTGTGTGTGAATGGGTGAATGTAAAACTGTACTGTAAAGCGCTTTGAATGGCCATCATCAGACCAGAAAAGCGCTATATTAGTACAAAACCATTTAGTCTATTGCTGAAGGTGCTGTGATGTGACACCAGTGTGGCCTGGGCTGAGCGGCATAAACAATCATATTCAAGTTACCATAATTCTCATCTAGTCTCATTAAACTATACCTCCTGCTGTTATTAGTGGTTTACACCATCCTACAAACACTTCCCTCTGTGAACTTAACATATAGGTGATTATGTTGTGCAATCATTCAGGTTCCCCAGAGGATGAATTACACTGAATTTGAAGATTCTCTCTGTTTTTTCATGAGATACAAACTTCAATATAGTTCAATATGTCCTTTCTCACGTGAAGTTATACAGTTGTTTTGGGATAAACCAATAGTATTGCCTTCAGCTTCAGCCAATACTCTGTGTTTAACGATAGTGTGTCATGATCACACACCAAATGATACAACTTTTAAAGTGTAAATAATGGCTTTATTACATTTATTCAGTTATAATACATTAATAATGATAAATTATGGGTCATCCGGTTGTGGTAAACCTTTTCTCCAGCATTTAGTTTTTTGAGACCTTTTCCAATGGACTGTTTCACCTTCAGGAAAAGGGCAGAACGTCCTGTGGATGGAAAACAGCTTTTTAACAATTACAGACATGACAGATTATCGTACAACCTTATATGTCTTTAATGTACTATTTATTTTTGCTAACTGAGAAACCCATTGTCCCTTTTTTGTGCCTTAACGCGATTTATAAGAGCAAATTAATATGTATCATAAGGCACTTTTCACAACTCTTTTTAGGTAAATCATAAATAAACTAATTATTGAACCGCTGTTACTGTAATTGATGAAAGCTCATAAAACCATACAATGCTTCACAAAAATGCACTAAAGTAAGATTACTAAAGAGCAAAATAGGATTTCTACATTGTAATTCCAAAAAGAAATCAGGACATTGCAATCCTGGAGCTGTATGGACACCAGTTAATCAGCTCTAACAAAGAGAGAGAATAAAAAAAATATGAAAAAGGAAAATATTACTTATTGATGTTCACATATCTTATCTGATTTTAAAATGTATTATTTATGTTTTTGTTTTTAAATCATGCTATTAAAGCCAATAACAAACCCATAAATACATTTGAATATGAGATACAAAAACATTGCACATTTTCTTTCTTTACACAAAACATGATTAAAATGGCAAAACTCCCAGTGAGACAATGCTTCACACTGATCCACGTCGAGCTGCAGAGTAAAGCTCATATATTGATTCATTATCCACCTGTCAGCGCATTAACATACGTATGGCATGTCTGCATTTCATGTGATGTCGCTGTAAAGTTCACAGGAGCGAGTGCACATGGAGGAGCTGCAGCTGCTTCTCTCTGTAGATCTGCTGCCTGTGTGTTGCAGCGGCTGCATGTGCATCACCACAGTGCTCCTGTTCTTCCAATGAAGAGAGGGCGGGAGGGAGGGAGGAGGAGGAGAGGGAGCGAGAGGCAGTGTCTCAGTCGGGGAGTGTCGTCGTGGAAGCGGGTTGCTCCTCCACATCCTTCTATGCCTCCGCGCCGGAGGAGCGAGGAGGAATATCCGCCCTGTCTCTGCCTCTCCGCGGACGCACGGATAAACCACATCACGCCTGGGAAGATGGTTTTTCTGCTGCATATGGTTTCCCTTTACACTCTGAGCGTCTTCAGCGGAGCCTCGGCCGCCTCTCACTGTGAGTATTTCACCCGAGCTCACCTGTGAGCTCCTGTCTCCTGGCTCCGGAGTGGAGGCTGCTGAGTTTTTTACGCCTGGATGCTGCTGCTGCTGCTCCTGCTTCTTCCTCCCGTTGTTGCAGGAGCCGGAGGCTGAAGCGACTGTTTTGAGCAGATGTGCTGAAGTTTACTTGGCGGTCTGTTTTTCCCAGAGACGTGTTTGGTTTGGGCAGAAGTTGATATTTCACTCCGGTTTTTCCTGGTGCGTAATGTGAAGGTCAAGCAAACAGGTCCGTTCCTCTTGGCGCACATGACAGGTGCAGCGCGCTCTGCAGCTCCGGCTCTGTCACGCACGCATGTTTCTATTTCTTCGTTATGTTGTGTTTGCAGGAGTCAGTGTTTGGACATGACGAGGAGAAAGTGCTGAGTGGCCTCAGCTCCACAGTGCAGGAGGCTGCTGTCATACAGGGACCAACGCTCATATACACTCAGATGTAGTCTGATGGAGACGCTGCTTCTATAAACCGAGTTATTTTAGATTTAATATCAAGCTCTTTTGAATCTTATTGCATTAACATGTGTGTTGATGTGTGTGGATTAGAAACACTATTGTATGAGCTTCTGCTTCTCTTGGCTTCTGAACAGTAAACTGAATCTTAAATACTGGACGACACAAACAATTGGAAGTCACATCTTTTGCTGTTTTATTTATATTGTAGAGCAAATGATTAATGGTTACGTCAAGGAAATGATCAGCAGATTAATCCATAGTGGTAACTAGTGGTGGTTATAATAAACGATTTAATCCTATTAAGTTGTTTGACAAATTGTGTACAAACCATATGCATCAATATACATGAATATGTATATTTGATATAGAACCTGATTTGAAACACACTGTCAGAACTAAAGACAAATCCTATGGACATTTATATAGGAAAAATGTATTCAATTAATCAAATTTAATTACATTTTAAATTACAAAAACTCAACATACATGATCTCAAGGTATTCACACAGTAATATCTTACAATTGTATTATACAATAATGCTATTTATTATTATTATTATTATTATTTTTAATAGACTCCTAAGTGAGGTGTTTATGCGTCCACCCTCATCATAAGTTCTAAATAAGATATATCATTTTCAAAATAACACCTGTCATTGCCTTAGTCAAATTAAACAAACCTGAACATTATACCTTTAATAAATGTAGGATTTATTGCAGCCATTTTGCTTTAGATGATGTTAACTTTATTAGTAAGTGTTTGCAAACGTGTCATAGTTACTAAGAAATACCTTCAAAGGTTTGTCCTGTTTTCTGTTATTCATCTTTATTTATAGTATTTGTTCCATGGTTTTGACATCATCAGTGACATCACAGCAAGTACAGTTTAAAATTAAGATGGGAGGGGGGGTGTCAGGGTTTGGTGTCTGGACAACTGTTCTTAAAGCTCTCGACAGTGGGCACAGCACTTCCCAGGGTGCTCAGAAACACACCTGGCAATTGAAGTACAGACGGAGAGAGACAGACAGAGAGAGAGACAGAGAGACAGAGAGACAGACAGGGACACAGACAGAGAGAGAGAGAGAGAGAGACAGAGAGACAGACAGAGACACAGACAGAGTGAGAGAGACAAAGAAACAGACAGAGACAGACAGACAGAGAGACAAGCGTCACACAGTGATCTGTGGATTTATTTGCAGGATAGCAGCTGGGTGAATGTCGTAAACTGGGCAGCAGATCGGGGCTTTGGTTGTTGATTTTACAGTAAATGTCAGATTTCAGACAGAACACATCAATATACAGGGTCTGTTCGCTGCATCAGTGTCTGTGCGCATGTATGTGTGTGTGTGTGTGTGTGTGTGTGTGTGTGTGTGTGTGTGTGTGTGTGTGTGTGTGTGTGTGTGTGTGTGTGTGCACGCAGCCAAAGCACACATGGAGAACAATTGAAAAAATAAAAAGTGTTAATTAAAGCACATCCTGCCTCCCTCACAAGTAGAGACAGAGGACATACAGCAGCGATATAAGAGCTCAGGCTGTGATTGGTTCACCTGGACGCTACAACAGGTTTTGTCTCCAGACCAGGATGGAATAATTTCACCTTCTTATCAGCTTTTTATATGTCGCCTGTTTCTGAGTAATACTCACCCAAGGTGCTGGTTTCTCTTCACCTTAAAAACAAAAATTGTTTATATGAATTGTGTTTATTTATTTAAATATAATTTCTTGACATTACCCACATGGACACAACAAATAACAACTATATATATGAAGCAAACAATCTAAATTAAGCAAACATAGCAATTTATATTGAAATTAGACAGGAAGTAGCCATAGCTCAACAAAAACTCAACAGATTAAGTTTCCTTTATAATCCTGGACAAATTTCCACTTTCACACTTGATTGGCAAATCACCACCTATATACAGAGATCGACGACTCGGCTCCTCTTCCTCCGATGGTACAAAAATTAAGCCAAAATATCCAGATATGGTTGCCAATTAAACAGGTAATCTATATCAAAAGGTATTTAAGATGTGATTTGTTTGTTTTTTAGTTCAGCCACTCTACCATCTGCTAACATGGAGGAGGTCAGGACCTATACAGCATCCAGCCAGCAGTGGGCGATCCAGATGTTTTGGCATCACATTTAAGGCGCTGTCATTTTTGTTTACAGTCTCTGTGTCAGATCATTTCTATTCAGGACAATCATGTTCTCCAGAGGATAAACTTGATCTTTATATTCCACTTAATTCACTTTCAGGTCGAAACATTTACAAATTTACAATTGTTATTTAAAAATCAGATGATGTGTTTTCTTTTGTTTGGTAAACACATTCTATCATGCTCCCTGGAGGATGTCCCTACCTTTAGAAATAACACAAACCTTCTGTTCGTTTAAAACAACATTTTAGTATCGCCTGATGTTTGGTAATTTTTTTTTCCAGGTATCATTAAATCAATACACCAGAGGCATGACATCACTTGATCTGTTGGTCTGCTCTCTGAGGGCAAGTGTGACACCGGGCTTGTGTTAGGGTTTAAGCACTTTATGTTAAGGTGAGGAACTGAGCTAAACTGACAGCTGCATTACTCATTTATGACAGTCCCGTGGTTCTCAGATGTGTGCTGTGATCAGGGCTGACGTGCCGCGCCGAGACGGAGCACTGCGATGCTCCTGGAGGTCAAAAAGCTGCTCTCATATTTATCGCTCAGGAACAAAGGGATGGCTGGGGAGTGGGGCAGAGTCGTGTCATGGTTGTATTGTGTGGTCCTTTTCAGGTGGCGGGTGCTCTTCCCCTGATGGAACCTTTCGCACTTTGTTTGGCTGCACAAAGAGACACTGACGTAATATTGGTGATGTCGGAGCTTAGCCGGTCATTGAGTTAATTGATGCTGTGTCGCTAAATGACAGTAAAACTAAATTTGTTCTCTTTCTAATTAGTTTAATACAGTAACATATACTCTGTTAAAGGGCTGATGGGCAATTAAACATCACTGAGGTGCTAAACTCAGTCTTTGAACTTCAGAGGAATATGAAGCTCACATTCATCGTGATAATTAGGAATATCAGGAGATATTTTGGTTCTTTTTACTCTGCAGGAAACTTCAGTAATCTATATAAAAAGCTTCTGTATGTGAATATTTATAATCTTTAAACAAGGGACAAGATTTGGTGGACGCTTCTGGCTCCTGTTTCGGCGAATCACGATTGAACCGGGTTGGTTGTCCACGGGTAAAGCAAGAGAGGTGGAGCACTTTGAATGGAATTCATCAGCTTTTTAATTCAGCTGTATTCACATGAGGGTAACTTTTATTGGAGTTTAACCTTACTGTCGTCTGGACCTAAAACACCATTCATAAATTATCACTGTTTCTTTTTTGTGTGGAGAAACATTTGACCCAGATTATCTGCCGTTTTACCCAGAAGCCAATTCCTCGTCACACAACAGTAGATGGACTCTGGGATTGTTTTAACATAAGCCTCATACTCATTGTGGCGGCGTCCACCCTGTTGTGGATTCACACAACACAGGCTTGAGATTCTGCTCCATGTTTACTCGACACATCATTCCTGCAGATTTGTCAGCTGCACGTTCACGCTGCCAATCTCCCACATCTCGGAGGTGATTCTGTTGACTGACGAGGCCACTTAAGTTCACGGAGCTCACGTTCATGGTCATGGTCATGACACCAGTTAGAGACAAGGTTTGCTTTATGAAACAGAGCTTGATCGTGCTGGAAGGAGCTGTTGGAAATATTTTCATATCAGCTGATATCGATAAATAGCACAATACATTTAGCATTATTATTTCTTTTAGATTTAGCAACAGTGATTTTTGTTTTAAACTTTTCTTCATGAACATTGAGTGAGGAACATTTACTAAACATTTTACAAATCAGAGGCAGAAGATTATACCCACTGTGATTTTTTTTTACATTTATCTTTTATTATATTGCTATTGAAATAACATTGTCACCCAGCTCTAAAGTGAATTTGATAACTTTAACGTAACAGGAATAGTCAGGCATGACATTCATTTGGCCACAGCTACCCGGTAAAGTGTAGTTACTGAAGACATTTTGAGGTGAGCTTATTTGTGTGTTGTCAGGATCAGGATGGAGGACTGGTATCAGATTTGTCTTGGTGCACCCAGCACTAAGATCAGCTCACCTTATCTTAGCTTAGCTCAGTGTTTGGGCCAGAGGCTATATATGTTTATCCTTGGATGTAGACCGTCCAATCAGTCTACATGTTTCAAATGATATAAGCTTCAGGTTTTGTCTATAGTCCTAAAGGTTGCAGAAATAACCTGAAAAATGCAGTTTTGAACTCTGCAAGACGTCATTATCAATCAATCAATCAAATTGTATTTGTATAGCCCGTATTCACAAATTACAATTCGTCTCATAGGGCTTTAACAGGGTGTGACATCCTCTGTCCTTAACCCTCAGCAAGAGTAAGGAAAAACTACTAAAAACCCTTTTAACAGGGTAAAAATACGTAGAAACCTCAGAGAGAGCCACATGTGAGGGATCCCTCTCCCAGGACGGACAGAAGTGCAATAGATGCCACGTGCAGGAAAACATCATCAAGATTAAAGTCTTCAAGATTAAAGATTAAATTCTCTAGCAGCATTTGATGAGGGTAGACATCCCGAAGGACAACCCCAACATGACATGCCAAGCAGTCCCGCTGCAATCACAGTCCATGGTCAGCAACCATCCAGACCACGATCCACCATCCAGACCAGACGCCACTCCAGTCCTCAGTCACCGTCCACCGCCGCCCACCAGGACCCATCACGAGCCACCACCGCGGTCCTGGTCCACCGCCCGTGCCCAATGCCAACGCGACACAGGGTCCGCCACCAGCACCACGATCAGCCCACATAACTCAGAATCCGCCACACTGGATCCAACACTGCGACCCCCGGTGCGCGATCCACAAACCGCAATCCATGGTGCGGCCACAGAGGCCCTGGATCTGCGGGTGATAAAGCAAAGGGATTCCGGGGAAGGGGGATAGGGATGGAGAAGAGGAAGGAGAAGCTGGAAAGAGAAGCTCCGTGTGTCATGTGTCATAAAATAGAAAAAGTTACGTTCTTCCGCACTAATTAGCACTAACTATAAGCTTTATCAAAAAGGAAGGTTTTGAGCCTACTCTTAAATGAAAAGATGGTATCTGGCTCCCGAACTGAAAGTGGTAGATGATTCCACAGTCGAGGGGCTTAATGGCTGAAAGCTCTGGCTCCTACTCTACTTTTAGAGACTTTAGGGACGACAAGTAGGCTTGAATTCTGGGAGCGGAGTGCTCTAGTGGGTTTATATATTATGTGATTTCTCTGTTGTCATGTAACTTTTGCAATGACATCCTATGATGGGAAATCGTTTTTTAATCTTTACAAGCTTCAGGTTGTCTCTAGAGCTTCTACGAATCATCTTTAAGAGCTAATCATGTGGCTATTCCTACCATGTGGCGTGTTCCTACCATGTTTGTGCTTTTGAGCTATTTTCTTCGAACACGTTCCCGTACCCACAAATGGTAAAAAAAAATCCTGTTTTTCCAGCTAAGCCATCGAAAAGATAAGAATAATGATAACAAGATACGAAGAAACATTTCCTTTGATTTACATTTTTTACAAAAAAGAACAAAAGAGAAAACGAAAAAATGAATCTAAAAATTTTTTCCAACATATTTAACGATTACTTACATTTTTCATAAATACCTATTTAATTTGTTACTTTCACCACAATGTTCTTTCAAGGCAGCCTTTCCTGCTATGAGAGGAAACACAAGGCTTTAATTAGCCGACAAGACCCTTTAACTACGGGTTTGTTGGAGGAATATTGCTACGAATTACAGTGACTTCTTCACAGCAGGTAGAGGCTGCTGCACCAGACATTCATCTTTTATGAGCTTGAATCTGTTCCCTGTGTGGCAAAGCACCGCCCACATATATTTACTTAAAATTTCCCCTGCTTCAAGTCTGCTCAGCAGGCGGATACTTCACAACTAATTATTCCCCATCTGAAGCACCTAGAACGTGCTTGAGCCGCTCTGGCATTCAGCATAACGGCAGGAGTGATGGTGTGTGTATGTGTGTGTGTGAAGGAGACGATGCAGCTGCAGGTTCACTCATTGCAGATTCATTCATTGCTAATGAATGTGGAGCAGGCAATGGAGGAACACCTTCCGCTGTACATATTCAAGGCATGATGAATTTATCAGAAGGTAAATGAGGCAGAACACCAGGGTGTGACAGGTGTGCCAGGCACTTTTCCTCATGTTTAAACATACAATAAAGTTATTTTGCGACACCATTTACACCTGGCATAAAAATGGGTTATCACATCCAAATCACAACTCCTCTTAATACGTGTCCCCCACGTCCACAAGCAGATCCAATTAAGATTTGATCACTCTGTGGCTGACATCACGTTCTCCACATGGTTACCAAGGTTAGCAGCTCATCTCGCAATTTTGAAACAAAGATAAATCCTGGATCTGCTCCAAACTTTAATCATCTCAGTAGATTTTGAGTAATCCTGCTCACAGAAAATTAAAGATAAAAAAAAATAACCTTCTTGGTGCAGGAAAAAAGATAGAAGACGATGGAAGCCATAAATTAAGCTCTTATTTTGTGTTATTGTGTTATTCACCTGGAGCAGCAATCGACAAAGGAGAAAACACAACAAATCACGTTTTCTCGGTATTTTAAAGTGTGTCGGTCCAATCAGCAACGAGACTTGTTGGTATCTTTTCCATCAGAAGTCATTTGCTGTTGTATTTTGTAAGTTGATATTCTAATTGGATTTTCAGGGCCACTGTCTTTGTTTCCTTTCGAAACAGACAATTTAATTGTCAGGTTTTGTTTGTGTGCTTTTGTTTGGTTTCATCTTCACTTTGTCCACAAATGTCTTGATTAATGTGGATAGCTGAGGACTGAGGCTAGGACTTTTGTTTACTGACTTTGCTGCAGCGCTGCTGGTTTGAAACAGTCATGTGGGCGACGTGTTTTGTCCCCTGTAGGTGTTGTATATGGATTGACAATGCAGTTGAAGGTGAATGTTAAACCAAATCAACTAGAATGAAATGTGCAGCTCAAAGATCTAAAGACGCTGTTTTGAAACATTGCACGACATACAGTATGTCAAAATAATGACTACTACTGTTTATAGAGAAATAATATCTGATTATGTCACAAAGATTACCCTCCTCTTAAATCTGATCCCATGTGAGCTTTTTGTACAGAACACATTTTCTGATATGTTGCAGATGTTGGCTATGTTCGGCATTAAATCCATTTATCTTTTATTTAAATTTTTTATGTTGCAGTTTTATCTGTCAACTGAAATAATGTACTTTCAAAATTCATCATAAACTGCAACTAACTGCAGTAGAACTGGTACTCTATGTAAATATATACAGTATGTTCATTTTTTACCAGCATCACTATTGCCTGTATTCTCTGTTTGGTTTTGTTCTGGGTTTATTTCATGTGAAAAACCGACCAGGTAACATCACAATTACTTGATTTTCAAAGCTGACGATGCATAAAGCAGCTGCAAATGACTCTGTGTTCACAGATCTTTGGTCAAAATGAGCAAATGCAGCATTTCTGTGCTCCGTGCATGATCTCTGAGTGACTGCAGCTCTGCGGAGACATGCGGAGACATGACAGTTGCAGTTTGAGTTTTACCTCCTTGAGATCGGTTTGTTCCTTCTTATCTTGGATTTTCTTGGCTGTGATACACAGACGGATGCTGTTGTCTTCACTCTGTCGTTTCAGGTTTTTTTTATGCATTGACTGAGAGCATGGAATGTTGGTGGTAAAGTGATTCACTCCACTTGCACGGTCAAGTATAGTATCCCGGCATGGGTATCATAATGTATAAACGATACATTATAACAATATAAGGATTAGATAGGATTCTCTGATTTAATATAATCCTAATCTCAATGTACAGATTCTGCAGAACAGGATTTAGGACCGTAAACTTCTGGTTTCCTTTTTTCAGTTGGACCAATCACGTTAGAGGAGGGTTTGATTGGTGCTGAGAGCTAAAGTGATGAAACACACTGACTATATAGATGGGAAATAAAACAATATAAATTATTACCGTGATATAATTTCTGCAACCGTTACTCAGGAGCAGAATTCAGTTTTAAAACATAAAAGAAATATTAATGTGAGATTTATCCTGATAATTATCAGTATCTTTATATATCTTTTTACCACGATGCCCATTCTTACTCTGAAAGGACTGTATTAATCAATAAAAACGTATGAATGTGAGTTTGTAGAATCTGTAGGTGAGAGTCCATTTGAAGTTTGACCAATCGAGTTCGGGCCGGTTTTGGTTAACCGCCGGTAAACAGTCAGAGTGGAGAGCAAAAGAAGCGGAACACTATCTGCTGTTTAACTAATCTTCATTCATATGCATATAGTTGTTGGTAGAAATGATTCCAAAACGTTGTCTGGACCTAGAACATTAACAAAAAGTACCAATGTTGTTGTTTCCTGTGATTTAAGAAACTATTCAGGCTATAAAAGGTTCCACCATCTTCAAAGGAAGCCCCAGAATATTGGTTGTTATCCCCAGAGGCTAATTCACCAACAGATGATGGATGATGGTCTCCAAGATCGAGCCAATCCTGTCAATTCAATACCTGATAAACATGTCTCTCTAATGTACATTTCCATTATTATTGATGTCCTTCAGAGATACATGGAATGAATATATTAAAGAGCCCATTATAATCATTTATAAACATATGATGACATGGAGAATTTAGCCTTCAGAGGCTTTATACCAACGTCATCTGAAGGCTCAGTGCAGAGGGAGAAAAAAAAGATGCTTGTTGATTGTAACGAGTCTTTGGAAAATACAATGGATACATGATATAAGACTATTTGGAGAAATAATTTCTGCCTGATCTCTCGGGAGCAGAAAAAATCTATTGTGATGAATATGGCGCCAGTGAAGGCCTTTCCATTTCTGCATTGGTCACACAGCGGCACTGCACCGATTCCCAATCTATAGAGTGCAATGAATATGCTCCAAATAGCCGTGGAGACTGAAAGTTTCATCCTCTATTTATTTTCTGTGTTACTGGCAGAGGGTTTGAAAGGATTATCAACACCCACTTTCTATCGACTGTGCCAATAAGATGGATGAAATAATCAGCGAGGGACGGGTACAGTGATGAAAAATGAGACCAACAAAAAAAGAAAGACCCTGTTTGAACATTCAGGCTCCAGAATGAACAAACTCGGCTTTAAATCAGAAGGAGAAAAAAAAATGCAGAGGTCTGCTTGTTGCCGGCTGGATCTCGCATTCTGTATATCACAGGTTATTATTGTAATTACGCTGTGTGATTATCTGAGGAGTAGGCACGAGTCTGGATTTTTCACACTATGTGATTTGATATTGATTATGTTGTTTTCATATGGAACCGAAAAAAACAACCCAAAAATCAGGGGGTGCTTTTTTCACAGGATCAGCATTCGGGGAGAAAATGAAGCGGCTCTAGATGCAGTGTGACTACGATGCAGTGTTTCATTTATAAAACAGAAAAAGAGTCACTTTTGTAACACGTACAGCGTTGTCTCTAATAAAAGCAGCACACTGCAGCAGAGAGAACATAAAAACCAAACACCCGTTGGCTGTTCACTGGTCTAAATATGAACACTTCAGAAATCGATGCATTTCAGTTTAGTTCAGTGTATTTCCTGAGGATACCCGTTGAGTTATTGGCCACAATGACAATCCGATCCTTAAAAATGTACCTTCACGTTGAAATAACAACTTTAGTCTTCTAAGCTTAGATTGATATGGCTCCTCCTCCAAAACTCCAAACCTCATCTGTGCATCCATGTTTCGTAGCGTTGATATTTTTGCCTGTACTCGCCCAGAAACCCCTTTCACTCAGGTTTTCATAGAAACACTTTTTGTTGGACTGCACGTTCTTACGACACTGGACATGGTCATTTTGATGTTGTGCTAAGTTTTCCCCTCGGTCGGACGTAACAGACCCACTGCGTTCTTCCTGAGCCTGATCCAATACTGAAGGGGCTGATTCAAATCTATGAAGGTTTCAATTATTGACATGACACAAATTAAAGTTTTAACGGGTAGCACGCAGCTCCGGAATCTGAATCCACTGGAGAGCAGATGTATCTCTGCTGGAGTTGTTTGAGCTGCAGAAGTGTTTGTTCAGAGAGATGCTTATTTTACCTCATGAACAATCTTCAGCTTGGCACAAACACCAAAGAGCAGACCAACCCAACAATGGGAAGGCTAGAATTATGGCTCCTCCAAGTGTTTGCGTTATCTGCTCCTGATCTCCCACTGTTTGGCATGTTAGCCACAGAAAGCAAGCGAATGAGCAGCTCTTTGCTAATAAGGGAGAAAGTTAGACGGCTCTGTTACAGCTGCATTCACACAGAATTGACAGAACTGGACTAAAACCCACCTAATTAGAAGTGCTACAACAATAATTAGCTTATTTTTTTTAAGTTCTGTTTTCGTGGCAGTTCATTATCCAGTGGAATTAACAAACTGTACATAGTACATATCCTATAAAATTAGATGAATCATTTTTTTACTGCTGTTAATATTGAATGCTAGTATTTGTTTGTTAGTCAATGATTATCTGCTGTTCATTAGCACACTAGGTCCCACTGAAATAATTTATAAATGTTCTAATTTCCTTTTAATTATTAATATATCCATAAATTCTGTTGGTATATTTCTGTTTGTCTAGGATTCTCTCTATTTACTTTTCCTGTTATTTTTTAACCGCCTTCAGAATCTCAGGGAGTGCCGTCGCATTTCCGTAATGTTGCT
This sequence comes from Pleuronectes platessa, assembly GCF_947347685.1. NCBI lineage: Eukaryota > Metazoa > Chordata > Actinopteri > Pleuronectiformes > Pleuronectidae > Pleuronectes > Pleuronectes platessa. Next base: position 3,494,084 of record NC_070639.1, on the reverse strand, counting down.
GCCTGCAGCGGTTCACTGACAATAAAGAATCTTGTATTTTATTTTGATGTAACTGCCAGTGGTATTGCATGCACAGCCACATTCGTGCCAGCTGTTTGTTGACATGTCTGCAGCTGGAGATATCGTCAGCGTCAGGAACTCCAGATATCTCCGCTGCCGAATTACAAGCCTTAGGCTAATGTGAACACTTTCTCCTACTTGGTTGCTCATAATCACGGTTTAATTGATGTGACGTGAATGCTGCATTAGGAAATTCATTTTTATTTCTCCAACTAGGGTGTCAGAACGCAGTTACTCTCTAGGATCGGATTATGATTGGCTTTTTTTTTTTAGCCACTACCCATCCACAAAAACCCTGGCCATCAGGAAGAAGCCACTTAAGGATGTTTTAATCAGCCAATAACGCGTCGAATGACGGAACCAAGGATTTGTCACCAGATGTAAAGGCGGTGTGTTTTCTCACAGTGCGTAAATATGGTTTTACTGTGTGTCGCTGTTGGGCTCATTCCGCCTGTTGCCGCAGCTCTGGAGCAGTAAATATTTCAGAAGAGACTCGGGGCGGCCCAGTGACACAGGCATCCTATCTATAAATGTGTCTTGTATGAATGACTGCCCTCGAAATGCGAATGTAAAGCGCTGCTGGGAAATTACCCTCCACCGAGAACCATTTCCTCCGAGACACATCTGGTATTTAAAAGAGCCTCTTCTTTCCCCATACAACTCAATGGGAACGACTCTCTCTATAGATTTTTTTTTTCACTCGTCTCAACCATAGTCAAAATAATAAATCAATGTTGGATATTTATTTGTAGGGATGCTGTGCTTTCAAATCTATCTTCATGCTTTTCATGATTGATCAACTCTTCTTCCCCTTAATACTATTTCAAACCGTCGGTTGAGGTCGCTGAAGGAGATACATGCACACTGCAAAGATCGTCTAGTCGTTATTCACCAAACATTTGAAGCAAACTCTCATCAGATACAGCTTTGGAAGAGCAACCTCTGTTAATAAGCCTTCATTAAAAAGGCTTGGTTTTCATTTTATACAATTGATCTTGAAGTACCTTTTTATAACCTCCATGAAGGAGGTTATTGGGCCCCGTGCACTGATGGTGCGAGGACCCTTTTGTTTTGTTTTCATAGTAATGTGTTTGTTTGTTATCAGATTAAGGATATTGTGTGGGTCAGGGAAAAAGGTGGTACATTTTGGGGTGGATCCGGATTAAGTGGCAGATACAGGATTTTCTTTTTTTTTAAACATTGGGAGATGGATCATGGATCTTAATGAAAACATCAGACATGTTGAGGAAACATCCATATGAGTGTGCAATATTGGTCCAGATCAAGTGATCAAGTCCATTCTACTTCTCATTGTTCTTTGTCTGTCTGTTTGCAGGACTATGCAAAAAATACTAATCTTTGCGATTCTGTTGAAACTTGCTAAAAGGAGGAGTGGGTTCAATTAAGGTGGCGGATGCTTACATTTTCAATCTCTGGATCAAATGCAGAATTATTGTTGAGCAAAATACCTAACCCAAAATTTTCCCTGATACCTCTGCAGACAATTAATGAATTTGTGCATGAATGAGTGAATGGGACTTGAGCTTTAAGAGCTTTGGGTCGTCAATAAGACTTAAAGAGTCTGCATGTAAATAAATACAGAAGTAAAAATATAGGCATGTGTCGTGCTCTAATTTCTAGAAACAGGTGACACTTGGTGCAGATCTAGATAATCCTCTTTACATATCTGATCTCAACACATGTAAATAAAATATGGTGAAGAAGTGTCCAAAAAAATAAAATTAATTTACATTCACAACCTGACGTTCTATTTTTAGATAATTAAAAAAAAAAATTGCTGCCTTTTCCTACATAGATAAAGTTATCAAACTATCTGTTATCAATTCAGTTTCCAAGTCGTATCAATGATTTTACCAGGATGACAGTCAATGATAGTTATTATATAATAGTAATCACTCATTGATGCTCATTACTACAACATATTCCGTCCTTATTACCTTATCGTTATCAAGCTGTAGTGTAAAATGCTGCCAGACATCCTATAAGCCATCGGAAAATTAACACAAATCCTGTTTCACTCTATTCCTGATGAGGACTGAATAATTAATGTTTGGCAGATGAGATGTGTAGCTGTCGATAAACCAGTGAAACATCCTGCAGGCTGCCTGTAAACGCCTCAGCGGCGGGTCCCTTCAGATTATATGCAGTGTTCAGAGAAATGAAGTGCTACAGTATCCAGTGTTTCTCAATCATTTGTATTGATGAGTGCTTCCTTGAATTCGGCCGGCGTTTGGTGCTAATTCTCAGCCAATACCTCAGCTCTGCTCGGGCTGCTGCTGAGCAGAGGTCACTGAGCTCCGAGGCCCGTCAGGCCCTGTGAGGTATCATATGAAGCTTTATCGGTGCCACACAGGGGTCTGAGGCCGCTCTGTTACCGGATACTATCACTGTAACCTTTGATATTATTGATGCTGTGGTCTGTGTTGACTGAACTCCAACAGTCTGCCTTTGCTCATGTGGGTTCATCTCTGTTATGTAGATGCTATGCATATATGGTTCCAGTGGTTTTAAAGCAGGAGGTTATATCATAGATGTTGTCTTTATTTTTACATACATTACAGAGGTAGATTCAAGATGCTGAACAGAGACATGCAATACACAAGGAGAAATGAAAGCAGAGTTTTAAACAGATTCAAACTAGTAGTTAAAGATGTAAAAGAAATTGAAAGGATGAAACTGTTTTTGAAAATAAATTGAAAGAGAAAAATATTACAAATTAAATAGATTGAATTGTGTAGAGTAATAAAATAAAGATAGAATGAAATACAACGATGAAATGACGCTGTAAAATAGCTTAGTAAGAAGCACTTATTTGAAATGTTTTCAACCTGGTTTTAACAATTGCAATGGACAGATCATTTCTTGAAGAGAATGCAAATTGAATAAAATCAAATATGATGAATCGATGATCATCTCTTGAGTAATTCAAATGTCAATGAGTCCCGAATCTCGCAAAGTTCAATTCAGATCAACTTCAATAAAGGAAGAACTTTATTTAAAGCAATGCAAGCCTTAATCTATTATTATTAATATTATTATTATTATTACATTTTTTTTTTAATTATTATTATTTGTGCAGAATATCTGAGTAACATGGTTGTTGTTCCTCTCTCTCTCTCTCTCTCTCTCTCTCTCTCTCTCTCTCTCTCTCTCTCTCTCTCTCTCTCTCTCTCTCTCTCTCTCTCTCCCTCTCGCTCTCTCTCTTTCGGCCTGTGGACCTTGTTCTGAGTTTCTAACACAAAATAGACGATCACGACAAATGAAAACACGACAACTTTGATAAATTGCTTGTTTTGTTTTCAGGGTACAGAACATAAACTATTTCAAAGCTATGCAAATTAAGACTTTGAGTTTTTTTTGGAGCCCTTTCAAACAGGCAACAATGATTCATCCCATATTGTTGTTGTTGTTGTTCTTTTTCATTCGATTTATTCAATGCAGCTTTTATAACCAGTGTCCCTTTAATATCTGTTCTATTGTATCCTTATTTGCCCTGTTGTAATTTATCTCAAGACAGTTGCTCCTCCTCAAACAAACAAAAACCATTCAGTGAAAACCCATCATGTTCATTCCTTTAACTTCCTGCTGACTTCACTCTGTGAGAAGCTTCCTGCACAGAAGGCAAATGCTCTTTCAGGACGGACATGTTCGAGCTTTCAAAGATCCATTTTCAGAGACATGCAATTTAGATTTTATTTCTTTGACTTTTGCGTTCTTTGAAATATTAACAAGTAGAGGTAAATAAAATATTTAAACCCTATAACCCTGCAAGAAATATTGAAACCAATTTGAGAAAAAAACATCACTTTTATATCCTGACCTATATAAACACCTGTTTGTCTTTTATTTAAGAGTTGTTGAAAGGGGTGGAATAGCTTTTAAACCCTTTACTGAAGTAAAAGTATAAATAGGACATTGTAAAAGGTTCTCCATTACCAGGCACAGTCATCTATTCATAATTCAATAGAGTGTATAATCAGTGAGGTGTAGTTAAATATGTAGAAGGGCTCCCACAGCTATATAAGAATTAATATATTATAATGTTGCTTTTCTATTATACAGAGTAATGAGTTGCATTTGGTCAAAATGGATGAAAGTTTAACGATATTCTTTGTATTTTATTGATCAAGATGCATTCAGTTCATAAGGCATATGATATATTTCAACTAGAAAAAGTATGTATGAGGTATTGCATTTTTTATTTTCTACATTATATTTATGTATTTTTTTTCATACAAAATAACCAGTAATTTATAATGGAATAACAAGTTCCTCTGAAATGTAAATAGTTCAGTCATACCGACTTCTCCTCTAAGCCATGTATATGAGTTGTCTTTCATCATACAGGTTTGATCCACCCGCTGTAGAGGATCAAACCAGACTGAGAAGCCTGCTCCGATCCGCTCTTCCTGTTTCTCTACCTCAATCGCGTGTTCTATTTTTATGAAATTCCTTAGGCATTTTTTCATATATTCAACTGTTAGTACATTTCCCGAGAATCGAAATCCTAGAGGAAGCTCAGGCTCCCTCGTATCTGGCGAACCATGTTTACTTGGCTTGGACCTGTGTAGTCAGCTTCAGGTGCGACGAAGCCTCCGTCGCTGGAGCTTAAAATACCCGGCCCGATGTGTGGTACAAAAGACACTTTGTTGTGATAATTGATTTCTTTGTGGAGGAGCCTCTCTTTCGTACACTCGTGTAAAGGTGCTCGCTAATGAGCAGAGAGGAGAGCATTGGAAAAAGCGACTGCATGTACAGGCTGAGTCTATTCCACTCTCAAACACTGAATACCTGACAGGGAAGGGTTCAAGGATCTCGTCTTATACCACCTTAAAATGAAACCTGTGGCCAGACGGCATTTGTGTTTCTCAGATACGTGATGTCAGTGAAATCAAAAGATGAAACAAGTTTTCTATTCGCTTGTCGCTGTGTGTGTTTTTTATTTGATAAGTAGGAACATGTAACAGACTGAAGAGCAGAATGAAAGCTCACCCTGAATCTGAGCATGTTTGCAGTCATTCATCGGGGAGTGAATGGTAAGAAGAGAGTCCTATTAATTTTAAAATGAAAGGACAGTGGATGGTACAAGGATATTGGAGAAAGAAAGTATTAAAGGATGAGACTCGCAATATATATTTCCAATAAATCCTTAGCAAAGACCATCGCCGACTTAGACTTGATCCGTCCAGCAATAACTGTCTGTGTAAGCAAATCGGATGTACTGTAGCTCCTCTGAGCCAAAGAATTCAAACACTTAAAAAAAAAAGACCAGAGATAGAGATACATAAGGCCTCTCTACTCCATCTGGTGTTTGTGACATAATTTGGTGCCAAAGTCGGTGTAGTAGTGATCATGATGGTATCGAGGTCCCAATGACCAATCACAAGTCAGTCTCAGCTGTCAATCATGACATTTCACCTGGATTTTATAACATTGACTAATTAACTAATTAAAACAAAATGTTTATCTTCAAGTTTTTACCATCCACAAAGACAGATAAGACCTTGTAGGTTTAGCTGCAGCTCAACTCTTATTCATATCATACCTGTCACTCAGAATCTGTTGCACCCGAGAGTGATGTTCGTGGAAACGCTGCAAAGAAACTGAAAACAAGATTCCTGGATCTGCCCATTTATGTGTGTCACTCCTCTAATAGTTTCTTCTCTGACTCGTATTTCATCCTTCGACCAAGTGTTGGGGTATCCGCCCTGTGGTTTTTGCATTATACTGCTAATTAACAGACAAACAAACATTACATTCTCGGTCGAGGCCATAAATACTTGAACATACATCGAAACCTATAGTGACAGAAAACATCTTCACAAAAATGTATTTGATGTCTCAATTTTCATCTGTGGTATTAAAGTGACTTCAAAATTCCTCAGATATGAGTAACAACATTTTGAGCAAGTTGAATTTAAAAAATGTTTTCATTTACTTTGGTCCAAGTCCCTTCTTCTAACTTGGAGAAGGCGAGGATTATGATCAATACTTCAACCAGCCACCGGGGGCAATAAAGATGATTTGGCTTCACTTTAATGGACCATATTGTGACATCGGGCCTCATTTACTAACATATTAGAGTAGATTAGATTAGATTCAACTTTATTTTCATTGCACAGTACAAGTACTTATACAATGAAATGCAGTTTAGCATCTAACCAGAAGTGCAAAAAAAAGCAGTAAAGTGCAGAGTATTGTGCGTATTTAAAGTGGAATGTAAATGAATAGATATGTACAGTAAGAAATATATATGGAATAGTACAGTATGGGCAGAAATGTTCTAACTCTTCACAGAAAATACGAGCGAGCGCAAAATCACCACCGGACTCATTACACGCAGGACAGCCGATTTTGTTCTCACCACCATGCTTATGTTTGTAAATCAGAATCATTCTAAATTGATAGGCCCGTGTCCACGATCTCTAATTAGCATACTGCTACACCTCTGTTTTTCCATATAAGGACATCTGTTTGTCATGAAGAGAGCGGTGTGCTTAACTGTTGAAGTTATAAGAAGTAACCCAAAAGGTAAAAAACACAAGAATCTCACAACAGCAGAAATTGAAGGTGGAAGAGGTGAAAGACACAAAAGGAAAACTGCAGCGTGATTGACGATATTTAGGAAAAACTTAACCTGGGCTGCAATAACTGAGGCACTGAATGCTGTGTCCTGCATAGAGCTGAATGGTCTGCTGAATAATTATAACTTCAGGATCAGGACAGACGCACATTAAATGTCCGCTCGTCCTGCTTCCTCCTCACTCCCTCTGACCTGCACTCAGTTTAGACTTTAACAATAAACACTGATCACAAGTTATTAGGACATATACAGTGCTGTGGTTAACTTTGTGTTTGTTTGATTCACTTTAGAGTTAATGAGACAAATGTGACGTGACGCGTCAGGACATCAGCGTTAAATGACCGGAACATTACAGAGTCAGGATCCGACATCATCGATTAATAACTAAATACATGTGATTATCAGTTTGTGTGAAGAGGGACAGAGACTCACACACTCACACCACACATACACACACACGCACACAAATACACACACACACTAACACACACACACACACAAGCCCACTCTTGTGCATTTCCTCCTCAAATTTAAGTACAAACATATTGATGAATCCCAGATTTCTGCGTCCAACATTCGTCCGCACGGTTAAAGCACAGATCTATGCATAGGCACTGTTATTAAATAAGGCCCACTTTCTTTGATAATGGTACTGTAGTTTGTGATTTCGAGCGTGTCCCACTTGCACCGTTTCAATTGAAATCAAAATGTCTGTAAAATTGTCCCCCCTGCAATTTGACCTCACACTGTTATCTGGGCTACATTTTCATAAAAGGTGAGTGATGTCAGACGGTGATAATGATGTAACTGACAAGCAGTGTTCACTCTGGTTGTAGATGTTTTAATGCGATGAGAAAATAGTCAACATGTCACTTCTGTGCTGTCCTTCTGTCGGCCTAGAAAAACCTGGTTCCTAGCCATGGGGTGTACAGCTACGATGTACTTTATGTTTGATTTAAGGGAGATTAAGTGTTCCCACTCAGCCAGCAGTTATGTTCCTGCGTTGAGATTTACGTCTGAGTTCATTTTGAGTTTCAATCCCCTGAGTCTTGCAGACAAATGAGCCTCCATCCATCCAAGTCTTCGCTGACTGACAGCCAGGCATTTAGCTCCACTGCAAGTCTGTAAACAACAACAACAACAACAGGGTCTCTAAGAACCACCCTTTATATGTTGAGAAACTTTCTCTGCACGCACAAGCCCAGCGAATTGAGGCTCACCTGTCAATTTGAGAACATGTGTTACACCATCGAAATATTGCTGGTTTGTTTAGCCCTCTTTTTTCTGTCAAGGTCTCATTTGTAGTGTATGTTCGTGTCAAGTGTAGATGGAATGGAGGAGCGAGGCAATTGAGCACGCATTTTAGGTGTAGGCTTATATCAGGGAGGGTTTGTCAGCTCTTCAACCGCAGATGAATCGTTCAAGAGAGGATGGATACAGATTGGAAGGGAATGAGAGGAGCGAGAGGTCTCCTTTAAGGATCAGAAGTAGAATCTGAGAGACTTTTGACAGATTAAAAGTGCTGCGCTTGCATAATGACTCCAGTGCTTGTCGTGGCGCGTTAAGACGCCATGCCAATGTTCTCATTTCCCCAAAGAACATCTGCAACTGCATTGCAGCTCAGCCATAATTTGAGACTTGGACAAAACAGCTTGATCCACTTTAGTCACACTTGAAATCAGGATTAGAAGAATCTCTTGGCAAGCGATCTGAGAGCAGTCAAATCAGGTCAGCTGAAATTCACAGGGACGCCCAAAAGGAAAACGCGCTCACGCTGTCAGTTCTGCTGTGCTCTTGTCGGCCAGATGGATGGGCAATTTCCACTCCAGATGTGCTCAGAATCCGTCTGAACTCAAACTGGAGTGGAATCTAAACTATAAAAAAAGCCTCTGACACTCGAAAGAGTGAACCACACACTGATGGAGAGGGAGCAGGGATAATTGTAATCAGGCTGGTGCCAGTTTTCATTACGTTCCCAGATAGAGGCCGTAATGCAGCTCTGCACTCATGTGAAGCCAAAAAGCAAAGAGGATGTTGTTGTGCCACTCGCCGCTTTTATGGCGGGCGGGTTTGGTCAGAGGAAGATGAGGCTGACAGCTTTAGATCACTGGAGTCTTAATCTGCTCCTGCCTGTTGGACGTGATGTAATCTCAGAGTGCAGGATTAAAACGAACACACACATGCTCACAAAAGGAGTCATAGCGTTTTGTGTGTGGTTTTCAGGGGTCAGTGCACGGGTTAATAGACTGTTTGAAGCATCTGAGAACTGGATAAGTGAGGCTGCCCTGTTATTTATTTTCCCCCAGTTCGTTGCTTCGAAACTCCTCCGCCGACAGGTAAAGGTGCACTTCGAATCAACACGTTTAACTTCTCCCAGGATGCATTTTCCGTTATTTACCATCCGCTGAAAGTACCCAAGCAGGACAGGTGGCGAGAGCCCTTCAGAACCATCCTTATCATAATCAGATCTGCATGTGAAATACAAATGCAACAATAAATGTTTCAAAGTTAATGGTTTCTGAATGGTGTGTGCTTTCTTTTTGTTTTCTTCCAGATAACTGCATCGGTCCTCTGGTATCAGCGCTGCCCCATTCATCCTTTCAGAGCTCCTCTCAGTCGTCAGTCCGATATGCTGCGTACAATGCCAAACTCAACAGAAGAGATGGTGAGTCGAGACAATGCTCAGTGTTTCTTAATGCTTTGGCTACGCACCACCCACCTGGTGCACCAGCAGATACCAGTGAACAATGACAAAAGCAGCAGACCAGAAAATGTTTTTTTACTGGTCATATGGGCTGTTTCTGAAAGGTACAAAACAGAAAAGTATTGTATAGCAAAGAAAGAGACTTATTATTGTGATTAAAATGAGTCCTGGGGATGAAAATATGATTGGCATTGTCACCTCACAGCGAGAACACTTTGGGTTAGTGTGTAAATGAAGATGAATGACGCGTCATCTCTTACCCCCTTGTAATAAAAATTAAGCAAAATCATCCTGGCTGCAGGCAAGTTCCTTCCAATACAAGCACTTTTCCAATGGTGAGCAAGAAAAATAAATTTATTTGAATGGATAATGAATGTTGTTTTTGACCTACACTGCAGCCAGCCACCAGGGGTCAGTCAAGATGTTTTGGCTTCACTTCACTGTCATGTTGTCCGTCTTTATCCACAAGACTGTAGCTCTAACCTCTGAGTTTTCATGTTCTCACCTGGGTACACTTGTTTTTTTCCCACAATCCAAAGCTCTGCCGGTTGGATTGATTGCCCGTAGGTGTGAATGTGAGCATGAATGGTTGCTTGTCTCTAGATGTCAGGCCTGTGACAGACTGGCAACCTGTCCAGGGTGTAACCTGCCTCTCACCTAACGTCAGCTGGGATTGGCTCCACATCGGACAAGCGTATATAGGATGGATGTTAACACATTAACACCCGAAGGCGCTGAAAAAAACACCCTCTAATTCCCAAGCATTCTTTGAAACAACCACCTAAAACCTGAGAGTTAATTACTGCCTTTTTTCTAAAGTTAATGAACATTAAAATATATATGTATATATATATTAATATAGCCAGCAACAGCAAACTGCATTTTTCTGAAAAACGTTTTTTGTAGGCGAAGAGCTAGCAAACAAAGCAACTGCATTTCCCATGATGCATTTCACAGATCACGATGTATTCCATGACAGCATAGATTAGATGATCATGTCTCCGACTCTAAAGGGAGAAGCATGCAAATGTTTACCAGAGTCACAAGGTTGTTGTCAATGGGGCACTGACCCTAGAGCAGTGCGAGTGGTCACCTGCCACAGGAAATATAGAACTAATAAAACTCTGATGCCAATAAACATTGTTTTATTGTATTTTCAAATGTCAAATCAATCTCAGGGAAAAGGAAACAGTCTGATTGCTTTGACTTGATTCTAAATTTATTGCGACACCGTCAAGATGATGTCTCGTCTTTTAGGTCTCGGTCACTCCTCTGGTACAACTTGTCGCCTTTCAAGTAAAAGGGAGTTGCTGCTTAATAAATAACAACTGCAACTCTCGAGAGCTTTAGACACGGACTCTACTCGACTGCCGCTGAATTCTAACAAGATAATCAATTTTGCATTGTCGAGAAATCTCAAAATATTTCTAGCAGAGGCCGTACACATTTCAGAATAAATCAGCTATTTTAGAAGAACAGAGAAGGTGTTGATTATTATCAGTTGAAGATTAACTCCACCTTCAAACCTGCTTCTGTCCATACAAGGAATATAAATTCTTTCAACCTGAGCACGAAGGCGATCAGCTTAAACCACAACAATCCACTTTTCATCGACAGAATGGATGTTTAATGGATCTGTTGTTCCGCTTTCCTTCAGGAGCCGGAGGCTGGTCCCCCATGGTGACTGACCAGGAGCCCTGGCTCCAGGTGGACCTCAAGGAGCAGCTGGAGGTGACGGCTGTGGCTACGCAGGGACGTTATGACAGCTGGGACTGGGTCAGCAGTTACCTGCTGCTCTACAGTGACACGGGCCGGGCGTGGAAACAGTACAGGCACGAGGACGGAGTGGGGGTGAGTCTATATAGATGTTTCACTTGATCAGCATTCTGTATAACATTGGTGTCGTCATTGATTCGCTGCTGTGCTGTTTACAACTGAATCCAAATATAATCAATATCATTTTTTATTTAATTTATGAAAGAAAATCAACAATTTGGAATGTGTGGAAATATTCAGATGTATAAGAAAGTAGCTCAGAGGATTTGTATAGTCAAAGGAAGAGGTGACTTCCTTTTCGGGAATATGTTTCTTTGATTAATTGTCCAGAGTTAGAAGGGAAAGACTTGTAGAGTATGGAGCTACAGCAAGGAACCAATTAGCCTAGCTTAGCATCACTGCTTAGCACAAAAACCATCATTGTGGTTTACAAGTCCTCAAATAGCTACATTTTGATAAACTTTTATACGGCTTACAGTAAAAAATAGGAAACAGTGACATATAAGTAAACATCCAAGTTAAAATATTGAAGTATATATAGAAAGATCAGAGAAATGCAAATATTTAATATAAACACAAGCGACATATAGAAATAGTAATACAATTTAATCAATACACCAAGATACCATAACTCATCCACATAACATACAAACCTATTTAGCTTTTTTATCTTGTTAATATTTTTGTACTATACATATTATATGTGTGAGTGTGCTTACTCTCATAGGTTGTTAAATCATTTTCTGCATGTTAATTTTGAATTTTTTAAGTGAAATTGAAAAATGTGAATTATTAAGGCAGAGCCTATATTACTGATCCTATCACTTTTTATGTATTTTGTTAATCTGTGCAAATAAATGATAATAACAAATTATAACACAACCGGAAATGTCAAAATATCAACTTATGGTTTGTAAAGGAAAGTTTTGCTCACTGTTTCGCCTGCTGAGTAAGAGAAATGACCTCATCTAATCAATCTCCCTCAAATTATTGGCATGAAAGCAAATAAGCACATCTCCCTAAATGTTGTACTGTTAACAAAAAAAAAAAAAAACAGCAAGGTCAATGAATAGTTTATGTGGGCTGTGATTGTTGCAGGATTTTTATGTTTGGACATAGATCCTCAAGACCGACAGTAAGAATTAGATTCCGTCGCATCGTTTTCATGTGCTACACTTTGTTGAATTTATTGACTGCATTACAGTTCACTTGATAACATATGCCCACACTTTTTCAGACATATTTCAAAATGTGGGAAATATCTGGTGTCAACGCGGTGATGATATTGCTTTTTTTATCGTTTGTGTAATGTCAGAACCTGTTGTGTCAGCGAGAGCAGTTACGAATAAACAGCCTAATTGTCCGCGCATGTGATTCTTCCTTTATATCTTTGGCCCAGTAACGTCAAAGGCTGCTAACAGGACACTTAGTTGTTTTCCAGCGTGTTTGCTAACCAACAGTCGAATTAGCCGCGAGGGTCGTTGCCCACTGGCGTGTCACTGCTGTATAGTGTACTCGTTTTTTAGAGTGCTGAGAAGAAAGAGTGCAAATACATGGGGTAATCATTATGTCGAGTGCTGTGTGGGGATTTTTGAATTATTTATGTTCCCGCGTATTCAAAAATGCATTATCTGAAGTAGACCAAAATGTAGGAATTAGATGGAATCAAACATCATGAGGGTAAATAACAACCTTTTAAAAGTCTTCCTCCACAAGCCCTGTAATTCATATAATATAAATAAATATAATATATACTAAAACAGACTAAGATGTTTAAGTCCCTCTGTAAAGACCCTTAAATTTAATGACTCCAAATCACCAAACACTCATAGATATCAATTCTCTATATATATTGGATTTTATTGGATATATGAATTATTCTGCCGGGAAACTGTGAAAATAAAATTAAATACTGGTTATGTTAAAGAAAACCAAAATCCAATGACTTCTTCCCTCCCTCCACCATATTCCATAGTGATCTGTCCAGTGTTTTTGGTGTAATCTTGTTTACAAAACAACCAACAAAATGGCATAACAAACAAAGCGTTCCTCAAAAAAAAAAATTCTTTGCAGCTACTGAAAATAAGCAAATCATCTAATGCTGGAACACATTAACCAAAAGCTATATTCCTTTTTCCTTTGGGAGGTTTCAAATATAAAAAACAAATCACATTTAAAATCCTCAATTATGAACATTTGGGGGCATATGATGGTAGCCCGGGATTAAATGTACCATCTGGAAAAACTGTTGCAGATTATTTTGTCATTTTAGATTTTTAGCCAAAAGTAAATGTCTTTATTAAAACAAAATAGCAGAACTAATAATCTGTACAGTCTTCTGAAAAAAACAAAGTATGTAAATTGTGAGAGACAGGACGGTGTGTGCTATCCAGTGACTGATGAATATTTTTGAGATATGGTTCTAGACAGTTCACAGATTGTTTCACACACTGTCAGTCCTATATCATTACTGCACCTTTGCAAAAAGGAAAGCTGCAGTCAGTGAGGAGATGAGACATTTTGTGTCAATACCACCAACATGACCTGCAGCTATCGCCCTTCGTAACTGACTCAGAGAGACGAGAGAAAGACGCTGATTTCTTTATTTTCAAATATTAGGTGCTGCAGTGCTGCACCACACCAAATCTAAACCGCAAGATCCCTGTAAACTTCACATATTTACAAAATGTGTATTAAAAGAACATCCACACAGAAAATGAGAACCCCATACCTCCCCGTGGTGTGGCGTTCTGTGCGCTACATGTGAACTTGCAATTTCAGATCCTGCAGATTCTAATGAAACTCAGACCCAGGCTGACTAACTACAGCTATTACCGAGACCTTTGGCTGAAACTAACCCTCATCCGTCTGGCATTTTAACAAGTGAAGCTCAAAGGTAGCGGCTCACTGTCAGACAGTGAACTGAAGGGGACTAATGAGAATGCAGCATCTGCTGATATGACTGTGAGCTCTCAGCCTCTATGTGCGAACACTGAGCCAAATTAGCTCCATCGAAAAATTAGCTCCATAAAATACTGGCCTGTGGTTCAACAGTTCTACTCGCAGACCTCAACTGCAGCAATACAAGATGGTATGCAACAAACATATATTTAAAAAATTTGCTGCACTAAAATGTGTTATACCAGACAACATGTTTTAATATGACATCGGGAAGATGATGCCAAAGCAGGGGTGAGGAACATCTGGCCTCTGGGATGCATATGGCCCATCACTTTGATCTGTCCCCCCCTAAAAAAATCTCATGACAGCAATTAATTTTTTTTTGCGATAAATATTAGAATGAGACGCAGTACAGCGCATATACCTCAGTCCCCTCACGGAACCACATTACAATTCACAAAATATAGATTTTCATTTGGATCTGCACCAATTGTATAGACTCATAAAAATAATGTGGAAAAACTACATTCCTGGATCAGCCCCTTGATCTGGATCTCTACCAACATTTAACAGCCTCCTCCCTGACCTGTATCACATCTTTCCACCAATCCATCAAGTTCCCCGCGTAATCTTGCCTACAAAAAAACAATCGGACAGGGGTGAAAACATAACCTCTGCAACCCTAAAGACAATAAAAGTTTAACAGGTTAGATGAGATACAAAAAGTATATTTTTATTGAGGTAATACACAAGCCAGTGTTCCTATAGTTTGCTTGCAGTGATGAAAAGGCTTATCTCCTGGATCATGGAGCTAAACAAAGTGAGCATATGCTTAAATTAACATAACGACGATTATATGAATCAGTATTTAACATTATTTAAATCCGCAACATGTAACTTTCACACCGTATTCTGATGCAGTTGTTCAGCAGGTGAGCAAGTTGTTCGCTAAGAAGCTGAAACCTTATTGAGGGCAGTGACTTGTTGCTAACAATCTGCTACGAAATCTGAATATACAAAGTTTGGTGGGAGGTTTCACGACATTAAAAGTACACAAAAAGAACTTCAAACATTTGTTGTTTGCTGTTACATGTAAAGCAGCTGGTGTGTCTGATAATCTACAACAAGAAATCATTGATCTGCAAAGAATCAAGCAACAACATCCCACTACTTGAGTTCTCTAAAGTGTACGTTAGATTTTTTTTTGTGAAGAGACTGTAAGAGATTGTTGTCGCAGTCTTAGTTACACCCAGAAAACTAGTCGACAGTAGCCTCATCCATCATTACCATCCGACATCAGATGCCTCGCCATAGAGAAGCAGCACCAGCGATTGCATTATAGAAGTTAGTGTGATATATGTGTTTTAATAATTCGTTATGGCCCTCAAAGGATGTTATAAAAATGTAAATGGCCCTTGATAGGAAAAAGGTTCCCCCGCCCCTGAGCTAACTGTTTGTGTTTCGCCCTCGGTGCATAACTAACATTCTGTTTAATAGTTCCTCAAATTTGTTGTGAGCAAAGTTGAAACTTTGGCCAATTGTTGTTGGTAAAGCAAAGCTCTAGAGAAATAGTAAATCCTGCTCTCAAATGAAGCGTTGGAAGAAATTACCGACCCACTGACAACATCATCCTAAAGCTCCACCACTGGATATTGTGATGGAAATCTGGAGATACAAGAGGCTGGAAACAACAAAGTTATCTACGTGTATTTAATAAGGGGCTTTCTGCAGAAAGGATCAACACAGGGAAACCACAAGGATCTCAGAGTGAGGATGGAGAACAGTCAAAAACACAGATCTTATATAGGAGGACTGAGGGCTGTCCCTCTGAGCCAATCCAGACAGGTTCTATGGTGGGATAAGGAGAGGAATCTAAACATTAGCAGCTGATTCACATGTGTTTCCTTAGGTGATAAGAAGACATACACTATTTCCTTTGATGGGTAATTAAGTCACAAAAGGTCTCACCTTATTCACGTCATAAACAGTTCCGACCATAAAACAGCTCAAGTCTTAAACATTTGGTGTATGTAAATACAAGTCATAAAAGTATCTTACAAGGCTGCAAAAACTTACTATCCAAATACAAAATAGTTTGTCAACTATGTTTAGTTAATTTTTCTACTACAATATACAAGCAAGAATTAACACTGGATTAAATTAAACCCTTTGCTTGGGCTGTACAGGTAAACATACACACATACTACATCTGTCACATGCCTTTTCCGGTATGGGCCTTCTGGTTTTGCAAGCATGTGTACCAAATGAAATAGTGAAATAGATGTTTATATAGCAGCATATCAGCGGCCATTCTCTGTTGGGATCATTTGGGTTTTAAAGAAATGTCGAAAGTATTATTACTTTAGTAAATGTAGTTGATTAGTACGTTGCAACCACTTGGCAGCAGTAGTACAGACCTTGAGAATGCCTGTGTCTGTTAAGTACACTAGAGTTTAATTAAAAAAATTAAGCAGTTTAATGTTTTGTATTTCCTGTTTACGATGTGTACGTATCCCAAACTACATTAAAATCAACACGCTTCAACTCGCTTCACCTCAGTTACAGTGTTGACGTCACCATCGGTCTATGGGAGTGTTCTGAGCAAAGCCTTCTTAGAGAAATATGTGCGACAACAGAATTGCACTCCTTCACAAGCTGATGATAACCTAATTAGTGAAAACCAGGGGAGAAATTCTGTGAAAATTACCGATGTCTGCGGGAGCTTTGAGGAGATGAAATGTGTGCTTTTACCACGTTACGTTCTGTTAAACACAGAGAGTGACTGACATGAAAGTCTTGCGCTTGAATGCCTTCCCTTATGTGAAACAATAAGCTAAGTATCTGATGATACCTTTAAAGCAAGCTCCAATATAAATAGGCAGAGCTGCCATTAATCTTATCCTCTGTATAATATATTCAGTCTTCTTCATGGTAAATTAGCAGGATGATCTTTGCAAAAACTCATAGGTGGGAAGAGGGATGTATTCGAGCAGTGGTGGCCCATTAACATAATAATTTTTTGGATAGACTTATTTTGAAATCTCTTCAGAATGTGGCTGTGAATTAACGTGTAAAACTAAATTTTCGACATTCATTTTCTTTCTTGTTAGCTGTTCAGGTAGACGGATCTTACAAGGATTTATATGTGTGTGCATGATTGGCCTTGCATGCTGAAAGTGCTTAGAATGTTGTTCAGCCTGGTCTAAAATCATTATTCCTGAATAATACGTTATGATGTTTTAGCCATGTTAACTTGCTCTACAGAGGCAATGCCAATCTATTTGGTTTGCCCTTTAGTCCAGTTAACTATCTCAAAAACTGTTTGGATTGCACTTACAATTCTTTTAAACTGACATTCAGGGTCCCCACAGAATGAACCCCACTGATGTTAGTGAACCCCTGACTTCTCATTTAGTGTTACCTCTATTTCTTTACCAATGCTTTGTGCAGCTGAGAATGAGGCTTTTGAATACTCTCTAAGTACCTTAAGGCCTCTGCTTTGAGGAATAAAAGGATTAGCATAGCTAGGGGGCGTTGATTCATTTAAGCTCACATATTCATCTGGTTTAAGTCGCAAAGAAAATATTATTACATTTACATTATTGGCTAATGCTTTTATCCAAAGCAACTTACAATATGTATATTCCGCCATGAGCGTACAAACCCAGAACAACAAGAACCAATTACTATTTGCCTAAAAAAAAAAAAAAAACACCAAGTGCTACATGTAAGTGCCATATAAATACAACAATGTATAAATATATATATTTTTTTATCCAAAGTGTAGTTGGAAATCAAGGTCAAATTGTAGAGCAGCTATCATAACGTTTATTTCTTCTTTGTTCAGTTTTTTGTCAGGTAGCAAGGAACGTGAGTATTTAACCTAAACAGGCACTCAGAGAGTACATACTTCCACCAAGGCCCAACAGCCTTATGAAATCATAAGGCTACCCCTGTTAATTAGATAATTAGCTGACGTAAGCACATCAACACATTAATCTAAGCTTATAAACAAGGTGATTATTACAACCATTACACATTACCATGTTAATATTATTATTGTGGATTAATAAGCAGAGAATGGATGTCATATCAGGCTTCAGATAGAGTTTTCTATAGAGGGTGAAGAAGTTTCAGAGACCTGATTGGTCCTGGTCACAGCACTTCTGGCTTTTCACTCATGGTCAAAGGTGAAATGGTGTTTGTTTAAGTGCTGGGCCACACTGATGACAGTCACAAACAGAAGTTACGGCTGGTTTCGAAGGAAACCGCCGTATGTAATCAGTCTAACATTTGGAAACCAAATGTTAGACAGATTTTTTGAATTCATAGTTTCATCCTGTTAGAGATTAGAACTGTCAGACAAACATTCAGCTAAGTAGTATAAGCCAAAGCTGTGAATGTAATAGGTTGCATCCAAAATATCTATCCCCAAAGTTCAGTTATACTTTGTTTTCATTTGAAATATTACATTTCCATTTCAAATATGATGTAACCGTCCCTCCCGGCATACTGCATTGCGTTCTTTACGCTAAGAAATTGTCCATTAGAGGTCGGCACAGAGCGTTCTCGAACGACCCTCCACTTTTTATATCAACTCACATCCAATCTCCTCTAAGCTGGTCTGCAGTTACTGGTGATTCCTTTCCTCAAGTGAAGTAACATCATATTAACGTATCTAGTTTCTAAGCAACTTGCAAACTCGTTGCTAAAAATGTCTTCCTCTCATCCTATGGATGTCTGGCTACGCTGCTCCCCACAATTCCCGATGGTTCTGCTCGGTATATCTTCAGTTCTGTCCATTTTTCTTTCAGAAGACATGCACATGTTAACATAGAGTATCAGCCCTATACAGTTCTGAGCCTCAAGGACAAGTTGCAGGGCAAGCATAAGCTAATCTAATAAGCTAGGCTATATACACCTTTATTTCTAGCAGACATTACGGCTGGAGCAGAAGTCATCCTACTTTCTTTCACAGCCCTTTTAATGCTTCTTTGCAAATTCATCACAAATAAAGAAATTCCGAATTGAATGATGAATCAAAGGATATTTTGCTGCCTTTTCATCTCTTGCAATTGTTAGCTAGGTAAGACAAATTGTTCATAAATGGGCAGCAACTGCCAACTTTTAAGGTGGAATGTTTTCATGCATGCAACCCAATCAGTGGGATGATGCTGTGAATCAATCAATACCCCTTAAATGTCAATGGGACCACTTTTAACATTGCATTTGTTGACTATCTTGAGTGAGATCTGCTTACTGATCAGATTGGATCTTCAAGCAGTAAAATACGTTTGAATTTCAACCGTATAATGCAAACTGGGGATATTCTATTTCCTCACACAGGGGAATCATTGTTCCGGTGCATTCCTGAAAGCGATGCATCTCTGCTCGTGGCAAGGTCATGTGCTCGTAGCCATCTTATGTGTTGTCTGAGGCTGTTTAACTGGACAGTGGCCTCAAGGAAAATGCTGCATTGTCTTCATTGCCTGCAGCATGATTTATCCCCCAGTGAATTGATTAAAATAAACTTATGTGCCTGAGCTGTATGCAACATGAAGGAAAACGGACACAGGGGAGCTCATCACTGGAGAGGAAGAGCAAAGAGTCTTAATGAACAGGGAGGGACACTGTTCCACAGTGACAGAAACATAAATAGAAATAATGAAGTCACTGTGGGGTTAGGATTGTTTATGCGGATAAGGACCAGCCGCGGTCCTCTGGCCCTCTGGAAAACCCTCTGCACCCTCAGGCCTTAATCCAGAGACAAAGCCTCGTCCCCAGCCGGAAACACACAGGATGCTCCGTTGTAAGTTTTTCCAAAGAGGAAAAAGCACAAACGTCATATAGCTCAGGACAGTCTCAGTGGGGTTCTTGTACAGTGATGTTGCCGTTGAATACTAATGACTCATGCTGACGTGTGTGAGTGTTGTTGCTTAATGACTTTGTTAGAATGATTGCTCTGCAGTCTCAGAGTTCATTTGGTTCATTAGTTTTTTCCAGAAGTTCAACTGGGAGTTCAAGTGTAAAGAATGGGTTTAATGGCAAGAGTAGTTTCTCAGCTGTTTATCAAACTTGCAGCACATACACCAGACATGGAAAGTGTCCTTTTCAAAGAACACAAAAGCCTGGTACTACAAATTTCGAAGGCCCAGAAAACATTTTTTTTTTTCTTATTATTTGTATGTCCAATGTCTCAAGAAATTATTATTCTCCTGGTATTCTTCTGTAATCGCTGTTGTAAAAGGCAGAGTCCTGCACGGATCCATTTTTGCAAACTATGCACCAGTCAGAACCCAAAAGCTCCACACTGGACACAAACTGTTCCCCACAATTATCTCCAAGTCCAATCCAGACCTGCAAAGACCTGAGACTATATGAGCCGTCGCCGTGAATAAACACACATGCTGCATACACATTCATGTACATCAAGTCTGTATACAAGAAATTACACAATTTTGTACACAAGAATTCACACAATTATATTCACAATCATGTACAAAGGAATTATTAGAATTATCACTTTTTTGCTAATACCCAATCAGGTGCAGGACACGGCTGATTTGAAAAAAAGTGATGTAAAATAAGAGAAAATGGTTTAACAACATTTCAATCCAGATTTATCAACACTTGGAAACTTAATTGCTCATATTACCGACACAAGTCACATCGCACCACACCAACAGAGTCCTGATTAAGGGAATCATCCAAGCTTTTTAACGTTTTTGATGAATAAATAATTCCTTTAGAGTATTTGTCCCCCTGACCTTTAATTTTAGTCATGAATATTTCATTTAATTATGTTGTAAAGAAATACTTGAGCTTAGCAGCTTCAGTCTCAGATGCCTTAAATTACAGCTCTTGAATGCACAGCAATCAAATGATAGTGTGTCTGACACAAAGCCTGCAAATAACAAGGTGTTGGCTGCAGCCCACAGCCACATGTTTTCATCGACCTGATTCTCACTAAAAAACTAATAACTACAGTATTTAAAAATGTTCTGGCCAAAGGGTGTTTAGAATACCTCAATGCTGGGAATATTTATGCTTTATTTGTGGGAAGCAGGTACGTTCCTCTTTCTTTATTCGCTGTAATTGCAGCTTGTAGTGCCACAGTAATACGTTTTCCTCAACCACACATGTAAGTCCCAGTGCCATTTGTTAATCCCTCCTGTGAATTTCCTTTGCATGTATAAATTAGCTCTTGCTCGTACATGTTTTAAGACCCTAGCCAGCAGGCCCCGCTCGGTAAATGGCTCAAAATGGAAAAGTGGTGGCATAAATCATAATAACAGCCTTTAACAGTCGCACTGTTACCTTGATTATCAGCCAAGAAGCAGCATCCTGGTGTATCTAATGATGCCTCTGCTTTGCAGCGCTCCGCAAGCATCGTGTGGTCATTTGTGCTGCCAGTCATTTTGTTTCCGTTGTTGTGGAGAGCTGAAATATTGGGCTTCTCTGACTCTGCTGAAGTATTCAGTAAAGCCTGCAGCTCTACTGTCAATGATGTATCTTCTTTTTTCTTTATAGTACGAGTACCTATTGATCTGATATGTCACCTGCCTAGAATCCGTTATGAGGAGGATGGTAATCAGTCATTCAGCAGAGGTTGCTTGTCTCTGTTTCTGTGTCCATCTGTCATCCGCTCTCTGTTTCTCTATTCATGTCCCCTGGTGTTATTCCGTGAAGACTGAAAGTAAAGGAGGGGTTGAAGAGAAGAAAGAAGAATGACATCTCACAAGCACTCAGAGGTTTTTGTGTTTTTAGCTCTGCAGGGAGAAAACACAACACGAGAGCTCTTATTTTGCCCCCCGGCTTCCTCAGTGGTCATTTTTCCTCGGTCTCACATTGACCTGTTTGAGCAGAGAGTCTCATATTTCTACACCACATGATGATTCTTATCACTTTACATTATATAGTATGTTCAAGGATAGGAGGAAGACGCTGCCCTTGAGTCAGCCTTGTCAGCACTTTATTGTTTCCTGTGCTATTCAAGGATTTCGTTTTTATGCTGCTTGATTTCAGGGATTCGCTGGTGAAAATCGTGCGAATCATTGGCTGTCGATCAGTCTTATGCTGTCATTACTATCTCTCTCTCCATCTCTCTGCAGAGGTTTGTCGGGAATGTGAATTCAGAGGCCGTTGTCCAGAACAAGCTGTCCCACCCTGTGAGAGCGCGTTTCCTGCGCTTCGTCCCTCTCGACTGGAACCCCAGCGGTTGGATGGGCCTCAGAGTGGAGGTGTACGGCTGCTCCTACAGTGAGTCGCAGACACTCTGCTATTAACACCACACCAAGAATGCACTCAGTCTATACATCAGACCTCTGTAATTACACCACCTAGAAGGATTTGTTCATTTACACTGTACCTCCAGCTCTGCTCTGCTCTCCTGATCGAGAGCGATGAGAACCATTTCCTCGACACCTGCTTTTAACATGCTGTTTGGTGCTGCAGACCAGCAGTGAAAATGATGAATCAAAAGACAGCAGGCGTGAGCACCTCACATGCACGGGGATCTCCTCACACTCACACTCCCAGAATAAAACTGTAAATGAAATGCATCTCGACATCGGCTCCAGACAAATGCAGAAACATCTGGTGACGCTCTTGTTAAGGGTTTCGGTTGTGATCGAAATGCTTAGGTAATTCGATTCAGCGTGTCTTTTTCAGGGTAGATATCATTTTATATGCACTCAACAAACAGTTTCCCCATTTCTCTTCACTCTGTCAGTTTTCAGGTTTTCTTAAAATACTGTAAGTGTGACAGTTTTTTATGAGGTTTAGATTGCAGATAACCTGTTATTTTATACCTAAAACAAATAAACCCAGCAGTGTGTGCAGCTAAATGTTGCTGAAAAATACAGCCTGATGTGGAGGAACTACAGAAACACAGAAAAATGCAGGCTCAGTTTTAATTCTTGCACAAGCTTAATTAATTAGAACATAGGGAGTTCCTGCTACAGTTTATGCTCGAAGTCTGTTAATTGACATTTGCAATTTTGAAATATATTTTCATGAATGTCATTTTTTCTGGCCCTTCTGTGCATATACAGTATATATAGTTTTCTAAAATAACTAATTATTTCAACCTTGAAGTCTCACACATTGTTGCAAGGTGTAAAGCTGTAGTGCTGACCCATAGTCACACCAGCCGCTAAAACGAGCTACTACTATTTAATCTGCCGCAGATTGTGCAGATTAAATTAACCCTAATTAAAAGTTTGAGAAAAGGAACCATCTTTGATTTAAGTTGTCACTGACAAAAACAGATAATGACTGTTTTATAAATGTATAAGCTGACGAAGCCAAGGTTTTGCTTGTGCGACATATGAACAAGACACTAGAAGTTTTTATGGTCTCGTTTTTGAGGGGTCACACATGCATTATGAACATATTTAGTAATAAACTGAGTAGGATATAGAAATATATGGAAATGAATGTAAAGTGATTTTAAGGGGCTTAAATCAGGATATCTTGCTTTTAGACCCTATGTAGGCCTCATCATGGAGTCATTGCTCTGCCATGGCAGAGAAAGGTGACCCACATAACGGACACAAAAAAAAGACAAAGGAGTGACTGTGAGTAAGAGTCTCCTCATGAAGTCCAGTGGTAACAGCTTCAGCTGGTGTCAGCGGATGCAATTTGAAACATGTTAGAACATCAAAGATGCCTCACAGACACAAGTAAAGAAGACAGGAAGTGTCAAAGCTGGGAAGAAATGTGGAAATTGCTTTTCTGGATGAGACTGTGTTGACGCATGTAGACACCACTGGTGTGTGGGTTTCAAGAGAGAACAATGATGATCCGCAAGGGCAAAACTCAGCAAAACTCAGTAATCACATGTATTTCACTAACTTCTCTAAAGAAAATATTATGTAATATAAACGTTTAATAAACAGTTTTTTAACTGGCTTGATTGAAAACTAAACGTATTTGTTATTCAAAATATTCATTTTTGCCTAGCAGTGGTGTTCTAATGACTTAACCACTTAAAAACATAGACCACTTTCCAAGCTTAAACCAACAGCTCACAAATATCATTTGGAGTTAAGATAACAACTTCCACATGGAAGCTAGCATGCTAGGTAAATCAATAATTAGCTGATTCTTAATTTATTCCCCAGTAGTTTTTACCTGTAAATGAAAAATACTAGTTTTTATATACAGATTTGTTATTCTACAAAATCGAATGAGGTAACAGCATAATCAATTCAGCAATTTTATTCAGGATAGATAGATAATTTCAACTAATCTGCTATTCTCTCTTAATTTGAATCAGACATTTAAATAATAATACTAGCATTAAGTTTAAAGTATTTCAGTATACATATAAAAAGTATACGGAAATAACTATATCTGACTCCAGAAGCAGAGCCCTGTTTTCATTATGCTACTCCTGTGTGTTGCCGTTAATGCCTGGCTAACCAGCAGTAAATAAAGTTGTAATTCTGTTTAAATTCTGACATTAAAATTGTTATGATTATCGCGATTTTTGTAATAAGTGTCCTACAATATTTTATGTAAGAAATGTCTATATCTGTGCTCGTCATTATGATGAGAAACTAAATCAGGCCGAAGCTCTGCGTGCAGAGCGAAAGGAAAAAGTGATTCACGCACACAGTGAAATTAATAACCTGAACTGCCTCAATACAAATGCATGTAATGGGGAATCACTTATACGCCTCTCCCACGTGTTATGAAGCGGCACTAACTAGATGAGCCGGTCAGTTCGCTGTGAAACACCCTCAGAATATCCCACAGAGAGAGTTTTATGACGACCAACCTCCACACACTGAAGGGTATTAATGTTGGATAAGCAGGTATAAAACTAATGTGGCCTCATATACTCCTCCTTTTGTTCTGGGTATTTTTGGATTCACTCGTCTGCCTGCGTCGACTGAAAATCCGAATTACAATAAAACCAATGATCGACGCCAGCGACTGGAAATACTTATCTGCCAAAATAGACAGTGAGAGACAGAGACACAGGGAGGTACAATTTATGTGCAACTCATTCTGCTGCATTAAAGACTATTTAGTACTCAAAACATGTCTCTTGTGAAGCTAGAGGTGACAGTGAAAATGCTCCATACTATTACCTGATCTCTCCCTGGACTATATGATGGAGAGCGGTCGTAGATTTTATAGGTAGAGCAAAAACTATTTGTGTGCAGAAAAGTCCTCATCACTGTGTAAAATACTCCATATTCATTTATATTGCTGCAACAGCCCGGCTGTCACTCCCACTGCAGCGGGACGACGCAGAGCCGGACCACACTCGAACAGTGATTAACAGAATTGCACGAGTCGTGACAGACTGTGTGGGAACTGATAAACCCGTGCGGTCTGTGCAGTTAGCTCCTACAGACACTTTTTATGGCGGTCATTTCTCGACTTGTCAAAATGGCAGGCAAAGCACAGGTATATCGATTGCTGCACTTTATTAGGTGTGAAGGTAAGACATGTCAGTGAGTGAGCGTGCACACAGCCCTGGAACCGGCCAACCTACTGTAAGTGGAATGGAGCCAACGTTAACGCTACCAAGGACAGCGGCCTATTGAAGCCGCCGTGGACAGTTTATGCAGACGGTCACTGTGTGTTACTTAAATATATTTCCAGCAAAATCATTGTTGGTACCAAGCAGATTATCCTGGTGCTTTTGAGGGAATTTCTCAGCTCTTTGCATTAAGGAACAGAAAGCTAGCAGAAGGCATTAAGCTGTAAATGAAATGGCTGAAGAAGCAATTCACATTTAACCTTCTTGATTTTTTTTTGCATTATGCGGCTACCCCTGTATCTTTGTGTGTGTGTGTGTGTGTGTGTGTGTGGGTGTGTGTGTGTGTGTTTGTGTGTGTGTGTGTGTGTTTGTGTGTGTGTGTGTGTGTGTTTGTATGTGTGTGCGTGTGTTTATGTGTGCAACATGATATCCTCACTATATAGAAAAAAGTTACAATTCGTTCTATTTAAGCAATGCATTGCTCCAGGTTGTTTTTGTATTAACTTACGTGTATGCTGCCACAGCCACCTTATTACACTTTGTTTTTCCACCTCTTATGTTCCAAATTCTAAACTTAACATGTTGCACATTTAGGACGCCTGCTCAGTTCACTTTGGCAGTGATTTAAAAAAATGTCACTTCATCTCTTCACAACCAAGTAGCACATTTTTCATATTGTAAGTTTTAACAGAATAAAACACTAATTTAAGGATCACTCTCATCCTTCATTTAGAGTCTTATGTGGCAGAATTCGATGGCAGAAGCTCGCTGCTCTATCGGTTTAACCAGAAGTCCATGTCAACGGTGAAGGACGTGATCTCTCTTCGATTCAAGAGCCACCAGGCCGAGGGCGTGTTGCTGCACGGAGAGGGGCAGAGAGGAGATTACATCACCCTGGAGCTTCACCGAGGAAGACTGGACCTCTACCTCAACTTAGGTGAACGATGCGTCACAAACCTTTCCCCGCAAATGTTTTGCTTACAGAGGAATTTTTTCTTAAATGTCAATGTTCTCATGGTGACTTTGGAATCGCTGCAATATTGAGAAGCCTTTACAATATGAACATTGCAGATGCTCTTTTTCGTGGTTGAGTGATGGTTGTCATTGGCATATCTGGCCCTACTTTCACCTGGTATCTTCACAACATAAATTTGAAAAATCCCCCCCCAAAAGCCCATTTCAAAAACAGAGGTAGATTAAAGCTGCTGTACAGGAACATTTAAACAGAGACGAAATCAAAGGAAATCAATTTAAAATCAAAAAGCACAGTTACAAATTAAAACGTTAAAATGATGGTAAAGCAAATGAAAAGGATGAATGTGTATAAAAAAAGATTCAACAATACTATTATTTTATCAGACACTGGTAAAATTGCCAAATGTAAAACCTTAAACCAGAAGATGTTTGACAATTTTAGTTGATAAAGGATATAAACAGTAAGTTAGTCCATCATTACTTGATAAAAAATGATTCAGCCAGTAATCCATTGTCCAAATTAGAATGGCATTCAGTGGCGCACAAGGTCTGATAGGTCCCTTATAAAAGAACATTTAAATCTGCCAGACCCAGATCTTTATCTGCACCAAATTGCACACCATCACAAATATCAGTCTAAGATCCAAGCTTTATATTTAGCACAATCAGTCAAAATGTAAAAAGCAGCGTATCCTCTAATTTAAAGAAAGTGGTGTCCTGGATCTGCCCCTTTGTCTGTATCCACACCAAAATATAACAATTTCTCTCTTGGCCCTTGTCCCATCTTTCCACCAAGTATAGGGGAAATCTGGTTTCTTTTTTGCAAAATCCTGTTAACAAACAAACCTACCGACCAACAATCGCTCACTGACACGGGTGAAAAACGTAACCCCCTCGGAGGAGGTAATAACTATTCAAGTTGTATAGCTACCTTCATCCCGTATTTGTATTGGTAGCCTAGTAAACGTCATCTGAAGAACAGAAAGGGCATAATTCTGTGTACAGATGTGTTTGTTTTGCCTTCGCACTACGTCTGAACTCCGCCTGTCTCCACTGTGGGAAAATGTAAAGCTGCTCACTGTGTTGAGCTCTTCCCTTTGTGTTCCTCCCCAGATGACAGCCGGCTGAGATTCAGCAGCGGCCGTGTGGCTGTCACTGTGGGCAGTCTGTTGGACGACCAGCACTGGCACTCTGTTCACATCGAGCGCTTCAACAAGCAGGTTAACCTCACAGTGGATTCCCACACACAGCACTTCCAAACCAAAGGAGAAGGACACTCGCTGGAGGTTGACTATGAGGTGAGTCCATGAGCTGAGGCAATTATGTAAATTGAAGGTAGGTTAGAGTGATTTTACCACTTCATAAATGTATTCAGTGGAGGCCAGACAACCATCATCAAGCTCTGAACAGAAATTATGAAAACTATAATAATAATGAATATTTTTTATAATGCAGTAATGTCACTGGGAACTCAATCATAACTTTCTTTAAAGGTAAAAACTTGAGATAAGTGCTTAAACATACTGGTAAATGTTGAAGAAAGACTAAACCAGGGTTGATGTGATCTTGTCTTTGAGTCTTAAAGCATTAGATAGCTTTCTGCATCAACCTGTGAGTACAAAGAATTTCAATGATCTATCTGAGATTTAATAGGAGCATGGATGACCTTCTCAAGATCAGGCCGAGAGAGAAAAGACCTGATCTTTGAGCTGCTCCTTAACCCATAAAAACATGATTTTTATCGGTTGTGATTTGTTTTGCAAATGAAAGGTCACTGTCAAATATCACACCAATGTTTCCAGCTGCAGGTTTGATATTTGCAGAAAGGGCTCACAAATGGTTCTCTAAAATAAGGAATTAGTTCCGCTTTCTTTTCATTTAGCTGAAGAAGGTTTTGAGGAATTCAACAATTTTATGTGCAGAGCAATAAGGGACCAGCTGGGGAGCCTTGGAGAACACCACAAATCAGAGGGGGTTCTGGAGGAGGATAGAAAGCTTTGATTTATAGGATCAATAAGATGGAGAAGTGTAAAAGGAATTCTGACAGCAATTTTCTGTGTATAAAGAGTTTGATTGATTAAGTTAGCTAGATAACCTTAAGACAAAGTTTTGGGTTAATTAGCTTAATCTGAAAAAAAAATAACAAGTCGAATTTATCCTGCTAAAACCATTGAGTAAAAATTATTGTTAGATTTGACAGGCCTAGCAACAGTAATTTAAGGGGTATTCTGATATGCTTCAAAATGGGTCCTTTGTATATAAATGTGAGTGTGTAATGAATGGTTCTTCATATTATATCGCCTCTGCCGAAAGTATCACTGCACTTTTTGTGGACATTTTATAGACTGTCGCAGTAGCCCTGTACGATCGCGTTGTAATCCACAAGGATTACTGAACCAATTTCAAAAGTATCTTTAATTTAAACTCCCACATTTATAAACACAAGACCTAGGTTGAAAAATACGATAATTGACCTTCTAAGGTGCTGGGGTTTTAACAAGCATAAATTCCTAAAGATATCACTTTTAAAGATGAAGTGTTGAAATACAGCAAACATGCTACTCCTGGCCATGACTAAAAGTGTGAGGACAGCCCAAACCCAAGCAATGACAAAATAATGTCATACCAGAACCGTGGCCATTCTTATGCTGCGATAACAGCCTCCACTCTTCTGGGAAGGCTTTCAGAAATATTTTGGAACCTTGCTGAGGGGATTTGCTTCCATTCAGCCACAAGAGCATTAGTGAGGGTGGGCACTGATGATGGGCGATAAGGCCTGGCTCACAGCTGGTGTTCCAGTTCACCCCAGAGGCATTAGATAGGGCTGGAGTCAAGGTTCTGTGCAGGCCATCCAAGTCCCTCCAGCAAAATCAAAAACAAAGAAGAAAATGTTTATGGATTATACTTTCTGCACATGGGTACTGCCACGCTATAAAAAATAAAAACTGCTGCAGCATCAATATTCGCTTTTGTTTGACAAAGGACAAACATCAAGCCATGAAAAGCTGCAAACCAGAGGCTCACATACTGTGTTCATGTAATCACTGTAGAGTGTACAGTGTTTGGATTCAGTGAGTGGGTGTTGTTTTCTCACTTGCTGAATCACTGGCTCAGCTGTTTATGCAGAAACTGGTGAGAATAAGTGTGTGGGCTTCATGTATTTTGAGGCATGCGTCTACACTGCCTGATGATGGTTCCACGGTAAAATGCAGAACAGAAAGGAAATGGCAAATATTTCTATAAACATAGCAGACATGAATATGCATGTTTGTACCTGTTTGTGTTGGATCGATTCCTGTATCTAGGGATAAGTGGTTTACCTCTTGTGTTTCATTGTCACCGTACAGCTGAGTTTTGGGGGCATCCCGCTGCCTGGTAAACCCGGCACCTTTCTGAGGAAGAACTTCCACGGCTGCATGGAAAACCTTTACTACAACGGGATCAATATCATAGACCTGGCAAAGAGACGCAAGCCACAGATACACAGTGTGGTAAGTTTGATGGACTTTCAGAGTGTCTGCTTGTATCAGAGTGAGTCAGCTGCTCGAACATCTGTATTCAGTGCACATACTCTATACTGCGAAATTCATTAGATCTTCCTTTTGAAGATGGATGTTGAAATGCTCAGGCTTAAGAGCCAGACGTCTACTTGATTTTGCAGGCTGATACTGACAATACTATTTGGGTTTTTCAAAATCTGATAAGAATATAACCAATATTATTTTTTTTTAAATAAATAACTAATCGAAAAACATCCATTTGATTAACTAGAGATTAGATATTTTACAGTTTAAGAATAAACGTCGGGGTTATAACATATATTTAGCCTTTCTAGATAGCATTTCTTTTTCAATTTACTGTGACATATGTGCAGATACATCTGTGAGAACATACATCTGTGGAAGCTCTATTTACCAGATCAGGATCTTCAGCTTCCTCTGTAGACATGAGTCCTTCCAAATGGTTTCCCAGACACAATTTTTCAATCTTATGCCAGAACATCTTTGCACAAGGGAAAATTAAATGATCTATATTTCAAGAGAAAGGGACGGTAACAGAAAGGGTGAGAAAGTTGGCAACAAAGTGATGTTTTTATGTGTGATAGATCTAAGGGAATTAGCATGCTAGTGTTTGCCAATTTGTGATAAACACGAAGTTCAGATCAGGATGTAAATTAAGATGGATGACACATCCACTGCCTGAACAGAAGTAAAGCCAAAATATTGTTGAGACGGGTGCTGCTGTCTCGTGCTGGTGTTGTCTTGTGGAGAATCTGCACAGTAGTGGTCAGGTGTCCAAGCTGTAATATCAAGGTCCCGCCAAGTTTCAGCTGTCAATCATGTAATTTCACTGCGTTTTCACAGCATCAATAAACTAAGTACTAACAGTGGGATTAGATCTACCTAAAATAATTTAACGTGCACTTTTGACTTTTTTGTTTTGGCAAATGTTCAATCTGCTAATATGGAGGACGTTGGGATTATAACCTACAGTGCAGCCAC
Organism: Pleuronectes platessa; assembly: GCF_947347685.1. Lineage (NCBI taxonomy): Eukaryota > Metazoa > Chordata > Actinopteri > Pleuronectiformes > Pleuronectidae > Pleuronectes > Pleuronectes platessa. Next base: position 3,463,065 of record NC_070639.1, on the reverse strand, counting down.
CAGGGGGTCATCAAGAAGCTATGGCTTCACTTTTGGGGAGCTGTCATGTCATCCATCTTTAAAAGCAGTCGATAGGAATTTGACCTTTACAAAAGAAAAACTGTTGGCCTGATGATGGCGCTACACGAAAACTCAGGATCGCCGAAGACAGTGTAATCTATTCTTGGTGGGGAGGAGGACATGACTAATGTCAGGACATCACCAGAGTTTTCAGAATCATCATGGAACCATGAATATCTTGGTTGATCCATTTTTACAGTTATAATGTTATTTTCATCTAACAAACCATCCAACTTCACAGTAAAAGCTTTAAAGTTCTCTTTGTTGTTTTCTATTTGAGATTTGATTATACTTGATTTGTCTGATTTAAAAAATTCCGGTCAGAAATCGGTAAGAAGGTATAACTTGAAAACAATCATTACATCCACTGCAATCTTAACTACACTTTCATTAAGTCCAAGTGTGTGAGTGGATCATTTAGAGACTCGACCTCCCACACAAATCAGAACGGTCGGCCAAAGAGCCACAAGCCACATCTCATCTGAGACACCCCCTCCATTTAATGTCTGATTGCCGTGTTAAAAAGCCTTTACTGACAACAGAGGCAGGGAGGTGGAGAGGGAGAGCGTCAAGATGGAAGCTGTAATGGAATTTCAATGGGACAATCTCCCTGAGGTTGATAGAGGAATCACATTGAGAGTCAAAGAGCTGTGATTGCTCTGTGCTGCCCTGCAGGCGTCGGGACTGATAGGACTCTGACCTCGACAGACATGACCAGTCTTAAGTTTGAACGCACCTAACATAACCTCTGCAATGCACAGAGTTAAACTGAAATGTTTTTTTTATGTTAGGCTGCTTCACGGTATCGGTTTGGAGTGAACAAACTTCGATAGATCCACGGATTCTCAGCGCACCCAATCCATTTCAGCATTTCTGCTTTTGTTTACATGGCCTCTGAGTCAAATGGATTAGGTTTGTCTTAATTTCTAGGTGACAACAACAAGATTAACAAGTTATTTATATTTATATGTAATATGCTATTCTTAATGAATTAGTTCTTAACCAGTGTCCATTCTAAATTTGTCTGTTTGGATTAGGGTAGTTTGGTCCATGGAGACCCTGCCCATCCTAGGGCCATTAACAATAAACAAGAGTAAGATGATTTTCTTTTGGCGATTTAATTATATTGTCATTAATTTGATTAAATACACAGCACTAATTTTCATCCCAAGACTCTCTTGTCTTTATGTAAAGTCTGAAGTTAGAGGCAGCAACAAGTTAACTTAATCTGAATATAAGGACTGAATTCAACCAGCTGGCCTGTGTTTACAAAAAGCTTAAAAGTCTGCCAAGCTCACAAAAGATCTGTATTAAAACTGAAGAGTGAGAATGACAAGTTTGTGACTTTCGGCGGGGCTACGGACCCAACCAACCAGGGACAGAAAGTTCCAGCACGATGCACCATGTTGAGGAGACTTAACGCAGGAGATGTGATGTGTTGATTACTGAGCTTTAGAGTTGCAGGTAGAGTGAGTGTGGTATCGATCGTCTCAGTAAAAAACAAATAAGCTTAATTAAATGTCAACCTATTCCTTTAATCACCTGCAAAGTAAGTTTTTACTGAATCTGTGACATATTAAACACTATGAAATTTTGCAGCTGCATTATTATCATGAATTAATGGCTTGATTTTATTAGTAGGCTTCTAATTGCTTCTGCTGATTACTTATAATAATTTATGACAGATAATTTGGTATAACCGGTAATAGATGTCACTTAATGATCCTGGCTGAGGTTAGGTTAAGGTTTTGCTCGTGGCTCTTTAACCATCTGGCCCCTTTTGGTGCATATGACATTTATTTTGAAACACATCAAAATGAATTTCACATGAGACCAGCTTTCCCAAACATAGCTGAAGATACATGCAAATCTGTGTCCTTGGCTTTGTCATCCTCCAGGGCAATGTGACCTTCTCCTGCTCGCAGCCCCAGCTGGTGGCTTGCACCTTTCTGAGCTCCGGCAGCAGCTTCCTGTCGCTTCCATCAGCAGCATCTGCCACGGGAGGCTTCTCTGTTCGCTTCCAGTTCAGGACGTGGAACCCAGATGGGCTGCTGCTGTCTGTGCCATTGAACCCGGAGCCCCAGAGACTGGAGCTGCAGATCAGCAACACCCAACTGCGTCTGACCCTCCACAGCTCAGGACAACAGAAGTCAGAGGTCTCCACAGGTCAGTGCACAGCGTACACACACATATGCTAAAACATGACATGAAAAAGGATCGTCCATGGCTCCATTAACATTAACACACCAAATTCTAACATTAACTTTTCAATAGACTTTTGTGAATACATGCTTTTACATGAAATAATTAGGGGTTCAATTGATTTTTAAATCAGGCTGAAACCATGATACAAACATCCAAAATAAACAATACCTGTTATAAATTGTGAAATTGTAATTTCTATATATATTACACATACAATATTTCATTTTCTTCTTTTTCATTTGAGACATGGATTATACTCCAGTGATGACTAGTTTAGCTCAATGTGATGAGTAACCGTGAGATTAAAGAAACCGTGAGCACATGTAAGTAAAGAGTGAGGAAAACCGAAACAATGTGAAACAATGTAGGAACTGAAATGTCTCAAAAACTGAGGTCTCACTGCTTATCAGTAAAGAGTATTTCGGTTTAAAGGTACCTCTACTGGTACTGTGTGTTTTTTGGTGACGGAGTCACCCTTTTGTTTGACTCGTGCACATGTTGGTAACAGTCCAGGAAACACAATGCAATGCTCCAGAAAAGAGAAGGCTAATGTAGCCACCCACCATGGAGACCATTAACATTTGAATTGCACCATGAGATAATCCCTGGGTTCTTGTCTGCAAATGTGTGTAAAACGCATACTCATCCTCTGCAAGTGCACCGCATGGGCGTGGGGGGTAAATTCCCTGGTAACACCAGGGCACTGTAGATTTTCCTTACTCTTCTTGAGGGTTAAGGACAGAGGATTCCACATCTTTTAAAAGCCCTATGGGACAAATTGTGATTTGTGAATATGAGCTATGCAAATTAAATTTGATTGATTTGATTGATTGATAGAATAGGTACAAGATCAATACATGTGAACTACAATGGAAACATATCCAACACATTAAATAGAGCTCAAAGCGATGAACACTCAATCTTAACTTTCCTTTGTGTGCATGTATTTAAAGGAAACATAATGTGCTCATTTTGAGGTTTATGTTCTGAAAACCCATCACTGTCCTCGAACTGTCCATCACTGCAGCTCCTCTTTTCAGCCTCTGTCTCAAACACTTGGTGTTAGCTCCGGATGAAGCTCAATCTGCTCTGATTGGTCAGCTGGACCATTCTGTTTTTGTCAACAGCTTCTAGCGTGTGGGGGGAAATGTCAGCCTCTGCTCTCGCTCAGCTTGGCTTTGTTACTGTTTTGTTGTGTTGTATAGAGCAAATGGCCATCGTGAAGCTATGGGACATCGCGCTGTAATGAAAGCATCGGCCGGTCTAATAACGAGGTATTTCAGGATCATCAGGAGCTTCAGGCTCTTCTGCGGTGGAGAGGAGCTAACTTTACTACAGGCTTTGGACTTTTTCACTTTGCAGAACTTTTAAATTTGAAAAAACATCATATTTCTGCTTAAAAAAAAAAGCAAGCAAAGGAACCACGTCCTTAAACTTGACCTCAGAGATGATAATACATGTGCATTTTTTTAAATCTCAGTTGACGAGAACTTGAGATGCATCTACTTGAGCATGTCGACCCCAAAGGGCGACAGGCTGCTTGTTTTTATGTGCTTCACTTAACTGAGGCAGACAAAGACAGACAGTGTCACTCACCCTAATCCAGAATCTGGAAACCGAGCACGCTGAGTGGCGCCAGTAATTTCATCTGACTTACTTTTATCACCTTTGTCCTCAATAAAAAGTTTATTTTTCACAGAGAGAAAATTTGATCCAATTCTGCGCATGGGCTTGTTTAGCAGAGATAACTCCGATAACTATGATTGGCTGGATAAGCCAGACTTTCAAGAAATGGTGAGCTGCAGGGAAATATAGATGAAGAAGACAACCACCGCAGCTCAGGGAAAATATTCTTTTTTCATATTATTTACCCCAAACTGCATCGAATTATCTTCTCTGGGGCCTATCGATGTTATGGCTGTATAGCACACGAGAAATATGACCTGGAGTCTGCTTATTGTTTGCAATGATGTGTGAAGTGAAAGTTTCACGTCAAATTAATTCAGCAGAGTGAAGATGTAATCTCACATTGCTTCTGATATGAATCGACGTCTCCACTAATTTGGGGTGTTTATCTATTTATTCACTCTCTGATTTTCCTTCTGATTCCTCGTTTTGCTTCCTCCTTGGGTGGATTGTTGGAGGTCACACTTGCCGCAGAAATTATTATCGAGCAAGCGTGCAGATAGCATCTCGGGTTTCAAATTCAGGAGAGGCTAATGTAGCCACCCACCATGGAGACCATTAACATTTTTAACGCACCGAGAGATAATCCCTGGGATCTTGTCTTGCTAATGTGTGTAAGACGCAGACTCGTCCTCTGCAAGTGCACCGCATCAAACACGGGCGTGGGGGGTAAATTCCCTCGTTACACCAGGGTACTGAAATAATGCTGGTCTAGTGCAAAAAAGGCAGCATGATCCTGGGAGCCGCTGGAAATCTTCCGTATGATGGATGTGCTGATTCATAACAAACAGTGAGAGCTGAGCGGAGAGGGCCAGACTGACTGCTGCTGAATCTTTACTGCATGCTGTGCAGGGGTAGAGGTCGCGTTAAGTTTAAAGAGATACCTGTTGATGCCTCTTTACTGTGAAACATCATTATAGGTTTTGTATCAGCTGCAAAATCGTTATCCTCATTAATAACCTAAAACTGCTGCAGCAAATGAATTCCAAGTTAAGTTGTGAATCTCAAACTATGGATTTTAATTGAGAGTAAATCAGGTTTATAGATTAAAGCATTTTCCCTTTTTCTCACCGCTTTCCCGTGAAGGTGTAAAAGTATCACACAGCTCATAGCGAAGTCAAACTCAGCGCAGCAGAGGTCTTTGAGCAATCGTTAAACAGCCGTGGGGCTCATCCTGGGATCCTGTAAATCAGCAAATTTTCTATATTTAACCTGCTGTTTTAATCCGGCTTTTCAGTTTTATAAGAAATGTCTCTTACTTGTTTAAAACTTGTTCAGTTCGACAGGTGGACAGTAGAATCTCTTAAGGATAAACTCAGTCACCAGTGTTTGATAAAGGCTTCAAGAGCATTAGTGTGGAACAAATATTGATCTGTTTCTTCGTCTGTTCGGCCTCAACAACGTCTGCATCAACAGCCGTAGGCTTCATTTTTTTTTTCTCAAACAAAGAGACACACACGACGGGAAACAGCAAGATGAGCTTTTGTTTCATTGAGCTCACGCTGCCTGTCTGTGCTGGAAGAGCTTGAGGTCGGCAGTCATGGCAGGAAACCTTGAAATGGGTGTTTCCTGGAGGCATCAGTGGGGCTTAAAGGTGTCGTCTCACACATGAGAATAGGCAGAGCTTTTATTCTTCCTGACGGGGCAGCAACACTCATGCAGATCACCGTTATGATAGAGAACACTTGCGTCCTGGGCAGTGCTATGACACTCCCAGCTTGGCCAGCAGCAGGATAGCGAGCAGATCATGATATATATATGAGCTGAAAGAGGGGAAGAGGAAATTCCCACTGATGCTCGCCTGCAGTCCCTCGCGGCTACACTGTTTATTCCGTGAAGCAGTCAATGGAGTGGAGAAAAATGCCCAAGGCACTCGCAGTCTTGCGGGATAAAAGGTTCTGCTGTAAGCGACAGGCATCAGTGGACTGTGTGGAAATCTCAACTTTTCCCAGGAGCTTGGACACGTCTCATTTTGGACTAACTCAAATCACTCCCAGGGTGCATTCTGCTCGGCTCCCGAGCCGCAGCACACTCAGCTCAATTTGGATGCAAATTTAGTCTAGGACCAGTCAGCGCGGGCAGAACAGAGGTGTGGCTCAGTCATTTCAAGTCACCGCCGCAATAATGGTGTTGTTTTCCTGAGCGCTGCAGCTCGGTGAGGATGTCAGTGTCATTTTGAAAGAAATGTTTTATAGCTGACACTGGGTTGGATTATTACCCATTTTGGATGGATTTCCAGCTTGATTTTGGTTCCTTGGGGTCAAATAAATTTGATTTAGGATAAGATTTGGTGTTTGGTCATCAGGTTTGACATTTTAAAGAAATATAATTTACTTCACTTCACTACTATGATACCCATAAGATACATACCTTCATCTGATACTTCTCTTGTCTCGACAGTTAGAATGACACAGAAACAATTTCGCTAGCTACGCTTATATTTTGGATTTGTTTTCCTTACTTACAGTAATCATATGGGTATGCTTACATCACCGACGACTGTTAATTTGTGTAATATATGTTATTTATTCTGCCACTGCACTAACATACAAGCTTGAACACACCATCTTAATCATCAGCTGTCTGTATGTGTTATTTTGAGTTAAAGTAGATGAAAGAGTCTCTTAAGAACAATGTGAGTTGTGTGAAACATAATTTTCAGAAACCAACAAGGATTTGTATGTAATTAGCAACAAGGTGTCAATGGGTAGTCCTTGAAAGTCAGTGATGCAAAGTCTTTTGGTAAAAAATAAAGTCCACTTTAAAAGGAATCTGTTATTTCGGTGCATTTAAAATTATTAAGAAAATCTACATAAAAGCAAAATAGCTTCAGACAGGAAAACAGTATTATTTTATACTATATTATACATCATAATTATTACTGAGGGATTAGAATACAAGCCTCCTTGTAATGTTGCAGCAGGCCAATGAGGCACTAGTTTAAACTATTTTATACACTGTTGATGCAGCGCATCGTATGGTACATGCTCATACGTTTTCAAAGTCCAAATCAACAAAGAGAGGAGGAATTACAGCCGCAGTAATCCCATGTGAAATGTGGAATTGTATATTACAGTAGGTGAGTACAGGGCTTAGTTTTACATCAGTGGAAACCATGAAAAGTCCACAGTATTTAGTTAACACCGACAAGCTCATATTAGAGTCATCTTACTTATTTACACGTCAACTAAATTTAGATGATAAAATATGCATCATGAATTTGTGACAGAGAAAGGGGGGGTGGGTTGTTTGACTTATTTTTGAAGCGGCTGCTGCTGACTGTGTGTGATGCCAAGAAAAATCTGTACAAAGGCAAAGTGTTGATGAGAAATTGGGGATTTGACTGCAGCGTTGGCAGGTATCGAAATATTAGTAACAAAACGTGTGTATCTTCACTTAAACATTAACACCGGGGAAATTAATCATCAAAAGTCAAAAGCTCCCATGGCCATTGCTGCATGGAGCCCTGATATCATGAAATACGTCCATAACACTTCCCCTTTGCCTGTGTCGCACATTTAGATGAAACAAGAGCACAGTGGTGGAATTCATTCACAGCCACCAGGCCCTCAACAAATAACTTTCTGTGCTGCCGCTGACTTCACTGTTTGAAAACGTGAAATGTTCCTCTGCAGGTCTCCGAGTCAGTGATGGTCTGTGGCACTCAGTGAGTCTGGACACCAGGAACCTACGGATCTCCGTGACTGTGGATGGAGAGCCGTGCTCCATGACTGAGCTGTGGGAACAAGTGGAGTCAAGAGGCAACTTGTATTTTGGAGGTTTGTGGATTCTCACACTTAAAAGATAAATTATTATTTTCCTCTTTAAAGGGGAGGTAAGAGATGGATATTTGAATTTAAGTTTAAAACAAGTAGACTCCAACCCCCCAGATTATCTTAGTTTCTCCTGCCAGCCCCTTGTAGTAAAAACTCTGGACAGTGTCCTAAAGAGCAGGATATTCTCCAGAGGATTCACCGCAAGTAAGTGGTCGTGTTGACCACATTTGTTACATGCCACAGATACAGAGCTGTTAAAAACAAAAAGGATGCACATATCTCAGGAGCCATACACATAGGAGACACTGACGGAGATGTGAACTTGGAGAAACCACGAGATCCGAGAGCTTTTGGTGATAGGAGCCGACGCTGGTGTGGATGTGATGTAAATAAAAAGAAAGCGTTACATCTTGCTGCTGCACCAAACTCCGATAAAGAGAGATGAGAGAGGCCAGGAAAGGTTGTGTTACATCTAGTTACAACCATATATAGTTGTCATTATGAAAACAATAAGAGTGATAATTCTGGATGTAAAGATGTTATTAATGATAGCAGCAACAATTCATATAATAATAATTATTGTTGTCTGAATCCTGCAGCTCCGGAGTCAGAGATACATGCAAAAAGAGAGAGTGACTATAAGACAGAAAGTTTGTGAAAAGTAGTAATAAATAAATAAATGTTGAAGCAGAGAGATGAAAGAAGAGGACAAGTGCATGATGGGAGTTCCCTCAGCACTCTAGACCTATAGCAGCATAACTAAGGGATGGTTCAGGAGCGAGTCACCTTCTGTGACGGTAGTAGCAGACAGGTATTTCAAGTTGCTAACAGTACTTATTAATGTCTGAAACAGTAGTGGTCAGGGTGGATGAATGAAAATCTTGTTTTAATCATAATTGTACCAGGAAAGAGGATAAGCATATAGTAATGTTTATGACTCCATGGAAATCTTGTACTGGATCAGAGGTGTATCTAACTAAGAAATGTATTTGATCTAAATCGCTAAGCCCACCTTTAACAGAGACACTGTAACATACCGTTTCCTCCCAGGTTAATGTTACCTGTACAGTAAAACTAAAGTTTGCATCATGTTTTATCTCCATCCAGGCTGCCCCGCGGCCGACTGCCAGATCCCGACTCCGTCCTTCCAGGGCTGCATGCGGCTCCTGTTCCTCAACGGCCAGCCAACAAATCTCAGTCATGTGCAGCAAGGTTTGCTGGGAAATTACCACGAGCTTCAGTTCGACACGTGCAACATGAGAGATAGGTGATGAAATCTCTTATTTACCCTTGTATTTAATTAGAGGACAGCTCTCACAGAGATCTTGGTGATATCCAACGGGCAAAATGTGTCAGAAATAAAAATGGGAGCAACATTATCCAATTTGGCAGCAAAGTTATTCATGCCCGCTTGGTTAATTTGTGGATGGCACTATGTTGTCTATAGAGAAGCCTGAGAGTCACTGACATCTTGTCCCATGGAGACAAACATGCTGACAGGATCATCCAATTAAATTGCAACAGAATCTCGGTAACACCTTCTCTGGCAGAGGGCTATGCTAACAAGCTGCTTCCTACCGTCCTGTGTGGCGTGCTATCCCTCATTACCCTGCACAGCTGTGGGCCCTGTGAACGGGAGCGGCAGACCCACAAGCTCGCTGGATGTCTGCCTGTGGCTCGGAACATTTAAAGCAACGAGACAAACATGCAAACTGCCATTTCTATCCTTGTATTTGCCCCGAGGAGACTTGCTCCTCTGTCAGATTTCAAACTACCTTTTTCAAGGCCAGATTGTTCGCTGTCGGAGGATATGCAAACACAACAGCGCTGCCAGTCTGTCGTGTCAGTAGGCGAGGGGAAGCACTGCGGGAAATGACAGAAAGATTGAATGAGACAAGTTTCCCCCCGAGCGGAGATGAACACACCTTTTGTGTCTTCATATATTGATGAATGAGTCTGAATGTAATGTGGTAATTGGGCTGAAATAGAGCTCTTAATGAACCTTGTTCAGATTTTTTTTAAAGCATATTTACAACCATTTAGTAATATAATGAAAACTCTTTAAAGCCTCACTGATCGTTTTTGGGCCACTAGAAGGTCTTCACATCAACATGACAGACACAACAGTTTAAACACAACACGAATAAATGATCATTTTGAGATGACAAACATGTTCACAAACGTTTAGATATCAAGCAGATACACAAAAACATAAGGATTTATTCTGAGTCGTGTTGAGATCCTTACTTTGATTATCTATTGTTCAAGATTAGGAATATGTACAGTGGTTTTATCAGAACGATTTTTCGGTTGCCTGCTGCTGTAACCAAGGCCGATGATGACAGTGAGGCTTCACGGCCAAATGCGGCGTCAATGAAAAAGTGACTGATGAGCTGAAAGATTTTTTTTTCTCGTTGTGGAAAAATGATACTAAGTATGATTTAAGAGTTATCCGAAAGAATTTCTGATCTACTGTTAGTTATGAACCATCCAGACTCAGATTCACGTCGGTTTTCAAAATTCAAGGAATATGTTTTGGTGTGAGGTGGAAAAGAAACATTCAGGAGAAAATAGGGGGAAAGATCAAGCAAAATAAGAGGCAAGCACTATGTGACAATAACTATATACTGTAATAAAATAAAAAATATAAGGAATAAACCAAAAGAAATATTATAAAAATATGTGAGATATATCAATATGTGCAATATATTGCAAATTATTCAGATCATCTGGGATGAATCCCCTGTCTCTTCCCAACCTTATTATTTATTTATGTATCTTCTAAATGATCCATTTCTTTTTTACATCGTCTTAAGTTGCCTTGAATTTGTCGTGAAGCCTTTTATATATCAGGTAAAGCTCTTTGAATTTACTGGAACAATTCCAAAATATGGAATCATATTAAAGTATTGCACCAACTATTTGATGACATATTTTCTCCAAATTTAAAAAAACCTAAATTTGTAAAATGGCCTTTTCATGAAAAATTTGCAAGTACACATGAAACAACAGATCAACAGTATCTGCATTATGAAGCATATGTCACACAAAGACAGTCTATAACGTGTCTCTGTGCTTGTGTCTGATGTGATAGTAAACATGATGCTTGTTTACTGCCTTGAGGTGACTGTTGCATATTAATGACCCGACTGTATGAGAAAATTTACTTATCTGTGTTAATTTCCTTTTGTCTGTGTAATTAAATCGCGTGACTTAATTTGCGGTGAGCGTGCAGCTGGGTGTGCCGGCTACTGTAATTTCATGACCTGTAAGAGCACTCGTGAACACTAGAACAGAAAATAGCTTGATGGTAATTAAACCAGTGGGTGCAACCTTATCTGTGTTGCGGCTGGCCCACTCCACTGCAGTTAATAGGTGAGAGATGAAAGTGTATGAAATTATAGATGCACGCTTGAAAGGCTGGCAATTATGTGAAACTGGAGGAGGCTTGAGGAAGGGACTATTAATCAGAAAAGTGCGGTTTAAAAATGTCTGTGAAGCGCGCATTGTGGTGAAATCCCATTAACAGGCATTCTAGTCTGAAGGTGACAGTAATGCTTTTATTTTTAGACAAACACCTCGATGTGTCAGCTTTTTCAGACTCAGACAAGGGCACTGTTTGAGAAGCCATGATTTTCACAGTTATTGTTATTTGTTATTTGATTTTTAATGTTGCTTCACGGGAACATGAATAAACAGCAAATTATTCTTTCTTGGCAAGTTCAAAAGCGTGTGTTCATAACAGGAGACAAAAGAATTGAGCAGAGCGGTGAACAGGGGTCTTGCTTACGTGATAAATAAAAGATCAGCTTCGTAAACACTAACTAAAGAAGTATTTTCTACTGATTCTAAATACAAACGCTTGGAGATTTGATTTGTTTAGCTGTCAAGAAATTACTGTAATTTCTCCTGCAACTAAGACTGTGATTTATTTTATGAGTCCATGTGATGGAAAATTGGCTAAATTGAAGACAAAAGTCTGTTACAAGTAAACTGGAGCTGAAACGATTAAAAACTAGTCAATCGAAAGGAACAGGAACTGTTGCTAAGGCAAAACAGACATTTATATATCCTACGTCTTTTGCTTTCTGTTCTCTGAATCCATTTTATTTTTATTCAGATTTTTTAATCTATTCCTCACCCCCACCAAGAAGGTCACCCAACTCCATTTGTTTGTTGTTGCCAAAAACTACTTGAATGATTTCCCACGAACCTCTGGTCAGGGAAGCAGCCATTAAATTGTGGCTCCAGTTCATGTGGCTTTCTTTAACATTGTGAAACAAGATGTTTTTTCAACATTTTCAACATTTTTCCACGGATAATTCATGGAGCTTGTTTAGAGGACTCATATCTTAAAGTGTGGGACAGTTGCTGTTGCTTGCGATTTACTTAGTGCTGTTACGGATCAAGGATTTTTCTAAATCAGGGGCCATAAAGGGGCCCAAATTTTCACAGAGGGACAATTTATATTTCCTACATCCATACACAATTCCTGATTGAGTAAATCATTCAACGTTCACTGTTTGCTCTACAGCTTTGAGAAAAGCCAAAAGTTAGTAAGTAAATAGTTTATTTATTTATTGTAATTTTTATATATTTTTTAAAAAGACTACTGACAGGGGCCCCTGCCTGAGTGCCATTGCTGTTTTGTTGCATTTCACTCTATTGCTATTTATCTAAAGTCTGATCCGATTTGATAACTGATAAATAAAGAGATCGACGACTAGAGAAGTCAAAAATGAATATAACCAAACTCTAAAAAAAAAATGTTTTATTGTTTTGCAGGTGCCTCCCAAACCTGTGTGAACACGGAGGCCGCTGCTCTCAGACATGGAGCTCCTTCGCCTGCGACTGCTCGGGAACGGGATACTCGGGAGCGACCTGTCACAACTGTGAGCAGTTCGTCTCAAGTTCATTTCACCACCTTGTCTCAAACTTGCCATTACAGCCTCTGTACCTCCCCATTTATTCGAGGTCTACTGAGCTGTGTCATTTGATTCTGCACACACATCTTTTCCTGTCTCGCTCGCAGCGTCGCTCTGTGCCCTGAGAGGCAAAGAAAAAAAACTTGTCCCGCTTCAACATGACATGACCTTACAATCATCACTGCTATTCCCCCTCCCAAATGTTTTTTGCGATATTCTTGAATAGCTATAGAGACTGGTTGAGTTCAGTCTGACTCCACATGTAGGAGTTTTTCCTCTCGGGCTGCATTTTTTGACGGCCTCCTAAACAACGCCTTAATATCAGCTGTGGAGACTGTTGCTGGAAACTAAGTGTGAAATCCCCTTGCCCCAGAATACTGATTAGTTGTTTATATGCAGGCAAATGCATTGTGTTTTGTTTTTTTTTGCACGTCAGAGGGAACATGACCGAAATGAGCATCTGCTGAATTAAAAATAGGTCTTTTTTTTTCACCTCAGCTGTCATCAGCTTCCCTCAGAAACACATTTTTCGTGTGCGGCTGAGAAGTGTATCTCTAAAACTTGAGTGTTTGGAGCCAATCACCAGTTAACTTATTGTGAGAAACACAGTTTGAACATGGGATGTAGTGTAGTTTCTGCTGCTCCAAACACCACAGATAAAAGCCATATGGAAAAAAAGTTTTGGGATGATTAACATGTCGGGCTATTCAACTACCTTCGTTTTAAAGGTGATTTTCATGCTGGAGAAAAATGTAGGATTAACATTAGTGGCTTCTCTTTGTTTATTTTTGCCCAGTTAATGTAGATAAAAACTCCGTAAACACATTAGTTCTCATCCTGAAAACATGTTCGAACACCTTCATGACCTTTATGTGTTGAATGTCAAACATATGTATTGAAAATAGCAACAATAAGGCACAAACAACATAAATAGGATTATCAAGTTACGATAAAATACTCCCGGCTTATGTTTAGTTACTTATTTACTTATTTACTTATTTATATCCATATTTTTGACATGTCATCTCATACATATTCAATTGACTATTGCCGATTTATGACGCTATCACAAGTAAAACAGTAACTTACAGAGGCAGGCTATAAATAAGACAGTTTGGTGATCAAATCCTTTAATGTGGAGGATTGCATGTAAATGCATTCTGATCAGGCCCTTCAGTCATTAATATATAACTACAGTATCCATATAAATCAAAAACTGCTCAAAGTGACTTTAGATAGAACAACAACATACGTCAACAAACCCCCATATGTAAACAAAAAATATGTAAATATATATGCAGTGTGCAGGAGAAAGCTGTCGGAGTGTGGGTTGTTACTTGGAGCAATAACGGATTTCTGTCCCCATTCTGCTTTCAGCCATCTACGAGTCATCCTGTGAGGCGTACAAACTGATTGGCAGCTCCTCGGGCTTCTACTCCATTGATCCAGATGGGAGTGGTCCCCTGGGGCCCACCCAGGTATACTGCAACATGACAGGTGAGATCACTGTGGCCCCCATGTTGTCACCTTTATTCATTTTTTTCGTTTCAATGAGATGTGGCAGAAAGTCCACTCACTTAAAGATCACTCTGCATTGATCCACACCACATTATCTTAATGTCTGCCATCCCGTAACCCTCCCCTTTCAAACATGAAAGAGAACCTGTGGCATCCTTCAGTTCAGCCTTCATAAAAACTCAAAAGGTGTTTCGTTTGTCGAGTTTAAGCTACTGTAAAAAACATGGCGGCCTCCGTAGAGAGGACCCGCTCCCAAATATAAGGGCCCATTATAGGGGAAAGAAAACTTTAATTCATACAATTTAGATCACCATGATTATTTAATATGCCATTTCAGCCGATAGATTCCTTTCACCAATATTGTACTCACTGGACCTTTAAGTTTTGCCACAAGAAGTTTCCTGCGTCTTCCTCTGAAATCAGCCTTGTAAAAGCTGCTCAGATTAAAAAAGTGTCACGGCAAGATAACGTTTTAAAAAGCTTAGTCTAAATGATCACCAGTGGCCTCTAGAGGCTACAATTTCCATCAGAGCATGTGGTCATTAAAGTCAAAAGGGCTAATCCCCCAGGAAACATTAATCTGCTCAGTTACTTTCATGGCCGTGTGCCAGTGAGTTATGATATTTTGCATGCAACGGCTGACATTTTGAACTAATAACGGCACCATAAAGAAGTGACCAGCCTGGAAATTATAAGTCCTCAGGAAAGAATGAAGGTGTGCAGTGAGTTTATCAGAAATCTGCCTGTTGCATTTGGGTTCTCTTTTGTTTAAGTGGTGATTCTGACCCAAATGTGCTGCCACAGTCAAGGTTCACATTAGTATTCCTTCAGCAGTGAAGAGGGAATATTTAAATCAAAGGTTGATTTTTGAATTACAGTTCAATGTCCTGATGTTAATGTGTCGCTCAAGGAGAAATCATTGACCTCTCCCCGAAGGAAGAGGAAAAAAGAGGCGGAGCCGTCAATAAAATCATTAGGTACTGTGCTCCGTGCAGCACACACATCCAAAACAAACTTCATAGCAACTTGTTGAGTTTTGAGCACCTACTGAGTTTCCTGTCTGACTTTGAATGATCTGCAGGGGTGGGATTCTAAATCTTTGGGCGTCAAAGTGAGCTTGGGAAAAGCCTCCTCTCTGTCTACCTTAGTTATTTTGCTTAGTTGATCCCAAATTTCATTCCCAATGTGAATATTCTACCCGTGTTTCCTCTGGCTTCCTCCCACAGTCCAAAGACATGTAGATTGGTTTTGGTTGGCGATTTGTACTGGGTGTACCCCATGACCCTTCAAAGGATAAGCAGAAAAGATAATGGATGGGAATGTTGGAGCACATTTGCCAAACATTCCCATCCACTATCTTTTCTATTCTAGTGTTCAATTGCGTTTATTTGTTGGTTTGTGTGGCTGTCAACAGGATTCTCAATGACTACTACAACAATTTCCATGAAACTTTCGGGCAGGGTGGGATATGACCCACTGAAACCTTACAACTTCGGATCAGAACCACATAAAGGATCCACTTTCTTTAACATTGTGAGATGGAGCGTTAACCTTGGCAGAGGTATACGCTCCCCAAGCACCCTTCTGGTGTTATCTAATTCCATAGACACTCAACAACTGAGCTAAGACATCGTAATCTTGATGTTTGATATAACTTCAGACTTTACTAAATTGAAAAATGAAATCTGTCCTGGGGCATTTTTTTAGTTTCTGACTCTGTGCGAGGGGGAAAAACTGTAATTACTGCCTCTCTTTATACCAAACCAAAGTCATTAAAGCTACTTTCAGTAGTTTTCTCCTGATAACTAATGTAAAACTGCTTTTTTTTTCTTACCTCAGTTTACAGAGCCTCCCTTGAAACAGTTTGGAGCCTCCCTGGGGAGTCCAGCCTCCCTCTTTGAAAGCCTCTGCGCTGCAGTAAACAATTAGTGAAAATTATAAAACTACGTCTGAAACCAGTCTAGTGTTATAGCGTAGAAGCATGGCCTCCATCTGCCCCTGTGGTATCCTGTGAAGCCACCGTGCTCTGCATCAGCTGAACTGTGACACCAAAGATGTGACGTTTGACGGACAGGGAGAGACACGCAACACGATTCCCAGTCGTCGTGACATAAAGGCACAAAACACAAAGTGTTCATTTCTGACACTGTGGAGACAGTTCTCATCAGTTACCTGTCACAACTTTCCCAGACACTTTGTCCTTTTCAAGGTTAATGTGCCGCTCATGTCATTACGGAGGAGAGCCATCTTTTTGCCGGGTGGTTCTAACATTTCTGTCTCGCCCTCAGCATCAGTGATGCCTCAGCTTGACCTCAATTAAAGAATCTATTAGAGATGTAAATAACTGTAAGCCTCACAACCTAATGTGAATAATCAATCAAAACGCGGAGAGGGATTTCCTCTAAGGCAGAGTAAACACAAAATCCACATAATGAATATTGAGTGAGAATGGAAATAAGATGGAGTCTTCATCTGATTTTATCGTACACACTGTTTGAAAGTAAATTATGCACAGAAAATGAGCCGGAAAGAGTCAGAAATTCAAATTAGAGTGGCTCATGGTTTGTTTTGGGGACGCTGAAGGTTTTCATTTCACAGACTGGGCGTAGAGAAGGGAGTAAATCCAATGAAAGGAAACTGCTCAAGTGCTTTTGTTCGTTTTTTCCAGTGATGCAGATCTGCAGAGATCTGTGAAATGTCACCAGCAACACAGATGGTTCAGCCCAGAACACACAACGTCTCACTGAGTCGTTAATGAACTTGGCCAAAAGCTGAGCTGTGCAGTAAATATGACACAAACGGGTCAGAGCGACGGCAAAACAACATGATACATCAAACCACTTAACATTTAATTATTTATTTTTGTAAAAATAAAACCTCACACATGACCTTTTCACGTCAGTTTCCTGTTCTCGTTACATATAGTGCTTTATTGTACCATGAACTGTGTTTAAATGCATTTTAAAATATATAGTTTTGTGTTATATTTGAACATAGCAATATGGCCCTGCTTCATCCATATACTTTATATGAAGATGGACAACTGTCAATCTATATGTCAGAGAAATGTTTGTCAAAGATGGTTTCTGTCATTGTAGGTAGTTATCATCAAACATGATGCATCTTCAAGTGCTCTTGTTTTCGATAATCTGTGTAATTAGTTATTTGATGCTGTGAAAATGGGGGAAAAGTCCAGACAGCTGACACTGACTGTTCAGGAAAGCGCATGCATTCGTGGGACCACGCTTCCACTGCTCGGTCCCCCAATTGCTGCTGAGCAGACCAGCTCGAAATAAAATCTTCGCTGTGAGGTTGCAGCGTTTGTATCCACTGTATTTTGGCTTCATTACTGACGGAAGGAGGAAGTGGACACGTGTTGTCCATCTTCATATACAGTCGATGGTGTCATCTGAAATAATGCGATGAAAAAGTTTTCATAAATTTGTAATAATGCAGACAGCTGAATATTGTATATCTGTCAACTAACTGTATGTGATCTTATATTCTATGAAAGTGTATTATATATTCACTTGAGAACAGAGTCCTGCTTTTACTTTCTGAATAAACGAGCTAGCTCAAAACACTCGCTACTTTCTGTCGCAACAACCCCAAAGCCCTAAGGAACCTGCTTAAAGCGGGCAAACTAATATCAATGCCATCTATAAAACTTAGATACTCAAGTGCCTCCCTATGTCTCAAACTCAGTCCAAAATAAAACTAGATCAAACTACCCAGGTGGGACATTTTTGCTTCAATGATCTCAAAGTAGGCTAAACAAGAGCGTCTCTTGGGATTTTGAGGTATGTTCTCGTTAATTTAGAAAAACAGAGCACTTCTTTTATCTAGTGAATTCAATATGCATATGCAGCATTGAGGTTGCAGAAAATATATGAATGTGAAAGATGTGGGCAGATTGCTAACTCTGTATTTTTTCCTTGCGGGAAATTGCAAACTAATTGTCTTTAGAAGACACACCTTCTGTATTTAGAGTAAAAAGTGTGAATAGGGGGTTAGGGTAAACATACCTTTTAGTTGTGGAGAAGGTGTTGATACTGCTGATTGCCAGATGGGAAATGTTAAAATGTCGTACCAGAAGCTTAAAATTATGATATTTTGAGTAAAATTATCGTGGTATGGATGGGGCACTTAATACCGACGTTGCGAAGCTGTGTCGAGATTCCAAAGTGATTTATGGGCCAGGCATAAGGCTCTTATTTTGAAAAATGAGACAGAAAGGTCTTGTGTTAAGTTCACAAGTAACAACGTAATGGTCACGTTCATCATCACACGGCATGATTGGCTGAAAATACATCACGTGAGGAGAGATGTGTAAACAAAATGATCATGTTATCGTACATCATGCATTATCGATGCGATTATCGTACAGATAACGCTGTGTGGATAGGATCACCAACAGTCAAGTATTTAAAGAGGGAATATATGGGTGGCTTTGTGTTAACAGATTGAACTTTGTCTTCCAGAAGAGAAAGTGTGGACGGTGGTGACCCACAACATTTCAGCTCAAGTCATAGTCCAGAGCTCCTCTCCTCAGAAACCTCACATCACAATCTTCAACTACAGCGCGTCGGCCGAACAACTGCGCGCCATCGTGTCAGGGTCCGAGCAGTGCCAACAGGAAATGGTTTACAACTGCAAGAAGTCCCGACTCTTTAATACTAAAGGTACATTGTGTTGTTTTATGTTTTTTTTTTAACTTATTCTCCTGTTTCAATTGCTGTTCTTTTAATTTACGTTTTTTTCATTCTGTTAAGCATTTTCTAACTTTGTTAAAGAAAGCTCTTGACAAATTACCCATATTTTTCCTCGAAACCTTCCTTTGGTCATAGCAATCTTGAAGTAAACACGACAAAGATGGCAGTGGTGGGACAAAGTAATCTGCCAGGGGTGTGATTGTTTGGTTGACTGCATATGAAGATCGAATTGGCAGTATAGGTCATAAACTCTTCCTCCTCAATGTTAGTGGATGGGAAATGGACCGAACGGAAATGTCAGGGTGCACCTCAAATAAGTTTTTTCAGAGATGGTTTATTTTTCTTCTTCAGTTTCATTTCCCCAGCAAATTTGGTTTTTATTGGTTATTTGATGCTGTCAAAATGGGGAGAAAAGTTACGACTGACAGCTGAGCCTGACTTGTGATCTGTCAAGTGTGTGTGTTGGTGGAACTTCACTACCACAGCTCCACACACTCCATGATCACCGCTAAAGAAACTGTCTCCAAAAGACGCCCCCCACACGCAAGATGGCAGTGCTCGTGTCCAAGATATTTTGGCCTCATTTTTTAAGTAGAGACATGTCCACCATCTTTATTCACAGCCTATGGTTTGGCCACCCAAGTGCCAGATGCCGTCAGTGTGTGATTGGGCAGAAGTTGAGCCATCAAGCCTTTCATCAAGCCCTCTACGTTGCCATCATTCATTATTCATTCAGATAAATGAGGAGACTGCATGTTATTCGGCCTACACTCGGTCTGGAAATGGCCTTATTATGGAAGTTGTGTGAGTTTGCCGTTACTTTACTTTGTAGCGTCAGGGGAGTGTTTGTTGTGACAGTGTGAGTTGAAAATCAGGCTGTTTTTGCTCTGTTACGATGGGAGCTGCTTCCCCATCAGTACCATACCCCCCCCCCCCCCCCGCCTAACTTGCCTTTCTGTGTTTTCACAATAAGTGGTGAGGCGGTCTCCAATCTTTTTTGTGTGCATTCATGTTGAACTGCTCTTGCACCTATGCCGTCCCAAACATCCAAACATTTGCTCTTAAATCATGAAACATTCATGATGTCCCAGTTTCCGCCTCCTCCCTCGGTGCCACGCGTGTGCAAACAAACAAGTTCATTATCACACTAGACTTCAAAGAGAGACGGAAAACAAGCTATTTTGTGGCTGCATGACGACTTTCATAAGGAGACTGATTTCTTTCTTTTTTTATGGTTACCTTTGTTGTCTGAGAACAAACAGAAAGAAATGGTCAAATGTTTCCTCGCACATCACCGTGCTGCATGTGCACAAAACAATATCCCCTTTGACAAGAAACCCGCAGAACAGCACGCTCAAATTAATTGTTGGACAAAATTGCACTTACCAAATGTAAATTTACAGGAAAGCTGTAGGTGTTCAAAGCAGCCGGCTCTGAGTGTACAGATGCAGACATGTGCCGAGAGAAGCTCAGGTGTAACTCCATCTATGTAGCTCAGCTGCTCAACGCGTCTCCACTCATCTCACATGTCAATCTCTACTGTTCTCTTCTATAAAACAGATGTTCACTCACTTAATGTGCATGTGGTTATGGGTTCGACTCTGAGCTGATTTGCATTCTTAAACACACCCTGATAAATTTGCTCAGAATTGGGTGTGTGGCTTCTAACGCAGCAGCGATTTAATGAGTGCTCCTCTCTGTGTCCCAGTCTCCAGTCTTGTTATTTCCACAGTTTTATTTTTATCCAGCAGTACATGTTTTTTTTTTTAGGTACTTGTTTCATGTGTCTACATGAAGCATACTGTTTCTGTATGAAGCCACGGCGCAACTTGGCATTTGGAAAACCTTCATTAAAGTCTGCGACACGCTCATCGCTATTCGCCTGACCGGCTCCGGTCGGTCGTGGTTTATAGAAAATGACACCAGCAGAACGAGAGAGCCCATTTTTATGCTTATGTTTCACTGTTGTCAAAGATCTTTGCTGGAGATGAGGTGCAGTGGAAGAATGATGATGTTGGCCTACCAGCCACTCGCTGTTGAGATGTATCTTCTGTTTACTGGGGGGGGGGAAATCATTTTGCTCAAATGCCCGCTGCACACCGGATGATTTTCATATCTGAACTGATTTACAATAGTGGGAGATGACAGATGTGAAGGACTCTTAATCTTTTAATCTTGAGCACGCTCACACTAGACAGAAAACCACACATTTGGAATTTAAACAGATGGTTTCTGAGCAGTGATTCCAGAGACACACAGAAACTTACGTGATCAGACGTGACTTCAGAGTAAAAACAACAAGGAGGTGGACAGCCAGCATCGTCCGCTGGTTGTGTACTGTTTAGCACAACAGAACACTATACTATATTAAAGATTTTTCACCATGTAGGCAACCATCTTTCGGTTATTAAAGGGGTCATATTATGAATATTCCACTTTTGTAGTGCTTCTACACGTTAATTTGGGTATCTGGCATGTCTACCGTCCCAAAAACTCTGGAAAAAAACAACTCCCGCAATTTGTTGTGGTTCCTCTATTTCAGAAACTATACGTTAGAGTGCGTTGAATGGGATTAGGACCGAAATAAACGTCATAGTCACACCATGCCCATGTAGGGATTCTCGCTACATGGCCTTGGACGAGTTAACGATAGCCTGGCTCCCCCAGCCCGGTTAGCTCGCGAGCTAACGCTAGCCGGGGAGCTGGGCTCGCTAGCCGCTAGCTAGGTGGAGCCCGGCTAGCGTTAGCTCGCTGCTGCTACCCATCAGACATTTAAGTGGCCGCATAAACAAGGGACCCCCGGGACACCTCTAAACGTCGACTCAACAGTGTGGAAGGATGCTGCTGCTGCGCCAGCTCAAGCTCCCACTGCTCCCACTGAGGGGCTGCGCTGGGGAGCTGGGGCTCTCGCAGCCAGGCTCACCGGGAGTGAGGAGGGCGGGGCACTCAAAACAGGTCAATCTGAGGAGGGCTGTTTTAGACAGGGTAAAAACGTGCTGTTTTAAATGATCCTTGTGGTATTTTGACCAAAATATGTTAGGCTTTGGCTGAGACTGATGCGCTTCAAATTTTTTATGCCAACTAATTCTTGGAGTCTAAATGCTCTTATTGCCAATTACTCCAAACAAAAGCGTCAAAATAGATGTCATCTTACGTATCCGCTGAAAAATGTTTACGTTTCATTACCATCTTTCATGCTCCTGTAATTCACAACTCCTTCGTTTCGTAGCCGCTCTCAGGGCTTTGTTTGCAGCGCTTGGAAAGATAAATAAAGAGCAGGGAGAGGGATGCATTTGCTTTCTCGCCGTGTGTAACTCCTGTCAATATCCACCCAATTTAAGGGAGAGAGTGAGACTGACCTCTACTTCAGGAGCTATTGATTGTTGCCTATTCTTATTTGTGTACCTGTTCGGTGTCTGGATTGCGGTTTAAAAACAGGCGGCCGAACAGAGGGGATGTGGTTTGTCTGCAGTGATGGGGATCGAGGGGAAAGACAATAAGGCGAGGGTTATTTCCAACCCTTGTAATGCCAACGACATCCGGCCTCCTCCGGGTTGTGCAGCCTGCGTTTCATCCTCCCTCGTCATTATCGCCAACATTTATTTGATGACAGCGTTAAGCAGTCGTGTGGACTATTGTGTGATCTGATGAGCTGATGAGATGTTGCATTGCTCCCTACCTCAGCCCAATTCTGTGACTTAGACTAATAGGACATGTGTATCCATACATAAAAACTTTGCCTAATGCAGCTTTTAATGTATTGGTGGGAAGAAAAGCAGATTCGCATGTGACACTTAATTGTATATTCTGACATGTAGCCTAATGGGCTTTTCTCTGCCGCTGGGCTCATCTCTGATGCAGGGTCACGTTGTGTGACAGATGACTGAAGCCGGACCACTTAACCTCATAGTGGAGGTAATGAATTGTGCAGTTATGGCTTTGCTGTAGCCTCATTGACACTCACAGGAGTGTTATCATGAAATGCGAGCGGGGAATCAAAACAAACACATTTATGCAATGAAGAAAATTGCCTATTCGGTTAAAGTTCAACGTGCATAATTCATGAGGAGACAGGCCCATTTAAATGATTTATCAGAAATTAACAGCTCTGAAACCAAATCTCCTCTGTGAGTTAATATTTTCTTCTTCTGTTGTTCGCTCCTTTCTCTCCGTCTTCGACTTTTTTTTATCCCTCGTTATGTTTAATTATATTTACTGTGAAATGTCAACCTTGGTTTAAGTTTGACAAATGATTTCTATATAAGCCGTTGAATTTATTTTGTGGATATGTTTTGGTCGTGAATATAAATTAGAGTCTGTACGGTCCCAATGTCAATATTGATATAAGGAAATGAAAATGTCCAATATTGATATCTATATATAGATATCTATGTATATATATAGTAAACAATTGATACGATGACGTTATTAAACTCTTAGAACAGAAAAAATTCAATTTAGGCTTGTTATTTTACAAACATAAAGCAAAAATACAAATACAAAAATTATATATAGAACGTTGCACATTGTTTATTTCTCAAATAAAAGCTCAAAGTGATAAGTCTGTAAAAGGCTCATATTGGTTGTTTATCGGCCAACTGATGAATCAGTCAGGTTCTTACATAAATAGCCATGTGTAGTTTTTAAATTACATATTGGTGTATTTTTACAAGCATAATATTCCTGTTTTTGTCTTTCCTGCATCTTTCTTGATTAATACTAGATCTGATGACTTGTGACCCAAAACATTTTAATCATGCAAAGCGTTTTGCTTGGTTTTACTTTATATTTCTTTAATTCCACATTCACTGTTTTCATTTGCTTTTGTCACATGTTGCGTAAGCCTCTTGGCACAGCTGCTGCTTGAAGAACAGGATTTTCTCAATGTCTTATCTAAAAAAAAATTGTTTGCTTCCATATATTTCTTCCTCTTGGATTTTAGGATAAAGCCAGTGAAGCATAATAATGAAATCCTCCAAAAATAGACCATGACCTTGACCTACTTGAGCTAGAGCATTGGCACTGGCAGGCATCAGGCCGTGGCAGCGGCGACTGACTGTTGGGACTGGTGTATTGTTACAGATGGAAGTCCGCTGTCCTGGTGGCTGGACCGCGAAGGAGAAAAGAGGAGTTACTGGGGAGGCTTCCTGCCCGGGGTCCAGCAGTGCTCCTGCAGCCTGGAGGAGAACTGCATCGACATGAACTTCTTTTGCAACTGTGACGCCGATACAGATGCATGGTACGTGACACAGACACTCCATATGTGACATTTCTAACCCAGAAAGAAGATTTGGTGTACCATATTTATATCAAAAGAGGTGTTCCTAACATTTTGTCCACCCTCCACTTATATCAGCTTATAAATAAGAGAGACAGCACAGTACAATTCAAGAGCACCATAAACTACAGCCTAACGATGATCATAAAGTTGAATCAGCACCTCTCTAAAACAGGCTCAACACAAACAGAAAATTCTAACCTCCATGAAAGAGGATTTACTGTCAGACCGTTCTATTAGACTGCTTTAATGTACCTGATAACCTGAATGTATATCTTATTCACACTTATCTCAATATAAGGTCCTAATTGTGAACTAACAGAATTAACACAACGAGGCCCTTAATGTCCAAAGCCCTTGAAACTCGTTGCCTTTTCAAGGTGACGTCTTTCTCTACGTGACATCTTCATGCTGTTTTCTTACATGGGCTCCCTCTGACATCTTCTGGATATTTTACTAGAGGGCTGAAGGAAATGTTCTCGAAAATGTCTTGAGAATCTGACTCAGAAAATTGTTAATAAATAAATAACAATGATAAAAGAAAATAAAGATACAAATGACTGAGGAAAATGTCTCGAAATGTATGAATGCAGCAAAAAAAAAGATTATTCAAACTTGTTCTCCAGTATTTCTACATAGTGACTACAGAGAAAAACTAGTTTATGAGTTTTTAGTCATATAATTCATTAGGCATTCACTAAATAGAGACTAGCATAGAGTGAATATTCCTAAATGAGTCAAAGCGCTCACAGATCCCCAGGAGCCGCTCAGACTCTGTGTAGTGTTTTTCTCCTGCACCTTTCAGCGTCCACAGAGAGATCACACCGTTTCCTTCTAAATTAAATAAATGTTTATTCATGTGATTTTCCTCATTCCAATGTTTAGAGCTCATTTTCTGTTTTGGGACGTGTGAGAACAGTTTCACAGACCAGTGTCTTATTAATTACAGCTCGCACGTAATATTGCAATTATGATCAAGCTAATCATAATTTCTAAAGGGGCTGAATGGAGAAACAAAGGCTGCATTAGAGTCTCTGCTTTATTAGACGCCCTGGATGTCTTTGCATTCTGTGTGTTAATCCACTCCAAAGCTTCTCCCGATTCGGCTCAGTTTGCATATTTCCAGCGGCAGTTGTCTGCATTGTGATAGATTGCTCCCATTTTAATGTGTTTACTCTGCGTTCTGTGCTAATGCAGAGGAATGGATGCCTCTATCTGGACCTCCATAAAAGCATCCAGCCCTCCAGGGCTCTGCACAGCTATTTATTTGTTCCTTTTTTTTTTTGTCTGTCACAGGGCTAATGACACGGGAATCCTCTCCTATAAAGACCACCTACCAGTCAGCCAGATAGTAATCGGAGACACCAACAGAACAGGCTCGAAAGCCATCTACCACATCGGCCCTCTGCGTTGTTATGGAGACAGTAGGTGATCACCTCAGTGTTGACGCTGCTGTGCTAGATTTGGTTGCAGATGGAGGCTTAGGGCCAATCACAGACAAACCACATTTAGATGATCTCTTTATGCCTCGTGCCTTTTTCGGTTTATCTATGGGTAGAGCGTTAAAGCTCATCTGTTGTGTTCAGTCATCAGTGGGTCTGTCTGTCTTGTCCACGATGGAGGAGGTTGGGGGGATGGCAGAGCTTGATGGCAGCACCGGAATATAGGAGATGGTCATATTTATTGCTCCGTGTCCCACGGTGAGCCACAGACACAGGGCGGGAAATTTTTAGTTGCTCATCTGCAGTCAAATGTAGTTCAAACCCCATGACTCTACTTTAAATTCAAGTGGAGATAACACAGTTTCCTAACAACTCCATGTATGTCAGGCTGAATAATGGATGAAAGACACAGTGTGAAATTATGGAGAAGACATCTACGTCATTTCCAGCAACAATTTATGAAATGTTTTTCTTCCTTCGGCCTTGTGTGACTTTCTTTGCATAATCTAAACTATTATATTATATATTGGTGAATAAATGAAAAGAAAATCGCATGTAATGTAAGTAATTGCATAGCAAACAATTTCCCCTGAAGTGTAAGTGGTTTAGATAATGTGCATTTCATTTCTGGTAATGCTGCAGAACTAGAATCTGCGTCATTACCTTGAAATCGTCCTTTGGTTTCTTTAATAAGACATTTTCAGACACAGTAATTTTATATGAGAAACTGATTTACTTTAATGGTGGTTTAGATGTTATCATTTAACCCTGGTCTCAAAACATATCCTGCAGCAATGAGTTCTACAAACAAAAGATATTGAATTTTTATTTTGTGTTTTACGTCCTCTAATAAAACGGCTCATTGAAAAAGTGGCGTCTAGTAGAAATCATCGTATTAGATACAAAGACTGTTTTGCCACAGAAGCAACTGAACTGGCTGTTGAGTCAAAGAGTTAAACCCAATAACCTGGGTTTGGTTTTATCTCCGGTAACAATATAAACTGTGATGGCTGTTTTCTCCCCTGTTTATCATAGACTGTATAGAACGATGCAAAAGTGAAGCAACATTTTCTGAGACCTGGTGGCTGGCTGTAATATAGGTTATAAACCCTGCCTCCTCCATGTTTGCAGATGGAGCATGTTTCATTTTCATGTTTCTGATAAATTTGGTTTTAACTCGTTATTTGATTATATAAAAACAGGGTGGAACGTCCTGATTGACAGCTGACACTGGCACGCAATTGGTTGAGCATGTGCATGGGTAGGACTGTGATATCGAGCCTCTAGCTGTGAGGCTCTATGCCTGAGCAACTAAAGATCCAATAGGTGGATCCAACCTCTTCTAGGATTCTCATCTGTGACGTAACCAACCAGTTTCCTTTGTGGGGTGGCTGAGCTGCAGCAGCTAACGATGTGTAAGGATAAGTTAGAGACCAAAATAGAAAAGCTGAGCCAAAATGGAAACTGTCTATAGATGTGGTTCATAGACGTCCTGCGAAGGATGCAACCTGGGGGACACGGCTGCTTTCTCCATGTACAAGATGACGGCAGCTGTATCTTGGATATTTTGGCTTCATAATTGGGAGAAAGTGCAGGGCAGTTGTCCACCTTTATTTATAGTCTTTGGTTTTGATATGCTAATTTGGAACACATTTTCAATTAATATAAATCTGACACAATGAAGAACATTTAAAAATGTTTACTCAAGAAAATGTCCCAATACATGTGAGACTGTGCTACTGTGTTTGAAGTCTGCTGAGATTCTGTATCTGCTGAAAGAGTCGCAGGGTTTTCTCAAACCTTTCTTTAAATCCCGTCAGGAGCTTCTTCCTGTATTTCTTTATCATTTTTTCCCCATTCAACTCCTGAACTCGTGTCAAGCTCTTTGACAGGACATGAGCTTGGAGCATCAGAGCCTGCAGCTCACCTGTCTGCGTGTCAGCAGCCGCTCGCAGGATGCTTCACATAAAATGAGGCCTGGCATTAACAAACAAATCACTTTGACAAGCTGAGGGTGATTTACCTTATAAATCATGTTCATGTCTTAATGACCGACGTGCATGAATAACTCTGCCCTGCATCAGAAGCTACAGGAAAGCATTAAGTAGTAAATATTTCTCCCACTAGTTTCAAAGAAGATAAATCTTTGGATTGATTCCTGAACACTTTTTTTGTATAAACTGAGCCCAGCTGTTTATTCACGCTGTGAGGAAGTGTGACCCCAGATGTTTCACACTAACATTTCACACACATGTTTCACACATTTGCAGAAAACTCACACACGGCAGGCTTGCATAGATCTAATGGAAAACAATAAGTGGAATTAAAATGTCAAGATCATTTGGGATTGGTAAAATATTGGTGGAGACAAATTAGCAACACGCAGGCTCATAATGATTCAAACTAAACTCTATCTCTAAAATATAATCTATTTCGATGCTTTGCTGACAATGGACGTCTTGCAGTTCCATGAGTAACAGCTGTGCTTCAGTCTGGAGACAGATGGACACATGGACTAAGTGTGAGAATGTTTTACTCCAGAGATCACAGCTTTCTACTAGACATCAACATGGGAAGAATTGGTGGCAGATCCGATTTCAGTACATCCCTTCTCTTTTGCATTTCATTATTATCACCGCCAAGAGGGATTCTGTGCGCCGCTGTCCATGAGACTTGCTGGAAGAATGGAACTGGAACTGGAAGAAATAATTTATTATACTTGGTCCCTGACAAAGAAGCAGATCCAGGAATTGTTGTTTGGAGAATTAATGCGTTCTCTTTTCTTAGATGTTCACCAATTTCTCAGGGAAAAATGTGTGGATCTTGATGAAAAACCAAATCAGGCATATTAAGGAAACTGATATCTATGAGTATGGTTTGAATGACTTGATTATCATCTGCTCTGTTTGACTGTAAGCAGGATTACTCAAAATTCACTGAACCAATCTCCATGCAATGTTGTGGCAGGGTTTTGCATGACCCAAGTAAGAACCCAATAAATATTAGATCAGATCCACAGTGAGGGTCATATCCAGGAATTGTTTTTACACTTCCTTTAACATTCCAAGACAGGGTGTTAACCTTGATGGATGTATGCACACGCTAAGAGCCATTCTCGTGTTATCTGATTCCAAAGACTCAAAATAGAGATGGCGTTTTATTCTGAGTTTGACTTGACTTAAGACTTAACTAAATGGAAAAATAAACTTTGTCCTTAGGTGTTATTTAGTTTTTGACTCTTGGAAAGTGGGGAAGCCGTAATTACTCCACTTATTTTACCAAACCACACACATTTAGGCTACTTTGAATGATTGGATCCTGGAATTTCTTAACTTCAACATTGTGAGATGATGTTTTGGGACATTTGGAAAAGGGTTTTTTAGGAGACTGACATCTATAAGTGTGTGCAATTTGGTGTAAATTTAGGGTTTGGTTTATTGGCAGAAATTTGTGCTCTACTGATTGACGTTCTAATTGCAATTAGAGCATCACTGCCAAGAACATTTTTCACAGAATGTTCCTACCTGCACTTTACTTTCAGATTTTTCTCCTTCTACAACTCCCCTCTTTATTTTCTGTCTCTCTGTCAGAGTCGATATGGAATGCAGCGTCTTTCTACCAGGAGTCGTCGTACCTCTACTTTCCCACCCTGCAGGCAGAGCTCTCCTCTGATATCTCCTTTTACTTCAAGACCAGCGCTCCTTCAGGGGTGTTCCTGGAGAACCTGGGCCTCAAAGACTTCATCAGAGTGGAGCTCAGCTGTGAGTCAGCGCGCAGACCTGCATAACAGAAGTGCACAAAGTACACACAGTATATGACAAGGGCAAGCACGCACACTGGAAAAGAGCAACCATACATAACAACAGCCACAAAAGCTGTCAGTGATATTTCTTTGCCTTTCTCACTTGGAAATACTAGTAGGACTGTAGCTGACAGTTTAATTTCCCCATGAAGCCGGCTGTCAGGTCCGCCCGGCATGATGTAATCCATAGTCAACAGCAATGTCATGCTGCCAAAGGAGACGTTAAAAGCATCTCCTTGCTACACATTTAGTGGAACTGAAATCATTAATGCTTACAGCAGATGACATAATAGAATTGGGCTGTGGATTTACTGTAACAAGGAAATAAAAGGCTGCTGATATATTTAGATTTTTTTAAGTGAAAGATAAAAAGGTGCTCGTTTACATGAGAACCAATTAAGGAATTCACTGTTGTCTTTTAGGATTGTTTGTACTTGGACCAAACAGCATATTTAATAAGCACAGAGTACACTTGCACTCACAGCAGAGGTAGCTCCAGCAGCACCGCTTTAGTTTATTTATTGCAGTCGTTAAAAATATGCGAAATTGTTGATTACAATGCGTTTTGTTCACAAACCTTGGGGAGGAGTTCTCAGGATATTTGTAGCCATTATATATTACTGCAGCATCAGAAGCATTGTGAAATATTGACAAGCTGTCAGCTGAGCCCCCTCATAAATCCATTCAGGTCATCAAGTTTTCCCAGCAGCATTGTATCACATTGCATCAGAAAGGGAGGACAGAGGAGACCATGAAAAAAAACAATATCACATTTGTGTGTGTGTTTTTGTGTGTGTGTGTGTGTGCAGCTCCCTCGGTGGTGACGTTCTCTTTTGATGTGGGAAATGGTCCGGCGGTCCTGTCCGTGAAATCCCACCTGCCCCTGAATGATAGACAGTGGCACTACGTGAGGGCAGAGCGCAACGTGCGGGAGGCCTCACTGCAGGTCGACCAGCTCCCCCTCCGCTTCCTGGAGGCTCCGGCTGACGGGCACCTGCGCTTACGGCTCAGCAGCCAGCTCTTCATAGGTAGGCTCGTCATCAAGCTCGATATACTGTTCCTCCACACACAATAGGTGGGTCCAGGGGAGGAGGATGCTATTCACTCGTTAGAAAAAAAATTACCAGAATGTGTCCTCACTTGTCAGACATTTCCGGAGGGTCTAATCCGCCTGAGTTGAATCAAAAATGACACAGTTATGGTTAAGGTGTTCTGCAAAAGCTTTCTATAGCAGGTGTTTGTGTGTCTTCAAGAGCCACAGGAGAAACAGTGCTCTCTCAGGGGCCGTGCCGCTGTGGAAAGATAACCACATTGATTTGGATCACCTCTCTGGCCTCCCTACAAATTTTAGTCTCAACCATGGAATTTCTTCGACTCCGGGTCCAGAGAGTGAAGCTAATGCGAAAGTGCCTTAAACCTGTGTTCTTTCTAATGACCAGCAGAGGGTGAATCCACTAGTCTAGTCAGCTAGTTTCTATAGAAGTCTTTGAGAAAATGACTTCACCCTTGATTTATAACATCTCAAGTCTTATTTTATACATTACGATGTTCATTTTGTAAAATATTGTCTATTTAAATTCAAATAGATGATAAAGCAGTTTGCTTTGGGCGAGAATACCATGTGATTGACAGTAATAGGTGTGCGTGCATTGTAGTGGAGAGCTCAGTCAGGCTCCAGCCCCTGCTCCTCCAAATATAGTTACTTCCGGGTTTTTTTTAAATATAGATGGCGCAGGAAAAAATGTTGAGGCTTCAAAATGCAAGCTCAAAAAGCAATGGGTGACGTCACGGACGGTTAACGCATTAGACTAACTCCCGCTGGAGCAACAATGACTCTATAGCGACGTGGAACCCGAACAGCGGATGTTGATCAATTTGAACCAAAGCAATGAGCTAAAGGTCAGTAAAACATGCATTTCTCTGGTGGTTCCTCACCTGAACTGACACCTTTCACATCACACAATCCTTTGTTTTAAAATGTTAATCAAACGTTACTTTTTTATAACAAGTTAATATTCATTAATGCAGCTTGAAAGAAAAGTTTCAGATTTTTCTTAATTCAACACTCTAATGTCATGAGTGCTTTAATTTTGAAGAAGTGATAGACATAAAAAGTGAGTGGAGGTATTTTTGGAAGCAGCTGCCTCTGGAAGTAAATGGCCTGCTCGTTTTCCCACAGACAAAGTTATGTGGCTTATAGTTAGAGCACTTCTTCTGGTGGATTGGCCTCATTACCCTGAACTAAATTATCAGTCTAATGATTAACAACTGTGTTACAAAGCATCTGTTTCTTACAAGATAAAAACATCTGGTTAATCAGGTAAATGGTGGGGAGAAGATAGAGATAAAACCATTAAGAAGTCTGAAAAAACAATGAGTTCACTTTTCAGTTGTGGGTGAAGACCGGTCTCTTCTCCATCCATAAAGTGTCTAAGGATCTTAGGTAATGTAGTATTTAGACCCATTGTGGGCCAATGTAATTGAAACAACATGATTTGTCTGCGATAATCAATACCGGCAGCTTTCACACAAACCCTGGTCTTCGAGTCATTCTATTGTAATACACCTAGACTGTATGGACGACATTACAGCTGAAAAACGTAAATAAATAAAGTAGAATAAAAACAAATTCGTCATTAAAGTATAAATGAGAGTAGTAAAATGTAAAATGTTGAGTCTGCATTAAATAAAATGTATGGGGGAAAGGGCAAAGTAAAGCTAAAGGCTTCATCCCTCGGTTTTTGAAAATAAATTTCCCTCTGGCTACTTTTTCTGTCTCACACCAGGACAAAGAAACCGACTCGAGTTGTCTAATTAAAAAAAAGAAGATACTGACATCTCATAATAACATTGCACTTGTCCCCTGTCCCCTCTTATGTAGTCGGACTACGGAGGTTCTCCCTCATAGCGCATGTGGAGATAATTACAGCGAACAATAACTCTTTAAATGTCCCGTGATTATTGCATTTATATAGATTTACAAAGCGATCCTATAGGCTGCTACGAAGAACTCATTTATTTTATTGTTTTTTCATTATTACTCTGGTCAAGGAGCGAGGCTGCTCTCTTTCTCGTGTCACATTTCTCCAGCAGACTTTTCCCCCTCTGACATTTTAATGTGTCTCCTTAATAATACACCAACCCTTTGGAAGCGACATAGACAACAGAAAAAATACTATTCTCTCTATTTTAGGCCTGAGTTCATGCACTTAACGGATCATTTGGTTTAAGAACGAATATATCAGAGGAATTAAATGACAACTAAAAGCAACAATCCTCCGTGGACTGAGAAAAACATGTCATCTGGTGAAGATTAAATGGGAAAAGGTGTCATTTTATGAAAGAATTTTGTTATTTGGATTCTGGAAGAAAACTACGATGAACATGTGATTATGTCACTTACAAAGACCTGCTCTGCCATTTGAGAACTGATTGCTAGCTCGGATATTGGCTGCTCATTTTAGTGAAATAAGAACTTGGAATATAACAAAGGCTACAGCAGTAAACATGTTAATCTTGAATTTCTCATCTGCCCCAAATATGAATACGTCTGACCTACAACGTTAAATTTAACCATTTGATGTTTGTTTATTTGTTTACTTTTTAGCAGAATTATGCAAAATATCCTGAACCTCTTCCACCAAATTTGGTGGAGGAACAAAGCCTCGAACTGAAAGGAACTCTTAAAATTTAGATGCAAATGTGGTTTCAGGGGCAGATCGAGAATTCTTTCCCACTATAGTAACATCACAAAATATGGTAATTTTTCAACATTGTCGTTACCTTTCATGGTATAATGCACAAATCCTAATTAAGAAATATGGCATATTTAGTCAATTATATGAGCGTTTACAATTTGTTCCAGGTTCATATTTTCAGATCTCTTACATGTATTTGTTCATGTTGTTAAACTGTAGCATTTTTTGCTTCATATTTTGTTTTACCATATCATACTGTGTTGAGGTTATTTCTCTCGAGCAGTTAGACAGTTAAAGAGTGACAATATTCATTGCATTGCTTTTCATGGTCACAGTTGGTTTTCGGGACATTTCCCCCAGTTTCTTAGTGAATAATTCATGGACTTAATGGAAGAAATCAGGCACATTTAGGGGACTGATATCTGAGAGTGTGTGCAATTTGGTGCAGCTTGATTGAACATGAGGGGACTGTTGGTGGAGGTGTACGCTCGACTGAGTGCCTCTCTAGTTATTACTGCAAAACTCTATTAAACATAGCATTTCTGCAGAACTGTACGTGCCATCGCAGGGCTGTCCATTACTTCCTTTAAGTTCTCCCTCTTGACTTTTGTGTCATTTCCCTGTAATTACTCTAAACGGGGACTGGAACCTCTGTGCCTCGTCCCTTCGGTCTTTCAGGTTTGAGGTTTTTATAGCGTCTGTCGGCTAAAACAAGCAAAGGCGACACAGGAAGTTTCAGATGAGAAACGGCATCTTGCGGCATTAATAACACAAGCCCACGCTACACAAAGCCAGCGCTGGTAGGGAGTGAGAAATGACCTGTGTGACCGTTAACAGGAAGCATGGGTTAATAGCAGCAAAGACACCCTCACACTATATAATACAGATAACAGCTTGTATGATAGACCAGCCTCTCCTGCTCTATACTACATGTAAAATGTTACTACATGTAAAACACATATGTACGCTAGACACATGCCAGCTCCCTGCAGTGTGCACCCACAAAGCTTCACGACACATAAAACAATAGAAGATTTAAAAAATTTCGTTTGTCAGCCCAAGGGAATCATGGGAGGTGGCTGTTCCCACCTGTTTTATTTTTGTCTTTCAGATAAATTATGAGCAAGACAATCTGCTGCAGTATCTCCCAACTCTGTGAGACACACTGTGCACAAGCAGCTGTCTCCAACATCGTTTTATACCAAGGGAACATGTATTCTAATTGATATGTAAAAAAAAAATGATGAACCTACAAGATTTCATTCTGTCAGATCGTTTTTGTTTCATTGAACTGAACTGAAATTACACCCATGTTAGAGGAAGGATCAGGGAATGTCCATTGCAATGAAATAATTTTTCACACCTGATTTGATTCTATGATATTAGCAGACATTTTAGAAAACAGAAAATACAGTATTAATTTGATTGTTTCGTTGGTTTGGAGGATGTGGATTATTTGAATATATATTAATTAAGAATGTTCATGAAACTTTATTTTTGGATATGTTGCAAACAGAAATAAAACAACATCTGGATAGATGGAAAAGTTTATTTAAGCTGAGGGCAACTTTTATTTGACTAAAAAGTTGATTTATTGTTTTATTTAATGAATACGTTATCAGGTTGTTAGGCCTGTTGATAAAGTTGTCAAAATACATGTATCAGACCGCATTGGTGTTGTTAAGTGTGATTGTGCAGGGTGTTGAGTTTATGTTTGTGTATATGAAACAATACGGGATTTAACAAGTATCTTCTGTCAGCCTTGTGGATCATGGGTGGAGACTTTTTGTCGAGGGAATTTCACCCAGACATGTATCAATGTTGTAAGAATTCACTGAATCAAACACCACACATACACTCGTACGTAGTTTTTTACTTGCAAGGGAAGTCCGCACCTTTGAGTAGGTCGCAGCCAACTTCGACGGTACTTCCCGTATACAGTGTATTTATTCAAAAGCTCAGTTACAAGGTCAAAGTGGGGTTACATTTGCATACAAAAGAGGAAACATCTTGATCATCACATCTTTCCAGGCGCGTTTCCTGTTTCAGCAGAAACCTAAACAGCAAGTCTGTTTGCGTTTTTTTGCAAGGCATGTTGTTGCACTAAAAGGTGCTAGACTGCACCTCTGTGTCAGACACACTTTGGATCAGCAGTACATTCAAAACATGATAACTTTATATACAATTCTTCTAACACTTTTCCCACCTGTTATTTGGTCTTTCAGAAATAGGCAAGCAATGTAATGCACTTTCTCACACCTCTATGAAACACTGTACACAAGCAGCTGTTGCCAAAGTCCCAAACATTGTTTTCTAAGTGCATCTCACGGAGATGTCTCATCGAACGCTGTCTCATCCATTACGTTGTATATTTAGTCATAATGAGGTTTCACATGCTTAACTGCCTACAGGGTCGCACAAGATGCACGTTGGAATTAAGTAAATGCTTGTCGTAAATCCTCGTCAACCCTAAAGGGAGCCATGATTATAAAGGCATTACAGATGCTTCTCAGCACAGCCAGCGGACATCAGATGTGATGTAACCCCCAGTGTCTCCCCAGGGGGAACGGCGTCCCTGCAGAGAGGCTTCCTGGGTTGCATCAGGACGCTGACGGTCAACGGCGTGAGCTTCGACCTGGAGGAGAGGGCCAGGATGACGCCCGGGGTGAGCTCCGGCTGTCCCGGCTACTGCAGCGGCTCCAGCAGCCTGTGCCACAACAGAGGGAGGTGCATCGAGAAGAGCAACGGCTACATCTGCGACTGCTCGCTGTCCGCCTACGGGGGAACCACCTGTAACCAAGGTGAGTCCCGCCCATTCGCCGGTTTAAGTTAAACAAAAGCAGCACGCGTCATGTAATTCTTTTAATAGATACATTTTGACTACAACGAAACAAAGAATCGATCACTGCCGAGGTTATTCCATTAGAGAGCTCCAATAAAAGTGCGAGTAATGCAAGAGACAATTAATACTTGTCCTGACGCCAGACTCCAACAACATTTAAAATGCATTAGACCAAATTATCTGCAGCAGTGTGTGAGCCAAGAAAAGAACTGATCCGACACTGAAACCCAACGCAAATACAAGAGCAGTTGGCCAGGCAAACAGCCACATGGCTGCAAATGATGTAGCCACACTGTTTACTCTGTTTATTTCTGCTCTGTTTGTTTAGTATGGTGTATCAGCTAGACCTGGATTGCATGGCCCCACTAGCAGCACCCGTATCCTGGATATTTATATCTTAGTTTTCGTGCAAAAGTAGAATGTCGTCGATCTTTATTTGCAGGTTATGCGGATGACAAATTCATGTTATCAATGTTTGATATTTTACAGTTAAATCACAAACTGTATAACATAAAAAACCTGAAAACTAAAATATAGAACATGAATAAAGAAATTAAACTTTTTTTGTGTAAAGCATAAAATGAATGCACGTATACGATTCCACATTATAGACTCTCTCTTGTCTCACTGATGGTAAGAGGAAGTTGTGAAACCAGTGCCGTCAGCTGTGTGATCGTATGGTGGCAGATTTTGTATTTTGAAAACTAAAGTTGCGACACTTGTTTTTTTATCCTGTTCCATACTTTATTTCAATTTTTTCACACCTTGTGTTACTGCATGTCCATGTCTTATGTTGATTTGAGTCTGTTTCTTTGTTCGTTCCCTCGGTGTGAAAACGTGACAGCTGTCGACTGAATAGAACCAAACCGAGGCTATTCTACATTTTTTCCACTTTTATTTATTTAGTGTATAAGCCAGACACTTGTGTTGAAACAAGCCGTCCAGCTGTGATACACGGCTGAGCTGAAGTAGGCTGGAGATTATCTGCTTCAGTGGAAGTGCTAGCACTTTCTACTGAGACATTGTGAATGTGCTGCCCAGACGTGTGAAGAGAGACGGTGGTGTAATGGCATCTTAGTATGAAGGCAACCATCCCCTCCTCCCTCCATCAACCCCAGGAAATACAAATTTAATTTGATAGTTAAGAAAAGAGTGTTTTCACACAGGGACTTGAACTCTCAGCATCTGTTAACGGAGGTGTGGATGCTTCCACGGCACTTGTGAATCATCGCCGTTCTGAAGTAGGGTTCTTGTCGTCGAGTCCTTGTGGAGAAGCTTCTCTCACCCGCCTGAGACTGTCAGCTGCTTTTAGAGGTGGTTAAAGTAACTTGTAAATCATGTTTTAAATATAACCATATTATCGCATACACTGCAGAAAAGGAAAAGGTTAATAAAAAGCTAAATATCAAGGCAAGTCACTGCACAAGATTTTGAGGCCGACTCAATTTCTTACAGTTCTGCCAACTTATAATTTTTTTGTTCCAATCATTTATCTTTCATTGTAACAATTTTTTAATTCTGAGTTGCTAATATACAGAATTGTGGAGTCGCAGTTGACCAAGGTCTGGAGGATTTAACCTGTTTATTTTATAAAGTTTAAAGCTCCCACAAAGTGGAATAAACTGCCCTGATTAAGTCTTCGC
Source organism: Pleuronectes platessa (assembly GCF_947347685.1). Classification (NCBI taxonomy): domain Eukaryota; kingdom Metazoa; phylum Chordata; class Actinopteri; order Pleuronectiformes; family Pleuronectidae; genus Pleuronectes; species Pleuronectes platessa. The sequence goes on along the minus strand of NC_070639.1, from coordinate 3,425,478 downwards.
AATACTTTAAATAATATAATTTGATATATCTTCAAACAACCAGTTAACAACCCACTAGGTCTGTCCTGGGTCTTAAGATATCAGGACAAATTTATTCCCTAATGTGCAGGTGCATGTTCATAAATGATGATTTATCTCAAGACGTTTGTGCTAGTAATTAACATTTATTTATTTATATGTAGACGTGAACTTTGTCACCCACTATAAAGCGTTGTATCAATGAAATTTTTGAATATAAATCATTTAAATTGTGCTTTTGTAGTCGTATCGACCACTTTTAAGTACGAGGAACAGTCATCTGTTAACATGCACACGGGCAATTAAGGGTTCAGTGTCTTGCTCAAAGACCCTCGGGCAAGCAGAGTGGAGGAGCCTGAGATTGAACCACTGGCCATCTAGTTAGTGAATGCCCCACTTTACCTCCTCACCCACAGCAACCAGAATGATTTAACTGCATTTTACAAACACACTCACCTTCAGGAGGTCACATTTACCTTAAAGAGAGCTGCTCCCTATCGCTGGATATTTCTAAGAAGCTGTATTTTCAGTCCTTCTGCTACTTCTCTGAAGAATTTCATGTGTTTGGCCACATCCCAATAAAGCCAGTGGTTGTGTTTAATGCTAATATCAAAATTATTCATTAATGCATTTTAAATGAACCCACAGACTTCATGTTATCTCTCCCCATGAGGCAAACTACATTTCCAGCCTCCTCAGTGATAAGGTTTGTGCGGATTGTGCTGTGTATCCATCCATATATTTTCTGCCACTTATCCGAGGTCGGGTTGTGGTGGCAGGGTGTTCCAGACATCCCTGTCCCTGGAAACCAGCTCTTCCTGGGGGGGGGGGGGGGGGGGGTCCTCAGGCGTTTACAGACCAGATGGGATGTATAAACCCTCCAGCGAGTTCTGGGTGTAACCTGGGGTCTCCTCCCAGTTGGAGGCTCATGGAAAACCTCCAAAGGAAGTAGCCCAGGAGGCAACGTAATCAGATGCCCAAACAACCTTCCGACGTGGAGGAGCTCCCCCTGGGTGTAAGAGCTCCTCATCCTATCTCAGCCCAGAGACCCTCGGAGGAAACTAATTTTGGCTGTGTATATCTGCGATCTCTTGGTCACTGCCCACAGCTCATGACCACCGCTGTTCCATCTAATACTTTCATATTAAGAGGTGTAATGGAAATAGGATCCTCTGTGTACTGTGAGCTCAGCTTTATCTCTTAATCTTGTTTCAAAAACAGTCGCTTCCTGCACTGAAACCATTATTTTCCTTCCCTCTCTTGTGTTCCTGTGTGTGCGCAGAGGTGTCGGTGTCCTTTGACAGGGAGTCCTCTGTGACCTACACCTTCCAGGAGCCGTTCTCGGTGATGCAGAACAGGAGTTCGCAGGCCACCAGCGTTTCCACGGAGAGCAGCAGCCGGGCCAGAGAGGACGTGGCCTTCAGCTTCGTCACGTCCCAGAGGCCAGCCATGCTGCTGACTGTCAGCACCTTCAGTCATCAGTACATCGCTGTCATCCTGGCAAAAAACGGTACAAACAGCTTTTAACAATTATACAATAAAAACGCACTAATCTTTAATGGTAAATATATTCAACTATTTATAGATTTCTAAACTTAAATCACCAACTGTTAGCAAACACCTCCTCCGCCTGGTTGCACACGTGGCAGCGAAACACTTCCACCGTGAAGTGGTTGTTTTAAACATTTATATGCACATTTCATATGAACACATCAGTTATGTAACCACAGGCCTTTGAAGCCATTTCAGACTCACTCAGATAAAATGCCACATCATTACACAGTGGCAGTTATTGGGAAGGAAAACAAAGCGTTTGACATATGAAGCTCCCTGTGATGCCCTCAGGTCTGCAGCCGTCAAAATGAGAGCGATGTGATCCAAATTGTTTTATTTGCTTTATTATAAAGGTTTTGGATCCGGTGAGCAGTGGTGGAATAAGCTTAGTGGCAACTCAGTGAATTTGATTTAGTGGAATTAATTCAAATTTCTCATGTTGAATTTTCCTTAATTGACTCTGCAAATTTGCCCAGTTGACTAAATATTTTTTGCACACTTAATTAATTTCATTGTAAGCAATTTAGCAACTAAGCAACATTTATTTTCATTCTCACACACAGCTTCTGCAGCTACAAAGAGACAAACCATCCCCACTCACATTCACACCAGCTGTTTATACAGAGTCTCCAGTTATACTAGCCCAATCTGCATGATTTTGGATTGTGGAAAGAAGTACCCAGAAAATAACACATGCAGTCACGAAGAGGGGATTTAAACTCTACACAGAAAGACCCCTGCTCAAGACCAAGAACGTTCTTGTTCTGTCGTGTTTGGTCAAACTGGATAAACTAGGCTTGAGAAAATATTTTAATCGTCTGGTGAGAAAGAGCAAAAAACATAGCGTATGTCACACAGGTAGAAACAGTCCCTGCTCTCTCAGGCTGACAGGGTAACCAAACAATCTCACATTATTACAGAGGAGATTGCTTCCTTGACAGCGGGTTGGCCCACTTCAAAACGAGACCCACCAGAGTTCAATTGGAAACGGAGAGAGATGATCCTGTTTAGGCAAAAAATGGAATCCACTTAAATTAGAAGGATCTAATCAAAAACCCACTGCACTCCTATGTTAGTTCTTTTATTTGTTCTAACCTTCAGCAGGTTGTTATGACAAGTGCAGATGTGCCTATGAAACAGATATGGCCGCCTCAGGGATCTGAGGCTGCTGAGATATGAAGAAAAAAAGAATCCACATGTGTTCTTACATTTTTTAAGTTTATTTGCATGTCATAATGCTGACAGCTGAGGATCAGAGCAGAGAATCAGAGAGACTGTTTATATTACCGGTGCCACAGCCAGAATTATTATATTACTGGAGCCGCCCCCACAACTCTGCAAACTGATAATAGGCGAGGGAATGAAGTGAACCTCCGCAGCTCTGTTCCTCTGCATCTCTGAAGAGACTCAACGTTGAATATAATATAAAGATTAGATTGCATTTATTTGTCATAGCCAAGCATTCAAATTAAGTGTCCCTCTTTAATGCACACACACACACACACACACACACACACACACACACACACACACACACATACACACACATACAGAGCACTAATTTATATAAATATGAACGACAGTAGATGCATAGTGGCCAATACATTAATAGCTTACATACACAATTATATACTAGAATATAGAGTGCACAACTACACCAAGTTCCAACAGTTCTAAATTCACTAGATCAGCATTTTTATTTGGATCTGCACACAATTGCACAAACTCATAAATATCAGTCCCCTGATCCATGAATTATTCTCTGAGAAATTAATGAAAATGTAAAAAAATGTCCTGTCTCGATCTGGATGTATCTGGTTCCATGCCTTGATAGGGATCTGTTTCTTCCCTGGTAATCCATCCAGTAGTTTGGGTAATCCTGCAAATTACTGGATGCACAAATTTCAAAGTAAAATATTTGACAGTCTTCACGTTTATAATCAATTATATAGGAATTATTTAGGGGAAATACAAATCACGTTAGAAGCAATGACATTCATTCAATGAAAACTGATTATAAAAACATTTTCAAACATGCCAAGAGAGGGGTAAAGATTTTAGGAAGTTAAGGATGTGTTGCAGCTCATTCTCATCATCTGTTTTATGAAAAAAAAAGAGCATTAAGACTTATTTATATTTGGATTAAATTGTCTCACATTAAGTCCGGAGAAGTTTACAGAAAAGGTAGTCACATGTCAAACACTTGCTACCGAGTTTTCCTGCTATCGACCCAAGAAAAGCCTCAAAGGTCGAAGCCGGGAGCCTTTAAGCTGTTTCCAAACTTCGGCTCTTCATACTGGGTGACACCTATGTGCGGTTGTTCCTCACATTCCGCGTCCTAATGCACTCTCCCGTGTTATATCTGGACGCCCACGTTCCCCGGGTCTGTGTAAACACTGAAGGGGACACTTCATCCACCCTGACCGTCATCCAGGAGCACTTGCTGGATTTGAAATGAATCACAACACAAAGCCCTTCACCTACAGACGAGGAATTGTAATATTGACCCAGCTCCTCTCGAAAATACTCTGCCCGCTGATTCTCTGATCTTCAGGCAAATGTGTGCTTAAATATGTGTGTGTGTGTGTGTGAGTGAGTGGGAGAAACAGTGAACACATATTGACTTATTCAGTGTGGGAGTGAAGAGCTATGAGATAAATATTTGTATATCTCAAAAGGCAGTCGAAGAAGTTTAGAGATAGCAAAGCATCTATTTACAGTTGCAGGCAGCCACATCGTTCCAGTATATTCACGTCACCTGTTTATGATCATTTGGTATTTTACTGCAATGTACACATACAAAGCAGTTTATGTACATGGAAGTTGAAAATGAGCTCGGACCACAATAGGGAATGTTCTGCTCTGTGTCCAGGGAGTCTGCAGATCTGGTATCACCTTCAGACGGAGCGGAGTCCGGACGTTTTCAGCCCCGTCCTCACTAACATGGCAGACGGACGACTCCATCGAATCAGGGTCCACAGAGTGGGAAAAAACCTCTACATTCAGGTGGGGACCGGACACGATAGGTTTGAAATTTATTCTCAATGGCCAACGTGCCTTAACAGTGGGATATTCTTCCAGGGGCAACACTTTAATAGCAGAAGATCCATTTACACAAAAGTAAATTCATAATTTTCAACCAGAGCTTCTCAAATTTTTAAGCCCCTAACCCCCAAAGTAACTTGCCAGAGACTTGCAACCCCCGTTATCTCAAAGGATATAGATGTTAGCTGGTTCACATGAAGTCCCCTACGTGCACATGTTCAGTGTTCCCTGTGATACTTTCACAAATCGCTTGTACTCGCCTCAGGGGTCACATGGAGACAGAGAAAATCAGAAGGCTGATTAGTATTTGATTTAACAATTTCTTTTTTTTGCTTTTACAACAATAAGGGATAACATTATATTAAGAATTGTATTTTAATTGTATCTGATTACTGGAAATCATCTTGGGACCCTCCCTCTGTGTGTCCCAACCCCCCCAGGGTGTCCCATGAACCCTGTCTCCTCCATATTATTAAATGGGACATAGATGAAACTAAAAAGTCACAGAGCGTATTGAATTGGCTTCTGTTATTTTAGGTAGTGTTCAGTTTTCTGTTAAGTTTGTTTTGAATTATTCATTTGATGCTATTGCAGCTCAGACTGACTCGCTAAGCACGAGTATCCCCATGACCTAGTTTTTACGATCACCACTGCGCTGATTCTGCCTCCAAATGACGTTATTTGTGCGAGATGGCAGCGTTCTTGTTCTGAATATTTTGGCTTCATTTAGGAGTGTAGGAGAAATTAGAGGCCTGTCGTCCATCTTTAGTTACAGTCTATGGATTTATACTCTATGAAAACCACTTAGACCCAAATTAATAACTTCGCGTTGCTGCAGAGGGCGCTGTTGCTCAGTAAAAGTTATAAAGTGTTGCTAGGACTGCGACGGTACACGCTTTACCGCAATACCTACATGCCGGACGCAGGGAGCCAGGCAAAGCTCCACTGCCGCAAAGCCTCGGTTATTCTTCGCTTTATATCAGCGGGGAGAAAAAATCCATACCGTCAGTTTTGCTTTAAACTTCTACATCTGATACCTGCTGAGGTAAATAATGATAAATGAACACCAGAGAAAGATGAAAATTTTCCACGAGGATTAAAAAACAACATGGACAGGAAGCTGCTCTGCACGAATATCCAGTGTGCAGGGAGAAATGTGCAGTTCAAACAGTGAGGTGTAAAATAAAGATAGAGAGTTGTGTTTGCTCTCAGCAGTGGTCCTCCGAGTTCACAGTCAATTCCATACCAGGGGTTAGTGTCAACATTTCTACTATTTATAGAATAACTTAGCACCAGGATAAAAAAAAGCAGCTCACTGCCCCTCTGGGTGAAAGTTTCGGGTCTGTTTTCACCTTTGACCGCACACAGTGGTGATGTTACGACACACTGATGCACCCTGAAGTGCATTTTAACTTTTACTGCAGCAAGGTTACAGTTTAAAACAGCTGAGGGGCAATAGGAGGTTTTAAGTTGCTGTTTTAACCACATGTTACCCCCGATCTCTGCCGAGTGGTTTCAGTGGACTCACATTAACTTTACATCCCAGGTTACATTACTCCCATTTAAGCTTCTCTTCATTAGCTTTCTGTAAATTTTAGAATTTTAGGTTTCAGTGGGGAATTTTGGAGCTCATCTTCATTTCAGATCTGCTGACTACACATATTCCCAGTAGCCTAGGACTGAGGGTGTCCAGACCTTCTCTAGTTGGGTTGGGACCTATTTTATGTTGTAATAAGCACTGTAAGGCAACATTTCATCTGAAGTTGAAATATGTTTTCCCTTAAATATAATTGTTCAAAGTTAACGTAGAATAGTTTTGTCAATATCGACAAAATAAATACAAACAATAGTCAAAATAAAACATAAACAGTATATTTAAATACTATAATAAGAAAGGACTAATATCGGCCATCACTGAAGAACAGTATTTCTCTCCCCCCCTTAGGTCAAACCACCTGTTATCATATGACCACATTTGCCTCATGAGCTGACAACAATAAAGCTCCATCTACTGATGAAGTCCATTAGATGCTGTTTAAAAAGATCCTAAAAAAGATGTTTCCAATCTCATTTATAACACACTTGACTTGAATACAATAATAAAGATATTTTATATGAATTTAGTGCATCTCTACTGGTATAATAATCAATAGGCATATCACTGTATTTATGAATCTAACTATGACACATGTTATCACGTCCAAGGACTCATATGTGACCTTCTCTGCTCACTATCTTAAAGCTCTTGGGCTGCACTACAAATGAATGGCTGCAGGCCTCTTACAAGCAGCAGTAAACCAGATCGAAATCCTGCAGAAACAATTGCAGATCATCAAGTTAAGTGATGCATCAGATTCAACACGACCAAGCCGACGCAGGAAAGGTCTAAATGACTTGGAAGTCGGCGGTGGGCGGATGCACTGTGCCGTGTGGAGCTGCAGAGAATGCAGTTCTCAATCTATAATGTATTGAAATGTGCTGCTGCTGCTGGTGTTGCCCGGGTTCAGATTTCTTGTAATCGGCTTGTTATTTGATTTCTCTCCACTCAACCAGATCGACCAGGACATCCACAGAAAGTACACGCTGTCATCCGATGCAGAGCTGATCCTAATCAGATCCTTGACATTGGGCAAAGTCACCAGTAAGTGCTCGCCCGAATATTTCTGTAAAACTCCCAAGTCAGCCCCCGGTCGTCCTACTTTTGTCCCCAACTGTTCATTTCACCTTTCTTGACTTAGATACTCAGAAACTGCTGCAATTAGAAAAAATCAATTGTGTCCCCGTCAGTAACACTGAACTGTTTCTCTGCAGGGAGTGAGAACCTCAATGAGGAGGTAATGCATGCGGCTTCGAAAGGTTTCATTGGCTGCCTCTCCTCGGTCCAGTTCAATCACGTGGCACCGCTGAAGGCAGCGCTGACCAATCGAGGAAGCTCACTGGTCACCATCCGGGGTCCGTTGGTCCAATCCAACTGTGGAGCGTTGGCAGAGTCCACCTCGCACACTCTGCAGGGTAAAAACACACAGTCATTTCCAGGTTGAGCTTCATGCAACAATCACAGGGAAACACACAATCTGGACGATATTTGATATGCAACTTGACACTCAATACAGGAAATGAAAAGGCAGAACGAGAATGTAAAGTTTGAATATCAGCATATTCTTCAGAGAAGTAATAAAAATTCCACACAAACTCTGTATAACTTAAATACAATATATTCAGCATTTCTGAAAAATGTCCACCAACTCGTCACAACTTGAGAATCAAGAGCTTTCAGAAAGTTCCAGTGACTGAGGTCATGTATAACACGAAGTGAAACACTTGAAGGCAGCACTCGCCCTCTCTCTCCGAGCGGCTCACTTTTTGCTTCATTGTGGTTATCATCTGTCTGAAACATTCTTCTGCGACTGCCAGTGAACTGAGTGAAGACAAACAAATGATCAGCCTGTCAAAACACTTTAATACAGCAAATACCTCAATATTTTGAGCACATTAAATTAATTATTCTAAATCTATTGTTCGGCTCAATTATTTTGACCAACTATTCTCGTTATCCTTCTCAGCTCATTCTCAGGTGGTGAAAGTGTCTGGATTTATTGATGTTGTTAAAAGCTGTAGAATAACAGAAAAACAGCTGAACCCATGAGGTAAACTTAATGAGTTTCAACAAGGGATTTAAAATGGTTCATTAAAATCCCATTAAAAACCTACTGTTATTTTGATTCGATACTTCGTGCAGGTAAACTTTACGCAGCAATAGATCAATTATATAGATTTGTGTTGAACCGGGGTTTAACCCCAGAAGTAGCTGAAAGCGGAAATAAAAGGCAAACAGTCTCACTTCAGTCATCTGCCTGAAAACAAAGATACATTTCTATTTTGAATGGATGGAGCCGTCCGCAGCCTCATAACAGCAAAAGGACAACAGCACAAGTTAATCACAAGTAAAAGTGTGTATATGTTTTGTTTGAACAGATGCAATAATGCTGCACGCAGCACAGCTTCCATTAGAGCTTCTAAACAAAGTGCAGAAACTAATGCTTTGACATAATGTGTCTTCAGTAAACTGAGGGAAGGCAGTGACTCACAAAGGACGGCTGCATCCATATTTATATATAATGTAAATAAAAGTTGGACTATTTTAAGATCCTGTGCTGACCCGTGAGGTTGCAGCTGGAGTTTAGCAGGTGGAGCTCATCGTTTGGGCAGCTCCATGAATCAGCTCATCTTGTGGAAGGCACAACATTCAACCAGTCACATCCTTTGAGGCTAATTTATTCATAACAAATTCAGTCCGACACCTGAACGCGTGTGAGTCAACAGGCGTCAGATCAGCCTCCATCATCTCCACCTTCCCCCAGACCAAGGTTTAACCTGCTTTTATCACCCTGCCTCTGTATGCTGGATGAAAACTTAAAGCAAGACTATTTACCTATTACTTTGCAACTGAACGCTGGATATTTCCCATGATCCCCCGCTTCCTGAATCAGAAGAGCTGCGGCTCTAGCAAATCCACCGAGCTCTGTTCAGAATTCTTCACATTTCAAAAGTTTACTGCTGAATATTGGAGATAAACTCTGGTTTTTAATGATCTTGGAGTCTTTTCAACTCTTCAACTTGCTGGACCTGGTTCTGACAGTTGGAGCTGTGACCCTCAGTCAGTTCCACACTTCTCACAGGAGAAAGTACCGACTCACCAAGGTTACATAGAACAGACGTTCAGGGTGAGGAGTGGGAATGAGAGAGGAGACATTCTCCATGTTCACACTCACTCAACCATCAAACTCACTTTAATGAAGCTGCTGTTTTAAGGTAAAGAAAAGTTTCATCGTGTCTCTTTAATCCCCCTATTACAATTTAACAGCACATAATTGTGTGTCTTGATAACTTTGGCCAGATATACTAATGAAGTTGCTATTTTAAGATATTTTTAAAGACTCCTGTTGACTATTGGGATTAACGTTGTTTTTAATGACTTCTATGTCTTTTTACTGATCTACAGTTCAGCATCAAGCCTTAACGGCAAATCATTTGGAGGCGAATTTCCATGTCCCTGACTATTCGCGTTTAACTAAATGTGACTCAGCAAATAGATTATTAAGGATATAAGAGGAACACTCACCTCAGGAACCAGCAAACTAATTTAGAAGTTGCTGTTTTAAGGTAAAAAAAAGTTGCATTGTGTTATTTTAAAGAGAGGCAACTCAAACAAGCCCCTAAAGCAAGTTAGGGAGAGATGAAACTCAAATGTCGTTGTCTCATGTTGTTCTGTGTAATTCTACAGCCTCTCCAGCAGTGCATTGAAGAACACATGAGGACCATACCTCCTGTATAGCGGGGACATCAATGACTTCACTCTTTCTTCTTTATGTGTTTCCAGATCAAGCAGTAACAGCCAATAAAGACAACGAGCAGCTAAGCAACGGGAACCAGAAAGATCTGGCTGTGATCGCAGGTCTGTTTCAGGTTTTCTTCCTCTCCCCTGCGCTGCTTTATTTTTCTTTGGTTAAATGAAAATGAGTCCCAGCTATGTGTTATTTGTCATTCTCTCCATTTGCCTCCTTCTTAATTCCTTATCTATTTCTCCGTTCTCTTGATAACCCAGCCTCAGCTAAAGCTCATTTTCATCATTTCATTGCCCGTTAAGCCCCTTTTGCTTTGCGCTTAAATTGAACTTGATGATGGTGATGTTAAAGGATTTCTGGGTATTTTCTTAACAAGGGAACGTTTGCTTAGTATTCGACTGTTGTTTTTTCGATGATAGAAATGTGACATACTGAGACAAAATAGAGCAAAAAAGCTAAAAATAATTTGTTCGCGGGATTGAAAAAATGCTAATCAACACACTCTGCATTTTATGTCAGCAAATCAAAACACTAAGCAATTGTTTTTTGCTGTCTTGTCGTAATTCCTCGTTCCTGATGCACTAAATCTCAAATTTTTCTAGTACCCGATTTATTTAGAGGTTGGCCAATATGAGCCTTTCCCCTTTTATCATGCTGGTAATTAAAGTTTTATTTAACTGAGTAAACAATGCAGAATTGATGAGTATTTATGTTTAAATTCTTATAACCTAAAGACTCCAGAAAATCCTGTCAGCAGCATCTGTGCCAAGAGGCCTATGCAACATGAGCAAACTGTGGATGTTGAATTACAGACAAATAAAAACGAAAATCCCAAACATGAATTTATGCTTTTGAAACACATTGATATACAATATAAAACATAAACATCATAATAGATCGTGACCTATTTATCTTTCGCAGATATATTGGTAGCAGTGTTTATGTTTGTAGATATGGAAAATGTTATTGCAGGAAGGTGACATTTCTTTGTCAGAATAGTTTGATGACTACATCTTAGGAATCACTAAAAACCGTCATTACCACTTCAATTACATTGGTCATTGTTAAAAAACAAGCTACAATTTGAATAATACTGATCATTTAAATAAACTAACAGAGCCTCACACCATCAGTGGGTAAGTCCCTGGTTAGTATTGTAGTATTGGGCGGTACATTTGTTTTCTGGTTTAATAATCTCTTTCTTTAATAATTACTATCAGAACATTGTGTTAATTTGTAATAATCGAGCATAAATGTAGGTTTTGCACTTTGTATCTTAAGACAGTATTTGAACTCTGCTGTCATCACAGCTGTCGACACATGACCAGTTTAGATCAGGAGGTAAAAAACAGAGGCTCGATGGGGACGTGCTCCACCGACACCCTCTGATGAATCTCTCCTGCTGTGCTCTCAGGTGTGGTGACGGCCGTGGTTTTCATCGCCGTGTGCGCCCTGGCCGTGATGAGCCGCCTCCTGTACCAGCAGCGTCAGGCCAAGCGGAGCACCAGCAGCAGCATCAAGGAGGAGCACAGACAAGGCGTATACACAGACTACAGGACAGAGCTGCAACTCCACAACCCAATCAGGGACAACATGAAGGAGTACTACATCTGACACAGCGTGCTCTCTCCGGCCCTAAGTTGCAAAAGTACCTTTCTCTTACAAACAGGACTTGCGGGCGGGGCGGGAAACGGATGCGCCGCTTCAGCATTTCTTACAACAAAACATTTCTGTACAAGAACAAGCGAGTGGCTGAATCTTTACAGCTGTTAGTGTATTTGATGTTGGTGAAACTGTCCCAATCGAGCTGCTGTGGTTTCTGTCGTTGCAAAATGTGTAAAGCAAAAATCGGACATTCTGCAGGGGGTGGACGCCACACGCGCGGCGAGCAGGAGCTCCAATCCGTGGATGCGCACAACTTCAAATGTTTTGTTTGAAACCCTCAGATGCTGAATATTTTCCACATTTCGGTGGGACTAAATTGTACTGGCAAGTCAGGAAATGTAGGCCAGGCTTGTAAGATATGCGCGCGTTCGCTGCTGTCTTTGTTTTTTTCCAGTGGTGGTGAATGTCTTAGAAGAAGAAACGGGGACGATACTGCCTATACTGTATGAGTGCCTAATTTGCATACAACTTTTTATTTCAACATTTTAGAAGTTTTCCTTGTGATTTGCACAAAAAGGCAGTTTTCATTTGCATACAGGGGTTAAGTTCTGCAGCCCACACTACACAAAATAAAAGGAATTTCCCAGTTATTCGCATCATCTTCCCGCGGCACCACTGTCTGAAGTAGCATGGAGATTGACAAAACTTAAAAGGTCAGATGATTCCAGTATTTTATAAGTTATTTTATTAATTCAACACTTTCAAGTCTTTCAGGTTTTAAGTCGAGCGATCATTCAGACATAAATCTATTTATGTGATGTATTTTTATTTATATATATTTATTTGTGAGTTATTTCTCCTGTGCGTAAAAATCGAAAGACACTTGTGTATGTTGTACCATGAGAGTAGCAGAAATAAGAAATTAGCAAAGCGGAAATATAGTACAGTATTTAAATTACCCCCCAAAAAAACGAATACATACATTAAGGGGGTTTAAACAATCAAACTACTTTCGCTAGCATCTACATGCATCTACCGTCTCATACTGGTTTAGGAACATATCCGTTCTCTGTGGTAACCGGGCAGTTTTGTATTGTACGTACAGGAATCCTGCATCTTTTTCCGTTCGAAGTAGTACGTTTTTTAGTACCTTCTCTACTACACTTTACCACAGTACTTTGAGATGAATTCGTACCGCAGGCAAAACATTTTTGTGATTCCTTCATCGCAGTTGCTAGCGTAGCAATATGAAAAACCAAGGGGGCAGGACTTTTATTTTTATTTTATCTTGCAGCATGGGACATGAACCTGAGAGGCTACAATATTTCTCTGAAGTATTTTGGACCTAGCTAAAATACCATTTTTTCTGTCCGTTATTTTACAGCACTATAGCCAGCAGTGGTATAATTTGTTTATTTCTTTACAATATGGATTACAGGGATAAGTGGTGTTTTCTATATATTTCAAGCAGAACACCTTTTTATATACTGTACATCTTCCGGTGGTTTATCATAAAAACAAAATCATACACACGAAAAATAAGACGAAGAAGAGACCTAGAGGTTAGGGGAGTACATTACACACCCAACAAGTAAAAGCATGGATTAAAAATAAAACATTGGAGAGAACTTTTTTTAGACCATTATCACTAGAAAAGGTAAATGGACTCATTTATGTAGCGCTTTTCTAGTTTAAACAACACATTCACCCAGTCGCACTTTGCGTTCATATAGCGCTTCTACACGCCAAAAATGTGGGTTTCGGTGTCTTGCTGCAGGACACTGCGATATACGGACCGGAGGAGCCAGGGATTGAACTAGCAACCCTCCAAGAACGTGACACCAGAGGAAAAGAGATGTCAGCGTGTTTAGCTCAGTTTTTTCATAATCCACTGGTTGCAGCTGCTGGTAGGCAGGTTAGATTTCCTTGTCAACATCTATTGTGCTTTTAGCTTAACATGCTATGCATTAGGGATAAGCCTACGCCCACACACACACACACATAAAAAAAATCCTACAGTCTGTTTTTTTAAGTCCTGTTATGAACTGCAGTGTCGGCCGAGTCATTATAATCTGTCTCCTTAGGATCCTACATGTCTTTATAAAAAGTCAAGGGAAACAATCCAAGATGCTCCAGTCTAGTATTTGGAATCGCGTTGATGGACTGACGGATGAAAAGACTGACAAACAATTCTCACCTTTCCCTGAAACCCCACCGCCGCCACGGCTAAAGATTGCGTGACTATAAGTGACGCGACAACAGAGGCCTGGTGAAAAGATCGGGTCTTGAGCCTCCGGACCCCATCTGTGCATGTCCTTGTAAACTAAGTATGTCTCACAATGTGATAGTCTGCAGATCTCCAGTATCAGAGAATGAATACATACCTCTCAGAGTGTTTTAGGTTCTATTGCAATGGGTAATATCATGTGGGTACTTCTTAATGATTTGTATAGCTGCAGTTTTATTAAGGATCTATTGTATAGATGTATAATTTAATAATAAAAGTGAATATATTGTTAATTCTCTGTTGTAAAATGGTCTGACTACCACATCTGCAAAGAAGCTCTCGAATTATCAAGATGTTTACAGGCTGGAACTTTGACAGCGGCAGCAGGGATTCAAGTCAAAACTGAGTTAAATTAAAATAGATAGGGGTGATGTTTTTTGTCAAATCTCCATGTAGAGGTGTCTGAAGTAATTGGAAGAAATTTTTAATTTATCATTGCATCTAATGGTTAGTTAAATATAGTTCTGCATCAGAGTATATGTTATGTTATCATGCATGAACTTCAGAAAATGTCCAGACTGTTGGTTTTCTTTCAGAAATGAAGAAGCAGCAGGAGATTGTCCAGGTCAGACTCGTTCACATCAACAGGAAAATGTGTGGAACATTCAGTTGAGGGGTGGAGCCTGGGTAGAGCAGCAGGAGGCAGGAGATGACGTATAATCTCTGCTGTTTAGTTTCGGTTCGACACCAGCGTCCGGTCTAATCACCGAAAGCTGCTTGTGTTTCCTTTGTCTCCCACGTGTATGGCTCCTCTTTTTCATCCTGAGATATTCTCCTTCTGTCAGTTGCTGCATCCGTCGCAGCGTTAGAAACTCGCTAACTGTGAATTCTCCAGGATAAGTTCTGAAGCAAATGACTCTGACATTTGCTGATCACATTCAACTTTTGTGTTTGTGTTGTTTTGTGTTGGTTTTCACCATTAGTTCCTGTTTTACTTTGAAATGATATACCTTTAGAGTCCTTACATGTTTTACTTCCTGTCTTTGTCCAGTTTCCTGCTACTGTGTCTCAACCAGTGATGCCGGTAACGCGCTACTTAGTAACGCGTTACTCTAATCTGACCGCTTTTTTCAGTAACGAGTAATCTAACGCGTTACTATTTCCAAACCAGTAATCAGATTAAAGTTACTTGTCCAAGTCACCTTGCGTTACTATTTCGGTATTTGTGGTTAACCCGCTGGGCACGTCCTGCGGCTGGGGGAGCAGTCGCCCCGTCGCCCTCCTCACCACGCCGCCGGAGGCTCGGTGTGCGGCACGCCTCGACGTTTTTTTAGGGGGGGAGGTGCTCGTCCGCGGTGCGGGGGCTTTCCTTATAGTATGCCGCGGGTCGGTGTCCGTCGGCGCTGCGGAAGGCGGGGACCGGTTGGAGGGGACCGGGTACGACGGTCGGCGACAGCGACTCTGGACGTGTGTCGGGCTCTTCTCGCGGATCACCTCAGCTACAGCGCCCGTTAGGGGAACCCTCCGTTCGCGCGGGGGGGGGGGGGGGCCCTCCGGCGGTGTCTAATAAAGTTAGTGTTGGCCAAACCGGTTGTCATTTTTATGTTGAGGCGGCGGGGGTGTTGTCGGCAGCTGCTGAATGTAACTAATAAAGTAACTTGTAATCTAACTTAGTTACTTTTAAAATCAAGTAACTTGTAATCTAACTTAGTTACTTTTAAAATCAAGTAACTTGTAAAGTAACTAAGTTACTTTTTCAAAGTAACTATGGCAACACTGGTCTCAACTGTGTCCAGTTGTCTCCATTCACTCAGTCTCGTGCTTCTGTCTCAGTCACTTTTTCTAAGTCTAAGTTCCCTGCAGGTGCTGTGCTGCTTGTGTTCCAGATTCGCTCACCATCGTTATTCTACTTTCTTCTATTGGAGAAGAAAGTAGAATAAAGAAGTCTGTTTCCTTCTTTATGAAAAATTCAGCTCAAATCTTCTCTACCTGCACTCTGACTGCATTTGAGTCCTTCTGATAACAAACTCCAAGGAATAACATGGGATCTAGAGGAAGCGTTTTCGCCTGTGCTAGTTTTGCTTCATATCTAGTTGAAGACAGTTGGAGAAAAAGAAAAGTCTGAACAGGTACATAACAACTTGAGTGAGAATTTGCTGAAGGATAAATAAAGTAGTACTAAAGCAATAAAAACATCTCTTCACACAGAGTTGTGCATCAACCAACATCATACACTTTTCCCTGCAGCTGCAACTCTTTGATTCCCACATGCAGCTTCTTCCATTACAATCCACACATAAGCACTGTTCAATAATCTCATTAAAAATGGCGCTCCAACATATTGTTTCCACACACTCCTGCATCTTCTGCTGACACAGGATGTCAGAGGCTTTAAAATCATCCAACAGACCAAACCGAGCACAATTTGTAGCGCAGATAAATGCGTTTATTTATCCCCCATGTGTTTTTATCACATTACCACAAGTCATTAACTTTGTTGTCTCTCTGCAGTTATTTGTGCTTTTCCTCTCCGTCCTCGTTCCGCTGGGTCATTATGACTCCAGAGCTGCAGGATCCAGATATGAACGATACTGAAGCTCAACTATTCTTACCTCTGCAGAAGTAGGTTATGTTTTCACCCTTTGTTTTTGATTGTTTGTAAGCAGGATCGCACAAAAACTACCAAATGGAATTATATGCAAGGATGGGACATGGGCCAAGAGCGCACCCATTAAAATTAGTTTGTCCAGGATTGTTTTTCAATTTCCTTCACATTGTGAGAATATGTGTTTTTAATCAACTTTCCAGGGAACAATTCATGGATCCTGATGAAGAAAATCACAAGTATTTAGGCGACTGATATTTATGAGTGTGATCCAAATAAAAACCATATCTGGTCAATTTGGTTCCATTAAGGAGCGCTTGGGCCTGGCGGAGGTATGAGCTGTGGTTTTGGATCCAGACAAAGAAGTGGAGCCAGGATTTATTTATTCTTCAATGTCCTTAACATTTGAGATTTTTTTGACATTTTCACCATTTCCCAGGAAATAATTCCCGGATCTTGATGAAAAAGCAGCCGTAGTTTAATTTGTATTATTTTGTTCGTTTTATGATCTGCTTTGTTCTGCTTTGTTCTGAATCTAAGGGACTGTTGGGCCTGGTTGTTGGTACGTGCGTTAAAATCACTCTTATTTTTAACTATAAGTACCACTTCTTATTTCATCGTAACAACCAGTTTGAATGAGCTTAAATATGACAATTACATAACAGTTCCTGGTCTCTCTTTCACCGCTCTCCCCCTTTTCGCTCACCTCTACTCCTCCTCTCTCCCCAATTTCTCTCCTCTCACCCAGCTGATCGAAACAGACTCTCCTCCTCACCTTCTCAACCTGAAACTGGTTCCATCGGAGATTTCTTCCTCTTTTTTCTCTCACCGTCACCAACTAAAGCTTTCTCTATGATATAAGGTCTTACCCCCTCTATGTATAGTGCCTTCAGATAATGTGTGTTGTGATTTGGTGCTTTACAAATAAAATTGATTCCATTGAAATCTGCCTGTTGAGATATTTACAAAGAAGCCTAGTTGGTATGAGCTGCCATTCCGAGCTGTCTCTGCCTCTGCATGTCTGTATTGTGAGTGCAAACAAAAGCGTGATAAAATGTCACACTTCTCTTCGACTTTAAAGGCTTTGCTGTTTTATTTGATTTTTTTCTCTTTGGCTATTTGTCCACACAATTTCACCAGATTTGTGCACTTTGAGTAAAACATAGTATTTTAATACCTCAGGGGAAGACGAGTGAATCACTGCAGCGTTGGCAGTTGGTTCTTCCCTCTTGTATTTGAGGTCTGATGTGAGGTCCTGTTTTGATGTGATCTTAAAAAAACAAGAATAAATTTAATATTCAGCTTCCAACATGATGAAGTCAGTAAACCAGTGAGTGATGATGAAGATTCAGTTTGGAATGTTAGTCAAGCGGCTGTTATGCGCGGTCAGTCCTTCTCTTCTAAAACGTTATTGAACAGATCCAGTCTGTTGTTTTGCTTTCTTATTACCCTTCAATGTTTTGTTTGCATTGCTGCCTTCATGGATAAAACATATTTGGTCTTTGAAAACAAACGATCATGTTTCACTTTTGTTACTTTCCCACTATAGGTTCATCTTAACAAGCACCAACACCAGACTTTTAAGCCGATACAGGTGTCAGTGTGATGAACGTGCAGTTATTTGTATGCCTGTCACTCTTGATCCTTTTTTGCTGCTATATGTTGTTTTAAATGCACTGAACTCACATACATGTTATTTACAGCAGCCTCTGTATTTCTTTCCAGATTCTGATTTCAAAGCAACGTCACCACTCAGAGGAGCATGTTGCTGCACAGTTCCCACCAGGTATGAACCTATGAAACATGCAGGAGTTAATTTCAATCCTCCAGAAGTACTAGAGATTTGCTGTGGTTTAAATCTTGCAGAGCTTCATGCTGTTCTTTCACCTGCTGCACCTCACACTGGGCGGAAGTTTCACTCCCAACGTCAAACCAGGTCGCTGAAGGAGGCAGAGCGACTCTGCGCACCACGCAAACTACATTTATATGCAGCTTGGGTTTTATATCCCACGCTGCCACAACAGGTTTTAATTATAATGGTGTCAGCGCTGACATTTTTATTTCCTTTAACCAGGAGCCTGATCTTTCTCCAACCTTGAGCGAGTTCCGTGTCCAGACTAACTACGAGCAGGAGCATCCATCTGACCCTCGCTCGTCGTTACTGCTGCTGTACGTTCGCTAAAGATGGCGGCTTTGCCTCTGTGAGTTTGAGGAGCTGTTATTAAAAACTGGACCATCGAACTGTACCAGCGCAGCAGCCTTTATCGTTGAGCTGAAATTATACCTTCACCAGGTTTAGTTGACAAGCCAACTATTATGTTAAAAAGAGAAATTTCCAGCTGTCAGTTAATGTTTCTAGTTGACTTGTATAAAAATTAAGTCTTTGTTGTAAAACATTACATTTCACCCCATTTTATAAATAACGATTTAAACCAATCAGACCAGAAACACTCTAACAGTGTAATAGGATCTTCGTCAGATGACAGAAATTATATTTGAGAAACATTTACTCAAAATCGAGGCCACTTTGACTTTCTAGTCTGGCCCACCTGCCAACACGGAGGAGGTTCGGTTTTGGAAGAGCTGCAGCCAGCCACCAGGGGGTAATCCAGATATTTTGCCTTAACTTTTGGGGAGTCAGATCGACACAGAAATCTGGATCTAATGAATGAAATGTGGTTTCATAAGGAAACTGTTGGGTCTTGGAGCTGTGAGCTCTACTGAGTTCTAGTGTTTATGATAGTTCAGGCGGACATGTCATTGCTGACAGCTGAGAATGACTTACAATACGTCAAGTATATTGTACTTCAATACTGTAGCTCTGCACCACTGTGATTACTGCACCAACTCTGGCTCCAAGACGTAGCTGGGTCTCAAATCAGGGGCTGCATCCTTTGGAGGACCCAGTGTACGCAACCCACGTCGGCTGATTCCTTCATCGACCGCGTCGGACGAAAAAAAAGAGACAGTCTCCATATTGCATCACCAGCTTGTCCTGCCCCAACAGCTGTTGCCTAGCAACAGAACAAAAAAAAAGTTCTTTGGTTGACTAAAAACGTTTTAAAGAGGGTTTTTTAAAACGTGTGTACCGGAAACTGTTCTAAAACAAAAAAATGTATTATTAGGCCTAATGTATAATCATTGATACTAAACTATTATTAAAATTATTTTATATATTATATTGTACTCTAGAAAAATTGGTATTATAGTTTGTCGCAGAAGCGCAAGGAATTGTGGGATATGTGGAGCCTTTGTTAGCCGAGGGTTGAAGGACACATTTGTTGGAGCCATTGAATCGTGGCAGTCTAATCGCTCCGTTCTGACGCAACAGTTTTGTACAATGGGAGGAAGTGGAGACTTGTCGTCCATCTTTGTTTATAAATTTATATACGGCCTATAGTTTAAGCCTGTTGTGTTCCTGCTCCCTGGGTTTCTCTATCTGGTCCGAGTTGAGATCAGATAATCGGCTGGGTTTAACAAACTGTTGGTTACTGTGGCCTCACGGTCGGGCCACACATCAAAGTGTCAAGCTCGTAATAGAAGCCGATATTGATGTGTGTAGATTTCCCCTCTCGTCTCCGCAAAGATGAGCTGTGCAGACAATGGAGCTGCATGAGAGGGCTCCATCTGTGTTTGTAGAGGCTACCGTGCATAATTGTGTGCACCAATCATGCCAAATTGGGCAGAAAATATACAGTACCAGACACGAGTTGTGATAAGTGAATCTCTGTCAGTTTGATGTATTGAAATAATAATGTAATAAAGTAATGACTCCATGCTGGTAACAGACTCACAGCTGGTGCTCATTTTAAATCATCCCAGTGGGATTCACATGTGTCCCATTCACCAACTGTTGCCCTCCATGTGTTCGGATTGCTCTCGTCTTTCTCCTGAGGTGGCAGCGCACGCACACACACACACACACACACACACACACACACACACACACAAATACACACACACACACACACACACACACACACACACACACACACTCATGTACAACACACCAGAGAAATGAGATGAAGTGGTTAGAAACACCTCCACTGCTTATTTATTGGATTCAGACATTTCTGTTCTGACTTCAGCGCCACCTACACAAACTCCTATCAGCCCAGTTACTCTCCTTTCAAATGAAGAAAAGTTGCAGAGAAAGTTTCTTTTCACACCAAACTTCTGAGCTAATAAGCAGCGGTGAACAAGATCCTCTCCTGACTTCCTGCGCGAGAGGCACTTGACTGAGTTTACAAGCTAAATTAGTAGAGGATTCACTCT
This sequence comes from Pleuronectes platessa, assembly GCF_947347685.1. Taxonomy (NCBI): domain Eukaryota; kingdom Metazoa; phylum Chordata; class Actinopteri; order Pleuronectiformes; family Pleuronectidae; genus Pleuronectes; species Pleuronectes platessa. The sequence goes on along the minus strand of NC_070639.1, from coordinate 3,404,804 downwards.
AAATATGCGTCTCTGACAAATGCAATGCCGCTGTATTTTCACAGCATGAACGTCTCCATCAAACAAGACACACAATGCAGCTGCACTGTGTGTGTGCCGGTGTAGGTTCTTGTGACTCACAGATCCAAGCAGCATCTCCGACACTGCTGCTGCTCAACAGTTATTTCAGGTAATCATTATACATCTAATGACAGCCTGCAGGTACTAAGCCGGCAGGGCTCAGGACCAAGCTGACTTGTGAAACTAATTAAAGAACATTAAAAGTAAGTAGCGGGAAGTCAAACTAATTCAAGCTTATTTAGCCTTGAAGAATATCCGATTCTTAGTGCATGCAGGAAGTGACGGGAAGGTGTTGATGACAAAAGAAAACCCATTGTGTGCTGATGCCGGTGGAAGTGAGGGTATAGCCAAGTGACAGGGTGGGCCTTCTCAACTAATGAAATGCTTCCTGTGGAGGCTCCAGCATCACTGCAGAAACACACAGAGGCAACCGTGAGCCTCCGACAACTCCCACACGCTGCTGCCTGTGGGCAGATCCATCGAGCTGTCAATTCAAATACAATTTACTGCTGCTCCCACTGTTGTTGAGCTCTTGGTGATGGAGAATAATGCAGGAGTTATTTAAGGAGAAAAAGCTGGAAAAAAAACTATATACACTTACTCTAAAATGTATATGAGGTCGCCTTCCCTCATTATGACTGGAGGTGCACCGCTGTGTCGAGCTAAATCAAATGTCAGACTAACACTGACTGCTCTCTGTGCTTTTACAATAAAGAAACGGTTTGAAAAATCAAATCCAGTGATGGAGAGTTTTAACAGGAAGTAAAAAATGTATTTGTGCTATGGAGAAGTTGTTCTCTTCCTCATCTAAAGTATCACCAGTAAATATTAACATGAATTACTTCTGGGACGTGATTATCTTGAGTATACAAGTAAATGTTACTTAAGGGACACAGTAATTAATCATGTTAGTCAAATTAAATCAGCTTAATACAGAGGTAAGTAAACAGAGTTTCAATATAGTGTTAGTATCACTAGAGTCCGTCTCCTCTTCCTGTTCTCGCTGTCATGAAGAAATTGGCTGCAATTCACCAAGAGGCCACTTGATAGTCCGCGATTAATTGCAGTGACTTGAGCTAAATGATAATTATATATTTACACCTTCCTCTATACAAAATATTATACATACATAATATTATACATCAAAATAACATTATAACTGATACTAATTTTCCTTTATCTAGCACTTTTCCCATCACGCCTGCTTTCTGTTGATGCCTGCTGATTAAGGATCAACCATCTAAAGGAGGACGTCAAATGTAATGTCTAACTTTCACAAAATCGGTAAAGTGTCTTACTAATAGAAAGGATTTTTACTGGGGCTGATAAGCACACATCTTCCTAATATAACTATTGTTTCTACCCCTTGTATCAGAAACCCACAGAAAATTGGCAAGAAATGTTCTTTACGACATAAACACTATGATTTTGGGCTACAGCTCCAGAGCCTCCAAATCCGTCCACACCAGTTTACCCATATGTTGTGAGAATGGAAGTTCTTCATGTATTGGAAGGCGTCTGGTAAGGAGATATTGTCATGGCTGGATTTGAAAGGAAACTAGAGTCGTTTACAGACAGGACCTCTGGAAAATGGCTTTCACATATTATAAAACACGGGAGGAGATTTTCCAGGTCAGACATGTTGACAACAACAGGAAAATGTCTTCTTTTGTATTCTCACATGGACTCACACTGACATTTTCCAGACATTTTACTCGGGAGCTGGCAGAAAAAGTTCCAGAAAACACAGTAGGAGATGAATGTGGGTCCAAAATATCAAAACACGTTTAAATCAACAGGGGCAAATCATGATTTACACATTTATGAAGAAACATTCAGCCAACTCCACTTTTACACTCAAGTCAAATTTCAGACTCACAAAAACAGAAGGTCGAAGGACAGGCAGTCCTTCATGAAGAGTAAACTCAGAGGTCCACTTAAAAAAACAAGGACCTCTCTCCAGATGGAATTTAAATTACAAGCGGGCCAGTGGGCTCGCAAAAAACTGTCGATAATTGCAGCTGTAATTATTACGGTCTTGGGAGGGAAAAATTACCCTCATACGCTCGATGGGATTAAAATCACTGACCAGCGCAGGTAATGGTAAAAATCACCCAACCTCCACGAACGAGAAATAAACCCAGTCCGAATGGGGCTTCAAATCGCTGGGACTGTGACAGGAGAGGGTTATTTCTAACAACAGACCACTCAACTGAATCCAACTGCTGGTGACAGAGCACTCCATAAACTACCCACTGCGTGTGTTTTATTTATCGGGAGCAGGCTCTTATCTTTGCACTCGGGATGAAGGTTGACTTCAGGGACGAGGCTCAGGAACACTGAGGTGTCCGGTACCAGGACAGAATAGACCTCACCGCGGGATACATTTCTTGTACGTTTAAAAACAAGAGAACTGTGGGTAACCTTGATTATATAACGAGTTTTTGGTTTCAGGTCAGATTAAAGATTAAAAACGCATTTCTTATTTATGAAACTGGTTTTGTTCTTTGAAAAATCCCAAACAACTAAAATTCTGATTCATTTATTTCAGGACATTTTCTCACCTGCAGAGTCTAAATCATGCTTCATGTTTTTGTTCAATCATTAACATTCAATCTATATGTTTTGGTTTCAAATCATAGCTTCACATCTCTGAGACAGAGCTCAGATCAATGTGTTGTCTTTATTTAGTCAGTCCCTTTTGTAGTTGAGATATTTATATTTGCTACTTAATAGTCGTGTGTCTGCAAACTAATCTGAGTCACAGTGAAATCTGTGAATAGTCTTAATGGTGTTTTTGGCAATTTCCCTCAGTTTCACATTAACCTCCATTAAATGCCTCAGTAATGACTACTGTGTGTTTGTGGGAGGGAGCAGGTATTACTCATGTTGTGGGGACTTGTTTTACGTCCATGTAATGTCCTCTGAAGTCACTGTGTGTGTTTGTGTGTGTGTGTGTGTATGTCATTACCTTTGAAAACATATTTCAGAATAAAGACGGAATGGTTTGTCCAATTTCAGACAAAGACCATGTTTAATTCTTGGGTTAATGTTAGGGTAAGGGAGTCGCCAGGAAATTAACCCAAAGTCTTTAATGCCCCTAAAAGTTAAGTTTGTGTGTGTGTGTGTGTGTGTGTGTGTGTGTGTGTGTGTGTGTGTGTGTGTGTGTGTGTCTGTGTGTGTGTCTGTGTGTGTGTGTGTGTGTGTGTGTGTGTGTGTGTGTGTGTGTGTGTGTGTGTGTGTGTGTCCTGCCCCCGTCACAATCCTCATTTGCCAGGGAGAAAAAAAAAATCCAATTAACCAACAGCTTGCTCTCAAGTGGAAGTGAGAAATTGAGAAATTTAGACAAAAGCACGGGCACAGAAGGGACTGGAATAACAATAAGCCAACGCATTACTTTAGGAAACAGATTCCTACAACATGGTGTAACCTGAATGAAAAACAAAACCTAACCTAGGTAATAATAATGATAATGTATATAGTAATCTATATAATGAAGAAAAGCTGAACCAATTAAAACATTTTAATTCAACAAAGAAAAAATTATCCTCAAGTTGTTCCTGTCCATTAAGAAACAAAACTGTATAAGAGTTTTACTATATATCATTTAGCAAATTAAGTGGCAGGTGTTTCTCTTGCTAGGTGGTTAAGACCAAAAACTGAGCTGAAAGCATCCAGCAGATAGATTTAATTGTGACGCCTGCTGTGCACATGAGGATAATCTTCTTTGGCAGCATTTTGCAACATTAATATTATGCTCTAGATACATCTATAATAAGCCTATGTTTTACAGCCTATCCACGAACATACCAATCATCTCAAAGTAACTTGGGAAAGATCTTTAACATCGGTTTGTTGGTAATTGATATACAGTTGTGTAATAGTTGCCACCTGATTTGTTTCTTGTTACCAGGTACAATTTGGAAATGTTTGTTATTAACGCCTTGCTGTGTTTCACCCGCAACATTAATTAGCATCCAGCCTCGCAGGCAGCTGTGATGGAAATCGGAAAACACAAGAGGCTAGATTACCAAATTGTCTTTGTGTATTTCATCAAGAGCTTTCTGCAAAAAGGATCAACACAGAGTCACAGGGATCTCAGAGTGCTGACGGAGAACAGTCAAATGAAAACCTCTCATGTAGGAGAACTAAGGCTGCTGTCTGAGCCAGTTCAGACTGGTTCTGCATAGGCGCAGGTTTGAGACAGGATCTGAAAAAATAAATAAGTCAACAGAAGGTTAGGTCTTCTAAACATGACAATGGGCCAGTTACATTACATTACATGTCATTAAGCCGACAATTTAATCCAGAGGAACTTCCAATTAGTGCATTCAACTTCTATGAGGTGACAATAAGGGTTCAACATCTTGCCCAAGGACTCTTCTACATTGGGCTGGGATTTGAGCCGTCAACCTTCTATTTAGACAACGACTGCTATGCACAACAGCCACATGTAATAGATCATCTAAAGGAGACAAGAGATTCAGGTCACAAAAGGTTCATACCACAAAGAACGTTTAACGATATAATGTACTTTTCCACCACACAGCTAAATGACACGTCTACACAGGTGATATGTCAGAAAGTTTTTATCTGCGGAAAAAGCCACAAGAGAGAAATTTGGTTTTCACAACAAGGTCTCAAGACGTGTGATAAGAAATATTTTTTCTCTGTGATCAACATAAGCTGTGAAGTTGTTTTCGTTGAAGGGGAGTTGATTGTTTTATTTTCTTAAAGTCAACTGTTTTCATGTGATCATGACACAAACGAAATTTGACCTGAACAAAACTAAATATATTCTGTCTGTGCAGAAGCTGAATGTATTTGTCTCTGAAATCTAACAGCTCTTTCACACCTCCCATGTTTGGTCCTGAGGTTCAGACTCTTAACTTCAGTTCGAACCAAAACATCAGGCGCCAACGGTTCCTCAGACCAACTGACAAAAATCTACTCCGACATAAAGAGGTGGTTCACAGTGCTATTAGCAGTTACCACAGTCAAACCACACGACGATATACATACAACCGTCAAAGTGAGACATTTGAAAGACTGATGAAAGCAAAGATTATTAATAATCATAATAATAATAAAACCATACATTTTATACCACTTCCCATAACAATGTAAGACTAAGGAATACATAATAAATAAGTTCAAATGTTTGGTCTGCATCTTGACTGAATCTACGAACAAACAGAAGTAACAAACACTCAGAAAAGCACAGGTGATGAAGGACAGTTATGGTGTAGCCACCAATTTTATTGCCCACATTTTAAAAGTTTGCTGCCACCAATTCTAGCTTTTGAGGTTCAATGACCAGTACTCGCAGTTAAAGCAAAGACAAATGCAAAGAGCTGTCTCATTAAAATTGGTCCTGGAACAATGGTTTACTTAATTTGTCATTTAAAAACCCTTTTTCTGAGAGGTTCTGATATTCTGACCGATCCCAGGAAATTGTTTGAAGCAGCAGGTGATGACGACAGGATACAGTGCCTTGCATAAGTATTCACCCCCTTTGGACTTTTCTACATTTTGTCATGGTATAACCACAGATTAAAATTTATTTCATCGTGAGTTTATGTAATGGACCAACACAAAATAGTGCATCATTTGGAAGTGGGGGGAAATATTACATGGATTTCACAATTATTTACAAATAAAAATCTGAAAAGTGTTGAGTGCATATGTATTCACCCCCTTTACTGTGAAACCCCTAACAAAGATCTGGTGCGACCAATTGCATTCACAAGTCACATTTGCAAGTCACATAATTAGTAAATAGGGTCCACCTGTCTGCAATTTAATCTCAGTATAAATACACCTGTTCTGTGACGGACTCAGAGTTTGTTGGAGATCATTACTGAACAAACAGCATCATGAAGACCAAGGAGCTCACAAAACAGGTCAGGGATAAAGTTGTGGAGAAATATGAAGCAGGGTTAGGTTATAAAAAAATATCCAGAGCTTTGAACATCTCTCTGAGCACCATAAAATCCATCATAAGAAAATGGAAAGAATATGGCACAACCGCAAACCTACCAAGAGGAGGCCGTCCACCCAAACTGAAGAGTCGGACAAGGAGAAAATTAATCAGAGAAGCAACCAGGAGGCCCATGGTTACTCTGGAGGAGTTGCAGAGATCCACAGCTGAGGTGGGAGAATCTGTCCACAGGACAACTATTAGTCGTCTACTCCACAAATCTGGCCTTTATGGAAGAGTGGCAAGAAGAAAGCCATTGTTGAAAGGGATCCATAAAAAATCCCGTTTGGAGTTTGCCAGAAGCCATGTGGGAGACACAGCAAACATGTGGAAGAAGGTGCTCTGGTCAGATGAGACCAAAATTGAACTTTTTGGCCTAAATGCAAAAGGCTATGTGTGGCGAAAACCCAACACTGCCCATCATCACTCTGAGCACACCATTCCAACAGTGAAACATGGTGGTGGTAGCATCATGCTGTGGGGATGCTTCTCTTCAGCAGGTACAGGGAAACTGGTCAGAATAGAGGGAAAGATGGATGGAGCCAAATACAGGGAAATCCTTGAAGAAAATCTAATGCAGTCTGCAAAAGACTTGAGACTGGGGCGGAGGTTCATCTTCCAGCAGGACAATGACCCTAAACATACAGCCAGAGCTACAAAGGAATGGTTTGGATTAAAGAAAGTTAATGTCTTAAAATGGCCCAGTCAAAGCCCAGACCTCAATCCAATAGAGAATCTATGGCAAGACTTGAAGATTGCGGTTCACAGACGGTCTCCATCCAATCTGACTGAGCTTCATCTTTTTTGCCAAGAAGAATGGACAAACCTTTCCATCTCTAGATGTGCAAAGCTGGTAGAGACATACCCCAAAAGACTTGCAGCTGTAATTGCAGCGAAAGGGGGTTCTACCAAGTATGGACAAAGGGGGGTGAATACTTATGCACCCAACAGATGTCAACATTTTTGTTCTCATTATTGTTTGTGTCACAATAAAATTTATTTTGCACCTCCAAAGTACTATGCATGTTTTGTTGATCAAACGGGAAAAAGTTTATTTAAGTCTATTTGAATTCCAGTTAGTAACAGTACATAATGGGAAAAAGTCCAAGGGGGGTGAATACTTATGCAAGGCACTGTATATACGTATGTCAAAGCGCTCCATAAATTACAGTGAGAAACCAGAAGTAAACAGATCAAAGGGAAACATTGGAATAACAACATGTAGCTTGGTTGAGACTCTCAGGTGACAAAACGACCTAAACTAAATGGTCAAATTAAATGTGATCAACAAAAAGCATTATGTCAATACACAAAGGTTCACATGAGACAATATGGTGATTTGCTGTACTGTGAGATCAGAAGATCGATGTCACTCTCATATCGATCAGGAGGTCGCTGCACCAGCCAAGAAATAGTCCCTGAAAAATCCCCCTGTAACCCCCTGTGATTATCCAACTAATGATGCAGCATGTTTTGATCTTTTAAGATATCAGTGCAAACTAAATTTTACACCACAGCAGAAACCCATTCACTCTTCAGGGCTTAAGTCTTGGTTTCGCCTTTAAAATCCCATCTTCCAAACCTCCCTCAGAAAACTAGTCTTCCTGGTGTTTGGGGTTAAACCCAGATTAAATTAAACTGTAGGTGAATTCAGCCCAACTTTGTTCTTTTCACCTAAATTCCTTCCTGTCTGCAGCTAAAATGATGAAGCATGTCCTTGCGCTGTCTAATTCCCAAACTTGGCATATTCTTAGTGAGAGGGCAGGAGGTCCAGCAAGATAATTCCAGCTCTCACAGGGGAAGATTAACAACCCCTCCGAGGGCTCGGCTGCAGCTTGTCAATCAGGCCACTCACTGCTTTGTTCTTCGAGCTGACGCAAAGGGCACTTACTCATGTCCATCACTCACAACTTTTTCAGAAGATCCTCGTCGTTGTGCTCCGAGAGAAAGAGTTGGGGATACAGGAATAAAAAAGAAATTTAATTTTAGGTTGAAAAAGAGGGATGGTTGTCATTCATCTCACGATCTTATTGCTCCTCGAGTATGAGAAGCGATGCTTTTATACGGGGAAAGCAAGGCCAAGATAAGGAAATGGCCTGGAAATTACATTTGCTATACAACCATTTGTATCAGTCACAAGATAACAAAGGAAATTTCTATTCACATTATCGTCCTCTCAGGCTTATCACCAACCAACTGCAAATTTACCCTGGGAGCCTGTATCACACACATTAATTAGCAGAAGACTCCGAGACATGTGCCGTGTCTCAATCTGGAGACTTCCGAGCTCACAGTGTCTACTCTGGGTTCAGTATGCGAAGCCGGATGGTGCAAAACGGGAAAGAAGTTGAGAGTAAAATGATATCCTCACCCCCAACGGACGCCATGTTGGCTACAAAGCACAAGGAGGGTCAAGGAATGAGAGCGTGTAATTTCCAGAAGTAGAACCACACTGATATGCATTCTTGGGGTATGATGCTGATATGTATAATTGTAAAAAAATATATATATCCATGATTCCTCATATGTCCTTCTCAAACCCTTATGACAAAGAGAGTATACAAAATTTCGTAACCATGAATAAAAAGAAAACAGAAATATAATCCTTAAATTACTTAAATTAAGAATACCATTATTTTATGTAGAAATCGTTTATGCATTGTAAACATCTTCAACAACTGGAATGTCTCTCCAAGACTCTCCTCATGAAACCTAATCTAATTTGATATGTAATCTCACACACTCTTCGATATCAGATATCAAGATCCTTAAATCATTCTCTGAGAAATCAAGGACAATTTGGACAAATGCCCTACCTCACAATTTGATTCAGATCTGCACTAAAATGGCACTTCTTTCCTGAACCAGACTACATTCACACACTTTTCTGGTAATCTAAACTGTCATTTCTGTGTAATCCCAATCAGTCACATCACCCCCGTTCTACATCAACTCCACTGCCTTCCTATTAAACACCGCATTGACTATAAAATCCTCCTCCATACATTTAAGGCCATCCATAACCTCGCTCCTCCATACCTCTCTGACCTCCTCCATATCAATGTCCCTACCCGGTCGCTCAGGTCTGCCTCCTCCATCAGCCTGACCGTCCCCCGAGCCCATCTGTCCACAATGGGATCTAGAGCCTTCGGCCGCTCTGCCCCTCACCTCTGGAACTCCCTCCCCCCTGACATCACCCAAATTCAATCGCTCTTTTTAAATCTAGCATCAAAACCCACCTGTTTAGGCAGGCGTATAACTTTTAATGTTCCTGTCTGCTGAAGTTGTTGTTCTGCTGCTGCTCTGCTTTGTGCATTTAAAAAATTTGAATTAACTTTATTGTTGACTGTTGTACTGCGACCTTGAGTATCTTGAAAGGCGCCTTATAAATAAAATGTATTATTATTATTATTATCTCCTGTCTCCTATTTTATCTGTATCCCTTCAAAATGTTTAAATTTACCTTCTTCACCCTTCCAAATAATTTCACAAAAATCCTGTTGACAATGAGCTTCTTGGCAAAGGTAATAACTATAAATTACACAAATACACCCAAATATATAGAACAGGAATCAAAAATAGTTTTACACAAAATATAAAGATAAATGCACATATTTGTGATCATTGTAAACATCTTTGTAAACATTGTAGTGATCATTGTAAACTTCTAAATCAACAACTTATGAAGGACAAACTACGTAATGACGCATTTTGCAGCATTAATTATCATATTCAGTGGAAAAAAAACCTCATATCTGTAAATCGGTCGAGCTGTAAAAGAGGAGCGAAGAAAATGAAATGCAAAAATCGCACACACGTTATGCATTCATCATTTCCAGGGTGTGAACCTGTCAGAATCATGCACAATGTGCATGTGATGCTCACTGATTTGAGTCCAGTGTGCATTGGACCTTTTGTCACATATGTGTCGTCGTGCAACTTAGCCGATAACATTTCCTCTTAACCCTTCAGGAAAATCTCACAGAAAAAAATCAAAGCAGAAAAGACGAGGCGTTTTTCGGTTGAGCCCGACTCTCCTGGTTGACATATTGACGCTGTCTTCTGAAAACGTGTCAAAGGGAAGTGTCACGATGCATCGACTGAGGCAGCTCGGGGACGACGGTTCAGACGACTGGAGGACAGTCAATTACAGTTTGATGCTGGTTCACAGATGAGACGTCTGCGTAAAGGACCAGCTACAGTTTTGTCTTTTCTTCTCTCTTTGTACTGAACATCCTGCAGAGCCTTTCGATATGTTTTCTTTTCTTGCCACCACATGAACATCGCGGCACATCAGGCAGGATGTGCACCTCCAGAAAGAGACGTGTCGTACACTTGGTTACATGCTGAAGGAGCAAATACAGATTTACAGAAAAGATTTAGAACCTAAAACTGCAAGTTTACAGGTGGATGTTTAAAATCTATTTTATTAATCCCTTCATCCCTTCACCCTTTCATCTCTTCATCCCCTCATCCTTGTTCCCTCATCACTACCATCATCGCTTCATCCCTGACCCCTCATCTCTTTATACTCTCATCCTCTCATCCTAGTTCCCTCATCCCTTCATCAATCTTCCTTTAATCCTTGTTTCCTTATTTCTTCATCCCTCATCCCTTCATCCTCTTTCCCATATCTATTCATCCCTCATCCCTATCGTCACACCTCCATCCTCCTTCCCTCATCCTTACATGCATCCTTCCATCCCTCACCTTACCCCTTCATCCTCTCTTCCCCCCCTCCCTCATCATCTCGTCTTCCGTTTGATTCATATCTCTTGAATGTCTCATCTTCCCTCATCAACTGTTATCTGGTTATTGTTTAACTTTGCTCCTCTCGTATATGTAACTGATGCTGCATCTGGCCCCCTTGTCGATATCAATACTATCCCTCACAGCTCGTCGGAATTCCAGAGAAAGAAACATGTGAGTAACACCTTTAGGGCCGAGGCAGTGTGAAAATAACAGGTCAGATTAATGGAGCGTGGCGTGGATGAAATGTACAGTAAAATGCTGCAAACATCCACGAGAACTGGAGGCGCTTTCACTGAAATATCACACTTGAACCGGAGCAACACATAAAGTACCGGAGGTGACAGATTATCAATAACCCTATTATATGACCTGTCACAGGATAAGACGGAGAACTCTGCCACCGTGTCACATCACAACACACTGAAAACATCAGATGTTGTCAGGTCTCTCACAGTTCGCTGTGTGAACATATGAAAGAAGAATTTGTGCACGAGGTGAGGCTCTTCACTGGGTGCACGAAACAAAAAATATACTATCCAGCAGAACGAAGCACACCGAGATGAAATGTATCAATATATTGATTCACCCCATAGGCGAAGAAATGCAGAAGAAACCTCTCCGGAGATTGAGGGGAGGGGGAACTAATAGTTTCCTGAAATCTGCCCTAAAGGCTAAAGCAACATAGATATCAAAATATGTATTTATTATACAATTTACTGTGCATGTATTATCGTTTGTTAGCACCAAATTAAATATGATGTTATCAGTTACTTGTATGATTAACATTAGTGGACTGTGATTAAATGTGTTAAGTGAAGCACAGTGAAGACGACTAACAGCAACTCAACCATGATGTTTTCCTCTATTTATAGCAGATTTGATTCTCTTAGAAATGTTTTCTTTTCTCTGGGAAATCAGTGTAAATGTTAAAGAAAGTGAAAATTCCTGTCCCCTGATCAGGATCCACATCAAAATGCTATGAGTTCAATCCGGACCCAAACTACATCCTATCACCAAGGCTGCTTTCAGACGTGCCCTGAACTCCAGATCATCTCCATAAAGAATCCAGACGGGATTCTCCTGCGAGCGCCCTAGTACAGACCGCAGAGAATGTCCGAGGGAGCTCAGGTGAAAATTCAGCAAGATTTTGTGGGCGGGTTGATGACGTTTCTAATATGCAATGAATGCAAAACTGAGAAAACAAAGCAAGACAAATATGTCAGGATGAAAAAGAGGAGCGGAACATGTATAAGGCCGCAGATGAAGATGACAACTTGGAAAGAGAAGGTTTGAGAGTTTTCAGTGATTCGGACCAAAACGAAATCACACGATCTTCACAGCAGAATTTATGCTGCATCCCATAACACCTGAGGAGAACCTCCTGCTGTTTTGTTCATGTGTGAAACTCTGGAGAAAGTCCAGGCCCCATTGTGCGGACATTCTGCAGAGCTCATGTCTGAAAACGGCTCAAAGTTTTGTGGTAATCAGTCCAGTAGTGTTGGTTTAATCTAACAAACCAACAAACAACCCAACTCACAGACAGGGTCGATAACATAACCTCCTTTGTGGAGGTAATAACTGTAATTTGGGGGTTTTGGACATTTTTGTGTGTTTGGATGTTTGTGCTGAGCTGCTTGGATGAGAGGGTGAGTAAAGGAGAGGGGGAGCAGGGAGCTGGAGCAACTCTCAGTGGTTTTCTGTTGTTTACTTAAGATCTGCTGCGTTTTAGAAAAATATAGGATAATAACATCCTTTATGAGGAGAAGTAAACTACCATTCCCAAGGAGCATTAAGCTAAAAAAAAAACAGCCAGTCAGAAGGCTTTTAATAGCTTTATTTTTTAATGCACATCCTGTTAACACAACTCTGCAGGAACCAGATACTTCCTTCAGCAGTTTAAATCAATTAACTCTAAGATACTGCACCAATTTGGACCAAGTCAGCAACTATGGTGCAAAAACGAAGCATCATTCACAACAAGTGTTGTTTTTTACTCTGTTTCGTTTTGATGATTTATTCAGATCATGTTACTTTTTACTGTTTACATACGGGTGTGCATGCCTTCACCAGCCGTATGGAACAAGCACCTTTGTGTGTTATGTTTTTATGATGCATGTTTTGTTGCACCATGTTTACACTTTGAAATCAAAGCTTTCATCAGATGAAGAAGATGTCTCCTCTTCCTCCCACTATACAGCAATAAAGCTAAAATATCCTGGAAACATTTATTTGATGTGTGCTTTATTAAGGGTTTATACTGCATCCAGCCACCAGGAGGCGATATAGAGGATTTGACTCCATCTTTCTTTACTTTCTATGGTCTCTAGAGCAGGGGTTTTCAACTGGTTTTGTCCCAGGGACCACCATTCGGACTACAAAATAATCCGCGGCCCACTGATGTGCCTACGCGCGTGCGTGCCGACGTGTGTGTGCGTGCGTGCATGTGGATAGAAGGAAGTTTTAACATTTGGTTTTCCATGTTGTTTTTATTTAAAAACCACAAACAAATCTAGAAAAATCTGTGTAAAATCAAAACATGATTTTCAGATGCCTAAGAATTGAAAACAAAATTAAAATGCAGTTTGTAGTAGTACTGCATCTCAGAGCCATATGTACATCAATATATAACGTTCATGACTTAAATGTACAGACATGTAGCTGACATGTTGAGAGAACGTTAAAGTAATGGTGATCAATAACAATCAACATAAGCTGGGGCTACAACTGAAGAGTAAGATGACAAAGTAATGCAGAATATGTCACAAATGATAATCATACAATATCACACAAACAATTGGGGCGTGCTTAGGCCCGATTTAAGCGTGTCTATTCATTCTGTCGGGAGAACTGCTACTTGATAGACGTAAGTCTTAGAGCTCTCCTAAGAAATTGTTTCTCAACCAGCGAACTTGGTAAAGTTGACTGTTATTGCAATTCATTGTTTTGGCTATTATGCCAATTTATTTGTCTTATTAAAAACTATTCGTTTTTCGCTCTTTTGTTTTATTTAATATTTTCATTATTAATTCTGCCCTTTTGGGCCTTCTTTTTGGGCAAATAAAAATTCCCATCATACAAACTACATCTCCAAGACCTCCTGAGAGTTTTTCTACCTAGCTCAACCGCTCTTCTACATCTACCTTTAGGACACATGCACAGGGGGAAAATAATGGCAGTTTCTAGCCCTAAGCCGGTTTCAAGGTTCCCCTCATCACCTTTATTTAATTTTAGACATATTTTTCTTATTTTAGATATTTTTCACGAAATTCAAGAGTAATCTGGAAATGTGTTGAAATATCAAAGCAAATTCGCGGACCCCCTGCAATGCCGTCGCGGACCACCAGGGGGCCGCGGACCCCCGGTTGAAAACCCCTGCTCTAGAGCAACAACTTTTAGAGCCGTTAATGAATTGTTGAAGACAGTTTCTCCATATCGTCAAATATTCAGGATATGAAAAGAAAAATTAAATTTAGTTTTTAAATAGCACGTTTAAAAAAAGCACGGATGACCAAAGTGTTTAACAGGCTTAAAATAAAAAAATATTCATGAACGAAAACAGAATAAATCATAAATATAAAAACCAATAAAACATACAAATACAATTTTGGGATTCAAATATCGTACAATAGCTGATTTAATCAAGATCAGTGTTTACTATGCATCAAGGACATTTAAAGTGCTCAGTGATGTTGCTTTCAAAGTCATATTTATGTTATAAAAGCATTTATCATATTGTCATGTCTCTGTTTATTCAGCAGCCTCCATCGATGAATGTTCACTGGAGGCGTTGTGGTAAAAAACAACATTTATGTACAATTACATCATCAATACATATTTTAAACAGTGTTGACAGATGCTAAACACATGGATTAAATAAAGTGTTGCTGTTTCACCCACTAACTCAGGTATCTGGCTGTATGTGTTTTCCATTTCAGTGATGTTACCCAGAGGCTCATGTGCCCAGAGCTATAAACCTTCCCTGAGACAAAGCTCATATTCTCAGATAGCAACA